>NC_136929.1:62742525-63942525 GCF_949752795.1 Hyperoodon ampullatus
TTCATGTAGTTGTTTTTCTGGGGTTTATCTTGTTCCTTCATGTGGTACATAGCCCTCTGCCTTTTCATTTTGTCTCTCTTTCTCTGACCATGGTTTTCATTCCCTAGGCTGCAGGACTGTAGTCCTTCTTGCTTCTGCTGTCTGCCTTCTAGTGGATGAGGCTATGTAAGAGGCTTGTGCAAGCTTCCTAATGGGAGGGACTGGTGGTGGGTAGAGCTGGGTGTTGCTCTGGTGGGCAGAGGTCAGTAAAACTTTACTCTGCTTGTCTGCTGATGGGTGGGGCTGAGTTCCCTCCCTGTTGATTGTTTGGCCTGAGGCGATGCAGTACTGGAGGCCAGAGGCTCTTTGGTGGGGCTAATGGTGGGCTCCAGGAGGGCTCATGCTAAGGAGTACTTCCCAGAACTTCTGCTGCCAGTGTCCTTGTCCCCACGGTGAGCCACAGCCACCCCCTTCCTCTACAGGAGACCCTCCAACACTAGCAGGTAGGTCTGGTTCAGTCTCTATGGGGTCACTGCTCCTTCCCCTGGGTCCCGATGTGCACACTACTTTGTGTGTGCCCTCCAAGAGTGGAGTCTGTTTTTCCCTCAGCCCTGTCGAAGTCCTGCAGTCAAATCCCACTAGCCTTCAAAGTCTGATTCTCTAGGAATTCCTCCTCCCATTGCCGGACCCCCAGGTTTGGAAGCCTGATGTGGGGCTCAGAAACTTCACTCCAGTGGGTGGACTTCTGTGGTATAAGTATTCTCCAGTTTGTGAGTCACCCACCCAGCCGTTACGGGATTTAATTTTATTGTGATTGCACCCCTCCTACCGTCTCATTGTGGCTTCTCCTTTGTCTTTGGATGTGGGGTATGTTTTTTGGTGAGTTCCAGTGTCTTTCTGTGGATGGTTGTTCAGCAGTTAGTTGTGATTCTGATGTTCTCGCAAGAGGGAGTCATTTTGTTTACTTTTGATTCAGTGATTAGTTAGAAATTGACATTTCTATAAAGAAGACGTACAGGTGGCCAAGAGGCACATGAAAAGCTGTTCAACATCACTAATTATTAGAGAAATGCAAATCAAAACCGCAGCGAGGTATCACACTGGTCAGAATGGCCATCATCAAAAAATCTACAAACAATAAATGCTGGAGAGGGTGTGGAGAAAAGGGAACCCTCTTGCACTGTTGGTGGGAATGTAAATTAATACAGCCACTATGGAGAACAGTATGGAGATTCCTTAAAAAACTAAAAATAGAACTACCATATGACCCAGCAATTCCACTTCTGGGCATATAACCAGAGAAAAGCATAATTCAAAAAGACACGTGCACCCCAGTGTTCATTGCAGCACTATTTATAATAGCCAGGATATGGAAGCAACCTAAGTGTCCATCAGCAGAGGAATGGATAAAGAAAATGTAGAACATATGCAGTGGAATATTACTCAGCCATGAAAAGGAACGAAATTGGTCATTTGTAGAGACATAGATGGACCTAGAGACTGTCATACAGATTGAAGTAAGTCAGAAGGAGAAAAACAAATATTGTATATTAACGCATACATGTGGAATCTGAAAAAATTGGTGTAGACAATCTTATTACAAAGCAGAAATAGGGACACAGACGTAGAGAACAAACGTATGGATACCAAGGGGGAAAGCGGGGGTGGGATGAATTGGGAGACTGGATTGACATATATACACTATTGATACTATGTATAAAGAAGATAACTAACAAGAACCTACTGTATAGCCCTGGGAACTCAGTGCTCTGTGGTGACCTAAATGAGAAGGAAATCCAAAAAAGAGGAGCTATATGTATACATATAGCTGATTCACTTTGCTGTACAGTAGAAACTAACACAATATTGTAAAGCAACTATACTCCAATAAAAAATTTTTTTAATTAGAAAAAATACCTTAGTCATTGTGTTGCAATGGTTCTGCTTCAGATGGTATATGATGTTCAGTTTGTTGTATTTTTCAGGAGTCGTACTCCTCAGGTATCTATTTTGACTTGTAAGTTGACATTCCTTGTGCACATTGGCCCCTGTGTCTGGTAACTTGTATTAGGAAAGAGCTGAAGGTTGGGGACCGTCTCAGCATGATTATTAATAGCGCATTCTTGTCACTTTCAAAAGTATCCTGGCTTGGATGACCTATTATAATGTCGCTCTTGTTGAAAGCTAAGATCCAGGGTGTGTTTTCCTCAGTAAGTTTAACACGAGTGGAGGTGATGAGCCTGGGCACAGAGAGTCTCAGGAACCATGAAACACTGTGACCAGGCAAATCCTCTGATCAGGGTATGTCACCTTTCAGCTCCTGGGCGAGGCAGCGTTGGGGGAGGCAGTCACCCTAGGTTGTCACCTGGGTCTTTGGAGATGGGGCGTGGACGAGTGAAGGCCCAAGGATTGCTCTTCAGCCCTTTCCTGTTTTCATCAGCTAACCTAATCCTACCCTAACTTTATCCTAACTACGTCTGGGTAGTTGCTACTGGCTTCTACTGAGGAGGCACTTATTGTCTCCAAGCAACTCAAGGGAAAGGCAAGAACCGAACTTAAAATTTCCCCTCCCCTTGAGTCCCTCCAGGCTGCCCTTGGCAGCCCTTTTCCTCAGTCTGTCCACCAGTTAAGGCTCGACTCTTTTTTTTTTTTTAATTATTTTATTTTTGGCTGCATTGGGTCTTTGTCGCTGCACGCGGGCTTTCTCTAGTTGTGGCAAGTGGGGACTACTCTTTGTCGCGGTGCACAGGCTTCTCATTGCGGTGGCTTCTCTTGTTGCAGAGCACGGGCTCTAGGTGCGCGTGCTTCAGTAGTTGTGGTGCGTGGGATCAGTAGTTGTGGCTCGCGGGCTCTAGAGCGCAGGCTCAGTAGTAGTGGCTCACGGGCTTAGCTGCTCTGCAGCATGTGGGATCTTCCCGGACCAGGGCTCGAACCCGTGTCCCCTGCATTGGCAGGCGGATTCTTAACCACTGCGCCACCAGGGAAGCCCAAGGGTCGACTCTTTAGAGTCTTCCAGTTTTGTGTTATTTCTTGGAATCCATACTTCCATTCGTCTTTTATAGTTTTGGGAGGAAGGCTATTATGTCATCTTGGATAGGAACCCAAGATTTCCCAGGGAATTACTCTGAGAATCTTGAAGTGTTTTTGAAATTTAAAATATGTATCAGTTTATATTGTTTTCCTGTACTGATTTTTTGAGGCATAACGTTTGATGAAGGCAGGCTGCCTAAAAACGAATAATATGTGTGAAATGGTGACTATTCAGCATGATCTTATGAAGTTGACGGATGCAAAGTGCATTTTTATGTGTCTTATTTTACAGATGAGGAAATTGAGTTGTAGAGAGATTAAATTATCCAAACCAGTGATTTGGTGGTGGGAAGTCTTGGTTTTGGATAATATAACCAAATCTCTTTTTGAAATAAATCCAGAGAAAAATAAAAAGGAATCATTCTAAACATGCTCTACTTCTAGTTCAGAAAAAAAATTTAAAATATTATACAGGCCATCCTTGATCTACCTACCTGTTTCTTCTCTACTGAATGCTGACCAGTGACTAGTCCTTGGCATTTGAATATTCGTTGTTCTGGCATTGTCTTTCTTTCTTTCTTTTTTTTTTTTTTTCTGTAACCCTTCATTAGTTATTCCTTGGATCCACCTCCTCGTCCCTATACTCTCGGCTCTTTCATGTTTCCCAAATTGATTCCAGGGTGTGTGCATGGTTGGCAAAATGGGGAAGGAGAAAGGAGGTTTAATAATGAGTGCTACATCTCCTTTGCTTCTTTCTGTCACTTTCCAGTGGATTCACAAACACACACACAGCCCAGAGGCTGTCTCAGAGAGCCCAGTGCTGTACTCAAACTGTTTGTTTAGTTTTTTCCATATTCATGATTTTACTTTTCATGTCTTGAAATTCTATTGGGAAAAAGAAACGAATTGCCTTCCAAAGTGTCTGACGTATTTTTTTGTATGATTTTTACTCTTTGGCAGAGTTGTGGATGCCTCTTCAGGCTCCTGTGACGACGTTGACAAGGGGTGAGTTGACTGAAGTGGGTGGTGAAAGGTATTGGGAGCGCTGACCGCAAAGGGAGGTCTCTCTCCATAAGAGACTGGAAGCTTCTATAGGTAACTTTCTTTTGGGGTCTAGATGGAAAAAAGAAGAGGTCATAAGTGGGCGAATCCTTACTCATGGTCTCTTTGTGACCTTTAGTAACTAGTAGCCCAAACTCTTAGGAAGCTGTCAGAATGTCTGTGTGTGTGTGTCTCTGCTAGCATGGGCCAAGAAAGGAGGAAGGACGGGACAGAAGAGAGCAGCCCTCCTCCATAGCAGCTCTGGCCCTCACCCTCCAGAGCTCTGCCTCCATCTAAGGCTAGTGTCCCAACTGTAAACCCACCATCATATTGGAGAGAGCCCCTGCCTCGGGCTTGTTGTTCTTTGAACCAAACTGAGGAACAGCAAAGGAGTACCCAGTACAAGAAAAGTAGGGCTGCAGGGGAGGGAAGGATAATCAGGAAGTTAGAAGGGGCTGGAAGTTTGTAG
This sequence comes from Hyperoodon ampullatus, assembly GCF_949752795.1. NCBI lineage: Eukaryota > Metazoa > Chordata > Mammalia > Artiodactyla > Ziphiidae > Hyperoodon > Hyperoodon ampullatus. The sequence continues at coordinate 62,747,045 of NC_136929.1, forward strand.
ATCTACAGGCTGAAGTTGAATTTTGAAGTAAATGCAGCCTCAGTGCAGTTACACATGAGAGTTAGGTTTAGAAATGAAGAATGGTACTTTTCTGGATTTGTCAGTCTTCTTGGACAGGCCTAAGGTCTTCATTACAGCTAATAAAGCCCTATTTCTTGGGAAAATTGAAATACTGATTGCCAAATAAGTAACTTGCATGTAGATTTTTAGGGTTCAACCAGTTTACAAATTGAAGACTACTTGTAACTAATTAACTCTATGAAGTCATTTGGAGTTTGATCCTGTGTTTTTAATTCCTTAGAAATGACCCCTATGAATTGACCTCAGTAATCTGTGACGGAGCCACCTGTGAAAGGTGAGGTATATATTGAGGGGTGGGGGACCAGGGGAAGTGAAGTGGAGAAATTTAGTCTCGGGATTATCCATGGCAATGCAGAATTTTCTGGACAATGATCTAAAATTCTTTCTAAAAACATAGGAATTGCAGTGAGTTGTTATGTTTACTATATTTTTAAGATTCAAGGAATCCTTATTGTTCAGAAATTCATTATATCACTATTCCATGTAGAATATCACTAATGATAAATTTCTGCATACTAGTGAAGTAAAACAGAACAATTCTTGAGGGTCGATGATGGTAATAAAGATGTTAACTTTGATAATTCATATGAATGAGTCTGTGAAGTTGGAAAGGAGGGAACTGTTGGTGGATCTCTTATCATTGGGAAGATAGGGTTTATACTGACGCATGAAGAAAAGGGAAAACTATGGAAAGTAAAGATATAGTGGCACTGAACAGCACCTTCAATCAACTGGACCTAATTGACATTTATAGAAGAGCTCACTTAACAAGAGCGGAATATATATCCTTCTCAAGCTCACATGAAACATTCACCAGTATAGATCACTTGTTCAACAAAATAAACTATTTAAAAAAATTTACAACCACAAAGGAATATCACCTCATGCCTGTTAGAATGGCATCGTTGGGCTTCCCTGGTGGCACAGTGGTTAAGAATCCGCCTGCCAGTGCAGGGGACACAGGTTCAAGCCCTGGTCCAGGAAGATCCCACATGCTGTGGAGCAACTAAGCCCGTGTGCCACAACTACTGAGCCCGCGCTCTAAAGCCCACGAGCCACAACTACTGAGCCCGTGTGCCAGAACTACTGGAGCCCACATGCCTAGAGCCCGTGCTCCTCCACAAGAGAAGCCACTGCAATGAGAAGCCAGCTCGCCGCAACTAGAGAAAACCCGAGTGCAGCAACAAAGACCCAACGCAGCCAAAGAAGTAAATCTAAATAAAATAAAAAAATATGTATGTATAGAATGGCATTGTCAGAAAGATAAAAAAATAACAAGTGTTGACAAGGATGTGGAGAAAAGGGAAGGCTTGTGCACTGTTGGTAGGAATGCAAATTGTTACAGCCACTATGAAAAACACTATGGAAATTTCTCAAAAAATTAAAAATAAAATTGTCATATGATCCAGCAATTCCACTTCTGGGTATCTATCTGAAGAAAATGAAAACACTAGCTTGAAAAGACATGTGCAACCCCGTGTTCATTGCATTCTTTACAGTAGCCAAGACATGGCAACAACGTGTCCGTTGACCAGTGAATGGATAAAGAAGCTGTGGTATATATGTGTACAATGGAATATATTCAGCCATAAAAAAAAGAATGAAATCTTGCTATTTGCAACAGCATGGGTAGAACTCCCGGACTTTTACGCCAAGTGCAATAAGTTAGAGAAAGAGAAATATCATGTGGTCTCACTTGTGTGTGGAATCTTAAAAGGAAAAAAAGCTCATAAATAAGAGAAAAGATTGGTGGTTTCTAGAAATGGGGGGTGAGGGCTGCGTAGGGGGTGGGTGAAATGAGTGAGGGAAGTCAAAAGGTACAAACTTCCAGTTATAAAATAAGTCACCCTGGGGATGTACAACCCCTGCTAGAACGGGTTGTACAGCATGGTAACTATAGTGAATCCTACTAATAATACTGTATGAGGGATGGTACCTGCAAAGTACAGTTGAATTTGAAGTAATTGCAAACACAAAAACCAGTTACACCTTGGGATTAGGTTCAGAAGTAAAGAAATGTTTTTAATCTTGATCCATTAAGGATTCTTTTACAGGCCTAGGAATTTCATTGCCACCATGTGAAGCTGCATTTCTAGGGTAAAATGAAATACTTATTTCCAAATAAGCAAGTTATGCATGAATTTGTAATTTTCAATTCATAATTGAAAATGTATCTCTCTACAACTTAGCCAATTTGAATGAAAAAAGTAAGTCTATGAAATCACGTGATGTTTCTGTACATTTTAATCCTTAAGCTATGAGCAGAATGAATTGATATCTGTAACCAATAAGGAAGCCATCACTGAAAGGTGAGATTATATGTAGATAGATAGATATGTAAAGGTGCACACACAGAGATATTGAATACTAAGTTTCTTGTATGCCTTTTCTAAAATGTTGGTATGTTCTGTATGTAGCATTCTTTTTTTGATCTAGTTGGATAAAAGAGAAACAGATCAGAAGAGGGAGACTTACTCCCATCTGAGTGACTAGTAGCCAAAACTCTTAGAAACCTGTCAGATTGCCTGTGTGAGACTCTGCTAGAACGGGTTGTATTTGTTTGCTAGGGCTACTGTAACAAAATATCACAAATCGAGTGGTTTAAACAACAAAACTTTGTCTCAATCCTCAAGGCTAGAAGTTGGTATCAGGATGTTGGCAGGGGTGGTTTCTTCTGAGTGCTGTGAGGAAGAATCTCTTCCATGCCTCTCTCCTAGCTTCTGGTGGCTGCCGTCAATTGCTCCAATCTCTGCCTTCATCTTCACATGGCATCCTTTCCTTTTGTATAAGGACATCCGTCATATTGGATTAGGAACCCACCCTAACCAGTAGGACCACATCTTGACTTCTGCAACAATGCTACTTTCAATAAGGTCACATTCTGAGTTAAAGGGGATAAGACTTCACCATATGAATTTTAGTGGGACAGTATTCAGTCTACAACGTGGGACAAATGAGGAGAGATTCGTATTTGGAAACAAGGGGAAGGCTAGCTGTGGCCTGGGAAGACACGAGCCCTCAACAGAAGAGAATGGAGCTAACAGCCCCTAGATCTGTCCCACACCCTCCAGAGCTCTGCCACTACGTAAGGGTCCTCCAACCCAAACCCGTGATGGCAGTGGAAGTGGCTGGAGCCATCACTGCCTCAGGCCTGCAGTTGTTGACCCTGTGTGAGGGGCAGGAAAGGTGACCAGGAGGGGTGAAAATAAGGAAGTGACGGAACTTGAGAGTCAGGAATTTAGATGCAGTAAGAGGGCTGCGTACCTACAAACTGAAGTTAAATTGAAATAAATGCCATCACAAAAAGCTGTGAGCGTTCGGATTAAAGGAATAGTAAACAACTTGAGGCATTACTATTTTCACAGGCCTAAGATATCAATTACTGCCATGTAAAATGTCATGTTTAATGAAAATGACATACCAGCTTCAATTTAGTGTTAAATACATGAGTTTTTTAAAGATCAACAAGTTCATAACTGTATAGTAATTGTAGCCATTTAAATGACAAAAACCAAGTCAGTCAATTACATATGATGTCTGACAATGTACCTTTTAAACTCTTTAGCCCATATCTGAATGAATTGATTGATATAAGAAACACGAGGAAGCCACCAGCAAAATATGAGATATAAAAGAATCAAGATATATATATAATTAATATACATACACATATACATATTTCTATTACGCAAACACTCACATGCTCGCACACAGACATACAACACAGAGAGAGAGATTGAAATTTGTGAAATTTACTCTAAGGAGCCTTCACAGCAATAAGAGTGTGTTTGACACTGTTTCTAAGTCGAGTCCTAGTAGGATGTGTAGGGAACTCTGTCTGCTCTGGGTCCAGTTGGAAAAAAGTAGCAAGTCATAAAAGGGCTGCTGCTTTCTCTAAGTGTGCTACCACTACTTACAGGCTGAAGATCATCATTACCACCTTATATAAGGTCTCATTTCTAATGAAAATGACATAGCAGGCTCAGTTTTGTGATATATACATGAATTGTTAAAGATCAACCAGTTCAAAAGTTGTAGAGTAACTGTAGTTATTTGAATGAAAAAAAGTAAGTCTAGAATTACGTGTGGTGTGTGAACCATGTATCTTCTCAATCTTTTAGCACTGCCCTGAATGAATTGACATCAGAAACCGATAAGGATGGCAACAATGAAACGTGAGATATAAATGAATATTAAAGATAAATGTTTTTTACGTACATGTAGGCACATGTATTTATATACTCTTATCAATATGAACACACAAACACATAAACATAAATATTATGGAAGAAAAAGAGGTGCAGTTTTCAAATTCATTCTTAGGAGTATCCATGACAATACAGTGTCTTTGACATTGTTATTAAATCTTCTCACTGTAACACCTGTTAGTAACTTTCTATCTTTTTTGGATCTAGTTGGATAAAAGAGGAACAGGTCATAAGAGGAAGCCTTCCTCCTGCTAATAACTACCAGCCAATTCCTGAGTCATGAACTTTTCTGATAGGTCAAAAACATTTATTACAAATGTATATAGAATCATTTCTGGGCAAAATGAGATATCAGATTTCAAATAATTGATTTACATGTGAATTTTCTAAGAGCCAACCAGTTTATGAGTTCAAGGGTAATTATAGCCCACCTGAACTAAGAAAGTAAAAGTCTAGAAGTCTTGTGGTATCTTATTTTGTCTGTTTTTAATCCTTTAGCACTGCCCCGAGTGAATGGATAGCAGCGTCCTCTGAAGGACTCTCCAATGCAAAGTGAGCTCTGATGAATAAATATGTATGTAATGTGTACATACACACATATGTGCATAATATACATATACAGAGAGATTGAGAATTGGGATGTTCACCCTTAGGAGCACCCATGGAAATATAGAGTTCCCTCGATACTGTTTCTAACGTCCTCTCATGGTAAGGTTCTATGTGGAATAGTCTTTGTCTTTTGAATTGAGGTAGAAAAAGAGGCACAAGACATAGAGGGAGCCTTCTTACTCGCAGTCTTGAGTGTCAGTTACTGGCAGCCAGACTCTCGGGAAACTGTCCGATTGCCTGTGTATGAGACTGTCCTGGAGTGGGTGTGGGGAAGATGAAAGCCGTCTGGAGCAAGGAGAATAATAATAAATTGTATCAGCTACCATGTGAGGCTGATAACCCAAATCCAGACCCATGTTCACATCAGATGGAGCCCCTGACTCAGGCCTGTAGTTACTTGACCCTGTGTGAGGGGCAGGAAAGACGAGCATGCTTCCTGTGGAGCACAGACGTGGTCAGGGAGTTAGATTGGTCAAGAAAGTTGGGTACCTACAAGCTGAAGTTGAATTTGAAATAAATTCCACCCCAAAACGTTGTTACACATTGGATGAGACTCAGTAGTAAAGAACTGTACTTCAATCTTGAGTCATTACCTTTTTGACAAGTGTAAGATATTCATTACAAATACATAAAGCCTCATTTCTGGGGAAAATGACCTACCAGGTTTCAAGCAATCGATTTACATGTCAGTTTTTAAAGGGTCATCTAGTTTTATAAGTGAAAGCATTAATTGAAACTAATTTGAACCAGAAAGTTTAACTGAGAAAATTATAGGGTGTCTGACTCTGTGCCTTTTTAATCCTTTAGCCCTGCTTTGAGTGAATTGACAACAGGAAGACCTGATGGACCCACCACTGATGGACCCACCCCGGATACGTGAGACAGAAATAAAGATAGAGAGATGTCAACAAAAAAATACATATGTACAGAAATGCAGAGAGGGAGAGCATGCGAGAGTGAGAGAAAGAGAGAGAGGAAAGGGGAGAGAGGTTGATTCTCTTTGGGAGGTTCATTTTTAGGAGGATTCGTGACATAACAGAGTGTCTTTGACATTGTTTCTAAATCTTTTTACTGTAGCCTATGTAAGTATGTTTCTTTCTTTCTTTCTTTTGTATCTAGTTGGATAAAACAGAAACAGGTCATAAGAGGGATGCTTCTTACTCATCTGTTTATCACTCTTAGATGCAACCGAAACCCCTAGGGAAACTATCCAAATGCTTGTGTATGAGGCTGTACTAAAATGGGCCAAGAAAGGAGAGAAACTTATTTTGCAAGGAGAAAGTTGTACTCCTGAAGGGGTTCAGGAGTCAAGAAATGTGTATAAACTTGATTCATGACTTCCCCCCGCCCCACCCAGGATGAAGATTTTCATTACAAATGTATAAAGCCTCACAGGGGAAAATGAAATACCAGGTTTTAAATAACTGATTAGAATGTTATTTTTAGGACAACTAGGTTATAAATTGTAAAGCAATTGTAGCTAATGTGCATTGAAAAATAAGTCTAGGGAGAGGTGAAGTCTTACCATGTGCATTTATAATCCTTTAGCCATGACCAGAGCCAGGTGGAAAAGGTAATTTGTGTTGAACCCTTCAATAAAAGGTGAGAGATAAATATATAGAGATAGTGTAAGGGGGGGTATTGAGATTTGTGAAATTTATTCTGGGGAACATCTGTGGCAATACAGTTTCTTGGCCGCTTTATCTAAGGGTTCTGTTTGTTTGTTTTGCCAGCCTCAGTATGTTACTTTCTTTCTTTTTTGGATCTATTTGGGGGGAAAAAAGAACAGGTCATAAAAGGGAGTGTTCTTACCCCTAGTCTGTTTGTTACCCCGAGTTAGGAGCAGCCCCTATCTGATACTTTCCCTTAGGAAAGTATCAGATTGCCCATGCGTGGGCCAAAAGAGGACAGAATCATAATAGGAGTTAGGAGAAGGTCTCAGTGGATGGAGAGCAGAGGGGAGCCCTCAGCAGAAAAAAGTGGATCTGATAGACCCTGCATGTGTCCCTCACCTTCCAGAGCTCTGCCACCATGTGAGGCTGGTGCCCCAAACCCAACCCCGCCATCACATTGGAGGGAGCCCCTGCCTTGTCTTGACCCTGTCTGAAGGGCAGGAAAGACATCTATGATTCATGAAGGGTTACTAGGTGTGGTGTAGCGACTTGAGAAGGCAGGAAGTTATAGGACAAGTGAGATGAGTACCTACAAACTGAAGCTGAATTGGAAGTAAATTTAATCACAAAATGGTGTTACACTTGGGGATTAGGTTCGGGAGTAAAGAAATGTACATAAATTTGATTTATTAAGTTTTCCCACAGGACTAAGATTTTTATTACCAACGGATAAAGTTCATTTCTACAGAAAAATTAAATACCAGGTTTTAAATAACTGATTAGAATGTTATTTTTAGGGCAACTAAATTATAAACTGCAGAGTAATTATAGCTAAATTGCATTTAAAAACAAATCTATAAGACGCATGGAGTCTTACTATGTCCACTTTAATCCGTTAGCCCTGAGTCATGTGACTTGAGAGGCAGAGGTGAAAGGTGAGATATAAACAGAGAGAGAGGGGAAAAGGGGAGGATATTGAGATTTGTGAAATCCAGTTAGTTATGGAGTCCTTGTCTCAGGCAGTTATTTGAATCCTATTCAAGGAGGAAACAAGATATCCATAATATGTGAAACGTAGGTGGTGCAGGGACCCAGGTTCCAAATAACTAATTGACATAATTTTTTTAGAGTTCAACCAGTTCATAAGTTCTAGAGCAAGTGTATCCAGTTTCAGCCAAAAAAAAGTGAAGTCGTTTCGTGCTATGTACATTTTTAATCCTTCACAATGACCCAAATAAATTGACATCAAAGGTCTTTGACTACTTTGATATAGCTTGCCTTTTAATTATGGTGCCTTCCAAGGCTGCTGATATAATTTACTTGCATCAGTGCTATCTATGTATTATGAATCTCTATCTTTATAGAAAGAGTGAGACAGAAAGAGAGAAGCAGACACGGAGACAAGAGACATAGGGAGAAACAGAGAGGGAAAGATTTGCAAAATTCAGTCTTGGAAGTATCCATAGGAATACAGAGTTTTCTAGACAATGATTCTAAATTTCTTTCTGTAAGATTGGGTCATCCAGTGAGCTAAGTCATGGTTCCTTTAGATTTAAAGAATTCTTTTTCTTCAAATAAGTTTCTCACATCACTGTTCCGTGTAGCAAATCTCTAATGATATATTTTTGCATTTGTTGGCGGTTAAAGTATGATGGGACTGCTGTCCAAGATCGATGATGGTGAAGAAGACAGTGACTCTCTCAATTCACATTAGTAAGTCAGTTTGAAGTTCGGAGGGAGGGAGCTGTTGATGGCTTTCTTATCTTTTAGAAGATGGGGCTCATGCTGAGGTGAAAAAAAAAGAGCTATGGAAAGATAGCAAAATGTTGGGGAGGGAGGGTATACAATGATTCCATTTGAATTTGCATATAAGTACCATACTTGAAAAAATATTTCCACGTATTCACAAGTAAATGTTCTTCTAGTTTGAAAATGTGAAAATATCCGTAGTAGAGACTAATTTTATGACAAAGTTTCTTTCTAAACAGAGGATTGCCGAATGCTACTTGCTCTTCACTTGTGTTCCTTTCTCATTTTTCTTGGATATGTTCTGATTCCTAGTTTTGTTGATTTTGTCTATGAGCAAATGGGACTGAGAGCCAAAGCAAACATGTTTTGCTGATTAAAGACCGCTTCATGTCCATTGGGATTTTATGAATTTTGACTTGCTCCTGAGTAATCTCATGAGAGTACTTCCTGTTGCAGTGATCTGAAGGCATTTTTACCTGTACTCAATGACAAGGACACGATACCTTCTTAAAATCACACACGTCTGACTCTCCCTCCCCCAAACTACTATGTATAAAATAAGCATCAAGGATCTATTGTACAGCACAGGGAAATATAGCCGTTATTTTGTAATAACGTTAAATTGAATATAATCTATAAACTTATTGAATGACTATGTTGTACACCCAAAACTAATATAATATTGTAAATTAATTGTACTTCCAAAAAAAGCCCATGTGTCTGGACTGCAGAATTATTCCTGCAATTTTTCTTCTGCTACTCTCTTGGCCAGTTACTTAAGCATTCACCTACTTGAATTAATGTTGGGGAGTGAGTATTGCTAAAGAGGCATTGAATTGGTTACTGTTGTAATCTGTTGGTGTCTAGACAAAAACAACGTGAAAACTAAAGGGGCGACTAATGAATACAAATAGTTCTTCAAATTACCCATGAATTTCCATTTTCTGTTTTTTTATCATGGGCCATCAATGAAGAGTTCACGCTGCTACTTAATTAAATGATATGTCTGCCTATTAACTATATATTTTCTGCAATGAGGCTGCCCAGGGCAGGGGCAAAATTTGAATAGACTGAGCAAGGCAAGCATTTCCTTCTTCTTACAAACAAAAAGTGTTAGTTTAGTTTTGTTTTTTAAATTACGAATGCTTATGGTATAGATTTGGGTGGCATTTGCAATACTCCCTGTGTGAGAGACACTGGTGTTTCAGACCAGGGGATGGTATTAGATTTGGAGTAAGACCTGGAATCAGTGCTTGGCTTTGGCATCTAATACGCACTGGACACTTGGCAAAATACTAAACTACTTTAAATTTTAGGTCTTTTATCTGTAAACTGGTAATAATGCTATCTACAATATCTATCTACTGGGTGCTAGGTGTAGTATAATAAAAAACTAAAACTAAATGTGGAGTGATATGTACACACATATTATTCAGTGTGAATTTAAAACTCCAAAGCACCGCAAATAATTTTTATACTAAAAATCAAAACTAAAGCAACAAAATTTCACTATTAGGAAAATCAGAAAATACAAGCAATAAAACCTCCCATGAAGAGGCATTCCTAATGTTTAATAGATGCCCCTCAAGGTTCTTTAGGCTTATACATTTTTTGTTTATGGATATGGTATCATACATTGTTTTAAAAATAACCTTATTACTTCGTGACATATCATGACTATATTTCCATGCATTTACATTTGCATTTGCAACATTATATATTTTTTAATTTCAGATTTTTTATTGTTGCCTGAAGTTCTGCCTATATTTGACTTTATTGATTTTTAAATTTGCAACATTCCTTTTGACAGCTGTATAATATTTCATGGTATAGATGTTTAAATTGTCATTCATTTAAATTGTCAGATATTTCTGGACATTTCAGCTGTGACTGATTACAAAAAATGATGAATAACTTTGAGACCAAACCTCTGTATATTTGATTTCTTTATAATACAAATTCTCGGAGGTGGAAATTGTGTGTCAAAAGGAACGTTTGTGAGGCTATTGATTTTGCTACTTTCCACACCAAGATGCAGTGTGCATTTCTTCCCCGTTCACGCTAGCCATCGCTCATCTTTTCAATGTTAGTTAATCTGTTTGTTCTAACGCACATTTGACATTGTTTTTGTTTCTACTTTTTTCATAGAACTTGTATTTCATTGTTTTCAAACTACCTTTGCCCGTTTAAAATTGGGGTATTTATCACTGCCATTGGATAGAAAAGTTAAATATATCCTTTTTATATCATAGATAGGGCAAGTATTTTTTCCCAGGTTGCCTAGCTTTTCACTATATAGAAGCTTATAATCCTCATACAGTTGAGTACATCTGTCCTTTTCTTTATGATTGATGCCTTTAGTGTCAGAAAGTCTTTCTCTACCGAAGATTTTACTATATTCACCGAAATTCATCTATGTTTTGAATTTATTTTCTACATTGAAAGAGAACATCTGCCCAGGATTTATTTTGTATTAAGGTATAAAATGTAGGCGTCTACTTTTCTCCCAGGTGACTACTTAGTTTTCCCAGCATCAAAGTTGCATCCCCCTCCATTGTCCTTGCCCTAATTTAATGATCCTTATTGCATTTATCACCTTCTAACTTACTACCTTATTTACTTATTTATTATATTTATGGTCTGCACGAGACAGAATTGAAACATCATGATGGAAGAAAATTTTGTCCATTTTTTTAACTGCTGTATCTCCAGTGCCTCAAACAGTGCCATGGCACATAGTAGGCACTCAGTGAGTTTGGTTGAATGAATGAACCCATTATTGAAAACATTTATATCTTGTTCAAAGATTTTTAAATCCATCTCTATCATGTTATGAATCTTTATACGCTGGGTCTTTCCAGAATCTATTTTATTTAATCATTTTTCTAGCCTTCTGATTTCAGCATGCTTTTCACACATGGTGATATAATTTATAGTGAACTAAAGCATTTTTTAAAAACATAAGGTCCATCCTTTTCCTCTTCCCCTTTTGTTTTTGTAGTCTCAAATTACCTGTTTTTGTTTAGTGAGTTTGTTACCAAACTGTAGATAGCTATAGTTATTTTTCTGCTTTCTTTTTTTGTCTCCCTTTAACCTTTATACTCTAATAAAGTATTTAAAAATCTATCTTGGTAAAGAGTGGCAATTTTCTGGTTCTATTTATCACCTTGCTGAAAGTTTTGTGTATTTCTGTCATTTTGTTTCTGATAGAAGAGTTCCTTTCAACATTTCTTGTAAGGCAGGTCTAGTGTTGATGAACTCCAGCTTCTCTTTGTCTGGGAAAGCATTTATTTCTCCTTCATATCTGAATGATAACTGTGTTATATAGAGTATTCTTGGGTGACAGTTTTTATGTTTCAGTATTTTGAGAATGTCATTCCACTCCCTCTTGGCCTGTAGGGTTTCTGCTGAGAAATCTGCTGATAGCCTAGTAGTGGGGGTTCCCTGGTAGGTTACCATCCTTTTTGCCCTGGCTGATTTTAAAATTCTTTGTCATTCACTTTTAACAGTTTTAATATTATTTGTCTTGGAGAAGGTGTTTTTGCATTGAGGTAATTAGGTGTTCTCTTAGCTTAATGGACTTGTAACTCCAGTTCCTTCCCCAAGTTTGGGATGTTCCCAGCTATTGTTTCTTTAAATAAACTCTCTGCTCCCTTTTCCCTCTCTTCTCCTTCTGGGATATGCACTATCCTAATGTTGTCCTTCCTAAAAGAGATAACTCTCTCAGGATTTCTTCCTTTTAAAAACCTTATTTCTCTTTCCTCTTCTACTTGTATCATTTTTAGATTGCTGTATTCCAGCTTGCTAATTCTCTCTTCCATATTGTCTGCTCTGTTTCCAGTGCTTCTAATGTGTGTTCTTTATCTCATTTATTGAGTTCTTGAGCTCCAGAGTTTCTTTTTGCTTCCTTTTTATTTATTTATTTATTTAAATTATTTTTTATTGACGTATAGTTGATTTACAATGTTGTGTTAAGTTTCTGCTGTACAGCAAAGGGCATCAGTTATACCTATACATATATATCCACTCTATTGAGTAGAGTTCCCTGTACTACACAGTAGGTTCTTATTAGTTATCTATTTGATATATAGTAGTGTGTATATGTCAATCCCAGTCTCCCAATTGTTTCTTTTTAGAGTTTCAGTCTCTTTGGTAAAATATTCTTTCTGATCATTCATTTTTATTCCTGAGCTCATTAAACTACCTTTCTGAGTTTTCTTATATCTCATTGAGTTCATGGGCTGTGCCACTGCAGGTGGGGGAGTGGCAGTGAGGTTGTGGTCACCTCGGCAGCTGGAGGGACAGGATGCCAGGCCCCAGTGTTGGTCAGTTACATGTAGCCATGGGTGCTGGTGTGGTCTGGAGCCTGTAGTCATGTGTGCTGCTTCCCCTGCTGCTACTGTGTTCTCTGAAGCTGTGGGCACAGCTGCTGTGGTCAGAGGGCCAGGATTGCAGGCACTGATTCCACTGTTCCCTCGTTCCATCTCTTCTAAGTGTTCCAATTCACCTGCCTTTAGATGTACAGGTGTGTGGAGTCCTCTGGCAAACTGTTGTGTTGGACAGTGGCACCTTTGTTGAGTTGTGGGTTTTATTGGTTGTAGATTGAAGGGGAGAGACCAAGGTAGTTTTTCACTCTGTCATGTTTCTGACATCACTGTGAATGTACCATATTTTCTTATCCATTCACCCATTGATGGGAATTTGGATTATTTCCAGTTTTGGCCTGTTATGAGTAATGTGGCTATGAACGTTTACGTACAAGTTTTTTGTGTGGACACAACTTTCATTTATCTTTGGTTAGTGCCAAGGAATAGGGTTGCTGATACTTATGGTAAAGTGTCTGTTTAATTGTATGAGAAATAGTTTCCAAAATGGCAGTACCATTTCACATCTCTTCTTATCTTTAGGTTTTCATTTTCTTTCATCAAGTTTTGTAATTTTCAGCCTACAGATCCTGCACATATCTTGTTACTTTATAAAAAAGTATTTCATGGGTTTTGGTGCTAATATAAATGGTTCAGTTGCTTACATTTCTACTTTTCAATCATTCATTGCTAGTATATCGAAATATAGTTGAATTTTGTATATTGCCCTTTTATACAATAACTATTAAACTCACTTATTCTGTTAGCTTTTTTGTGGATTCCGTGGGATTTTCTAGGTAGGCAAGCATCTCCTCTACAAATAGTGAGTTTTATTTCTTCCTTTTCAATCTATAGGCCTTTTATTTCCATTTCTTGCTTTATTACATTGACTCCAATATAATTTTGAGTGGAAGAAGTGTGAACTGACATCCTAGATTCCTAATCATTGGAAGAAAACATTCAGTCTCACCATTAAGATTGATATCAGCCATAGGTTTTTTGTTTGTTTGTTTGTTTTGGGGGGCATAAATGCCCCTTGTCAGGTTAAGGAAGTTTCCTTTTTTCCTAGTTCACTGAAAGTTTTTATCATAAATGGATGTTAAATTTTGTTTTAAAATTTTTTTACCTCTATGGAGATGATCATATGTTTTATTTTCCTTAGTTTATTGACATGGCAAATTACATTATTTTTAGAATGTTGACCCATCCTTGAATTCCTGGAACAAACACCAAGTGGTCATGAATTTAAAAAATATATATACTGCTGGATTCAATTTATTAATGGTTTGTTAAGGATTTTTGTATCTATATTTATGAGGGATATTGGTAATTTTCTTGTCAGGTAATGTCTTGACTGGTTTTGGTATCAGGGTAATGCTAATGTCCTAAAATGAGTTTGGAAGCAGTCCCTATTCTTCTGCTTTATGGAAGAGTTTGTTTCGATTTGTATCTTCCTTAAAGAATTAAGTAGAATTCTCCAGTGAAGTCAGTTGGGCTTGGACTTTTTTGTTGTTGTTGGAAAGTTTTCAACTAAAAGTTCAATTTCTCTACAAGATATATTACCTTTTAAGCTATTCAGGTTATCTATTTTTTCTTGAGCACATTTTAGTAGCTTGTGTCTTGCAAACAATATGTCCATTTAATCTAAGTTGTCATATGTGGCACCTTTAAAATTTCTGTAGTGATAACATGCAATTAAATATCTTGTATAGTACTCTCCCACTTCACTGGTTTTATTAAATCGTGGTCAGAAAATGTAGTCTGAATAATTTTTATATTTTAGAGTACCATTAAAGTTTTTTATCTTCTTGTAGGATAAATTTCTTTTAAAATTTCATAGAAATGCTTTAAATATGTTTTATCTGCACAATAGAAACTATATATATATATAGTTTTTAAATATATATATATATACATATACATATATATATATATATATATGTAAATGGAGAGCGCTTGACCAGGGACACTCAGATCTTATCCTTGCTACCAACACCCCACTCCAAAGGGAAGTATATCCCTGAGGACCAAGCCGGGCAAAGGACACTCCTAGGTACTTTGGAGGCTCCTCTCTAAGTCCCAGTAAAGAACCTAATGAGCTAACTTAGGTTGGACTCAGATCTAAAGCCTGACTCTGCTCTCTTCAACCTGAGTTTAATGTAGGAATATAGCCTTGTCTGTTGTGGATAGTTTGTTGGTGGGGGGGGACCCAGAGCCCTGGAGTGAGAGTAGGAAAACCAAAGAATCATCCCAGTGCCTTTAATGGTTTGAGTATGACCACATGCCTCCCTGCACCATCTGTGCAGAGAAATAAGTGTCCAATGGGAAAGATAGGTCCTGCCCCCAATGCAGATCCCACCCCTGTTCAATACGGTCTTAATAGTATCTTATAGAGTCTACCTTCTATCAGGATAAAATAAGTCTTGGTCATCGTTAATATTTTTGCTTTGAATTCAACTTTGATATTAATATTACAACTTTTCGTGTTTTGAGATTTAATATTTGCATCTGATATCTTTGTCCATCTCTTTATTTTCAAACTATCATTTTAATTTAGTTTTTGTCCTTGTATACAGCATATAGTGCATTTAGTTTTTAAACTTATCTAAAAGTATTTGTCAGTATTTGATATGAGAGTAATGTGTTGGTATTTATTATCATTTCAGGTATGTTTGGTTTTATTTGCTATCATTTTACTTTGTTTTCTGTATTAAACACTTCCTTGATATTTTTTCTTTAATTTTTTTTAACATTATGCTATTAGTTGATTTGTTTTTATTCAAGTTTTAATAATATGAAAGTTATAAACCTATTTTTAGAAAACATAATTGTACCTTTGTTTCTCCATCCATATCCAGTTTAAAACTGGACTTGTACCTGGGAAGATAGAAATGCAACATGCTTTTACTTCTGTCTTCTGAGAAACCTAAATTAATGTGGAACAACCCTGCAAATTTAAATCCATACTATTATCGAGAACTTTGTTATTTATCTTGGCTTTTAGAATCATTTGTTTACATTTCCACGTGCTACATTAACAATGATTATTTGGACTTAGTTCTGAATTTGTATGATTTTATTTCTTGACACCTTTTCTCTATAAGGCATCTTCCTTATTCTTGCCTTCTTCATATTTTTATTCCTTGCTCAGTTGGCTCAAGCACTTCTCTGAGTAATCACTTTTGGGACCATTACATGGTTGCACTGGGTGTTGGAGAGTGTATGTCTGCTGCTCCCAAATATGAATAACACTTTTTCTAAATGTATAATTACTGAGTTACAGTCCTTTCCCAGCAAACTCCACACACATTGTTTGAAGCTGCATTTATATAGCACACTCTTTTTTTTTTTTTTTTAAAATCTCAATTCTACATTTACTTGGGGTGGGGTAGTTTTGGGAGGCACTGAAAGTGATAGTAGAGCCTAAAGCCACCCCAAGCCATCCTTTTGTGCCCCAATGATTCTGTCGGGCATGGTTCTGTAAATTCACTTTGTCAAGTAAGTTGTGATTTGTTGTAACATTTCTTTGCTACCCAGAGATCTGATAGTCTGTCTGGGATCAGAAAGGGCTTGTATTAAGAGAATGGCAACCTCAGGGGAGGTTCACCTCTTTTGGCCAATCAGTTCCCCATCCACATCGACCTTTTCTCACTAGGCCTGGGCAGAGGTAGTGGGTGCAGATGGAGCAGGGAGAAATTAGAGGGGGTGGGGAGATCTTATAGCTCAGCTTAGCCCAACAGTATCCATCTGTGGCCCGTTGCATTGGGCAGTGCCCCAGTTCTATTGGGCATATATCCTCCCTCTTCTCCAGTCTTGGGCACAGTCTGTGAGCATTGCTTTGGGATTAAATCCCACTTGGGGTGGAATTTGGGTCACGTGTTGGAGGCTTCAGCAGGGCAAGAAATTGCTCCTCAATGACTACCTTGTCTCCAGCCCTAGGGTAAAATGAGGCACAACTGCTGGCGCTCTAAAACCGTCTCCTCCTCCTACTAAGGGAAGGAGCCCAGCCTCCAGTGTGTTTCCCCTTTGAAATGTATCTTACTGACATTCCTCACCCCCAAAGTGCAGTTCCCCCCCCAGCTGTGAGTCTCATTAATGTGTAACTGTCTTATTCATGGGGTGACTTGTTTCAAGAAATGAATATTGCAAGACAAGAGCTTCCCTGAAGTGCCCTATTCTATTGCTGTAGAACAGGTCTGGCCATAGTTTGATGACTTGCCCAGGATCCCACAGCTCACTCTTGGGAGAGCTGGAACACACATCTCTTCTACCATTCCCTTCTGTCTCCATGCTCTGTTGCTTTAGTTGATGACCCCAAGCTTAATCTTATCATTAAGTTGGGATTAGAGCTTTACAGTCAAGGGAAAGTTTAGTGTTTTTTTTCACATATATTCTACATAGGAAAGAAAAAAAAAGAATCAGGTGACATTTTTACAGTTATTAGCAAAAAGCATTTTGTTAGGCAACTTCTGGAGACTTTAAAAATTATATTTATAAAGGCCTTTGTTGGTTAAATTCATACTATATGTTAGGAAAAATCTGATACACCTGAAAGCTCTGAAATTTTATTTTTACTTCTTATTGCAGCAGCAGGATTAAGAGAATTGTGTACTTGATTGTATCATCCTTCCCTTTCAGGTATGTGAGACTCTAGAAAAGGAGGTAATTAAATATGTATTACATTTAATATCAATATTTTTTAATGGCAGAGGATCTGGGAGGGGAAAAAAAAGCATTTCCACTGTCAGTATGTCGCTAAATAAACTTTGTGCCCGATTTAATGCAATCTAATTTATCTTGGAATTTTAATTGAAGCTGAACATTAAGAATTGCAAAGAAATGGCATGTACGGAGTCTAATAGCAACATATTACCATGTTTTTTTCTACCTGTCAAAGTAAAAATAATGAAACATGCATTTCAAAATTCTATAGTTATAAGGAAAGTGTTTTAGTAAATACCTTATTCACCTAGAATTACTCCTTAATTCTGGAAACATTTTACTTAGATCTTTCTTCTCTACATGATAGTAAGATTTCATACTATGTTACAGATTCACACAATGTACTTGCTTCCTTTTAAATTGATAATATTTGAATTTGCATTGCAATTGTGAAAAAGTGCTTTAAGATTAATTTATCTTCATAGATGACACAAATAGTACAATCAACTTCTAGAGAATATGTTGAGCATATATAGGAAAAAGGCTTAGGAGTTACTTTAGAGTTCAATTATGTATGTATTCATTGAATTGAATTCCTTCTTACGTGCCCAGAACTGTGCCAGAACCATCCATTGATATGTAATCTTATATTTGTTGATAATCTCACTGATAAGAAGCCTTACTGGTCAAAGAAGTCTTTTAAGGGCTTATGTTAGTCATGCTTTCACTTGGTTTTTATTACTCAATTCTTTAAAAATATCAACGTGAATGAGGTTACTTTATTGTGGGAAATTGGTAGAAGACCCTTCAAAATTCTTAAATTTTAAGAAGAGTTTACAAGTGGAAACATGTCATTTTAATGTAGTTTGCCTATTCTGTCTTGGAGTGTTGGTCTGATGTGTCTTAATATAAAAGGGCATGATATCATGAAGTGGTTTAGTGGGAAGTTTCTTTCCCTAACAACTGCTTCTATTGGGTGAAAGCAGAGTGATTTATGTTGAGATTCTAAGAGCAGTTCTCCCTACCACTGAACGGTTTAACCCAAAATAATGACATTTTGATATCAGATCATGGGGCTGAAGTTAGTCTACCTATAGATGTGAAAACCACTTGATCCTTATTTGGTTTATTTATTTGTTTGTTGTAGAATACTTGGAATTTTGCTGACCTTTGTGGATGTGTCCCTCATCATTACAGACATACTTGTCTCTGATAGCACGATATATATTCCTTTGGAGTATCGTGCAGTTTCTTTAGCTATGGCTTTATTTTTTTTCATGGACGTTTTTCTTCGAGTGTTTATAGAAGGGTAAGTATGATTAATTTTTTAAAAGCACATAGAGCTATTTTGTACTGCTATGAGAAGCATCTCAAGTAATGACCAGGTCAACCTAACTAAATATGCCCCTTTTTATCAAAATAATTCTCCTTGAAGGCATCCTCCACAAGAGAAACAACAGTCCAAATCCCAATTTCTATCAGACTGAGCTTTAATATTACTCTTGCAACTGGCACTCTAGTCTGCAAACCATGTATTCTCGATGGTTCCTTCAACAGGTACAGCTTAAAGGGTTTGCAAAATGGGGCCAGGCAGCTAATATGTCTACATGCACATTATTAAGAGGAATGTGTATGTGAAGTATAACTATTGATATTTTAATTGAGTTCAATGTAAATAAAAGCTGACAGTATATTAAGTACTAGATAATAGATCATGAGCAAACCCTACCTCAGTTAAAATAAAAATTTGTGGTACTTCCCTGGCAGTCCCGTGGTTAGGACTCCATGCTTCCGCTGCAGGGGGCATGGGTTCGACCCCTGGTCGGGAAACTAGGATCCTGCAAGCTGCACGGCCAAAAAAAATTTTTTTAATGAGACATTTAAAAATAAATGAACAAAAACTTGTGTTAAGCTCTATGGGAGAGCGAGTCAGGGACTAAAGTCCCCAGCCTCACTTCATCCAGAGCATTTCGGAACATGCTTGTCTCCTTTCTGGCTGAATTTCTGTCCTCGTGCCTCTGAGCTGAGGACAGTTGCCCACTCCCAGGTTACTCAGAGCCTAAAGGAGCTATCCCAGGACTAGAAGATTTCCCTGGAGCCCCAGTGCCCATGGCTGAAGGAGCTAGTGTTGAGGAGGAGGTGCCAGCGCTGAAAGTTCAGCTTTGCACAGAGGAGGCCACACCAGCTCACTGGGATTCCACTGTGGGTGCAAAGCCAGGTGATGAGTTTGCGGGCCAAAGTAGTGGACCCGTCTTCCTCTCACAAGCTCCTTTCATGCACTTCTCACAGCCCGTTTCTCTAGGGCTGTGACATGTTCAGCTTCCATTGTCCGATAGCATCGCTCACCATCCCATCTCTCTCTCCCCGCTGTGTCCAGGCAATGCTTGCCTCTTGTTCAATGGTTTGGTTATATCTCTTACTATACTTATGGCTCTACTTGCCATATTGATGTTTTTGTCCTATATAAGTATAAAATGAGTCTGAATATTTTTTTTCCTTAATCTAGTCTAGTAAATGCACTTTAAGTCATTCATCAACGCTGAATTCCTTTTAAAAAACTATTTATTTATTTTGGCTGCGCTGGTTCTTAGTTGCAGCATGCGGACTCTTACTTGCGGCATGCGCATGGGATCTAGTTCCCTGACCAGGGATCTAACCTGGGCTCCCTGCATTGGGAGCGCAGAGTCTTACCCACTGGACCACCAGGGAAATCCCAAACCGGAAATCTTAAGGGTGCTTTTAAAATATCCCTACCTCTTCTTTGGGGAAGCATAAACTTATATCTTTTTTGTTTTTTGTTACAGGGTACGACGGTATTTTTCCGATATGTTGAACTCCTTAGATGCTTCCATTATTGTGGTGACTCTACTGGTCAATATTGCTTATATTTTCTATGACTTCAAGTTTCTTAAAACTTTCCCCAAGTAAGAAACATATGCTTCCCTTCTCTTAACGTTTTTCTTTCTTAAAAAGTATTTTCTGTGGCTTTCATTTTGTGTAATCTTTTTAACTCTGAATGTGCTAATTCTGTGCTAAATAAGCTGCTTGAAAATGAAACGTTGAGTTAAATTTCTATCTGGAAACTAAAGGATGGTGGTGTTTAGGGACCAGTGAAGGGTGTCCACACTGAGTACCTTTAGTTGAGTGAAGAAGATGACGCCCCCAAAGAAGAAACTGGGGACTTGCCTCTTGTACCTAACTTGAACTTCTCTACCTTTTGAAATTCCCACTAAATTCCCAGTTGCGCTTCAACCACACATTTCTTACACGTGAAATTCCTGGGTTTTCCTATAACCAAGAGAGTACTGGTGTGAGTTGATGAAAAATTTGAGTGACTCCAATGATGATTCTCTAAAAAGGCACAAATGGAAGAGAAAAACGAGGTGACATGGGTAGAAACACAGAGGTGGAATGTTTGCAGGGCAGTTAACATGACGGAAGCTGAGGCAGAGTTAGAACTGTTAGGGGTCAAAGCAAAATGTGTATGAGCCACCGATGGCTTTTTTCTTTCTCCTCCTCTTTCTACTGTGGCAGTGAGAAAAAGAAGAGCAAAAGTGTTCTAGGATGTAGCTGTTGGGTGGCTCACTAGGCTTATTCCTTAGTCAGATAGCTTGCCACTTCCTGCACTCCAGCTTCTCAGGACTTTCCCTCAGGTCCCAACAAAACTTGATGTGATAAGCTTTTGGAGTTTTTGAAAAGAACCCAAACCAGTATGGTCTTCAGACAGGCCACCTCAGCATCAGGGAAGAGCTTGTCAGAAATACCAGAAGACAAACACCTCAGGGCCCACTCTAGACCTACTGAATCAGTATGCACACTCAAGCTAGAGAAGCACTAGCCCAGACCATCAGTTCTTTGCCATCGTGTTTCTTCCTGATGGTAGGAGACACACTTGGGAAGTAACTCATCTGCTATCTGCCTGATGTGTGTTCACAGCTCTAGTGAACCCCTGTTACGCATGGGAGTAACAGAGGGGAATAAGAATTCTGTTTTGATGGGAAAAAGGCTGGAAAATGCTTGTCTTAACCCACAGAAGTTAAACCCACAAATTCTGAGAGTCTACCATATGACTTTTTCTTTAAATCAGAGTTTCTCAACAGCAGCACTACTGGTATTTTGGACAGATACATTTTTAGTAAGGGAGCTGTCCTGTGCGTCGGTACTGAGCAGCATCCCTGGCCTCTAACCACTAGATGCAAGTAGCAGCCCCTCACAGGCAGTTGTGACAGCCAAAAATGTCTCTGAACATTGCCAAATATGCCCAGGGTGGGTGGGGTGGGTGGGAGGCTTGGGCCAGGGGGTCGTGTGCAAAATTTTGCCCCTGGTTAAGAGCCACTGCTCTAAACTTAGTCCATACTGACAAGATCCTCTGTTTCTAAAGCAAAAATGAATCTTTTATTGTTAGATTGAGAATTCTTTTACTACCTCTACGACTTACCCTTCTGTCAAGAGCTTTTCATCTGGCTCAGCAAAACAGACATCTTGCAATGCTGACCAGGAGGAGGGTAAGTGGGCAAAATATGTTTATGATTCAGAAAAAATGTTTGTGCTTCAGGAAATCCTGGCAAGGGTTGTAGATATCTATATATTGTTCTTTTTTTATGTTGATTCATGTTTTACAAATGAATGATTGTTTTAAACCCTCAGGTTTCAGAAAACAAACGGCGATACAAGAAGGATGGATTTGACTTAGACCTCACTTACATTACCGGTTTGTGAAGTTTCTCTCTTGATTTGCCTATATTAACATCACATTTTTCTTGTGTGTGAGTAGGTAATTATATGCTAATTTTGTTCTTTCCCTGTCTGAGGCATGTTCTTTTAAAGCATTTTTTATCCATGAAGACATATGCCACTCTGATAGTGTGACATATTTGGAGTTTAACCCTGCAAATGGAAAAATCTTAATTTTCATCTCCATTCAGGGCTACTTGCTTATAGTATAGGAAGTTAAATGGATTTTCAGCTGACTCCATTTGTTTGGTTTAGAATTTATTGAGTTCTAGTAGTTATCCTCGGGCCCAAGGATTTCAGAGAGACCTGTTCTCTTCCTAGAACGCTAGAGATGAAGTCATTGCTTTGTAGGTCTCGGGTTTCTGAGTCAGGGGAACACTGGAAAGCATCCTAGGAGTTCCCAACATTGCTCATTTTTCTTTGGTGTTTAAATAAGAAAGAAATTCCCACCACAGGGGGCCCTCCAGACTAAAGTCAACGCAAATCTGTTGCATAAGGCTGGAACCAGCTGAGACTTGGGAACACTGAATGTAATGGTCCAAATAGTGGATACTTTAATATCCAGTATTGGATATTAAAGTTGATTACCCTGAGGGTTAGTTAGCTTTTTTCCTGTCATTCTCAATCCTGAAAGTTCTCTTCTATGAAAACAGTCTGATTATATATGTAAGTCGAGTTCTCATATATTGTTTCCCATGTATAACATTTGTTAATAGTGACTGTTTTGACTTCCAGAGCGTATTATTGCCATGTCATTCCCATCTTCTGGAAAGCAGTCTTTCTATAGGAATCCCATTAAGGTAAGAGTTTTTATCTAACAAATGCTCACATTTCTCAGTAAACCTAGACTGTGGAATTGTAAGATAATGTTGGCCCAGAGATGACAGTGTTGTTCTCCTAAAAATTTACTCTTTCAGGTAAAACATTACCATGGATTGCTATCAATTAGCTTTCGCTGTGTGATGAATCACCCGCAAACTTAAATGACTTATAAGAGCAAACCTTTACTTTGCTCGTGATAATGTGGTTTGTGAATTTGAGTTGGGCTTAACTGATCAGGGACACGCTTAACTAATTTCAGCAGAGCTAACTCATGCATGTATGGGCAGCAACTGGGCATCTGAGGGTTGGCTAGTCTAAAATGGCCTTGCTGGATGGCTCCAAGTGATGTCTCATTCTGTAACAGGCTAGCTCAGGCTTGTTCACATAAGGCAGTGGCAAGGACCTCACTAGCATCAAGCGAAAGAATGCAGAGGCCCTGGCTCTCAACTAGTATAATGTGGCTTCTACCTTATTCTATTGGACAAGCAAACTACAAACCCAGTTCAGATTCAAGCAGACACAACAGATGCCGTCTCTGGAAGGCAGGAATTGTGGTGAATTGTGGCTGTTTTTCATGGTCTGTCATAGGGAAGAAGATTGAGAATTCTTGAACTAAAATGTGTATTCTTAGATTGAGATCCTAAATTACAGTGGCTCCATACTGCTTTAGGTTCTGTAGATTAAATAAAGTTCAAACATCAGGTGATGCTTACTATGAAATGCCAGTTAAAAGTCATTGTTTAAGAAGTTTGCATATGTGTGCGGGTGTGTATACATTAGTGCAATTTACAGTATTTGTTCTATCTCAGTGAAACTAATTATGTATATGTGTGTATGTCTATATATAAGTATGTGTATATATAATTATACTTTGAGGCATAAAAATTACTGTAAATTGTGGGAATCTCATGTATATCTTGATAAAATTATATATAGGTGTATATACAGCCAACACCCCTATCAAAATATAGACCATTTCTTGCTCTTTTTCAGTCAATACCCCAACACACTGGAGGTAATTACTCTTCTCACTTGTGTCACAACAGATTAGTTCTGCTTTTTCTTGAATTTCACATAAATGGAATCATAGACTACATCTTCTGTAACCAGCTTTTTATGCTTAAAATGAATTCTGTGGGATTTATCTAATATTGTTGGGTGTACAGTAGTTCTTTCTAAATAATATTTATTGCTTCTAGAATACTGATTGAAAGCTCAAGCATTCAGTTTACTTACAGAAATTATACAATTATACATTGCTTCACAAAGGCAGCAAACACATTACACTTTAAAAAGTCTACTTTACAGAAAATTAAAAATTCTAAATAACAAAAGGTACATCTGAAGAAACAAGTATAAATTTGGCAGCCAGTAATTTTGACAGGAAGTTGTACAGCTTGCATGACTTTAATCTGTGAATATGACCTTCAGTCATTTAGCTCAAGTTCATATTAATTTATTTTTCCAGTATAATTGTGTTTCATACCATTGACATTTGCATACTCTAGAATATGTTAGAAAGAAATGTGTAGTATTCACAAATGTTCAGAAAAGCAAGCAGAAGTTCTGTGAATCTGCCCAGTTCTTCTGAGATGGTCTCACATCAGCTTCCTAAGCATATTCAATCCTACAAAATAGTAAGCTAATGTTTGAACACAATTTCCAAGATAAAGCACATTTTCTCACCAATAGTGAAGTCTTTTTCTCAAGCACCACAAAAGTATACAAAAGAATTTGAGTTTGAACAGATCTCTCAGAACGTGTTTAACCTGATATTTCAACAGACTTAAAATTTCCATGGTTTCACAAGGACCGGATGTTTAATTACTTAGAGGAGAAAGAACCGGCCTTGAAAGATGTGGACTCGATCATTACCAATAGAAAAAGTATCCAATGCATATCTTACAGAAACAGAAAAATAGAATATTGCCCCTCTCAGAATAATGTGTATATAATTATATGTAATATACATTATATATACTATAGAGCATATGTAAGGTAATGTATAGTTGTACATGTAATTATATAATATATAATACATTTCCCTCTTAAAATAGTGTATATTTAAATAAAATGTATATTTTAGTATATATTAAATATATATTAATATATAATGTGTAATATATAAAATTAGTATATAGTAAATGTAATATATATCATGTTATATATAACTGTGTATAAATTTTATATAGTATAACTATACATTATTCTATTTATAAATATATATTACATATATATCTTATCTCTTATAGAAAGAGAAAAATATAACATTTCCCCCTTAGAATAATACATGTATACTCATATATAATATATATTATACAGAATAATATATAATTACATGTATAAATTATAAATTGTATGTATATGTCTTATATAACATGTAAATATATTATTCCATTTATAAATCTAGAATATAAACTCATCTCATAGAAACAGAAAAATATAACATTTTCCCCTTTATAATAATATATTATATTTATATATAATATATTATGTTATATATAATTATCTAATGTATAAGTTATACAACTATATATTACATATCATATAATTATATAACAATAATATATACGTATGCATATATTATGACTATATTAACATCATAAATATATAATACTTAAGTATATAGCTATGTAACTTATATAAATTCATAATTTATATATTATATAATTTATATTTTGTATGAATGATATGTAAATTACAACTTATATATCATTTATACAGTATATAAATCTGTTATATATATTATTTGCATATAATGTTATATATGTTATATTACTTTATTTTATATTATATGATATGTATTATGTTACATACATTATATCATATAACATATATCACTATAAAATATGTTACATGTAAATATACATATATTATTCTAAGGGAGCAAATTTTTAATTTTTCTTGTTTCTGTAAAAGATGAACATATATGGAATTTATATTTATAAATATAAATAATACAACTACCATGAAACCCTTTAATTCATATGGTAAATGTTGAAACTATGACCAAAATATGAACACTGCCAGAGCTGTTAGAAAAAGACTAGAAGCCTTTTCACATATGTATAATCTAAGCATGATACTCTCCAAAAAAAAAAAAAAAAGAATTATAATTATTACCTTCCAGTTTGAAAACTTTAATTCTAAATTTTAAAAAAATCTATACACAAGCCACTGATCTAACCAGATCCTCCCCCGCCCTCCCCAAAAAGTGTTTAGTAAGCAGGACCCAGAGGAGCTGATATTCACAGCTCCTACAAGAACAACTCTTTCAGGGTTTATCCCATGAAGTACTTTATTTTACAACCTTCTTCTCGTGCAAAACTAAAGGTCCATTTGATTACACAGAACTTTCATACAGTGTAAAAGTAGAACTGAGTGTGAAATACTGCATGTAAGTATTTCTAAATAGTCTTGTTCCATCGGTTCATCAGTGACTTCTGTGGCTTTATAGTCATTTTCTGTGGAAGATTCTGAGAGAATCTCTCCAGTTCTACTGGAATTGGAGCCTCCTAGTTCTTCTGTTTCATGGCAGTCGGAATCCTACTTGCAGGGCCTCTGTTTTCACTGTCTTCAGAATGTAAATCTGTCTCATCCTGAGACAGATGAGATTCCTCTACTTGATTCTTTTCCATAGAATTCTCTTCATTTATAGTTAAGGCATCATCAGATTCTTTCTCTTGAATTTTTTTTTTCTGGAATCATTTCTGTTTTTTTTTTTTTTTTTTTTTTTTTGCGGTACGTGGGCCTCTCACTGTTGCGGCCTCTCCCGTTGCGGAGCACAGGCTCCGGACGCGCAGGCTCAGCGGCCGCGGCTCACGGGCCCAGCCGCTCCGCGGCATGTGGAATCTTCCCAGACCGGGGCACGAACCCAAGTCCCCTGCATTGGCAGGCGGACTCTCAACCACTGCGCCACCAGGGAAGCCCCATTTCTGTCGTTCAAGACACTCTTCCTCTTCATCCTCTTCTCTTTGTCTTTCTTCTTCGATGAAGCTGGTTCTTCTGTTTCTTCTGTCATAACTGAAGAAGTGTGACTAGAAGTTGTTTGGTCATCTCTGACTTCACCTTCTTTGTCAAACTTGAGTTTTTTAACCCCATGTCCCTCAGCTCCCAGACCATATTCATTTGGATGTTTATTTTCTATACGGCTCACTGAGGAGCTCCTGATCCAGATGTCAGAGTCACTGTGAATTTTGTCCTCATCATGCTGTAAGTTTGTAAAGCCTCTTTGCTCACTGTGCTCTGAGGCAAAAACCATTCCTCCCTTCCTCCCTCCCTTCTTTCCTTCCTTCCTTCCTTGTTCTCTCCCTTCCTCCCTTTCTCCCTCCCCACCCCATTCTCTCTCTTTTTTATTGTACAAGTTGCAGGAGTACAGCATTAAAATTCAACATCTGTATACACTACAAAGTGATCACCAGCACAAGTCTAGCTGCCATCTGTCACCATACAGTTGACCCTCTACCTATTTCAGCCACACCCCAAACGCCTTCCCCTCTGGTAACCAGTAATCTGTTCTCTGTATCTGTGTTTGGTTTTTTTTTTTTTTTTTTTTTTTTTTTTTTTTTTTTTTTT
Source organism: Hyperoodon ampullatus (assembly GCF_949752795.1). Classification (NCBI taxonomy): domain Eukaryota; kingdom Metazoa; phylum Chordata; class Mammalia; order Artiodactyla; family Ziphiidae; genus Hyperoodon; species Hyperoodon ampullatus. Next base: position 62,774,462 of record NC_136929.1, read on the forward strand.
TTTTTAAAGGTTCTAGAAGGCAATTTTATATTTGATACATCTTTTATATTTCCCACAGCATTTTTCACAGATGCTCTAAACATATAAAGACTTACAACCCCCCTGGTATCCTCAATTATTCATATTCAGATTATCATTCTCCAGTACCTACTATAAGTCTGATTTCTTCTCCTAATAAATATCTAATACACATTTTCTTTCCAATTTTTAAAAAGAGGAAAAATAGAAGAAAAAAGGTAATATTACATTTAAGACAATTAAAAGAAAAAAATAAAAAAAGAATAGAAAAGAAAAACAAGTTGCAAACATTCCTTATTATTACTTCTTTGGCAGCAAAACTGATTCTAGACCAGACTTACTGGTCTTGTGACTGAACCCTAATCAGAGCAGAACCTGCTGTTCTGATTATGTTTGGCTCAGCAAATGAGATAAAAAGTAATGAATTAGAACCTACTGGGAGCTTTCCAGACTCCAAATGTTCTATGTGTATTTACTTCTTCAAGCAACAATCTTATGAAGAGAATTTTATCCCCATTTCATAGACAAGGAAAGAGAGACCCAGAAAGGTTAAGCAACTTGCTCTTATATGTAGTAAGTAGGTTGCAGAGCCAGAATTGGAACCCTGATCTGGCTTTATTCCAGTGCCCATATTCATAATTATTATGCTATGTGGTCTCTGTTTCTCTGGGCTGGCTGAAAGCTCAACTGGATGTATTTATTTCCTGTATCTAATCAGGGCTGGGGAAGGCAAGATCTTAACAGGGCTATATGATTCCAATGTATTTAATACTACTTTAACATGATGGTAAAAGTTACTGTAGATGAGGCATCACGTATGGCATAAAAATTATGGACTTTGAAGTCAGACATGCTGGTTTACAGACCCTAACTCTGCCACTAATTAATTGTGTGACACTAGGCAAGTCACTTAACCTCCTTCAGACTCAGTTTCTTTTCACATCTGAAAAATAAAGGAAATGAACTAGGTGATGTGTAAGGTCCCTTCTAACTCTAATACAATATCGAAATTATTACTCTAAAATAAAAGAGACAGTTGCTTAAGGATCTTCAATTAAACAAACCAAAGGAAAAATCTGGGTCAATAGATTTAAATATATGTGTTAAGCTAAATTTAGTGTTCCAGCAGAAAATTTTGTCTTGCAAGTTAATGCAGAAATCAGTGTGAATGGTAAAGTTTTCCTAACTTAAAGAGGAAAGCATCTCGTTATAATGTCACCAAAACAAAGCCAGTAGTTAAAAAGGCCAGAAATGTTATAGGAATCCACATTTACATCTTCAGTAAATGAGGTTATGGTATAGAAAGTACAGTATCTCTACATGTCTCAGAAGTTTGAGCTGAGAATGCTTCATGAATAAAACATTAGGTCATAATGTGCACTCTAGTGTTTCACCCTTCCTCACCCTCCCAACTCAAGAAAAGCATTTTGTCTAAACCTCTTTGTGTTGATTCTGGCTGTTTATTTACATTTATTTTGTCTGAGCATTTAGCCTCTCTGGGAACAAAGCTCTTCAGGAAGAAAAAATAATTTATAGCCTGATGCCTTAAAATATGATTTAATGTGACTTCTTCTGTAGTTTGATACCCGCAGTAAACATAAGTCACACTGCTTTCTCAGTGGTTAAAATATTAAGTCACAATGTTTTGGTAACTGCTGCCCTAATATTTGATGGGGTAAAATGAAGATTGGGGATCCATGGATAGGAAGAATAAGTCCATCTGTCTGCATTTGATTCATGACTGATTAGAAGTTGTTACCACTACTCAATATATTTCATTTTAAAGGATCTCAGGTTTAAATTCGTGAACGACAGGGGATTCTAATTGGGCAATTTCATAAAATGTGAATACTATCTGACATACAAAGGCACATGGGACGGAGCCAAGCAAAAAATGAATTCGTGCTGCCCCACTCCCTTGGTGCCTTATTTAAATACAGGTTTTCAATGTGTTTAAAGGTGACATGTTTATGATCATGTTTGTATGCATGGGTATAAAAGTAAAAGAGAAAAGGAAGAAGTAGGAGAAGGAGAGGAAAAAGGGGAGAGAGACAGAGAGGGGACCAAAAATAGCATCTATTAGATTCTGGTGCAAAGCATGTCCAATATGAGATTAGCTCCAGGGCTGTGGCAGATATTGTTTTTTATTTACCCCATAGCCATTTACTCCACTTCCTTCTGAAATATTTTGTTTGCTAAAATGTTCCTAGGCCCAGGAAATAAATCATGATAGGTCTAAGCCAGTTATGGCAATCCAGTTCCCCTTTCCCAGTGAATGGACTAGTCGGGGACATATGATACAATTCTGGCTAATATAATACAAAAGAAATTCTGCTGGGAGCTTCTAGAAAAGATTTTCCTCCCCTAGAATCTCTCAGCAAGCTTAGATCTATCATGGTTCATCTCCCGGCACTGGGCACATCTTAGCTTTTACAAAATCCAGCCTTTTGTTTTCCTGTGTTCCTTTCTGCTTTGAACATTCTCATATAAGGACATGCTGCTTAGAGCTATTTCAGTCACCTAATGACCACAAGGAAAGGACAAAAAAGAATTACAGAGATGCCTATCCAGTGCCCTGACGTCATCATTCTGTTGAATTAATCCTAGCATCAACTTCCTCCAGATTTCCCCTTTAGAGAACACTAAATGTTCTTATGGTTGAAGCCACTGTTAGCCTGTTTTTCTGTTACTTGTGCCATAAACATCCTCAATAATACAGAAACCTGCCCAGAAATGTGAACCACTTCTAAATAGTTGGAGTAAAATCAGATAGTCAATGTCTATTATATTGGAGAACATATAAACTTCCAAATCTGGCTCTGCTTCATAAGTTATCTCAAACTTCAGCTCAGCTTTAAAGTGTTCCCACTCTTGATCACGTTGTCCTCTGTCTTTCCAGACCACTCCAAAGTAGTGACCACACACTGTGGCACTTGACTCCGAGCTCATTTTTCAGTCCCTTGTGGTTGTGGACTAAGTTCCCATTTCCTTGAAGACTCGGATGGGGTGACTCCCAGCTCTCTCTGATTCTCTCACATGCTCCCCTCCATTTCAAAGTCAGCAGCAATAGGTACTTGGAAACTCTCTGGCTTCCTCTTTGGCTACCAGTCTGAGAAGACTCTGTGAAAGTAATGCTTACATGGCAGTTCAAAAATGCTTCAAAGAGTCTTGCCTCGCAGATGGCTACCTCCTCTCTGTGTCCTCGTCTGGGAGTGCCTCTGTGCACCTGTGTTTGGTTTTGTTCGCTTTTGTTTGTTCATTTGTTTTATTTTTTTAGATTTCACATATGAGTGAAATTGTATGGTGTTTGTCTTTCTCTGCCTGACAATTTCACTTAGCATAATACTTTCAAGGTCCATCCATGTTGTTGCAAATGACAGGACTTCATTCTTTTATGGTTGAGTAGTATTCATTTGTGTGTGTGTGTGTGTGCGCGCACATGCACGTGTATTTATCACATCTTTATTCATTCATCAGTGGACATTTGGGTTGTTTCCATATCTTGGCTGTTGTTAATACTGCTGCATTGAATATAGGGGTGCATATATCTTTTGGAATTATAGTGTTTTTTTGTGTTCTTTGGCTAAATACCCAGAAGTGGAATAGCTGGGATCATAGGGTATTTCTAGTCTTAATTTTGGGGGTCATCTCCATGCTGTTTTCCATAGTGGCTGCTCCAATTTACAGTCCCACCAACAGTGTTTGAGGGTTCCCTTTTCTCCACATCCTCTCCAACATTTGTTATTTCTTACCCTTTTGATAATAGTCATTCTAATAAGCATGAAGTGATATCTTATTGTGGTTTCGATGTGCATTTTTCCCTAATGATAAGCGATGCTGAAGATTTTTTGTTGTGCCCATTGGCCCTCTGTATATCTTCTTTGGAAATTTGTCTATTCAGGTCCTCTACCCATTTTTTAATTGGGTTGTTTTTTTGTTTTGAGGTTGTATAGTTCATATATTTTGGATATTAACCCCTTATTGGATATATAAATTGCAAATATTTTCACCCATTCACTAGGTTGCCTTTTCATTTTGATCATGGTTTTTATCACCATGCAGAAGCTTTTTAGTTTGATGTAGTCCCATTTGTTGACATTGGCTTTTGTTTCCCTTGCCTTTGGAGTCAGATCCACAAAAACATCACTAAGAGCAATGTCAGTGAAATTACCAGCTATGTTTTCTTCTAGGAATTTTATGTTCTCACATCTTACATTCAAGTCTTTAATCCTTTTTGAGTTAATTTTTGTGTATGGAGTGACATGGTGGTATAGTTTCATTCTTTTGCATGTGGCTGTCCAGTTTTCCCAACACCATATATTAAAGAGACGATCCTTTCTGTATGTTCTTTGCTCCTTTATCATAACTTAATTATCCATATATGTGTGGGTTTTTTCCCGGGCCCTCAATTCTGTTCCATTGATCTATGTGTTTGTTTTTGTGCCAGTACCCTACTGTTCTGATGACTTCAGCTTTGTATCAATAGTATAGTTTAAAATCAGGGAGCATGATAACTCCAGCTTTGTTCTTCTTTCTGAAGATTGGCTATTCAGGATCTTTTGTGGTTCCATACAAATTTTAGGACAAATTACAATTTTCTTAAAGCTTGTTAACCACCTAACTTCCTTCTCTGGTAGCTTTAAACAATGTGTATTTAGAGTAGAGGCTAATCAGAGTAGTCATCCCAACTTTTGTGGGCTATTTGCAAACCATCAGTGGGTTAGATATGACTTGGAATGTATGTACCTTTTTATTCCCTGAGTCTCCCCTGAAAGGTGCTAAGTGACGGACCAGTGAATAAAATGGTGATACTCATTTTAGGTTAGTCCTAGGAAAAGGCTTATGTTGGTGCCGTGTGGAATATGTAAGGTATGTGTCCATCTTTTCTAGGAAGTTGTACGGTTCCTGGATACCAAGCATCAAAACCACTACCGAGTCTACAATCTCTGCAGTATGTACATGACTCGATATTTTGCTACTCTAGATAGAAAACAGGTCACTCACTGCATGTAAGAAGTTGATTTAGTTTTTACATTTCATTTAATCATAGGTATTTGTGGGTGGTGGGAAGTGAGTTTTAAAATGTCTCCATCTTGTGCTGGCTCTGTTTGGTAGGAAAAGAAAGTGCAACAGCACACAGTGCTGTGTGAGGTAGGCAGGAGACTGGGGGCAGAGCCATTTTAGGAGAGTTAGGTCTAGTGGTAGTAGGTTTTGGAAAATATTTGTTTTTTTCCTGCCAGCTTGTGTTTTGAAGGCAATTCAACAAATGCACACTGTAACCCACTAGGAATGAGGTGTGAGGAGACCAGGGTCCTGCATGGGAAACCCCCCCCAAACCCTATAGCAAACAAATTATAGCCCAGCTGACCCTCTTCCTGTATATTAAGTGGACATTTTCAGGAGGCAAGTATTTTGGCTGGCCGCGTTGGCTTCTGCTCTGTGTAACCTTCTGATAATGCAGTGAGTAGCCTGCTAGAAAAGTACAAGTAAGGCCTATTAAACCCAAATAATTTGGGCTTATGTTACTCAAGATGGACAAAACACTACTCTACTTTTATTTTTGAGACCCTTACGTTTCTTTTAGAGCAGCAGGAGCCAGACAGAAAACTCCTTTTAAAGGTAGAGGAGGAATTTCTAATAGAAAAGTATAACTTATTTACACCTTGACCATTTACTGTGTTTATTAGGGTTAGAGATATGACCCGTGCATCATTTATTTCAGGTGAAAGAGCTTATGATGCTAAGTACTTCCATGATAGGGTCTGTCGATACATGATTGATGATCACAATGTCCCCTCTCTGAGGTAAGTTGGATGCCAAGCTGGCTGTCAGAAGAGGGCTAAATACACAGGGCTTGATTTTTTGGGAAGTCTTTTCATTCAACTAAAAATCTTTCACTTTGAATCAGTGAGATGGTGGCATTCTCCAAGGACGTAAAAGAGTGGATGGCTCAAGATGAGGAAAACATCACAGTGATTCACTGTAAGGGGGGCAAAGGTAAAAAACGTTTTTCTTTTTCTTTCTCTTTTTCTAAAGAAATTTGAAAAAGATATTAAAGTACACCCACAAGATACGTTCTGCTATTAACCGGTATTAATCATTGTTAACGTTTTTTAATATTAGCGTGAAGACTAAAGGAAGGGAAGGAAAGAGGGAGGAAGGGGGGAGGAAAGGAAGAAAGAGTAAAGAAGAGAAGAAAGTAGGGATAGAAGAACTGAGGAAGGTTACGTGTGTTTTCCTTTGTTTATTGACTCTTTGTGTTTCTTCATTTTTGATTTGCCAAAATACAAACACTGTTTAACTTTCGAAACCATCAGAGCACTTTTCATTTTATTTAAGGTTGTTCTTAAACTTTGTGAGGACCTTTTAAAGTTAAGAGTGTCAACAGCAATGCCATTTGAAAGACCCAAAATTAGACTGCAGTTTTTACAGTGTAATGATACATAGAAGTTGATTTTGGTGGGGGGAAAATGGGGGTGGTGGGAAAGCCAGTTGTCAATTCAACCAGTTTAACTTGAGTCAGGTTTTCTCTCATTCAGATTTAGGCTTTTAATAATCATCTAGGCATATTTCACAATGTTTGACAAATAAGGAATTATGGTTTTGTTGGGCTGTGAAACAGTTTTTTATATTAAATTCCAGGAAAACACACTTTAAAACTGCCTTCTGTAATTGAGTAGAATAAAGTTTGAGTCTTATTTGAAAAGTCGTTTCAAGCTCATGAGTTAGTAGGCAAGTTCCATCTTTAGTTCCACAGGTCAAAATATTCTGTATGTATGGCCATTTACAATATTGTGCCTAAATGAAGAATACAGAGGTTGAACCACGTGGAACTGCCTTTCTTTGGACCATCTTTTACTTTAAAAAAAGGCCATTTAATATGGCTCAACCAAAATATTATAATCTAAGAGTTGGCTTTAGTTTTCTTTTAATCAGGTTAATTCCTTGCTTAAAGGAGGACCTTCATTTCAAATTTAATTTTTTTTTTCTGAGAGCAGACTTCCATTATTCTGTGTTCATGTGTGTTTCATTGCTTTTCCTTTAGGATTGTTTGGAAGGCTAGTGTTCAGTTGGTCTGTACCAGAGCAGCTCCTTTTTTCAAGTTTTCATTCATCTTGGTTTTGCTTCTTTTTGTTGGTTGATGTCTGCACATTACCAGTGATATCATGATAGCCCAAATATTTTGTTATTGATTTTATAGGACTTCTTTAAATAATCTGGGTGCTAATTTTTTGTTAGCAGTTTATATTGCAAATATCTTCTTCCACTGTGTTGTCTTTTAAATTTGATTATGATTTATTTTGTCATATAGAAGGTTTTAATTTTTAATGTAGTGAAGTTTATCAATATTCTGTGTGTGCGTGGTTCGTGCATTTTGGTCATGTTTAAGAAATCCACCCATACACTGAGGTGGTGAAGATATTCTCCTTATAAAATAGTAAAGTTTTGCTTTGTACATTTAGGTCTTTAATTGGAATTTTGGGAGGGAGATTTTTTTTCCATACGGATAGACAATTGTCCTAAAACCATCTATTACATGCTCATGTAGTCCCCATCAACTTGTAGTCCCTTCTCAGTCATATACCAAGTTTCCATACGCATTTGGGACTGTCTGTGAATTTTCTATACCACACTCTTGTAATTTTTATAGCTTTATAATATATCTTGATAAAGACAGAAATCTCTTGACTCTTTGTATATTTAATTTTAGAATTATTTGATCAAGTTCTACATGAAAATATATTTGGGATTTTTATTGGAACTGCATTGAATCTATAGACGAATTCAGAAGCATGGAGAACTTTGCACTATTGAGCTGTACATGAATAGTTTTCTATTTATTTGAATCATCTGATCTTTCAATAATATTTTATACTTCTCTTCATGATGGTCTTGTATATCTTTTGTTAAATTCATCCCAAGACACATTGCTACTGCAAAAGGAAGCTTTTTTCTATTACATTTGGATTGGTTCCAATTTTTACTATTATAATGCTGCTATGAAATACATTTTTCTTGTTGCACATGTGCCCACATTTCTGTTGAGTGTAGACCTTGGACTAAAATTGTTTTGTCTTAGGATAATGAATCTCAAACTTTCATAAATGATGTCATCTGTTTTCCAAAACAGTTGACAATTTACACTCCACTGGCATTGCATGAAAGTTCCAAGTATTCCACATCCTTAAGCAACACTTGGATTTCTCAGTCATTTTATTTTTAGCTGTTGGGTGGGTGTGTAGTTGTATCTCATTATGGCTTTCATTTGCATTTCTATGGTTACTAATAAGATTGAGAACGTTTTCATAGGTTTATTATGATATCCTTGGATATTCTTTTTTGTGAAGTATCTGTTTAATTTCCTTGTCTATTTTTCTCCTGGATTGTTTGCTTTTTTCCAATTGACTTGTAGGAATTCATTATATATTCTCCATTTCAACTCTGTGGTTTGTTATATGTATTATACAGTATTCCAAGATACCTTTTCTGCTGTGTGATTTGCCATTTCTCTCTGAGTATCTTTTGGTTAACAGCACTTCTTTTCTAACATAGTCAGTGTACATTGTTCTTTGTCTTCTTAAGGTTAGTGTTGTGTGTCCTAATGAAGAAATCTTTCCCTGAGTTTAAAAAGACATAGTCCTATATTATCTTATATAAGTTTTATTTCGTTTGGAATTGATTTATGTGTGTGGTGTGAGGAAGGGGTCAAGTTTTATCATTTTCCATATGGCTGTCTAATTGTTTCAGCACACTGATTTCATTTCCTTGCCGTTCTGCAGGACATGGGTCTGTTTCTGAACTTTCTAATCTGTTCATTGCTTTTTCATCTATCTGTGTGCTAGTAGCACAACTCACTTACTTGTCTTAGCTTTCTAATAAGTCCTGATTTCCCTTAAAGGGAGTCCACTCATCTTGTTCTTCACAGTTGTTTGTGTTTTTTAGGCCATCTACATTTCCGTATACATTTTGGAATCAGCTAGTCAAGTTACACACACACACACACACACACACACACACACATATCACACACACCACACAGCCCTGATGGAACTTTGGTATTTCATTGAAGCTGTAGATAGAGGGGAATTGAAATCTTTACAATACTGAGTTTTCCAATCCATGAATGGAAATATCCACTCACGTAGTTAAGTCTTCTTCAATCTCTCTTTATAATGCCTTTTCATTTTCTGCATAGAAAGCTTGTATATGTGTGGTTAGATTTATTCCTAGATATTTGATATTTTGATATTTTAACTATTATAAATTATATCCCTTGGAAATTTTTATGTCCTAAATGGTTTTTTTTGATGCTCTAAATGCAGTTGATTTTACTAACCTTGCAATCAGCAAACAACTAAATTCTTTCATTAATTCTATTAACTTGTCTGTACATTCTTTTGAATTTTATGGCACATGATGATACCCTATGAAATAATGAACTAAATTCTTCCTTTTCAATCCTTTTTTTCCCTAGCACTGGCTAGAACCTTTGGTACAGTGTTGAATTATATGGGATGATCGCAGGAATCCTTGTTCTCCTGCTCTGAAAGGAAAAGCTTTCAGCATCTCATCAATTACTTTACGGTGTGTGTCAGTGTTAGATATTCTCTATCAGATTAAGACATTCCTTTAATTTGCTAAGAGTTTTTATAATGAATGAATGTTGAATTTTATTGGAAGCTTTTTCTGTGTCTTTAAAATAATATGATTTCTTACCTTCATTCTATTAATCTGGTTGATTACATTGATCATAAAGTAGGAAACTAACCTTGAATTCCTGGAATAAGCACAATTTTGTTGTGCTCTATTATTTTTTTAATAAATTGCTGGATTCTGTTTGCTAATATTTTCTTAAGGGTTTTTGTATCTATGTCATGAGTAAGAGTGACTATAGTTTTCAAATTTTGGCTTCATAAACCAAAATTAAGTTGTACTTACTCTTTTTTTTTTAAGTCTCTGGATGAGTTTGTATAAGTTGACGTTTTTTTTCCTTACATGTAAGGTAGAATTCAGTCGTAAAGCAACATTGGCCTCAGTGGGGGAATTGGCCTTAGTTTCTCTGTGGGGAAGTTTTTAAAGTATGGCTCAATTTCTTTATTAGATATGGGATTATTTATAATTTTATTTCTTCTGCACATTTTGGGTATTTTCCCAAGCACTTGTTCATTTTATCTAAATTTTCAAATGTCTTGGCATCAAATTGTCTTAAAATATCTTATTCTAATGTCTACAGTGGTGTTCCCTTTTTCATTCCTCACATTGCTATTTTTGGTGCCCTCTCTCTTTTTTCTTTTGATTAGTCTCACCAGGAATTTACTACTTTTATTAGTCCTTTCAAAGTACCAAGTGTTTTGGCCTTACTGATCTTCCCTATTATTTGTTTTTTATTTCATCATTTCCTTTAGTGTTTCCTTTCTTCCACTTTCTTTGGTTTAATTTGCTGTCTTTTTCCTAACTTCTTGAGATGGATGCTTAACCCAGATTTTCAGCCTTTCTCTTTCCTAGTGAGCGTTTAAGGCTATAAATTTCCCTCTAAGAATAGATTTAGCTTCATCACACAAGTTTTTATGTATATTCATTATTATTTAGTTCAGAATATTTTCTAATTTCCATTGTGCTTGTTTCTTAGACTCATGGGTTCTATAGAAATATACTGTCTTATTTTCAAACATGGGGATTTTGTAATTATCTTCTAGTTATTCATTTCTGGTTGTATTGCATTGTGGTCAGAGAACATACGCATTTTTTTAGTTCTTTGAGACTTATTTAGACTTGCTTTATCGCCCAGAATTTGGTCAATTTTATCAAATGTTTTCTGTGCATTTGAAAATAAAGTGTATTATGCGTTGTCCTGAACAGTGTTCTCTATGTGCCCATTAGGTTGTTTGTTAATTGTTTTATTCAAATCTTCTATATCCTTACTGATATTTTATTTTGGTTTGCTTGAATTCTTTGCAGCATAATTCCTTCCTCCCACCCCCGCCATTTGCTTGGAAGTCATATACTCTTTTTATATTCCTTAGTAATTTCTCTAAAGGTTTCAACCGACATCCCTTATTTAGCTATCAGTTTTTGCTTTTTTCGTAGTGTTGACCTTGTATCTTCCTGAACTCGTTCATTAGTTTTAGGGGTTAGCCTATAGATTTACTTGGACTTTTCTAGTCTGCAAATAATGAGAGTTTGTTTCTTCTGTTTTTATCCCTATACATTTTTTCTTATCTTACAATACTGGCTAAGCCATGTAGTAAATAGAAGCAGTGAATAGTGGACATTTTGTTTAGTTCCTGGCTTGAAGAGGAATGTTATCATCATTTCATCATTAATATGATATACCTGGTAGGTATTTTGGTAGATTCCTTTCATCATAGTTAAAAACTTAAAACCTTTGTCCAGTAGCAAAAGTTTAGTGAATGAATATATGTTTATGTTTTAAGTTAAAATACTGAAGACAGGTGTAAATCATTTTAATGATTCCTTGCATACCTGACTTGACTGGATGAGAGGGCATCTACTTTGTCTGTGGTTGTGCTTATCCATAGCCACTGGGACATGAATCTGCAAGTTTTTTTTCAAATGGGAATATATAAGGGCTGTAAAGACTCAGAGATGTCCTCCAGAATTGAAATGTTAACCATCCATACTAGAGAGCTAGAGAGCTAGATTGTTAATGGTCAGTAGCCTCCTTTAGCAAGAAGCTTTTACTTATCAGAGCACAGGTTGGTACAAAGTCCTCTTTGGAAGTACTTGGCTTAGAATATTGTTTTTCAAACTATGGGTTGCAAAATAAATTTAGTGGTTCATGTTTTTAAAAGGGTAGAATAGAAAATAGAGTGCATCTTAAGGTAAAAGGATAAGTTTGGAATTACATAAAATAAAGTTCAGCATATACTGGCTAAGACAAAAGCTACAGATCATTGTAGAAAGAATAGATGCAATGTACTTTTTAACTCACATTTCCTATGGCAGGACAAAAATATAAATTGGAAAGAAACCATGAGACTTTGAGGATAAAATGACATGAAATCAAGGATTTGCTTTAACATGCTGGTGGGGGGGCTGGGGTGCGTGTAGAGAGGGGGAGGGAAAGAAGGATGAGGGAAGAAAAGGAAGAAACAAGTCTAACAATCAATCTGATAATTATCGAATCTGGGGAACAGGTATATGGGGGCTCATTATTCTGTTCTTTCTACTTTAAGATGTGTTGTAGCATAAAAAACACTGTAACTAAAATGGAAGGAATAATAGGTATGGCAAATGCTCCGTGGTGTTTTGGGTTCTGTCCATGTTTGATCTTTTATAGTTTCTTTTATTTACATTAGTAGGAAAGCAGGGTGTGTAATTAGCTCTTAACTGGTAGGTATCTCTTTAGCTTTAGAGTCCTGGAGCAGAGCTCATTGCCTCTGCCTGTTACTGCAGCCTCCAGGGGTCAAGACTCAGAACAACATACACGTGCACACCCATGCACACAATTAGCACAGAACTCCAGGTAGAAGCTCAGAGCAAGCAGTGTAAGGGCTTTGTCTATCTCTGAATTGAAATATTTTGAGCCAGCACTTTCAGAGTGGAAGAAAATCAATCCAAAATGAACTCTAAATACTTGTGAGCATAGTTATATAGCAAGTACTGCCATGAGCAATGGTTCATGAACTAACTTCTTTTCTAGGAAGAACTGGAACTATGGTCTGTGCCTACCTTCTTGCCAGTGAAATATTTGCAACCGCAGAGGTATGAAAGATGCTCCTACCAATGCTGTCTTAGGCTGATTGAATCTGCTAGCTCTGAAACCTCATTGGTGGGATGGTAACATGATTCCTGAGTCATGGTACTTAATGGAGTTGTAATTGGAGAGGTGATTATTAGAAAGCCTGGTTTGGATACTTTCTGGTTTAACTGGCACTAGTTAGTAACTGACCTCAGGGCCTCTTTGGGACGGGATGGAGGGTGAGGTCAGTGAGACGCTCACCTTGGACACAAAATTTAAGGGAATGCCAAAAATCTCAGTAATTAAGTTAAATAATATTCCAGTGCAGCATTGAAAAAATCTAAGTTAATGCCAAAAAATCCATCGTGGATACAATATGAATATTTTAAATAAAGACAGGACACAACAGAGTCCAGATTAATGTGAAATGAGTGAGGTCAAGTTGTGAAAGTGCAAAAAAACCCTCAGCAATACAGAAGCTTGACTTGCCTCCCCCAGACCCAGAACTGCTCTGACATAATCCCACCAGCTCCAGGCCTTCCTCCTTTCTCACGAGAATAAGAAGAAGATGGGTTAGGGAAATTTTCTAAAGGACCTTGAACATCCTTGCAAGTGCTAGGGAGGTAAAAGGCATCGTTTTCCAACTCGGAACAAAGTCTCTCTTGGATGTTATATCTTTGCACAGTCAACATCTGTGGGACCTGTGCCCTCTGGAAATTCCTGAGAAGACAGGATGTGCTGTTGCTATGTCTTAAAGAAGGGTTCCCACTCTGTTTCTGCCGCGATCTCACTGAAAAGTCACCTCTTAGAGGGCACGCTGTCAGCCACTCTGCTTCCCTCTCAGCCTGCAGCCCAGATAAGAGACGCTGGGGGTTCTGATCTGGGCCCAGCACCCTGATTCCACCACCTTCTTTATTTCAAATTTGAGACACACAGGTTAGGAAAATGGATGCTCTAGGACAGTGTTTTTCACACTATGGATCAGTTTATCAGTGAGTTGTGAAATCAACTTATTGGGTTGTCACTTGCATTTTTTAAATAAAATGGAATCGATTAGAATAGGAAGTATCAAAAGGTAAGTATTGTTTGTGAAACTTGTTTCAGTTCTGTGTGTGTGTGAGAGAGGGAGTGCGTGTGTATGTGTGTGTGTGTATCTCCCAGGTTTATGAATGTGGATTGTAGCTTTAAAAATAAAAAGTTTGAGGGACCTCTCTGGAGGTCCAGTGGTCAGGACTGCACGCTTTCACTGCCGAGGGTTGAGTCCCTGGTCAGGGAACTAAGATCCCGTAAGTTGTGTGGCGTGGGCAAAATCAGTAAATATATAAAGTTTGCAGGCTGTTGGTCTGGAGCCCTAGACAGAGCCAGAGGCCAGTGCTCAGGCCTTTGCTGTCTCTGACAGGCTGCATGCATCTCCATGGCAGGTCACTTGGTTTTCCTTTGGTCCTAATCTTCTCCATCTGTAAACTAGAAAGATAGGAAGAAGGACCAGATTATCTCCAAAGTCTTCCAGCTCTAAAGTTGCCCGTCTTTATGCATCTTTGAATGAGAGTAGGCCTTGATGTGGCTTTGTTAATTCTGTTATTTCGGGTATAGCCTCTGCCCAAAGACCGCTGACTTAAGGAAATCATGTGGCCTTAGAAACTTCAAAATGCCTTATACAGGAAAGGGACGTGCAGATGACCCATGATTGGACTGTCCCCTTTTTTATAGGACAGCCTTAATTATTTTGGAGAACGACGAACGGATAAATCCATCAGCAGTAAACATCAGGGAGTAGAAACTCCTTCTCAGGTAAGTGTTCTTTCTTTGAAAGGGGTCACTCTCGGTAATTAGGTTAAGATTGGCATCTGTTACCTGGTTTCATTTTAGACTCCCTTCCTTGGGTGATTCCTTAGGTGATCTTCCCCTTGGGTGATCTTCCCCTTGGGTGGTCTTCTCCTTGGGTGCCCCGTGACAGGCCTTGATCCCTTCCATAGGCCAGGAGCCCTGCCTCAGGTGTTGCTTGGCTTTGCAAGCACTGAGGTCTCCCCAGAGCACCCTGCTTTCCATTTTATTTGGTTATTGTTTGCAGAGTTCAGGAGTTGATTCCCTTCCCAAGGTAGGAAGGTCCGATTCCTAAGGTTTCAGACCCCTGAAGATGATCTGAAGTCACTAGCCTTTTATTTCCATGTAAAGAGGAACTGAGTCTTTCACAAACCCCTATTAGGGCAATTCAGCCCTTGTAGAATATTGTGTGTGTGTGTGTGTGTGTGCGCGCACGCATGGGCGTGCACATGTGTAAGGGAGAGACAGACAGTGACAGAAAAAGACAGAGACAGAGTCGGTGGGAGGGGGGCTGCACTTCAAAAGAGAAAGGAAAGGGAAAAGTAACATTTTTCAAAAACCTATTTTATACTAGACACTATTGTACTTTTACATATATTGTCTCATTTAATACTCAGACAACCCATGTGACTCATATGTTATTTTTTTTTCCCCTTTGAAAACATTTTATCCTGGACTTTTTCATAAAAAGTCAAGACAGTCATACAATAAACCCCCTTCTATTCATCACACTGCTTCAGCAATCATTTCGTCATGTAGCCAACCATTCATTCCCTCCCCACTCTACACAAACACACACACACACTTCATTTTCACACTAAACTTGGATTATTTTGAAGGAAATCCCAGACATCAGATCATCTTATCCCCTAAGCATTTTAATATGACATCTAACATAAAGACTCTAAAAAAAAAAAAACCCCTTAAAACCATTGACATATCTAACAATAGTATACCTTAATAGTATCACATGTCTAGTCCTCGTTTAAATTTCCATAATTATCTTAAAATCTTTTTAAAACTTAGTTTGTTTCAGTCAGGATCCAAACAAGGGCACACGTTTCATTTGGTTGCTATGTCTCCTTAAGTCTCTTTTACTTGATAGGTTTCCCACCTCTCTTTTTTTTTCTTCCTTGTAAGTTGTTTATTGCAGAAACCAGGCCATTTATCCTATAGAGTTTACAACATTCTAGACTTTGTTGAATCCTGCTAAGGGTTTTGCATTCATTATCTAATATAATATTCTGAATAACGCAATGAGTGGGCACCATTATGATTCCCATGTTATAGACTGGGAAATCGAGGTTCAGGGAAACTAACTGTTTGAACTAAGAACTCAAATGCAGATCTTTCAGACTGCAAAGCCCATTACTTCCCATCCTGTGCACAGCTTCTCATTTGGATTGCCTTTTGTATACGGCCCCTCAAACCCAAGTGAGAGATGGTTGGGAATTCTTAAGTAAATGTGGATGTGGCCATGAAGGAGAGTTTTCTTTGGGTGAAGTGATGAAAGCTGATACCCTTGGCTTAGTTAGCAGAACACTGTAACTGCTGGCTCTAGACATTTCATTTGGGATCAAAGAACTCAGCCTTATCCATTCATACTTTTCTGCCAAACTCAAGCAACACAAGAAAGTAAAAAAGATAGCCATAGGCTATAAGTAATACATCAACTTATTGAAGCCCAGCTCGAATCATGCCATTTCACGCTCAAAATCCATAATGGCTTCTGACTGCCAATGGCAACAAATATGTTTTAACCTGGCACTGCCAATCTAGATAGGATTTTTCCAACCGCTTCTCCCACTGTGTGCATTCACACGCTCTAAGGCGTTTGGATTGTTTGCCGTTTCCCAGCCTGTTTATACTTTACACCCACGTGCTCACAAGGGCCCCTTGTCCTGGAGTCCCTTTGCCCTCCCAGCCTGAAGTAGTCTCCTGCTTTTTCAGGAGTTCTTATAGCCCTTTGTGTTCCTTTTAGGGACTAAGTTGCTTTACGTTATTTTCCAGCTATTCGAAGTTGTGTCTTCTCTACCCTTTTTGCACGCCCACGTCTTGCCCATCTTTCCACCCTGGCAGCCCGAAGTGCCTCATATAGTATCTCCTTTGTCTGTAGTGAGTGCTTACTAAGTGTATGTTGGTTTTATTAACTTCTGCTACGTGCGCCTGTTGTTTGGGGCTGTAGGGGAAAGAAGCGTGAGAGCTAAAGCAGCTACAGGGCCACGGCAGGTTACAAGCCTTTAGTGGAAGGTCAAGAATCTGGTGGCAGGAGCCAAGGGGACGTTAGATGTAGCTCCTTGAGGCACATCTTCCCTTCCCCATTTCCTCTGCAGTCACGTGCAGGGTCTCTAACTTACTCCAGGACTGGCACACCCTAGGCTGCAGCTGAGTCTCTTCTGATTCACTGGGCTAGCCGTGCAGGGGCCCGGCCTCAGGCTTGAGGGCTGTGTTGGCGAGGCCCCAGGACAGAGTTCCCTGCGTGTGCGGCAGTAATTCTCAGACACCATCCCCTCCTGACCCTGCAGCGTGGCCATTCAATGCACTACATACATTTCATCCACCCCTGAGTTAAGAGCTTGACTGGTCCTTTCCAATGCAGAGGATGGTGGTTAATTTTATTAACACTTCCCAACGGGTGGGGAAGAGTCTATGAACTTTTCATTCCGGTTGATTCTGTACCAGAACTCTTCTTAACTTCTAGAAGAAAGGAGAGCCCTTATGAACAGCTTACCATGGGAGACGGACTAGGCTAAGAGAATCCCCAGGCTTCCTTGCAAACATGGAATTGGGGGAATGGGACGCGGAGAGATGCTCACTGGCTGGGACTAGAGAAGGATGTGAATGTGCTGCTTGCTGGCCCATGGAGCTCTCCCCCGAGCTCTTATGTCTTCCCTTCTCTCATGCCGAGGAGGCTACTGCTCCCCAAAGCACAAACCTTCCTTTAACTCAGCCACAATGAAGCTTCTACCCCAGACCGACCTCTCCCACATTTGCAGTTAATGGCATCTTGCTGTCATGTGGTTCTAGCTGTTTTGTTGGTTCTGGTTAGTTGCTCTCTCAGTCCCAGCAGCCTCTAAGCCACACCTGGCTCCTTTCTTGTTCCTTGCCTGTTGCTCTTCATTCAGTATTTGTTTTCTAAGGTAGATATTTAGTCATGAGGCAACAAATGCCTAGTTACATAATGGCACCCAATCAATGTTTCCTTCATCAATTATTTTCCTTAAACAAATCAGGACTTTTTACCTTCACTTAAATCGAGACTTCTTTTGTATTGCAGAACAGATTTGTTGGATATTTTGCAATGGTGAAAAATACCTACAAGTTGACTCTTCCTCCAGTGAAGAAACTCACGATGAAAACAATCATTATTTATTCAATTCGTGGTAAGTGCTTTATGTATAATTGGAGACTTGGCAGGAGGGCCAATGTTCTTGCTATTCGGGAGGGTTTTCTCATGGTTATGTGCAGAGACAACCCCAACGCATAGCTGTCTTTTTGTGTAGCCTCCGGTACAAACCCCTCCCCCTGGAATTGCCCATCAGCCCAGCGCTGCTGTGGCCACGTTACCACTGCTTAGGTGTCCTCTCCTTTCCTTTCCTATCACCAATCTGGGGGGCTCCATCCCCCCTTCCCTTTCTCCTGTTCTCATTGCTGCTCTGGCCTCAGCTCAGGGTGTCCTTTTCAGAGTAGAACCTCCGAGATCAAAGGGAGGGAAGGTCCCCTGGGACCCGGAGACCACTTCTTTCTCACGCCCGTCTCTGGTTCAGGGTTTGTCTTGGGAGATGCATCCCTGTATCGTTTTCTCTCCTACTCCTCTCAGAAACCTTTTTTTTCTCTTGTCTCCTGATCGCTCCCTTTCCCCGCCCTCTTCCCCCATCGTCCCCTCTCCCCCAGCAACCCCATCAGGATGTCTTAAATACCCGAACAGCAAATGAATGTTGTTGCCACAAATTCTTTTGCAAATAACTGCTGAGAACCGCTTTGGGCCAGGCCCCCTGCTCGTGTTTCTTTGCCCTTCAGGAGCCCCTGCGTGTAAGCAGAGGAGAGGAAGGTACACAGATGAAGAGCTGACCACAGTGTTGGACAGCTTCCTAGGAGAACAGCACTTAGGTCTTCCCTACCTGAACCTACAGGAACACAAAAAAGGGTTGGGAGAAACCTGGCCTCTGGGGGGCACTCTCTCAGCCCCCTAGCTGTGACCAGTTCTTACCTAGAGTAAAAGTCCTATAAACTTCAAAAGAGCTGACGATGCCTGCTTCGGGAGTGTAAGGAGGAAGAGGGGACCTGCCGTCGCCCCGAGAGGCAGAGATATTGGTCAGATCGTCCACCTCTGGCACTTGAAAGAAAAGGAAGGGAGAGGGATGGGCCTCAAGGCCATGTCTCTATTTCTCTGTCACCCGCCTAGCTTCCCTGTACAGCTCACCCTCAGGGAGGTGGAAACAGGGACCCCTCAGTGTGGAGGGGATGGGGCCTCACTCAGTGCCAGAGGCGCAGCAGGAGGTGATGCTCCTGATTCCCTAAAGCAACAGCCAGCTTGTGGAGCGCGAGGCGCGGTGCTGAGTGCCGGGCCTGTCCTGGGCCTGGCTGCGGGGCGAGGGCGCTGGCGTCCACCCGGACAGCCTGTTGCTTTTAGCCCTCTGAGGAGTCCCGCAAAGTAAGATCTAGACATGTATTTTTTAACGCTTCGTCCAATTATTCAGGAATAAGAGAACCCTTTAGAATATATGTAAAAACTGCATAGTCAAAAAAAAGTACAGTTGTTAGTTAAAATATAAAATGCTTTTTTCCAAATTATTTACATATTTCTCCCTTCTTCTCCAAATGCCCGCATCGCTGCCACTTCTTGGCAGGGGTGAGGAATTGTGAGAGTTACCACGAGCAGATTGCATGGGTTTCTGGCTTCTGGAAAGAAACTTCAGCCCAGCAGCGTGGTTTCTGTGGGAAATTTTGGTGTAGATTTCCAAACAAGCGTCGTGCAGGCAGACCCTGGAAACACAGCCTGTTCCAGCAGGAGGCTGCCTGTGTGTGTAAAGGAGCAACTGTGCGAAGGCTTTGTGGGCTGCAGAGTGCCCTAGGAGGTCCGTTCTGACTGTGACGTGTGTGTGTCACGTATGAGGGACAGGGTTGGAGTGGAGCCTCGCTCAGAACACCATCTGCCTTCGGACATCCCCAGGGTAGAGCCAGGCTTGTCCGGCAGCTGGTGGGTGGGAAGGGACAGCAGTGCCTGGCTCCCCATCGTTTCCTGCAGAAAGTGCAGTGTGAGAGGCCACCCAGGTGGCTGGTGGAGCAGCGTCCTCCTCTAGGTAATTGAAACTCAGCTCTAAAACCAAGTTGGTGGCGTGAGAGCCTGTTTTGTACCTGAGTGTATCCTCTCCCTCAGGGTCCTCTTGGTTAACAGTGGGAATCCAGGCATCCCTCGTTTTATTGCTCTTTGCTTTATTGCGCTTCGCAGACGTTGCACTTGTTCAAAAAAATGAAAGGTTTGTGACAATTCTGAGTTGTCAGATGATGGTGAGTAGTTTTTTTTTTTTTTTTTTTTAGCAATGTGGCAATCAAGTTTTTTTTATTTAATGGTTTGTGTTAGAATTTTATGTATTTATTTATTGGCTGCATTGGGTCTTTGTGGCTGCTCGCGGGCCTTCTGTAGTTGCTACTCTTCGTTGCGGTGCACGGGCTACTCGTTGCGGTGGCTTCTCTTGTTGCGGAGCACCGGCTCTAGGTGCGCGGGCTCAGTAGTTGTGGCTCGTGGGCTTAGTTGCTCTGCGGCACGTGGGATCTTCCTGGGCCAGGGTCGAACCCGTGTCGCCTGCATTGGCGGCGGATTCTTAACCACTGCGCCACCAGGGAAGTCCTGATCAAGTATTTTTTAATGAAGTTATGTACATTTTTTTAGACATAATGCCATTGCACACTAAATAGACTACAGTCTAGTGTAAACATAACTTTTTGTATGCACTGGGAAAGCAAAAAAGTTTGTGTGACTCGCTTTGTTGGGATATTCGCTGTATTGCAGTGGTCTGGAACCGAACACACAGTATCTCCGAGGTAACCCTATAACAGTATCTATACAAACCTCTGTGAGTATTAAACTATTCCAAATGGACAAAAAGGCATTTAGTCTGATGGAGTTTCGATGCATTTCTCTAACGTGAACAATGAAAATAGGAATAGTTTCTCAAACTTCTAAGCTTAAAAATGGTTTTAATAAGTTCTAGCATTTCATATATTGTCCCAGTCTGATATCATATCCGAAGACTGTGAGTTCTGTCTTCATTTTTGAATTTTACTTCACCTCTGTGGAGATACTGTTTAGTTAAAACTGTAAAGTGCAGATCTAGAGAACAGAGGAACTAACACAAATTTATAAGTACTGTAGGTGAAAACTGGTGGAGAATTTTATGGGTTTGGTTTCCTCATCTCAGGCTAACATAAAATAGAGGATTTTAAAAGTCGAATTTGAGATCCTCATAGAGGCTTCCGGACAGAAAGTTGTGCCCTTTGCAGCTGTTCTTACGGTGTGGGCCTCGGCTGGCAGAGCCCACTTAAGAAGGCCTGCCTGGTCCGCCAAAATTCTTGCTGCACCCACGTAAATAAGCAGGCCACAGCCAATGACAGCAGCCTTCTTTTGGAAGAAGAATTATCCCCTTTGAGGGAGATCAAGGTGGCGGAGTAGAAGGACTCTGAGCTTACCTCCCCCCATGAACACATCAAAAATACAACTACCTGTGGAGCTACCTGGAGGCTGGCAGAAAGGCCCTTCTACGGCCCAAGCTTTAAAGAAAAATCCGCATGGAGTCTGGTAGGAAGGGAGGAGAAGTGATCTGGTCGACACCTGCACCCTTGGTGGGGCACCCAGACGTGGAGGGGGGTGTCATGGGCTTGGGGAGCCTCCCTGGGGAGCAAGGGGTTTGAGCCACACATTTGGCATTCCAGCCCTGGGGTCTGACACCAGGAGGATGAGTCCCCTTAGCTGTTTTGAAAGCCAGTGGGGCTCAGCGGAGGCTGTACACCACTGAGCCCTCACTCAGAGAGTGAGTGGTTGCTTATACCCCCATCCTGGCAGACGCAGCAGCCTGAACACTCTGACCAGGGAGAAAGCAGCCTTGGCCAGTGCTCGGTCACTGCCCACATTTAGGAGTGAAACTACTCCAGGCCAGGGACTGACACCGCCAGCGGGAAGGAAACCAGCTCAGCAGTGAGGCACCAACCCCTCCGGCCCTGACCCAGCCTCTAACCAAGGGTGCTCAGTGGGGAAAATGTAAAACCAGCACAGAAGTGCAGCCCCAAACCCTTGAGCCCCTGCTGCATCCCAAACCAAGGTGGAGACGGCCGTGTGTCACACACAGGGTCGCACCTGGCTCCGGCTCTAGCCCCTCCATCTCCAGCCCCGCTTCCCACCAAGGTGCTGGCTGCCACCGCACCCCAGGGGCAGATGGGACCTGTGCTCACTTCTCCCACCAAAGCCACTGAGCATACGCAGACTACATAGTCCTGCACAAGGGCACGCCTTCAAGACTGGGATAGGTAACTGATTCACTTAATTTCATAGAGACAGAGAAAGGTAAACAAAATGAGAAGACAAAGGAGTATGTTTCAAATGGAAGAACAGCAACAAAAAAAAAAACCCCTAAAGAATAATCTTCCTTTGAGATGATGATCACAGCAGACTGTCAGGAAAAAGTGTGATAGATTCTGAAATGGGCAGTGTCTTCTCTAGGCCTACCTCCAGGGTTACCTTCACCTCTCATGGTCTTTAAGCTATTTTACAACTCTAAGTGGTAGAAAACTGATAATAATGCAAATAATTTTTGTACATAAAAATGCAAATAAGTTAGTTGTGTCTAGCAGAATGCAACTGATTATTGACCTGTTTTGTATTTATTTGTAAATTCATTTCATCATTCCTTATCTGCCCATAAATGTGCAGTACTTTGAAACAGCTGTAGCATTTGACTTGTTCCTTAGTAATAAGTTAAAATGTTTGACGTGTTGAAAAATGCATGTACAGGACAGTGCTGTGGTATGCAACAATTTCTATAAAACAAAAGGAGAATATATTTGTTCGTGTGTATATACATATATAAAACCTCTGGTAGAATATATATTCATATTTGATTATATATGCATAAAAAACTAGAAACTAGTAATAGGGGTTATCTGTTTGGGGCTGGAGAACTAAACAGGTGGGAGATAGGGAAAATGGAGACTTTTCACTTCATGCCTTTTATACCTTTTATTTGTAAATCGTGCAAATATACTTAAATTATTTAAAAAGTTTTAAAATGTGTGGGAATTAGTTTAAGCTCATAAAGCAATGCCCTTTTCCTGTCACGTGAGAAGTGTCTGACTTCGTTTAGCTCTACGTTTTCACTGACTTCTGGTTGACATCCGTCGAAGTTCTGCAGGTGGGTGGGACAGAGGGAACTGAGGCAGAGAAAGCCTGATTCCTCAGGACACGTTGTGTCAGTGAGAACAAGGTTAAATGAGCACAGAACAAACTGAATGTAACAGTTAAGAGTGATGGTTATATGACTTTATGAGAATATTTGTTTTAGTTCTGTACCTCTAGTTCTGTGCGTATTTAAGTGAAATATGCAGGGTGGAAGGGAAAGCTGGAAAAATTATTTGGAGGCTTGAGAAACCAGCCCTTTCATGAAATGCTGAAGTAAGTGGGTCAATTAAATTGAAAAAAGAAAGGGGAAGAAACCATTTGTCTGTAAATATATGCTGAACATAGCAGGAACATTGGGATACAGCTATCCTATATTTTCCATAAACTGGATTTAAACTAGCGCAAGAGGAATTTAGACTATTTATTATTGAGAAACATCACAATTAGAAGTCTGAAGAAAGCAACACATCAACAAGAAAGGTTGCACATCCCCTTCCCTAATTTTTTTTTTCTATGAAGGTGAAGTGATGGGATTCTAAATTTTAGAAGCTGAACAATGTCTTTTTTTTTTTTTTTCTCCAGCCTCATAAATTCTGCTTTAGGGGACAGAACTGAACTTGAAGCCTTGTCTTTCAAAGACAAAATCCATGCAAGAGCCCAAATGATTCAATATTGACACACTGTTAGCTGGGATAATTTTTTCTCTTTTTAATCCATATTGTTAATTGGTGAGACATTTTGATCTTTGCTCTAACCAGCCTAACTTTTTAATTTCATTCAGGTGTTGGAGAAGGCAATGGAAATGATCTAAAAGTACAAATAATAATGCAAGGACAGCCTGTCTTCTTCTGTTCTGCTTCCAAAAACTGTAGGGTAAGAGAAAGCATAGAAACTGAAAATTCTAGTGTTTGTTTTAAATCTCAGTGTCAAATCAGCATGTGGCCCTCCCCAAACCATCCCTCACCACAGGGAGAGGCTGTGTTGCTTTCTGGTTACCATCCAACTTGGTGTCCCTGGGTTTGGATTTGAGTCAAGAGTTAAATTTATTGTTCAAAATAGTGTTCAGGGGAAATAGTTTTCCAGAATATATTTTCAGTTCAGAGTGGTGCTTTGCCTTTCACTTTTCCACAAATGCCAAGCATGTTCCCAGGAATCTATCAGAGTTTTAAATTCATGGATCTGTCACTTTTAGCCATATTCTCTTCTTCTTGGTCATTTTTATTATATGGCACTGATTCTGAAATTTTAATGTGCATGAAAATCACCTAGAGACTGGTAAAGATGCAGATTCCTAAGTTATACCCCCAAAGTGTGATTCAGGAAATGTGGAAAGGGGCCCAGGAATCTCTACACTTGGCAAGGTCTCAAGTGATTCTAACTCAGCTATCCTATGGGACTGCACAGTGAGAAGCAGCGCAGGGGTGTATGGATCGGGGAGGAATGTCTTTGGGACCAAATAGTCAGTTTTTTCAAAGGCTGAAGAAAAGGTTAAGACTACAAACCTTTCCTGGAGCAACAGGAAAGCTTCCTTCATGGGTGTAAGAAATATAAACTTTTATTTTTTAATTTTTTTTGCGGTACGCGGGCCTCTCACTGTTGTGGCCTCTCCCGTTGCGGAGCACAGGCTCCGGACGCGCAGGCTCAGCGGCCATGGCTCACGGGCCCAGCCGCTCCGCGGCATGTGGGATCTTCCCGGACCGGGGCACGAACCCACGTCCCCTGCATCGGCAGGCGGACTCTCAACCATGCGCCACCTGGAAAGCCCAGAAATATAAACTTTTAAGATTCTTTCTCAGGCTTTGGTCTCTAGTTCTCCTATTACCTCTCCTCTTCCTTCTTTTTACTCCCCTGACCCCCGGGAGGGGGCACTCCCCCCAGGCCTCATCCCTGGCTTTCTGTTCTTATCTCCACACATACTCTATTCTTGGTTCTACACATCCATTCCCCTCCTTTAAACTATAATATCTTCTTTCATTCACTTGACACATATGTATGAGCCCCATACATGGGGTAGACGCAGGAGCTGCAATGTGGGCATTCTTTACCCTAGCAATTCAAACACAGTTGTCAATCCAAATTTATCCAATGAACTTTTCATCTGCTTCTGCAAATGGCACCAGCATTCTCTTACTCAGACTTTCAAATCTGGTATCATCTATGATTCTCTCTCTTTTTTGTTTTTTTTTTTTTTTTGGCGGTACGCGGACCTCTCACTACTGTGACCCACCCGTTGCAGAGCACAGGCTCCGGATGCGCGGGCTCAGCGGCCATGGCTGACGGGCCCAGCCGCTCTGCGGCATGTGGGATCTTCCCGGCCCGGGGCACGAACCCGTGTCCCCTGCATCGGCAGGCGGACTTTCAACCACTGCGCCACCAGGGAAGCCCTTTGATTCTCTCTTTGCCCGTGGCCCCTAAATCCAGTCAGTCACCAATTCCTGCTGATGAGACCACTGGAATCTCTCTTCACTCGCTCCCTTCCTGTCCCCATTTCCACTACCCGGTGTAGGACCTCATTTGCTCATGCCTAGACTTCTCCAGTGGTCTCCTTTCCTTAGCTTTCTCCTATACAGGGCAGTATATAGGGTCCTGCAATATGCATCCTGAAATACTGCTGTCAGTGTAAAAAGCTGTAGCTAGAGCAGAAGACACACTGTGTACCCACGGTCAAAGCTAGTTAATATCTTTGGCGCAATATCCTTTCTTTTTTCTGGCTGTGAGGCATGCGGGATCTTAGTTTCCCAACCAGGGATTGAACCCATGCCCCCTGCAGTGGAAGCGTGGAGTCTTAACCACTGGACCACCAGGGAAGTCCTTTTGGCTCAGTATTCTTATCTGTAAAATAAAGGTTACATCTCAAGTGTTGTGAGGATTGAATTAGATAATATATGTGAAGTTGCTTTGTGAGTTATACATCACTAAATAAATGTTAGATGTGATCATTACCAGCCCAACTTTATCACCTAGGAAATGCTCCACTCTAATCTTCAACAACTTCATTCCTATTTTCCTGGGTCTTGAATTCTCAAGATAGAGCCCTATCATACCTGAGCTTATTCGCATTAGTAACGTGGCCTGCTGTCTCCATGCCAGGTAGACTGGGTCCCCTCTGGCCCTTGGAACACAACACTCTAATTTCTGTTTCCTGTTTTTGCTGGTCTTTCCCCTCTTTCCCCTCCTCCAGCCCTGCCCTCCCAGTCCCCTGTCTGAACTGGATTCTCTTTACAGAGCTCCTCTTTTTTAAAAATTGAAGTATAATTGACATACAATATTATATTAGTTTCAGGTGTACAACATAGTGATCTGACATTTATATACATTATGAGATGATCACCGATAAGTTTAGTTACCATCTGTCACCATTTAAAGTTATTACAACATTATTGACTATATTCCCTATTCTGTATATTACATCCCCATGACTTATTTATAACTGGAAGTTTGTACCTCTTATTCCCCTTCACCTATTTCACCCATCCTCCTATCCCCTGCCAACCACCAGTTTGTTCTTTGTATCTATGAGTCAGCTTCTGTTTTATGTTCATTTGTTTTTTAGATTCTACATGTAAGTGAAATCATGCAGTATTTGTCTTTCTTTGACTTAATACACTTAGCATAATACCTTCTGAGTCCATCCATATTGTCACAAATGAAAGATTTCCTTCTTGTATGGATAATATTCATATATACATACATGTGCATATATATATATATATACAGACACATATATACCTCACATTTTCTTTGTTGATGGACTTAGGTTGCTTCCATATCTTGGCTATTGTAAATAATGCTACAGTGAACATAGGGGTGCATATATCTTTTCAAATTAGTGTTGTTGTTGATGGTTTTTTTTGGATAAATACCCTGAAGTGGAATTGTTCAATCATGTGGTAGTTCTATTTTTAATTTTTTGAGGAACCTCCATACTGTTTTCCATAGTGGCTGCACCATTTTACATTCCCACCAACAGTGAAAGAGGGTTTCTTTTTTTCCACACCTTCACCAATGTTATTTTTTGTCCTTTTGATAATAGTCATTCTGACAGGTATGAGGTGATGTTCTGGTTTTGAATTGCATTTCCCTGATGATTAGTAATGATGAGCATTTTTTCATGTGCCTGTTGGCCGTCTGTATGTCTTCTTTAGAAAAATGTCTGCTCTAGGTCCTCTGCCCATTTTTCAATTGGATTGTTTCTTGTTTTGATGTTTCTTTTTTAAGTTTTATGAGTTATTTTTATATTCTGGATATTAACGCCTATTGGATACATAATTTACAAGTATCTTCTCCCATTCAATAGATTATCTTTCCATTTTATTGCAGGATTCCTTCACTGTGCAAAAGCATTTTAGTTTGATGTCCCACTTGTTTATTTTTGCTTTTGTTGCCCTTGCCTGAGGAGACGGATCCATAAAGGTATTGCTAAGATCAAAGTCAAAGAGCTGACTGCCTATGCTTTCTTCTAGAAGTTTTATGGTTTCAGGTCTTACATTCAAATTTTTAATCCATTTTAACTTTATTGTCATATGTGGTGTAAGGTAGTGGTCCAGATTCATTCTTTTGCATGTAACTGTCCAGTTTTTCCAACACTGCTTATTGAAGAGATTGTCTTTTCCACTTTGTATATTCTTGTCATCTCTGTTGTAGATTAATTGACCATAAGTGTGTGGATTTATTTCTGGCCTCTCTATTCTGTTCCATTGATCTATGTATCTGTTTTTGTTCCAGTAACATACTGTTTTGAATACTATAACTCTGTGATATAGTTTGAAGTCAGAAAAACGGATACCTCCAGTTTTGTTCTTTTAAAGATTACTGTGGCTATTTGGGGTCTTTTGTGGTTCCACACAAATTTTAGGATTCTAGTTCTGTGAAAAATGCTCTTGGTATTTTGATAGGGATTACATTGAATTTGTATATTGCTTTGGGTAGTAGCATGGACATGTTAACAATATGAATTCTTCCAATCCATAAGCACAGTATACCTCTCCATTTAATTGTGTCACATTTACATCTTTCATCGACATAGTTTTCAGAGTGCAGGTCTTTCACTTCCTTGGTTAAACTTATTCCTAAGTATTTTATTCTTTTTGATGCAATTTTACTTATTTTTTATTTATTTAAACTTTTTTATTTATTTATTTTTGGCTGTGTTGGGTCTTCGTTTCTGTGCGAGGGCTTTCTCTAGTTGCGGCGAGTGGGGGCCGCTCTTCATCATGGTGCGTGGGCCTCTCACTGTCGCGGCCTTCTCTTGTTGCAGAGCACAGGCTCCAGACGCGCAGGCTCAGTAGCTGTGGCGCATGGGCTTAGTTGCTCCGCGGCATGTGGGATCTTCCCAGACCAGGGCTCAAACCCGTGTCCCCTGCATTGGCAGGCAGATTCTTAACCATTGTGCCACCAGGGAACTCCCACGGCCTTTGTTTTTAAAAATTGGTTTTATTTTTGGGGATTTTTAAATTGAATTATAGTTGATGGACAATATTATATAAGTTACAGATGTACAACATAGTGATTCACAATTTTTAAAGGTTATACTTCATTCACAGTTATTATAAAATATTGGCTATATTCCCTGTGTTATACAATATATCTTTGTAGCTTATTTATCTTATACATAATTTGTACCTCTTAGTCCCCTACCCCTATCTTGCCCCTCCCCACGTCCATCTCCCCACTGGGAACCACTAGTTTGTTTTATATCTGTGAGTCTGTTTCTTTTGTTATATTCCCTAGTTTGTTTTATTCTTTATATTCCACATATAAAGGATATCATACAGTATTTGTCCTACTCTGACTTATTTCACTTAGCATAATACCCTCAAAGTCCATCCATGTTGTTGCAAATAGCAAATTGTTCTTTTTTATGGCTGAGTAGTATTCCACTGTGTGATATATATGTGTGTGTTTGTGCGTATATATATATCTATATATCTATATATATATCTATATATATAAAGTATATGTTTATCTATCACACAGTGGAATACTACTCATATGCCACATCTTCTTTATCCATTCATCTGTTGATGAACATTTAGGTTGCTTCCATATCTTGGCAATTGTAAATAATGCTGCTATAAACTTTGGAGTGCATGTATGTTTTCGAATTAGTGGGAGTTTTTTCTGTATACATACCCAGGAGTGGATTGCTTGGTCACATGATAGTTCTATTTTTTGGTTTTTTGAGAAGCCTCCATACTGTTTGCCACAGTCGCTGCACCAATTTACTTTCCCACCAACAGTGTATGAAGGGTCCCTTTTCTCCACATCCTTGCCAACATTGGTTGTCTTTTTTTTTTTTTTTAATCTTTATTGGAGTATAATTGCTTCACAATTCTGTGTCAGTTTCTGTTGCACAACAAAGCAAATCAGCCATATGCATACACATCCCCATATCCCCTCCCTCTTGAGCCTCCCTCCCACCCCCCCATCCCACCCCCTAGGTCATCGCAAAGTACCGAGCTGATCTCCCTGTGTTATGCTGCTCCTTCCCACCAGCCAACTGTTTTACATTCGGTAGTGTATGTATGTCGATGCTACTCTCATTTCGCCCCAGCTTTGCCCTCCCACCCCATGTTCTCAAGTCCATTTTCTATGTCTACCTCTTTTTTTTTTTTTTTTTTTTTTTTGCGGTACACGGGCCTCTCACTGTTGTGGCCTCTCCCGCTGCGGAGCACAGGCTCTGGGCGCGCAGGCTCAGCAGCCATGGCTCACGGGCCTAGCCGCTCCGCGTCATGTGGGATCTTCCCGGACCGGGGCACGAACCCGTGTCCCCTGCCTCGGCAGGCAGACTCTCAACCACTGTGCCACCAGGGAAGCCCCTATGTCTACCTCTTTATTCCTGCCCTGCAACTAGGTTCATCAGTACCATATACATATATTTTTTAGATTCCATATATATGTGTTAGCATACGGTATTTGTTTTTCTCTTTCTGACTTACTTCACTCTGTACAACAGACTCTAGGTCCATCCACCTCACTACAAATAACTCAATTTCGTTTCTGTTCATGACTGAGTAATATTCCATGGTATATATGTGCCACATCTTCTTTATCCATTCAATTCATCTGTCAATGGACATTTAGGTTGGTTCCATGTTCTGGCTATTGTAAATAGTGCTGCAATGAACATTGTGGTACGTCTTTTTTTTTTTTGGCTGTGTTGGGTCTTTGCTGTGCATGGGCTTTCTTTAGTTGCAGTGAGCAGGGGCTACTCTTCGTTGCGGTGCACGGGCTCTTTTGCGGTGGCTTCTCGTGTTGCAGAGCACGGTCTCTAGGCGCCTGGGCTTCAGGAGTTGTGGCTTGTGGGCTCTGGAGCGCAGGCTCAATAGTTGTGGTGCACGAACTTAGTTGCTCCACGGCATGTGGGATCTTCCCGGACCAGGGCTCGAACCTATGTCCCCTGCATTGGCAGGCAGATGTTTAACCACTGCGCCACCAGGGAAGCCCCATGTCTCTTTTTGAATTATGGTTTTCTCAGGGTATATGCCCAGTAGTGGGATTGCTGGGTCATATGGTAGTTCTATTTGTAATTTTTTAAGGAACCTCCGTACTGTTCTCCATAGTGGCTGTATCCATTTACATTCCCAGCTACAGTGCATGAGGGTTCCCTTTTCACCACACTCTTTCCAGCATTTATTGTTTCTAGATTTTTTGATAATGGCCATTTTGACTGGCATGAGGTGACCTCATTGTAGTTTTGATTTGCATCTCTCTAATAATTAGTGATGTTGAGCATCTTTTCATGTGCCTCTTGGCCATCTGTATGTCTTTCTTGTGAAATGTCTATTTAGGTCTGCCGCCCATTTTTTAACTGCACTGTTGTTGTTTGTTTGTTTGTTTGTTTTTTACGGTACGCGGGCCTCTCACTGCTGTGGCCTCTCCTGTTGCAGAGCACAGGCTCCGGACGCACAGGCTCAGCCGCTGTGGCTCACGGGCCCAGCCACTCTGCGGCATGTGGGATCCTCCTGGACCGGGGCACAAACCCGCGTCCCCTGCATTGGCAGGTGGACTCTCAACCACTGCGCCACCAGGGAAGCCCTGTTTTTTTGATATTGAACTCCTTGAGCTGTTTGTATATTTTGGAGGTTAATCCTTTGTCCATTGTTTCATTTGCAAATATTTTCTCCCATTCTGAGGGTTGTCTTTTCATCTTGTTTATGGTTTCCTTTGCTGCGCAAAAGCTTTTAAGTTTAATTAAGTCCCATTTGTTTATTTTTGTTTTTATTTCCGTTACTCTAAGAGGTGGGTCCAAAAAGATCTTGCTGTGGTTCATGACTGTCAGAGTGTTTTTCCTATGTTTTCCTCTAAGCGTTTATAGTGTCTGGTCTTACATTTAAGTCTTTAATCCATTTGGCGTTTATTTTTGTGTATGGTGTTAGGTAGTGTTCTAATTTCAGTCTTTTATATGTAGCTGTCCAGTTTTCCCAGCACCACTTATTGAAGAGGCTTGTCTTCTTTTTGATGATAGCCATTCTGACAGGTTTGAGGAGATGTCTCATTGTGGTTTTAATTTGCATTTATCTGATGATTAACAACGTTGAGCATCTTTTCATGTGCCTGTTGGTCATCTGCACGTCCTCTCTGGAAAAATCTCTATTCAGGTCTTCTGCCCATTTTTTAATTGCCTTTTTTTTTTTAATGTTGAGTTGTAGGAGCTGCTTATATATTTTGGATATTAACGCCTTATCAGTCATATCATTTGCAAATATTTTTCCCCATTCAGTAGGTTGTCTCTTCATTTTGTCATTGGTTTCCATTGCTATGTAAAAGCTTATATGCTTAATTAGGTCCCATTTATTTTTGCTTTTGTTTCATTTGATTTAGGAGACAGATCCAAAGAATTATTGCTCTAATTTACATCAAAGAGTGTTCTGCTTACGTTTTCCTCTAGGAGTTTTATAGTATCCAGTCTTACATTTAGGTCTTTAATCCATTTTGAGTTTTTGTACATGGTGTTAGAGAATGTTCTTTTACATGTGGCTGTCCTACAGCCTTTGTTTTAAAGTCTGTTTTGTATAATATAAGTATTGCTACCCCACATTTTTGTTTCTATTTGCATGGAATATTTTTTTGTATCCCTTCACTTTCAGTCTGTGTGTGTCTTTAGATCAGAAGTGAATCTCTTGTAGGCAGCCTATAGATGGGTCTTTTTTTTTTTTTTTTTAATCCATCAGTCACCCTATGTCTTTTGATTGAAGAATTTACATTTAAAGTGATTATTGATAGGTTGTACTCAATACCATTTTGTGAATTATTTTCTGGTTGTTTTTGCAGTTCTTCTATGTTCCTTCTTCTCTCGCTGTCTTCCTTTGGAATTTGATAACTTTCTTTAGCATTATGTTTGAATTCCTTTTTCTAATTTTTCTCAATATTAGGTTTTTGGTTTGTGGTTAATTTGAGGTTCGTGTATAGCAGCCTATGTGTATAGCAGTCTATTTTAAGTTGATTACTTAAGTTCTACATTTTTACTCCCCCCACTCCATGTTTTATGTTTTTGATACATTTTACATCTTTTGATTTTGTATACCTACTAATTATTGTAGTTATAGTTGATTTTACAACTTTTGTCTTTAAACTTTATAACCTTTGTAAGTGGTTGATCCACTGCCTTTACTCTACATTTGCTTTTACCAGGGAGATTTTTCCTTTCACATGTTTTCTGATTTCTAGTAATGGCCTTTTCTTTCTTCCTTAAAGAAGTCCTTTTAACATTTCTTGTACGACTGGTTCAGTGGTGAACTCCTGTAGTTTCTGCTTGTCAGGGAAACTTTATACCTCCTTCAATTCTGTACAATAACCTTGCCGGATAGAGTATTCTTGATTGTAAGTTTTTCCCTCTCAGTACTTTGAATATATTGTGCCACTCGCTTATGGCCTGTAAAGTTTCTGCTGAAAAATCAGCTGATAGTCTTATAGGGATTCCCTTGTACATCACTAGTTGTTTTTCCATTCTTTTGCACCTAATATGCTCTTGACTCCATCTACTGTATTGTTCCTTTCAGTAATTGTATTCTTCAGCTCTGATTGGTTCTTTTTTATATCTCTTTGTTGAAGTTCTCACTGTGTTCATTCTTCTTCCAAGTTTGGTGTGTATCTTTATGGGTATTTGAACACTATCAGGTTGATGACTTATGTCCATTTCGTTGGTTCTTATCCCAAAGTTTTGTCTTGTTCTTTGATTTGGAACATATTCCTGTCTCCTCATTTGTTTCTGTGTATTAGGTAGATTAGCTACATCTTCTGGTTTTGAAGAAGGTTTTGTAGGTGGTTTCCTGTGGGGCCCAGAAGAGCAATCCCTGCTAGTCACCAGAGCCAGGGATGTTTTCTGTGTGGGCGGCATGTGCCCGTCCTGTTGTATGGTGCCACAGTTGCTGCAGTCACACTGGTGGAAGGGGCTGGCCCCCAAGCCAGCTGCCTGTGTGGCCTGGCCCCAGCTGCTGCACATTCACTGGTGGACAAGGCTGGCCCCAGTGTGGCTGGCTGTGGGGCCCAACCACAACAGTTGCAGGTACAGTTGTGAGTGGGATTGGCTCCCACCCTGGGAGGAGGGGGACTATAACCAGCCAAGGACTCCCGCTGGATATGGCAGGGTGGCAGCTGCTTTGGAGGGGTGCCAGCTGGGAGGAGCTGCTTTGGGCAGGAAAGGTCTGCAGGGGAATGCTGGTGTTGGGGTGAGTGGTGGTAGCAAGGTAGATGGCAAATGTTTGAAATGGCACCTGCCAGTGCTGGGCCAGCCTAGATAGAAGGAGAATTTTTTAAATGATGCCCACCAGCACTTTGTTGCCCAGAGGCGTTTCTTTCCCCCCTTTGGCACTCACCCTCAAGTTCATGAATGTACTTCACATACGGCCTGGGCACTTTGCAAAGTGCTGCCTCTGTCCTGGGACTCAAAGTGAGTGAATTTGTGTGTGTGCCCTTTAAGAGCAGAGTCTTGGTTTCCTACAGCTCTCCTGG
This sequence comes from Hyperoodon ampullatus, assembly GCF_949752795.1. Taxonomy (NCBI): domain Eukaryota; kingdom Metazoa; phylum Chordata; class Mammalia; order Artiodactyla; family Ziphiidae; genus Hyperoodon; species Hyperoodon ampullatus. The sequence continues at coordinate 62,808,352 of NC_136929.1, forward strand.
ATACAAGCACTGCTGGTTTTCAAAACCAGATGTTCTGGGGGCTCATTGTCCTGGTGCAGGTCCCCAGGGCTGGGGTGCCTGATGTGGGGCTCAAACCCCTCTCTCCTTAGGGAGAACCTCCGTGTTCTTGAGGTCCCCTCCCACTTGGGGGTAGCCGTGTTGGGGGTATGGGTCCTGCTGAGACCACATCTCTGCCCTCCTCCTGTCTCAATGTGTTTTTTTCTTTATATCCTTAGTTGTAGGAGAGCTGTTCTGCTAGTCTTCAGGTCTTTCTCAAGGAGAGCTGTTGCACACGTAGCTGTAGTTGTGGAGTGTCCGTGGCAGCATCTTCCTACTCCACCATCTGGATCCCGCCTCAGTGCTCCTCTTCATTTATACAAATCCTTCCACGCCCATCTCAGTTTCTACCTCCTCGGTGACACTTTCTCATTCTACGCCTGTTAGCCTCCCTGAAGCACACAGCTGCACCCTTACTCTTCATCATACAGCTTAACACGTAGTTCTATGCTATTCTGCTATTGTTCCTGATGTGTTTTACTCCCTGAAGCATCAACGGAGTCTTCACTTTGTTTTGTATTTTTCACAGGGCCTAGCACAGACCTTTCTCACTGTGGGGGTCATTATCATACAAGGGTGTATCCGTAACAAATAATCAGTATAGCTTCAGAGTCGTTCATTCCAGAAACTTGGCCTACCTTTGGTCACTCCATCCAGCAGTCTGCTACTGACAAGGCCTAGGATCCCATCAGCAAACACATTTTTGATAAAATGTGAGCAACTAGGCATTGCTTTTTAAATACGCCTACTAGCTTTAAAATTGAGCTTCTTATGTATTCCCAACATATGAAAATTAGGTGACACACATTCAACACTAATGTTTACTTGGTTAAAGTCTAATAGAAAATTGAATACCTTGCTTTTCAAGTGTTCCACCATAACCCTCAACCACGATGGCCTGTTAAAAATGTTACCAGTATTGCAACTTTATAGAAATAAATATTAACATTTATACATGTAGTCATTGGGCTATGAGACCAAGAGTACATGATTAAATAGAAGAAGCCTCAGTAAGTGAACGTGAACTTCACTGTTGTCTCATTATCAGTTAAGTTTATAGTTCTGAATTCCATGTGTTCATCCACAGATGGTTCATGATGCTGAAACAGACAGAGTAATAATTAATCTATCCAACTGTCCAGCTCTGTATGATGAGGTGAAAGTGAAATTTCTCTCTTCTTCTTCGGTGAGTAATCAAGAAACAATCTATGCTGCTAATCTTGTCTAGTCTTCTGAATGATTCTGGTTTGGGATTTCCTTTGCTACAATTCCCAACAAGGGAGATGACAGGAGATGTCAACCCCTAGTCAGGGATGGGGAGATGAAACAAGTCAGATTTCTATATCGAATTTTTTTGTAAAAAGAAAATATGTAATTAAATATATTTTTGCTCATTTGTTTTCTAAATTATATACAATTTGCATGTATTAATTTTCAAATAAGAAAAAAATACAAAAACCCAGATGTTAAAAACAAAAAAAAACCCCAAGGTATAAAGTACATAGCAGTGATATTTTTGGTTTGTATCTTTAAAACACATTGCTCCCCATAACTTATAAAATACGTTAAAGTGAGGGAGATTTTGCTTTCCTCTCAATTGATGTATAATTCATTTAAAGTAGCATATTTAATCCAATATTTATGAAAAATAATATCTGCCATTGTCATTACAGTATAATTGATGTTACCATTTATCAAATGTTTGTCTGATTATTCTGTATATAGCAAATTTCTAAGCCCCAATAGTTTCATTTTCCTATTAAATCATCAACCAGATCCGCCAACGTATAACTGTGTTTGCTCAATTTAAAGCTTATTTCCTGTGCCCTCCTGCATCCCCTGCTTTCTCCCTGTTGGCGGAGAATTTACTAAGTTTGAAATGGTACATGTGTTGAAGCAAGTGGCTGGGATAGCTCCCCTTGAATAACGGAGCCAGTCTGAATTCTCTGAATCAGTGGTCTCTAAGCAGAAGCACTGGTGTAGGGGCACTAGCTAAGGGGATGTTGGTGATACCTGGCCTTTGTGATTGTCAAGGGTCATGAGATGAAAGCACTTTCAGAAATCTTAGGTATTTCTATCATCATCAATCGTGGTTAATTATCCAATGTAGCTGCTCCTTGTAGGAACGGATGATATTATTGGGGCAGAAATAGACATAGGTACTTAGTAGATTCCGTTTAGCACTATCCGAACGAGATTAAAAGACCAGTGTCTAAATTTATAAATATCTATCATAGAGAAAATACATGTCCTTAAAAATTTTGCTAGAAATGGCGAGAGAAAGGAACAGCAATCTCTCAAAGTCTCTGTCTTGGTGTCTTGAGTATAATGTTGACGGTAAGTGCTGCATATTCAATAGCTGCAGTTATTTGATGAATGTACAGATGAATAAAGGAAGGGATTTTAATCCCTTTGGAAAGATTATTTTTCACAGTAAAATGGAAACTAAGAACTAATTTTTGTTTTTACCATGTCTTTTTAGGCTCTTCCTAAATACTATGACAACTGTCCATTTTTCTTTTGGTTCCATACGTCATTTATACAAAATAACAGGTATGGCTATGGTATAATCCAGTAGAAACAGCTTAGTCTCGAATGTTTATGTAAGAGGTAATGACAAGTCTTTTGCTAATTGCCATAAGCCCAATTTATAGAAACCAAAAAATCCTTGAGTCACTGTTCTTCATTGCCTTCCTTATTGTGATCTGATTATTTTAAAAATATGCCTATTTTTTTAACATCTTTATTGGAGTATAATTGTCTTACAATGTTGTGTTAGTTTCTGCTGTATAACAAAGTGAATCAGCTATATGTATACATATATCCCCATACCCCCTCCCTCTTGCATCTCCCTCCCACCATCCCTATCCCACCCCTCGAGGTGGACACAAAGCACCGAGCTGATCTCCCTGTGCTATGCAGCTGCTTCCCACTAGCTAGCTATTTTACACCTGGTAGTATATACAAATCCATGCCACTCTCTCACTTCTTCCCAGCTTACCCTTCCCCCTCCCCGTGTCCTCAAGTCCATTCTCTATGTCTGTCTTTATTCCTGCCCTGTCCCTAGGTTCATCAGAACCAATTTTTTAGATTCCATATATATGTGTTAGCATACAGTATTTGTTTTTCTCTTTCTGACTTACTTCACTCTGTATTATAGACTCTAGGTCCAATCACCTCACTACAAATAACTTGATTGTTTCTTTTTATGGCTAATATTCCATTGTATATATGTGCCACATCTTTTTTCTTGTTGTTGTTGTTTTAACATCTTTATTGGAGTATAATTGCTTTACAATGGTGTGTTAGTTTCTGCTTTATAACAAAGTGAATCAGTTATACGTATACGTATGTTCCCATATCTCTTCCCTCTTAAGCTTCCATCTCTCCCACCCTCCCTATCCCACCCCTCTAGGTGGTCACAAAGCTGATCTCCCTGTGCTATGTGGCTGCTTCCCATTAGCTATCTATTTTACATTTGGTAGTGTATATATGTCCATGCCACTCTCTCACTTTGTCACAACTTACCCTTCCCCCTCCCCATATCCTCAAGTCCATTCTCTAGTAGGGCTGTGTCTTTATTCCTGTCTTGCCCCTAGGTTCATAGTGACTTTTTTTTTTTTTTAGATTCCATATATATGTGTTGGCATACGGTATTTTTCTCTTTCTGACTTATTTCACTCTGTATGACAGACTCTAGGTCCATCCACCTCACTACAGATAACTCAATTTCATTTCTTTTTATGGCTGAGTAATATTCCATTACATATATGTGCCACATCTTCTTTATCCATGCACCTGTTGATGGACACTTAAGGTTGCTTCCATGTCTTGACTATTGTAAACAGAGCTGCAATGAACATTGTGGTACATGACTCTTTTTGAATTATGGTTTTCCTCAGGGTATATGCCCAGTAGTGGGATTGCTGGGTCATATGGTAGTTCTATTTGTAGTTTTTTAAGGAACCTCCATACTGTTCTCCATAGTGGCTGTACCAATTTACATTCCCACCAACAGTGCAAGAGGGTTCCCTTTTCTCCACACCCTCTCCAGCATTTATTGTTGGTAGATTTTTTGATCATGGCCATTCTGACTGGTGTGAGGTGACACCTCATTGTTATTTTGATTTGAATTTCTCTAATGATTAGTGATGCTGAGCATTCTTTCATGTGTTTGTTGCCACTGTGTATATCTTCTTTGGAGAAATGTCTTTTTAGGTCTTCTGCCCATGTTTGGATTGGGTTGTTTGTTTTTTTGATATTGAGCTTCATTTTTCATATTGAGCTTGTATATTTTGGAGATTAATCCTCTGCCAGTTGCTTCATTGGCAAATATTTTCTCCCATTCTGAGGGTTGTCTTTTCAACTTGATTATGGTTTCCTTTGCTGTGCAAAAGCTTTGAAGTTTCATTAGGTGCCATTTTTTGTTTGTTTTTATTTCCATTTCTCTAGAAGGTGGGTCAAAAAGGATCTTGCTGTGATTTATGTCATAGTGTTCTTCCTATGTTTTCCTCTAAGAGTTTTATAGTGCCTGGCCTTACATTTAGGTTTCAAATCCATTTTGAGTTTATTTTTGTGTATGGTGTTAGGAAGTGTTCTAATTTCATTCTTTGACACGTGGCTGTCCAGTTTTCCCAGCACCACTTATTGAAGAGGCTGTCTTTTCTCCATTGTATATTCTTGCCTCCTTTATCAAAGATAAGGTGACCATATGTGTGTAAGTTTATCTCTGGGCTTTCTACCCTGTTCCATTGATCTGTATTTCTGTTTTTGTGTGAGTACCATACTGTCTTAATTACTATAGCCTTGTCATATAGTCTGAAGTCAGGGAGCCAGATTCCTCCAGCTCCGTTTTTATTTCTCAAGATTACTTTGGCTATTTGGGGTCTTTTGTGTTTCCATACAAACTGTGAAATTTTTTGCTATAGTTTTGTGAAAAATGCCATTGGTAGTTTGATAATTGCATTGAGTCTGTAGATTGCTTTGGGTAGTATACTCATTTTCACAATGTTGATCCTTCCAACCCAAGAACATGGTATATCTCTCCATCTGTTTGTATCCTCTTTAATTTCTTTCATCAGTGTCTTACATTTTTCTGCATACAGGTCTTTTGTCTCCTTAGGTAGGTTTATCCCTAGGTATTTTATTCTTTTTGTTTGCAGTGGTGAATGGGAGTGTTTCCTTAATTTCTCTTTCAGATTTTTCATCCCTAGTGTATAGGAATCAAGACATTGCTGTGAATTTTGGATCCTGCTACTTTACCAAATTCATTGACTAGCTCTAGTACTTTTCTGGTAGCATCTTTAGGATTCTCAATGTATAGTATCATGTCATCTGCAAATAGTGACAGTTTTACTTCTTTTCCGATTTGGATTCCTTTTCTTCTCTGATTGTAAAAATATGGCTATTCTTGAGACCCACTGTTGCATTATCCTCAAGGTCCATGCCATAGGACTGTGTTATAAAACATACTAGAAGCAGATCTTGAGTGTGGCAACAAATCCCTCCCATGAAAGTTTAATATGAGTTTGTTCAGTACCTTGAATATGGCAGGTCCTCAGTACGTGTGGATTTACTGATGACTGACCAACACCAAATTCTGTGCCACAGGAAGGTGTCATCCAGGGAGGCTTCAGCTAGTTTAAAAGCGAGTTGACACACTTACATCTAGGGCAGAAGTTATAAGACACAGTAAGTATCAGTGAGGACAGCTTTTAAAAAATCAGTAATAGTCTCCCATTTAAAACTGATTTTCTTATAACTAAATCGGGTAATCTATTTTTAAAAAGTAATTGATTTGAAGAGTATTCCAAAGAACCTCTATCATATCTGAAACTCATTCCTGAATCTAGAAGTTCTCCACGTCTTCTATTCTGTGGTGCTGAAAATTTGAGGTTGGTATCACCATACCATTCAATACAAAAGGAAAGATAACATTCAAAAAACCATACAGAAGAGTTTTGAAGAAGTGGTTATGATTGTATGTGGCATGAATTGACAGTTCCCATGACATACAATCCTAGCCTTTTCTTCAAATGTAGACTGCATCTAATCCCACCCCAAGTCCACTAAGGTGATGGTAAATAAAAACCTAGACTAAACACCTACAATGCACACACATTTAGTGGATATTGATAGAGTGAACTTTGGATTTGATGGAACATTTTTACCAATTTGTCCCCTGGATGTATCCAGACAGAAAACTGCGACTTATAACATGAGCGAAGTCCCTCAAATAGACATCGAGGTGGAACTTCATTTGGTACTACTTCTCAAAAGTGGTTCTTGCTAAAGGGCACAGTTTTTTCCTTTAAAACACCATGTTCCTAGTAGAGAAGCAACATGCTAGATCACTTTTCTCCTCACTTTTATACTTTCTGAAGATTTAACGTGTGAATGTCCATACTCCTTGGTAAAGCTGTTTTTATTATGCGACTTAATTTACCCAAAATGCCAACTTCATCATTTAAAAGACACTTGTTGTTACTGGGTTGTAATATACATCTAGTCTGCTTTATCACATATAGAAATTAAATATAGATGTTCATTCCATAAAAGGCACTATTAAAAGGATCAGTGATACGTTCTTACTGAAGGTCATGATATTTTTGTGTCTTAAGAGAGAAAGTGGGAGAGCTGGTCTTTGAAAGCTAATTAGATGCAGAGGAGGGGTCGAGACTGATGGTGGCCAGCAAGGCTTTTTTTTTTTAAAGCTCTAACAAGGGTGTCCTACAGCATGGCTTTTCTGTTAGTCCTACAATAAAATGTAATTTTTTTTTCTATTCTAGGCTTTATCTTTCAAGAAGTGAATTGGATAATCCCCACAAACCAAAAACATGGAAAATTTACCATCCAGAGTTTGCAGTCGAGGTCTATTTTGATGACGTGACCAACTGTAGTTCCCCTTCTGGCTAGAATCATGTTCTTCCCAATCCGTGCTACCTATTAAACCTATTTCCTTGCTGATGTATTTACATATATATATATATACACATATATCCTTGAGAACTGTATTAAATATATACAAGGGAGAATGTCAATGGCAATCGTTTTTTTTGAAAGAAGTAACAGTTTTCATTTGTATTGAGATAAATTTGAAACAGTACACAGGAACGTCAGTTGTCACTTAAGGACTCAGAAATAAAACTTTCCTATCAAAGTAACATATTTATAAATTGTGATTACCCCCAATACTGTGGGTTTATTTACTTATATATTTTTGGACAAGTATTCATTCCCTGCTTTGTTTTTATTTTATTTTATTTTATTTTATTTATTTTTTTTTTTTATTTTTTGCTTTATAACAAATTTAATCGGTTATACATATACATATGTTCCCATATCCCCTCCCTTTTGCGTCTCCCTCCCACCCTCCCTATCCCACCCCTCCAGGCGGTCACAAAGCACCGAGCTAATCTACCTGTGCCATGCAGCTGCTTCCCACTAGCTATCTACCTTACGTTTGGTAGTGTATATATGTCCATGCCGCTCTTTCGCTTTGTCACAGCTTACCCTTCCCCCTCCCCATATCCTCAAGTCCATTCTCTAGTAGGTCTGTGTCTTTATTCCTGTCTTACCCCTATGTTCTTCATGACATTTTTTCCCTTAAATTCCATATATATGTGTCAGCATACAGTATTTGTCTTTCTCTTGCTGACTTACTTCACTCTGTATGACAGACTCTAGGTCCATCCACCTCATTACAAATAGCTCAATTTCATTTCTTTTTATGGCTGAGTAATATTCCATTGTATATATGTGCCACATCTTCTTTATCCATTCATCCGATGATGGACACTTAGGTTGTTTCCATCTCCGGGCTATTGTAAATAGGGCTGCTATGAACATTTTGGTACATATCTCTTTTTCAATTACGGTTTTCTTAGGGTATATGCCCAGTAGTGGGATTGCTGGGTCATATGGTAGTTCTATTTGTAGTTTTTTAAGGAACCTCCATACCGTTCTCCATAGTGGCTGTACCAATTCACATTCCCACCAGCAGTGCAAGAGTGTTCCCTTTTTTCCACACCCTCTCCAGCATGTATTGTTTCTAGATTTTTTGATGATGGCCATTCTGACTGGTGTGAGATGATATCTCATTGTAGTTTTGATTTGCATTTCTCTAATGAGTAAAGATGTTGAGCATCCTTTCATGTGTTTCTTGGCAGTCTGTATATCTTCTGTGGAGAAATGTCTATTTAGGTCTTCTGCCCATTTTTGCATTGGGTTGTTTGTTTTTTTGTTACTGAGCTGCATGAGCTGCTTATAAATTTTGGAGATTAATCCTTTGTCAGTTGCTTCATTTGCAAATATTTTCTCCCATTCTGAGGGTTGTCTTTTGGTCTTGTTTATGGTTTCCTTTGCTGTGCAAAAGCTTTGAAGTTTCATTAGGTCCCATGTGTTTATTTTTGTCTTTATTTCCATTTCTCTAGGAGGTGGGTCCAAAAGGATCTTGCTGTGATTTATGTCATAGAGTGTTCTGCCTATGTTTTCCTCTAAGAGTTTGGTAGTGTCTGGCCTTACATTTAGGTCTTTAATCCATTTTGAGCTTATTTTTGTGTATGGTGTTAGGGAGTGATCTAATCTCATACTTTTACATGTCCCTATCCAGTTTTCCCAGCACCATTTATTGAAGAGACTGTCCTTTCTGCACTGTACATTCCTGCCTCCTTTATCAAAGATAAGGTGACCATATGTGTGTGGGTTTATCTCTGGGCTTTCTATCCTGTTCCAGTGATCTATCTTTCTGTTTTTGTGCCAGTACCATACTGTCTTGATTACTGTAGCTTTGTAGTATAGTCTGAAGTCAGGGAGCCTGATTCCTGCAGCTCCATTTTTCGTTCTCAAGATTGCTTTGGCTATTCGGGGTCTTTTGTGTTTCCATACAAATTGTGAAATTTTTTGCTCTAGTTCTGTGAAAAATGCCAGTGGTAGTTTGATAGGGATTGCCTTGAATCTGTAGATTGCTTTGGGTAGTAGAGTCATTTTCACAATGTTGATTCTACCAATCCAAGAACATGGTACATCTCTCCTTCTATTTGTATCATGTTTCATTTCTTTCATCAGTGTCTTATAATTTTCTGCATACAGGTCTTTTGTCTCCTTAGGTAGGTTTATTCCTAGATATTTTATTCTTTTTGTTGCAATGGTAAATGGGAGTGTTTCCTTGATTTCACTTTCAGATTTTTCATCATTAGTATATAGGAATGCCAGAGATTTCTGTGCATTAATTTTGTATCCTGCAACTTTACCAAATTCATTGATTAGCTCTAGTAGTTTTCTGGTAGCATCTTTAGGATTCTCTATGTATAGTATCATGTCATCTGCAAACAGTGACAGCTTTACTTCTTCTTTTCCAATTTGGATTGCTTTTATTTCCTTTTCTTCTCTGATTGCTGTGGCTAAAACTTCCAAAACTAGGTTGAATAAGAGTGGTGAGAGTGGGCAACCTTGTCTTGTTCCTGATCTTAGTGGAAATGGTTTCAGTTTTTCACCATTGTGGATGATGCTGGCTGTGGGTTTGTCATATATGGCCTTTATTATGTTGAGGAAAGTTCCCTCTATGCCTACTTTCTGCAGGGTTTTTATCATAAATGGGTGTTGAATTTTGTCGAAAGCTTTCTCTGCATCTATTGAGATGATCATATGGTTTTTCTCCTTCAATTTGTTAATATGGTGTATCACGTTGATTGATTTGCATATATTGAAGAATCCTTGCATTCCTGGAATAAACCCCACTTGATCATGGTGTATGATCCTTTTAATGTGCTGTTGGATTCTGTTTGCTAGAATTTTGTTGAGGAATTTTGCATCTATGTTCATCAGTGATATTGGCCTGTAGTTTTCTTTCTTTGTGACATCCTTGTCTGGTTTTGGTATCAAGGTGATGGTGGCCTCGTAGAATGAGTTTGGGAGTGTTCCTCCCTCTGCTATATTTTGGAAGAGTTTGAGAAGGATAGGTGTTAGCTCTTCTCTAAATGTTTGATAGAATTCTCCTGTGAAGCCATCTGGTCCTGGGCTTTTGTTTGTTGGGAGATTTTTTATCACAGTTTCAATTTCAGTGCTTGTGATTGGTCTGTTCATATTTTCTATTTCTTCCTGATTCAGTCTTGGCAGGTTGTGCATTTCTAAGAATTTGTCCATTTCTTTCAGGTTGTCCATTTTATTTGCATAGAGTTGCTTATAGTAATCTCTCATGATCTTTTGTATTTCTGCAGTGTCAGTTGTTACTTCTCCTTTTTCATTTCTAATTCTATTGATTTCAGTCTTCTCCCTTTTTTTCTTGATGAGTCTGGCTAATGGTTTATCAATTTTGTTTATCTTCTCAAAGAACCAGCTTTTAGTTTTATTGATCTTTGCTATCGTTTCCTTCATTTCTTTTTCATTTATTTCTGATCTGATTTTTATGATTTCTTTCCTTCTGCTAACTTTGGGATGTTTTTGTTCTTCTTTCTCTAATTGCTTTAGGTGCAAGGTTAGGTTGTTTATTCGAGATGTTTCATGTTTCTTAAGGTGGGATTGTATTGCTATAAACTTCCCTCTTAGAACTGCTTTTGCTGCATCCCATAGGTTTTGGGTCGTTGTGTCTCCATTGTCATTTGTTTCTAGGTATTTTTTAATTTCCTCTTTGAGTTCTTCAGTGATCACTTCGTTATTAAGTAGTGTATTGTTTAGCCTCCATGTGTTTGTATATTTTACAGCTCTTTTCCTGTAATTGATATCTAGTCTCATAGCATTGTGGTCAGAAAAGATACTTGATACAATTTCAATTTTGTTAAATTTACCAAGGCTTGATTTGTGACCCAAGATATGATCTATCCTGGAGAATGTTCCATGAGCACTTGAGAAAAATGTGTATTCTGTTGTTTTTGGATGGAATGTCCTATAAATATCAATTAAGTCCATCTTGTTTAATGTATCATTTAAAGCTTGTGTTTCCTTATTTATTTTCATTTTGGATGATCTGTCCTTTGGTGAAAGTGGGGTGTTAAAGTCCCGTAGTATGATTGTGTTACTGTCGATTTCTCCTTTTATGGCTGTTAGTATTTGCCTTATGTATTGAGGTGCTCCTATGTTGGGTGCATAAACATTTACAATTGTTATATCTTCTTCTTGGATCGATCCCTTGATCATTATGTAGTGTCCTTCTTTGTCTCTTCTAGTAGTCTTTATTTTAAAGTCTATTTTGTCTGATATGAGAATTGCTACTCCAGCTTTCTTTTGGTTTCCATTTGCATGGAATATCTTTTTCCATCCCCTTACTTCCAGTCTGTATGTGTCTCTAGGTCTGAAGTGGGTCTCTTGTAGACAGCATATATATGGTTCTTGTTTTTGTATCCATTCAGCCAATCTGTGTCTTTTGGTGGGAGCATTTAGTCCATTTACATTTAAGGTAATTATTGATATGTATGTTCCTATTCCCATTTTCTTAATTGTTTTGGGTTCGTTATTGTAGGTCTTTCCCTTCTGTTGTGTTTCTTGCCTAGAGAGGTTCCTTTAGCATTTGTTGTAAAGCTGGTTTGGTGGTGCTGAACTCTCTCAGATTTTGCTCGTCTGTAAACGTTTTAATTTCTCCATCAAATCTGAATGAGATCCTTGCTGGGTAGAGTAATCTTGGTTGCAGGTTTTTCTCCTTCATCACTTTAATTATGTCCTGCCACTCCCTTCTGGCTTGTAGAGTTTCTGCTGAGAGATCAGCTGTTATCCTGATGGGGATTCCCTTGTGTGTTATTTGTTGTTTTTGCCTTGCTGCTTTTAATATGATTTCTTTGTGTTTAATTTTTGACAGTTTGATTAATATGTGTCTTGGCGTATTTCTCCTTGGATTTATTCTGTATGGGACTCTCTGTGCCTCCTGGACTTAACTATTTCCTTTCCCATATTAGGGAAGTTTTCAACTATAATCTCTTCAAATATTTTCTCAGTCCCTTTCTTTTTCTCTTCTTCTTCTGGAACCCCTATAATTCGAATGTTGGTGCGTTTAATGTTGTCCCAGAGGTCTCTGAGACTGTCCTCTGTTCTTTTCATTCTTTTTTCTTTATTTTGCTCTGCAGCAGTTATTTCCACTATTTTATCTTCCACCTCACTTATCCGTTCTTCTGCCTCAGTTATTCTGCTATTGATCCCATCTAGAGTATTTTTTATTTCATTTATTGTGTTTTTAATCAATGCTTGATTCATCTTTAGTTCTTCTAGGTCCTTGTTAACTGTTTCTTGCATTTTGTCTATTCTATTTCCAAGATTTTGGATCTGGGAAATAGAATCTTGGATCATCTTTACCATCATTATTCTGAATTCTTTTTCAGGTAGACTGCCTATTTCCTCTTCATTTGTGAGGTCTGGTGGGTTTTTATCTTGCTCCTTCTCCTGCTGTGTGTTTTTCTGTCTTCTCATTTTGCTTATGTTACTGTGTTTGGGGTCTCCTTTTTGCAGGCTGCAGGTTCGTAGTTCCCGTTGTTTTTGGTGTCTGTCCCCAGTGGCTAAGGTTGGTTTAGTGGGTTGTGTAGGCTTCCTGGTGGAGGGGACTAGTGCCTGTGTTGTGGTGGATGAGGCTGGATCTTGTCTTTCTGGTGGGCAGGTCCACGTCTGGTGGTGTGTTTTGGGGTGTCTGTGGACTTTTTATGATTTTAGGCCACCTCTCTGCTAATGGGTGGCGTTGTGTTCCTGTCTTGCTAGTTGTTTGGCATAGGGTGTCCAGCACTGTAGCTTGCTGGTCGTTGAGTGAAGCTGGGTGCTGGTGTTGAGATGGAGATCTCTGGAAGATTTTCGCCGTTTGATATTATGTGGAGCTGGGAGGTCTCTTGTGGACCAGTGTCCTGAAGTTGGCTCTCCCACCTCAGAGGCACAGCACTGATTCCTGGCTCCTCAATTTGGGATGATTTGTTGTCTATTCATGTATTCCACAGATGCAGGGTACATCAAGTTGATTGTGGAGCTTTAATCCGCTGCTTCTGAGGCTGCTGGGAGAGGTTTCCCTTTCTCTTCTTTGTTCTCACAGCTGCTGGGTCTCAGCTTTGGATTTGGCCCCGCTTCTGCGTGTAGGTCGCCGGAGGGCGTCTGTTCTTCGATCAGACAGGACAGGGTTAAAGGAGCAGCCTCTTCGGGCACTCTGGCTCACTCAGGCCGGGCGGGAGGGAGGGGCACGGAGTGCGGGGCGAGCCTGCAGCGGCAGAGGTCGGCGTGACGTTTCACCAGCCAGAGGCGCGCCGTGCGTTCTCCCAGGGAAGCCGCCCCTGGATCCCGGGACCCCGGCAGTGGCGGGCTGCACAGGCTCTCTGAAGGGCGGTGTGGACAGTGACCTGCGCTCGCACACAGGCTTCTTGGCGGCGGCAGCAGCAGCCCCAGCGTCCCACGCCCGTCACTGGGCTCCGCGCTTTCAGTCGTGACTCGCGCCCGTCTGTGGAGCCCCTTTAAGCAGCGCTCTTAATCCCCTCTCCTTGCGCACCAGGGAACCAAGAGGGAAGAAAAGGTCTCTTGCCTCTTCGGCAGCTCCAGAGTTTTCCCGGACTCCCTTCCGGCTAGCTGTGACACATTAGTCCCCTTCAGGCTGAGTTCTCACCGCCAGCCCCAGTCCTCTCCCTGCGCTCTGACCGAAGCCCGAGCCTCAGCTTCCAGCACCGCCCGCCCCGGCGGGCGAGCAGACAAGCCTCTCGGGCTGGTGAGTGCCGCTCGGCACCGCTCCTCTGTGCGGGAATCTCTCCGCTTTGCCCTACCCAGGTATGTGGGGAGTTTCTTGCCTTTTGGGAGGTCTGGGGTCTTCTGCCAGCGTTCAGTAGGTGTTCTGTAGGAGTTGTTCCACGTGTAGCTGTATTTCTGGTGTATCCGTGGGGAGGAAGGTGATCTCTGCGTCTTACTCTTCCGCCATCTTACCCGGAAGTCCCCCTGCTTTGTTTTACATTTGTAATTTCGGATTTGTTAGAAAAGTAATTTCTAATTTCCTTCTTCTTCTTGATTTACAAACTATTAACGAGCATCAGAAATGGCAGCAGAGATTGTTTTAAAACCCCTCACCCCTCCTCACAACCAGCTTCACCTAAGCTTGGGGAACTCTGAAGTAAGGTCAAGTTTTCATTATAGACCCTGGTTAGTCCTGTGTCCACAAGGAATCATTTTCTCTTTGGTACCAGGTGCTACTTTATTCTAAGTACTTTCACTGCCATTATCTTAAGGCCCTAATTGTCTTTGAAAACAGTTCTATGTTGGCTTGACTATTTGAGTGATTTTCCTTTTATTGGCAAGGCTCTCAACAATCTAGCCCAAGTTGAATTGATCAGGAAATGAAAAGTAGCAAATGATGAGAACCAGCGCCTCTGCTAAAACACAGGCACTCGTTACTGAAAAACCTTGCACTTTGCGAAAAGCACACGATAAACAAAATAGGGTTTCGGGGGTTGGGACAGACCTTTCCAACTAAGCAGTGTTGTAACAGAGCACTAACCACTGGCCACTTGGGTTGGCGGCCCCAGGAGGTGTGGAGGTTGCCACAGGCAGTATTTTTTAAGGGAAACTAGAGCAACAGTTTATAGAGAAGGGTTGGTGGGTGCCAAGCTAGCAGGGATGGGAGGAGAGCCGCCAGCGTGGTGGCATGGAAGGCCATGCAGGTGCTTCTCTCCCCCTCAAAATAGCCCCCAAAAAGCCCAGCTGCAAAGGTTATTCTACTCCCCTTAATCTGACTCCCTTTAGAGGAAGAGCTCTTGGAGACACAGCCTTTCAAACTCCTTCCATGTTATGACTACATTATTCCCTGTCATTTGGGTTACAGAAATGTATTGTGGCAGCCCAGGTTATTGCCTTTAAAATTCCTGCAGCTATAATCTGTGGAGGGCAGATCAGCGGGCAGGCCTAGGTGAATGGGAAAAAAAGTGAGGAGTAAGATCTACCTTTAACACTGGCACAAGTTGGGAAACCCCAGTTTTTCAGAATCTTGCTTTTTGAAATAAAGGAAATTAAAGTTGGGGGGGGTTCTCTTCCCTAACCCTCCAAAATGGATTAAAATTTCTGGCAATTATGAGCGGTCACACTATTCTGCTTTTGCTCATAAAGAGAACTTGTTCAGGGCCTCCAGCAGGGCTGCTTTCCTAGAACCCAGTGCGAAGAATTCGTTAAACAACTTGAGAAACTTAGATCATAATATATCAGAACGCTACTGGTTTTCTTGAATAGAATTTACTGATCTGGAACAGAACTATCCAAAACTTGATATCCAGAAGTTGATTTTAAAAAATAGAATGGCATCCTGCCAAATGAGTCACATCACATACAGAGCCTGGTGGAGGGAGAGTAATTCTAGTGGGCCACGTTTCGTAACTGCAGTGTATACAGAATATGTATTTATATCGGTAGTTATTTTACATCAGGAATCTTGCTGACAAAAACAAAATGCTCCTTGCAATAAAACCATCACCTTAAAATATCACCATACATAACTCAAACATTCCTGACAGTTGGTTCTTAGCACGCAAAGTACTTAAAGAAATCATATAGTCAACTATTAGGCAAATTTAATGATAGAACAGGAGAATTTCTTTAAACACAGTATTTCAAGTTACTCTATTTTTGTCTGGAGTACACATTTGAAATGGTACAAATTGTGCCCAAATACTGAACCATGAATTAAGCAAACAGAATGAAACGTAAAAAACACCAACTCTGTGTTAAGTTTCCATTCATTACTCCCACTCACTCTTACTTGCCTTAGACAGTTTCTGTTAAAGATATTCAGTTAAATGTTCACAGGACAACACGTGAGAAGACCTACTGCCAACAGGGCTTAGACAACAGGGGCCCGGTGGGCTCTGGAGCAGGTCACTTCCTGAGGGAAGCCAGTCCCATTTGCTGTTTTTGCTTCAATCCAGGCCTGTTCAGAAGAAGCACCACTCAGTAGCTACTGACCGTTTAAGTACGGACAAAAGTAAGGCAGAAAAATTGCTTTTCAAGAAAAGGCAAACGGAAGACCAGGCATAGCTCTGGAGCCGATCGCGCACAACAGCGGGCATCCCCCCTCCACTAAACGTCTGCCAGCAGCTGGCCTTCCCGACCCTCTCTGGCTTCTGGCCGGAGTCGCCACCGAGGCTGCAGGGAGAACAAAAACTTGTGCAAACTGGAGGTCTCACACAAGGCTTCCGTTCTGCCGACAGGGGCGGACATACCAGTGTGGATCATGATTACCACATCAGCCGCGGGGGCGGATTAAGCACTCTTTATTAGAGGCCTGGGGGGTCTCGGAGCAGCACAGAATGAGGCGGCTGACCTCACTGGTGACGACAAGGGCTCCCGTAAACCAGACGACCAGGGAACAGCTGCCCATGCCAAGTCTACGGGAGTCAGATGAACCAGGGTTTGTTAGTAGTGCATACGTACGGCATAGTTTAATGAAATTACCTTGGCTTCGTTGATTAAGTCACACCCCAGAGACCACCATCACTGAAATTCACAACAGCCAGTACCCCACATTAAAGGCTCCAGCATGGCAAGGAGTGAGGGATCCCGAGACAAACTTCAGCCTGAGTCAGCCCTGACACCCCTCACGGGGAGTGCAAGCACGACACTCTGGTTCCCCCTGAAAGGAGACCACTTTGCCCACAAGCACCACCACTCCGTCCCCAGACGGGGAGCCAGGGCCTCTCTCGACTTTGGCACGCTGCTCCCTGGAAGGGCTTCCGATGGGCAGAGGCAAGAAGGACGTGGTCCAGAGTGGATCAGCAGCCCCACAGGTGGTCCCACAGACTTCTCTGGGATCCCGCCCAGGCCAGGACACACAGAGGCAGAAGCTCGGG
Organism: Hyperoodon ampullatus; assembly: GCF_949752795.1. NCBI lineage: Eukaryota > Metazoa > Chordata > Mammalia > Artiodactyla > Ziphiidae > Hyperoodon > Hyperoodon ampullatus. The sequence continues at coordinate 62,825,184 of NC_136929.1, forward strand.
GCCGCTGTCGGCCACAGTCTAAACAGAGCAGCCCAGGCCCCTCCCCTCAGCCCCTGCCTTGAGCTCAAGCCCAGCAGAGAGGAGCTCCTTGGGACGGGAGGAGGGGCTGGCACAGGCGAGGGCCGAGCTGCTTCCCAAAGGCTCTGGGCCACACCCAGCAATGTGTCCAAGCCTGGACTGTGATCCCGCCTGGACTGTGATCCCACCTGGAAGAAGATGGATGGCACTGTTGCCACCGAGGAGCACCTTGGGAAAATCCAGGACGCTTACTCTGAAACTTAAACCAAGAACACGGGAGCCACACCAGTATGCAGGTATATTCTCCTCTTTAGAATCTAGACGGACGCCTTAGTTTTCAAGCACCACAGGAAAACTTTTAAAAAACTTTAACCAATTATTATAGGGTACGTGCTAAGCAGATTTTAAAAGAGACCCACATCTAGAATGGATTAAGCATTTATAACCATCCTCATGAAACATGGTTACCTCTGGTTTTTTCTAGTGAGATCTGAGATTAAACATGGAACTAAATTGTGCTTCACTCACAACACAGAACCATCTAAACTGCATGTACACATACAGGCTTATGCAAAAGCCCTTGATAGAGCTCTACTTAGCCTTTCAGATTAGGTACTTAGGGCCAGCAGCCCACCCTGTATGTCCCACCAAGGACAACAGCAGCAACTTTTCCATTTCACTACAGTTATGGGCAGAAATTATATAATATAAAAGAGAAACTCTTCTATAAAGTTTAAGGTAGAAAAATGGAAGACACACAAAAAATTCCCACAAAATCAAAATATTCTACATTGGTCTTGTACTCCTCGAAACCCTGAGAACTGCAGTCCTCAAACAGCTTCACTTGGATCGAGGTTTGCCAGAACACTTCAGTATGCTTCAAACTGGCTCATCATCAACTTCCTGCTGTATTCATAGGCCAAAAAGAGCGCCCCATTGGCAGGGAACGCACGAATCATGGTAGGTTTCAGTCCAGAATATAAGGCCATTATTCCTAGAAAACAAAAGGGTGACCAGAGACTGAGCTCCCCCTCCTTGGAAATATCCCAGGAACCCACACAGCACAGATATTTTTACAGTTACAAATCCAGACAATAGCGCTAGAAACCAGCAGTGATGGAACAGGTTTCCCTGGACTCCTGGAAGTAGACAGACTAGTAGAAACAAGGGCAAGGGCAGGTCTGCAGCAAAGCTGGCGAGGCTCAGGGAACAGTCACCGATCCCGTGCCTGTTACCTCCTGGTAAGCGGATCAGGCAGAGCAGGGGGCTTCACGTGGGCAGACAGGAGGCAGCCACAGAGCCACGGACGGCAGCAACTTCGCAGCTTCACCTGGGGTGGCGAGGACCACGAGGCCCTGGGCCAGAACACAGAGCACTGACATTGACGTCGAAGACCTGTTTCTAGTATTAGCACCGCCCAAGGCAGTTCTGAAGATCCAGGCAGATGAGGGAGGTGTAAGTACTTCGGAAAACTATCAAGTGTAATGCAAATTTAAAAGGGGTTACTGTTGGTAATATACAAGATGTCTGTGCTCTATTTGGGGTTAAAGCAGCTTCTGCATGCCGCTACTGTGCTCGCTTTCTCTCAAAATCAAGACAGAAAAGTGCACATCCAAGGTTTAAGACGTACAGTGGATGCTGGAAGGACAGGTCTTTACTCACCAGTGGCATAAAATTGGCTTTATACAAACACTACTTCAAACGTCTTTATCCACCTGTATAGCTAAAAACTGATAGCAAATCACCTTCAGAAACTGCTTAGTGCCTTTCTCATTGTAGAAGTCTTATCATTAAGGATGTACATTCTTTTAAATGCCTTACTGATGTGCTGTTAGAGCTCATCTGATGATATTGTTTAAAACAAGTGGTGCAGGACTTCCCTGGTGGTCCAGTGGTTAAGACTCTGCGCTTCCACTGCAGGGGGAGTGGGCTGGATCCTTGGTTGGGGAAGTTTCACATGCCCCAGAGTGCAGCCAAAAAAAAAAGTGGTGCTAACTCTGAAACATTTGTCCTCTTAGACAAAACACATACTTTAAAAATTCCCACCAGCTACTTACAAACAAAATGCTGGCTCAAAGGTTAGGAATCAGAGCTTTAAACATTTTTGAGGGGACTTCCCTGGTGGCGCAGTGGTTAAGAATCTGCCTGCCAATGCAGGGGACACAGGTTCGATCCCTGGTCCAGGAAGATCCCACATGCCGCGGAGCAACTAAGCCTGTGCACCACAACTACTGAGCCCGCACTCTAGAGCACGCAAGGCACAACTACTGAGCCCGCGAGCCACAACTACTGAAGCCCATGTGCCTAGAGCCCGTGCTTCGCAACAAGAGATGCCACCGCAATGAGAAGCCCGCGAACCGCAATGAAGAGTAGCTCCCGCTCGCTGCAACTAGAGAAAGCCAGCGCGCAGCAACAAAGACTCAACACAGCAAAAAATAAATAAACATTCTTGAGAATAATGAAGTAAGCTAAAGAAAGGGGTCTGGAAACAAATCCACAAATGTGAATTACATACACTGTTAGCAAAGTGAGGCGGTGGAAGAGAGCGATTACCCATCTGATCAACTTCGACAAGACTAGCAGCCAAATGACCACTCTCTATACGTACCTCCTCTGTTTCAGCAATTGGCAGACTCACCTTCATTTTTCACGATGCTTAGAAAAGTTCCAATAAATCCTGCCTGTTTTCCAGACATGGAGAGAACTTGAATTCTGGATTTGATACAATCCGCTGGGTAATCAGCAAGCCAGAGGCAGATTCCACCAAATCCACCACTTAACATCAAAGGGACAGGGCCTAGAGAAGAAAATGAGCAAACAGTGTTTTGTCTCAAGAACAGCTGATGTGATACTTCCAGAGGTCAATGTAGTAGTGGCTGCAGGTAGGTGCAAATACAAACACTAAAGCTGAGGAACACAGTTCTCTGGGGCAACTGTCAAACTGTCTAAGAGCACAGGTTCTGTGTGGTAGCCTAGGGCTGTCCCTCATGACTCCAGGACAAGGGGCAGCCCTCGTGAGGGTCAGATTTAGGCTGGTCTCTGGGGCCGTCCTGCCCCGTCCTCCAGAGGCCTGCCCCCCCAAGAACCAGCAGGCCCCCAGCAGCATGGCAACGCCCTACCATGAGGAGTGAGAACAGAGGCCACTGAAACCCAGGCTGCATCTTTTTCAACTTTCTCTTAAGTATTTTAATATATTAATGTCCCACAGCTCTGATTCTTCCTTTGCCATGAAAAAGCAAAGTTATTAAACGTAACAGTTAAGCCTAAGAGCTTGACTATCCCCAGAATAGGTCCAGAATACTAAAGGGATGTATTTAAGAAAAAAGTAACCACTCATGTGAGCCAAACATTGATACAGTTGTGTCAAGCAGTTAATCAGGATAAACTAGAAAGAAGTACACTTCTCACTGCTCTCAAAACACCATCAAGATTTATTACTAAGTTTAAGTTTATTGCAAGATGATTTATAGGTGATTTCCCCATTGGTTGGTGATATCCTACAGGGAAAGTAATGTCTGTATACTCCCCTAAAATGGACCCAGAGTAAATGAACAAATGTTATTCCAGTAAAAAAGTTTTGGTGGTGGGGGGGAACCTTCAAGATGGCGGAGGAGTAAGAAGCGGAGATCACCTTGCTCCCCACAGATACATCAGAAATACATCTACATGTGGAACACCTCCTACAGAACACATACTGAACGCTGGCAGAAGACCTCAGACCTCCCAAAAGGCAAGAAACTCCCCACGTACCAGGGTAGGGCAAAAGAAAAAAGAAAAAACAGAGACAAAAGAATAGGGACGGCACCTGCACCTCTGGGAGGGAGCCGTGAAGGAGGAAAGGTTTCCACACACTAGGAAGCCCCTTCACGGTGGGGCTTGGTGTGGGGGGAGCTTCCGAGCCACAGAGGGCGCAGCAACAGGCGTGCAGAGAGCAAAGCGGAGAGATTCCTGCACAGAGGATCGGTGCCGACCAGCGCCGACCAGCACTCAGCAGCCCGAGAGGCTTGTCTGCTCACCTGCCGGGGCAGGCGGGGGCTGGGGGCTGGGAGCTGAGGCTCGGGCTTCAGAGGTCAGACCCCAGGGAGAGGACTGGGGTTGGCTGCGTGAACACAGCCTGAAGGGGGCTAGTGCACCACAGCTAATCGGGAGGGAGTCGGGGGAAAAGTCTGGACCTGCCGGAGATGCAAGAGACCATTGTTTCGGGGTGTGCGAGGAGAGGGGATCCCTTCCCTGTCTGCCCACAGAAGGCAGAGCATCGCCTAAACGAGCTCCAGAGACGGGCACAAGCCGTGGCTATCAGCTCGGACACCAGAGATGGGCATGAAATGCTAACGCTGCTGCTGCAGCCACCAAGAATCATGTGTGCAAGCGCAGGTCACTATCCACACCCACCCCAGGAGCCTGTGCAGCCCACCACTGCCAGGATCCCGTGATCCAGGGACAGCTTCCCCAGGAGAACACAGCACACCTCAGGCTGCTGCAACGTCACGCTGGCCTCTGGCGCCACAGGCTCACCCCACATTCCAATTATAACTACCGTACCCCTCCCTCCCCCCAGCACGAGTGAGCCAGAGTCCCCTAATCAGCGCTGCTTTAAACCTGTCCTGTCTGGGCGTGAACAGATGCCTGAGGGCGACCTACAGGCAGAGGCGGGTCCAAATCCAAAGCTGAACCCAAGGAGCTGTGCGAACAAAGAAGAGAAAGGGAAATGTCTCCCAGCAGCCTCAGGAGCAGCGGATTAAATCTCCACAATCAATTTGAGGTACCCTGCATCTGTGGAATACCTGAATAGACAACGAATCATCCCAAAATTGAGGCAGTGGACTTCGGGAGCAACTGTGGACTTGGGGTTTGCTGTGTGACACTGACTTGTTTCTGATTTTTATCTTAGTATAGTTTGTAGCGCTTGTTATCATTGGTGGATTTGTTTATTGGTTTGGTTGCTCTCTTTTTATTACTTTTTAATTTTATTTTAACTATTTTATTTTATTTATTATTTTTCCTTCTTTTGTTTTTCCCTCTCTTTTCTTCTGAGCCATGTGACTGACAGGGTGTTGGTGCTCTGGCTGGATATCAGACCTGAGCCTCTGAGGTGGGAGAGCCGAGTTCAGGACATTGGACCACCAGAGACCTCCCAGCTCCATGTAATATCAATTGGCAAGAGCTCTCCCAGAGATCTCCATCTCAACACTAAGACCCAGCTCCACTCAACGACCAGCAAGCTACAGAGCTGGACACCCTCTGCCAAACAACTAGCAAGACAGGAACACAACCCCACCCATTAGCAGAGAGGCTGCCTAAAATCATAAGTTCAGACACCACAAAACACACCATTGGACACAGCCCTGCCCACCAGAAAGACAAGATCCAGCCCCACCCATCAGAACAGGCACTAGTCCCCTCTATCAGGAAGCCTACACAAGCCACTGAACCAACCTTACCCACTGGGGGCAGACACCAAAAACAACCTGAACTACGAACCTACAGCCTGCAGAAAGGAAACCCCAATCACAGTAAGTTAAATGAAATGAGAAGACAGAGAAATATGCAGCAGATGAAGGAGCAAGGTAAAAACCCACCAGACCAAACAAATGAAGAGGAAATAGGCAGTCTACCTGAAAAAGAATTCAGAGTAATGATAGGAAAGATGATCCAAAATCTTGGAAAGAGAATGGAGAAAATACAAGAAATGCTTAACAAGGACCTAGAAGCACTAAAGAGCAAACAATGATGAACAACACAATAAATGAAAAGAAAATTTCTCTAGAAGGAATCAATAGCAGAATACCTGAGGCAGAACAACGGATAAGTGACCTGGAAGATAAAATAGTGGAAATAACTACTGCAGAGCAGGATAAAGAAAAAAGAATGAAAAGAATTGAGGACAGTCTCAGAAACCTCTGGGAAAACATTAAATGCACCAACATTTGAATTATAGAGGTCCCAGAAGAAGAAGAGAAAAAGAAAGTGTCTGAGAAAATATTTGCAGAGATTATAGTTGAAAACTTCCATAACATGGGAAAGGAGATAGTCAAGTCCAGGAAGCACAGAGAGTCCCATACAGACAGGATAAATCCAAGGAGAAACACTCCTAGACACATATTAATCAAACTATCAAAAATTAAATACAAAGAAAAAATATTAAAAGCAGCAAGGGAAAAGCAACAAATAACATACAAGGGAATCCCCATAAGGTTAACAGCTGATCTCTTAGCAGAAACTCTGCAAGCCAGAAGGGAGTGGCAGGACATATTGAAAGTGATGAAGGAGAAAAACCTGCAACCAAGATTACTCTACCCAGCAAGGATCTCATTTAGATTCGACTGAGAAATTAAAACCTTTACAGACAAGCAAAAGTTAGGAGAATTCAGCACCACCAAACCAGCTCTACAACAAATGCTAAAGGAACTTCTCTAGGCAGAAGCACAAGAGAAGGAAAAAACCTACAAAAACAAACCCAAAACAATTAAGAAAATGGTAATAGGAACGTATATATCAATAATTACCTTAAATGTAAATGGATTAAATGCTCCAAACAAAAGACACAGACCAGGTGAATAGATACAAAAACAAGACCCATATATATGCTGTCTACAAGAGAGCCACTTCAGACCTAGGGCCACATACAGACTGAAAGTGAGGGGATGGAAAAAGATATTCCATGCAAATGGAAATCAAAAGAAAGCTGGAGTAGCAATTCTCATATCAGACAAAATAGACTTTAAAATAAAGACTATTAGAAGAGACAAAGAAGGACACTACATAATGATCAAGGGATGAATCCAAGAAGAAGATATAACAATTGTAAAATATTTATGCACCCAACATAGGAGCACCTCAATACATAAGGCAAATGCTAACAGCCATAAAAGGGGAAATCGACAGTAACACATTCATAGTAGGGGACTTCAACACCTCACTTTCACCAATGGACAGATCATCCAAAATGAAAATAAATAAGGAAACACAAGCTTTAAATGACACATTAATAAACAAGAAGGATTTCATTGATATTTATAAGACATTCCATCCAAAAACAATAGAATACACTTTCTTCTTAAGTGCTCATGGAACATTCTCCAGGATAGATCATATCTTGGGTCACAAATCAAGCCTTGGTAAATTTAAGAAAATTGAAATCATATCAAGTATCTTTTCAGACCACAATGCTATGAGACTAGGTATCAATTACAGGAAAAAAACTGTAAAAAATAAAAAACACATGGAGGAAAAACAATATGCTACTAAATAACCAAGAGATCACTGAAAGAATCAAAGAGGAAATCAAAAAATACCTAGAAGCAAATGACAATGAAAACACAATGACACAAAACCCATGGAATACAGCAAAGGCAGTTCTAAGAGGGAAGTTTATAGCAATACAATCCTACCTCAAGAAACAAGAAACATCTCAAACAAACAACCTAACCTTACACCTAAAGTAATTAGAGAAAGAGGAACAAAAAAACGCCAAAGTTAGCAGAAGGAAAGAAATCATAAAGATCAGATCAGAAATAAATGAAAAAGAAATAAAGGAAATGATAGCAAAGATCAATAAAACTAAAAGCTGGTTTTCTGAGAAGATAAACAAAATTGATAAACCATTAGCCAGACTCATCAAGAAAAAAGGGGAGAGGACTCAAATCAACAGAATTAGAAATGAAAAAGGAGAAGTAACAACTGACACTGCAGAAATACATAGGATCATGAGAGATCACTACAAGCAACTCTATGCCAATAAAATGGACAACCTGGAAGAAATGGACAAATTCTTAGAAAAGCACAACCTTCCGAGACTGAACCAGGAAGAAACAGAAAATATAAAGAGACCAATCACAAGCACTGAAGTTGAAACTGTCATTACAAATCTTCCAACAAACAAAAGCCCAGGACTAGGTGGCTTCACAGGCGAATTCTATCAAACATTTAGAGAAGAGCTAACACCTATCCTTCTCAAACTCTTCCAAAATCCAGCAGAGGGAGGAACACTCCCAAACTCATTCTATGAGGCCACCATCACCCTAATACCAAAACCAGACAAAGATGTCACAAAAAAAGAAAACTACAGACCAATATCACTGATGAACATAGATGCAAAAATCCTCAACAAAATACTAGCAAACAGGATCCAACAGCACATTAAAAGGATGATACACCATGATCAAGTGGGGTTTATCCCAGGAATGCAAGGATTCTTCAATATACGCAAATCAATGTGATACACCATATCAACAAACTGAAGGATAAAAACCATATGATCATCTCAACAGATGCAGAAAAAGTTTTTGACAAAATTCAACATCCATTTATGATAAAAACTCTCCAGAAAGTAGGCACAGAGGGAACTTTCCTCAACATAATAAAGGCCATATATGACAAAGCCACAGCCAACATCATTCTCAGTGGTGAATAACAGAACCCATTTCCTCTAAGATCAGGAACAAGACCAGGCTGCACACTCTCACCACTATTATTCAACATAGTTTTGGAAGTTTTAGTCACAGCAATCAGAGAAGAAAAGGAAATAAAAGGAATCCAAATTGGAAAAGAAGAAGTAAAGCTGTCACTGTTTGCAGATGACATGATACTATCCATTGAGAATCCTAAAGATGCTACCAGAAAACTACTAGAGCTAATCAATGAATTTGGTAAAGTAGCAGGATACAAAATTAATGCACAGAAATTTCTGGCATTCCTATATACTAATGATGAAAAATCTGAAAGTGAAATCAAGAAAACACTCCCATTTGCCATTGCAACAAAAAGAATAAAATATCTAGGAATAAACCTACCTAAGGAGACAAAAGACCTGTATACAGAAAATTATATGACACTGATGAAAGAAATTAAAGATGATACAAATAGAAGGAGAGATATACCATGTTCCTGGACTGGAAGAATCAATATTGTGAAAATGACTCTACTACCCAAAGCAATCTACAGATTCAAGGCAATCCCTATCAAACTACCACTGGCATGGCATTTTTCACAGAACTAGAACAAAAAAAATCACAATTTGTTTGGAAAAACAAAAGACCCCGAATAGCCAAAGCAATCTTGAGAACGAAAAACGGAGCTGGAGGAATCAGGCTCCCTGACTTCAGACTATACTACAAAGCTACAGTAATCAAGACAGTATGGTACTGGCACAAAAACAGAAAGATAGATCACTGGAACAGGATAGAAAGCCCAGAGATAAACCCTCGCACATATGGTCACCTTATCTTTGATAAAGGAGGCAGGAATGTACAGTGGAGAAAGGACAGCCTCTTCAATAAGTGGTGCTGGGAAAACTGGACAGGGACATGTAAAAGTATGAGATTAGATCACTCCCTAACACCATACACAAAAATAAGCTCAAAATGGATTAAAGACCTAAATGTAAGGCCAGACACTATCAAACTCTTAGAGGAAAACATAGGCAGAACACTCTATGACATAAATCACAGCAAGATCCTTTTGGACCCACCTCCTAGAGAAATGGAAATAAAGGCAAAAATAAACACATGGGACCTAATGAAACTTCAAAGGTTTTGCACAGCAAAGGAAACCATAAACAAGACCAAAAGACAACCCTCAGAATGGGAGAAAATATTTGCAAATGAAGCAACTGACAAAGGATTAATCTCCAAAATTTATAAGCAGCTCAGGCAGCTCAATAACAAAAAAAACAAACAACCCAATGCAAAAATGGGCAGAAGACCTAAATAGACATTTCTCCACAGAAGATATACAGACTGCCAAGAAACACATGAAAGGATGCTCAACATCTTTACTCATTAGAGAAATGCAAATCAAAACTACAATGAGATATCATCTCACACCAGTCAGAATGGCCATCATCAAAAAATCTAGAAACAATACATGCTGGAGAGGGTGTGGAAAAAAGGGAACACTCTTGCACTGCTGGTGGGAATGTGAATTGGTACAGCCACTATGGAGAACGGTATGGAGGTTCCTTAAAAAACTACAAATAGAACTACCATATGACCCAGCAATCCCACTACTGGGCATATACCCTGAGAAAACCATAATTCAAAAAGAGCCATATACCAAAATGTTCATAGCAGCCCTATTTACAATAGCCCGGAGATGGAAACAACCTAAGTGTCCATCATCGGATGAATGGATAAAGAAGATGTGGCACATATATACAATGGAATATTACTCAGCCATAAAAAGAAATGAAATTGAGCTATTTGTAATGAGGTGGATGGACCTAGAGTCTGTCATACAGAGTGAAGTAAGTCAGCAAGAGAAAGACAAATACTGTATGCTGACACATATATATGGAATTTAAGGGAAAAAATGTCATGAAGAACATAGGGGTAAGACAGGAATAAAGACACAGACCTACTAGAGAATGGACTTGAGGATATGGGGAGGGGGAAGGGTAAGCTGTGACAAAGCGAAAGAGCGGCATGGACATATATACACTACCAAACGTAAGGTAGATAGCTAGTGGGAAGCAGCTGCATGGCACAGGTAGATTAGCTCGGTGCTTTGTGACCGCCTGGAGGGGTGGGATAGGGAGGGTGGGAGGGAGACGCAAAAGGGAGGGGATATGGGAACATATGTATATGTATAACTGATTAAATTTGTTATAAAGCAGAAAAAAAATATTTAAAAAAAGAATGCACACAGACTACAAAAAAAAAAAAAAAATGATTTCCTTTAGCTTCCAGAAAGTCAAGTTTAGAAGGCCCTGGAATCTTAAAGATAGCTAAAGCAAGCAAGTAAAATTATTGCACCCAATAATTCCTAAACATAGGGGGCTTTTATTTGCACTGGAGTTAAGGAAGTCACATTGCTTACACGACATTCTGAAATCGTGAGCTGTTCTGAAAGCATATTTACTATCAGTATAAATATTGGCAGTTTTGCTCTTGGCTAAAGTGCAGGCCTGTGTAAGAGCATATAGTTCAGCCTCTTGGGTCAACATAGCCATAGGTAAGTGTGCTGCCTCAACAACATCAGAAGGAGTTGCACTAGCATACTCAGCACAATATTTGCCATGGTCACCATTTATATAAGAACCATCAGTGAGCCATGAGAAGTCAGTGTTACCCAAAGGAATTGCCTGCAGATCATCACGAGGAGTCAGGAGGTGATCCATCAGCATTAAGCAGTCAGGAGGGACTGTGTCAGGGACGGAGGGGAGAACAGCAGCAGGGTTAAGTTTACTACAATGTAAAAGGGTCACGTGAGGAGAGTTAATGAAAGGACTTCATAGGAAGTGAGCGAGTGACTGAGAAATGTTGAGTATGATGAGAATTCAGGAGGGCTTTTACTGCATGAGGTGCCAAAGTGGTTAAAGGGGATCTCACAATGATATTCTCAGTGGTCTTAACCAAAAGGGCAGTGGCTGTAAGGCAAGAGGGGGTATGCCAGTGTCACAGGGTCCAGTTGCTGGCTATCATAGCCTATGGGTAAGTGGTGGGCCCTGTGTTTTTGAGTGAGTACCCCAAGGGCATTGCATTACTTTTCTTATACAAAAAAGGACAAAGGCAATCTGATCATTGGGGTGCCCAAGGGCAGATGGGTTCATCAAACTCTCCTATAACGCCTTAAAGGCTATGTTATGTGGTTTTTCCCATAAAATTGGGTCAGGGTTGTTATTATTTAGTCAAACATACTAAAGAGGTTAGGCTATAAGAAGGAAATTCGGAATCTAATTTTAGCAATAACCAACTAGCTTTGGTGCTTTTAGTTTGGGGTTTGAGGAAACTTAGGACATCATGAAATCTATCTGGATCTGGGTGTAGCCCTTGTTCTGATAGTAGATGCCCTAAATATCTAAAGTGGGTTTGGGCAAACTGTAATTTTCCTTGCTGACCTTATGTCCCTGTAAGGCTAAAAGCTTTAGCAGGTGGTTGCTGTCTTCCTGTGAAGGGGCTTGAGAAGGAGAGCAGAGAAGCAGATCATCCACATATTGCAACAAAGTGGAACCTCTAGGGAATTTTTTATCATCAAGATCAGCCTTCAGGATTTGTAAGAAGTAAGCAGAGGTCTCAGTAAACTCTGAAATATTACTGTGCAGGTGAATTTTTTTTTCTTCCCAAGTGAGGGGGAAAAGGTATTGGCTAGTTTCATCAACTGGAATACTAAAGAATGCACTGTATAAATCAATTTCAGTAAAGAATGTGCTTCCTGTAGAAATGGATGTTAGCAATATATGAGGGTTAAGAAGAACAGGGTGGGGCTTCCCTGGTGGCGCAGTGGGTGAGAGTCCTCCTGCTGATGCAGGGGACGCAAGTCCGTGCCCCGGTCCGGGAAGATCCCACATGCCGCTGAGTGGCTGGGCCCGTGAGCCATGGCCGCTGAGCCTGCACGTCCAGAGCCTTTGCTCCGCAACGGGAGAGGCCACAGCAGTGAGAAGCCCTTGTACCGCAGAAAAAAGAACAATAGGGTGTTTAGGGATAACAATGTTGTTTCTTGTTCAGAAGTCCTAGAAAAACCCCCACCCTCACCCTTAGGTTTCCTCACAGGGGCAATAGGAGTATTACAGGGATTAGTAAAGGGATAATGAGACCTTGAGCCTGTAATCTTCTATTATGGGCTTTATGCCTTGAAGGGCTTCTTTACTTCTACGCTCTTGATTAATTCTGGGAAGAGGTTTTGAGGGGTCTATCTGAATCTTCATGGGAGGTGCACTGTGAATTTTGTCAATATCAGTGGAGATTTTGCCTGTAAGGAGGGTGGTAGCTGATTCAATAGGGACAAATGATTAGTGTTTCCAGGATCAGCTGTAGACAGAGCAAATAAAATATGTCACAGGGTCATTTAATTCATCTGATTGGCTGCTTTGATGCCTACTGTTAAATTCTAGAATTTTTCCCCCCAGAATTCCCTGGTGGTCCTGTGGTTAAGACTCGGGCTTTCCCTGCCGTGGACCTGGGTTCGATCCCTGGTCGGGGAACTCAGATCCCACCAGCCACAGTGTGGCCAGAAAAGAAAAAAAAAAAAAAAGAATTATTCCCCCCTTCTGAGAGAAGGAAATTCTGGCATGATACTCTAGGGGAGAAGGAACTAAGGAGAAAAGGGTGTGTGTCTCTCAAAGGGCCTAAACAAAAGGAAATAGGTTCAGAGACAGAAGCATCTTGAGGTTCATTAGAGGTCCCTACTGTTTGAACTGTTCTAGTACTCCAAGGCAGGGGCTACTTTATAGTAGTGGGGTTGATAACCAAGAGTGTGAATCTGATGTCAGTTAGGACTGGCAGAGATTCAGCCCCAATCTGGAGAAATGTTTCTCCAAGCCAGTTAGAGAGAGGATTGGGAAAAGCCCCTGTAGTTCCTCAGAGCCCCCTCATTGAGAATTGAGAGCCTGTTCAAAGGCTGGTTAGAGGGCTGCAGGTGCCGGAAGAGCTTACATTTCCAAGTCTCTTTTCCAATGTCTCTGCAATAACAACAGAAACGAGGAGGGTTTTGCTTTTCAATTGCTGGAGTTGAAGATTAAGCATTTTGGTGGTCTTCCTTTTAGGTGACTCATCTAGCATTCAAGAGAGCTAGATTAACTAAATTTGGAGTGGACATAGTTTCCCATTTCATCCTGGTCCTTTTTACTAGAAGGAAAAGGTCCTGGTTTAGCCTGTAAATAAATATAGAGTTAAAAGCTACCTGAGTGGAATCAACATGTGAAGGAAGATCAGAATTTTCATTTAAAATAATCTGAAATTGACCGTAATACTCATGAACAGGCTCATCAGATTTTTGTGTGCAAGGCTGAATTGTGTTCCAATCAACAGGCTTTGGAAAAGCCCTAGAAATTGCCCTATGAAGCCACCTAGCGATCGTTGAGCCTGATCATATAAATTAGCAGGCTGGTTTTGAAACTGAAGGTAATCATCCGTTAGATCCATTACACCCGTAATGATCAAGTTCCCTTTAATTGTTTTTACAAAAACGTGCAGGTCCTCGAGTAGCCTAAACAATAAGAGGTTTGCCTGAGTTGTTTTTCAGGAGCTTGGAGTCAGCTGTGTCCAGTTTGAGCTCCAGCTGGTTAAGACTGGTTAAGACCACCGACCCTCCAACTGAGCATGCTCGGTGACCTTATGACATCGGAAGGCAGGAAAACGTCATCAGAGCGTGATAATACCAGTATTCTGAGCATGCGTACTGGGAAGAAGCCGGTAGGTTAGGTGTATCTCCGCAGAAAGAAGATCACCTCACGTTTTGCTTATCTCCAGTTAGCTTTCCCCGTGTTCCCCACGCCTTAGTTTTATCCCATAAATACCCCTAGCTCCCGGGCCGTTGAGGAGGTGGATTTCAGACTTGTTCTCCTGTCTTCTCGCTTGGCTGCCTTGTGAGTAAACCCCTTCGCTGCTACAAACTTCGGCGTCTCAGCATTTGGTGGCTTGCTGCGTGTTGGGCAAAGAAACCTGGTTCGGTAAGGCTTTTCCAGTTGTATTTCTCGGTACCTTTTAGGCTTTTCCCAATTAGCAGTCTTTATTCAGTGTTGGAGCTGGCCTTTGCCGACCAGCATATGGACTAGCTGCTACAAGTCAGAGAAAGCAGGCTGATAAGTTGAGTATCAATATTAAATTCCTCAGCAAGTCTGTGAGGCTCTTCCGTTACTTTGGGAAAAATCTGTGACGATGGCTCCAAGTTCAGCTTTAGCTCAGAGACTAGAAGAAATGAAGGGTTTAGTCTCTGGATCCTCAGTAGGCTTAATTTTAAAGGGACAGGTTCTGAAAAGTTGAGAGGAAAACGGGAGGGGGGAGAGTTTACGAGGAAAAGGGAAGTTAGCCAGGAGAGTTAGTGTGGGAGACGTGAGGGTATAGAGGAGGGGTGGACGGCAGAGAGGGGAAGAGCTGGTGCCAGAGGCCCGAGCACAAGGAGCCGAGGGAGAGAGGCAAGATGGGGCCAGAAGCCATTGTCTCTGTCTTGAATGGTAACCACTGGGCGATTCGGCGGTTCCGGGCACCTGAGGGACCCTCTAATCACTAGCTGACCATTATGCTGAGCAAGCTGACTTCAGTAGTCATGCTGTACACAGAATAGAGTTCAGAAAGGTCACTTAACAAACAAAAAACAACAGTAGACCCTGGAGAAAGGGAAAAATCTGATTTCTACTTACATTATATTAGAAGTCCAGTTCTCAACAAAAATGTAAAACAGATAAAGAAACAAGGGCTGTGCTCTTCTGAAGAGTTTCTGAGTCTTTTTTCCGTCCTCTTATCTGAGACAGGAAGGCTGGAGGGGGCTGGGGTTATCTTACCGCCCTTCCCCAAGGTCAGATAAGGCTCTGGTAAACTAGGTTTCTTGAGGGCAGGTCTTCCTCACAGAAAGTAGGATGCTCTGGGCATATTTCAGAATGGTCTGGCCTTGAGGTCATCAACCTGACACTGAAGTCAGTGACCATGTTTTATTCATTTCTGTAACTTGCCAAGTGCTTTACAGACATAATACTAAGTAAATATGGCTTTAATCTTTTTTCCATGTCTTCAAGTGACCATTGATTCAGCTTCATCACATGTACCAACAGAGATGTCCAACTGGTATTTTATTCCTCTTTTGGGGGTAATTTTTATATTGTAATTTCCATACAAAAATTCTAATGTTTCACTTATGTTTTAAAAACTTTTTTGGGGGAATTCCCCGATGGTCCAGTGGTTGGGACTCAGCGCTTCAGTGCCGTGGCTGGGGTTCAATCCCTGGTCAGGGAACTAAGATCCTGCAAGCCGCGATGCGGCCAAAAAAAAAAAAAAAGTTGAAATTTAAAAACGTTTTTTTCCATATTTGTTTTCATTTGTTTGGTATTAGTTTTCACCTTTCAGATTTACTCAGGAAAATGGGTGTGTTTTTAATTTACAACTAATACTTGATTGTTTCTTCTCAATCCTAGGAATTGATACCTTGAGTAAAATGATTTTGTTTCCTCCTCATTCCTGTATCAACCTTGCTTCTTTTACTTAAAGTTAATATTAGCCAGAAAATATTCAGCCCTCTGGTCATTCTCTCCAGCCCATAGGGGAAGCCAAACGCTCAATGTAACCTTTTTTAGAATGAGAATATGTAACAAGCATCCCTCCATTAGATGCAAAAGAAAAAGTAACAGGGGAGACAGTCCGCCCTGGGATGATTATCCTGGATGCTTTGACCTTCATACCCCACCCCTGCCCTTAAGGAGAACAGCGTCTGTTTTTAAGCCCTTGCAGCCTGGAACCAAGTTCATTGTATTCCCCACTCTGGTACATCTCCGGACCACCTGGACTCTGTTGTTTAGTGTTGCTATGGACACGGAGTTGTTATTCTAGTGTTGGCTTGCTAGCAGCACCAGGTAAAGACCTAGGGTGGAGGCCTCTGCCAAAGACGTCCCATCCCATCCTCTGCCGTTTATGTGGGCTCCTGTGGCCCTGTCACCCTCACATTGTGAGAAGAGTATAACGTTTTAGAGGCACAGCTGGAGGGTGTGGCGAGGAGGCACAGGAAGGGGGTGTTCGGACCCCGTAGGCAGGAAGGTTTGCCTTGTGCTCCGCTGTGCGGAGCCCTGATTAACGCTTCTCTTCCCTCCCGCTGACTCTGCAGAGCCCCGTCACCATCAGGGCATTGGGACATGGGACATGGGACCTGGAGGGGGAGGGGGCACTAGGCCGATGTAGGACCAACTAGCGGTAACTTTGTGGCTGGCCAGGAACTGGGCCGAGATTTCACTTAACGGATTTGATTTGGGGAAATTAAAAATAAGAAAGAATGGAAAAGAAAGAAGGAAAAAGGCATTATCCTGAAAGGCAGTGGGAGAGAGAACAGCTGCCAGGATCTTGAGGAAAGTTTGATCCCGCCTACGAAAGGCTGTACCCGACTCACAAAATGCTCCCCACTGCCCCGCAGCCCCTTCCGAGAGGCAGCGCCTCTGCCTTTGCTAAAGCAGCCTTGCCTGCAGGTAAGTGGGTCTAGGGCTTGCAGGGAGGGGGCCCAAGACCCCGGCTGTGCCATGGCCACCCTGGGTCTCGGGTCCACCTCGCCCCTGGAACACAGGCGGTACCTCCAAGCTTTGGGCTTCCTACTCCCACTGTGCATGAGCTGGTATGTCCCAAAGGTATGGGATTCACAGGTGGCTGGGCCCCAAGCCCAAAACTCAGAATCAACATTTATGCCCAAACTGGTGTGTTTTTGAAAAAAAAAAATGTGTTTTCTATTTCTTTTCAAATTTCTCTCCTTGCCCGGAATTTAGGGGCCGGTGGCACATTTCTGCCTGTCTCACGTGGACGTAGTGTTACTGCTTGTTAACTTGGCCATCTACTTGGCAATGTGTTACTCTCCAGTGATTTCCAGTTTTCATCCATGAAATCTGCTCTATGAAATGCTGAGGGTCACATCTCTTAGCTTTCCCAATTCTCTCATTTATTCTGCAGAGAATACTTCAGGATGGAAATATCATAAGTCACTATGATGATGTAAAATTGGTTTGAAATGGGTTTTGCTTGGCTTCTTGGGTCCTGTCTAGCAAGTGGGTAATCTTTAAAAAGTCCTGTGCTTGAGCTGAGCTTAAATTTTATTGAACACACAAAAAATGTTTTTCTCTATTTCTTGAGCTAAAATGCATGTTTCACAGGATTGATAAAATTGCACAGTATTGGAGATTTTATGTTTGTGGATTCAAGACTTTGGAAATGCTGATCCATATGTGTGACTTTCTAATTGAGGGGATATCATATGTGTTTTAAACGTATCGAATATATAATGCATACATGCTTTTCTTTTTCTTAGATTAAATGCAGATTAAATTCAAGAATAAAACAAACCATGCCGAGATTAAAGAAGAATTCTTTATATGCCTGGTTCGTGCATCAAAAAAATAAGTAAGTGATAAGATTCAAATTTCCTGAATTTTAAGCATAATTCTCAGCCTTGGTTAACAGAATGGGGAAAACACGTGTACCTTCTTGTATAATAAATGTAAGCTGTATGCAAATGAAATTAGCAAACTCAAAATTTAAAGACCTTGTTTTATGCCTGTAATTTCCTTCAGTACCACAGGTTAGGCAGTATGTCAGTAATAGTATGCATGGTCCCTTTAAACTTGTCCTTTAGTAGTGCTGGTTGCCCTAATGGAGGATGATCTGTCCATGGGTGGTGACTATTTTCCAGGGACGGCCACTACAAGGGCTCCAGTTGTCACATCTCCGTCAACACCTGAAATGTTGCTAATTACCACAGTGAAGGTCACAAATGCATTTTTATTAGTGAGATTAGTGGTTTACAAATCGGCATGATGGATATTAGAAATACAAAAATATTCAAGGTCTGTGAACTGGTGAAAATAAATAATAGTAACTATATCAAGGAATGTAATGAGGACCAATTGAAGTAGTATTTGTGAAGCATCAGCACAATGCCTGGCCCTTAGTAAAGACCATTTTTGTTTTGTTTTGTTTTTTGCGGTACGTGGGCTTCTCACTGTTGTGGCCTCTCCCGTTGCGGAGCATGGGCTCCAGACGCGCAGGCTCAGCGGCCATGGCTTACGGGCCCAGCCGCTCCGCGGCATGTGGGATCTTCCCGAACCGGGGCACGAACCCGTGTCCCCTGCATCGGCAGGCGGACTCTCAACCACTGCGCCACCAGGGAAGCCCAGTAAAGACCATTTAAATGTTTGTAAGGTGAAAGATCACTTTGTGATATTTCTTTAATTTTTGGAAAATTTATCCTTATTTTTTTTCAGCTTTTTCTTTTCCCTTTTTTTCTCATTTATTCTCAGATGTCTATCATCCAGATGTTAGATATGATTTTATGCTCCATATCAATTGGCTTTTCTTTGGTATGTTCTCCCTCTATATTCCTTTTTCTTTTTTTTTAATAAATTTATTTTTGGCTGTGTTGGGTCTTCGTTGCTGCACGTGGGCTTTCTCTAGTTGTGGCGACCAGGGGCTACTCTTTGTTGCGGTGTGTGGGCTTCTCATTGCGGTGGCTTCTCTTGTTGCGGAGCACGGGCTCTAGGCACACGGGCTTAAGTAGTTGTGGCACGCGGGCTCAGTAGCTGTGGCTCTTGGGCTCTAGAGTGCAGGCTCAGTAGTTGTGGCACACAGGCTTAGTTGCTCTGAAGCATGTGGGGTCTTCCTGGACCAGGGCTCGACCCGTGTCCCCTGCATTGGCAGGCGGATTCTTAACCACTGTGCCACCAGGGAAGCCCTCTCTATTCTTTTCTACTATTTTCTGGGAGAGTTTCTCAATCTCATCTTCCAACTCTAATTTGCTTTTCACATGTACCCAAACTACTCTTTATCCCATGAATGGATTCTTTATTTCAACAATTACACTTTTACACTGAAGATTTCCTCTTGGGTTTTTTCCTTATGGTTTCTTATTCTCATTTCATATTACTAACATCTTCTCATGTATCATTAAGTGTGCTTCTCATGTGTGTATTGAAAAATCTTACTACAGTAATCAAGACAGTATGGTACTGACACAAAAACAGAAGTACAGATTAATGGAACAGGATAGAAAGCCCAGAGATAAACCCACGCACCTATGGTCACCTAATGTATGACAGAGGAGGCTAGAATATAGAGTGGAGCAAAGACAGCCTCTTCAATAAGTGGTGCTGGGACAACTGGACAGCTACATGTAAAAGAATGAAATTAGAACACTCCCTGACACCATACACAAAAAACCCTCAAAGTGGATTAAAGACCTAAATGTAAGGCCAGGCACTATCAAACTCTTAGAGGAAAACATAGGAAGAACAACACACTTTGACATAAATCACAGCAAGATCTTTTTTGACCCACCTCCTAAAGTAATGAGCATAAAAACAAAACTAAACAAATGGGACCTAATAAAACTTAAAAGCTTTTGCACAGCAAAGAAAACCATAAACAGAACAAAAAGACAACCCTCAGGATGGGAGAAAATTCTTGCAAATGAAGAAAACAACAAAGGATTCATCTCCAAAATATACAAGCAACTCATGAAGCTCAATATCAAAAACAAACTAACAATCCAATCCAAAACTGGGCAGAAGACCTAAACAGACATTTCTCTAAAGAAGACATACAGATGTTTTGTTCATATCTGTTTGTTCTTTAATTCTTCCAGGTCTTTGTTAAACATTTCTTGCATCTTCTCAATCTTTGCCTCCATTCTTTTTCCGAGGTCCTGGATCATCTTCACTATCATGATTCTGAATTCTTTTTCTGGAAGGTTGCCTATCTCCACTTCATGTAGTTGTTTTTCTGGGGTTTATCTTGTTCCTTCATGTGGTACATAGCCCTCTGCCTTTTCATTTTGTCTCTCTTTCTCTGACCATGGTTTTCATTCCCTAGGCTGCAGGACTGTAGTCCTTCTTGCTTCTGCTGTCTGCCTTCTAGTGGATGAGGCTATGTAAGAGGCTTGTGCAAGCTTCCTAATGGGAGGGACTGGTGGTGGGTAGAGCTGGGTGTTGCTCTGGTGGGCAGAGGTCAGTAAAACTTTACTCTGCTTGTCTGCTGATGGGTGGGGCTGAGTTCCCTCCCTGTTGATTGTTTGGCCTGAGGCGATGCAGTACTGGAGGCCAGAGGCTCTTTGGTGGGGCTAATGGTGGGCTCCAGGAGGGCTCATGCTAAGGAGTACTTCCCAGAACTTCTGCTGCCAGTGTCCTTGTCCTCACGGTGAGCCACAGCCACCCCCTTCCTCTGCAGGAGACCCTCCAACACTAGCAGGTAGGTCTGGTTCAGTCTCTGTGGGGTCACTGCTCCTTCCCCTGGGTCCCGATGTGCACACTACTTTGTGTGTGCCCTCCAAGAGTGGAGTCTATTTTTCCCTCAGCCCTGTCGAAGTCCTGCAGTCAAATCCCACTAGCCTTCAAAGTCTGATTCTCTAGGAATTCCTCCTCCCATTGCCGGACCCCCAGGTTTGGAAGCCTGATGTGGGGCTCAGAAACTTCACTCCAGTGGGTGGACTTCTGTGGTATAAGTATTCTCCAGTTTGTGAGTCACCCACCCAGCCGTTACGGGATTTAATTTTATTGTGATTGCACCCCTCCTACCGTCTCATTGTGGCTTCTCCTTTGTCTTTGGATGTGGGGTATGTTTTTTGGTGAGTTCCAGTGTCTTTCTGTGGATGGTTGTTCAGCAGTTAGTTGTGATTCTGATGTTCTCGCTAGAGGGAGTCATTTTGTTTACTTTTGATTCAGTGATTAGTTAGAAATTGACATTTCTATAAAGAAGACGTACAGGTGGCCAAGAGGCACATGAAAAGCTGTTCAACATCACTAATTATTAGAGAAATGCAAATCAAAACCACAGCGAGGTATCACACTGGTCAGAATGGCCATCATCAAAAAATCTACAAACAATAAATGCTGGAGAGGGTGTGGAGAAAAGGGAACCCTCTTGCACTGTTGGTGGGAATGTAAATTAATACAGCCACTATGGAGAACAGTATGGAGATTCCTTAAAAAACTAAAAATAGAACTACCATATGACCCAGCAATTCCACTTCTGGGCATATAACCAGAGAAAAGCATAATTCAAAAAGACACGTGCACCCCAGTGTTCATTGCAGCACTATTTATAATAGCCAGGATATGGAAGCAACCTAAGTGTCCATCAGCAGAGGAATGGATAAAGAAAATGTAGAACATATGCAGTGGAATATTACTCAGCCATGAAAAGGAACGAAATTGGTCATTTGTAGAGACATAGATGGACCTAGAGACTGTCATACAGATTGAAGTAAGTCAGAAGGAGAAAAACAAATATTGTATATTAACGCATACATGTGGAATCTGAAAAAATTGGTGTAGACAATCTTATTACGAAGCAGAAATAGGGACACAGACGTAGAGAACAAACGTATGGATACCAAGGGGGAAAGCGGGGGTGGGATGAATTGGGAGACTGGATTGACATATATACACTATTGATACTATGTATAAAGAAGATAACTAACAAGAACCTACTGTATAGCCCTGGGAACTCAGTGCTCTGTGGTGACCTAAATGAGAAGGAAATCCAAAAAAGAGGGGCTATATGTATACATATAGCTGATTCACTTTGCTGTACAGTAGAAACTAACACAATATTGTAAAGCAACTATACTCCAATAAAAAATTTTTTTAATTAGAAAAAATACCTTAGTCATTGTGTTGCAATGGTTCTGCTTCAGATGGTATATGATGTTCAGTTTGTTGTATTTTTCAGGAGTCGTACTCCTCAGGTATCTATTTTGACTTGTAAGTTGACATTCCTTGTGCACATTGGCCCCTGTGTCTGGTAACTTGTATTAGGAAAGAGCTGAAGGTTGGGGACCGTCTCAGCATGATTATTTTTTTTTTTTTTTTTTTTTTTTTTGCGGTACGTGGGCCTCCCACTGCCGTGGCCTCTCCCGTTGCGGAGCACAGGCTCCAGACGTGCAGGCTCAGCGGCCATGGCTCACGGGCCCAGCCGCTCCGCGGCATGCGGGATCCTCCCGGACCGGGGCACGAACCCGCGTCCCCTGCATCGGCAGGCGGACCCTCAACCACTGCGCCACCAGAGAAGCCCTCAGCATGATTATTAATAGCGCATTCTTGTCACTTTCAAAAGTATCCTGGCTTGGATGACCTATTATAATGTCGCTCTTGTTGAAAGCTAAGATCCAGGGTGTGTTTTCCTCAGTAAGTTTAACACGAGTGGAGGTGATGAGCCTGGGCACAGAGAGTCTCAGGAACCATGAAACACTGTGACCAGGCAAATCCTCTGATCAGGGTATGTCACCTTTCAGCTCCTGGGTGAGGCAGCGTTGGGGGAGGCAGTCACCCTAGGTTGTCACCTGGGGCTTTGGAGATGGGGCGTGGACGAGTGAAGGCCCAAGGATTGCTCTTCAGCCCTTTCCTGTTTTCATCAGCTAACCTAATCCTACCCTAACTTTATCCTAACTACGTCTGGGTAGTTGCTACTGGCTTCTACTGAGGAGGCACTTATTGTCTCCAAGCAACTCAAGGGAAAGGCAAGAACAGAACTTAAAATTTCCCCTCCCCTTGAGTCCCTCCAGGCTGCCCTTGGCAGCCCTTTTCCTCAGTCTGTCCACCAGTTAAGGGTTGAGTCTTTTTTTTTTTTTAATTATTTTATTTTTGGCTGCATTGGGTCTTTGTCGCTGCACGCGGGCTTTCTCTAGTTGTGGCAAGTGGGGACTACTCTTTGTCGCGGTGCACAGGCTTCTCATTGCGGTGGCTTCTCTTGTTGCAGAGCACGGGCTCTAGGTGCGCGTGCTTCAGTAGTTGTGGTGCGTGGGATCAGTAGTTGTGGCTCGCGGGCTCTAGAGCGCAGGCTCAGTAGTAGTGGCTCACGGGCTTAGCTGCTCTGCAGCATGTGGGATCTTCCCGGACCAGGGCTCGAACCCGTGTCCCCTGCATTGGCAGGCGGATTCTTAACCACTGCGCCACCAGGGAAGCCCAAGGGTCGACTCTTTAGAGTCTTCCAGTTTTGTGTTATTTCTTGGAATCCATACTTCCATTCGTCTTTTATAGTTTTGGGAGGAAGGCTATTATGTCATCTTGGATAGGAACCCAAGATTTCCCAGGGAATTACTCTGAGAATCTTGAAGTGTTTTTGAAATTTAAAATATGTATCAGTTTATATTGTTTTCCTGTACTGATTTTTTGAGGCATAACGTTTGATGAAGGCAGGCTGCCTAAAAACGAATAATATGTGTGAAATGGTGACTATTCAGCATGATCTTATGAAGTTGACGGATGCAAAGTGCATTTTTATGTGTCTTATTTTACAGATGAGGAAATTGAGTTGTAGAGAGATTAAATTATCCAAACCAGTGATTTGGTGGTGGGAAGTCTTGGTTTTGGATAATATAACCAAATCTCTTTTTGAAATAAATCCAGAGAAAAATAAAAAGGAATCATTCTAAACATGCTCTACTTCTAGTTCAGAAAAAAAATTTAAAATATTATACAGGCCATCCTTGATCTACCTACCTGTTTCTTCTCTACTGAATGCTGACCAGTGACTAGTCCTTGGCATTTGAATATTCGTTGTTCTGGCATTGTCTTTCTTTCTTTCTTTTTTTTTTTTTTTTCTGTAACCCTTCATTAGTTATTCCCTGGATCCACCTCCTCGTCCCTATACTCTCGGCTCTTTCATGTTTCCCAAATTGATTCCAGGGTGTGTGCATGGTTGGCAAAATGGGGAAGGAGAAAGGAGGTTTAATAATGAGTGCTACATCTCCTTTGCTTCTTTCTGTCACTTTCCAGTGGATTCACAAACACACACACAGCCCAGAGGCTGTCTCAGAGAGCCCAGTGCTGTACTCAAACTGTTTGTTTAGTTTTTTCCATATTCATGATTTTACTTTTCATGTCTTGAAATTCTATTGGGAAAAAGAAACGAATTGCCTTCCAAAGTGTCTGACGTATTTTTTTGTATGATTTTTACTCTTTGGCAGAGTTGTGGATGCCTCTTCAGGCTCCTGTGACGACGTTGACAAGGGGTGAGTTGACTGAAGTGGGTGGTGAAAGGTATTGGGAGCGCTGACCGCAAAGGGAGGTCTCTCTCCATAAGAGACTGGAAGCTTCTATAGGTAACTTTCTTTTGGGGTCTAGATGGAAAAAAGAAGAGGTCATAAGTGGGCGAATCCTTACTCATGGTCTCTTTGTGACCTTTAGTAACTAGTAGCCCAAACTCTTAGGAAGCTGTCAGAATGTCTGTGTGTGTGTGTCTCTGCTAGCATGGGCCAAGAAAGGAGGAAGGACGGGACAGAAGAGAGCAGCCCTCCTCCATAGCAGCTCTGGCCCTCACCCTCCAGAGCTCTGCCTCCATCTAAGGCTAGTGTCCCAACTGTAAACCCACCATCATATTGGAGAGAGCCCCTGCCTCGGGCTTGTTGTTCTTTGAACCAAACTGAGGAACAGCAAAGGAGTACCCAGTACAAGAAAAGTAGGGCTGCAGGGGAGGGAAGGATAATCAGGAAGTTAGAAGGGGCTGGAAGTTTGTAGATCTACAGGCTGAAGTTGAATTTTGAAGTAAATGCAGCCTCAGTGCAGTTACACATGAGAGTTAGGTTTAGAAATGAAGAATGGTACTTTTCTGGATTTGTCAGTCTTCTTGGACAGGCCTAAGGTCTTCATTACAGCTAATAAAGCCCTATTTCTTGGGAAAATTGAAATACTGATTGCCAAATAAGTAACTTGCATGTAGATTTTTAGGGTTCAACCAGTTTACAAATTGAAGACTACTTGTAACTAATTAACTCTATGAAGTCATTTGGAGTTTGATCCTGTGTTTTTAATTCCTTAGAAATGACCCCTATGAATTGACCTCAGTAATCTGTGACGGAGCCACCTGTGAAAGGTGAGGTATATATTGAGGGGTGGGGGACCAGGGGAAGTGAAGTGGAGAAATTTAGTCTCGGGATTATCCATGGCAATGCAGAATTTTCTGGACAATGATCTAAAATTCTTTCTAAAAACATAGGAATTGCAGTGAGTTGTTATGTTTACTATATTTTTAAGATTCAAGGAATCCTTATTGTTCAGAAATTCATTATATCACTATTCCATGTAGAATATCACTAATGATAAATTTCTGCATACTAGTGAAGTAAAACAGAACAATTCTTGAGGGTCGATGATGGTAATAAAGATGTTAACTTTGATAATTCATATGAATGAGTCTGTGAAGTTGGAAAGGAGGGAACTGTTGGTGGATCTCTTATCATTGGGAAGATAGGGTTTATACTGACGCATGAAGAAAAGGGAAAACTATGGAAAGTAAAGATATAGTGGCACTGAACAGCACCTTCAATCAACTGGACCTAATTGACATTTATAGAAGAGCTCACTTAACAAGAGCGGAATATATATCCTTCTCAAGCTCACATGAAACATTCACCAGTATAGATCACTTGTTCAACAAAATAAACTATTTAAAAAAATTTACAACCACAAAGGAATATCACCTCATGCCTGTTAGAATGGCATCGTTGGGCTTCCCTGGTGGCACAGTGGTTAAGAATCCGCCTGCCAGTGCAGGGGACACAGGTTCAAGCCCTGGTCCAGGAAGATCCCACATGCTGTGGAGCAACTAAGCCCGTGTGCCACAACTACTGAGCCCGCGCTCTAAAGCCCACGAGCCACAACTACTGAGCCCGTGTGCCAGAACTACTGGAGCCCACATGCCTAGAGCCCGTGCTCCTCCACAAGAGAAGCCACTGCAATGAGAAGCCAGCTCGCCGCAACTAGAGAAAACCCGAGTGCAGCAACAAAGACCCAACGCAGCCAAAGAAGTAAATCTAAATAAAATAAAAAAATATGTATGTATAGAATGGCATTGTCAGAAAGATAAAAAAATAACAAGTGTTGACAAGGATGTGGAGAAAAGGGAAGGCTTGTGCACTGTTGGTAGGAATGCAAATTGTTACAGCCACTATGAAAAACACTATGGAAATTTCTCAAAAAATTAAAAATAAAATTGTCATATGATCCAGCAATTCCACTTCTGGGTATCTATCTGAAGAAAATGAAAACACTAGCTTGAAAAGACATGTGCAACCCCGTGTTCATTGCATTCTTTACAGTAGCCAAGACATGGCAACAACGTGTCCGTTGACCAGTGAATGGATAAAGAAGCTGTGGTATATATGTGTACAATGGAATATATTCAGCCATAAAAAAAAGAATGAAATCTTGCTATTTGCAACAGCATGGGTAGAACTCCCGGACTTTTACGCCAAGTGCAATAAGTTAGAGAAAGAGAAATATCATGTGGTCTCACTTGTGTGTGGAATCTTAAAAGGAAAAAAAGCTCATAAATAAGAGAAAAGATTGGTGGTTTCTAGAAATGGGGGGTGAGGGCTGCGTAGGGGGTGGGTGAAATGAGTGAGGGAAGTCAAAAGGTACAAACTTCCAGTTATAAAATAAGTCACCCTGGGGATGTACAACCCCTGCTAGAACGGGTTGTACAGCATGGTAACTATAGTGAATCCTACTAATAATACTGTATGAGGGATGGTACCTGCAAAGTACAGTTGAATTTGAAGTAATTGCAAACACAAAAACCAGTTACACCTTGGGATTAGGTTCAGAAGTAAAGAAATGTTTTTAATCTTGATCCATTAAGGATTCTTTTACAGGCCTAGGAATTTCATTGCCACCATGTGAAGCTGCATTTCTAGGGTAAAATGAAATACTTATTTCCAAATAAGCAAGTTATGCATGAATTTGTAATTTTCAATTCATAATTGAAAATGTATCTCTCTACAACTTAGCCAATTTGAATGAAAAAAGTAAGTCTATGAAATCACGTGATGTTTCTGTACATTTTAATCCTTAAGCTATGAGCAGAATGAATTGATATCTGTAACCAATAAGGAAGCCATCACTGAAAGGTGAGATTATATGTAGATAGATAGATATGTAAAGGTGCACACACAGAGATATTGAATACTAAGTTTCTTGTATGCCTTTTCTAAAATGTTGGTATGTTCTGTATGTAGCATTCTTTTTTTGATCTAGTTGGATAAAAGAGAAACAGATCAGAAGAGGGAGACTTACTCCCATCTGAGTGACTAGTAGCCAAAACTCTTAGAAACCTGTCAGATTGCCTGTGTGAGACTCTGCTAGAACGGGTTGTATTTGTTTGCTAGGGCTACTGTAACAAAATATCACAAATCGAGTGGTTTAAACAACAAAACTTTGTCTCAATCCTCAAGGCTAGAAGTTGGTATCAGGATGTTGGCAGGGGTGGTTTCTTCTGAGTGCTGTGAGGAAGAATCTCTTCCATGCCTCTCTCCTAGCTTCTGGTGGCTGCCGTCAATTGCTCCAATCTCTGCCTTCATCTTCACATGGCATCCTTTCCTTTTGTATAAGGACATCCGTCATATTGGATTAGGAACCCACCCTAACCAGTAGGACCACATCTTGACTTCTGCAACAATGCTACTTTCAATAAGGTCACATTCTGAGTTAAAGGGGATAAGACTTCACCATATGAATTTTAGTGGGACAGTATTCAGTCTACAACGTGGGACAAATGAGGAGAGATTCGTATTTGGAAACAAGGGGAAGGCTAGCTGTGGCCTGGGAAGACACGAGCCCTCAACAGAAGAGAATGGAGCTAACAGCCCCTAGATCTGTCCCACACCCTCCAGAGCTCTGCCACTACGTAAGGGTCCTCCAACCCAAACCCGTGATGGCAGTGGAAGTGGCTGGAGCCATCACTGCCTCAGGCCTGCAGTTGTTGACCCTGTGTGAGGGGCAGGAAAGGTGACCAGTAGGGGTGAAAATAAGGAAGTGACGGAACTTGAGAGTCAGGAATTTAGATGCAGTAAGAGGGCTGCGTACCTACAAACTGAAGTTAAATTGAAATAAATGCCATCACAAAAAGCTGTGAGCGTTCGGATTAAAGGAATAGTAAACAACTTGAGGCATTACTATTTTCACAGGCCTAAGATATCAATTACTGCCATGTAAAATGTCATGTTTAATGAAAATGACATACCAGCTTCAATTTAGTGTTAAATACATGAGTTTTTTAAAGATCAACAAGTTCATAACTGTATAGTAATTGTAGCCATTTAAATGACAAAAACCAAGTCAGTCAATTACATGTGATGTCTGACAATGTACCTTTTAAACTCTTTAGCCCATATCTGAATGAATTGATTGATATAAGAAACACGAGGAAGCCACCAGCAAAATATGAGATATAAAAGAATCAAGATATATATATAATTAATATACATACACATATACATATTTCTATTACGCAAACACTCACATGCTCGCACACAGACATACAACACAGAGAGAGAGATTGAAATTTGTGAAATTTACTCTAAGGAGCCTTCACAGCAATAAGAGTGTGTTTGACACTGTTTCTAAGTCGAGTCCTAGTAGGATGTGTAGGGAACTCTGTCTGCTCTGGGTCCAGTTGGAAAAAAGTAGCAAGTCATAAAAGGGCTGCTGCTTTCTCTAAGTGTGCTACCACTACTTACAGGCTGAAGATCATCATTACCACCTTATATAAGGTCTCATTTCTAATGAAAATGACATAGCAGGCTCAGTTTTGTGATATATACATGAATTGTTAAAGATCAACCAGTTCAAAAGTTGTAGAGTAACTGTAGTTATTTGAATGAAAAAAAGTAAGTCTAGAATCACGTGTGGTGTGTGAACCATGTATCTTCTCAATCTTTTAGCACTGCCCTGAATGAATTGACATCAGAAACCGATAAGGATGGCAACAATGAAACGTGAGATATAAATGAATATTAAAGATAAATGTTTTTTACGTACATGTAGGCACATGTATTTATATACTCTTATCAATATGAACACACAAACACATAAACATAAATATTATGGAAGAAAAAGAGGTGCAGTTTTCAAATTCATTCTTAGGAGTATCCATGACAATACAGTGTCTTTGACATTGTTATTAAATCTTCTCACTGTAACACCTGTTAGTAACTTTCTATCTTTTTTGGATCTAGTTGGATAAAAGAGGAACAGGTCATAAGAGGAAGCCTTCCTCCTGCTAATAACTACCAGCCAATTCCTGAGTCATGAACTTTTCTGATAGGTCAAAAACATTTATTACAAATGTATATAGAATCATTTCTGGGCAAAATGAGATATCAGATTTCAAATAATTGATTTACATGTGAATTTTCTAAGAGCCAACCAGTTTATGAGTTCAAGGGTAATTATAGCCCACCTGAACTAAGAAAGTAAAAGTCTAGAAGTCTTGTGGTATCTTATTTTGTCTGTTTTTAATCCTTTAGCACTGCCCCGAGTGAATGGATAGCAGCGTCCTCTGAAGGACTCTCCAATGCAAAGTGAGCTCTGATGAATAAATATGTATGTAATGTGTACATACACACATATGTGCATAATATACATATACAGAGAGATTGAGAATTGGGATGTTCACCCTTAGGAGCACCCATGGAAATATAGAGTTCCCTCGATACTGTTTCTAACGTCCTCTCATGGTAAGGTTCTATGTGGAATAGTCTTTGTCTTTTGAATTGAGGTAGAAAAAGAGGCACAAGACATAGAGGGAGCCTTCTTACTCGCAGTCTTGAGTGTCAGTTACTGGCAGCCAGACTCTCGGGAAACTGTCCGATTGCCTGTGTATGAGACTGTCCTGGAGTGGGTGTGGGGAAGATGAAAGCCGTCTGGAGCAAGGAGAATAATAATAAATTGTATCAGCTACCATGTGAGGCTGATAACCCAAATCCAGACCCATGTTCACATCAGATGGAGCCCCTGACTCAGGCCTGTAGTTACTTGACCCTGTGTGAGGGGCAGGAAAGACGAGCATGCTTCCTGTGGAGCACAGACGTGGTCAGGGAGTTAGATTGGTCAAGAAAGTTGGGTACCTACAAGCTGAAGTTGAATTTGAAATAAATTCCACCCCAAAACGTTGTTACACATTGGATGAGACTCAGTAGTAAAGAACTGTACTTCAATCTTGAGTCATTACCTTTTTGACAAGTGTAAGATATTCATTACAAATACATAAAGCCTCATTTCTGGGGAAAATGACCTACCAGGTTTCAAGCAATCGATTTACATGTCAGTTTTTAAAGGGTCATCTAGTTTTATAAGTGAAAGCATTAATTGAAACTAATTTGAACCAGAAAGTTTAACTGAGAAAATTATAGGGTGTCTGACTCTGTGCCTTTTTAATCCTTTAGCCCTGCTTTGAGTGAATTGACAACAGGAAGACCTGATGGACCCACCACTGATGGACCCACCCCGGATACGTGAGACAGAAATAAAGATAGAGAGATGTCAACAAAAAAATACATATGTACAGAAATGCAGAGAGGGAGAGCATGCGAGAGTGAGAGAAAGAGAGAGAGGAAAGGGGAGAGAGGTTGATTCTCTTTGGGAGGTTCATTTTTAGGAGGATTCGTGACATAACAGAGTGTCTTTGACATTGTTTCTAAATCTTTTTACTGTAGCCTATGTAAGTATGTTTCTTTCTTTCTTTCTTTTGTATCTAGTTGGATAAAACAGAAACAGGTCATAAGAGGGATGCTTCTTACTCATCTGTTTATCACTCTTAGATGCAACCGAAACCCCTAGGGAAACTATCCAAATGCTTGTGTATGAGGCTGTACTAAAATGGGCCAAGAAAGGAGAGAAACTTATTTTGCAAGGAGAAAGTTGTACTCCTGAAGGGGTTCAGGAGTCAAGAAATGTGTATAAACTTGATTCATGACTTCCCCCCGCCCCACCCAGGATGAAGATTTTCATTACAAATGTATAAAGCCTCACAGGGGAAAATGAAATACCAGGTTTTAAATAACTGATTAGAATGTTATTTTTAGGACAACTAGGTTATAAATTGTAAAGCAATTGTAGCTAATGTGCATTGAAAAATAAGTCTAGGGAGAGGTGAAGTCTTACCATGTGCATTTATAATCCTTTAGCCATGACCAGAGCCAGGTGGAAAAGGTAATTTGTGTTGAACCCTTCAATAAAAGGTGAGAGATAAATATATAGAGATAGTGTAAGGGGGGGTATTGAGATTTGTGAAATTTATTCTGGGGAACATCTGTGGCAATACAGTTTCTTGGCCGCTTTATCTAAGGGTTCTGTTTGTTTGTTTTGCCAGCCTCAGTATGTTACTTTCTTTCTTTTTTGGATCTATTTGGGGGGAAAAAAGAACAGGTCATAAAAGGGAGTGTTCTTACCCCTAGTCTGTTTGTTACCCCGAGTTAGGAGCAGCCCCTATCTGATACTTTCCCTTAGGAAAGTATCAGATTGCCCATGCGTGGGCCAAAAGAGGACAGAATCATAATAGGAGTTAGGAGAAGGTCTCAGTGGATGGAGAGCAGAGGGGAGCCCTCAGCAGAAAAAAGTGGATCTGATAGACCCTGCATGTGTCCCTCACCTTCCAGAGCTCTGCCACCATGTGAGGCTGGTGCCCCAAACCCAACCCCGCCATCACATTGGAGGGAGCCCCTGCCTTGTCTTGACCCTGTCTGAAGGGCAGGAAAGACATCTATGATTCATGAAGGGTTACTAGGTGTGGTGTAGCGACTTGAGAAGGCAGGAAGTTATAGGACAAGTGAGATGAGTACCTACAAACTGAAGCTGAATTGGAAGTAAATTTAATCACAAAATGGTGTTACACTTGGGGATTAGGTTCGGGAGTAAAGAAATGTACATAAATTTGATTTATTAAGTTTTCCCACAGGACTAAGATTTTTATTACCAACGGATAAAGTTCATTTCTACAGAAAAATTAAATACCAGGTTTTAAATAACTGATTAGAATGTTATTTTTAGGGCAACTAAATTATAAACTGCAGAGTAATTATAGCTAAATTGCATTTAAAAACAAATCTATAAGACGCATGGAGTCTTACTATGTCCACTTTAATCCGTTAGCCCTGAGTCATGTGACTTGAGAGGCAGAGGTGAAAGGTGAGATATAAACAGAGAGAGAGGGGAAAAGGGGAGGATATTGAGATTTGTGAAATCCAGTTAGTTATGGAGTCCTTGTCTCAGGCAGTTATTTGAATCCTATTCAAGGAGGAAACAAGATATCCATAATATGTGAAACGTAGGTGGTGCAGGGACCCAGGTTCCAAATAACTAATTGACATAATTTTTTTAGAGTTCAACCAGTTCATAAGTTCTAGAGCAAGTGTATCCAGTTTCAGCCAAAAAAAAGTGAAGTCGTTTCGTGCTATGTACATTTTTAATCCTTCACAATGACCCAAATAAATTGACATCAAAGGTCTTTGACTACTTTGATATAGCTTGCCTTTTAATTATGGTGCCTTCCAAGGCTGCTGATATAATTTACTTGCATCAGTGCTATCTATGTATTATGAATCTCTATCTTTATAGAAAGAGTGAGACAGAAAGAGAGAAGCAGACACGGAGACAAGAGACATAGGGAGAAACAGAGAGGGAAAGATTTGCAAAATTCAGTCTTGGAAGTATCCATAGGAATACAGAGTTTTCTAGACAATGATTCTAAATTTCTTTCTGTAAGATTGGGTCATCCAGTGAGCTAAGTCATGGTTCCTTTAGATTTAAAGAATTCTTTTTCTTCAAATAAGTTTCTCACATCACTGTTCCGTGTAGCAAATCTCTAATGATATATTTTTGCATTTGTTGGCGGTTAAAGTATGATGGGACTGCTGTCCAAGATCGATGATGGTGAAGAAGACAGTGACTCTCTCAATTCACATTAGTAAGTCAGTTTGAAGTTCGGAGGGAGGGAGCTGTTGATGGCTTTCTTATCTTTTAGAAGATGGGGCTCATGCTGAGGTGAAAAAAAAAGAGCTATGGAAAGATAGCAAAATGTTGGGGAGGGAGGGTATACAATGATTCCATTTGAATTTGCATATAAGTACCATACTTGAAAAAATATTTCCACGTATTCACAAGTAAATGTTCTTCTAGTTTGAAAATGTGAAAATATCCGTAGTAGAGACTAATTTTATGACAAAGTTTCTTTCTAAACAGAGGATTGCCGAATGCTACTTGCTCTTCACTTGTGTTCCTTTCTCATTTTTCTTGGATATGTTCTGATTCCTAGTTTTGTTGATTTTGTCTATGAGCAAATGGGACTGAGAGCCAAAGCAAACATGTTTTGCTGATTAAAGACCGCTTCATGTCCATTGGGATTTTATGAATTTTGACTTGCTCCTGAGTAATCTCATGAGAGTACTTCCTGTTGCAGTGATCTGAAGGCATTTTTACCTGTACTCAATGACAAGGACACGATACCTTCTTAAAATCACACACGTCTGACTCTCCCTCCCCCAAACTACTATGTATAAAATAAGCATCAAGGATCTATTGTACAGCACAGGGAAATATAGCCGTTATTTTGTAATAACGTTAAATTGAATATAATCTATAAACTTATTGAATGACTATGTTGTACACCCAAAACTAATATAATATTGTAAATTAATTGTACTTCCAAAAAAAGCCCATGTGTCTGGACTGCAGAATTATTCCTGCAATTTTTCTTCTGCTACTCTCTTGGCCAGTTACTTAAGCATTCACCTACTTGAATTAATGTTGGGGAGTGAGTATTGCTAAAGAGGCATTGAATTGGTTACTGTTGTAATCTGTTGGTGTCTAGACAAAAACAACGTGAAAACTAAAGGGGCGACTAATGAATACAAATAGTTCTTCAAATTACCCATGAATTTCCATTTTCTGTTTTTTTATCATGGGCCATCAATGAAGAGTTCACGCTGCTACTTAATTAAATGATATGTCTGCCTATTAACTATATATTTTCTGCAATGAGGCTGCCCAGGGCAGGGGCAAAATTTGAATAGACTGAGCAAGGCAAGCATTTCCTTCTTCTTACAAACAAAAAGTGTTAGTTTAGTTTTGTTTTTTAAATTACGAATGCTTATGGTATAGATTTGGGTGGCATTTGCAATACTCCCTGTGTGAGAGACACTGGTGTTTCAGACCAGGGGATGGTATTAGATTTGGAGTAAGACCTGGAATCAGTGCTTGGCTTTGGCATCTAATACGCACTGGACACTTGGCAAAATACTAAACTACTTTAAATTTTAGGTCTTTTATCTGTAAACTGGTAATAATGCTATCTACAATATCTATCTACTGGGTGCTAGGTGTAGTATAATAAAAAACTAAAACTAAATGTGGAGTGATATGTACACACATATTATTCAGTGTGAATTTAAAACTCCAAAGCACCGCAAATAATTTTTATACTAAAAATCAAAACTAAAGCAACAAAATTTCACTATTAGGAAAATCAGAAAATACAAGCAATAAAACCTCCCATGAAGAGGCATTCCTAATGTTTAATAGATGCCCCTCAAGGTTCTTTAGGCTTATACATTTTTTGTTTATGGATATGGTATCATACATTGTTTTAAAAATAACCTTATTACTTCGTGACATATCATGACTATATTTCCATGCATTTACATTTGCATTTGCAACATTATATATTTTTTAATTTCAGATTTTTTATTGTTGCCTGAAGTTCTGCCTATATTTGACTTTATTGATTTTTAAATTTGCAACATTCCTTTTGACAGCTGTATAATATTTCATGGTATAGATGTTTAAATTGTCATTCATTTAAATTGTCAGATATTTCTGGACATTTCAGCTGTGACTGATTACAAAAAATGATGAATAACTTTGAGACCAAACCTCTGTATATTTGATTTCTTTATAATACAAATTCTCGGAGGTGGAAATTGTGTGTCAAAAGGAACGTTTGTGAGGCTATTGATTTTGCTACTTTCCACACCAAGATGCAGTGTGCATTTCTTCCCCGTTCACGCTAGCCATCGCTCATCTTTTCAATGTTAGTTAATCTGTTTGTTCTAATGCACATTTGACATTGTTTTTGTTTCTACTTTTTTCATAGAACTTGTATTTCATTGTTTTCAAACTACCTTTGCCCGTTTAAAATTGGGGTATTTATCACTGCCATTGGATAGAAAAGTTAAATATATCCTTTTTATATCATAGATAGGGCAAGTATTTTTTCCCAGGTTGCCTAGCTTTTCACTATATAGAAGCTTATAATCCTCATACAGTTGAGTACATCTGTCCTTTTCTTTATGATTGATGCCTTTAGTGTCAGAAAGTCTTTCTCTACCGAAGATTTTACTATATTCACCGAAATTCATCTATGTTTTGAATTTATTTTCTACATTGAAAGAGAACATCTGCCCAGGATTTATTTTGTATTAAGGTATAAAATGTAGGCGTCTACTTTTCTCCCAGGTGACTACTTAGTTTTCCCAGCATCAAAGTTGCATCCCCCTCCATTGTCCTTACCCTAATTTAATGATCCTTATTGCATTTATCACCTTCTAACTTACTACCTTATTTACTTATTTATTATATTTATGGTCTGCACGAGACAGAATTGAAACATCATGATGGAAGAAAATTTTGTCCATTTTTTTAACTGCTGTATCTCCAGTGCCTCAAACAGTGCCATGGCACATAGTAGGCACTCAGTGAGTTTGGTTGAATGAATGAACCCATTATTGAAAACATTTATATCTTGTTCAAAGATTTTTAAATCCATCTCTATCATGTTATGAATCTTTATACGCTGGGTCTTTCCAGAATCTATTTTATTTAATCATTTTTCTAGCCTTCTGATTTCAGCATGCTTTTCACACATGGTGATATAATTTATAGTGAACTAAAGCATTTTTTAAAAACATAAGGTCCATCCTTTTCCTCTTCCCCTTTTGTTTTTGTAGTCTCAAATTACCTGTTTTTGTTTAGTGAGTTTGTTACCAAACTGTAGATAGCTATAGTTATTTTTCTGCTTTCTTTTTTTGTCTCCCTTTAACCTTTATACTCTAATAAAGTATTTAAAAATCTATCTTGGTAAAGAGTGGCAATTTTCTGGTTCTATTTATCACCTTGCTGAAAGTTTTGTGTATTTCTGTCATTTTGTTTGTGATAGAAGAGTTCCTTTCAACATTTCTTGTAAGGCAGGTCTAGTGTTGATGAACTCCAGCTTCTCTTTGTCTGGGAAAGCATTTATTTCTCCTTCATATCTGAATGATAACTGTGTTATATAGAGTATTCTTGGGTGACAGTTTTTATGTTTCAGTATTTTGAGAATGTCATTCCACTCCCTCTTGGCCTGTAGGGTTTCTGCTGAGAAATCTGCTGATAGCCTAGTAGTGGGGGTTCCCTGGTAGGTTACCATCCTTTTTGCCCTGGCTGATTTTAAAATTCTTTGTCATTCACTTTTAACAGTTTTAATATTATTTGTCTTGGAGAAGGTGTTTTTGCATTGAGGTAATTAGGTGTTCTCTTAGCTTAATG
Organism: Hyperoodon ampullatus; assembly: GCF_949752795.1. Classification (NCBI taxonomy): domain Eukaryota; kingdom Metazoa; phylum Chordata; class Mammalia; order Artiodactyla; family Ziphiidae; genus Hyperoodon; species Hyperoodon ampullatus. Next base: position 62,861,947 of record NC_136929.1, read on the forward strand.
GACTTGTAACTCCAGTTCCTTCCCCAAGTTTGGGATGTTCCCAGCTATTGTTTCTTTAAATAAACTCTCTGCTCCCTTTTCCCTCTCTTCTCCTTCTGGGATATGCACTATCCTAATGTTGTCCTTCCTAAAAGAGATAACTCTCTCAGGATTTCTTCCTTTTAAAAACCTTATTTCTCTTTCCTCTTCTACTTGTATCATTTTTAGATTGCTGTATTCCAGCTTGCTAATTCTCTCTTCCATATTGTCTGCTCTGTTTCCAGTGCTTCTAATGTGTGTTCTTTATCTCATTTATTGAGTTCTTGAGCTCCAGAGTTTCTTTTTGCTTCCTTTTTATTTATTTATTTATTTAAATTATTTTTTATTGACGTATAGTTGATTTACAATGTTGTGTTAAGTTTCTGCTGTACAGCAAAGGGCATCAGTTATACCTATACATATATATCCACTCTATTGAGTAGAGTTCCCTGTACTACACAGTAGGTTCTTATTAGTTATCTATTTGATATATAGTAGTGTGTATATGTCAATCCCAGTCTCCCAATTGTTTCTTTTTAGAGTTTCAGTCTCTTTGGTAAAATATTCTTTCTGATCATTCATTTTTATTCCTGAGCTCATTAAACTACCTTTCTGAGTTTTCTTATATCTCATTGAGTTCATGGGCTGTGCCACTGCAGGTGGGGGAGTGGCAGTGAGGTTGTGGTCACCTCGGCAGCTGGAGGGACAGGATGCCAGGCCCCAGTGTTGGTCAGTTACATGTAGCCATGGGTGCTGGTGTGGTCTGGAGCCTGTAGTCATGTGTGCTGCTTCCCCTGCTGCTACTGTGTTCTCTGAAGCTGTGGGCACAGCTGCTGTGGTCAGAGGGCCAGGATTGCAGGCACTGATTCCACTGTTCCCTCGTTCCATCTCTTCTAAGTGTTCCAATTCACCTGCCTTTAGATGTACAGGTGTGTGGAGTCCTCTGGCAAACTGTTGTGTTGGACAGTGGCACCTTTGTTGAGTTGTGGGTTTTATTGGTTGTAGATTGAAGGGGAGAGACCAAGGTAGTTTTTCACTCTGTCATGTTTCTGACATCACTGTGAATGTACCATATTTTCTTATCCATTCACCCATTGATGGGAATTTGGATTATTTCCAGTTTTGGCCTGTTATGAGTAATGTGGCTATGAACGTTTACGTACAAGTTTTTTGTGTGGACACAACTTTCATTTATCTTTGGTTAGTGCCAAGGAATAGGGTTGCTGATACTTATGGTAAAGTGTCTGTTTAATTGTATGAGAAATAGTTTCCAAAATGGCAGTACCATTTCACATCTCTTCTTATCTTTAGGTTTTCATTTTCTTTCATCAAGTTTTGTAATTTTCAGCCTACAGATCCTGCACATATCTTGTTACTTTATAAAAAAGTATTTCATGGGTTTTGGTGCTAATATAAATGGTTCAGTTGCTTACATTTCTACTTTTCAATCATTCATTGCTAGTATATCGAAATATAGTTGAATTTTGTATATTGCCCTTTTATACAATAACTATTAAACTCACTTATTCTGTTAGCTTTTTTGTGGATTCCGTGGGATTTTCTAGGTAGGCAAGCATCTCCTCTACAAATAGTGAGTTTTATTTCTTCCTTTTCAATCTATAGGCCTTTTATTTCCATTTCTTGCTTTATTACATTGACTCCAATATAATTTTGAGTGGAAGAAGTGTGAACTGACATCCTAGATTCCTAATCATTGGAAGAAAACATTCAGTCTCACCATTAAGATTGATATCAGCCATAGGTTTTTTGTTTGTTTGTTTGTTTTGGGGGGCATAAATGCCCCTTGTCAGGTTAAGGAAGTTTCCTTTTTTCCTAGTTCACTGAAAGTTTTTATCATAAATGGATGTTAAATTTTGTTTTAAAATTTTTTTACCTCTATGGAGATGATCATATGTTTTATTTTCCTTAGTTTATTGACATGGCAAATTACATTATTTTTAGAATGTTGACCCATCCTTGAATTCCTGGAACAAACACCAAGTGGTCATGAATTTAAAAAATATATATACTGCTGGATTCAATTTATTAATGGTTTGTTAAGGATTTTTGTATCTATATTTATGAGGGATATTGGTAATTTTCTTGTCAGGTAATGTCTTGACTGGTTTTGGTATCAGGGTAATGCTAATGTCCTAAAATGAGTTTGGAAGCAGTCCCTATTCTTCTGCTTTATGGAAGAGTTTGTTTCGATTTGTATCTTCCTTAAAGAATTAAGTAGAATTCTCCAGTGAAGTCAGTTGGGCTTGGACTTTTTTGTTGTTGTTGGAAAGTTTTCAACTAAAAGTTCAATTTCTCTACAAGATATATTACCTTTTAAGCTATTCAGGTTATCTATTTTTTCTTGAGCACATTTTAGTAGCTTGTGTCTTGCAAACAATATGTCCATTTAATCTAAGTTGTCATATGTGGCACCTTTAAAATTTCTGTAGTGATAACATGCAATTAAATATCTTGTATAGTACTCTCCCACTTCACTGGTTTTATTAAATCGTGGTCAGAAAATGTAGTCTGAATAATTTTTATATTTTAGAGTACCATTAAAGTTTTTTATCTTCTTGTAGGATAAATTTCTTTTAAAATTTCATAGAAATGCTTTAAATATGTTTTATCTGCACAATAGAAACTATATATATATATAGTTTTTAAATATATATATATATACATATACATATATATATATATATATATGTAAATGGAGAGCGCTTGACCAGGGACACTCAGATCTTATCCTTGCTACCAACACCCCACTCCAAAGGGAAGTATATCCCTGAGGACCAAGCCGGGCAAAGGACACTCCTAGGTACTTTGGAGGCTCCTCTCTAAGTCCCAGTAAAGAACCTAATGAGCTAACTTAGGTTGGACTCAGATCTAAAGCCTGACTCTGCTCTCTTCAACCTGAGTTTAATGTAGGAATATAGCCTTGTCTGTTGTGGATAGTTTGTTGGTGGGGGGGGACCCAGAGCCCTGGAGTGAGAGTAGGAAAACCAAAGAATCATCCCAGTGCCTTTAATGGTTTGAGTATGACCACATGCCTCCCTGCACCATCTGTGCAGAGAAATAAGTGTCCAATGGGAAAGATAGGTCCTGCCCCCAATGCAGATCCCACCCCTGTTCAATACGGTCTTAATAGTATCTTATAGAGTCTACCTTCTATCAGGATAAAATAAGTCTTGGTCATCGTTAATATTTTTGCTTTGAATTCAACTTTGATATTAATATTACAACTTTTCGTGTTTTGAGATTTAATATTTGCATCTGATATCTTTGTCCATCTCTTTATTTTCAAACTATCATTTTAATTTAGTTTTTGTCCTTGTATACAGCATATAGTGCATTTAGTTTTTAAACTTATCTAAAAGTATTTGTCAGTATTTGATATGAGAGTAATGTGTTGGTATTTATTATCATTTCAGGTATGTTTGGTTTTATTTGCTATCATTTTACTTTGTTTTCTGTATTAAACACTTCCTTGATATTTTTTCTTTAATTTTTTTTAACACTATGCTATTAGTTGATTTGTTTTTATTCAAGTTTTAATAATATGAAAGTTATAAACCTATTTTTAGAAAACATAATTGTACCTTTGTTTCTCCATCCATATCCATTTTAAAACTGGACTTGTACCTGGGAAGATAGAAATGCAACATGCTTTTACTTCTGTCTTCTGAGAAACCTAAATTAATGTGGAACAACCCTGCAAATTTAAATCCATACTATTATCGAGAATTTTGTTATTTATCTTGGCTTTTAGAATCATTTGTTTACATTTCCACGTGCTACATTAACAATGATTATTTGGACTTAGTTCTGAATTTGTATGATTTTATTTCTTGACACCTTTTCTCTATAAGACATCTTCCTTATTCTTGCCTTCTTCATATTTTTATTCCTTGCTCAGTTGGCTCAAGCACTTCTCTGAGTAATCATTTTTGGGACCATTACATGGTTGCACTGGGTGTTGGAGAGTGTATGTCTGCTGCTCCCAAATATGAATAACACTTTTTCTAAATGTATAATTACTGAGTTACAGTCCTTTCCCAGCAAACTCCACACACATTGTTTGAAGCTGCATTTATATAGCACACTCTTTTTTTTTTTAAAAAAAATCTCAATTCTACATTTACTTGGGGTGGGGTAGTTTTGGGAGGCACTGAAAGTGATAGTAGAGCCTAAAGCCACCCCAAGCCATCCTTTTGTGCCCCAATGATTCTGTCGGGCATGGTTCTGTAAATTCACTTTGTCAAGTAAGTTGTGATTTGTTGTAACATTTCTTTGCTACCCAGAGATCTGATAGTCTGTCTGGGATCAGAAAGGGCTTGTATTAAGAGAATGGCAACCTCAGGGGAGGTTCACCTCTTTTGGCCAATCAGTTCCCCATCCACATCGACCTTTTCTCACTAGGCCTGGGCAGAGGTAGTGGGTGCAGATGGAGCAGGGAGAAATTAGAGGGGGTGGGGAGATCTTATAGCTCAGCTTAGCCCAACAGTATCCATCTGTGGCCCGTTGCATTGGGCAGTGCCCCAGTTCTATTGGGCATATATCCTCCCTCTTCTCCAGTCTTGGGCACAGTCTGTGAGCATTGCTTTGGGATTAAATCCCACTTGGGGTGGAATTTGGGTCACGTGTTGGAGGCTTCAGCAGGGCAAGAAATTGCTCCTCAATGACTACCTTGTCTCCAGCCCTAGTGTAAAATGAGGCACAACTGCTGGCGCTCTAAAACCGTCTCCTCCTCCTACTAAGGGAAGGAGCCCAGCCTCCAGTGTGTTTCCCCTTTGAAATGTATCTTACTGACATTCCTCACCCCCAAAGTGCAGTTCCCCCCCCAGCTGTGAGTCTCATTAATGTGTAACTGTCTTATTCATGGGGTGACTTGTTTCAAGAAATGAATATTGCAAGACGAGCTTCCCTGAAGTGCCCTATTCTATTGCTGTAGAACAGGTCTGGCCATAGTTTGATGACTTGCCCAGGATCCCACAGCTCACTCTTGGGAGAGCTGGAACACACATCTCTTCTACCATTCCCTTCTGTCTCCATGCTCTGTTGCTTTAGTTGATGACCCCAAGCTTAATCTTATCATTAAGTTGGGATTAGAGCTTTACAGTCAAGGGAAAGTTTAGTGTTTTTTTTCACATATATTCTACATAGGAAAGAAAAAAAAAGAATCAGGTGACATTTTTACAGTTATTAGCAAAAAGCATTTTGTTAGGCAACTTCTGGAGACTTTAAAAATTATATTTATAGGGGCCTCCCTGGTGGCGCAGTGGTTGAGAGTCCGCCTGCCGATGCAGGGGATACGGGTTCGTGCCCCGGTCTGGGAGGATCCCATATGCCGCGGAGCGGCTGGGCCCGTGAGCCATGGCTGCTGAGCCTGCGCGTCCGGAGCCTGTGCTCCGCAACGGGAGAGGCCACAACAGTGAGAGGCCCGCGTACCACAAAAAAAAAAAAAAAAAAAAAAAAAAAAAAAAAAAAAAAAAAAAATTATATTTATAAAGGCCTTTGTTGGTTAAATTCATACTATATGTTAGGAAAAATCTGATACACCTGAAAGCTCTGAAATTTTATTTTTACTTCTTATTGCAGCAGCAGGATTAAGAGAATTGTGTACTTGATTGTATCATCCTTCCCTTTCAGGTATGTGAGACTCTAGAAAAGAAGGTAATTAAGTATGTATTACATTTAATATCAATATTTTTTAATGGCAGAGGATCTGGGAGGGGAAAAAAAAGCATTTCCACTGTCAGTATGTCGCTAAATAAACTTTGTGCCCGATTTAATGCAATCTAATTTATCTTGGAATTTTAATTGAAGCTGAACATTAAGAATTGCAAAGAAATGGCATGTACGGAGTCTAATAGCAACATATTACCATGTTTTTTTCTACCTGTCAAAGTAAAAATAATGAAACATGCATTTCAAAATTCTATAGTTATAAGGAAAGTGTTTTAGTAAATACCTTATTCACCTAGAATTACTCCTTAATTCTGGAAACATTTTACTTAGATCTTTCTTCTCTACATGATAGTAAGATTTCATACTATGTTACAGATTCACACAATGTACTTGCTTCCTTTTAAATTGATAATATTTGAATTTGCATTGCAATTGTGAAAAAGTGCTTTAAGATTAATTTATCTTCATAGATGACACAAATAGTACAATCAACTTCTAGAGAATATGTTGAGCATATATAGGAAAAAGGCTTAGGAGTTACTTTAGAGTTCAATTATGTATGTATTCATTGAATTGAATTCCTTCTTACGTGCCCAGAACTGTGCCAGAACCATCCATTGATATGTAATCTTATATTTGTTGATAATCTCACTGATAAGAAGCCTTACTGGTCAAAGAAGTCTTTTAAGGGCTTATGTTAGTCATGCTTTCACTTGGTTTTTATTACTCAATTCTTTAAAAATAGCAAGGTGAATGAGGTTACTTTATTGTGGGAAATTGGTAGAAGACCCTTCAAAATTCTTAAATTTTAAGAAGAGTTTACAAGTGGAAACATGTCATTTTAATGTAGTTTGCCTATTCTGTCTTGGAGTGTTGGTCTGATGTGTCTTAATATAAAAGGGCATGATATCATGAAGTGGTTTAGTGGGAAGTTTCTTTCCCTAACAACTGCTTCTATTGGGTGAAAGCAGAGTGATTTATGTTGAGATTCTAAGAGCAGTTCTCCCTACCACTGAACGGTTTAACCCAAAATAATGACATTTTGATATCAGATCATGGGGCTGAAGTTAGTCTACCTATAGATGTGAAAACCACTTGATCCTTATTTGGTTTATTTATTTGTTTGTTGTAGAATACTTGGAATTTTGCTGACCTTTGTGGATGTGTCCCTCATCATTACAGACATACTTGTCTCTGATAGCACGATATATATTCCTTTGGAGTATCGTGCAGTTTCTTTAGCTATGGCTTTATTTTTTTTCATGGACGTTTTTCTTCGAGTGTTTATAGAAGGGTAAGTATGATTAATTTTTTAAAAGCACATAGAGCTATTTTGTACTGCTATGAAAAGCATCTCAAGTAATGACCAGGTCAACCCAACTAAATATGCCCCTTTTTATCAAAATAATTCTCCTTGAAGGCATCCTCCACAAGAGAAACAACAGTCCAAATCCCAATTTCTATCAGACTGAGCTTTAATATTACTCTTGCAACTGGCACTCTAGTCTGCAAACCATGTATTCTCGATGGTTCCTTCAACAGGTACAGCTTAAAGGGTTTGCAAAATGGGGCCAGGCAGCTAATATGTCTACATGCACATTATTAAGAGGAATGTGTATGTGAAGTATAACTATTGATATTTTAATTGAGTTCAATGTAAATAAAAGCTGACAGTATATTAAGTACTAGATAATAGATCATGAGCAAACCCTACCTCAGTTAAAATAAAAATTTGTGGTACTTCCCTGGCAGTCCCGTGGTTAGGACTCCATGCTTCCGCTGCAGGGGGCATGGGTTCGACCCCTTGTCGGGAAACTAGGATCCTGCAAGCTGCACGGCCAAAAAAAATTTTTTTTAATGAGACACTTAAAAATAAATGAACAAAAACTTGTGTTAAGCTCTATGGGAGAGCGAGTCAGGAACTAAAGTCCCCAGCCTCACTTCATCCAGAGCATTTCGGAACATGCTTGTCTCCTTTCTGGCTGAATTTCTGTCCTCGTGCCTCTGAGCTGAGGACAGTTGCCCACTCCCAGGTTACTCAGAGCCTAAAGGAGCTATCCCAGGACTAGAAGATTTCCCTGGAGCCCCAGTGCCCATAGCTGAAGGAGCTAGTGTTGAGGAGGAGGTGCCAGGGCTGAAAGTTCAGCTTTGCACAGAGGAGGCCACACCAGCTCACTGGGATTCCACTGTGGGTGCAAAGCCAGGTGATGAGTTTGCAGGCCAAAGTAGTGGACCCGTCTTCCTCTCACAAGCTCCTTTCATGCACTTCTCACAGCCCGTTTCTCTAGGGCTGTGACATGTTCAGCTTCCATTGTCCGATAGCATCGCTCACCATCCCATCTCTCTCTCCCCGCTGTGTCCAGGCAATGCTTGCCTCTTGTTCAATGGTTTGGTTATATCTCTTACTATACTTATGGCTCTACTTGCCATATTGATGTTTTTGTCCTATATAAGTATAAAATGAGTCTGAATATTTTTTTTCCTTAATCTAGTCTAGTAAATGCACTTTAAGTCATTCATCAACGCTGAATTCCTTTTAAAAAACTATTTATTTATTTTGGCTGCGCTGGTTCTTAGTTGCAGCATGCGGACTCTTAGTTGCGGCATGTGCATGGGATCTAGTTCCCTGACCAGGGATCTAACCTGGGCTCCCTGCATTGGGAGCGCAGAGTCTTACCCATTGGACCACCAGGGAAATCCCAAACCAGAAATCTTAAGGGTGCTTTAAAAATATCCCTACCTCTTCTTTGGGGAAGCATAAACATATCTTGTTTGTTTTTTGTTACAGGGTACGACGGTATTTTTCCGATATGTTGAACTCCTTAGATGCTTCCATTATTGTGGTGACTCTACTGGTCAATATTGCTTATATTTTCTATGACTTCAAGTTTCTTAAAAATTTCCCCAAGTAAGAAACATATGCTTCCCTTCTCTTAACGTTTTTCTTTCTTAAAAAGTATTTTCTGTGGCTTTCATTTTGTGTAATCTTTTTAACTCTGAATGTGCTAATTCTGTGCTAAATAAGCTGCTTGAAAATGAAACGTTGAGTTAAATTTCTATCTGGAAACTAAAGGATGGTGGTGTTTAGGGACAAGTGAAGGGTGTCCACACTGAGTACCTTAGTTGAGTGAAGAAGATGACGCCCCCAAAGAAGAAACTGGGGACTTGCCTCTTGTACCTAACTTGAACTTCTCTACCTTTTGAAATTCCCACTAAATTCCCACTTGTGCTTCAACCACACATTTCTTACACGTGAAATTCCTGGGATTTTCCTATAACCAAGAGAGTACTGGTGTGAGTTGATGAAAAATTTGAGTGACTCCAATGATGATTCTCTAAAAAGGCACAAATGGAAGAGAAAAACGAGGTGACATGGGTAGAAACACAGAGGTGGAATGTTTGCAGGGCAGTTAACATGACGGAAGCTGAGGCAGAGTTAGAACTGTTAGGGGTCAAAGCAAAATGTGTATGAGCCACCGATGGCTTTTTTCTTTCTCCTCCTCTTTCTACTGTGGCAGTGAGAAAAAGAAGAGCAAAAGTGTTCTAGGATGTAGCTGTTGGGTGGCTCACTAGGCTTATTCCTTAGTCAGATAGCTTGCCACTTCCTGCACTCCAGCTTCTCAGGACTTTCCCTCAGGTCCCAACAAAACTTGATGTGATAAGCTTTTGGAGTTTTTGAAAAGAACCCAAACCAGTATGGTCTTCAGACAGGCCACCTCAGCATCAGGGAAGAGCTTGTCAGAAATACCAGAAGACAAACACCTCAGGGCCCACTCTAGACCTACTGAATCAGTATGCACACTCAAGCTAGAGAAGCGCTAGCCCAGACCATCAGTTCTTTGCCATCGTGTTTCTTCCTGATGGTAGGAGACACACTTGGGAAGTAACTCATCTGCTATCTGCCTGATGTGTGTTCACAGCTCTAGTGAACCCCTGTTACGCATGGGAGTAACAGAGGGGAATAAGAATTCTGTTTTGATGGGAAAAAGGCTGGAAAATGCTTGTCTTAACCCACAGAAGTTAAACCCACAAATTCTGAGAGTCTACCATATGACTTTTTCTTTAAATCAGAGTTTCTCAACAGCAGCACTACTGGTATTTTGGACAGATACATTTTTAGTAAGGGAGCTGTCCTGTGCGTCGGTACTGAGCAGCATCCCTGGCCTCTAACCACTAGATGCAAGTAGCAGCCCCTCACAGGCAGTTGTGACAGCCAAAAATGTCTCTGAACATTGCCAAATATGCCCAGGGTGGGTGGGGTGGGTGGGAGGCTTGGGCCAGGGGGTCGTGTGCAAAATTTTGCCCCTGGTTAAGAGCCACTGCTCTAAACTTAGTCCATACTGACAAGATCCTCTGTTTCTAAAGCAAAAATGAATCTTTTATTGTTAGATTGAGAATTCTTTTACTACCTCTACGACTTACCCTTCTGTCAAGAGCTTTTCATCTGGCTCAGCAAAACAGACATCTTGCAATGCTGACCAGGAGGAGGGTAAGTGGGCAAAATATGTTTATGATTCAGAAAAAATGTTTGTGCTTCAGGAAATCCTGGCAAGGGTTGTAGATATCTATATATTGTTCTTTTTTTATGTTGATTCATGTTTTACAAATGAATGATTGTTTTAAACCCTCAGGTTTCAGAAAACAAACGGCGATACAAGAAGGATGGATTTGACTTAGACCTCACTTACATTACCGGTTTGTGAAGTTTCTCTCTTGATTTGCCTATATTAACATCACATTTTTCTTGTGTGTGAGTAGGTAATTATATGCTAATTTTGTTCTTTCCCTGTCTGAGGCATGTTCTTTTAAAGCATTTTTTATCCATGAAGACATATGCCACTCTGATAGTGTGACATATTTGGAGTTTAACCCTGCAAATGGAAAAATCTTAATTTTCATCTCCATTCAGGGCTACTTGCTTATAGTATAGGAAGTTAAATGGATTTTCAGCTGACTCCATTTGTTTGGTTTAGAATTTATTGAGTTCTAGTAGTTATCCTCGGGCCCAAGGATTTCAGAGAGACCTGTTCTCTTCCTAGAACGCTAGAGATGAAGTCATTGCTTTGTAGGTCTCGGGTTTCTGAGTCAGGGGAACACTGGAAAGCATCCTAGGAGTTCCCAACATTGCTCATTTTTCTTTGGTGTTTAAATAAGAAAGAAATTCCCACCACAGGGGGCCCTCCAGACTAAAGTCAACGCAAATCTGTTGCATAAGGCTGGAACCAGCTGAGACTTGGGAACACTGAATGTAATGGTCCAAATAGTGGATACTTTAATATCCAGTATTGGATATTAAAGTTGATTACCCTGAGGGTTAGTTAGCTTTTTTCCTGTCATTCTCAATCCTGAAAGTTCTCTTCTATGAAAACAGTCTGATTATATATGTAAGTCGAGTTCTCATATATTGTTTCCCATGTATAACATTTGTTAATAGTGACTGTTTTGACTTCCAGAGCGTATTATTGCCATGTCATTCCCATCTTCTGGAAAGCAGTCTTTCTATAGGAATCCCATTAAGGTAAGAGTTTTTATCTAACAAATGCTCACATTTCTCAGTAAACCTAGACTGTGGAATTGTAAGATAATGTTGGCCCAGAGATGACAGTGTTGTTCTCCTAAAAATTTACTCTTTCAGGTAAAACATTACCATGGATTGCTATCAATTAGCTTTCGCTGTGTGATGAATCACCCGCAAACTTAAATGACTTATAAGAGCAAACCTTTACTTTGCTCGTGATAATGTGGTTTGTGAATTTGAGTTGGGCTTAACTGATCAGGGACACGCTTAACTAATTTCAGCAGAGCTAACTCATGCATGTATGGGCAGCAACTGGGCATCTGAGGGTTGGCTAGTCTAAAATGGCCTTGCTGGATGGCTCCAAGTGATGTCTCATTCTGTAACAGGCTAGCTCAGGCTTGTTCACATAAGGCAGTGGCAAGGACCTCACTAGCATCAAGCGAAAGAATGCAGAGGCCCTGGCTCTCAACTAGTATAATGTGGCTTCTACCTTATTCTATTGGACAAGCAAACTACAAACCCAGTTCAGATTCAAGCAGACACAACAGATGCCGTCTCTGGAAGGCAGGAATTGTGGTGAATTGTGGCTGTTTTTCATGGTCTGTCATAGGGAAGAAGATTGAGAATTCTTGAACTAAAATGTGTATTCTTAGATTGAGATCCTAAATTACAGTGGCTCCATACTGCTTTAGGTTCTGTAGATTAAATAAAGTTCAAACATCAGGTGATGCTTACTATGAAATGCCAGTTAAAAGTCATTGTTTAAGAAGTTTGCATATGTGTGCGGGTGTGTATACATTAGTGCAATTTACAGTATTTGTTCTATCTCAGTGAAACTAATTATGTATATGTGTGTATGTCTATATATAAGTATGTGTATATATAATTATACTTTGAGGCATAAAAATTACTGTAAATTGTGGGAATCTCATGTATATCTTGATAAAATTATATATAGGTGTATATACAGCCAACACCCCTATCAAAATATAGACCATTTCTTGCTCTTTTTCAGTCAATACCCCAACACACTGGAGGTAATTACTCTTCTCACTTGTGTCACAACAGATTAGTTCTGCTTTTTCTTGAATTTCACATAAATGGAATCATAGACTACATCTTCTGTAACCAGCTTTTTATGCTTAAAATGAATTCTGTGGGATTTATCTAATATTGTTGGGTGTACAGTAGTTCTTTCTAAATAATATTTATTGCTTCTAGAATACTGATTGAAAGCTCAAGCGTTCAGTTTACTTACAAAAATTATACAATTATACATTGCTTCACAAAGGCAGCAAACACATTACACTTTAAAAAGTCTACTTTACAGAAAATTAAAAATTCTAAATAACAAAAGGTACATCTGAAGAAACAAGTATAAATTTGGCAGCCAGTAATTTTGACAGGAAGTTGTACAGCTTGCATGACTTTAATCTGTGAATATGACCTTCAGTCATTTAGCTCAAGTTCATATTAATTTATTTTTCCAGTATAATTGTGTTTCATACCATTGACATTTGCATACTCTAGAATATGTTAGAAAGAAATGTGTAGTATTCACAAATGTTCAGAAAAGCAAGCAGAAGTTCTGTGAATCTGCCCAGTTCTTCTGAGATGGTCTCACATCAGCTTCCTAAGCATATTCAATCCTACAAAATAGTAAGCTAATGTTTGAACACAATTTCCAAGATAAAGCACATTTTCTCACCAATAGTGAAGTCTTTTTCTCAAGCACCACAAAAGTATACAAAAGAATTTGAGTTTGAACAGATCTCTCAGAACGTGTTTAACCTGATATTTCAACAGACTTAAAATTTCCATGGTTTCACAAGGACCGGATGTTTAATTACTTAGAGGAGAAAGAAACGGCCTTGAAAGATGTGGACTCGATCATTACCAATAGAAAAAGTATCCAATGCATATCTTACAGAAACAGAAAAATAGAATATTGCCCCTCTCAGAATAATGTGTATATAATTATATGTAATATACATTATATATACTATAGAGCATATGTAAGGTAATGTATAGTTGTACATGTAATTATATAATATATAATACATTTCCCTCTTAAAATAGTGTATATTTAAATAAAATGTATATTTTAGTATATATTAAATATATATTAATATATAATGTGTAATATATAAAATTAGTATATAGTAAATGTAATATATATCATGTTATATATAACTGTGTATAAATTTTATATAGTATAACTATACATTATTCTATTTATAAATATATATTACATATATATCTTATCTCTTATAGAAAGAGAAAAATATAACATTTCCCCCTTAGAATAATACATGTATACTCATATATAATATATATTATACAGAATAATATATAATTACATGTATAAATTATAAATTGTATGTATATGTCTTATATAACATGTAAATATATTATTCCATTTATAAATCTAGAATATAAACTCATCTCATAGAAACAGAAAAATATAACATTTTCCCCTTTATAATAATATATTATATTTATATATAATATATTATGTTATATATAATTATCTAATGTATAAGTTATACAACTGTATATTTCATATCATATAATTATATAACAATAATATATACGTATGCATATATTATGACTATATTAACATCATAAATATATAATACTTAAGTATATAGCTATGTAACTTATATAAATTCATAATTTATATATTATATAATTTATATTTTGTATGAATGATATGTAAATTACAACTTATATATCATTTATACAGTATATAAATCTGTTATATATATTATTTGCATATAATGTTATATATGTTATATTACTTTATTTTATATTATATGATATGTATTATGTTACATACATTATATCATATAACATATATCACTATAAAATATGTTACATGTAAATATACATATATTATTCTAAGGGAGCAAATTTTTAATTTTTCTTGTTTCTGTAAAAGATGAACATATATGGAATTTATATTTATAAATATAAATAATACAACTACCATGAAACCCTTTAATTCATATGGTAAATGTTGAAACTATGACCAAAATATGAACACTGCCAGAGCTGTTAGAAAAAGACTAGAAGCCTTTTCACATATGTATAATCTAAGCATGATACTCTCCAAAAAAAAAAAAAAAAGAATTATAATTATTACCTTCCAGTTTGAAAACTTTAATTCTAAATTTTAAAAAAATCTATACACAAGCCACTGATTTAACCAGATCCTCCCCTGCCCTCCCCAAAAAGTGTTTAGTAAGCAGGACCCAGAGGAGCTGATATTCACAGCTCCTACAAGAACAACTCTTTCAGGGTTTATCCCATGAAGTACTTTATTTTACAACCTTCTTCTCGTGCAAAACTAAAGGTCCATTTGATTACACAGAACTTTCATACAGTGTAAAAGTAGAACTGAGTGTGAAATACTGCATGTAAGTATTTCTAAATAGTCTTGTTCCATCGGTTCATCAGTGACTTCTGTGGCTTTATAGTCATTTTCTGTGGAAGATTCTGAGAGAATCTCTCCAGTTCTACTGGAATTGGAGCCTCCTAGTTCTTCTGTTTCATGGCAGTCGGAATCCTACTTGCAGGGCCTCTGTTTTCACTGTCTTCAGAATGTAAATCTGTCTCATCCTGAGACAGATGAGATTCCTCTATTTGATTCTTTTCCATAGAATTCTCTTCATTTATAGTTAAGGCATCATCAGATTCTTTCTCTTGAATTTTTTTTTTCTGGAATCATTTCTGGTTTTTTTTTTTTTTTTTTTTTTTTTTGCGGTACGTGGGCCTCTCACTGTTGCGGCCTCTCCCGTTGCGGAGCACAGGCTCCGGACGCGCAGGCTCAGCGGCCGTGGCTCACGGGCCCAGCCGCTCCGCGGCATGTGGAATCTTCCCAGACCGGGGCACGAACCCAAGTCCCCTGCATTGGCAGGCGGACTCTCAACCACTGCGCCACCAGGGAAGCCCCATTTCTGTCGTTCAAGACACTCTTCCTCTTCATCCTCTTCTCTTTGTCTTTCTTCTTCGATGAAGCTGGTTCTTCTGTTTCTTCTGTCATAACTGAAGAAGTGTGACTAGAAGTTGTTTGGTCATCTCTGACTTCACCTTCTTTGTCAAACTTGAGTTTTTTAACCCCATGTCCCTCAGCTCCCAGACCATATTCATTTGGATGTTTATTTTCTATACGGCTCACTGAGGAGCTCCTGATCCAGATGTCAGAGTCACTGTGAATTTTGTCCTCATCATGCTGTAAGTTTGTAAAGCCTCTTTGCTCACTGTGCTCTGAGGCAAAAACCATTCCTCCCTTCCTCCCTCCCTTCTTTCCTTCCTTCCTTCCTTGTTCTCTCCCTTCCTCCCTTTCTCCCTCCCCACCCCATTCTCTCTCTTTTTTATTGTACAAGTTGCAGGAGTACAGCATTAAAATTCAACGTCTGTATACACTACAAAGTGATCACCAGCACAAGTCTAGCTGCCGTCTGTCACCATACAGTTGACCCTCTACCTATTTCAGCCACACCCCAAACCCCTTCCCCTCTGGTAACCAGTAATCTGTTCTCTGTATCTGTGTTTGGTTTTGTTCGCTTTTGTTTGTTCATTTGTTTTATTTTTTTAGATTTCACATATGAGTGAAATTGTATGGTGTTTGTCTTTCTCTGCCTGACAATTTCACTTAGCATAATACTTTCAAGGTCCATCCATGTTGTTGCAAATGACAGGACTTCATTCTTTTATGGTTGAGTAGTATTCATTTGTGTGTGTGTGTGTGTGTGTGCGCGCACATGCACGTGTATTTATCACATCTTTATTCATTCATCAGTGGACATTTGGGTTGTTTCCATATCTTGGCTGTTGTTAATACTGCTGCATTGAATATAGGGGTGCATATATCTTTTGGAATTATAGTGTTTTTTTGTGTTCTTTGGCTAAATACCCAGAAGTGGAATAGCTGGGATCATAGGGTATTTCTAGTCTTAATTTTGGGGGTCATCTCCATGCTGTTTTCCATAGTGGCTGCTCCAATTTACAGTCCCACCAACAGTGTTTGAGGGTTCCCTTTTCTCCACATCCTCTCCAACATTTGTTATTTCTTACCCTTTTGATAATAGTCATTCTAATAAGCATGAAGTGATATCTTATTGTGGTTTCGATGTGCATTTTTCCCTAATGATAAGCGATGCTGAAGATTTTTTGTTGTGCCCATTGGCCCTCTGTATATCTTCTTTGGAAATTTGTCTATTCAGGTCCTCTACCCATTTTTTAATTGGGTTGTTTTTTTGTTTTGAGGTTGTATAGTTCATATATTTTGGATATTAACCCCTTATTGGATATATAAATTGCAAATATTTTCACCCATTCACTAGGTTGCCTTTTCATTTTGATCATGGTTTTTATCACCGTGCAGAAGCTTTTTAGTTTGATGTAGTCCCATTTGTTGACATTGGCTTTTGTTTCCCTTGCCTTTGGAGTCAGATCCACAAAAACATCACTAAGAGCAATGTCAGTGAAATTACCAGCTATGTTTTCTTCTAGGAATTTTATGTTCTCACATCTTACATTCAAGTCTTTAATCCTTTTTGAGTTAATTTTTGTGTATGGAGTGACATGGTGGTATAGTTTCATTCTTTTGCATGTGGCTGTCCAGTTTTCCCAACACCATATATTAAAGAGACGATCCTTTCTGTATGTTCTTTGCTCCTTTATCATAACTTAATTATCCATATATGTGTGGGTTTTTTCCCGGGCCCTCAATTCTGTTCCATTGATCTATGTGTTTGTTTTTGTGCCAGTACCCTACTGTTCTGATGACTTCAGCTTTGTATCAATAGTATAGTTTAAAATCAGGGAGCATGATAACTCCAGCTTTGTTCTTCTTTCTGAAGATTGGCTATTCAGGATCTTTTGTGGTTCCATACAAATTTTAGGACAAATTACAATTTTCTTAAAGCTTGTTAACCACCTAACTTCCTTCTCTGGTAGCTTTAAACAATGTGTATTTAGAGTAGAGGCTAATCAGAGTAGTCATCCCAACTTTTGTGGGCTATTTGCAAACCATCAGTGGGTTAGATATGACTTGGAATGTATGTACCTTTTTATTCCCTGAGTCTCCCCTGAAAGGTGCTAAGTGACGGACCAGTGAATAAAATGGTGATACTCATTTTAGGTTAGTCCTAGGAAAAGGCTTATGTTGGTGCCGTGTGGAATATGTAAGGTATGTGTCCATCTTTTCTAGGAAGTTGTACGGTTCCTGGATACCAAGCATCAAAACCACTACCGAGTCTACAATCTCTGCAGTATGTACATGACTCGATATTTTGCTACTCTAGATAGAAAACAGGTCACTCACTGCATGTAAGAAGTTGATTTAGTTTTTACATTTCATTTAATCATAGGTATTTGTGGGTGGTGGGAAGTGAGTTTTAAAATGTCTCCATCTTGTGCTGGCTCTGTTTGGTAGGAAAAGAAAGTGCAACAGCACACAGTGCTGTGTGAGGTAGGCAGGAGACTGGGGGCAGAGCCATTTTAGGAGAGTTAGGTCTAGTGGTAGTAGGTTTTGGAAAATATTTGTTTTTTTCCTGCCAGCTTGTGTTTTGAAGGCAATTCAACAAATGCACACTGTAACCCACTAGGAATGAGGTGTGAGGAGACCAGGGTCCTGCATGGGAAAACACCCCCAAACCCTATAGCAAACAAATTATAGCCCAGCTGACCCTCTTCCTGTATATTAAGTGGACATTTTCAGGAGGCAAGTATTTTGGCTGGCCGCGTTGGCTTCTGCTCTGTGTAACCTTCTGATAATGCAGTGAGTAGCCTGCTAGAAAAGTACAAGTAAGGCCTATTAAACCCAAATAATTTGGGCTTATGTTACTCAAGATGGACAAAACACTACTCTACTTTTATTTTTGAGACCCTTACGTTTCTTTTAGAGCAGCAGGAGCCAGACAGAAAGCTCCTTTTAAAGGTAGAGGAGGAATTTCTAATAGAAAAGTATAACTTATTTACACCTTGACCATTTACTGTGTTTATTAGGGTTAGAGATATGACCCGTGCATCATTTATTTCAGGTGAAAGAGCTTATGATGCTAAGTACTTCCATGATAGGGTCTGTCGATACATGATTGACGATCACAATGTCCCCTCTCTGAGGTAAGTTGGATGCCAAGCTGGCTGTCAGAAGAGGGCTAAATACACAGGGCTTGATTTTTTGGGAAGTCTTTTCATTCAACTAAAAATCTTTCACTTTGAATCAGTGAGATGGTGGCATTCTCCAAGGACGTAAAAGAGTGGATGGCTCAAGATGAGGAAAACATCACAGTGATTCACTGTAAGGGGGGCAAAGGTAAAAAACGTTTTTCTTTTTCTTTCTCTTTTTCTAAAGAAATTTGAAAAAGATATTAAAGTACACCCACAAGATACGTTCTGCTATTAACCGGTATTAATCATTGTTAACGTTTTTTAATATTAGCGTGAAGACTAAAGGAAGGGAAGGAAAGAGGGAGGAAGGGGGGAGGAAAGGAAGAAAGAGTAAAGAAGAGAAGAAAGTAGGGATAGAAGAACTGAGGAAGGTTACGTGTGTTTTCCTTTGTTTATTGACTCTTTGTGTTTCTTCATTTTTGATTTGCCAAAATACAAACACTGTTTAACTTTCGAAACCATCAGAGCACTTTTCATTTTATTTAAGGTTGTTCTTAAACTTTGTGAGGACCTTTTAAAGTTAAGAGTGTCAACAGCAATGCCATTTGAAAGACCCAAAATTAGACTGCAGTTTTTACAGTGTAATGATACATAGAAGTTGATTTTGGTGGGGGGAAAATGGGGGTGGTGGGAAAGCCAGTTGTCAATTCAACCAATTTAACTTGAGTCAGGTTTTCTCTCATTCAGATTTAGGCTTTTAATAATCATCTAGGCATATTTCACAATGTTTGACAAATAAGGAATTATGGTTTTGTTGGGCTGTGAAACAGTTTTTTATATTAAATTCCAGGAAAACACACTTTAAAACTGCCTTCTGTAATTGAGTAGAATAAAGTTTGAGTCTTATTTGAAAAGTCGTTTCAAGCTCATGAGTTAGTAGGCAAGTTCCATCTTTAGTTCCACAGGTCAAAATATTCTGTATGTATGGCCATTTACAATATTGTGCCTAAATGAAGAATACAGAGGTTGAACCACGTGGAACTGCCTTTCTTTGGACCATCTTTTACTTTAAAAAAAGGCCATTTAATATGGCTCAACCAAAATATTATAATCTAAGAGTTGGCTTTAGTTTTCTTTTAATCAGGTTAATTCCTTGCTTAAAGGAGGACCTTCATTTCAAATTTAATTTTTTTTTTCTGAGAGCAGACTTCCATTATTCTGTGTTCATGTGTGTTTCATTGCTTTTCCTTTAGGATTGTTTGGAAGGCTAGTGTTCAGTTGGTCTGTACCAGAGCAGCTCCTTTTTTCAAGTTTTCATTCATCTTGGTTTTGCTTCTTTTTGTTGGTTGATGTCTGCACATTACCAGTGATATCATGATAGCCCAAATATTTTGTTATTGATTTTATAGGACTTCTTTAAATAATCTGGGTGCTAATTTTTTGTTAGCAGTTTATATTGCAAATATCTTCTTCCACTGTGTTGTCTTTTAAATTTGATTATGATTTATTTTGTCATATAGAAGGTTTTAATTTTTAATGTAGTGAAGTTTATCAATATTCTGTGTGTGCGTGGTTCGTGCATTTTGGTCATGTTTAAGAAATCCACCCATACACTGAGGTGGTGAAGATATTCTCCTTATAAAATAGTAAAGTTTTGCTTTGTACATTTAGGTCTTTAATTGGAATTTGGGGAGGGAGATTTTTTTTCCATACGGATAGACAATTGTCCTAAAACCATCTATTACATGCTCATGTAGTCCCCATCAACTTGTAGTCCCTTCTCAGTCATATACCAAGTTTCCATACGCATTTGGGACTGTCTGTGAATTTTCTATACCACACTCTTGTAATTTTTATAGCTTTATAATATATCTTGATAAAGACAGAAATCTCTTGACTCTTTGTATATTTAATTTTAGAATTATTTGATCAAGTTCTACATGAAAATATATTTGGGATTTTTATTGGAACTGCATTGAATCTATAGACGAATTCAGAAGCATGGAGAACTTTGCACTATTGAGCTGTACATGAATAGTTTTCTATTTATTTGAATCATCTGATCTTTCAATAATATTTTATACTTCTCTTCATGATGGTCTTGTATATCTTTTGTTAAATTCATCCCAAGACACATTGCTACTGCAAAAGGAAGCTTTTTTCTATTACATTTGGATTGGTTCCAATTTTTACTATTATAATGCTGCTATGAAATACATTTTTCTTGTTGCACATGTGCCCACATTTCTGTTGAGTGTAGACCTTGGACTAAAATTGTTTTGTCTTAGGATAATGAATCTCAAACTTTCATAAATGATGTCATCTGTTTTCCAAAACAGTTGACAATTTACACTCCACTGGCATTGCATGAAAGTTCCAAGTATTCCACATCCTTAAGCAACACTTGGATTTCTCAGTCATTTTATTTTTAGCTGTTGGGTGGGTGTGTAGTTGTATCTCATTATGGCTTTCATTTGCATTTCTATGGTTACTAATAAGATTGAGAACGTTTTCATAGGTTTATTATGATATCCTTGGATATTCTTTTTTGTGAAGTATCTGTTTAATTTCCTTGTCTATTTTTCTCCTGGATTGTTTGCTTTTTTCCAATTGACTTGTAGGAATTCATTATATATTCTCCATTTCAACTCTGTGGTTTGTTATATGTATTATACAGTATTCCAAGATACCTTTTCTGCTGTGTGATTTGCCATTTCTCTCTGAGTATCTTTTGGTTAACAGCACTTCTTTTCTAACATAGTCAGTGTACATTGTTCTTTGTCTTCTTAAGGTTAGTGTTGTGTGTCCTAATGAAGAAATCTTTCCCTGAGTTTAAAAAGACATAGTCCTATATTATCTTATATAAGTTTTATTTCGTTTGGAATTGATTTATGTGTGTGGTGTGAGGAAGGGGTCAAGTTTTATCATTTTCCATATGGCTGTCTAATTGTTTCAGCACACTGATTTCATTTCCTTGCCGTTCTGCAGGACATGGGTCTGTTTCTGAACTTTCTAATCTGTTCATTGCTTTTTCATCTATCTGTGTGCTAGTAGCACAACTCTCTTACTTGTCTTAGCTTTCTAATAAGTCCTGATTTCCCTTAAAGGGAGTCCACTCATCTTGTTCTTCACAGTTGTTTGTGTTTTTTAGGCCATCTACATTTCCGTATACATTTTGGAATCAGCTAGTCAAGTTACACACACACACACACACACACACACACACACATATCACACACACCACACAGCCCTGATGGAACTTTGGTATTTCATTGAAGCTGTAGATAGAGGGGAATTGAAATCTTTACAATACTGAGTTTTCCAATCCATGAATGGAAATATCCACTCACGTAGTTAAGTCTTCTTCAATCTCTCTTTATAATGCCTTTTCATTTTCTGCATAGAAAGCTTGTATATGTGTGGTTAGATTTATTCCTAGATATTTGATATTTTGATATTTTAACTATTATAAATTATATCCCTTGGAAATTTTTATGTCCTAAATGGTTTTTTTTGATGCTCTAAATGCAGTTGATTTTACTAACCTTGCAATCAGCAAACAACTAAATTCTTTCATTAATTCTATTAACTTGTCTGTACATTCTTTTGAATTTTATGGCACATGATGATACCCTATGAAATAATGAACTAAATTCTTCCTTTTCAATCCTTTTTTTCCCTAGCACTGGCTAGAACCTTTGGTACAGTGTTGAATTATATGGGATGATCGCAGGAATCCTTGTTCTCCTGCTCTGAAAGGAAAAGCTTTCAGCATCTCATCAATTACTTTACGGTGTGTGTCAGTGTTAGATATTCTCTATCAGATTAAGACATTCCTTTAATTTGCTAAGAGTTTTTATAATGAATGAATGTTGAATTTTATTGGAAGCTTTTTCTGTGTCTTTAAAATAATATGATTTCTTACCTTCATTCTATTAATCTGGTTGATTACATTGATCATAAAGTAGGAAACTAACCTTGAATTCCTGGAATAAACACAATTTTGTTGTGCTCTATTATTTTTTTAATAAATTGCTGGATTCTGTTTGCTAATATTTTCTTAAGGGTTTTTGTATCTATGTCATGAGTAAGAGTGACTATAGTTTTCAAATTTTGGCTTCATAAACCAAAATTAAGTTGTACTTACTCTTTTTTTTTTAAGTCTCTGGATGAGTTTGTATAAGTTGACGTTTTTTTTCCTTACATGTAAGGTAGAATTCAGTCATAAAGCAACATTGGCCTCAGTGGGGGAATTGGCCTTAGTTTCTCTGTGGGGAAGTTTTTAAAGTATGGCTCAATTTCTTTATTAGATATGGGATTATTTATAATTTTATTTCTTCTGCACATTTTGGGTATTTTCCCAAGCACTTGTTCATTTTATCTAAATTTTCAAATGTCTTGGCATCAAATTGTCTTAAAATATCTTATTCTAATGTCTACAGTGGTGTTCCCTTTTTCATTCCTCACATTGCTATTTTTGGTGCCCTCTCTCTTTTTTCTTTTGATTAGTCTCACCAGGAATTTACTACTTTTATTAGTCCTTTCAAAGTACCAAGTGTTTTGGCCTTACTGATCTTCCCTATTATTTGTTTTTTATTTCATCATTTCCTTTAGTGTTTCCTTTCTTCCACTTTCTTTGGTTTAATTTGCTGTCTTTTTCCTAACTTCTTGAGATGGATGCTTAACCCAGATTTTCAGCCTTTCTCTTTCCTAGTGAGCGTTTAAGGCTATAAATTTCCCTCTAAGAATAGATTTAGCTTCATCACACAAGTTTTTATGTATATTCATTATTATTTAGTTCAGAATATTTTCTAATTTCCATTGTGCTTGTTTCTTAGACTCATGGGTTCTATAGAAATATACTGTCTTATTTTCAAACATGGGGATTTTGTAATTATCTTCTAGTTATTCATTTCTGGTTGTATTGCATTGTGGTCAGAGAACATACGCATTTTTTTAGTTCTTTGAGACTTATTTAGACTTGCTTTATCGCCCAGAATTTGGTCAATTTTATCAAATGTTTTCTGTGCATTTGAAAATAAAGTGTATTATGCGTTGTCCTGAACAGTGTTCTCTATGTGCCCATTAGGTTGTTTGTTAATTGTTTTATTCAAATCTTCTATATCCTTACTGATATTTTATTTTGGTTTGCTTGAATTCTTTGCAGCATAATTCCTTCCTCCCACCCCCGCCATTTGCTTGGAAGTCATATACTCTTTTTATATTCCTTAGTAATTTCTCTAAAGGTTTCAACTGACATCCCTTATTTAGCTATCAGTTTTTGCTTTTTTCGTAGTGTTGACCTTGTATCTTCCTGAACTCGTTCATTAGTTTTAGGGGTTAGCCTATAGATTTACTTGGACTTTTCTAGTCTGCAAATAATGAGAGTTTGTTTCTTCTGTTTTTATCCCTATACATTTTTTCTTTTCTTACAATACTGGCTAAGCCATGTAGTAAATAGAAGCAGTGAATAGTGGACATTTTGTTTAGTTCCTGGCTTGAAGAGGAATGTTATCATCATTTCATCATTAATATGATATACCTGGTAGGTATTTTGGTAGATTCCTTTCATCATAGTTAAAAACTTAAAACCTTTGTCCAGTAGCAAAAGTTTAGTGAATGAATATATGATTATGTTTTAAGTTAAAATACTGAAGACAGGTGTAAATCATTTTAATGATTCCTTGCATACCTGACTTGACTGGATGAGAGGGCATCTACTTTGTCTGTGGTTGTGCTTATCCATAGCCACTGGGACATGAATCTGCAAGTTTTTTTTCAAATGGGAATATATAAGGGCTGTAAAGACTCAGAGATGTCCTCCAGAATTGAAATGTTAACCATCCATACTAGAGAGCTAGAGAGCTAGATTGTTAATGGTCAGTAGCCTCCTTTAGCAAGAAGCTTTTACTTATCAGAGCACAGGGTGGTACAAAGTCCTCTTTGGAAGTACTTGGCTTAGAATATTGTTTTTCAAACTATGGGTTGCAAAATAAATTTAGTGGTTCATGTTTTTAAAAGGATAGAATAGAAAATAGAGTGCATCTTAAGGTAAAAGGATAAGTTTGGAATTACATAAAATAAAGTTCAGCATATACTGGCTAAGACAAAAGCTACAGATCATTGTAGAAAGAATAGATGCAATGTACTTTTTAACTCACATTTCGTATGGCAGGACAAAAATATAAATTGGAAAGAAACCATGAGACTTTGAGGATAAAATGACATGAAATCAAGGATTTCCTTTAACATGCTGGTGGGGGGGCTGGGGTGCGTGTAGAGAGGGGGAGGGAAAGAAGGATGAGGGAAGAAAAGGAAGAAACAAGTCTAACAATCAATCTGATAATTATCGAATCTGGGGAACAGGTATATGGGGGCTCATTATTCTGTTCTTTCTACTTTAAGATGTGTTGTAGCATAAAAAACACTGTAACTAAAATGGAAGGAATAATAGGTATGGCAAATGCTCCGTGGTGTTTTGGGTTCTGTCCATGTTTGATCTTTTATAGTTTCTTTTATTTACATTAGTAGGAAAGCAGGGTGTGTAATTAGCTCTTAACTGGTAGGTATCTCTTTAGCTTTAGAGTCCTGGAGCAGAGCTCATTGCCTCTGCCTGTTACTGCAGCCTCCAGGGGTCAAGACTCAGAACAACATACACGTGCACATCCATGCACACAATTAGCACAGAACTCCAGGTAGAAGCTCAGAGCAAGCAGTGTAAGGGCTTTGTCTATCTCTGAATTGAAATATTTTGAGCCAGCACTTTCAGAGTGGAAGAAAATCAATCCAAAATGAACTCTAAATACTTGTGAGCATAGTTATATAGCAAGTACTGCCATGAGCAATGGTTCATGAACTAACTTCTTTTCTAGGAAGAACTGGAACTATGGTCTGTGCCTACCTTCTTGCCAGTGAAATATTTGCAACCGCAGAGGTATGAAAGATGCTCCTACCAATGCTGTCTTAGGCTGATTGAATCTGCTAGCTCTGAAACCTCATTGGTGGGATGGTAACATGATTCCTGAGTCATGGTACTTAATGGAGTTGTAATTGGAGAGGTGATTATTAGAAAGCCTGGTTTGGATACTTTCTGGTTTAACTGGCACTAGTTAGTAACTGACCTCAGGGCCTCTTTGGGACGGGATGGAGGGTGAGGTCAGTGAGACGCTCACCTTGGACACAAAATTTAAGGGAATGCCAAAAATCTCAGTAATTAAGTTAAATAATATTCCAGTGCAGCATTGAAAAAATCTAAGTTAATGCCAAAAAATCCATCGTGGATACAATATGAATATTTTAAATAAAGACAGGACACAACAGAGTCCAGATTAATGTGAAATGAGTGAGGTCAAGTTGTGAAAGTGCAAAAAAACCCTCAGCAATACAGAAGCTTGACTTGCCTCCCCCAGACCCAGAACTGCTCTGACATAATCCCACCAGCTCCAGGCCTTCCTCCTTTCTCACGAGAATAAGAAGAAGATGGGTTAGGGAAATTTTCTAAAGGACCTTGAACATCCTTGCAAGTGCTAGGGAGGTAAAAGGCATCGTTTTCCAACTCGGAACAAAGTCTCTCTTGGATGTTATATCTTTGCACAGTCAACATCTGTGGGACCTGTGCCCTCTGGAAATTCCTGAGAAGACAGGATGTGCTGTTGCTATGTCTTAAAGAAGGGTTCCCACTCTGTTTCTGCCGCGATCTCACTGAAAAGTCACCTCTTAGAGGGCACGCTGTCAGCCACTCTGCTTCCCTCTCAGCCTGCAGCCCAGATAAGAGACGCTGGGGGTTCTGATCTGGGCCCAGCACCCTGATTCCACCATCTTCTTTATTTCAAATTTGAGACACACAGGTTAGGAAAATGGATGCTCTAGGACAGTGTTTTTCACACTATGGATCAGTTTATCAGTGAGTTGTGAAATCAACTTATTGGGTTGTCACTCGCATTTTTTAAATAAAATGGAATCGATTAGAATAGGAAGTATCAAAAGGTAAGTATTGTTTGTGAAACTTGTTTCAGTTCTCTGTGTGTGTGAGAGAGGGAGTGCGTGTGTATGTGTGTGTGTGTATCTCCCAGGTTTATGAATGTGGATTGTAGCTTTAAAAATAAAAAGTTTGAGGGACCTCTCTGGAGGTCCAGTGGTCAGGACTGCACGCTTTCACTGCCGAGGGTTGAGTCCCTGGTCAGGGAACTAAGATCCCGTAAGTTGTGTGGCATGGGCAAAAACAGTAAATATATAAAGTTTGCAGGCTGTTGGTCTGGAGCCCTAGACAGAGCCAGAGGCCAGTGCTCAGGCCTTTGCTGTCTCTGACAGGCTGCATGCATCTCCATGGCAGGTCACTTGGTTTTCCTTTGGTCCTAATCTTCTCCATCTGTAAACTAGAAAGATAGGAAGAAGGACCAGATTATCTCCAAAGTCTTCCAGCTCTAAAGTTGCCCGTCTTTATGCATCTTTGAATGAGAGTAGGCCTTGATGTGGCTTTGTTAATTCTGTTATTTCGGGTATAGCCTCTGCCCAAAGACCGCTGACTTAAGGAAATCATGTGGCCTTAGAAACTTCAAAATGCCTTATACAGGAAAGGGACGTGCAGATGACCCATGATTGGACTGTCCCCTTTTTTATAGGACAGCCTTAATTATTTTGGAGAACGACGAACGGATAAATCCATCAGCAGTAAACATCAGGGAGTAGAAACTCCTTCTCAGGTAAGTGTTCTTTCTTTGAAAGGGGTCACTCTCGGTAATTAGGTTAAGATTGGCATCTGTTACCTGGTTTCATTTTAGACTCCCTTCCTTGGGTGATTCCTTAGGTGATCTTCCCCTTGGGTGATCTTCCCCTTGGGTGGTCTTCTCCTTGGGTGCCCCGTGACAGGCCTTGATCCCTTCCATAGGCCAGGAGCCCTGCCTCAGGTGTTGCTTGGCTTTGCAAGCACTGAGGTCTCCCCAGAGCACCCTGCTTTCCATTTTATTTGGTTATTGTTTGCAGAGTTCAGGAGTTGATTCCCTTCCCAAGGTAGGAAGGTCCGATTCCTAAGGTTTCAGACCCCTGAAGATGATCTGAAGTCACTAGCCTTTTATTTCCATGTAAAGAGGAACTGAGTCTTTCACAAACCCCTATTAGGGCAATTCAGCCCTTGTAGAATATTGTGTGTGTGTTTGTGTGTGCGTGCACGCATGGGCGTGCACATGTGTAAGGGAGAGACAGACAGTGACAGAAAAAGACAGAGACAGAGTCGGTGGGAGGGGGGCTGCACTTCAAAAGAGAAAGGAAAGGGAAAAGTAACATTTTTCAAAAACCTATTTTATACTAGACACTATTGTACTTTTACATATATTGTCTCATTTAATACTCAGACAACCCATGTGACTCATATGTTATTTTTTTTTCCCCTTTTAAAACATTTTATCATGGACTTTTTCATAAAAAGTCAAGACAGTCATACAATAAATCCCCTTCTATTCATCACACTGCTTCAGCAATCATTTCGTCATGTGGCCAACCATTCATTCCCTCCCCACTCTACACAAACACACACACACACACACACACACTTCATTTTCACACTAAACTTGGATTATTTTGAAGGAAATCCCAGACATCAGATCATCTTATCCCCTAAGCATTTTAATGACATCTAACATAAAGACTCTAAAAAAAAAACCCCTTAAAACCATTGACATATCTAACAATAGTATACCTTAATAGTATCACATGTCTAGTCCTCGTTTAAATTTCCATAATTATCTTAAAATCTTTTTAAAACTTAGTTTGTTTCAGTCAGGATCCAAACAAGGGCACACGTTTCATTTGGTTGCTATGTCTCCTTAAGTCTCTTTTACTTGATAGGTTTCCCACCTCTCTTTTTTTTTCTTCCTTGTAAGTTGTTTTTTGCAGAAACCAGGCCATTTATCCTATAGAGTTTACAACATTCTAGACTTTGTTGAATCCTGCTAAGGGTTTTGCACTCATTATCTAATATAATATTCTGAATAACGCAATGAGTGGGCACCATTATGATTCCCATGTTATAGACTGGGAAATCGAGGTTCAGGGAAACTAACTGTTTGAACTAAGAACTCAAATGCAGATCTTTCAGACTGCAAAGCCCATTACTTCCCAACCTGTGCACAGCTTCTCATTTGGATTGCCTTTTGTATACGGCCCCTCAAACCCAAGTGAGAGATGGTTGGGAATTCTTAAGTAAATGTGGATGTGGCCATGAAGGAGAGTTTTCTTTGAGTGAAGTGATGAAAGCTGATACCCTTGGCTTAGTTAGCAGAACACTGTAACTGCTGGCTCTAGACATTTCATTTGGGATCAAAGAACTCAGCCTTATCCATTCATACTTTTCTGCCAAACTCAAGCAACACAAGAAAGTAAAAAAGATAGCCATAGGCTATAAGTAATACATCAACTTATTGAAGCCCAGCTCGAATCATGCCATTTCACGCTCAAAATCCGTAATGGCTTCTGACTGCCAATGGCAACAAATATGTTTTAACCTGGCACTGCCAATCTAGATAGGATTTTTCCAACCGCTTCTCCCACTGTGTGCATTCACACGCTCTAAGGCGTTTGGATTGTTTGCCGTTTCCCAGCCTGTTTATACTTTACACCCACGTGCTCACAAGGGCCCCTTGTCCTGGAGTCCCTTTGCCCTCCCAGCCTGAAGTAGTCTCCTGCTTTTTCAGGAGTTCTTATAGCCCTTTGTGTTCCTTTTAGGGACTAAGTTGCTTTACGTTATTTTCCAGCTATTCGAAGTTGTGTCTTCTCTACCCTTTTTGCACGCCCACGTCTTGCCCATCTTTCCACCCTGGCAGCCCGAAGTGCCTCATATAGTATCTCCTTTGTCTGTAGTGAGTGCTTACTAAGTGTATGTTGGTTTTATTAACTTCTGCTACGTGCGCCTGTTGTTTGGGGCTGTAGGGGAAAGAAGCGTGAGAGCTAAAGCAGCTACAGGGCCACGGCAGGTTACAAGCCTTTAGTGGAAGGTCAAGAATCTGGTGGCAGGAGCCAAGGGGACGTTAGATGTAGCTCCTTGAGGCACATCTTCCCTTCCCCATTTCCTCTGCAGTCACGTGAAGGGTCTCTAACTTACTCCAGGACTGGCACACCCTAGGCTGCAGCTGAGTCTCTTCTGATTCACTGGGCTAGCCGTGCAGGGGCCCGGCCTCAGGCTTGAGGGCTGTGTTGGCGAGGCCCCAAGACAGAGTTCCCTGCGTGTGTGGCAGTAATTCTCAGACACCATCCCCTCCTGACCCTGCAGCGTGGCCATTCAATGCACTACATACATTTCATCCACCCCTGAGTTAAGAGCTTGACTGGTCCTTTCCAATGCAGAGGATGGTGGTTAATTTTATTAACACTTCCCAACGGGTGGGGAAGAGTCTATGAACTTTTCATTCCGGTTGATTCTGTACCAGAACTCTTCTTAACTTCTAGAAGAAAGGAGAGCCCTTATGAACAGCTTACCATGGGAGACGGACTAGGCTAAGAGAATCCCCAGGCTTCCTTGCAAACATGGAATTGGGGGAATGGGACGCGGAGAGATGCTCACTGGCTGGGACTAGAGAAGGATGTGAATGTGCTGCTGGCCCATGGAGCTCTCCCCCGAGCTCTTATGTCTTCCCTTCTCTCATGCCGAGGAGGCTACTGCTCCCCAAAGCACAAACCTTCCTTTAACTCAGCCACAATGAAGCTTCTACCCCAGACCGACCTCTCCCACATTTGCAGTTAATGGCATCTTGCTGTCATGTGGTTCTAGCTGTTTTGTTGGTTCTGGTTAGTTGCTCTCTCAGTCCCAGCAGCCTCTAAGCCACACCTGGCTCCTTTCTTGTTCCTTGCCTGTTGCTCTTCATTCAGTATTTGTTTTCTAAGGTAGATATTTAGTCATGAGGCAACAAATGCCTAGTTACATAATGGCACCCAATCAATGTTTCCTTCATCAATTATTTTCCTTAAACAAATCAGGACTTTTTACCTTCACTTAAATCGAGACTTCTTTTGTATTGCAGAACAGATTTGTTGGATATTTTGCAATGGTGAAAAATACCTACAAGTTGACTCTTCCTCCAGTGAAGAAACTCACGATGAAAACAATCATTATTTATTCAATTCGTGGTAAGTGCTTTATGTATAATTGGAGACTTGGCAGGAGGGCCAATGTTCTTGCTATTCGGGAGGGTTTTCTCATGGTTATGTGCAGAGACAACCCCAACGCATAGCTGTCTTTTTGTGTAGCCTCCGGTACAAACCCCTCCCCCTGGAATTGCCCATCAGCCCAGCGCTGCTGTGGCCACGTTACCACTGCTTAGGTGTCCTCTCCTTTCCTTTCCTATCACCAATCTGGGGGGCTCCATCCCCCCTTCCCTTTCTCCTGTTCTCATTGCTGCTCTGGCCTCAGCTCAGGGTGTCCTTTTCAGAGTAGAACCTCCGAGATCAAAGGGAGGGAAGGTCCCCTGAGACCCGGAGACCACTTCTTTCTCACGCCCGTCTCTGGTTCAGGGTTTGTCTTGGGAGATGCATCCCTGTATCATTTTCTCTCCTACTCCTCTCAGAAACCTTTTTTTTCTCTTGTCTCCTGATCGCTCCCTTTCCCCGCCCTCTTCCCCCATCGTCCCCTCTCCCCCAGCAACCCCATCAGGATGTCTTAAATACCCGAACAGCAAATGAATTCTGTTTCCACAAATTCTTTTGCAAATAACTGCTGAGAACCGCTTTGGGCCAGGCCCCCTGCTCGTGTTTCTTTGCCCTTCAGGAGCCCCTGCGTGTAAGCAGAGGAGAGTAAGGTACACAGATGAAGAGCTGACCACAGTGTTGGACAGCTTCCTAGGAGAACAGCACTTAGGTCTTCCCTACCTGAACCTACAGGAACACAAAAAAGGGTTGGGAGAAACCTGGCCTCTGGGGGGCACTCTCTCAGCCCCCTAGCTGTGACCAGTTCTTACCTAGAGTAAAAGTCCTATAAACTTCAAAAGAGCTGACGATGCCTGCTTCGGGAGTGTAAGGAGGAAGAGGGGACCTGCCGTCGCCCCGAGAGGCAGAGATATTGGTCAGATCGTCCACCTCTGGCACTTGAAAGAAAAGGAAGGGAGAGGGATGGGCCTCAAGGCCATGTCTCTATTTCTCTGTCACCCGCCTAGCTTCCCTGTACAGCTCACCCTCAGGGAGGTGGAAACAGGGACCCCTCAGTGTGGAGGGGATGGGGCCTCACTCAGTGCCAGAGGCGCAGCAGCAGGTGATGCTCCTGATTCCCTAAAGCAACAGCCAGCTTGTGGAGCGCGAGGCGCGGTGCTGAGTGCCGGGCCTGTCCTGGGCCTGGCTGCGGGGCGAGGGCGCTGGCGTCCACCCGGACAGCCTGTTGCTTTTAGCCCTCTGAGGAGTCCCGCAAAGTAAGATCTAGACATGTATTTTTTAACGCTTCGTCCAATTATTCAGGAATAAGAGAACCCTTTAGAATATATGTAAAAACTGCATAGTCAAAAAAAAGTACAGTTGTTAGTTAAAATATAAAATGCTTTTTTCCAAATTATTTACATATTTCTCCCTTCTTCTCCAAATGCCCGCATCGCTGCCACTTCTTGGCAGGGGTGAGGAATTGTGAGAGTTACCACGAGCAGATTGCATGGGTTTCTGGCTTCTGGAAAGAAACTTCAGCCCAGCAGCGTGGTTTCTGTGGGAAATTTTGGTGTAGATTTCCAAACAAGCGTCGTGCAGGCAGACCCTGGAAACACAGCCTGTTCCAGCAGGAGGCTGCCTGTGTGTGTAAAGGAGCAACTGTGCGAAGGCTTTGTGGGCTGCAGAGTGCCCTAGGAGGTCCGTTCTGACTGTGACGTGTGTGTGTCACGTATGAGGGACAGGGTTGGAGTGGAGCCTCGCTCAGAACACCATCTGCCTTCGGACATCCCCAGGGTAGAGCCAGGCTTGTCCGGCAGCTGGTGGGTGGGAAGGGACAGCAGTGCCTGGCTCCCCATCGTTTCCTGCAGAAAGTGCAGTGTGAGAGGCCACCCAGGTGGCTGGTGGAGCAGCGTCCTCCTCTAGGTAATTGAAACTCAGCTCTAAAACCAAGTTGGTGGCGTGAGAGCCTGTTTTGTACCTGAGTGTATCCTCTCCCTCAGGGTCCTCTTGGTTAACAGTGGGAATCCAGGCATCCCTCGTTTTATTGCTCTTTGCTTTATTGCGCTTCGCAGACGTTGCACTTGTTCAAAAAAATGAAAGGTTTGTGACAATTCTGAGTTGTCAGATGATGGTGAGTAGTTTTTTTTTTTTTTTTTTTTAGCAATGTGGCAATCAAGTTTTTTTTATTTAATGGTTTGTGTTAGAATTTTATGTATTTATTTATTGGCTGCATTGGGTCTTTGTGGCTGCTCGCGGGCCTTCTGTAGTTGCTACTCTTCGTTGCGGTGCACGGGCTACTCGTTGCGGTGGCTTCTCTTGTTGCGGAGCACCGGCTCTAGGTGCGCGGGCTCAGTAGTTGTGGCTCGTGGGCTTAGTTGCTCTGCGGCACGTGGGATCTTCCTGGGCCAGGGTCGAACCCGTGTCGCCTGCATTGGCGGCGGATTCTTAACCACTGCGCCACCAGGGAAGTCCTGATCAAGTATTTTTTAATGAAGTTATGTACATTTTTTTAGACATAATGCCATTGCACACTAAATAGACTACAGTCTAGTGTAAACATAACTTTTTGTATGCACTGGGAAAGCAAAAAAGTTTGTGTGACTCGCTTTGTTGGGATATTCGCTGTATTGCAGTGGTCTGGAACCGAACACACAGTATCTCCGAGGTAACCCTATAACAGTATCTATACAAACCTCTGTGAGTATTAAACTATTCCAAATGGACAAAAAGGCATTTAGTCTGATGGAGTTTCGATGCATTTCTCTAACGTGAACAATGAAAATAGGAATAGTTTCTCAAACTTCTAAGCTTAAAAATGGTTTTAATAAGTTCTAGCATTTCATATATTGTCCCAGTCTGATATCATATCCGAAGACTGTGAGTTCTGTCTTCATTTTTGAATTTTACTTCACCTCTGTGGAGATACTGTTTAGTTAAAACTGTAAAGTGCAGATCTAGAGAACAGAGGAACTAACACAAATTTATAAGTACTGTAGGTGAAAACTGGTGGAGAATTTTATGGGTTTGGTTTCCTCATCTCAGGCTAACATAAAATAGAGGATTTTAAAAGTCGAATTTGAGATCCTCATAGAGGCTTCCGGACAGAAAGTTGTGCCCTTTGCAGCTGTTCTTACGGTGTGGGCCTCGGCTGGCAGAGCCCACTTAAGAAGGCCTGCCTGGTCCGCCAAAATTCTTGCTGCACCCACGTAAATAAGC
The DNA here is from genome assembly GCF_949752795.1 of Hyperoodon ampullatus. Lineage (NCBI taxonomy): Eukaryota > Metazoa > Chordata > Mammalia > Artiodactyla > Ziphiidae > Hyperoodon > Hyperoodon ampullatus. Next base: position 62,895,623 of record NC_136929.1, read on the forward strand.
AGGCCACAGCCAATGACAGCAGCCTTCTTTTGGAAGAAGAATTATCCCCTTTGAGGGAGATCAAGGTGGCGGAGTAGAAGGACTCTGAGCTTACCTCCCCCCATGAACACATCAAAAATACAACTACCTGTGGAGCTACCTGGAGGCTGGCAGAAAGGCCCTTCTACGGCCCAAGCTTTAAAGAAAAATCCGCATGGAGTCTGGTAGGAAGGGAGGAGAAGTGATCTGGTCGACACCTGCACCCTTGGTGGGGCACCCAGACGTGGAGGGGGGTGTCATGGGCTTGGGGAGCCTCCCTGGGGAGCAAGGGGTTTGAGCCACACATTTGGCATTCCAGCCCTGGGGTCTGACACCAGGAGGATGAGTCCCCTTAGCTGTTTTGAAAGCCAGTGGGGCTCAGCGGAGGCTGTACACCACTGAGCCCTCACTCAGAGAGTGAGTGGTTGCTTATACCCCCATCCTGGCAGACGCAGCAGCCTGAACACTCTGACCAGGGAGAAAGCAGCCTTGGCCAGTGCTCGGTCACTGCCCACATTTAGGAGTGAAACTACTCCAGGCCAGGGACTGACACCGCCAGCGGGAAGGAAACCAGCTCAGCAGTGAGGCACCAACCCCTCCGGCCCTGACCCAGCCTCTAACCAAGGGTGCTCAGTGGGGAAAATGTAAAACCAGCACAGAAGTGCAGCCCCAAACCCTTGAGCCCCTGCTGCATCCCAAACCAAGGTGGAGACGGCCGTGTGTCACACACAGGGTCGCACCTGGCTCCGGCTCTAGCCCCTCCATCTCCAGCCCCGCTTCCCACCAAGGTGCTGGCTGCCACCGCACCCCAGGGGCAGATGGGACCTGTGCTCACTTCTCCCACCAAAGCCACTGAGCATACGCAGACTACATAGTCCTGCACAAGGGCACGCCTTCAAGACTGGGATAGGTAACTGATTCACTTAATTTCATAGAGACAGAGAAAGGTAAACAAAATGAGAAGACAAAGGAGTATGTTTCAAATGGAAGAACAGCAACAAAAAAAAAAACCCCTAAAGAATAATCTTCCTTTGAGATGATGATCACAGCAGACTGTCAGGAAAAAGTGTGATAGATTCTGAAATGGGCAGTGTCTTCTCTAGGCCTACCTCCAGGGTTACCTTCACCTCTCATGGTCTTTAAGCTATTTTACAACTCTAAGTGGTAGAAAACTGATAATAATGCAAATAATTTTTGTACATAAAAATGCAAATAAGTTAGTTGTGTCTAGCAGAATGCAACTGATTATTGACCTGTTTTGTATTTATTTGTAAATTCATTTCATCATTCCTTATCTGCCCATAAATGTGCAGTACTTTGAAACAGCTGTAGCATTTGACTTGTTCCTTAGTAATAAGTTAAAATGTTTGACGTGTTAAAAAATGCATGTACAGGACAGTGCTGTGGTATGCAACAATTTCTATAAAACAAAAGGAGAATATATTTGTTCGTGTGTATATACATATATAAAACCTCTGGTAGAATATATATTCATATTTGATTATATATGCATAAAAAACTAGAAACTAGTAATAGGGGTTATCTGTTTGGGGCTGGAGAACTAAACAGGTGGGAGATAGGGAAAATGGAGACTTTTCACTTCATGCCTTTTATACCTTTTATTTGTAAATCGTGCAAATATACTTAAATTATTTAAAAAGTTTTAAAATGTGTGGGAATTAGTTTAAGCTCATAAAGCAATGCCCTTTTCCTGTCACGTGAGAAGTGTCTGACTTCGTTTAGCTCTACGTTTTCACTGACTTCTGGTTGACATCCGTCGAAGTTCTGCAGGTGGGTGGGACAGAGGGAACTGAGGCAGAGAAAGCCTGATTCCTCAGGACACGTTGTGTCAGTGAGAACAAGGTTAAATGAGCACAGAACAAACTGAATGTAACAGTTAAGAGTGATGGTTATATGACTTTATGAGAATATTTGTTTTAGTTCTGTACCTCTAGTTCTGTGCGTATTTAAGTGAAATATGCAGGGTGGAAGGGAAAGCTGGAAAAATTATTTGGAGGCTTGAGAAACCAGCCCTTTCATGAAATGCTGAAGTAAGTGGGTCAATTAAATTGAAAAAAGAAAGGGGAAGAAACCATTTGTCTGTAAATATATGCTGAACATAGCAGGAACATTGGGATACAGCTATCCTATATTTTCCATAAACTGGATTTAAAGTAGCGCAAGAGGAATTTAGACTATTTATTATTGAGAAACATCACAATTAGAAGTCTGAAGAAAGCAACACATCAACAAGAAAGGTTGCACATCCCCTTCCCTAATTTTTTTTTTCTATGAAGGTGAAGTGATGGGATTCTAAATTTTAGAAGCTGAACAATGTCTTTTTTTTTTTTTTTTCTCCAGCCTCATAAATTCTGCTTTAGGGGACAGAACTGAACTTGAAGCCTTGTCTTTCAAAGACAAAATCCATGCAAGAGCCCAAATGATTCAATATTGACACACTGTTAGCTGGGATAATTTTTTCTCTTTTTAATCCATATTGTTAATCGGTGAGACATTTTGATCTTTGCTCTAACCAGCCTAACTTTTTAATTTCATTCAGGTGTTGGAGAAGGCAATGGAAATGATCTAAAAGTACAAATAATAATGCAAGGACAGCCTGTCTTCTTCTGTTCTGCTTCCAAAAACTGTAGGGTAAGAGAAAGCATAGAAACTGAAAATTCTAGTGTTTGTTTTAAATCTCAGTGTCAAATCAGCATGTGGCCCTCCCCAAACCATCCCTCACCACAGGGAGAGGCTGTGTTGCTTTCTGGTTACCATCCAACTTGGTGTCCCTGGGTTTGGATTTGAGTCAAGAGTTAAATTTATTGTTCAAAATAGTGTTCAGGGGAAATAGTTTTCCAGAATATATTTTCAGTTCAGAGTGGTGCTTTGCCTTTCACTTTTCCACAAATGCCAAGCATGTTCCCAGGAATCTATCAGAGTTTTAAATTCATGGATCTGTCACTTTTAGCCATATTCTCTTCTTCTTGGTCATTTTTATTATATGGCACTGATTCTGAAATTTTAATGTGCATGAAAATCACCTAGAGACTGGTAAAGATGCAGATTCCTAAGTTATACCCCCAAAGTGTGATTCAGGAAATGTGGAAAGGGGCCCAGGAATCTCTACACTTGGCAATGTCTCAAGTGATTCTAACTCAGCTATCCTATGGGACTGCACAGTGAGAAGCAGCGCAGGGGTGTATGGATCGGGGAGGAATGTCTTTGGGACCAAATAGTCAGTTTTCTCAAAGGCTGAAGAAAAGGTTAAGACTACAAACCTTTCCTGGAGCAACAGGAAAGCTTCCTTCATGGGTGTAAGAAATATAAACTTTTATTTTTTATTTTTTTTTGCGGTACGCGGGCCTCTCACTGTTGTGGCCTCTCCCGTTGCGGAGCACAGGCTCCGGACGCGCAGGCTCAGCGGCCATGGCTCACGGGCCCAGCCGCTCCGCGGCATGTGGGATCTTCCCGGACCGGGGCACGAACCCACGTCCCCTGCATCGGCAGGCGGACTCTCAACCATGCGCCACCTGGAAAGCCCAGAAATATAAACTTTTAAGATTCTTTCTCAGGCTTTGGTCTCTAGTTCTCCTATTACCTCTCCTCTTCCTTCTTTTTACTCCCCTGACCCCCGGGAGGGGGCACTCCCCCCAGGCCTCATCCCTGGCTTTCTGTTCTTATCTCCACACATACTCTATTCTTGGTTCTACACATCCATTCCCCTCCTTTAAACTATAATATCTTCTTTCATTCACTTGACACATATGTATGAGCCCCATACATGGGGTAGACGCAGGAGCTGCAATGTGGGCATTCTTTACCCTAGCAATTCAAACACAGTTGTCAATCCAAATTTATCCAATGAACTTTTCATCTGCTTCTGCAAATGGCACCAGCATTCTCTTACTCAGACTTTCAAATCTGGTATCATCTATGATTCTCTCTCTTTTTTGTTTTTTTTTTTTTTTTGGCGGTACGCGGACCTCTCACTACTGTGACCCACCCGTTGCAGAGCACAGGCTCCGGATGCGCGGGCTCAGCGGCCATGGCTGACGGGCCCAGCCGCTCTGCGGCATGTGGGATCTTCCCGGCCCGGGGCACGAACCCGCGTCCCCTGCATCGGCAGGCGGACTTTCAACCACTGCGCCACCAGGGAAGCCCTTTGATTCTCTCTTTGCCCGTGGCCCCTAAATCCAGTCAGTCACCAATTCCTGCTGATGAGACCACTGGAATCTCTCTTCACTCGCTCCCTTCCTGTCCCCATTTCCACTACCCGGTGTAGGACCTCATTTGCTCATGCCTAGACTTCTCCAGTGGTCTCCTTTCCTTAGCTTTCTCCTATACAGGGCAGTATATAGGGTCCTGCAATATGCATCCTGAAATACTGCTGTCAGTGTAAAAAGCTGTAGCTAGAGCAGAAGACACACTGTGTACCCACGGTCAAAGCTAGTTAATATCTTTGGCGCAATATCCTTTCTTTTTTCTGGCTGTGAGGCATGCGGGATCTTAGTTTCCCAACCAGGGATTGAACCCATGCCCCCTGCAGTGGAAGCGTGGAGTCTTAACCACTGGACCACCAGGGAAGTCCTTTTGGCTCAGTATTCTTATCTGTAAAATAAAGGTTACATCTCAAGTGTTGTGAGGATTGAATTAGATAATATATGTGAAGTTGCTTTGTGAGTTATACATCACTAAATAAATGTTAGATGTGATCATTACCAGCCCAACTTTATCACCTAGGAAATGCTCCACTCTAATCTTCAACAACTTCATTCCTATTTTCCTGGGTCTTGAATTCTCAAGATAGAGCCCTATCATACCTGAGCTTATTCGCATTAGTAACGTGGCCTGCTGTCTCCATGCCAGGTAGACTGGGTCCCCTCTGGCCCTTGGAACACAACACTCTAATTTCTGTTTCCTGTTTTTGCTGGTCTTTCCCCTCTTTCCCCTCCTCCAGCCCTGCCCTCCCAGTCCCCTGTCTGAACTGGATTCTCTTTACAGAGCTCCTCTTTTTTAAAAATTGAAGTATAATTGACATACAATATTATATTAGTTTCAGGTGTACAACATAGTGATCTGACATTTATATACATTATGAGATGATCACCGATAAGTTTAGTTACCATCTGTCACCATTTAAAGTTATTACAACATTATTGACTATATTCCCTATTCTGTATATTACATCCCCATGACTTATTTATAACTGGAAGTTTGTACCTCTTATTCCCCTTCACCTATTTCACCCATCCTCCTATCCCCTGCCAACCACCAGTTTGTTCTTTGTATCTATGAGTCAGCTTCTGTTTTATGTTCATTTGTTTTTTAGATTCTACATGTAAGTGAAATCATGCAGTATTTGTCTTTCTTTGACTTAATACACTTAGCATAATACCTTCTGAGTCCATCCATATTGTCACAAATGAAAGATTTCCTTCTTGTATGGATAATATTCATATATACATACATGTGCATATATATATATATACAGACACATATATACCTCACATTTTCTTTGTTGATGGACTTAGGTTGCTTCCATATCTTGGCTATTGTAAATCATGCTACAGTGAACATAGGGGTGCATATATCTTTTCAAATTAGTGTTGTTGTTGATGGTTTTTTTTGGATAAATACCCAGAAGTGGAATTGTTCAATCATGTGGTAGTTATATTTTTAATTTTTTGAGGAACCTCCATACTGTTTTCCATAGTGGCTGCACCATTTTACATTCCCACCAACAGTGAAAGAGGGTTTCTTTTTTTCCACACCTTCACCAATGTTATTTTTTGTCCTTTTGATAATAGTCATTCTGACAGGTATGAGGTGATGTTCTGGTTTTGAATTGCATTTCCCTGATGATTAGTAATGATGAGCATTTTTTCATGTGCCTGTTGGCCGTCTGTATGTCTTCTTTAGAAAAATGTCTGCTCTAGGTCCTCTGCCCATTTTTCAATTGGATTGTTTCTTGTTTTGATGTTTCTTTTTTAAGTTTTATGAGTTATTTTTATATTCTGGATATTAACGTCTATTGGATACATAATTTACAAGTATCTTCTCCCATTCAATAGATTATCTTTCCATTTTATTGCAGGATTCCTTCACTGTGCAAAAGCATTTTAGTTTGATGTCCCACTTGTTTATTTTTGCTTTTGTTGCCCTTGCCTGAGGAGACGGATCCATAAAGGTATTGCTAAGATCAAAGTCAAAGAGCTGACTGCCTATGCTTTCTTCTAGGAGCTTTATGGTTTCAGGTCTTACATTCAAATTTTTAATCCATTTTAACTTTATTGTCATATGTGGTGTAAGGTAGTGGTCCAGATTCATTCTTTTGCATGTAACTGTCCAGTTTTTCCAACACTGCTTATTGAAGAGATTGTCTTTTCCACTTTGTATATTCTTGTCATCTCTGTTGTAGATTAATTGACCATAAGTGTGTGGATTTATTTCTGGCCTCTCTATTCTGTTCCATTGATCTATGTATCTGTTTTTGTTCCAGTAACATACTGTTTTGAATACTATAACTCTGTGATATAGTTTGAAGTCAGAAAAACGGATACCTCCAGTTTTGTTCTTTTAAAGATTACTGTGGCTATTTGGGGTCTTTTGTGGTTCCACACAAATTTTAGGATTCTAGTTCTGTGAAAAATGCTCTTGGTATTTTGATAGGGATTACATTGAATTTGTATATTGCTTTGGGTAGTAGCATGGACATGTTAACAATATGAATTCTTCCAATCCATAAGCACAGTATACCTTTCCATTTAATTGTGTCACATTTACGTCTTTCATCGACATAGTTTTCAGAGTGCAGGTCTTTCACTTCCGTGGTTAAACTTATTCCTAAGTATTTTATTCTTTTTGATGCAATTTTACTTATTTTTTATTTATTTAAACTTTTTTATTTATTTATTTTTGGCTGTGTTGGGTCTTCGTTTCTGTGCGAGGGCTTTCTCTAGTTGCGGCGAGTGGGGGCCGCTCTTCATCGTGGTGCGTGGGCCTCTCACTGTCGCGGCCTTCTCTTGTTGCAGAGCACAGGCTCCAAACGCGCAGGCTCAGTAGCTGTGGCGCATGGGCTTAGTTGCTCCGCGGCATGTGGGATCTTCCCAGACCAGGGCTCAAACCCGTGTCCCCTGCATTGGCAGGCAGATTCTTAACCATTGTGCCACCAGGGAACTCCCACGGCCTTTGTTTTTAAAAATTGGTTTTATTTTTGGGGATTTTTAAATTGAATTATAGTTGATGGACAATATTATATAAGTTACAGATGTACAACATAGTGATTCACAATTTTTAAAGGTTATACTTCATTCACAGTTATAAAATATTGGCTATATTCCCTGTGTTATACAGTATATCTTTGTAGCTTATTTATTTTATACATAATTTGTACCTCTTAGTCCCCTACCCCTATCTTGCCCCTCCCCCCGTCCATCTCCCCACTGGGAGCCACTAGTTTGTTTTATATCTGTGAGTCTGTTTCTTTTGTTATATTCCCTAGTTTGTTTTATTCTTTATATTCCACATATAAAGGATATCATACGGTATTTGTCCTACTCTGACTTATTTCACTTAGCATAATACCCTCAAAGTCCATCCATGTTGTTGCAAATAGCAAATTGTTCTTTTTTATGGCTGAGTAGTATTCCACTGTGTGATATATATGTGTGTGTTTGTGCGTATATATATATCTATATATCTATATATATATATATATATATAAAGTATATGTTTATCTATCACACAGTGGAATACTACTCATATGCCACATCTTCTTTATCCATTCATCTGTTGATGGACATTTAGGTTGCTTCCATATCTTGGCAATTGTAAATAATGCTGCTATAAACTTTGGAGTGCATGTATGTTTTCGAATTAGTGGGAGTTTTTTCTGTATACATACCCAGGAGTGGATTGCTTGGTCACATGATAGTTCTATTTTTTGGTTTTTTGAGAAGCCTCCATACTGTTTGCCACAGTCGCTGCACCAATTTACTTTCCCACCAACAGTGTATGAAGGGTCCCTTTTCTCCACATCCTTGCCAACATTGGTTGTCCTTTTTTTTTTTAATCTTTATTGGAGTATAATTGCTTCACAATTCTGCGTCAGTTTCTGTTGCACAACAAAGCAAATCAGCCATATGCATACACATCCCCATATCCCCTCCCTCTTGAGCCTCCCTCCCACCCCCCCATCCCACCCCGTAGGTCATCGCAAAGTACCGAGCTGATCTCCCTGTGTTATGCTGCTCCTTCCCACCAGCCAACTGTTTTACATTTAGTAGTGTATGTATGTCGATGCTACTCTCATTTCGCCTCAGCTTTGCCCTCCCACCCCATGTTCTCAAGTCCATTTTCTATGTCTACCTCTTTTTTTTTTTTTTTTTTTTTTTTGGCGGTACACGGGCCTCTCACTGTTGTGGCCTCTCCCGCTGCGGAGCACAGGCTCTGGGCGCGCAGGCTCAGCAGCCATGGCTCACGGGCCTAGCCGCTCCGCGTCATGTGGGATCTTCCCAGACCGGGGCACGAACCCGTGTCCCCTGCCTCGGCAGGCAGACTCTCAACCACTGTGCCACCAGGGAAGCCCCTATGTCTACCTCTTTATTCCTGCCCTGCAACTAGGTTCATCAGTACCATATACATATATTTTTTAGATTCCATATATATGTGTTAGCATACGGTATTTGTTTTTCTCTTTCTGACTGACTTCACTCTGTACAACAGACTCTAGGTCCATCCACCTCACTACAAATAACTCAATTTCGTTTCTGTTCATGACTGAGTAATATTCCATGGTATATATGTGCCACATCTTCTTTATCCATTCAGTTCATCTGTCAGTGGACATTTAGGTTGGTTCCATGTTCTGGCTATTGTAAATAGTGCTGCAATGAACATTGTGGTACGTCTTTTTTTTTTTTGGCTGTGTTGGGTCTTTGCTGTGCATGGGCTTTCTTTAGTTGCAGTGAGCAGGGGCTACCCTTCGTTGCAGTGCACGGGCTCTCTTTGCGGTGGCTTCTCGTGTTGCAGAGCAAGGTCTCTAGGCGCCTGGGCTTCAGGAGTTGTGGCTTGTGGGCTCTGGAGCGCAGGCTCAGTAGTTGTGGCGCACGAACTTAGTTGCTCCACGGCATGTGGGATCTTCCCGGACCAGGGCTCGAACCCATGTCCCCTGCAGTGGCAAGCGGATTCTTAACCACTGTGCCACCAGGGAAGCCCCATGTCTCTTTTTGAATTATGGTTTTCTCAGGGTATATGCCCAGTAGTGGGATTGCTGGGTCATATGGTAGTTCTATTTGTAATTTTTTAAGGAACCTCCGTACTGTTCTCCATAGTGGCTGTATCCATTTACATTCCCACCTACAGTGCATGAGGGTTCCCTTTTCACCACACTCTTTCCAGCATTTATTGTTTCTAGATTTTTTGATAATGGCCATTTTGACTGGCATGAGGTGACCTCATTGTAGTTTTGATTTGCATCTCTCTAATAATTAGTGATGTTGAGCATCTTTTCATGTGCCTCTTGGCCATCTGTATGTCTTTCTTGTGAAATGTCTATTTAGGTCTGCCGCCCATTTTTTAACTGCACTGTTGTTGTTTGTTTGTTTGTTTGTTTTTTACGGAACGCGGGCCTCTCACTGCTGTGGCCTCTCCTGTTGCAGAGCACAGGCTCCGGACGCACAGGCTCAGCCGCTGTGGCTCACGGGCCCAGCCACTCTGCGGCATGTGGGATCCTCCTGGACCGGGGCACAAACCCGCGTCCCCTGCATTGGCAGGTGGACTCTCAACCACTGCGCCACCAGGGAAGCCCTGTTTTTTTGATATTGAACTCCTTGAGCTGTTTGTATATTTTGGAGGTTAATCCTTTGTCCATTGTTTCATTTGCAAATATTTTCTCCCATTCTGAGGGTTGTCTTTTCATCTTGTTTATGGTTTCCTTTGCTGTGCAAAAGCTTTTAAGTTTAATTAAGTCCCATTTGTTTTTTTTTGTTTTTATTTCCGTTACTCTAAGAGGTGGGTCCAAAAAGATCTTGCTGTGGTTCATGACTGTCAGAGTGTTTTTCCTATGTTTTCCTCTAAGCGTTTATAGTGTCTGGTCTTACATTTAAGTCTTTAATCCATTTGGCGTTTATTTTTGTGTATGGTGTTAGGTAGTGTTCTAATTTCAGTCTTTTATATGTAGCTGTCCAGTTTTCCCAGCACCACTTATTGAAGAGGCTTGTCTTCTTTTTGATGATAGCCATTCTGACAGGTTTGAGGTGATATCTCATTGTGGTTTTAATTTGCATTTATCTGATGATTAACAACGTTGAGCATCTTTTCATGTGCCTGTTGGTCATCTGCACGTCCTCTCTGGAAAAATCTCTATTCAGGTCTTCTGCCCATTTTTTAATTGCCTTTTTTTTTTTAATGTTGAGTTGTAGGAGCTGCTTATATATTTTGGATATTAACCCCTTATCAGTCATATCATTTGCAAATATTTTTCCCCATTCAGTAGGTTGTCTCTTCATTTTGTCATTGGTTTCCATTGCTATGTAAAAGCTTATATGCTTAATTAGGTCCCATTTATTTTTGCTTTTGTTTCATTTGATTTAGGAGACAGATCCAAAGAATTATTGCTCTAATTTACATCAAAGAGTGCTCTGCTTACGTTTTCCTCTAGGAGTTTTATAGTATCCAGTCTTACATTTAGGTCTTTAATCCATTTTGAGTTTTTGTACATGGTGTTAGAGAATGTTCTTTTACATGTGGCTGTCCTACAGCCTTTGTTTTAAAGTCTGTTTTGTATAATATAAGTATTGCTACCCCACATTTTTGTTTCTATTTGCATGGAATATTTTTTGTATCCCTTCACTTTCAGTCTGTGTGTGTCTTTAGATCAGAAGTGAATCTCTTGTAGGCAGCCTATAGATGGGTCTTTTTTTTTTTTTTTTAATCCATCAGTCACCCTATGTCTTTTGATTGAAGAATTTACATTTAAAGTGATTATTGATAGTTTGTACTCAATACCATTTTGTGAATTATTTTCTGGTTGTTTTTGCAGTTCTTCTATGTTCCTTCTTCTCTCGCTGTCTTCCTTTGGAATTTGATAACTTTCTTTAGCATTATGTTTGAATTCCTTTTTCTAATTTTTCTCAATATTAGGTTTTTGGTTTGTGGTTAATTTGAGGTTCGTGTATAGCAGCCTATGTGTATAGCAGTCTATTTTAAGTTGATTACTTAAGTTCTACATTTTTACTCCCCCCACTCCATGTTTTATGTTTTTGATACATTTTACATCTTTTGATTTTGTATACCTACTAATTATTGTAGTTATAGTTGATTTTACAACTTTTGTCTTTAAACTTTATAACCTTTGTAAGTGGTTGATCCACTGCCTTTACTCTACATTTGCTTTTACCAGGGAGATTTTTCCTTTCACATGTTTTCTGATTTCTAGTAATGGCCTTTTCTTTCTTTCTTAAAGAAGTCCTTTTAACATTTCTTGTACGACTGGTTCAGTGGTGAACTCCTGTAGTTTCTGCTTGTCAGGGAAACTTTATACCTCCTTCAATTCTGTACAATAACCTTGCCGGATAGAGTATTCTTGGTTGTAAGTTTTTCCCTCTCAGTACTTTGAATATATTGTGCCACTCGCTTATGGCCTGTAAAGTTTCTGCTGAAAAATCAGCTGATAGTCTTATAGGGATTCCCTTGTACATCACTAGTTGTTTTTCCATTCTTTTGCACCTAATATGCTCTTGACTCCATCTACTGTATTGTTCCTTTCAGTAATTGTATTCTTCAGCTCTGATTGGTTCTTTTTTATATCTCTTTGTTGAAGTTCTCACTGTGTTCATTCTTCTTCCAAGTTTGGTGTGTATCTTTATGGGTATTTGAACACTATCAGGTTGATGACTTATGTCCATTTCGTTGGTTCTTATCCTGAAGTTTTGTCTTGTTCTTTCATTTGGAACATATTCCTGTCTCCTCATTTGTTTCTGTGTATTAGGTAGATTAGCTACATCTTCTGGTTTTGAAGAAGGTTTTGTAGGTGGTTTCCTGTGGGGCCCAGAAGAGCAATCCCTGCTAGTCACCAGAGCCAGGGATGTTTTCTGTGTGGGCTGCATGTGCCCGTCCTGTTGTGTGGTGCCACAGTTGCTGCAGTCACACTGGTGGAAGGGGCTGGCCCCCAAGCCAGCTGCCTGTGTGGCCTGGCCCCAGCTGCTGCACATTCACTGGTGGACAAGGCTGGCCCCAGTGTGGCTGGCTGTGGGGCCCAACCACAACAGTTGCAGGTACAGTTGTGAGTGGGATTGGCTCCCACCCTGGGAGGAGGGGGACTATAACCAGCCAAGGACTCCCGCTGGATATGGCAGGGTGGCAGCTGCTTTGGAGGGGTGCCAGCTGGGAGGAGCTGCTTTGGGCAGGAAAGGTCTGCAGGGGAATGCTGGTGTTGGGGTGAGTGGTGGTAGCAAGGTAGATGGCAAATGTTTTGAAATGGCACCTGCCAGTGCTGGGCCAGCCTAGGTAGAAGGAGAATTTTTTAAATGATGCCCACCAGCACTTTGTTGCCCAGAGGCGTTTCTTCCCCCCCTTTGGCACTCACCCTCAAGTTCATGAATGTACTTCACATACGGCCTGGGCACTTTGCAAAGTGCTGCCTCTGTCCTGGGACTCAAAGTGAGTGAATTTGTGTGTGTGCCCTTTAAGAGCAGAGTCTTGGTTTCCTACAGCTCTCCTGGATACAAGCCCTGCTGGTTTTCAAAACCAGATGTTCTGGGGGCTCATTGTCCTGGTGCAGGTCCCCAGGGCTGGGGTGCCTGATGTGGGGCTCAAACCCCTCTCTCCTTAGGGAGAACCTCCGTGTTCTTGAGGTCCCCTCCCACTTGGGGGTAGCTGTGTTGGGGGTATGGGTCCTGCTGAGACCACATCTCTGCCCTCCTCCTGTCTCAATGTGTTTTTTTCTTTATATCCTTAGTTGTAGGAGAGCTGTTCTGCTAGTCTTCAGGTCTTTCTCAAGGAGAGCTGTTGCACACGCAGCTGTAGTTGTGGAGTGTCCGTGGCAGCATCTTCCTACTCCACCATCTGGATCCCGCCTCAGTGCTCCTCTTCATTTATACAAATCCTTCCACGCCCATCTCAGTTTCTACCTCCTCGGTGACACTTTCTCACTCTACGCCTGGTAGCCTCCCTGAAGCACACAGCTGCACCCTTACTCTTCATCATACAGCTTAACACGTAGTTCTATGCTATTCTGCTATCGTTCCTGATGTGTTTTACTCCCTGAAGCATCAACGGAGTCTTCACTTTCTTTTGTATTTTTCACAGGGCCTAGCACAGACCTTTCTCAGTGTGGGGGTCATTATCATACAAGGGTGTATCCGTAACAAATAATCAGTATAGCTTCAGAGTCGTTCATTCCAGAAACTTGGCCTACCTTTGGTCACTCCATCCAGCAGTCTGCTACTGACAAGGCCTAGGATCCCATCAGCAAACACATTTTTGATAAAATGTGAGCAACAAGGCATTGCTTTTTAAATACGCCTACTAGCTTTAAAATTGAGCTTCTTATATATTCCCAACATATGAAAATTAGGTGACACACATTCAACACTCATGTTTACTTGGTTAAAGTCTAATAGAAAATTGAATACCTTGCTTTTCAAGTGTTCCACCATAACCCTCAACCACGATGGCCTGTTAAAAATGTTAGCAGTATTGCAACTTTATAGAAATAAATATTAACATTTATACATGTAGTCATTGGGCTATGAGACCAAGAGTACGTGATTAAATAGAAGAAGCCTCAGTAAGTGAACGTGAACTTCACTGTTGTCTCATTATCAGTTAAGTTTATAGTTCTGAATTCCATGTGTTCATCCACAGATGGTTCATGATGCTGAAACAGACAGAGTAATAATTAATCTATCCAACTGTCCACCTCTGTATGATGAGGTGAAAGTGAAATTTCTCTCTTCTTCTTCGGTGAGTAATCAAGAAACAATCTATGCTGCTAATCTTGTCTAGTCTTCTGAATGATTCTGGTTTGGGATTTCCTTTGCTACAATTCCCAACAAGGGAGATGACAGGAGATGTCAACCCCTAGTCAGGGATGGGGAGAAAAAACAAGTCAGATTTCTATATCGAATTTTTTTGTAAAAAGAAAATATGTAATTAAATATATTTTTGCTCATTTGTTTTCTAAATTATATACAATTTGCATGTATTAATTTTCAAATAAGAAAAAAATACAAAAACCCAGATGTTAAAAACAAAAAAAAAACCCCAATGTATAAAGTACATAGCAGTGATATTTTTGGTTTGTATCTTTAAAACACATTGCTCCCCATAACTTATAAAATACGTTAAAGTGAGGGAGATTTTGCTTTCCTCTCAATTGATGTATAATTCATTTAAAGTAGCATATTTAATCCAATATTTATGAAAAATAATATCTGCCATTGTCATTACAGTATAATTGATGTTACCATTTATCAAATGTTTGTCTGATTATTCTGTATATAGCAAATTTCTAAGCCCCAATAGTTTCATTTTCCTATTAAATCATCAACCAGATCCGCCAACGTATAACTGTGTTTGCTCAATTTAAAGCTTATTTCCTGTGCCCTCCTGCATCCCCTGCTTTCTCCCTGTTGGCGGAGAATTTACTAAGTTTGAAATGGTACATGTGTTGAAGCAAGTGGCTGGGATAGCTCCCCTTGAATAACGGAGCCAGTCTGAATTCTCTGAATCAGTGGTCTCTAAGCAGAAGCACTGGTGTAGGGGCACTAGCTAAGGGGATGTTGGTGATACCTGGCCTTTGTGATTGTCAAGGGTCATGAGATGAAAGCACTTTCAGAAATCTTAGGTATTTCTATCATCATCAATCGTGGTTAATTATCCAATGTAGCTGCTCCTTGTAGGAACGGATGATATTATTGGGGCAGAAATAAACATAGGTACTTAGTAGATTCCGTTTAGCACTATCCGAACGAGATTAAAAGACCAGTGTCTAAATTTATAAATATCTATCATAGAGAAAATACATGTCCTTAAAAATTTTGCTAGAAATGGCGAGAGAAAGGAACAGCAATCTCTCAAAGTCTCTGTCTTGGTGTCTTGAGTATAATGTTGACGGTAAGTGCTGCATATTCAATAGCTGCAGTTATTTGATGAATGTACAGATGAATAAAGGAAGGGATTTTAATCCCTTTGGAAAGATTATTTTTCACAGTAAAATGGAAACTAAGAACTAATTTTTGTTTTTACCATGTCTTTTTAGGCTCTTCCTAAATACTATGACAACTGTCCATTTTTCTTTTGGTTCCATACATCATTTATACAAAATAACAGGTATGGCTATGGTATAATCCAGTAGAAACAGCTTAGTCTCGAATGTTTATGTAAGAGGTAATGACAAGTCTTTTGCTAATTGCCATAAGCCCAATTTATAGAAACCAAAAAATCCTTGAGTCACTGTTCTTCATTGCCTTCCTTATTGTGATCTGATTATTTTAAAAATATGGCTATTTTTTTAACATCTTTATTGGAGTATAATTGTCTTACAATGTTGTGTTAGTTTCTGCTGTATAACAAAGTGAATCAGCTATATGTATACATATATCCCCATACCCCCTCCCTCTTGCGTCTCCCTCCCACCATCCCTATCCCACCCCTCGAGGTGGACACAAAGCACCGAGCTGATCTCCCTGTGCTATGCAGCTGCTTCCCACTAGCTAGCTATTTTACACCTGGTAGTATATACAAATCCATGCCACTCTCTCACTTCTTCCCAGCTTACCCTTCCCATTCCCCGTGTCCTCAAGTCCATTCTCTATGTCTGTCTTTATTCCTGCCCTGTCCCTAGGTTCATCAGAACCAATTTTTTAGATTCCATATATATGTGTTAGCATACAGTATTTGTTTTTCTCTTTCTGACTTACTTCACTCTGTATTATAGACTCTAGGTCCATCCACCTCACTACAGATAACTCAATTTCATTTCTTTTTATGGCTGAGTAATATTCCATTACATATATGTGCCACATCTTCTTTATCCATTCACCTGTTGATGGACACTTAAGGTTGCTTCCATGTCTTGACTATTGTAAACAGAGCTGCAATGAACATTGTGGTACATGACTCTTTTTGAATTATGGTTTTCCTCAGGGTATATGCCCAGTAGTGGGATTGCTGGGTCATATGGTAGTTCTATTTGTAGTTTTTTAAGGAACCTCCATACTGTTCTCCATAGTGGCTGTACCAATTTACATTCCCACCAACAGTGCAAGAGGGTTCCCTTTTCTCCACACCCTCTCCAGCATTTATTGTTGGTAGATTTTTTGATCATGGCCATTCTGACTGGTGTGAGGTGACACCTCATTGTTATTTTGATTTGCATTTCTCTAATGATTAGTGATGCTGAGCATTCTTTCATGTGTTTGTTGCCACTGTGTATATCTTCTTTGGAGAAATGTCTTTTTAGGTCTTCTGCCCATGTTTGGATTAGGTTGTTTGTTTTTTTGATATTGAGCTTCATTTTTCATATTGAGCTTGTATATTTTGGAGATTAATCCTCTGCCAGTTGCTTCATTGGCAAATATTTTCTCCCATTCTGAGGGTTGTCTTTTCAACTTGTTTATGGTTTCCTTTGCTGTGCAAAAGCTTTGAAGTTTCATTAGGTTCCATTTTTTGTTTGTTTTTATTTCCATTTCTCTAGAAGGTGGGTCAAAAAGGATCTTGCTGTGATTTATGTCATAGTGTTCTTCCTATGTTTTCCTCTAAGAGTTTTATAGTGCCTGGCCTTACATTTAGGTTTCAAATCCATTTTGAGTTCATTTTTGTGTATGGTGTTAGGAAGTGTTCTAATTTCATTCTTTGACACGTGGCTGTCCAGTTTTCCCAGCACCACTTATGGAAGAGGCTGTCTTTCCTCCATTGTAGATTCTTGCCTCCTTTATCAAAGATAAGGTGACCACATGTGTGTGAGTTTATCTCTGGGCTTTCTACCCTGTTCCATTGATCTGTATTTCTGTTTTTGTGTGAGTACCATACTGTCTTAATTACTATAGCCTTGTCATATAGTCTGAAGTCAGGGAGCCAGATTCCTCCAGCTCCGTTTTTATTTCTCAAGATTACTTTGGCTATTTGGGGTCTTTTGTGTTTCCATACAAACTGTGAAATTTTTTGCTCTAGTTTTGTGAAAACTGCCATTGGTAGTTTGTTAATTGCATTGAATCTGTAGATTGCTTTGGGTAGTATACTCATTTTCACAATGTTGATCCTTCCAACCCAAGAACATGGTATATCTCTCCATCTGTTTGTATCCTCTTTAATTTCTTTCATCAGTGTCTTACATTTTTCTGCATACAGGTCTTTTGTCTCCTTAGGTAGGTTTATCCCTAGGTATTTTATTCTTTTTGTTTGCAGTGGTGAATGGGAGTGTTTCCTTAATTTCTCTTTCAGATTTTTCATCCCTAGTGTATAGGAATCAAGACATTGCTGTGAATTTTGGATCCTGCTACTTTACCAAATTCATTGACTAGCTCTAGTAGTTTTCTGGTAGCATCTTTAGGATTCTCAATGTATAGTATCATGTCATCTGCAAATAGTGACAGTTTTACTTCTTTTCCGATTTGGATTCCTTTTCTTCTCTGATTGTAAAAATATGGCTATTCTTGAGACCCACTGTTGCATTATCCTCAAGGTCCATGCCATAGGACTGTGTTATAAAACATACTAGAAGCAGATCTTGAGTGTGGCAACAAATCCCTCCCATGAAAGTTTAATATGAGTGTGTTCAGTACGTTGAATATGGCAGGTCCTCAGTATGTGTGGATTTACTGATGACTGACCAACACCAAATTCTGTGCCACAGGAAGGTGTCATCCAGGGAGACTTCAGCTAGTTTAAAAGCGAGTTGACACACTTACATCTAGGGCAGAAGTTATAAGACACAGTAAGTATCAGTGAGGACAGCTTTTAAAAAATCAGTAATAGTCTCGCATTTAAAACTGATTTTCTTATAACTAAATCGGGTAATCTATTTTTAAAAAGTAATTGATTTGAAGAGTATTCCAAAGAACCTCTATCGTATCTGAAACTCATTCCTAAATCTAGAAGTTCTCCATGTCTTCTATTCTGTGGTGCTGAAAATTTGAGGTTGGTATCACCATACCATTCAATACAAAAGGAAAGATAACATTCAAAAAACCATACAGAAGAGTTTTGAAGAAGTGGTTATGATTGTATGTGGCACGAATTGACAGTTCCCATGACATACAATCCTAGCCTTTTCTTCAAATGTAGACTGCATCTAATCCCACCTCAAGTCCACTAAGGTGCTGGTAAATAAAAACCTAGACTAAACACCTACAATGCACACACATTTAGTGGATATTGATAGGGTGAACTTTGGATTTGATGGAACATTTTTACCAATTTTGTCCCCTGGATGTATCCAGACAGAAAACTGCGACTTATAACATGAGCGAAGTCCCTCACATAGACATCGAGGTGGAACTTCATTTGGTACTACTTCTCAAAAGTGGTTCTTGCTAAAGGGCACAGTTTTTTCCTTTAAAACACCATGTTCATAGTAGAGAAGCAACATGCTAGATCACTTTTTTTTCTCCTCACTTTTATACTTTCTGAAGATTTAACGTGTGAATGTCCATACTCCTTGGTAAAGCTGTTTTTATTATGCGACTTAATTTACCCAAAATGCCAACTTCATCATTTAAAAGACACTTGTTATTACTGGGTTTTAATATACATCTAGTCTGCTTTATCACATATAGAAATTAAATGTAGATGTTCATTCCATAAAAGGCACTATTAAAAGGATCAGTGATACGTTCTTACTGAAGGTCATGATATTTTTGTGTCTTAAGAGAGAAAGTGGGAGAGCTGGTCTTTGAAAGCTAATTAGATGCAGAGGAGGGGTCGAGACTGATGGTGGCCAGCAAGGCTTTTTTTTTTTTTAAAGCTCTAACAAGGGTGTCCTACAGCATGGCTTTTCTGTTAGCCCTACAATAAAATGTAATTTTTTTTTTCTATTCTAGGCTTTATCTTTCAAGAAGTGAATTGGATAATCCCCACAAACCAAAAACATGGAAAATTTACCATCCAGAGTTTGCAGTCGAGGTCTATTTTGATGACGTGACCAACTGTAGTTCCCCTTCTGGCTAGAATCATGTTCTTCCCAATCCTTGCTACCTATTAAACCTATTTCCTTGCTGATATATTTACATATATATATACATATGTCCTTGAGAACTGTATTAAATATATACAAGGGAGAATGTCAATGGCAATCGTTTTTTTGAAAGAAGTCACAGTTTTCATTTGTATTGAGATAAATTTGAAACAGTACACAGGAACGTCAGTTGTCACTGAAGGACTCAGAAATAAAACTTTCCTATCAAAGTAACATATTTATAAATTGTGATTACCCCCAATACTGTGGGTTTATTTACTTATATATTTTTGGACGAGTATTCATTCCCTGCTTTCTTTTTTATTTTTTTATTTTTTTTATTTTTTGCTTTATAACAAATTTTTTTTTTTTTTTTTTTTTTTTTTTGCGGTACGCGGGCCTCTCACTGCCGTGGCCTCTCCCGCCGCGGAGCACAGGCTCCGGACGCTCAGGCCCAGCGGCCATGGCTCACGGGCCCAGCCACTCCGCGGCACGTGGGATCCTCCCGGACTGGGGCACGAACCCGTATCCCCTGCATCGGCAGGCGGACCCCCAACCACCGCGCCACCAGGGAAGCCCTATAACAAATTTAATCAGTTATACATATACATATGTTCCCATATCCCCTCCCTTTTGCGTCTCCCTCCCACCCTCCCTATCCCACCCCTCCAGGCGGTCACAAAGCACCGAGCTGATCTCCCTGTGCTATGCGGCTGCTTCCCACTAGCTATCTACCTTACGTTTGGTAGTGTATATATGTCCATGCCACTCTTTCACTTTGTCACAGCTTACCCTTCCCCCTCCCAATATCCTCAAGTCCATTGTCTAGTAGGTCTGTGTCTTTATTCCTGTCTTACCCCTATGTTCTTCATGACATTTTTTTTTCTTAAATTCCATATATATGTGTCAGCATACAGTATTTGTCTTTCTCTTTCTGACTTACTTCACTCTGTATGACAGACTCCAGGTCCATCCACCTCATTACAAATAGCTCAATTTCATTTCTTTTTATGGCTGAGTAATATTCCGTTGTATATATGTGCCACATCTTCTTTACCCATTCATCCGATAATGGACACTTAGGTTGTTTCCATCTCCGGGCTATTGTAAATAGGGCTGCTATGAACATTTTGGTACATGACTCTTTTTGAATTAAGGTTTTCTCAGGGTATATGCCCAGTAGTGGGATTGCTGGGTCATATGGTAGTTCTATTTGTAGTTTTTTAAGGAACCTCCATACCGTTCTCCATAGTGGCTGTACCAATTCACATTCCCACCAGCAGTGCAAGAGTGTTCCCTTTTTTCCACACCCTCTCCAGCATTTATTGTTTCTAGATTTTTTGATGATGGCCATTCTGACTGGTGTGAGATGATATCTCATTGTAGTTTTGATTTGCATTTCTCTAATGAGTAAAGATGTTGAGCATCCTTTCATGTGTTTCTTGGCAGTCTGTATATCTTCTGTGGAGAAATGTCTATTTAGGTCTTCTGCCCATTTTTGGATTGGGTTGTTTGTTTTTTTGTTATTGAGCTGCATGAGCTGCTTATAAATTTTGGAGATTAATCCTTTGTCAGTTGCTTCATTTGCAAATATTTTCTCCCATTCTGAGGGTTGTCTTTTGGTCTTGTTTATGGTTTCCTTTGCTGTGCAAAAGCTTTGAAGTTTCATTAGGTCCCATGTGTTTATTTTTGTCTTTATTTCCATTTCTCTAGGAGGTGGGTCCAAAAGGATCTTGCTGTGATTTATGTCATAGAGTGTTCTGCCTATGTTTTCCTCTAAGAGTTTGATAGTGTCTGGCCTTACATTTAGTTCTTTAATCCATTTTGAGCTTATTTTTGTGTATGGTGTTAGGGAGTGATCTAATCTCATACTTTTACATGTCCCTGTCCAGTTTTCCCAGCACCACTTATTGAAGAGACTGTCCTTTCTCCACTGTACATTCCTGCCTCCTTTATCAAAGATAAGGTGACCATATGTGTGTGGGTTTATCTCTGGGCTTTCTATCCTGTTCCATTGATTGATCTTTCTGTTTTTGTGCCAGTACCATACTGTCTTGATTACTGTAGCTTTGTAGTATAGTCTGAAGTCAGGGAGCCTGATTCCTCCAGCTCCGTTTTTCGTTCTCAAGATTGCTTTGGCTATTCGGGGTCTTTTGTGTTTCCATACAAATTGTGAAATTTTTTGCTCTAGTTCTGTGAAAAATGCCAGTGGTAGTTTGATAGGGATTGCATTGAATCTGTAGATTGCTTTGGGTAGTAGAGTCATTTTCACAATGTTGATTCTTCCAATCCAAGAACATGGTACATCTCTCCATCTATTTGTATCATCTTTAATTTCTTTCATCAGTGTCTTATAATTTTTTGCATACAGGTCTTTTGTCTCCTTAGGTAGGTTTATTCCTAGATATTTTATTCTTTTTGTTGCAATGGTAAATGGGAGTGTTTCCTTGATTTCACTTTCAGATTTTTCATCATTAGTATATAGGAATGCCAGAGATTTCTGTGCATTAATTTTGTATCCTGCAACTTTACCAAATTCATTGATTAGCTCTAGTAGTTTTCTGGTAGCATCTTTAGGATTCTCTATGTATAGTATCATGTCATCTGCAAACAGTGACAGCTTTACTTCTTCTTTTCCGATTTGGATTCCTTTTATTTCCTTTTCTTCTCTGATTGCTGTGGCTAAAACTTCCAAAACTAGGTTGAATAAGAGTGGTGAGAGTGGGCAACCTTGTCTTGTTCCTGATCTTAGTGGAAATGGTTTCAGTTTTTCACCATTGAGGACAATGCTGGCTGTGGGTTTGTCATATATGGCCTTTATTATGTTGAGGAAAGTTCCCTCTATGCCTACTTTCTGCACGGTTTTTATCATAAATGGGTGTTGAATTTTGTTGAAAGCTTTCTCTGCATCTATTGAGATGATCATATGGTTTTTCTCCTTCAATTTGTTAATATGGTGTATCACGTTGATTGATTTGCGTATATTGAAGAATCCTTGCATTCCTGGAATAAACCCCAGTTGATCATGGTGTATGATCCTTTTAATGTGCTGTTGGATTCTGTTTGCTAGTATTTTGTTGAGGATTTTTACATCTATGTTCATCAGTGATATTGGCCAGTAGTTTTCTTTCTTTGTGACATCCTTGTCTGGTTTTGGTATCAAGGTGATGGTGGCCTCGTAGAATGAGTTTGGGAGTGTTCCTCCCTCTGCTATATTTTGGAAGAGTTTGAGAAGGATAGGTGTTAGCTCTTCTCTAAATGCTTGATAGAATTCGCCAGTGGAGCCATCTGGTCCTGGGCTTTTGTTTGTTGGAAGATTTTTAATCACAGTCTCAAATTCAGTGCTTGTGATTGGTCTGTTCATATTTTCTATTTCTTCCTGATTCAGTCTTGGCAGGTTGTGCATTTCTAAGAATTTGTCCATTTCTTCCAGGTTGTCCATGTTTTTGGCATAGAGTTTCTTATAGTAATCTCTCATGATCTTTTGTATTTCTGCAGTGTCAGTTGTTACTTCTCCTTTTTCATATCTAATTCTATTGATTTGAATCTTCTCCGTTTTTTTCTTGTTGAGTCTGGCTAATGGTTTATCAATTTTGTTTATCTTCTCAAAGAACCAGCTTTTAGTTTTATTGATCTTTGCTATCGTTTCCTTCATTTCTTTTTCATTTATTTCTGATCTGATTTTTATGATTTCTTTCCTTCTGCTAACTTTGGGATGTTTTTGTTCTTCTTTCTCTAATTGCTTTAGGTGCAAGGTTAGGTTGTTTATTCGAGATGTTTCCTGTTTCTTAAGGTGGGATTGTATTGCTATAAACTTCCCTCTTAGAACTGCTTTTGCTGCATCCCATAGGTTTTGGGTCGTTGTGTCTCCATTGTCATTTGTTTCTAGGTATTTTTTAATTTCCTCTTTGATTTCTTCAGTGATCACTTCGTTATTAAGTAGTGTATTGTTTAGCCTCCATGTGTTTGTATATTTTACAGATCTTTTCCTGTAATTGATATCTAGTCTCATAGCATTGTGGTCAGAAAAGATACTTGATACAATTTCAATTTTCTTAAATTTACCAAGGCTTGATTTGTGACCCAAGATATGATCTATCCTGGAGAATGTTCCATGAGCACTTGAGAAAAATGTGTATTCTGTTGTTTTTGGATGGAATGTCCTATAAATATCAATTAAGTCCATCTTGTTTAATGTATCATTTAAAGCTTGTGTTTCCTTATTTATTTTCATTTTGGATGATTTGTCCATTGGTGAAAGTGGGGTGTTAAAGTCCCCTAGTATGATTGTGTTACTGTCGATTTCTCCTTTTATGGCTGTTAGTATTTGCGTTATGTATTGAGGTGCTCCTATGTTGGGTGCATAAATATTTACAATTGTTATATCTTCTTCTTGGATCGATCCCTTGATCATTATGTAGTGTCCTTCTTTGTCTCTTCTAGTAGTCTTTATTTTAAAGTCTATTTTGTCTGATATGAGAATTGCTACTCCAGCTTTCTTTTGGTTTCCATTTGCATGGAATATCTTTTTCCATCCCCTTACTTTCAGTCTGTATGTGTCTCTAGGTCTGAAGTGGGTCTCTTGTAGACAGCATATATATGGGTCTTGTTTTTGTATCCATTCAGCCAATCTGTGTCTTTTGGTGGGAGCATTTAGTCCATTTACATTTAAGGTAATTATTGATATGTATGTTCCTATTCCCATTTTCTTAATTGTTTTGGGTTCGTTATTGTAGGTCTTTTCCTTCTGTTGTGTTTCTTGCCTAGAGAAGTTCCTTTAGCATTTGTTGTAAAGCTGGTTTGGTGGTGCTGAACTCTCTCAGCTTTTGCTTGTCTGTAAACGTTTTAATTTCTCCATCAAATCTGAATGAGATCCTTGCTGGGTAGAGTAATCTTGGTTGCAGGTTTTTCTCCTTCATCACTTTAATTATGTCCTGCCACTCCCTTCTGGCTTGTAGAGTTTCTGCTGAGAGATCAGCTGTTATCCTGATGGGGATTCCCTTGTGTGTTATTTGTTGTTTTTGCCTTGCTGCTTTCAATATGATTTCTTTGTGTTTAATTTTTGACAGTTTGATTAATATGTGTTTTGGCGTATTTCTCCTTGGATTTATTCTGTATGGGACTCTCCGTGCCTCCTGGACTTGATTAACTATTTCCTTTCCCATATTAGGGAAGTTTTCAACTATAATCTCTTCAAATATTTTCTCAGTCCCTTTCTTTTTCTCTTCTTCTTCTGGAACCCCTATAATTCGAATGTTGGTGCGTTTAATGTGTCCCAGAGGTCTCTGAGACTGTCCTCTGTTCTTTTCATTCTTTTTTCTTTATTTTGCTCTGCAGCAGTTATTTCCACTATTTTATCTTCCACCTCACTTATCCGTTCTTCTGCCTCAGTTATTCTGCCATTGATTCCATCTAGAGTATTTTTTATTTCATTTATTGTGTTTTTAATCGATGCTTGATTCATCTTTAGTTCTTCTAGGTCCTTGTTAACTGTTTCTTGCATTTTGTCTATTCTATTTCCAAGATTTTGGATCTGGGAAATAGAATCTTGGATCATCTTTACCATCATTATTCTGAATTCTTTTTCAGGTAGACTGCCTATTACCTCTTCATTTGTGAGGTCTGGTGGGTTTTTATCTTGCTCCTTCTCCTGCTGTGTGTTTTTCTGTCTTCTCATTTTGCTTATGTTACTGTGTTTGGGGTCTCCTTTTTGCAGGCTGCAGGTTCGTAGTTCCCGTTGGTTTTGGTGTCTGTCCCCAGTGGCTAAGGTTGGTTTAGTGGGTTGTGTAGGCTTCCTGGTGGAGGGGACTAGTGCCTGTGTTGTGGTGGATGAGGCTGGATCTTGTCTTTCTGGTGGGCAGGTCCACGTCTGGTGGTGTGTTTTGGGGTGTCTGCGGACTTTTTATGATTTTAGGCCACCTCTCTGCTAATGGGTGGCGTTGTGTTCCTGTCTTGCTAGTTGTTTGGCATAGGGTGTCCAGCACTGTAGCTTGCTGGTCGTTGAGTGAAGCTGGGTGCTGGTGTTGAGATGGAGATCTCTGGAAGATTTTCGCCGTTTGATATTATGTGGAGCTGGGAGGTCTCTTGTGGACCAGTGTCCTGAAGTTGGCTCTCCCACCTCAGAGGCACAGCACTGACTCCTGGCTCCTCAATTTGGGATGATTTGTTGTCTATTCGTGTATTCCACAGATGCAGGGTACATCAAGTTGATTGTGGAGCTTTAATCCGCTGCTTCTGAGGCTGCTGGGAGAGGTTTCCCTTTCTCTTCTTTGTTCTCACAGCTCCCGGGTCTCAGCTTTGGATTTGGCCCCGCCTCTGCGTGTAGGTCGCCGGAGGGTGTCTGTTCTTCGCTCAGACAGGACAGGGTTAAAGGAGCAGCCTCTTCGGGGACTCTGGCTCACTCAGGCCGGGCGGGAGGGAGGGGCACGGAGTGCGGGGCGAGCCTGCAGCGGCAGAGGTCGGCGTGACGTTGCACCAGCCCGAGGCGCGCCGTGCGTTCTCCCAGGGAAGCCACCCCTGGATCCCGGGACCCCGGCAGTGGCGGGCTGCACAGGCTCCCGGAAGGGCGGTGTGGACAGTGACCTGCGCTCGCACACAGGCTTCTTGGCGGCGGCAGCAGCAGCCCCAACGTCCCACGCCCGTCACTGGGCTCCGCGCTTTCAGTCGTGACTCGCGCCCGTCTGTGGAGCCCCTTTAAGCAGCGCTCTTAATCCCCTCTCCTTGCGCACCAGGGAACCAAGAGGGAAGAAAAAGTCTCTTGCCTCTTCGGCAGCTCCAGAGTTTTCCCGGACTCCCTTCCGGCTAGCTGTGGCACATTAGTCCCCTTCAGGCTGAGTTCTCGCCGCCAGCCCCAGTCCTCTCCCTGCGCTCTGACCGAAGCCCGAGCCTCAGCTTCCGGCACCGCCCGCCCCGGCGGGCGAGCAGACAAGCCTCTCGGGCTGGTGAGTGCCGCTCGGCACCGATCCTCTGTGCGGGAATCTCTCCGCTTTGCCCTACCCAGGTATGTGGGGAGTTTCTTGCCTTTTGGGAGGTCTGGGGTCTTCTGCCAGCGTTCAGTAGGTGTTCTGTAGGAGTTGTTCCACGTGTAGCTGTATTTCTGGTGTATCCGTGGGGAGGAAGGTGATCTCCGCGTCTTACTCTTCCGCCATCTTACCCGGAAGTCCCCCTGCTTTGTTTTACATTTGTAATTTCGGATTTGTTAGAAAAGTAATTTCTAATTTCCTTCTTCTTCTTGATTTACAAACTATTAACGAGCATCAGAAATGGCAGCAAAGATTGTTTTAAAACCCCTCACCCCAGCTCACAACCAGCTTCACCTAAGCTTGGGGAACTCTGAAGTAAGGTCAAGTTTTCATTATAGACACTGGTTAGTCCTGTGTCCACAGGGAATCATTTTCTCTTTGGTACCAGGTGCTACTTTATTCTAAGTACTTTCACTGCCATTATCTTAAGGCCCTAATTGTCTTTGAAAACAGTTCTATGTTGGCTTGACTATTTGAGTGATTTTCCTTTTATTGGCAAGGCTCTCAACAATCTAGCCCAAGTTGAATTGATCAGGAAATGAAAAGTAGCAAATGATGAGAACCAGCGCCTCTGCTAAAACACAGGCACTCGTTACTGAAAAACCTTGCACTTTGCGAAAAGCACACGATAAACAAAATAGGGTTTCGGGGGTTGGGACAGACCATTCCAACTAAGCAGTGTTGTAACAGAGCACTAACCACTGGCCACTTGGGTTGGCAGCCCCAGGAGGTCTGGAGGTTGCCACAGGCAGTATTTTTTAAGGGAAACTAGAGCAACAGTTTATAGAGAAGGGTTGGTGGGTGCCAAGCTAGCAGGGATGGGAGGAGAGCCGCCAGCGTGGTGGCGTGGAAGGCCATGCAGGTGCTTCTCTCCCCCTCAAAATAGCCCCCAAAAAGCCCAGCTGCAAAGGTTATTCTACTCCCCTTAATCTGACTCCCCTTAGAGGAAGAGCTCTTGGAGACACAGCCTTTCAAACTCCTTCCATGTTATGACTACATTATTCCCTGTCATTTGGGTTACAGAAATGTATTGTGGCAGCCCAGGTTATTGCCTTTAAAATTCCTGCAGCTATAATCTGTGGAGGGCAGATCAGCGGGCAGGCCTAGGTGAATGGGAAAAAAAGTGAGGAGTAAGATCTACCTTTAATACTGGCACAAGTTGGGAAACCCCAGTTTTTCAGAATCTTGCTTTTTGAAATAAAGGAAATTAAAGTTGGGGGGGGTTCTCTTCCCTAACCCTCCAAAATGGATTAAAATTTCTGGCAATTATGAGCTGTCACACTGGTCTGCTTTTGCTCATAAAGAGAACTTGTTCAGGGCCTCCAGCAGGGCTGCTTTCCTAGAACCCAGTGCGAAGAATTCGTTAAACAACTTGAGAAACTTAGATCATAATATATCAGAACGCTACTGGTTTTCTTGAATAGAATTTACTGATCTGGAACAGAACTATCCAAAACTTGATATCCAGAAGTTGATTTTAAAAAATAGAATGGCATCCTGCCAAATGAGTCACATCACATACAGAGCCTGGTGGAGGGAGAGTAATTCTAGTGGGCCACATTTCGTAACTGCAGTGTATACAGAATATGTATATCAGTAGTTATTTTACATCAGGAATCTTGCTGACAAAAAAAAACAATGCTCGTTGCAATAAAACCATCACCTTAAAATATCACCATACATAACTCAAACATTCCTGACAGTTGGTTCTTAGCCCGTAAAGTACTTAAAGAAATCATATAGTCAACTATTAGGCAAATTTAATGATAGAACACGAGAATTTCTTTAAACACAGTATTTCAAGTTACTCTATTTTTGTCTGGAGTACAGATTTGAAACGGTACAAATTGTACCCAAATACTGAACCATGAATTAAGCAAACAGAATGAAACGTAAAAAACACCAACTCTGTGTTAAGCTTCCATTCATTACTCCCACTCACTCTTACTTGCCTTAGACAGTTTCTGTTGAAGATATTCAGTTAAATGTTCACAGGACAACACGTGAGAAGACCTACTGCCAACAGGGCTTAGACAACAGGGGCCCGGTGGGCTCTGGAGCAGGTCACTTCCTGAGGGAAGCCAGTCCCATTTGCTGTTTTTGCTTCAATCCAGGCCTGTTCAGAAGAAGCACCACTCAGTAGCTACTGACCGTTTAAGTACGGACAAAAGTAAGGCAGAAAAATTGCTTTTCAAGAAAAGGCAAACGGAAGACCAGGCATAGCTCTGGAGCCGATCGCGCACAACAGCGGGCATCCCCCCTCCACTAAACGTCTGCCAGCAGCTGGCCTTCCCGACCCTCTCTGGCTTCTGGCCGGAGTCGCCACCGAGGCTGCAGGGAGAACAAAAACTTGTGCAAACTGGAGGTCTCACACAAGGCTTCCGTTCTGCCGACAGGGGCGGACATACCAGTGTGGATCATGATTACCACATCAGCCGCGGGGGCGGATTAAGCACTCTTTATTAGAGGCCTGGGGGGTCTCGGAGCAGCACAGAATGAGGCGGCTGACCTCACTGGTGACGACAAGGGCTCCCGTAAACCAGACGACCAGGGAACAGCTGCCCATGCCGTCTACGGGAGTCAGATGAACCAGGGTTTGTTAGTAGTGCATACGTACGGCATAGTTTAATGAAATTACCTTGGCTTCGTTGATTAAGTCACACCCCAGAGACCACCATCACTGAAATTCACAACAGCCAGTACCCCACATTAAAGGCTCCAGCATGGCAAGGAGTGAGGGATCCCGAGACAAACTTCAGCCTGAGTCAGCCCTGACACCCCTCACGGGGAGTGCAAGCACGACAAAGACCACTTTGCCCACAAGCACCACCACTCCGTCCCCAGACGGGGAGCCAGGGCCTCTCTCGGCTTTGGCACGCTGCTCCCTGGAAGGGCTTGTGATGGGCAGAGGCAAGAAGGGCGTGGTCCAGAGTGGATCAGCAGCCCCACAGGTGGTCCCACAGACTTCTCTGGGATCCCGCCCAGGCCAGGACACACAGAGGCAGAAGCTCGGGGCCGCTGTCGGCCACAGTCTAAACAGAGCAGCCCAGGCCCCTCCCCTCAGCCCCTGCCTTGAGCTCAAGCCCAGCAGAGAGGAGCTCCTTGGGACGGGAGGAGGGGCTGGCACAGGCGAGGGCCGTGCTGCTTCCCAAAGGCTCTGGGCCACACCCAGCAATGTGTCCAAGCCTGGACTGTGATCCCGCCTGGACTGTGATCCCACCTGGAAGAAGATGGATGGCACTGTTGCCACCGAGGAGCACCTTGGGAAAATCCAGGACGCTTACTCTGAAACTTAAACCAAGAACACGGGAGCCACACCAGTATGCAGGTATATTCTCCTCTTTAGAATCTAGACGGACGCCTTAGTTTTCAAGCACCACAGGAAAACTTTTTAAAAACTTTAACCAATTATTATAGGGTACATGCTCAGCAGATTTTAAAAGAGACCCACATCTAGAATGGATTAAGCATTTATAACCATCCTCATGAAACATGGTTACCTCTGTTTTTTTCTAGTGAGATCTGAGATTAAACATGGAACTAAATTGTGCTTCACTCACAACGCAGAACCATCTAAACTACATGTACACATACAGCTTTATGCAAAATCCCTTGATAGAGCTCTACTTAGCCTTTCTGATTAGGTACCTAGGGCCAGCAGCCCACCCTGTATGTCCCACCAAGGACAAGAGCAGCAACTTTTCCATTTCACTACAATTATGGGCAGAAATTATATAATATAAAAGAGAAGCTCTTCTATAAAGTTTAAGGTAGAAGATAGAAAAATGGAAGACACACAAAAAATTTCCACAAAATCAAAAAATTCCATATTGGTCTTATACTCCTCGAAACCCTGAGAACTGCAGTCCTCAAACAGCTTCACTTGGATCGAGGTTTGCCAGAACACTTCAGTATGCTTCAAACTGGCTCATCATCAACTTCCTGCTGTATTCATAGGCCAAAAAGAGCGCCCCATTGGCAGGGAACTCACGAATCATGGTAGGTTTCAGTCCAGAATATAAGGCCGTTATTCCTAGAAAACAAAAGGGTGACCAGAGACTGAACTCCTCCTCCTTGGAAATATCCCAGGAACCCACACAGCACAGATATTTTTACAGTTACAAATCCAGACAATAGCGCTAGAAACCAGCAGTGATGGAACAGGTTTCCCTGGGCTACTGGAAGTAGACAGACTAGTAGAAACAAGGGCAAGGGCAGGTCTGCAGCAAAGCTGGCGAGGCTCAGGGAACAGTCACCGATCCCGTGCCTGTTACCTCCTGGTAAGCGGGTCAGGCAGAGCAGGGGGCCTCACGTGGGCAGACAGGAGGCAGCCACAGAGCCACGGACGACAGCAACTTCGCAGCTTCACCTGGGGTGGCGAGGACCACGAGGCCCTGGGCCAGAACACAGAGCACTGACATTGACGTCGAAGACCTGTTTCTAGTATTAGCACCGCCCAAGGCAGTTCTGAAGATCCAGGCAGATGAGGGAGGTGTAAGTACTTTGGAAAACTATCAAGTGTAATGCAAATTTAAAAGGGGTTACTGTTAGTAATATGCAAAATGTCTGTGCTCTATTTGGGGTTAAAGCAACTTCTGCATGCCGTTACTGTGCTCACTTTCTCTCAAAATCAAGACAGAAAAGTGCACATCCAAGGTTTAAGACGTACAGTGGATGCTGGAAGGACAGGTCTTTACTCACCAGTGGCATAAAATTGGCTTTATACAAACACTACTTCAAACGTCTTTATCCACCTGTATAGCTAAAAACTGATAGCAAATCACCTTCAGAAATTGCTTAGTGCCTTTCTCATTGCAGAAGTCTTATCATTAAGGATGTACATTCTTTTAAATGCCTTACTGATATGCTGTTAGAGCTCATCTCCTGATGATATTGTTTAAAACAAGTGGTGCAGGACTTCCCTGGTGGTCCAGTGGTTAAGACTCTACGCTTCCACTGCAGGCGGAGTGGGCTGGATCCTTGGTTGGGGAAGTTTCACATGCCCCAGAGTGCAGCCAAAAAAAAAAGTGGTGCTAACTCTGAAACATTTGTCCTCTTAGACAAAACACATACTTCATAAATTCCCACCAGCTACTTACAAACAAAATGCTGGCTCAAAGGTTAGGAATCAGAGCTTTAAACATTTTTGAGGGGACTTCCCTGGTGGCGCAGTGGTTAAGAATCTGCCTGCCAATGCAGGGGACACAGGTTCGATCCCTGGCCCAGGAAGATCCCACATGCCGCGGAGCAACTAAGCCTGTGCACCACAACTACTGAGCCCGCACTCTAGAGCACGCAAGGCACAACTACTGAGCCCGCGAGCCACAACTACTGAAGCCCATGTGCCTAGAGCCCGTGCTTCGCAACAAGAGATGCCACCGCAATGAGAAGCCCGCGAACCGCAATGAAGAGTAGCTCCCGCTCGCTGCAACTAGAGAAAGCCAGCGCGCAGCAACAAAGACTCAACACAGCAAAAAATAAATAAACATTCTTGAGAATAATGAAGTAAGCTAAAGAAAGGGGTCTGGAAACAAATCCACAAATGTGAATTACATACACTGTTAGAAAAGTGAGGTGGTGGAAGAGAGCGATTACCCATCTGATCAACTTCGACAAGACTAGCAGCCAAATGACCACTCTCTATACGTACCTCCTCTGTTTCAGCAATTGGCAGACTCACCTTCATTTTTCACGATGCTTATAAAAGTTCCAATAAATCCTGCCTGTTTTCCAGACATGGAGAGAACTTGAATTCTGGATTTGATACAATCCGCTGGGTAATCAGCAAGCCAGAGGCAGATTCCACCAAATCCACCACTTAACATCAAAGGGACAGGGCCTAGAGAAGAAAATGAGCAAACAGTGTTTTGTCTCAAGAACAGCTGATGTGATATTTCCAGAGGTCAACGTAGTAGTGGCTGCAGGTAGGTGCAAATACAAACACTAAAGCTGAGGAACACAGTTCTCTGGGGCAACTGTCAAACTGTCTAAGAGCACAGGTTCTGTGTGGTAGCCTAGGGCTGTCCCTCATGACTCCAGGACAAGGGGCAGCCCTCGTGAGGGTCAGATTTAGGCTGGTCTCTGGGGCCGTCCTGCCCCATCCTCCAGAGGCCTGCCCCCCCAAGAACCAGCAGGCCCCCAGCAGCATGCCAACGCCCTACCATGAGGAGTGAGAACAGAGGCCACTGAAACCCAGGCTGCATCTTTTTCAACTTTCTCTTAAGTATTTTAATATATTAATGTCCCACAGCTCTGATTCTTCCTTTGCCATGAAAAAGCAAAGTTATTAAACGTAACAGTTAAGCCTAGGAGCTTGACTATCCCCAGAATAGGTCCAGAATACTAAAGGGATGTATTTAAGAAAAAAGTAACCACTCATGTGAGCCAAACATTGATACAGTTGTGTCAAGCAGTTAATCAGGATAAACTAGAAAGAAGTACACTTCTCACTGCTCTCAAAACACCATCAAGATTTATTACTAAGTTTAAGCTTATTGCAAGATGATTTATAGGAGATTTCCCCATTGGTTGGTGATATCCTACAGGGAAAGTAATGTCTGTATACTCCCCTAAAATGGACCCAGAGCAAATGGACAAATGTTATTCCAGTAAAAAAGTTTTGGTGGTGGGGGGGAACCTTCAAGATGGCGGAGGAGTAACATGCGGAGATCACCTTCCTCCCCACAGATACATCAGAAATACATCTACATGTAGAACACCTCCTACAGAACACATACTGAACGCTGGCAGAAGACCTCAGACCTCCCAAAAGGCAAGAAACTCCCCGCGTACCTCGGTAGGGCAAAAGAAAAAAGAAAAAACAGAGACAAAAGAATAGGGACGGGACCTGCACCTCTGGGAGGGAGCCGTGAAGGAGGAAAGGTTTCCACACACTAGGAAGCCCCTTCACGGTGGGGCTTGGGGTGGGGGGAGCTTCCGAGCCACAGAGGGCGCAGCAACAGGCGTGCAGAGAGCAAAGCGGAGAG
This sequence comes from Hyperoodon ampullatus, assembly GCF_949752795.1. Taxonomy (NCBI): domain Eukaryota; kingdom Metazoa; phylum Chordata; class Mammalia; order Artiodactyla; family Ziphiidae; genus Hyperoodon; species Hyperoodon ampullatus. Next base: position 62,928,829 of record NC_136929.1, read on the forward strand.
ATTCCTGCACAGAGGATCGGTGCCGACCAGCGCCGACCAGCACTCAGCAGCCCGAGAGGCTTGTCAGCTCACCTGCCGGGGCAGGCGGGGGCTGGGGGCTGGGAGCTGAGGCTCGGGCTTCAGAGGTCAGACCCCAGGGAGAGGACTGGGGTTGGCTGCGTGGACACAGCCTGAAGGGGACTAGTGCACCACAGCTAACCGGGAGGGAGTCGGGGGAAAAGTCTGGACCTGCCGGAGATGCAAGAGACCATTGTTTTGGGGTGCGCGAGGAGAGGGGATCCCTTCCCTGTCTGCCCACAGAAGGCAGAGCACCGCCTAAACGAGCTCCAGAGACAGGCACAAGCCGTGGCTATCGGCTCGAACACCAGAGATGGGCATGAAATGCTAACGCTGCTGCTGCAGCCACCAAGAATTGTGTGCAAGCGCAGGTCACTATCCACACCCACCTCGGGAGCCTGTGCAGCCCACCACTGCCAGGATCCCGTGATCCAGGGACAGCTTCCCCAGGAGAACACAGCACACCTCAGGCTGCTGCAACGTCACGCTGGCCTCTGCCGCCACAGGCTCACCCCACATTCCAATTACAACTACCGTACCCCTCCCTCCCCCCAGGACGAGTGAGCCAGAGTCCCCTAATCAGCGCTGCTTTAAACCTGTCCTGTCTGGGCGTGAACAGATGCCTGAGGGCAACCTACAGGCAGAGGCGGGTCCAAATCCAAAGCTGAACCCAAGGAGCTGTGCGAACAAAGAAGAGAAAGGGAAATGTCTCCCAGCAGCCTCAGGAGCAGCGGATTAAATCTCCACAATCAATTTGAGGTACCCTGCATCTGTGGAATACCTGAATAAACAACGAATCATCCCAAAATTGAGGCAGTGGACTTCGGGAGCAACTGTGGACTTGGGGTTTGCTGTGTGACACTGACTTGTTTCTGATTTTTATCTTAGTATAGTTTGTAGCGCTTGTTATCATTGGTGGATTTGTTTATTGGTTTGGTTGCTCTCTTTTTATTACTTTTTAATTTTATTTTAACTATTTTATTTTATTTATTATTTTTCCTTCTTTTGTTTTTCCGTCTCTTTTCTTCTGAGCCATGTGACTGACAGGGTGTTGGTGCTCTGGCTGGGTATCAGACCTGAGCCTCTGAGGTGGGAGAGCCAAGTTCAGGACACTGGACCACCAGAGACCTCCCAGCTCCATGTAATATCAATTAGCAAGAGCTCTCCCAGAGATCTCCATCTCAACGCTAAGACCCAGCTCCACTCAACGACCAGCAAGCTACAGAGCTGGACACCCTCTGCCAAACAACTAGCAAGACAGGAACACAACCCCACCCATTAGCAGAGAGGCTGCCTAAAATCATAAGTTCAGACACCACAAAACACACCATTGGACACAGCCCTGCCCACCAGAAAGACAAGATCCAGCCCCACCCATCAGAACAGGCACTAGTCCCCTCTATCAGGAAGCCTACACAAGCCACTGAACCAACCTTACCCACTGGGGGCAGACACCAAAAACAATGGGAAGTACGAACCTTCAGCCTGCAAAAAGGAAACCCCAATCACAGTAAGTTAAATGAAATGAGAAGACAGAGAAATATGCAGCAGATGAAGGAGCAAGGTAAAAACCCACCAGACCAAACAAATGAAGAGGAAATAGGCAGTCTACCTGAAAAAGAATTCAGAGTAATGATAGGAAAGATGATCCAAAATCTTCGAAAGAGAATGGAGAAAATACAAGAAACGCTTAACACGGACCTAGAAGAACTAAAGAGCAAACAATGATGAACAACACAATAAAGGAAAAGAAAAATTCTCTAGAAGGAATCAATAGCAGAATACCTGAGGCAGAACAACGGATAAGTGACCTGGAAGATAAAATAGTGGAAATAACTACTGCAGAGCAGGATAAAGAAAAAAGAATGAAAAGAATTGAGGACAGTCTCAGAAACTTCTGGGAAAACATTAAATGCACCAACATTTGAATTATAGAGGTCCCAGAAGAAGAAGAGAAAAAGAAAGTGTCTGAGAAAATATTTGCAGAGATTATAGTTGAAAACTTCCATAACATGGGAAAGGAGATAGTCAAGTCCAGGAAGCACAGAGAGTCCCATACAGGATAAATCCAAGGAGAAACACTCCTAGACACATATTAATCAAACTATCAAAAATTAAATACAAAGAAAAAATATTAAAAGCAGCAAGGGAAAAGCAACAAATAACATACAAGGGAATCCCCATAAGGTTAACAGCTGATCTCTTAGCAGAAACTCTGCAAGCCAGAAGGGAGTGGCAGGACATATTGAAAGTGATGAAGGAGAAAAACCTGCAACCAAGATTACTCTACCCAGCAAGGATCTCATTTAGATTCGACTGAGAAATTAAAACCTTTACAGACAAGCAAAAGTTAGGAGAATTCAGCACCACCAAACCAGCTCTACAACAAATGCTAAAGGAACTTCTCTAGGCAGGAAGCACAAGAGAAGGAAAAAACCTACAAAAACAAACCCAAAACAATTAAGAAAATGGTAATAGGAACGTATATATCAATAATTACCTTAAATGTAAATGGATTAAATGCTCCAAACAAAAGACACACACCAGCTGAATAGATACAAAAACAAGACCCATATATATGCTGTCTACAAGAGAGCCACTTCATACCTAGGGCCACATACAGACTGAAAGTGAGGGGATGGAAAAAGATATTCCATGCAAATGGAAATCAAAAGAAAGCTGGAGTAGCAATTCTCATATCAGACAAAATAGACTTTAAAATAAAGACTATTAGAAGAGACAAAGAAGGACACTACATAATGATCAAGGGATGAATCCAAGAAGAAGATATAACAATGGTAAAATATTTATGCACCCAACATAGGAGCACCTCAATACATAAGGCAAATGCTAACAGCCATAAAAGGGGAAATCGACAGTAACACAATCATAGTAGGGGACTTCAACACCCCACTTTCACCAATGGACAGATCATCCAAAATGAAAATAAATAAGGAAACACAAGTTTTAAATGACACATTAATAAACAAGAAGGATTTAACTGATATTTATAAGACATTCCATCCAAAAACAGTAGAATACACTTTCTTCTCAAGTGCTCATGGAATATTTTCCAGGATAGATCATATCTTGGGTCACAAATCAAGCCTTGGTAAATTTAAGAATATTGAAACCATATCAAGTATCTTTTCCGACCACAATGCTATGAGACTAGGTATCAATTACAGGAAAAAAACTGTAAAAAATAAAAACACATGGAGGACAAACAATATGCTACTAAATAACCAAGAGATCACTGAAAGAATCAAAGAGGAAATCAAAAAATACCTAGAAGCAAATGACAATGAAAACACAATGACACAGAACCCATGGAATGCAGCAAAGGCAGTTCTAAGAGCGAAGTTTTTAGCAATACAATCCTACCTCAAGAAACAAGAAACATCTCAAACAAACAACCTAACCATACACCTAAAGTAATTAGAGAAAGAGGAACAAAAAAAACCCCAAAGTTAGCAGAAGGAAAGAAATCATAAAGATCAGATCAGAAATAAATGAAAAAGAAATAAAGGAAATGATAGCAAAGATCAATAAAACTAAAAGCTGGTTTTCTGAGAAGATAAACAAAATTGATAAACCATTAGCCAGACTCATCAAGAAAAAAGGGGAGAGGACTCAAATGAACAGAATTAGAAATGAAAAAGGAGAAGTAACAACTGACACTGCAGAAATACATAGGATCATGAGAGATTACTAGAAGCAACTCTATGCCAAAAAAATGGACAACCTGGAAGAAATGGACAAATTCTTAGAAAAGCAAAACCTTCCGAGACCGAACCAGGAAGAAACAGAAAATATAAACAGACCAATCACAACCACTGAAATTGAAACTGTGATTACAAATCTTCCAACAAACAAAAGCCCAGGACTAGATGGCTTCACAGGTGAATTCTATCAAACATTTAGAGAAGAGCTAACACCTATCCTTCTCAAACTCTTCCAAAATCCAGCAGAGGGAGGAACACTCCCAAACTCATTCTATGAGGCCACCATCACCCTGATACCCAAACCAGACAAAGATGTCACAAAAAAAAGAAAACTACAGACCAATATCACTGATGAACATAGATGCAAAAATCCTCAACAAAATACTAGCAAACAGAATCCAACAGCACATTAAAAGGATCACACACCATGATCAAGTGGGGTTTATCCCAGGAATGCAAGGATTCTTCAATATACGCAAATCAATCAACGTGATACACCATATTAACAAATTGAAGGAGAAAAACCATATGATCATCTCAATAGATGCAGAGAAAGCTTTCGACAAAATTCAACACCCATTTATGACAAAACCCCTGCAGAAAGTAGGCATAGAGGGAACTTTCCTCAACATAATAAAGGCCATATATGACAAACCCACAGCCAACGTCGTCCTCAATGGTGAAAAATTGAAACCATTTCCACTAAGATCAGGAAGAAGACAAGGCTGCCCACTCTCACCACTCTTATTCAACCTAGTTTTGGAAGTTTTAGTCACAGCAATCAGAGAAGAAAAGGAAATAAAAGGAATCCAAATTGGAAAAGAAGAAGTAAAGCTGTCACGGTTTGCAGATGACATGATTCTATACATAGAGAATCCTAAAGATTCTACCAGAAAACTACTAGAGCTAATAAATGAATTTGGTAAAGTAGCAGGATACAAAATTAATGCACAGAAATCTCTGGCATTCCTGTATACTAATGATGAAAAAAAAGAAAGTGAAATCAAGAAAACACTCCCATTTACCACTGCAACAAAAAGAATAAAATATCTAGGAATAAACCTACCTAAGGGGACAAAAGACCTGTATGCAGAAAATTTTAAGACACTGATGAAAGAAATTAAAGATGATACAAATAGAAGGAGAGATATACCATGTTCCTAGATTGGAAGAATCAATATTCTGAAAATGACTCTACTACCCAAAGCAATCTACAGATTCAAGGCAATCTCTATCAAACTACCACTGGCATGGCATTTTTCACAGAATTAGAACAAAAAAATTCAAAATTTGTTTGGAAAAACAAAAGACCCCGAATAGCCAAAGCAATCTTGAGAACGAAAAACGGAGCTGGAGGAATCAGGCTCCCTGACATCAGACTATACTACAAAGCTACAGTAATCAAGACAGTATGGTACTGGCCCAAAAACAGAAAGATAGATCAATGGAACAGGATAGGAAGCCCAGAGATAAGCCCACGCACATATGGTCACCTTATCTTTGATAAAGGAGGCAGGAATGTACAGTGGAGAAAGGACAGCCTCTTCAGTAAGTGGTGCTGGGAAAACTGGACAGGGACATGTAAAAGTATGAGATTAGATCACTCCCTAACACCATACACAAAAATAAGCTCAAAATGGATTAAAGAACTAAATGTAATGCAAGACACTATCAAACTGTTAGAGGAAAACATAGGCAGAACACTCTATGACATAAATCACAGCAATATCCTTTTTGATCCACCTCCTAGAGAAATGGAAATAAAGACAAAAATAAACACATGGGACCTAATGAAACTTAAAAGCTTTTGCACAGCAAAGGAAACCATAAACAAGACCAAAAGACAACCCTCAGAATGGGAGAAAATATTTGCAAATGAAGCAACGGACAAAGGATTAATCTCCAAAATTTATAAGCAGCTCATGCAGCTCAATAACAAAAGAACAAACAGCCCAATCCAAAAATGGGCAGAAGAGCTAAATAGACATTTCTCCACAGAAGATATACAGACTGCCAAGAAACACATGAAAGGATGCTCAACATCTTTACTCATTAGAGAAATGCAAATCAAAACTACAATGAGATATCATGTCACACCAGTCAGAATGGCCATCATCAAAAAATCTAGAAACAATAAATGCTGGAGAGGTTGTGGAAAAAAGGGAACACTCTTGCACTGCTGGTGGGAATGTGAATTGGTACAGCCACTATGGAGAACGGTATGGAGGTTCCTTAAAAAACTACAAATAGAACTACCATATGACCCAGCAATCCCACTACTGGGCATATACCCTGAGAAAACCATAATTCAAAAAGAGTCATGTACCAAAATGTTCATAGCAGCCCTATTTACAATAGCCCGGAGATGGAAACAACCTACGTGTCCATCATCGGATGAATGGATAAAGAAGATGTAGCACATATATACAATGGAATATTACTCAGCCATAAAAAGAAACGAAATTGAGCTATTTGTAATGAGGTGGATGGACCTAGAGTCTGTCATACAGAGTGAAGTAAGTCAGAAAGAGAAAGACAAATACTGTATGCTGACACATATATATGGAATTTAAGGAAAAAAATGTCATGAAGAACATAGGGGTAAGACAGGAATAAAGACACAGACCTACTAGAGAATGGACTTGAGGATATGGGGAGGGGGAAGGGTAAGCTGTGACAAAGCGAAAGAGCGGCACGGACATATATACACTACCAAACGTAAGGTAGATAGCTAGTGGGAAGCAGCTGAATGGCACAGGTAGATCAGCTCGGTGCTTTGTGACCGCCTGGAGGGGTGGGATAGGGAGGGTGGGAGGGAGACGCAAAAGGGAGGGGATATGGGAACATATGTATATGTATAACTGATTAAATTTGTTATAAAGCAGAAAAAATATATATAAAAACAAAAAAGAATGCACACAGACTACAAAAAAAAAAAAAAGATTTCCTTTAGCTTCCAGAAAGTCGAGTTTAGAATGCCCTGGAATCTTAATGATAGCTAGAGCAAGCAAGTAAAATTATTGCACCCAATAATTCCTAAACATAGGGGGCTTTTATTTGCACTGGAGTTAAGGAAATCACATTGCTTACACGACATTCTGAAATCATGAGCTGTTCTGAAAGCATATTTACTATCAGTATAAATATTGGCAGTTTTGCTCTTGGCTAAAGTGCAGGCCTGTGTAAGAGCATATAGTTCAGCCTCTTGGGTCAACATAGCCATAGGTAAGTGTGCTGCCTCAACCATATCAGAAGGAGTTGCACTAGCATACTCAGCACAATATTTGCCATTGTCACCGTTTAAATAAGAACCATCAGTGAGCCATGAGAAGTCAGTGTTACCCAAAGGAATTGCCTGCAGATCATCACGAGGAGTCAGGAGGTGATCCATCAGCATTAAGCAGTCAGGAGGGACTGTGTCGGGGACGGAGGGGAGAACAGCAGCAGGGTTAAGTTTACTACAATGTAAAAGGGTCACGTGAGGAGAGTTAACGAAAGGACTTCATAGGAAGTGAGCGACTGACTGAGAAATGTTGAGTATGATGAGAATTCAGGAGGGCTTTTACTGCATGAGGTGCCAAAGTGGTTAAAGGGGATCTCACAATGATATTCTCAGTGGTCTTAACCAAAAGGGCAGTGGCTGTAAGGCAAGAGGGGGTATGCCAGTGTCACAGGGTCCAGTTGCTGGCTATCATAGCCTATGGGTAAGTGGTGGGCCCTGTGTTTTTGAGTGAGTACCCCAAGGGCATTGCATTACTTTTCTTATACAAAAAAGGACAAAGGCAATCTGATCATTGGGGTGCCCAAGGGCAGATGGGTTCATCAAACTCTCCTATAACGCCTTAAAGGCTATGTTATGTGGTTTTTCCCATAAAATTGGGTCAGGGTTGTTATTATTTAGTCAAACATACTAAAGAGGTTAGGCTATAAGAAGGAAATTCGGAATCTAATTTTAGCAATAACCAACTAGCTTTGGTGCTTTTAGTTTGGGGTTTGAGGCAACTTAGGACATCATGAAATCTATCTGGATCTGGGTGTAGCCCTTGTTCTGATAGTAGATGCCCTAAATATCTAAAGTGGGTTTGGGCAAACTGTAATTTTCCTTGCTGACCTTATGTCCCTTTAAGGCTAAAAGCTTTAGCAGGTGGCTGCTGTCTTCCTGTGAAGGGGCTTGAGAAGGAGAGCAGAGAAGCAGATCATCCACATATTGCAACAAAGTGGAACCTCTAGGGAATTTTTTTATCATCAAGATCAGCCTTCAGGATTTGTAAGAAGTAAGCAGAGGTCTCAGTAAACTCTGAAATATTACTGTGCAGGTGAATTTTTTTTTCTTCCCAAGTGAGGGGGAAAAGGTATTGGCTAGTTTCATCAACTGGAATACTAAAGAATGCACTGTATAAATCAATTTCAGTAAAGAATGTGCTTCCTGTAGAAATGGATGTTAGCAATATATGAGGGTTAAGAAGAACAGGGTGGGGCTTCCCTGGTGGCGCAGTGGGTGAGAGTCCTCCTGCCGATGCAGGGGACGCAAGTTCGTGCCCCGGTCCGGGAAGATCCCACATGCCGCTGAGTGGCTGGGCCCGTGAGCCATGGCCACTGAGCCTGCGCGTCCAGAGCCTTTGCCCCGCAACGGGAGAGGCCACAGCAGTGAGAAGCCCTTGTACCGCAGAAAAAAGAACAATAGGGTGTTTAGGGATAACAATGTTGTTTCTTGTTCAGAAGTCCTAGAAAAACCCCCACCCTCACCCTTAGGTTTCCTCACAGGGGCAATAGGAGTATTACAGGGATTAGTAAAGGGATAATGAGACCTTGAGCCTGTAATCTTCTATTATGGGCTTTATGCCTTGAAGGGCTTCTTTACTTCTACGCTCTTGATTAATTCTGGGAAGAGGTTTTGAGGGGTCTATCTGAATCTTCATGGGAGGTGCACTGTGAATTTTGTCAATATCAGTGGAGATTTTGCCTGTAAGGAGGGTGGTAGCTGATTCAATAGGGACAAATGATTAGTGTTTCCAGGATCAGCTGTAGACAGAGCAAATAAAATATGTCACAGGGTCATTTAATTCATCTGATTGGCTGCTTTGATGCCTACTGTTAAATTCTAGAATTTTTCCCCCCAGAATTCCCTGGTGGTCCTGTGGTTAAGACTCGGGCTTTCCCTGCCGTGGACCTGGGTTTGATCCCTGGTCGGGGAACTCAGATCCCACCAGCCACAGTGTGGCCAAAAAAGAAAAAAAAAAAAAAAAAGAATTATTCCCCCCGTCTGAGAGAAGGAAATTCTGGCATGATACTCTAGGGGTGAAGGAACTAAGGAGAGAAGGGTGTGTGTCTCTCAAAGGGCCTAAACAAAAGGAAATAGGTTCAGAGACAGAAGCATCTTGAGGTTCATTAGAAGTCCCTACTGTTTGAACTGTTCTAGTACTCCAAGGCAGGGGCTACTTTATAGTAGTGGGGTTGATAACCAAGAGTGTGAATCTGATGTCAGTTAGGACTGGCAGAGATTCAGCCCCAATCTGGAGAAATGTTTCTCCAAGCCAGTTAGAGAGAGGATTGGGAAAGGCCCCTGTAGTTCCTCAGAGCTCCCTCATTGAGAATTGAGAGCCTGTTCAAAGGCTGGTTAGAGGGCTGCAGGTGCCTGAAGAGCTTACATTTCCAAGTCTCTTTTCCAGTGTCTCTGCAATAATAACAGAAACGAGGAGGGTTTTGCTTTTCAATTGCTGGAGTTGAAGATTAAGCATTTTGGTGGTCTTCCTTTTAGGTGACTCATCTAGCATTCAAGAGAGCTAGATTAACTAAATTTGGAGTGGACATAGTTTCCCATTTCATCCTGGTCCTTTTTACTAGAAGGAAAAGGTCCTGGTTTAGCCTGTAAATAAATATAGAGTTAAAAGCTACCTGAGTGGAATCAACATGTGAAGGAAGATCAGAATTTTCATTTAAAATAATCTGAAATTGACCGTAATACTCATGAACAGGCTCATCAGATTTTTGTGTGCAAGGCTGAATTGTGTTCCAATCAACAGGCTTTGGAAAAGCCCTAGAAATTGCCCTATGAAGCCACCTAGCGATCGTTGAGCCTGATCATATAAATTAGCAGGCTGGTTTTGAAACTGAAGGTAATCATCCGTTAGATCCATTACACCCGTAATGATCAAGTTCCCTTTAATTGTTTTTACAAAAACGTGCAGGTCCTCGAGTAGCCTAAACAATAAGAGGTTTGCCTGAGTTGTTTTTCAGGAGCTTGGAGTCAGCTGTGTCCAGTTTGAGCTCCAGCTGGTTAAGACTGGTTAAGACCACCGACCCTCCAACTGAGCATGCTCGGTGACCTTGTGACATCGGAAGGCAGGAAACGTCATCAGAGCGTGATAATACCAGTATTCTGAGCATGCGTACTGGGAAGAAGCCGGTAGGTTAGGTGTATCTCCGCAGAAAGAAGATCACCTCACGTTTTGCTTATCTCCAGTTAGCTTTCCCCGTGTTCCCCACGCCTTAGTTTTATCCCATAAATACCCCTAGCTCCCGGGCCGTTGAGGAGGTGGATTTCAGACTTGTTCTCCTGTCTTCTCGCTTGGCTGCCTTGTGAGTAAACCCCTTCGCTGCTACAAACTTCAGCGTCTCAGCATTTGGTGGCTTGCTGCGTGTTGGGCAAAGAAACCTGGTTCGGTAAGGCTTTTCCAGTTGTATTTCTCGGTACCTTTTAGGGTTTTCCCAATTAGCAGTCTTTATTCAGTGTTGGGGCTGGCCTTTGCCGACCAGCATATGGACTAGCTGCTACAAGTCAGAGAAAGCAGGCTGATAAGTTGAGTATCAATATTAAATTCCTCAGCAAGTCTGTGAGGCTCTTCCGTTACTTTGGGAAAAATCTGTGACGATGGCTCCAAGTTCAGCTTTAGCTCAGAGACTAGAAGAAATGAAGGGTTTAGTCTCTGGATCCTCAGTAGGCTTAATTTTAAAGGGACAGGTTCTGAAAAGTTGAGAGGAAAACGGGAGGGGGGAGAGTTTACGAGGAAAAGGGAAGTTAGCCAGGAGAGTTAGTGTGGGAGACGTGAGGGTATAGAGGAGGGGTGGACGGCAGAGAGGGGAAGAGCTGGTGCCAGAGGCCCGAGCACAAGGAGCCGAGGGAGAGAGGCAAGATGGGGCCAGAAGCCATTGTCTCTGTCTTGAATGGTAACCACTGGGCGATTCGGCGGTTCCGGGCACCTGAGGGACTCTGTAATCAATGGCTGACCATTATGCTGAGCAAGCTGACTTCAGTAGTCATGCTGTACACAGAATAGAGTTCAGAAAGGTCACTTAACAAACAAAAAACAACAGTAGACCCTGGAGAAAGGGAAAAATCTGATTTCTATTTACATTATATTAGAAGTCCAGTTCTCAACAAAAATGTAAAACAGATAAAGAAACAAGGGGTGTGCTCTTCTGAAGAGTTTCTGAGTCTTTTTTCCGTCCTCTTATCTGAGACAGGAAGGCTGGAGGGGGCTGGGGTTATCTTACCGCCCTTCCCCAAGGTCAGATAAGGCTCTGGTAAACTAGGTTTCTTGAGGGCAGGTCTTCCTCACAGAAAGTAGGATGCTCTGGGCATATTTCAGAATGGTCTGGCCTTGAGGTCATCAACCTGACACTGAAGTCAGTGACCATGTTTTATTCATTTCTGTAACTTGCCAAGTGCTTTACAGACATAATACTAAGTAAATATGGCTTTAATCTTTTTTCCATGTCTTCAAGTGACCATTGATTCAGCTTCATCACATGTACCAACAGAGATGTGCAACTGGTATATTATTCCTCTTTTGGGGGTAATTTTTATATTGTAATTTCCATACAAAAATTCTAATGTTTCACCTATGTTTTAAAAACTTTTTGGGGGGAATTCCCCGATGGTCCAGTGGTTAGGACTCAGCGCTTCAGTGCCGTGGCTGGGGTTCAATCCCTGGTCAGGGAACTAAGATCCTGCAAGCTGTGGTGCGGCCAAAAAAAAAAAAAAAGTTGAAATTTAAAAACGTTCTTTTCCATATTTGTTTGGTATTAGTTTACACCTTTCAGATTTACTCAGGAAAATGGGTGTGTTTTTAATTTACAACTAATACTTGATTGTTTCTTCTCAATCCTATGAATTGATACCTTGAGTAAAATGATTTTGTTTCCTCCTCATTCCTGTATCAACCTTGCTTATTTTACTTAAAGTTAATATTAGCCAGAAAATATTCAGCCCTCTGGTCATTCTCTCCAGCCCATAGGGGAAGCCAAAAGCTCAATGTAACCTTTTTTAGAATGAGAATATGTAACAAGCATCCCCTCCATTAGATGCAAAACAAAAAGTAACAGGGGAGACAGTCCGCCCTGGGATGATTATCCTGGGCTCTTTGACCATCATACCCCACCCCTGCCCTTAAGGAGAACAGTGTCTGTTTTTAAGCCCTTGTAGCCTGGAACCAAGTTCATTGTATTCCCCACTCTGGTACATCTCCGGACCACCTGGAATCTGTTGTTTAGTGTTGCTATGGACACGGAGTTGTTATTCTAGCGTTGGCTTGCTAGCAGCACCAGGTAAAGACCTAGGGTGGAGGCCTCTGCCAAGGACGTCCCATCCCATCCTCTGCCGTTTATGTCGGCTCCTGTGGCCCTGTCACCCTCACATTGTGAGAAGAGTATAACGTTTTAGAGGCACAGCTGGAGGGTGTGGCGAGGAGGCACAGGAAGGGGGTCTTTGGACCCCGTAGGCAGGAAGGTTTGCCTTGTGCTCCGCTGTGCGGGGCCCTGATTAACGCTCCTCTTCCCTCCCGCTGACTCTGCAGAGCCCATCAGGGCATTGGGACATGGGACATGGGACCTGGAGGGGGAGGGGGCACTAGGCCGATGTAGGACCAACTAGCGGTAACTTTGTGGCTGGCCAGGAACTGGGCCGAGATTTCACTTAACGGATTTGATTTGGGGAAATTAAAAATAAGAAAGAATGGAAAAGAAAGAAGGAGAAAGGCATTATCCTGAAAGGCAGCGGGAGAGAGAACAGCTGCCAGGATCTTGAGGAAAGTTTGATCCCGCCTACGAAAGGCTGTACCCGACTCACAAAATGCTCCCCACTGCCCCGCAGCCCCTTCCGAGAGGCAGCGCCTCTGCCTTTGCTAAAGCAGCCTTGCCTGCAGGTAAGTGGGTCTAGGGCTTGCAGGGAGGGGGCCCAAGAACCCGGCTGTGCCATGGCCACCCTGGGTCTCGGGTCCACCTCGCCCCTGGAACACAGGCGGTACCTCCAAGCTTTGGGCTTCCTACTCCCACTGTGCATGAGCTGGTATGTCTCAAAGGTATGGGATTCACATGTGGCTGGGCCCCAAGCCCAAAACTCAGAATCAACATTTATGCCCAAACTGGTGTGTTTTTGAAAAAAAAAATGTGTTTTCTATTTCTTTTCAAATTTCTCTCCTTGCCCGGAATTTAGGGGCCGGTGGCACATTTCTGCCTGTCTCACGTGGACGTAGTATTACTGCTTGTTAACTTGGCCATCTACTTGGCAATGTGTTACTCTCCAGTGATTTCCAGTTTTCATCCATGAAATCTGCTCTATGAAATGCTGAGGGTCACATCTCTTAGCTTTCCCAATTCTCTCATTTATTCTGCAGAGAATACTTCAGGATGGAAATATCATAAGTCACTATGATGATGTAAAATTGGTTTGAAATGGGTTTTGCTTGGCTTCCTGGGTCCTGTCTAGCAAGTGGGTAATCTTTAAAGAGTCCTGTGCTTGAGCTAAGCTTAAATTTTATTGAACACACAAAAAATGTTTTTCTCTATTTCTTGAGCTAAAATGCATGTTTCACAGGATTGATAAAATTGCACAGTATTGGAGATTTTATGTTTGTGGATTCAAGACCTTGGAAATGCTGACCCATATGTGTGACTTTCTAATTGGGAGGATATCATATGTGTTTTAAACGTATCAAATATATAATGCATACATGCTTTTCTTTTTCTTAGATTAAATGCAGATTAAATTCAAGAATAAAACAAACCATGCCGAGATTAAAGAAGAATTCTTTATATGCCTGGTTCGTGCATCAAAAAAATAAGTAAGTGATAAGATTCAAATTTCCTAAATTTTAAGCATAATTCTCAGCCTTGGTTAACAGAATGGGGAAAACACGTGTACCTTCTTTTATAATAAATGTAAGCTGTATGCAAATGAAATTAGGGAACTCAAAATTTAAAGACCTTGTTTTATGCCTGTAATTTCCTTCAATACCACAGGTTAGGCAGTATGTCAGTAATAGTATGCATGGTCCCTTTAAACTTGTCCTTTAGCAGTGCTGGTTGCCCTAATGGAGGATGATCTGTCCATGGGTGGTGACTATTTTCCAGGGACGGCCACTACAAGGGCTCCAGTTGTCACATCTCCGTCAACACCTGAAATGTTGCTAATTACCACAGTGAAGGTCACAAATGCATTTTTATTAGTGAGATTAGTGGTTTACAAATCGGCATGATGGATATTAGAAATACAAAAATATTCAAGGTCTGTGAACTGGTGAAAATAAATAATAGTAACTATCTCAAGGAATGTAATGAGGACCAATTGAAGTAGTATTTGTGAAGCATCAGCACAATGCCTGGCCCTTAGTAAAGACCATTTAAATGTTTGTAAGGTGAAAGATCACTTTGTGATATTTCTTTAATTTTTGGAAAATTTATCCTTATTTTTTTTCAGCTTTTTCTTTTCCTTTTTTTCTCATTTATTCTCAGATGTCTATAATCCAGATGTTAGATATGATTTTATGCTCCATATCAGTTGGCTTTTCTTTGGTATGTTCTCCCTCTATATTCCTTTTTTTTCTTTTTAAATAAATTTATTTTTGGCTGTGTTGGGTCTTCGTTGCTGCACGTGGGCTTTCTCTAGTTGTGGCGACCAGGGGCTACTCTTTGTTGCGGTGTGTGGGCTTCTCATTGCGGTGGCTTCTCTTGTTGCGGAGCACGGGCTCTAGGCACACGGGCTTCAGTAGTTGTGGCACGCGGGCTCAGTAGCTGTGGCTCTTGGGCTCTAGAGTGCAGGCTCAGTAGTTGTGGCACACAGGCTTAGTTGCTCTGAAGCATGTGGGGTCTTCCTGGACCAGGGCTCGACCCGTGTCCCCTGCATTGGCAGGCGGATTCTTAACCACTGTGCCACCAGGGAAGCCCTCTCTATTCTTTTCTACTATTTTCTGGGAGAGTTTCTCAATCTCATCTTCCAACTCTAATTTGCTTTTCACATGTACCCAAACTACTATTTATCCCATGAATGGATTCTTTATTTCAACAATTACACTTTTACACTGAAGATTTCCTCTTGGGTTTTTTCCTTATGGTTTCTTATTCTTATTTCATATTACTAACATCTTGTCATGTATCATTAAGTGTGCTTCTCATGTGTGTATTGAAAAATCTTACTACAGTAATCAAGACAGTATGGTACTGACACAAAAACAGAAATACAGATTAATGGAACAGGATAGAAAGCCCAGAGATAAACCCATGCACCTATGGTCACCTAATCTATGACAGAGGAGGCTAGAATATACAGTGGAGCAAAGACAGCCTCTTCAATAAGTGGTGCTGGGACAACTGGACAGCTACATGTAAAAGAATGAAATTAGAACACTCCCTGACACCATACACAAAAAACCCTCAAAGTGGATTAAAGACCTAAATGTAAGGCCAGGCACTATCAAACTCTTAGAGGAAAACATAGGAAGAACAACACACTTTGACATAAATCACAGCAAGATCTTTTTTGACCCACCTCCTAAAGTAATGAGCATAAAAACAAAACTAAACAAATGGGACCTAATGAAACTTAAAAGCTTTTGCACAGCAAAGAAAACCATAAACAGAACAAAAAGACAACCCTCAGGATGGGAGAAAATTCTTGCAAATGAAGCAAACAGCAAAGGATTCATCTTCAAAATATACAAGCAACTCATGAAGCTCAATATCAAAAACAAACAAACAATCCAATCCAAAACTGGGCAGAAGACCTAAACAGACATTTCTCTACAGAAGACATACAGATGTTTTGTTCATATCTGTTTGTTCTTTAATTCTTCCAGGTCTTTGTTAAACATTTCTTGCATCTTCTCAATCTTTGCCTCCATTCTTTTTCCGAGGTCCTGGATCATCTTCACTATCATGATTCTGAATTCTTTTTCTGGAAGGTTGCCTATCTCCACTTCATGTAGTTGTTTTTCTGGGGTTTTATCTTGTTCCTTCATGTGGTACATAGCCCTCTGCCTTTTCATTTTGTCTCTCTTTCTCTGACCATGGTTTTCATTCCCTAGGCTGCAGGACTGTAGTCCTTCTTGCTTCTGCTGTCTGCCTTCTAGTGGATGAGGCTATGTAAGAGGCTTGTGCAAGCTTCCTAATGGGAGGGACTGGTGGTGGGTAGAGCTGGGTGTTGCTCTGGTGGGCAGAGGTCAGTAAAACTTTACTCTGCTTGTCTGCTGATGGGTGGGGCTGAGTTCCCTCCCTGTTGATTGTTTGGCCTGAGGCGATGCAGTACTGGAGGCCAGAGGCTCTTTGGTGGGGCTAATGGTGGGCTCCAGGAGGGCTCATGCTAAGGAGTACTTCCCAGAACTTCTGCTGCCAGTGTCCTTGTCCCCACGGTGAGCCACAGCCACCCCCTTCCTCTGCAGGAGACCCTCCAACACTAGCAGGTAGGTCTGGTTCAGTCTCTATGGGGTCACTGCTCCTTCCCCTGGGTCCCGATGTGCACACTACTTTGTGTGTGCCCTCCAAGAGTGGAGTCTGTTTTTCCCTCAGCCCTGTCGAAGTCCTGCAGTCAAATCCCACTAGCCTTCAAAGTCTGATTCTCTAGGAATTCCTCCTCCCATTGCCGGACCCCCAGGTTTGGAAGCCTGATGTGGGGCTCAGAAACTTCACTCCAGTGGGTGGACTTCTGTGGTATAAGTATTCTCCAGTTTGTGAGTCACCCACCCAGCCGTTACGGGATTTAATTTTATTGTGATTGCACCCCTCCTACCGTCTCATTGTGGCTTCTCCTTTGTCTTTGGATGTGGGGTATGTTTTTTGGTGAGTTCCAGTGTCTTTCTGTGGATGGTTGTTCAGCAGTTAGTTGTGATTCTGATGTTCTCGCAAGAGGGAGTCATTTTGTTTACTTTTGATTCAGTGATTAGTTAGGAACTGACATTTCTATAAAGAAGACATACAGATGTCCAAGAGGCACATGAAAAGCTGCTCAACATCACTAATTATTAGAGAAATGCAAATCAAAACCACAGTGAGGTATCACACCGGTCAGAATGGCCATCATCAAAAAAATCTACAAACAATAAATGCTGGAGAGGGTGTGGAGAAAAGGGAACCCTCTTGCACTGTTGGTGGGAATGTAAATTGATAGAGCCACTATGGAGAACAGTATGGAGATTCCTTAAAAAACTAAAAATAGAACTACCATATGACCCAGCAATTCCACTACTGGGCATATAACCAGAGAAAAGCATAATTCAAAAAGACACGTGCACCCCAGTGTTCATTGCAGCACTATTTATAATAGCCAGGATATGGAAGCAACCTAAGTGTCCATCAGCAGAGGAATGGATAAAGAAAATGTAGAACATATGCAGTGGAATATTACTCAGCCATGAAAAGGAACGAAATTGGTCATTTGTAGAGACATAGATGGACCTAGAGACTGTCATACAGATTGAAGTAAGTCAGAAGGAGAAAAACAAATATTGTATATTAACGTATACATGTGGAATCTGAAAAAATTGGTGTAGACAATCTTATTACAAAGCAGAAATAGAGACACAGACGTAGAGACAAACGTATGGTTACCAAGGGGGAAAGCGGGGGTGGGATGAATTGGGAGACTGGATTGACATATATACACTATTGATACTATGTATAAAGAAGATAACTAACAAGAACCTACTGTATAGCCCTGGGAACTCAGTGCTCTGTGGTGACCTAAATGAGAAGGAAATCCAAAAAAGAGGGGCTATATGTATACATATAGCTGATTCAGTTTGCTGTACAGTAGAAACTAACACAATATTGTAAAGCAACTATACTCCAATAAAAAATTTTTTTAATTAGAAAAAATACCTTAGTCATTGTGTTGCAATGGTTCTGCTTCAGATGGTATATGATGTTCAGTTTGTTGTATTTTTCAGGAGTCATACTCCTCAGGTATCTATTTTGACTTGTGAGTTCACATTCCTTGTGCACATTGGCCCCTGTGTCTGGTAACTTGTATTAGGAAAGAGCTGAAAGTTGGGGACCGTCTCAGCATGATTATTAATAGCGCATTCTTGTCACTTTCAAAAGTATCCTGGCTTGGATGACCTATTATAATGTCGCTCTTGTTGAAAGCTAAGATCCAGGGTGTGTTTTCCTCAGTAAGTTTAACATGAGTGGAGGTGATGAGCCTGGGCACAGAGAGTCTCAGGAACCATGAAACACTGTGACCAGGCAAATCCTCTGATCAGGGTATGTCACCTTTCAGCTCCTGGGCGAGGCAGCGTTGGGGGAGGCAGTCACCCTAGGTTGTCACCTGGGGCTTTGGAGATGGGGCGTGGACGAGTGAAGGCCCAAGGATTGCTCTTCAGCCCTTTCCTGTTTTCATCAGCTAACCTAACCCTACCCTAACTTTATCCTAACTACGTCTGGGTAGTTGCTACTGGCTTCTACTGAGGAGGCACTTATTGTCTCCAAGCAACTCAAGGGAAAGGCAAGAACCGAACTTAAAATTTCCCCTCCCCTTGAGTCCCTCCAGGCTGCCCTTGGCAGCCCTTTTCCTCAGTCTGTCCACCAGTTAAGGGTCGACTCTTTTTTTTTTTTAAATTATTTTATTTTTGGCTGCATTGGGTCTTTGTCGCTGCACGCGGGCTTTCTCTAGTTGTGGCAAGTGGGGACTACACTTTGTCGCGGTGCACATGCTTCTCATTGCGGTGGCTTCTCTTGTTGCAGAGCACGGGCTCTAGGTGCGCGGGCTTCAGTAGTTGTGGTGCGTGGGCTCAGTAGTTGTGGCTCGCGGGCTCTAGAGCGCAGGCTCAGTAGTTGTGGCTCACGGGCTTAGCTGCTCTGCAGCATGTGGGATCTTCCCGGACCAGGGCTCGAACCCGTGTCCCCTGCATTGGCAGGCGGATTCTTAACCACTGCGCCACCAGGGAAGCCCAAGGGTCGACTCTTTAGAGTCTTCCAGTTTTGTGTTATTTCTTGGAATCCATACTTCCATTCGTCTTTTATAGTTTTGGGAGGAAGGCTATTATGTCATCTTGGATAGGAACCCAAGATTTCCCAGGGAATTACTCTGAGAATCTTGAAGTGTTTTTGAAATTTAAAATATGTATCAGTTTATATTGTTTTCCTGTACTGATTTTTTGAGGCATAACGTTTGATGAAGGCAGGCTGCCTAAAAACGAATAATATGTGTGAAATGGTGACTATTCATCATGATCTTATGAAGTTGACGGATGCAAAGTGCATTTTTATGTGTCTTATTTTACAGATGAGGAAATTGAGTTATAGAGAGATTAAATTATCCAAACCAGTGATTTGGTGGTGGGAAGTCTTGGTTTTGGATAATATAACCAAATCTCTTTTTGAAATAAATCCAGAGAAAAATAAAAAGGAATCATTCTAAACATGCTCTACTTCTAGTTCAGAAAAAAAAATTAAAATATTATACAGGCCATCCTTGATCTACCTACCTGTTTCTTCTCTATTGAATGCTGACCAGTGACTAGTCCTTGGTGTTTGAATATTCGTTGTTCTGGCATTTTCTTCCTTTCTTTTTTTTTTTTCCTGTAACCCTTCATTAGTTATTCCCTGGATCCACCTCCTCGTCCCTATACTCTTGGCTCTTTCATGTTTCCCAAATTGATTCCAGGGTGTGTGCATGGTTGGCAAAATGGGGAAGGAGAAAGGAGGTTTAATAATGAATGCTACATCTCCTTTGCTTCTTTCTGTCACTTTCCAGTGGATTCACCAACACACACACAGCCCAGAGGCTGTCTCAGAGAGCCCAGTGCTGTACTCAAACTGTTTGTTTAGTTTTTTCCATATTCATGATTTTACTTTTCATGTCTTGAAATTCTATTGGGAAAAAGAAACAAATTGCCTTCCAAAGTGTCTGACGTATTTTTTTGTATGATTTTTACTCTTTGGCAGAGTTGTGGATGCCTCTTCAGGCTCCTCTGACGACGTTGACAAGGGGTGAGTTGACTGAAGTGGGTGGTGAAAGGTATTGGGAGCGCTGACCGCAAAGGGAGGTCTCTCTCCATAAGAGACTGGAAGCTTCTATAGGTAACTTTCTTTTGGGGTCTAGATGGAAAAAAGAAGAGGTCATAAGTGGGCCAATCCTTACTCATGGTCTCTTTGTGACCTTTAGTAACTAGTAGCCCAAACTCTTAGGAAGCTATCAGAATGTGTGTGTGTGTGTCTCTGCTAGCGTGGGCCAGGAAAGGAGGAAGGACGGGACAGAAGAGAGCAGCCCTGCTCCAGCTCGGCTCTGGCCCTCACCCTCCAGAGCTCTGCCTCCATCTAAGGCTAGTGTCCCAACTGTAAACCCACCATCATATTGGAGAGAGCCCCTGCCTCGGGCTTGTTGTTCTTTGAACCAAACTGAGGAACAGCAAAGGAGTACCCAGTACAAGAAAAGTAGGGCTGCAGGGGAGGGAAGGATAATCAGGAAGTTAGAAGGGGCTGGAAGTTTGTAGATCTACAGGCTGAAGTTGAATTTTGAAGTAAATGCAGCCTCAGTGCAGTTACACATGAGAGTTAGGTTTAGAAATGAAGAATGGTACTTTTCTGGATTTGTCAGTCTTCTTGGACAGGCCTAAGGTCTTCATTACAGCTAAGAAAGCCCTGTTTCTTGGGAAAATTGAAATACTGATTGCCAAATAAGTAACTTCCATGTAGATTTTTAGGGTTCAACCAGTTTACAAATTGAAGACTACTTGTAACTAATTAACTCTATGAAGTCATTTGGAGTTTGATCCTGTGTTTTTAATTCCTTAGAAATGACCCCTATGAATTGACCTCAGTAATCTGTGACGGAGCCACCTGTGAAAGGTGAGGTATATATTGAGGGGTGGGGGACCAGGGGAAGTGAAGTGGAGAAATTTAGTCTCGGGATTATCCATGGCAATGCAGAATTTTCTGGACAATGATCTAAAATTCTTTCTAAAAACATAGGAATTGCAGTGAGTTGTTATGTTTACTATATTTTTAAGATTCAAGGAATCCTTATTGTTCAGAAATTCATTATATGACTATTCCATGTAGAATATCACTAATGATAAATTTCTGCATACTAGTGAAGTAAAATAGAACAATTCTTGAGGGTCGATGATGGTAATAAAGATGTTAACTTTGATAATTCATATGAATGAGTCTGTGAAGTTGCAAAGGAGGGAACTGGTGGTGGATCTCTTATCATTGGGAAGATAGGGTTTATACTGACACATGAAGAAAAGGGAAAACTATGGAAAGTAAAGATATAGTGGCACTGAACAGCACCTTCAATCAACTGGACCTAATTGACATTTATAGAAGAGCTCACTTAACAAGAGTGGAATATATACGCTTCTCAAGCTCACATGAAACATTCACCAGTATAGATCACTTGTTCAACAAAATAAACTATTTAAAAAAATTTACAACCACAAAGGAGTATCACCTAATGCCTGTTAGAATAGCATCGTTGGGCTTCCCTGGTGGCACAGTGGTTAAGAATCTGCCTGCCAGTGCAAGGGACACAGGTTCAAGCCCTGGTCCAGGAAGATCCCACATGCTGTGGAGCAACTAAGCCCGTGTGCCACAACTACTGAGCCTGCGCTCTAAAGCCCACGAGCCACAACTACTGAGCCCGTGTGCCACAACTACTGAAGCCCACATGCCTAGAGCCTGTGCTCCTCAACAAGAGAAGCCACTGTAATGAGAAGCCCTCTCACCACAACGAAGAGTAGACCCCGCTCGCCGCAACTAGAGAAAACCCGAGTGCAGCAACAAAGACCCAACGCAGCCAAAAAAGTAAATCTAAATAAAATAAAAAAATATGTATGTATAGAATGGCATTGTCAGAAAGATAAAAAATAACAAGTGTTGACAAGGATGTGGAGAAAAGGGAAGGCTTGTGCACTGTTGGTAGGAATGCAAATTGTTACAGCCACTATGGAAAACACTATGAAAATTTCTCAAAAAATTAAAAATAGAATTGTCATATGATCCAGCAATTCCACTTCTGGGTATTTATCTGAAGAAAATGAAAACACTAGCTTCAAAAGACATGTGCAACCCCGTGTTCATTGCATTCTTTACAGTAGCCAAGACATGGCAACAACGTGTCCGTTGACCAGTGAATGGAAAAAGAAGCTGTGGTATATATGTGTGCAATGGAATATATTCAGCCATAAAAAAAAAAGAATGAAATCTTGCTATTTGCAACAGCATGGGTAGAATTCCCGGACTTTTACGCCAAGTGCAATAAGTTACAGAAAGAGAAATACCATGTGGTCTCACTTGTGTGTGGAATCTTAAAAGGAAAAAAAGCTTATAAATAAGAGAAAAGATTGGTGGTTTCCAGAAATGGGGGGTGAGGGCTGCGTAGGGGGTGGGTGAAATGGGTGAGGGAAGTCAAAAGGTACAAACTTCCAGTTATAAAATAAGTCACCCTGGGGATGTACAACCCCTGCTGGAACGGGTTGTACAGCATGGTAACTATAGAGAATCCTACTAATAATACTGTATGAGGGATGGTACCTGCAAACTACAGTTGAATTTGAAGTAATTGCAAACACAAAAACCAGTTACACCTTGGGATTAGGTTCAGAAGTAAAGAAATGTTTTTAATCTTGATCCATTAAGGATTCTTTTACAGGCCTAGGAATTTCATTGCCACCATGTGAAGCTGCATTTCTAGGGTAAAATGAAATACTTATTTCCAAATAAGCACATTATGCATGAATTTGTAATTTTCAATTCATAATTGAAAATGTATCTCTCTACAACTTAGCCAATTTGAATGAAAAAAGTAAGTCTATGAAATCACGTGATGTTTCTGTACATTTTAATCCTTAAGCTATGAGCAGAATGAATTGATATCTGTAACCAATAAGGAAGCCATCACTGAATGGTGAGATTATATGTAGATAGATAGATATGTAAAGATGCACACACAGAGATATTGAATACTAAGTTTCTTGTATGCCTTTTCTAAAATGTTGGTATGTTCTGTATGTAGCATTCTTTTTTTGATCTAGTTGGATAAAAGAGAAACAGATCAGAAGAGGGAGACTTACTCCCATCTGAGTGACTAGTAGCCAAAACTCTTAGAAACCTGTCAGATTGCCTGTGTGAGACTCTGCTAGAACGGGTTGTATTCGTTTGCTAGGGCTGCTGTAACAACATATCACAAATTGAGTGGTTTAAACAACAAAACTTTGTCTCAATCCTCAAGGCTAGAAGTTGGTATCAGGATGTTGGCAGGGGTGGTTTCTTCTGAGTGCTGTGAGGAAGAATCTCTTCCATGCCTCTCTCCTAGCTTCTGGTGGCTGCCGTCAATTGCTCCAATCTCTGCCTTCATCTTCACATGGCATCCTTTCCTTTTGTATAAGGACATCCGTCATATTGGATTAGGAACCCACCCTAACCAGTAGGACCACATCTTGACTAATTACTTCTGCAACAATGCTACTTTCAATAAGGTCACATTCTGAGTTAAAGGGGATAAGACTTCACCATATGAATTTTAGTGGGACAGTATTCAGTCTACAACGTGGGACAAATGAGGAGAGATTCGTATTTGGAAACAAGGGGAAGGCTAGCTGTGGCCTGGGAAGAGACGAGCCCTCAACAGAAGAGAATGGAGCTAACAGCCCCTAGATCTGTCCCACACCCTCCAGAGCTCTGCCACTACGTAAGGGTCCTCCAACCCAAACCCGTGATGGCAGTGGAAGTGGCTGGAGCCATCACTGCCTCAGGTCTGCAGTTGTTGACCCTGTGTGAGGGGCAGGAAAGGTGACCAGGAGGGGTGAAAATAAGGAAGTGACGGAACTGGAGAGTCAGGAATTTAGATGCAGTAAGAGGGCTGCGTACCTACAAACTGAAGTTAAATTGAAATAAATGCCATCACAAAAAGCTGTGAGCGTTCGGATTAAAGGAATAGTAAAGAACTTGAGGCATTACTATTTTCACAGGCCTAAGATATCAATTACTGCCATGTAAAGTCTCATGTTTAATGAAAATGACATACCAGCTTCAATTTAGTGTTAAATACATGAGTTTTTTAAAGATCAACAAGTTCATAACTATAGTAATTGTAGCCATTTAAATGACAAAAACCAAGTCAGTCAATTACATGTGATGTCTGACAATGTAGCTTTTAAACTCTTTAGCCCATATCTGAATGAATTGATTGATATCAGAAACACGAGGAAGCCACCAGCAAAATATGAGATATAAAAGAATCAAGATATATATATAATTAATATACATACACATATACATATTTCTATAATGCAAACACATGCTCACACACAGACATACAACACAGAGAGAGAGATTGAAATTTGTGAAATTTATTCTAAGGAGCATTCACAGCAATAAGAGTGTGTTTGACACTGTTTCTAAGTCGAGTCCTAGTAGGATGTGTAGGTAACTCTGTCTGCTCTGGGTCCAGTTGGAAAACAGAGTAGCAAGTCATAAAAGGGCTGCTGCTTTCTCTAAGTGTCCTACCACTACTTACAGGCCGAAGATCATCATTACCACCTTATAGAAGGTCTCATTTCTAATAAAAATGACATAGCAGGCTCAGTTTTGTGATATATACATGAATTGTTAAAGATCAACCAGTTCAAAAGTTGTAGAGTAACTGTAGCTATTTGAATGAAAAAAAGTAAGTCTAGAATTACGTGTGGTGTGTGAACCATGTATCTTCTCAATCTTTTAGCACTGCCCGGAATGAATTGACATCAGAAACCGATAAGGATGGCAACAATGAAACGTGAGATATAAATGAATATTAAAGATAAATGTTTTATACATACATGTATGCACATATATTTATATACTCTTATTAATATGAACACACAAACACATAATCATAAATACTATGGAAGAAAAAGAGGTGCAGTTTTCAAATTCATTCTTAGGAGTATCCATGACAACACAGTGTCTTTGACATTGTTATTAAATCTTCTCACTGTAACACCTGTTAGTAACTTTCTATCTTTTTTGGATCTAGTTGGATAAAAGAGGAACAGGTCATAAGAGGAATCCTTCCTCCTGCTAATAACTACCAGCCAATTCCTGAGTCATGAACTTTTCTGATAGGTCAAAAACATTTATTACAAATGTATATAGAATCATTTCTGGGAAAAATGAGATACCAGATTTCAAATAATTGAGTTACATGTGAATTTTCTAAGAGCCAACCAGTTTATGAGTTCAAGGGTAATTATAGCCCACCTGAACTAAAAAAGTAAAAGTCTAGAAGTCTTGTGGTATTTTATTTTGTCTGTTTTTAATCCTTTAGCACTGCCCCGAGTGAATGGACAGCAGCGTCCTCTGAAGGACTCTCCAATTCAAAGTGAGCTCTGATGAATAAATATGTATGTAATATGTACACACACACATATGTGCATAGTATACATATACAGAGAGATTGAGAATTGGGATGTTCACCCTTAGGAGCACCTATGGAAATATAGAGTTCCCTCGATACTGTTTCTAACGTCCTCTCATGGTAAGGTTCTATGTGGAATAGTCTTTGTCTTTTGAATTGAGGTAGAAAAAGAGGCACAAGACATAGAGGGAGCCTTCTTACTCACAGTCTTGAGTCTCAGTTACTGGCAGTCAGACTTTCGGGAAGCTGTCAGATTGCCTGTGCATGAGACTGTCCTGGAGTGGGTGTGGGGAAGATGAAAGCCGTCTGGAGCAAGGAGAATAATAATAAATTGTATCAGCTACCATGTGAGGCTGATAACCCAAATCCAGACCCATGTTCACATCAGATGGAGCCCCTGACTCAGGCCTGTAGTTACTTGACCTTGTGTGAGGGGCAGGAAAGACGAGCATGCTTCCTGTGGAGCACAGACGTGGTCAGGGAGTTAGATTGGTCAAGAAAGTTGGGTACCTACAAGCTGAAGTTGAATTTGAAATAAATTCCACCCCAAAAGGTTGTTACACATTGGATGAGATTCAGTAGTAAAGAACTGTACTTCAATCTTGAGTCATTACCTTTTTGACAAGTGTAAGATATTCATTACAAATACATAAAGCCTCATTTCTGGGGAAAATGACCTACCAGGTTTCAAGCAATCGATTTACATGTCAGTTTTTAAAGGGTCATCTAGTTTTATAAGTGAAAGCATTAATTGAAACTAATTTGAACCAGAAAGTTTAACTGAGAAAATTATAGGGTGTCTGACTCTGTGCCTTTTTAATCCTTTAGCACTGCTTTGAGTGAATTGACAACAGGAAGACCTGATGGACCCACCACTGTTGGACCCACCCCGGATACGTGAGACAGAAATAAAGATAGAGAGATGTCAACAAAAAAATACATATGTATAGAAATGCAGAGAGGGAGAGCATGCGAGAGTGAGAGAAAGAGAGGAAAGGGGAGAGAGGTTGATTCTATTTGGGAGGTTCATTTTTAGGAGGATTCGTGACATAACAGAGTGTCTTTGACATTGTTTCTAAATCTTTTTACTGTAGCCTATGTAAGTATGTTTCTTTCTTTCTTTCTTTTGTATCTAGTTGGATAAAACAGAAACAGGTCATAAGAGGGATGCTTCTTACTCATCTGTTTATCACTCTTAGATGCAGCCGAAACCCCTAGGGAAACTATCCAAATGCTTGTGTATGAGGCTGTACTAAAATGGGCCAAGAAAGGAGAGAAACTTATTTTGCAAGGAGAAAGTTGTACTCCTGAAGGGGTTCAGGAGTCAAGAAATGTCTATAAACTTGATTCATGACTTCCCCCCGCCCCACTGAGGACGAAGATTTTCATTACAAATGTATAAAGCCTCACAGGGGAAAATGAAATACCAGGTTTTAAATAACTGATTAGAATGTTATTTTTAGGACAACTAGGTTATGAATTGTAAAGCTATTGTAGCTAATGTGCATTGAAAAATAAGTCTAGGGAGAGGTGAAGTCTTACCATGTGCATTTATAATCCTTTAGCCATGACCAGAGCCAGGTGGAAAAGGTAACTTGTGTTGAAC
Organism: Hyperoodon ampullatus; assembly: GCF_949752795.1. NCBI lineage: Eukaryota > Metazoa > Chordata > Mammalia > Artiodactyla > Ziphiidae > Hyperoodon > Hyperoodon ampullatus. The sequence goes on from NC_136929.1 coordinate 62,955,827, forward strand.
CCTTCAATGAAAGGTGAGATATAAATATATAGAGATAGTGTAAGGGGGGGTATTGAGATTTGTGAAATTTATTCTGGGGAACATCTGTGGCAATACAGTTTCTTGGCCGCTTTATCTAAGGGTTCTGTTTGTTTGTTTTGCCAGCCTCAGTATGTTACTTTCTTTCTTTTTTGGATCTATTTGGGGGGAAAAAAGAACAGGTCATAAAAGGGAGTGTTCTTACCCCTGGTCTGTTTGTTACCCCGAGTTAGGAGCAACCCCTATCTGATACTTTCCCTTAGGAAAGTATCAGATTGCCCATGCATGGGCCAAGAGAGGACAGAAATATAATAGGAGTTAGGAGAAGGTCTGGGTGGATGGAGAGCAGAGGGGAGCCCTCAGCAGAAAAAAGTGGATCTGATAGACCCTGCATGTGTCCCTCACCTTCCAGAGCTCTGCCACCATGTGAGGCTGGTGCCCCAAACCCAACCCCGCCATCACATTGGAGGGAGCCCCTGCCTTGTCTTGACCCTGTCTGAAGGGCAGGAAAGACATCTATGATTCGTGAAGGGTTACTAGGTGTGGTGTAGGGACTTGAGAAGGCAGGAAGTTATAGGACAAGTGAGATGAGTACCTACAAACTCAAGCTGAATTGGAAGTAAATTTAATCACAAAATGGTGTTACACTTGGGGATTAGGTTCGGGAGTAAAGAAATGTACATAAATTTGATTTATTAAGTTTTCCCACAGGACTAAGATTTTTATTACCAACGGATAAAGTTCATTTGTACAGAAAAATTAAATACCAGGTTTAAAATAACTGATTAGAATGTTATTTTTAGGGCAACTAAATTATAAACTGCAGAGTAATTATAGCTAAATTGCATTTAGAAACAAATCTATAAGACGCATGGAGTCTTACTATGTCCACTTTAATCCGTTAGCCCTGACTCATGTGACTTGAGAGGCAGAGGTGAAAGGTGAGATATAAACAGAGAGAGAGGGGAAAAGGGGAGGATATTGAGATTTGTGAAATCCAGTTAGTTATGGAGTCCTTGTCTCAGGCAGTTATTTGAATCCTATTCAAGGAGGAAACAAGATATCCATAATATGTGAAACGTAGGTGGTGCAGGGACCCAGGTTCCAAATAACTAATTGACATATAATTGTTTTAGAGTTCAACCAGTTCATAAGTTCTAGAGCAAGTGTATCCAATTTCAGCCAAAAAAAGTGAAGTCGTTTCGTGCTATGTACATTTTTAATCCTTCACAATGACCCAAATAAATTGACGTCAAAGGTCTTTGACTACTTTGATATAGCTTGCCTTTTAATTATGGTGCCTTCCAAGGCTGCTGATATAATTTACTTGCATCAGTGCTATCTATATCTTATGAATCTCTATCTTTATAGAAAGAGTGAGACAGAAAGAGAGAAGCAGACACGGAGACAAGAGACATAGGGAGAAACAGAGAGGGAAAGATTTGCAAAATTCAGTCTTGGAAGTATCCATAGGAATACAGAGTTTTCTAGACAATGATTCTAAATTTCTTTCTGTAAGATTGGGTCATCCAGTGAGCTAAGTCATGGTTCCTTTAGATTTAAGGAATTCTTTTTCTTCAAATAAGTTTCTCACATCACTGTTCCATGTAGCAAATCTCTAATGATATATTTTTGCATTTGTTGGCGGTTAAAGTATGATGGGACTGCTGTCCAAGATCGATGATGGTGAAGAAGACAGTGACTCTCTCAATTCACATTAGTAAGTCAGTTTGAAGTTCGGAGGGAGGGAGCTGTTGATGGCTTTCTTATCTTTTAGAAGATGGGGCTCATGCTGAGGAGAAAAAAAAAGAGCTATGGAAAGATAGCAAAATGTTGGGGAGGGAGGGTATACAATGATTCCATTTGAATTTGCATATAAGTACCATACTTGAAAAAATATTTCCACGTATTCACAAGTAAATGTTCTTCTAGTTTGAAAATGTGAAAATATCCTTAGTAGAGACTAATTTTATGACAAAGTTTCTTTCTAATCAGAGGATTGCCAAATGCTACTTGCTCTTCACTTGTGTTCCTTTCTCATTTTTCTTGGATATGTTCTGATTCCTAGTTTTGTTGATTTTGTCTATGAGCAAATGGGACTGAGAGCCAAAGCAAACATGTTTTGCTGATTAAAGACCGCTTCATGTCCATTGGGATTTTATGAATTTTGACTTGCTCCTGAGTAATCTCATGAGAGTACTTCCTGTTGCACTGATCTGAAGGCATTTTTACCTGTGCTCAATGACAAGGACACGATACCTTCTTAAAATCACACACGTCTGACTCTCCCTCCCCCAAACTACTATGTATAAAATAAGCATCAAGGATCTATTGTACAGCACAGGGAAATATAGCCGTTATTTTGTAATAACGTTAAATAGAATATAATCTATAAAATTATTGAATGACTATGTTGTACACCCAAAACTAATATAATATTGTAAATTAATTGTACTTCCAAAAAAAGCCCATGTGTCTGGACTGCAGAATTATTCCTGCAATTTTTCTTCTGCTACTCTCTTGGTCAGTTACTTAAGCATTCACCGACTTGAATTAATGTTGGGGAGTGAGTATTGCTAAAGAGGCATTGAATTGGTTACTGTTGTAATCTGTTGGTGTCTAGACAAAAACAACGTGAAAACTAAAGGGGCGACTAATGAATACAAATAGTTCTTCAAATTACCCATGAATTTCCATTTTCTGTTTTTTTATCATGGGCCATCAATGAAGAGTTCACGCTGCTACTTAATTAAATGATATGTCTGCCTATTAACTATATATTTTCTGCAATGAGGCTGCCCAGGGCAGGGGCAAAATTTGAATAGACTGAGCAAGGCAAGCATTTCCTTCTTCTTACAAACAAAAAGTGTTAGTTTAGTTTTGTTTTTTAAATTACGAATGCTTATGGTATAGATTTGGGTGGCATTTGCAATACTCCCTGTGTGAGAGACACTGGTGTTTCAGACCAGGGGATGGTATTAGATTTGGAGTAAGACCTGGAATCAGTGCTTGGCTTTGGCATCTAATACGCACTGGACACTTGGCAAAATACTAAACTACTTTAAATTTTAGGTCTTTTATCTGTAAACTGGTAATAATGCTATCTACAATATCTATCTACTGGGTGCTAGGTGTAGTATAGTAAAAAACTAAAACTAAATGTGGAGTAATATGTGCACACATATTATTCAGTGTGAATTTAAAACTCCAAAGCACTGTAAATAAATTTTATACTAAAAACCAAAACTAAAGCAACAAAATTTCACTATTAGGAAAATCAGAAAATACAAGCAATAAAACCTCCCATGAAGAGGCATTCCTAATGTTTAATAGATGCCCTTCAAGGTTCTTTAGGCTTATATATTTTTTGTTTATGGATATGGTATCATACATTGTTTTAAAAATAACCTTATTACTTAGTGACATATCATGACTATATTTCCATACATTTGCAACATTATATATTTTTTAATTTCAGATTTTTTATTGTTGCCTGAAGTTCTGCCTATATTTGACTTTATTGATTTTTAAATTTGCAACATTCCTTTTGACAGCTGTATAATATTTCATGGTATAGATGTTTAAATTGTCATTCATTTAAATTGTCAGATATTTCTGGACATTTCAGCTGTGACTGATTACAAAAAATGATGAATAACTTTGAGACCACACCTCTGTATATTTGATTTCTTTATAATACAAATTCTCGGAGGTGGAAATTGTGTGTCAAAAGGAACGTTTGTGAGGCTATTGATTTTGCTACTTTCCACACCAAGATGCAGTGTGCATTTCTTCCCCGTTCACGCTAGCCATCGTTCATCTTTTCAATGTTAGTTAATCTGTTTGTTCTAATGCACATTTGACATTGTTTTTGTTTCTACTTTTTTCATAGAACTTGTATTTCATTGTTTTCAAACTACCTTTGCCCGTTTAAAATTGGGGTATTTATCACTGCCATTGGATAGAAAAGTTAAATATATCCTTTTTATATCATAGATAGGGCAAGTATTTTTTCCCAGGTTGCCTAGCTTTTCACTATATAGAAGCTTATAATCCTCATACAGTTGAGTACATCTGTCCTTCTCTTTATGATTGATGCCTTTAGTGTCAGAAAGTCTTTCTCTACCGAAGATTTTACTATATTCACCGAAATTCATCTATGTTTTGAATTTATTTTCTACATTGAAAGAGAACATCTGCCCAGGATTTATTTTGTATTAAGGTATAAAATGTAGGCGTCTACTTTTCTCCCAGGTGACTACTTAGTTTTCCCAGCATCAAAGTTGCATCCCCCTCCATTGTCCTTACCCTAATTTAATGATCCTTATTGCATTTATCACCTTCTAACTTACTACCTTATTTACTTATTTATTATATTTATGGTCTGCACGAGACAGAATTGAAACATCATGATGGAAGAAAATTTTGTCCATTTTTTTAACTGCTGTATCTCCAGTGCCTCAAACAGTGCCATGGCACATAGTAGGCACTCAGTGAGTTTGGTTGAATGAATGAACCCATTATTGAAAACATTTATATCTTGTTCAAAGATTTTTAAATCCATCTCTATCACGTTATGAATCTTTATACGCTGGGTCTTTCCAGAATCTATTTTATTTAATCATTTTTCTAGCCTTCTGATTTCAGCATGCTTTTCACACATGATGATATAATTTATAGTGAACTAAAGCATTTTTTAAAAACATAAGGTCCATCCTTTTCCTCTTCCCCTTTTGTTTTTGTAGTCTCAAATTACCTGTTTATGTTTAGTGAGTTTGTTACCAAACTGTAGATAGCTATAGTTATTTTTCTGCTTTCTTTTTTTGTCTCCCTTTAACCTTTATACTCTAATAAAGTATTTAAAAATCTATCTTGGTAAAGAGTGGCAATTTTCTGGTTCTATTTATCACCTTGCTGAAAGTTTTGTGTATTTCTGTCATTTTGTTTGTGATAGAAGAGTTCCTTTCAACATGTCTTGTAAGGCAGGTCTAGTGTTGATGAACTCCAGCTTCTCTTTGTCTGGGAAAGCATTTATTTCTCCTTCATATCTGAATGATAACTGTGTTATATACAGTATTCGTGGGTGACAGTTTTTATGTTTCAGTATTTTGAGAATGTCATTCCACTCCCTCTTGGCCTGTAGGGTTTCTGCTGAGAAATCTGCTGATAGCCTAGTAGTGGGGGTTCCCTGGTAGGTTACCATCCTTTTTGCCCTGGCTGATTTTAAAATTCTTTGTCATTCACTTTTAACAGTTTTAATATTATTTGTCTTGGAGAAGGTCTTTTTGCATTGAGGTAATTAGGTGTTCTCTTAGCTTAATGGACTTGTAACTCCAGTTCCTTCCCCAAGTTTGGGATGTTCCCAGCTATTGTTTCTTTAAATAAACTCTCTGCTCCCTTTTCCCTCTCTTCTCCTTCTGGGATATGCACTATCCTAATGTTGTCCTTCCTGGAAGAGATAACTCTCTCAGGATTTCTTCCTTTTAAAAACCTTATTTCTCTTTCCTCTTCTACTTGTATCATTTTTAGATTGCTGTATTCCAGCTTGCTAATTCTCTCTTCCATATTGTCTGCTCTGTTTCCAGTGCTTCTAATGTGTGTTCTTTATCTCATTTATTGAGTTCTTGAGCTCCAGAGTTTCTTTTTGCTTCCTTTTTATTTATTTATTTATTTAAATTATTTTTTATTGACGTATAGTTGATTTACAATGTTGTGTTAAGTTTCTGCTGTACAGCAAAGGGCATCAGTTATTCCTATACATATATATCCACTCTATTGAGTAGAGTTCCCTGTACTACACAGTAGGTTCTTATTAGTTATCTATTTGATATATAGTAGTGTGTATATGTCAATCCCAGTCTCCCAATTGTTTCTTTTTAGAGTTTCAGTCTCTTTGGTAAAATATTCTTTCTGATCATTCATTTTTATTCCTGAGCTCATTAAACTACCTTTCTGAGTTTTCTTATATCTCATTGAGTTCATGGGCTGTGCCACTGCAGGTGGGGGAGTGGCAGTGAGGTTGTGGTCACCTCGGTGGCTGGAGGGACAGGATGCCAGGCCCCAGTGTTGGTCAGTTACATGTAGCCATGGGTGCTGGTGTGGTCTGGAGCCTGTAGTCATGTGTGCTGCTTCCCCTGCTGCTACTGTGTTCTCTGAAGCTGTGGGCACAGCTGCTGTGGTCAGAGGGCCAGGATTGCAGGCACTGATTCCACTGTTCCCTCGTTCCATCTCTTCTAAGTGTTCCAATTCACCTGCCTTTAGATGTACAGGTGTGTGGAGTCCTCTGGCAAACTGTTGTGTTGGACAGTGGCACCTTTGTTGAGTTGTGGGTTTTATTGGTTGTAGATTGAAGGGGAGAGACCAAGGTAGTTTTTCACTCTGTCATGTTTCTGACATCACTGTGAATGTACCATATTTTCTTATCCATTCACCCATTGATGGGCATTTGGATTATTTCCAGTTTTGGCCTGTCATGAGTAATGTGGCTATGAACATTTACGTACAAGTTTTTTGTGTGGACACAACTTTCATTTATCTTTGGTTAGTGCCAAGGAATAGGGTTGCTGATACTTATGGTAAAGTGTCTGTTTAATTGTATGAGAAATAGTTTCCAAAATGGCAGTACCATTTCACATCTCTTCTTATCTTTAGGTTTTCATTTTCTTTCATCAAGTTTTGTAATTTTCAGCACACAGATCCTGCACATATTTTGTTACTTTATAAAAAAGTATTTCATGGGTTTTGGTGCTAATATAAATGGTTCAGTTGCTTACATTTCTACTTTTCAATCATTCATTGCTAGTATATCGAAATGTAGTTGAATTTTGTATATTGCCCTTTTATACAATAACTATTAAACTCACTTATTCTGTTAGCTTTTTTGTAGATTCCTTGGGATTTTCTAGGTAGGCAAGCATCTCCTCTACAAATAGTGAGAGTTTTATTTCTTCCTTTTCAATCTATAGGCCTTTTATTTCCATTTCTTGCTTTATTACATTGACTCCAATATAATTTTGAGTGGAAGAAGTGTGAACTGACATCCTAGATTCCTAATCATTGGAAGAAAACATTCAGTCTCACCATTAAGATTGATATCAGCCATAGGTTTTTTGTTTGTTTGTTTGTTTTGGGGGGCATAAATGCCCCTTGTCAGGTTAAGGAAGTTTCCTTTTTTCCTAGTTCACTGAAAGTTTTTATCATAAATGGATGTTAAATTTTGTTTAAAAATTTTTTTACCTCTATTGAGATGATCATATGTTTTATTTTCCTTAGTTTATTGACATGGCGAATTACATTATTTTTAGAATGTTGACCCATCCTTGAATTCCTGGAACAAACACCAAGTGGTCATGAATTTAAAAAATATATATACTGCTGGATTCAATTTATTAATGGTTTGTTAAGGATTTTTGTATCTATATTTATGAGGGATATTGGTAATTTTCTTGTCAGGTAATGTCTTGACTGGTTTTGGTATCAGGGTAATGCTAATGTCCTAAAATGAGTTTGGAAGCAGTCCCTATTCTTCTGTTTTATGGAAGAGTTTGTTTCGATTTGTATCTTCCTTAAAGAATTAAGTAGAATTCTCCAGTGAAGTCAGTTGGGCTTGGACTTTTTTGTTGTTGTTGGAACGTTTTCAACTACAAGTTCAATTTCTCTACAAGACATATTAACTTTTAAGCTATTCAGGTTATCTATTTTTTCTTGAGCACATTTTAGTAGCTTGTGTCTTGCAAACAATATCTCCATTTAATCTAAGTTGTCATATGTGGCACCTTTAAAATTTCTGTAGTGATAACATGCAATTAAATATCTTGTATAGTACTCTCCCACTTCACTGGTTTTATTAAATCGTGGTAAGAAAATGTAGTCTGAATAATTTTTATATTTTAGAGTACCATTAAAGTTTTTTATCTTCTTGTAGGATAAATTTCTTTTAAAATTTCATAGAAATGCTTTAAATATGTTTTATCTGCACAATAGAAACTATATATATATAGTTTTAAAATATATATATATATGTAAATGGATAGCGTTTGACCAGGGACACTCAGATCTTATCCTTGCTACCAACACCCCACTCCAAAGGGAAGTATATCCCTGAGGACCAAGCCGGGCAAAGGACACTCCTAGGTACTTTGGAGGCTCCTCTCTAAGTCCCAGTAAAGAATCCTAATGAGCTAACTTAGGTTGGACTCAGATCTAAAGCCTGACTCTGCTCTCTTCAACCTGAGTTTAATGTAGGAATATAGCCTTGTCTGTTGTGGATAGTTTGGTGGTGGTGGGGGACCCAGAGCCCTGGAGTGAGAGTAGGAAAACCAAAGAATCATCCCAGTGCCTTTAATGCTTTGAGTATGACCACATGCCTCCCTCCACCATCTGTGCAGAGAAATAAGTGTCCAATGGGAAAGATAGGACCTGCCCCCAATGCAGATCCCACCCCTGTTCAATATGGTCTTAATAGTATCTTATAGAGTCTACCTTTTATCAGGATAAAATAAGTCTTGGTCATCGTTAATATTTTTGCTTTGAATTCTACTTTGATATTAATATTACAACTTTTCGTGTTTTGAGATTTAACATTTGCATCTGATATCTTTGTCCATCTCTTTATTTTCAAACTATCATTTTAATTTAGTTTTTGTCCTTGTATACAGCCTATAGTGCATTTAGTTTTTAAACTTATCTAAAAGTATTTGTCAGTATTTGATATGAGAGTAATGTGTTGGTATTTATTATCATTTCAGGTATGTTTGGTTTTATTTGCTATCATTTTACTTTGTTTTCTGTATTAAACACTTCCTTGATATTTTTTCTTTAATTTTTTTTAACATTATGCTATTAGTTGATTTGTTTTTATTCAAGTTTTAATAATATGAAAGTTATAAACCTATTTTTAGAAAACATAATTGTACCTTTGTTTCTCCATCCATATCCAGTTTAAAACTGGACTTGTACCTGGGAAGATAGAAATGCAACATGCTTTTACTTCTGTCTTCTGAGAAACCTAAATTAATGTGGAACAACCCTGCAAATTTAAATCCATACTATTATCGAGAACTTTGTTATTTATCTTGGCTTTTAGAATCATTTGTTTACATTTCCACGTGCTACATTAACAATGATTATTTGGACTTAGTTCTGAATTTGTATGATTTTATTTCTTGACACCTTTTCTCTATAAGGCATCTTCCTTATTCTTGCCTTCTTCATATTTTTATTCCTTGCTCAGTTGGCTCAAGCACTTCTCTGAGTAATCACTTTTGGGACCATTACATGGTTGCACTGGGTGTTGGAGAGTGTATGTCTGCTGCTCCCAAATATGAATAACACTTTTTCTAAATGTATAATTACTGAGTTACAGTCCTTTCCCAGCAAACTCCACACACATTGTTTGAAGCTGCATTTATATAGCACACTCTTTTTTTTTTTTTAAAAAAATCTCAATTCTACATTTACTTGGGGTGGGGTAGTTTTGGGAGGCACTGAAAGTGATAGTAGAGCCTAAAGCCACCCCAAGCCATCCTTTTGTGCCCCAATGATTCTGTCGGGCATGGTTCTGTAAATTCACTTTGTCAAGTAAGTTGTGATTTGTTGTAACATTTCTTTGCTACCCAGAGATCTGATAGTCTGTCTGGGATCAGAAAGGGCTTGTATTAAGAGAATGGCAACCTCAGGGGAGGTTCACCTCTTTTGGCCAATCAGTTCCCCATCCACATCGACCTTTTCTCACTAGGCCTGGGCAGAGGTAGTGGGTGCAGATGGAGCAGGGAGAAATTAGAGGGGGTGGGGAGATCTTATAGCTCAGCTTAGCCCAACAGTATCCATCTGTGGCCCGTTGCATTGGGCAGTGCCCCAGTTCTATTGGGCATATATCCTCCCTCTTCTCCAGTCTTGGGCACAGTCTGTGAGCATTGCTTTGGGATTAAATCCCACTTGGGGTGGAATTTGGGTCACGTGTTGGAGGCTTCAGCAGGGCAAGAAATTGCTCCTCAATGACTACCTTGTCTCCAGCCCTAGTGTAAAATGAGGCACAACTGCTGGCGCTCTAAAACCGTCTCCTCCTCCTACTAAGGGAAGGAGCCCAGCCTCCAGTGTGTTTCCCCTTTGAAATGTATCTTACTGACATTCCTCACCCCCAAAGTGCAGTTCCCCCCCCAGCTGTGAGTCTCATTAATGTGTAACTGTCTTATTCATGGGGTGACTTGTTTCAAGAAATGAATATTGCAAGACAAGAGCTTCCCTGAAGTGCCCTATTCTATTGCTGTAGAACAGGTCTGGCCATAGTTTGATGACTTGCCCAGGATCCCACAGCTCACTCTTGGGAGAGCTGGAACACACATCTCTTCTACCATTCCCTTCTGTCTCCATGCTCTGTTGCTTTAGTTGATGACCCCAAGCTTAATCTTATCATTAAGTTGGGATTAGAGCTTTACAGTCAAGGGAAAGTTTAGTGTTTTTTTTCACATATATTCTACATAGGAAAGAAAAAAAAAGAATCAGGTGACATTTTTACAGTTATTAGCAAAAAGCATTTTGTTAGGCAACTTCTGGAGACTTTAAAAATTATATTTATAAAGGCCTTTGTTGGTTAAATTCATACTATATGTTAGGAAAAATCTGATACACCTGAAAGCTCTGAAATTTTATTTTTACTTCTTATTGCAGCAGCAGGATTAAGAGAATTGTGTACTTGATTGTATCATCCTTCCCTTTCAGGTATGTGAGACTCTAGAAAAGGAGGTAATTAAATATGTATTACATTTAATATCAATATTTTTTAATGGCAGAGGATCTGGGAGGGGAAAAAAAAGCATTTCCACTGTCAGTATGTCGCTAAATAAACTTTGTGCCCGATTTAATGCAATCTAATTTATCTTGGAATTTTAATTGAAGCTGAACATTAAGAATTGCAAAGAAATGGCATGTACGGAGTCTAATAGCAACATATTACCATGTTTTTTTCTACCTGTCAAAGTAAAAATAATGAAACATGCATTTCAAAATTCTATAGTTATAAGGAAAGTGTTTTAGTAAATACCTTATTCACCTAGAATTACTCCTTAATTCTGGAAACATTTTACTTAGATCTTTCTTCTCTACATGATAGTAAGATTTCATACTATGTTACAGATTCACACAATGTACTTGCTTCCTTTTAAATTGATAATATTTGAATTTGCATTGCAATTGTGAAAAAGTGCTTTAAGATTAATTTATCTTCATAGATGACACAAATAGTACAATCAACTTCTAGAGAATATGTTGAGCATATATAGGAAAAAGGCTTAGGAGTTACTTTAGAGTTCAATTATGTATGTATTCATTGAATTGAATTCCTTCTTACGTGCCCAGAACTGTGCCAGAACCATCCATTGATATGTAATCTTATATTTGTTGATAATCTCACTGATAAGAAGCCTTACTGGTCAAAGAAGTCTTTTAAGGGCTTATGTTAGTCATGCTTTCACTTGTTTTTTATTACTCAATTCTTTAAAAATATCAAGGTGAATGAGGTTACTTTATTGTGGGAAATTGGTAGAAGACCCTTCAAAATTCTTAAATTTTAAGAAGAGTTTACAAGTGGAAACATGTCATTTTAATGTAGTTTGCCTATTCTGTCTTGGAGTGTTGGTCTGATGTGTCTTAATATAAAAGGGCATGATATCATGAAGTGGTTTAGTGGGAAGTTTCTTTCCCTAACAACTGCTTCTATTGGGTGAAAGCAGAGTGATTTATGTTGAGATTCTAAGAGCAGTTCTCCCTACCACTGAACGGTTTAACCCAAAATAATGACATTTTGATATCAGATCATGGGGCTGAAGTTAGTCTACCTATAGATGTGAAAACCACTTGATCCTTATTTGGTTTATTTATTTGTTTGTTGTAGAATACTTGGAATTTTGCTGACCTTTGTGGATGTGTCCCTCATCATTACAGACATACTTGTCTCTGATAGCACGATATATATTCCTTTGGAGTATCGTGCAGTTTCTTTAGCTATGGCTTTATTTTTTTTCATGGACGTTTTTCTTCGAGTGTTTATAGAAGGGTAAGTATGATTAATTTTTTAAAAGCACATAGAGCTATTTTGTACTGCTATGAGAAGCATCTCAAGTAATGACCAGGTCAACCTAACTAAATATGCCCCTTTTTATCAAAATAATTCTCCTTGAAGGCATCCTCCACAAGAGAAACAACAGTCCAAATCCCAATTTCTATCAGACTGAGCTTTAATATTACTCTTGCAACTGGCACTCTAGTCTGCAAACCATGTATTCTCGATGGTTCCTTCAACAGGTACAGCTTAAAGGGTTTGCAAAATGGGGCCAGGCAGCTAATATGTCTACATGCACATTATTAAGAGGAATGTGTATGTGAAGTATAACTATTGATATTTTAATTGAGTTCAATGTAAATAAAAGCTGACAGTATATTAAGTACTAGATAATAGATCATGAGCAAACCCTACCTCAGTTAAAATAAAAATTTGTGGTACTTCCCTGGCAGTCCCGTGGTTAGGACTCCATGCTTCCGCTGCAGGGGGCATGGGTTCGACCCCTGGTCGGGAAACTAGGATCCTGCAAGCTGCACGGCCAAAAAAAATTTTTTTAATGAGACATTTAAAAATAAATGAACAAAAACTTGTGTTAAGCTCTATGGGAGAGCGAGTCAGGGACTAAAGTCCCCAGCCTCACTTCATCCAGAGCATTTCGGAACATGCTTGTCTCCTTTCTGGCTGAATTTCTGTCCTCGTGCCTCTGAGCTGAGGACAGTTGCCCACTCCCAGGTTACTCAGAGCCTAAAGGAGCTATCCCAGGACTAGAAGATTTCCCTGGAGCCCCAGTGCCCATGGCTGAAGGAGCTAGTGTTGAGGAGGAGGTGCCAGCGCTGAAAGTTCAGCTTTGCACAGAGGAGGCCACACCAGCTCACTGGGATTCCACTGTGGGTGCAAAGCCAGGTGATGAGTTTGCGGGCCAAAGTAGTGGACCCGTCTTCCTCTCACAAGCTCCTTTCATGCACTTCTCACAGCCCGTTTCTCTAGGGCTGTGACATGTTCAGCTTCCATTGTCCGATAGCATCGCTCACCATCCCATCTCTCTCTCCCCGCTGTGTCCAGGCAATGCTTGCCTCTTGTTCAATGGTTTGGTTATATCTCTTACTATACTTATGGCTCTACTTGCCATATTGATGTTTTTGTCCTATATAAGTATAAAATGAGTCTGAATATTTTTTTTCCTTAATCTAGTCTAGTAAATGCACTTTAAGTCATTCATCAACGCTGAATTCCTTTTAAAAAACTATTTATTTATTTTGGCTGCGCTGGTTCTTAGTTGCAGCATGCGGACTCTTAGTTGCGGCATGCGCATGGGATCTAGTTCCCTGACCAGGGATCTAACCTGGGCTCCCTGCATTGGGAGCGCAGAGTCTTACCCACTGGACCACCAGGGAAATCCCAAACCGGAAATCTTAAGGGTGCTTTTAAAATATCCCTACCTCTTCTTTGGGGAAGCATAAACTTATATCTTTTTTGTTTTTTGTTACAGGGTACGACGGTATTTTTCCGATATGTTGAACTCCTTAGATGCTTCCATTATTGTGGTGACTCTACTGGTCAATATTGCTTATATTTTCTATGACTTCAAGTTTCTTAAAAATTTCCCCAAGTAAGAAACATATGCTTCCCTTCTCTTAACGTTTTTCTTTCTTAAAAAGTATTTTCTGTGGCTTTCATTTTGTGTAATCTTTTTAACTCTGAATGTGCTAATTCTGTGCTAAATAAGCTGCTTGAAAATGAAACGTTGAGTTAAATTTCTATCTGGAAACTAAAGGATGGTGGTGTTTAGGGACAAGTGAAGGGTGTCCACACTGAGTACCTTTAGTTGAGTGAAGAAGATGACGCCCCCAAAGAAGAAACTGGGGACTTGCCTCTTGTACCTAACTTGAACTTCTCTACCTTTTGAAATTCCCACTAAATTCCCAGTTGCGCTTCAACCACACATTTCTTACACGTGAAATTCCTGGGTTTTTCCTATAACCAAGAGAGTACTGGTGTGAGTTGATGAAAAATTTGAGTGACTCCAATGATGATTCTCTAAAAAGGCACAAATGGAAGAGAAAAACGAGGTGACATGGGTAGAAACACAGAGGTGGAATGTTTGCAGGGCAGTTAACATGACGGAAGCTGAGGCAGAGTTAGAACTGTTAGGGGTCAAAGCAAAATGTGTATGAGCCACCGATGGCTTTTTTCTTTCTCCTCCTCTTTCTACTGTGGCAGTGAGAAAAAGAAGAGCAAAAGTGTTCTAGGATGTAGCTGTTGGGTGGCTCACTAGGCTTATTCCTTAGTCAGATAGCTTGCCACTTCCTGCACTCCAGCTTCTCAGGACTTTCCCTCAGGTCCCAACAAAACTTGATGTGATAAGCTTTTGGAGTTTTTGAAAAGAACCCAAACCAGTATGGTCTTCAGACAGGCCACCTCAGCATCACGGAAGAGCTTGTCAGAAATACCAGAAGACAAACACCTCAGGGCCCACTCTAGACCTACTGAATCAGTATGCACACTCAAGCTAGAGAAGCACTAGCCCAGACCATCAGTTCTTTGCCATCGTGTTTCTTCCTGATGGTAGGAGACACACTTGGGAAGTAACTCATCTGCTATCTGCCTGATGTGTGTTCACAGCTCTAGTGAACCCCTGTTACGCATGGGAGTAACAGAGGGGAATAAGAATTCTGTTTTGATGGGAAAAAGGCTGGAAAATGCTTGTCTTAACCCACAGAAGTTAAACCCACAAATTCTGAGAGTCTACCATATGACTTTTTCTTTAAATCAGAGTTTCTCAACAGCAGCACTACTGGTATTTTGGACAGATACATTTTTAGTAAGGGAGCTGTCCTGTGCGTCGGTACTGAGCAGCATCCCTGGCCTCTAACCACTAGATGCAAGTAGCAGCCCCTCACAGGCAGTTGTGACAGCCAAAAATGTCTCTGAACATTGCCAAATATGCCCAGGGTGGGTGGGGTGGGTGGGAGGCTTGGGCCAGGGGGTCGTGTGCAAAATTTTGCCCCTGGTTAAGAGCCACTGCTCTAAACTTAGTCCATACTGACAAGATCCTCTGTTTCTAAAGCAAAAATGAATCTTTTATTGTTAGATTGAGAATTCTTTTACTACCTCTACGACTTACCCTTCTGTCAAGAGCTTTTCATCTGGCTCAGCAAAACAGACATCTTGCAATGCTGACCAGGAGGAGGGTAAGTGGGCAAAATATGTTTATGATTCAGAAAAAATGTTTGTGCTTCAGGAAATCCTGGCAAGGGTTGTAGATATCTATATATTGTTCTTTTTTTATGTTGATTCATGTTTTACAAATGAATGATTGTTTTAAACCCTCAGGTTTCAGAAAACAAACGGCGATACAAGAAGGATGGATTTGACTTAGACCTCACTTACATTACCGGTTTGTGAAGTTTCTCTCTTGATTTGCCTATATTAACATCACATTTTTCTTGTGTGTGAGTAGGTAATTATATGCTAATTTTGTTCTTTCCCTGTCTGAGGCATGTTCTTTTAAAGCATTTTTTATCCATGAAGACATATGCCACTCTGATAGTGTGACATATTTGGAGTTTAACCCTGCAAATGGAAAAATCTTAATTTTCATCTCCATTCAGGGCTACTTGCTTATAGTATAGGAAGTTAAATGGATTTTCAGCTGACTCCATTTGTTTGGTTTAGAATTTATTGAGTTCTAGTAGTTATCCTCGGGCCCAAGGATTTCAGAGAGACCTGTTCTCTTCCTAGAACGCTAGAGATGAAGTCATTGCTTTGTAGGTCTCGGGTTTCTGAGTCAGGGGAACACTGGAAAGCATCCTAGGAGTTCCCAACATTGCTCATTTTTCTTTGGTGTTTAAATAAGAAAGAAATTCCCACCACAGGGGGCCCTCCAGACTAAAGTCAACGCAAATCTGTTGCATAAGGCTGGAACCAGCTGAGACTTGGGAACACTGAATGTAATGGTCCAAATAGTGGATACTTTAATATCCAGTATTGGATATTAAAGTTGATTACCCTGAGGGTTAGTTAGCTTTTTTCCTGTCATTCTCAATCCTGAAAGTTCTCTTCTATGAAAACAGTCTGATTATATATGTAAGTCGAGTTCTCATATATTGTTTCCCATGTATAACATTTGTTAATAGTGACTGTTTTGACTTCCAGAGCGTATTATTGCCATGTCATTCCCATCTTCTGGAAAGCAGTCTTTCTATAGGAATCCCATTAAGGTAAGAGTTTTTATCTAACAAATGCTCACATTTCTCAGTAAACCTAGACTGTGGAATTGTAAGATAATGTTGGCCCAGAGATGACAGTGTTGTTCTCCTAAAAATTTACTCTTTCAGGTAAAACATTACCATGGATTGCTATCAATTAGCTTTCGCTGTGTGATGAATCACCCGCAAACTTAAATGACTTATAAGAGCAAACCTTTACTTTGCTCGTGATAATGTGGTTTGTGAATTTGAGTTGGGCTTAACTGATCAGGGACACGCTTAACTAATTTCAGCAGAGCTAACTCATGCATGTATGGGCAGCAACTGGGCATCTGAGGGTTGGCTAGTCTAAAATGGCCTTGCTGGATGGCTCCAAGTGATGTCTCATTCTGTAACAGGCTAGCTCAGGCTTGTTCACATAAGGCAGTGGCAAGGACCTCACTAGCATCAAGCGAAAGAATGCAGAGGCCCTGGCTCTCAACTAGTATAATGTGGCTTCTACCTTATTCTATTGGACAAGCAAACTACAAACCCAGTTCAGATTCAAGCAGACACAACAGATGCCGTCTCTGGAAGGCAGGAATTGTGGTGAATTGTGGCTGTTTTTCATGGTCTGTCATAGGGAAGAAGATTGAGAATTCTTGAACTAAAATGTGTATTCTTAGATTGAGATCCTAAATTACAGTGGCTCCATACTGCTTTAGGTTCTGTAGATTAAATAAAGTTCAAACATCAGGTGATGCTTACTATGAAATGCCAGTTAAAAGTCATTGTTTAAGAAGTTTGCATATGTGTGCGGGTGTGTATACATTAGTGCAATTTACAGTATTTGTTCTATCTCAGTGAAACTAATTATGTATATGTGTGTATGTCTATATATAAGTATGTGTATATATAATTATACTTTGAGGCATAAAAATTACTGTAAATTGTGGGAATCTCATGTATATCTTGATAAAATTATATATAGGTGTATATACAGCCAACACCCCTATCAAAATATAGACCATTTCTTGCTCTTTTTCAGTCAATACCCCAACACACTGGAGGTAATTACTCTTCTCACTTGTGTCACAACAGATTAGTTCTGCTTTTTCTTGAATTTCACATAAATGGAATCATAGACTACATCTTCTGTAACCAGCTTTTTATGCTTAAAATGAATTCTGTGGGATTTATCTAATATTGTTGGGTGTACAGTAGTTCTTTCTAAATAATATTTATTGCTTCTAGAATACTGATTGAAAGCTCAAGCATTCAGTTTACTTACAGAAATTATACAATTATACATTGCTTCACAAAGGCAGCAAACACATTACACTTTAAAAAGTCTACTTTACAGAAAATTAAAAATTCTAAATAACAAAAGGTACATCTGAAGAAACAAGTATAAATTTGGCAGCCAGTAATTTTGACAGGAAGTTGTACAGCTTGCATGACTTTAATCTGTGAATATGACCTTCAGTCATTTAGCTCAAGTTCATATTAATTTATTTTTCCAGTATAATTGTGTTTCATACCATTGACATTTGCATACTCTAGAATATGTTAGAAAGAAATGTGTAGTATTCACAAATGTTCAGAAAAGCAAGCAGAAGTTCTGTGAATCTGCCCAGTTCTTCTGAGATGGTCTCACATCAGCTTCCTAAGCATATTCAATCCTACAAAATAGTAAGCTAATGTTTGAACACAATTTCCAAGATAAAGCACATTTTCTCACCAATAGTGAAGTCTTTTTCTCAAGCACCACAAAAGTATACAAAAGAATTTGAGTTTGAACAGATCTCTCAGAACGTGTTTAACCTGATATTTCAACAGACTTAAAATTTCCATGGTTTCACAAGGACCGGATGTTTAATTACTTAGAGGAGAAAGAAACGGCCTTGAAAGATGTGGACTCGATCATTACCAATAGAAAAAGTATCCAATGCATATCTTACAGAAACAGAAAAATAGAATATTGCCCCTCTCAGAATAATGTGTATATAATTATATGTAATATACATTATATATACTATAGAGCATATGTAAGGTAATGTATAGTTGTACATGTAATTATATAATATATAATACATTTCCCTCTTAAAATAGTGTATATTTAAATAAAATGTATATTTTAGTATATATTAAATATATATTAATATATAATGTGTAATATATAAAATTAGTATATAGTAAATGTAATATATATCATGTTATATATAACTGCGTATAAATTTTATATAGTATAACTATACATTATTCTATTTATAAATATATATTACATATATATCTTATCTCTTATAGAAAGAGAAAAATATAACATTTCCCCCTTAGAATAATACATGTATACTCATATATAATATATATTATACAGAATAATATATAATTACATGTATAAATTATAAATTGTATGTATATGTCTTATATAACATGTAAATATATTATTCCATTTATAAATCTAGAATATAAACTCATCTCATAGAAACAGAAAAATATAACATTTTCCCCTTTATAATAATATATTATATTTATATATAATATATTATGTTATATATAATTATCTAATGTATAAGTTATACAACTATATATTACATATCATATAATTATATAACAATAATATATACGTATGCATATATTATGACTATATTAACATCATAAATATATAATACTTAAGTATATAGCTATGTAACTTATATAAATTCATAATTTATATATTATATAATTTATATTTTGTATGAATGATATGTAAATTACAACTTATATATCATTTATACAGTATATAAATCTGTTATATATATTATTTGCATATAATGTTATATATGTTATATTACTTTATTTTATATTATATGATATGTATTATGTTACATACATTATATCATAACATATATCACTATAAAATATGTTACATGTAAATATACATATATTATTCTAAGGGAGCAAATTTTTAATTTTTCTTGTTTCTGTAAAAGATGAACATATATGGAATTTATATTTATAAATATAAATAATACAACTACCATGAAACCCTTTAATTCATATGGTAAATGTTGAAACTATGACCAAAATATGAACACTGCCAGAGCTGTTAGAAAAAGACTAGAAGCCTTTTCACATATGTATAATCTAAGCATGATACTCTCCAAAAAAAAAAAAAAAAGAATTATAATTATTACCTTCCAGTTTGAAAACTTTAATTCTAAATTTTAAAAAAATCTATACACAAGCCACTGATCTAACCAGATCCTCCCCCGCCCTCCCCAAAAAGTGTTTAGTAAGCAGGACCCAGAGGAGCTGATATTCACAGCTCCTACAAGAACAACTCTTTCAGGGTTTATCCCATGAAGTACTTTATTTTACAACCTTCTTCTCGTGCAAAACTAAAGGTCCATTTGATTACACAGAACTTTCATACAGTGTAAAAGTAGAACTGAGTGTGAAATACTGCATGTAAGTATTTCTAAATAGTCTTGTTCCATCGGTTCATCAGTGACTTCTGTGGCTTTATAGTCATTTTCTGTGGAAGATTCTGAGAGAATCTCTCCAGTTCTACTGGAATTGGAGCCTCCTAGTTCTTCTGTTTCATGGCAGTCGGAATCCTACTTGCAGGGCCTCTGTTTTCACTGTCTTCAGAATGTAAATCTGTCTCATCCTGAGACAGATGAGATTCCTCTACTTGATTCTTTTCCATAGAATTCTCTTCATTTATAGTTAAGGCATCATCAGATTCTTTCTCTTGAATTTTTTTTTTCTGGAATCATTTCTGTTTTTTTTTTTTTTTTTTTTTTTTTTGCGGTACGTGGGCCTCTCACTGTTGCGGCCTCTCCCGTTGCGGAGCACAGGCTCCGGACGCGCAGGCTCAGCGGCCGCGGCTCACGGGCCCAGCCGCTCCGCGGCATGTGGAATCTTCCCAGACCGGGGCACGAACCCAAGTCCCCTGCATTGGCAGGCGGACTCTCAACCACTGCGCCACCAGGGAAGCCCCATTTCTGTCGTTCAAGACACTCTTCCTCTTCATCCTCTTCTCTTTGTCTTTCTTCTTCGATGAAGCTGGTTCTTCTGTTTCTTCTGTCATAACTGAAGAAGTGTGACTAGAAGTTGTTTGGTCATCTCTGACTTCACCTTCTTTGTCAAACTTGAGTTTTTTAACCCCATGTCCCTCAGCTCCCAGACCATATTCATTTGGATGTTTATTTTCTATACGGCTCACTGAGGAGCTCCTGATCCAGATGTCAGAGTCACTGTGAATTTTGTCCTCATCATGCTGTAAGTTTGTAAAGCCTCTTTGCTCACTGTGCTCTGAGGCAAAAACCATTCCTCCCTTCCTCCCTCCCTTCTTTCCTTCCTTCCTTCCTTGTTCTCTCCCTTCCTCCCTTTCTCCCTCCCCACCCCATTCTCTCTCTTTTTTATTGTACAAGTTGCAGGAGTACAGCATTAAAATTCAACATCTGTATACACTACAAAGTGATCACCAGCACAAGTCTAGCTGCCATCTGTCACCATACAGTTGACCCTCTACCTATTTCAGCCACACCCCAAACCCCTTCCCCTCTGGTAACCAGTAATCTGTTCTCTGTATCTGTGTTTGGTTTTGTTCGCTTTTGTTTGTTCATTTGTTTTATTTTTTTAGATTTCACATATGAGTGAAATTGTATGGTGTTTGTCTTTCTCTGCCTGACAATTTCACTTAGCATAATACTTTCAAGGTCCATCCATGTTGTTGCAAATGACAGGACTTCATTCTTTTATGGTTGAGTAGTATTCATTTGTGTGTGTGTGTGTGTGCGCGCACATGCACGTGTATTTATCACATCTTTATTCATTCATCAGTGGACATTTGGGTTGTTTCCATATCTTGGCTGTTGTTAATACTGCTGCATTGAATATAGGGGTGCATATATCTTTTGGAATTATAGTGTTTTTTTGTGTTCTTTGGCTAAATACCCAGAAGTGGAATAGCTGGGATCATAGGGTATTTCTAGTCTTAATTTTGGGGGTCATCTCCATGCTGTTTTCCATAGTGGCTGCTCCAATTTACAGTCCCACCAACAGTGTTTGAGGGTTCCCTTTTCTCCACATCCTCTCCAACATTTGTTATTTCTTACCCTTTTGATAATAGTCATTCTAATAAGCATGAAGTGATATCTTATTGTGGTTTCGATGTGCATTTTTCCCTAATGATAAGCGATGCTGAAGATTTTTTGTTGTGCCCATTGGCCCTCTGTATATCTTCTTTGGAAATTTGTCTATTCAGGTCCTCTACCCATTTTTTAATTGGGTTGTTTTTTTGTTTTGAGGTTGTATAGTTCATATATTTTGGATATTAACCCCTTATTGGATATATAAATTGCAAATATTTTCACCCATTCACTAGGTTGCCTTTTCATTTTGATCATGGTTTTTATCACCGTGCAGAAGCTTTTTAGTTTGATGTAGTCCCATTTGTTGACATTGGCTTTTGTTTCCCTTGCCTTTGGAGTCAGATCCACAAAAACATCACTAAGAGCAATGTCAGTGAAATTACCAGCTATGTTTTCTTCTTGGAATTTTATGTTCTCACATCTTACATTCAAGTCTTTAATCCTTTTTGAGTTAATTTTTGTGTATGGAGTGACATGGTGGTATAGTTTCATTCTTTTGCATGTGGCTGTCCAGTTTTCCCAACACCATATATTAAAGAGACGATCCTTTCTGTATGTTCTTTGCTCCTTTATCATAACTTAATTATCCATATATGTGTGGGTTTTTTCCCGGGCCCTCAATTCTGTTCCATTGATCTATGTGTTTGTTTTTGTGCCAGTACCCTACTGTTCTGATGACTTCAGCTTTGTATCAATAGTATAGTTTAAAATCAGGGAGCATGATAACTCCAGCTTTGTTCTTCTTTCTGAAGATTGGCTATTCAGGATCTTTTGTGGTTCCATACAAATTTTAGGACAAATTACAATTTTCTTAAAGCTTGTTAACCACCTAACTTCCTTCTCTGGTAGCTTTAAACAATGTGTATTTAGAGTAGAGGCTAATCAGAGTAGTCATCCCAACTTTTGTGGGCTATTTGCAAACCATCAGTGGGTTAGATATGACTTGGAATGTATGTACCTTTTTATTCCCTGAGTCTCCCCTGAAAGGTGCTAAGTGACGGACCAGTGAATAAAATGGTGATACTCATTTTAGGTTAGTCCTAGGAAAAGGCTTATGTTGGTGCCGTGTGGAATATGTAAGGTATGTGTCCATCTTTTCTAGGAAGTTGTACGGTTCCTGGATACCAAGCATCAAAACCACTACCGAGTCTACAATCTCTGCAGTATGTACATGACTCGATATTTTGCTACTCTAGATAGAAAACAGGTCACTCACTGCATGTAAGAAGTTGATTTAGTTTTTACATTTCATTTAATCATAGGTATTTGTGGGTGGTGGGAAGTGAGTTTTAAAATGTCTCCATCTTGTGCTGGCTCTGTTTGGTAGGAAAAGAAAGTGCAACAGCACACAGTGCTGTGTGAGGTAGGCAGGAGACTGGGGGCAGAGCCATTTTAGGAGAGTTAGGTCTAGTGGTAGTAGGTTTTGGAAAATATTTGTTTTTTTCCTGCCAGCTTGTGTTTTGAAGGCAATTCAACAAATGCACACTGTAACCCACTAGGAATGAGGTGTGAGGAGACCAGGGTCCTGCATGGGAAAACACCCCCAAACCCTATAGCAAACAAATTATAGCCCAGCTGACCCTCTTCTTGTATATTAAGTGGACATTTTCAGGAGGCAAGTATTTTGGCTGGCCGCGTTGGCTTCTGCTCTGTGTAACCTTCTGATAATGCAGTGAGTAGCCTGCTAGAAAAGTACAAGTAAGGCCTATTAAACCCAAATAATTTGGGCTTATGTTACTCAAGATGGACAAAACACTACTCTACTTTTATTTTTGAGACCCTTACGTTTCTTTTAGAGCAGCAGGAGCCAGACAGAAAACTCCTTTTAAAGGTAGAGGAGGAATTTCTAATAGAAAAGTATAACTTATTTACACCTTGACCATTTACTGTGTTTATTAGGGTTAGAGATATGACCCGTGCATCATTTATTTCAGGTGAAAGAGCTTATGATGCTAAGTACTTCCATGATAGGGTCTGTCGATACATGATTGACGATCACAATGTCCCCTCTCTGAGGTAAGTTGGATGCCAAGCTGGCTGTCAGAAGAGGGCTAAATACACAGGGCTTGATTTTTTGGGAAGTCTTTTCATTCAACTAAAAATCTTTCACTTTGAATCAGTGAGATGGTGGCATTCTCCAAGGACGTAAAAGAGTGGATGGCTCAAGATGAGGAAAACATCACAGTGATTCACTGTAAGGGGGGCAAAGGTAAAAAACGTTTTTCTTTTTCTTTCTCTTTTTCTAAAGAAATTTGAAAAAGATATTAAAGTACACCCACAAGATACGTTCTGCTATTAACCGGTATTAATCATTGTTAACGTTTTTTAATATTAGCGTGAAGACTAAAGGAAGGGAAGGAAAGAGGGAGGAAGGGGGGAGGAAAGGAAGAAAGAGTAAAGAAGAGAAGAAAGTAGGGATAGAAGAACTGAGGAAGGTTACGTGTGTTTTCCCTTGTTTATTGACTCTTTGTGTTTCTTCATTTTTGATTTGCCAAAATACAAACACTGTTTAACTTTCGAAACCATCAGAGCACTTTTCATTTTATTTAAGGTTGTTCTTAAACTTTGTGAGGACCTTTTAAAGTTAAGAGTGTCAACAGCAATGCCATTTGAAAGACCCAAAATTAGACTGCAGTTTTTACAGTGTAATGATACATAGAAGTTGATTTTGGTGGGGGGAAAATGGGGGTGGTGGGAAAGCCAGTTGTCAATTCAACCAGTTTAACTTGAGTCAGGTTTTCTCTCATTCAGATTTAGGCTTTTAATAATCATCTAGGCATATTTCACAATGTTTGACAAATAAGGAATTATGGTTTTGTTGGGCTGTGAAACAGTTTTTTATATTAAATTCCAGGAAAACACACTTTAAAACTGCCTTCTGTAATTGAGTAGAATAAAGTTTGAGTCTTATTTGAAAAGTCGTTTCAAGCTCATGAGTTAGTAGGCAAGTTCCATCTTTAGTTCCACAGGTCAAAATATTCTGTATGTATGGCCATTTACAATATTGTGCCTAAATGAAGAATACAGAGGTTGAACCACGTGGAACTGCCTTTCTTTGGACCATCTTTTACTTTAAAAAAAGGCCATTTAATATGGCTCAACCAAAATATTATAATCTAAGAGTTGGCTTTAGTTTTCTTTTAATCAGGTTAATTCCTTGCTTAAAGGAGGACCTTCATTTCAAATTTAATTTTTTTTTTCTGAGAGCAGACTTCCATTATTCTGTGTTCATGTGTGTTTCATTGCTTTTCCTTTAGGATTGTTTGGAAGGCTAGTGTTCAGTTGGTCTGTACCAGAGCAGCTCCTTTTTTCAAGTTTTCATTCATCTTGGTTTTGCTTCTTTTTGTTGGTTGATGTCTGCACATTACCAGTGATATCATGATAGCCCAAATATTTTGTTATTGATTTTATAGGACTTCTTTAAATAATCTGGGTGCTAATTTTTTGTTAGCAGTTTATATTGCAAATATCTTCTTCCACTGTGTTGTCTTTTAAATTTGATTATGATTTATTTTGTCATATAGAAGGTTTTAATTTTTAATGTAGTGAAGTTTATCAATATTCTGTGTGTGCGTGGTTCGTGCATTTTGGTCATGTTTAAGAAATCCACCCATACACTGAGGTGGTGAAGATATTCTCCTTATAAAATAGTAAAGTTTTGCTTTGTACATTTAGGTCTTTAATTGGAATTTGGGGAGGGAGATTTTTTTCCATACGGATAGACAATTGTCCTAAAACCATCTATTACATGCTCATGTAGTCCCCATCAACTTGTAGTCCCTTCTCAGTCATATACCAAGTTTCCATACGCATTTGGGACTGTCTGTGAATTTTCTATACCACACTCTTGTAATTTTTATAGCTTTATAATATATCTTGATAAAGACAGAAATCTCTTGACTCTTTGTATATTTAATTTTAGAATTATTTGATCAAGTTCTACATGAAAATATATTTGGGATTTTTATTGGAACTGCATTGAATCTATAGACGAATTCAGAAGCATGGAGAACTTTGCACTATTGAGCTGTACATGAATAGTTTTCTATTTATTTGAATCATCTGATCTTTCAATAATATTTTATACTTCTCTTCATGATGGTCTTGTATATCTTTTGTTAAATTCATCCCAAGACACATTGCTACTGCAAAAGGAAGCTTTTTTCTATTACATTTGGATTGGTTCCAATTTTTACTATTATAATGCTGCTATGAAATACATTTTTCTTGTTGCACATGTGCCCACATTTCTGTTGAGTGTAGACCTTGGACTAAAATTGTTTTGTCTTAGGATAATGAATCTCAAACTTTCATAAATGATGTCATCTGTTTTCCAAAACAGTTGACAATTTACACTCCACTGGCATTGCATGAAAGTTCCAAGTATTCCACATCCTTAAGCAACACTTGGATTTCTCAGTCATTTTATTTTTAGCTGTTGGGTGGGTGTGTAGTTGTATCTCATTATGGCTTTCATTTGCATTTCTATGGTTACTAATAAGATTGAGAACGTTTTCATAGGTTTATTATGATATCCTTGGATATTCTTTTTTGTGAAGTATCTGTTTAATTTCCTTGTCTATTTTTCTCCTGGATTGTTTGCTTTTTTCCAATTGACTTGTAGGAATTCATTATATATTCTCCATTTCAACTCTGTGGTTTGTTATATGTATTATACAGTATTCCAAGATACCTTTTCTGCTGTGTGATTTGCCATTTCTCTCTGAGTATCTTTTGGTTAACAGCACTTCTTTTCTAACATAGTCAGTGTACATTGTTCTTTGTCTTCTTTTTTTTTTTTTTTTTTTTTTTTTTTTTTTTTTTGCTATATGCGGGCCTCTCAGTGTTGTGGCCTCTCCTGTTGTGGAGCACGGGCTCCGGACGCGCAGGCTCAGCGGCCATGGCTCACGGGCCCAGCCGCTCCACGGCATGTGGGATCCTCCCAGACCAGGGCACGAACCCGTGTCCCCTGCATCGGCAGGCGGACTCCCAACCACTGCGCCACCAGGGAAGCCCTGTTCTTTGTCTTCTTAAGGTTAGTGTTGTGTGTCCTAATGAAGAAATCTTTCCCTGAGTTTAAAAAGACATAGTCCTATATTATCTTATATAAGTTTTATTTCGTTTGGAATTGATTTATGTGTGTGGTGTGAGGAAGGGGTCAAGTTTTATCATTTTCCATATGGCTGTCTAATTGTTTCAGCACACTGATTTCATTTCCTTGCCGTTCTGCAGGACATGGGTCTGTTTCTGAACTTTCTAATCTGTTCATTGCTTTTTCATCTATCTGTGTGCTAGTAGCACAACTCTCTTACTTGTCTTAGCTTTCTAATAAGTCCTGATTTCCCTTAAAGGGAGTCCACTCATCTTGTTCTTCACAGTTGTTTGTGTTTTTTAGGCCATCTACATTTCCGTATACATTTTGGAATCAGCTAGTCAAGTTACACACACACACACACACACACACACACACATATCACACACACCACACAGCCCTGATGGAACTTTGGTATTTCATTGAAGCTGTAGATAGAGGGGAATTGAAATCTTTACAATACTGAGTTTTCCAATCCATGAATGGAAATATCCACTCACGTAGTTAAGTCTTCTTCAATCTCTCTTTATAATGCCTTTTCATTTTCTGCATAGAAAGCTTGTATATGTGTGGTTAGATTTATTCCTAGATATTTGATATTTTGATATTTTAACTATTATAAATTATATCCCTTGGAAATTTTTATGTCCTAAATGGTTTTTTTTGATGCTCTAAATGCAGTTGATTTTACTAACCTTGCAATCAGCAAACAACTAAATTCTTTCATTAATTCTATTAACTTGTCTGTACATTCTTTTGAATTTTATGGCACATGATGATACCCTATGAAATAATGAACTAAATTCTTCCTTTTCAATCCTTTTTTTCCCTAGCACTGGCTAGAACCTTTGGTACAGTGTTGAATTATATGGGATGATCGCAGGAATCCTTGTTCTCCTGCTCTGAAAGGAAAAGCTTTCAGCATCTCATCAATTACTTTACGGTGTGTGTCAGTGTTAGATATTCTCTATCAGATTAAGACATTCCTTTAATTTGCTAAGAGTTTTTATAATGAATGAATGTTGAATTTTATTGGAAGCTTTTTCTGTGTCTTTAAAATAATATGATTTCTTACCTTCATTCTATTAATCTGGTTGATTACATTGATCATAAAGTAGGAAACTAACCTTGAATTCCTGGAATAAGCACAATTTTGTTGTGCTCTATTATTTTTTTAATAAATTGCTGGATTCTGTTTGCTAATATTTTCTTAAGGGTTTTTGTATCTATGTCATGAGTAAGAGTGACTATAGTTTTCAAATTTTGGCTTCATAAACCAAAATTAAGTTGTACTTACTCTTTTTTTTTTAAGTCTCTGGATGAGTTTGTATAAGTTGACGTTTTTTTTCCTTACATGTAAGGTAGAATTCAGTCGTAAAGCAACATTGGCCTCAGTGGGGGAATTGGCCTTAGTTTCTCTGTGGGGAAGTTTTTAAAGTATGGCTCAATTTCTTTATTAGATATGGGATTATTTATAATTTTATTTCTTCTGCACATTTTGGGTATTTTCCCAAGCACTTGTTCATTTTATCTAAATTTTCAAATGTCTTGGCATCAAATTGTCTTAAAATATCTTATTCTAATGTCTACAGTGGTGTTCCCTTTTTCATTCCTCACATTGCTATTTTTGGTGCCCTCTCTCTTTTTTCTTTTGATTAGTCTCACCAGGAATTTACTACTTTTATTAGTCCTTTCAAAGTACCAAGTGTTTTGGCCTTACTGATCTTCCCTATTATTTGTTTTTTATTTCATCATTTCCTTTAGTGTTTCCTTTCTTCCACTTTCTTTGGTTTAATTTGCTGTCTTTTTCCTAACTTCTTGAGATGGATGCTTAACCCAGATTTTCAGCCTTTCTCTTTTCTAGTGAGCGTTTAAGGCTATAAATTTCCCTCTAAGAATAGATTTAGCTTCATCACACAAGTTTTTATGTATATTCATTATTATTTAGTTCAGAATATTTTCTAATTTCCATTGTGCTTGTTTCTTAGACTCATGGGTTCTATAGAAATATACTGTCTTATTTTCAAACATGGGGATTTTGTAATTATCTTCTAGTTATTCATTTCTGGTTGTATTGCATTGTGGTCAGAGAACATACGCATTTTTTTAGTTCTTTGAGACTTATTTAGACTTGCTTTATCGCCCAGAATTTGGTCAATTTTATCAAATGTTTTCTGTGCATTTGAAAATAAAGTGTATTATGCGTTGTCCTGAACAGTGTTCTCTATGTGCCCATTAGGTTGTTTGTTAATTGTTTTATTCAAATCTTCTATATCCTTACTGATATTTTATTTTGGTTTGCTTGAATTCTTTGCAGCATAATTCCTTCCTCCCACCCCCGCCATTTGCTTGGAAGTCATATACTCTTTTTATATTCCTTAGGAATTTCTCTAAAGGTTTCAACCGACATCCCTTATTTAGCTATCAGTTTTTGCTTTTTTCGTAGTGTTGACCTTGTATCTTCCTGAACTCGTTCATTAGTTTTAGGGGTTAGCCTATAGATTTACTTGGACTTTTCTAGTCTGCAAATAATGAGAGTTTGTTTCTTCTGTTTTTATCCCTATACATTTTTTCTTATCTTACAATACTGGCTAAGCCATGTAGTAAATAGAAGCAGTGAATAGTGGACATTTTGTTTAGTTCCTGGCTTGAAGAGGAATGTTATCATCATTTCATCATTAATATGATATACCTGGTAGGTATTTTGGTAGATTCCTTTCATCATAGTTAAAAACTTAAAACCTTTGTCCAGTAGCAAAAGTTTAGTGAATGAATATATGTTTATGTTTTAAGTTAAAATACTGAAGACAGGTGTAAATCATTTTAATGATTCCTTGCATACCTGACTTGACTGGATGAGAGGGCATCTACTTTGTCTGTGGTTGTGCTTATCCATAGCCACTGGGACATGAATCTGCAAGTTTTTTTTCAAATGGGAATATATAAGGGCTGTAAAGACTCAGAGATGTCCTCCAGAATTGAAATGTTAACCATCCATACTAGAGAGCTAGAGAGCTAGATTGTTAATGGTCAGTAGCCTCCTTTAGCAAGAAGCTTTTACTTATCAGAGCACAGGTTGGTACAAAGTCCTCTTTGGAAGTACTTGGCTTAGAATATTGTTTTTCAAACTATGGGTTGCAAAATAAATTTAGTGGTTCATGTTTTTAAAAGGGTAGAATAGAAAATAGAGTGCATCTTAAGGTAAAAGGATAAGTTTGGAATTACATAAAATAAAGTTCAGCATATACTGGCTAAGACAAAAGCTACAGATCATTGTAGAAAGAATAGATGCAATGTACTTTTTAACTCACATTTCCTATGGCAGGACAAAAATATAAATTGGAAAGAAACCATGAGACTTTGAGGATAAAATGACATGAAATCAAGGATTTGCTTTAACATGCTGGTGGGGGGGCTGGGGTGCGTGTAGAGAGGGGGAGGGAAAGAAGGATGAGGGAAGAAAAGGAAGAAACAAGTCTAACAATCAATCTGATAATTATCGAATCTGGGGAACAGGTATATGGGGGCTCATTATTCTGTTCTTTCTACTTTAAGATGTGTTGTAGCATAAAAAACACTGTAACTAAAATGGAAGGAATAATAGGTATGGCAAATGCTCCGTGGTGTTTTGGGTTCTGTCCATGTTTGATCTTTTATAGTTTCTTTTATTTACATTAGTAGGAAAGCAGGGTGTGTAATTAGCTCTTAACTGGTAGGTATCTCTTTAGCTTTAGAGTCCTGGAGCAGAGCTCATTGCCTCTGCCTGTTACTGCAGCCTCCAGGGGTCAAGACTCAGAACAACATACACGTGCACATCCATGCACACAATTAGCACAGAACTCCAGGTAGAAGCTCAGAGCAAGCAGTGTAAGGGCTTTGTCTATCTCTGAATTGAAATATTTTGAGCCAGCACTTTCAGAGTGGAAGAAAATCAATCCAAAATGAACTCTAAATACTTGTGAGCATAGTTATATAGCAAGTACTGCCATGAGCAATGGTTCATGAACTAACTTCTTTTCTAGGAAGAACTGGAACTATGGTCTGTGCCTACCTTCTTGCCAGTGAAATATTTGCAACCGCAGAGGTATGAAAGATGCTCCTACCAATGCTGTCTTAGGCTGATTGAATCTGCTAGCTCTGAAACCTCATTGGTGGGATGGTAACATGATTCCTGAGTCATGGTACTTAATGGAGTTGTAATTGGAGAGGTGATTATTAGAAAGCCTGGTTTGGATACTTTCTGGTTTAACTGGCACTAGTTAGTAACTGACCTCAGGGCCTCTTTGGGACGGGATGGAGGGTGAGGTCAGTGAGACGCTCACCTTGGACACAAAATTTAAGGGAATGCCAAAAATCTCAGTAATTAAGTTAAATAATATTCCAGTGCAGCATTGAAAAAATCTAAGTTAATGCCAAAAAATCCATCGTGGATACAATATGAATATTTTAAATAAAGACAGGACACAACAGAGTCCAGATTAATGTGAAATGAGTGAGGTCAAGTTGTGAAAGTGCAAAAAAACCCTCAGCAATACAGAAGCTTGACTTGCCTCCCCCAGACCCAGAACTGCTCTGACATAATCCCACCAGCTCCAGGCCTTCCTCCTTTCTCACGAGAATAAGAAGAAGATGGGTTAGGGAAATTTTCTAAAGGACCTTGAACATCCTTGCAAGTGCTAGGGAGGTAAAAGGCATCGTTTTCCAACTCGGAACAAAGTCTCTCTTGGATGTTATATCTTTGCACAGTCAACATCTGTGGGACCTGTGCCCTCTGGAAATTCCTGAGAAGACAGGATGTGCTGTTGCTATGTCTTAAAGAAGGGTTCCCACTCTGTTTCTGCCGCGATCTCACTGAAAAGTCACCTCTTAGAGGGCACGCTGTCAGCCACTCTGCTTCCCTCTCAGCCTGCAGCCCAGATAAGAGACGCTGGGGGTTCTGATCTGGGCCCAGCACCCTGATTCCACCACCTTCTTTATTTCAAATTTGAGACACACAGGTTAGGAAAATGGATGCTCTAGGACAGTGTTTTTCACACTATGGATCAGTTTATCAGTGAGTTGTGAAATCAACTTATTGGGTTGTCACTTGCATTTTTTAAATAAAATGGAATCGATTAGAATAGGAAGTATCAAAAGGTAAGTATTGTTTGTGAAACTTGTTTCAGTTCTGTGTGTGTGTGAGAGAGGGAGTGCGTGTGTATGTGTGTGTGTGTATCTCCCAGGTTTATGAATGTGGATTGTAGCTTTAAAAATAAAAAGTTTGAGGGACCTCTCTGGAGGTCCAGTGGTCAGGACTGCACGCTTTCACTGCCGAGGGTTGAGTCCCTGGTCAGGGAACTAAGATCCCGTAAGTTGTGTGGCGTGGGCAAAATCAGTAAATATATAAAGTTTGCAGGCTGTTGGTCTGGAGCCCTAGACAGAGCCAGAGGCCAGTGCTCAGGCCTTTGCTGTCTCTGACAGGCTGCATGCATCTCCATGGCAGGTCACTTGGTTTTCCTTTGGTCCTAATCTTCTCCATCTGTAAACTAGAAAGATAGGAAGAAGGACCAGATTATCTCCAAAGTCTTCCAGCTCTAAAGTTGCCCGTCTTTATGCATCTTTGAATGAGAGTAGGCCTTGATGTGGCTTTGTTAATTCTGTTATTTCGGGTATAGCCTCTGCCCAAAGACCGCTGACTTAAGGAAATCATGTGGCCTTAGAAACTTCAAAATGCCTTATACAGGAAAGGGACGTGCAGATGACCCATGATTGGACTGTCCCCTTTTTTATAGGACAGCCTTAATTATTTTGGAGAACGACGAACGGATAAATCCATCAGCAGTAAACATCAGGGAGTAGAAACTCCTTCTCAGGTAAGTGTTCTTTCTTTGAAAGGGGTCACTCTCGGTAATTAGGTTAAGATTGGCATCTGTTACCTGGTTTCATTTTAGACTCCCTTCCTTGGGTGATTCCTTAGGTGATCTTCCCCTTGGGTGATCTTCCCCTTGGGTGGTCTTCTCCTTGGGTGCCCCGTGACAGGCCTTGATCCCTTCCATAGGCCAGGAGCCCTGCCTCAGGTGTTGCTTGGCTTTGCAAGCACTGAGGTCTCCCCAGAGCACCCTGCTTTCCATTTTATTTGGTTATTGTTTGCAGAGTTCAGGAGTTGATTCCCTTCCCAAGGTAGGAAGGTCCGATTCCTAAGGTTTCAGACCCCTGAAGATGATCTGAAGTCACTAGCCTTTTATTTCCATGTAAAGAGGAACTGAGTCTTTCACAAACCCCTATTAGGGCAATTCAGCCCTTGTAGAATATTGTGTGTGTGTGTGTGTGTGTGCGCGCACGCATGGGCGTGCACATGTGTAAGGGAGAGACAGACAGTGACAGAAAAACACAGAGACAGAGTCGGTGGGAGGGGGGCTGCACTTCAAAAGAGAAAGGAAAGGGAAAAGTAACATTTTTCAAAAACCTATTTTATACTAGACACTATTGTACTTTTACATATATTGTCTCATTTAATACTCAGACAACCCATGTGACTCATATGTTATTTTTTTTTCCCCTTTGAAAACATTTTATCCTGGACTTTTTCATAAAAAGTCAAGACAGTCATACAATAAACCCCCTTCTATTCATCACACTGCTTCAGCAATCATTTCGTCATGTAGCCAACCATTCATTCCCTCCCCACTCTACACAAACACACACACACACTTCATTTTCACACTAAACTTGGATTATTTTGAAGGAAATCCCAGACATCAGATCATCTTATCCCCTAAGCATTTTAATATGACCTCTAACATAAAGACTCTAAAAAAAAAACCCCTTAAAACCATTGACATATCTAACAATAGTATACCTTAATAGTATCACATGTCTAGTCCTCGTTTAAATTTCCATAATTATCTTAAAATCTTTTTAAAACTTAGTTTGTTTCAGTCAGGATCCAAACAAGGGCACACGTTTCATTTGGTTGCTATGTCTCCTTAAGTCTCTTTTACTTGATAGGTTTCCCACCTCTCTTTTTTTTTCTTCCTTGTAAGTTGTTTATTGCAGAAACCAGGCCATTTATCCTATAGAGTTTACAACATTCTAGACTTTGTTGAATCCTGCTAAGGGTTTTGCATTCATTATCTAATATAATATTCTGAATAACGCAATGAGTGGGCACCATTATGATTCCCATGTTATAGACTGGGAAATCGAGGTTCAGGGAAACTAACTGTTTGAACTAAGAACTCAAATGCAGATCTTTCAGACTGCAAAGCCCATTACTTCCCATCCTGTGCACAGCTTCTCATTTGGATTGCCTTTTGTATACGGCCCCTCAAACCCAAGTGAGAGATGGTTGGGAATTCTTAAGTAAATGTGGATGTGGCCATGAAGGAGAGTTTTCTTTGGGTGAAGTGATGAAAGCTGATACCCTTGGCTTAGTTAGCAGAACACTGTAACTGCTGGCTCTAGACATTTCATTTGGGATCAAAGAACTCAGCCTTATCCATTCATACTTTTCTGCCAAACTCAAGCAACACAAGAAAGTAAAAAAGATAGCCATAGGCTATAAGTAATACATCAACTTATTGAAGCCCAGCTCGAATCATGCCATTTCACGCTCAAAATCCATAATGGCTTCTGACTGCCAATGGCAACAAATATGTTTTAACCTGGCACTGCCAATCTAGATAGGATTTTTCCAACCGCTTCTCCCACTGTGTGCATTCACACGCTCTAAGGCGTTTGGATTGTTTGCCGTTTCCCAGCCTGTTTATACTTTACACCCACGTGCTCACAAGGGCCCCTTGTCCTGGAGTCCCTTTGCCCTCCCAGCCTGAAGTAGTCTCCTGCTTTTTCAGGAGTTCTTATAGCCCTTTGTGTTCCTTTTAGGGACTAAGTTGCTTTACGTTATTTTCCAGCTATTCGAAGTTGTGTCTTCTCTACCCTTTTTGCACGCCCACGTCTTGCCCATCTTTCCACCCTGGCAGCCCGAAGTGCCTCATATAGTATCTCCTTTGTCTGTAGTGAGTGCTTACTAAGTGTATGTTGGTTTTATTAACTTCTGCTACGTGCGCCTGTTGTTTGGGGCTGTAGGGGAAAGAAGCGTGAGAGCTAAAGCAGCTACAGGGCCACGGCAGGTTACAAGCCTTTAGTGGAAGGTCAAGAATCTGGTGGCAGGAGCCAAGGGGACGTTAGATGTAGCTCCTTGAGGCACATCTTCCCTTCCCCATTTCCTCTGCAGTCACGTGCAGGGTCTCTAACTTACTCCAGGACTGGCACACCCTAGGCTGCAGCTGAGTCTCTTCTGATTCACTGGGCTAGCCGTGCAGGGGCCCGGCCTCAGGCTTGAGGGCTGTGTTGGCGAGGCCCCAGGACAGAGTTCCCTGCGTGTGCGGCAGTAATTCTCAGACACCATCCCCTCCTGACCCTGCAGCGTGGCCATTCAATGCACTACATACATTTCATCCACCCCTGAGTTAAGAGCTTGACTGGTCCTTTCCAATGCAGAGGATGGTGGTTAATTTTATTAACACTTCCCAACGGGTGGGGAAGAGTCTATGAACTTTTCATTCCGGTTGATTCTGTACCAGAACTCTTCTTAACTTCTAGAAGAAAGGAGAGCCCTTATGAACAGCTTACCATGGGAGACGGACTAGGCTAAGAGAATCCCCAGGCTTCCTTGCAAACATGGAATTGGGGGAATGGGACGCGGAGAGATGCTCACTGGCTGGGACTAGAGAAGGATGTGAATGTGCTGCTTGCTGGCCCATGGAGCTCTCCCCCGAGCTCTTATGTCTTCCCTTCTCTCATGCCGAGGAGGCTACTGCTCCCCAAAGCACAAACCTTCCTTTAACTCAGCCACAATGAAGCTTCTACCCCAGACCGACCTCTCCCACATTTGCAGTTAATGGCATCTTGCTGTCATGTGGTTCTAGCTGTTTTGTTGGTTCTGCTTAGTTGCTCTCTCAGTCCCAGCAGCCTCTAAGCCACACCTGGCTCCTTTCTTGTTCCTTGCCTGTTGCTCTTCATTCAGTATTTGTTTTCTAAGGTAGATATTTAGTCATGAGGCAACAAATGCCTAGTTACATAATGGCACCCAATCAATGTTTCCTTCATCAATTATTTTCCTTAAACAAATCAGGACTTTTTACCTTCACTTAAATCGAGACTTCTTTTGTATTGCAGAACAGATTTGTTGGATATTTTGCAATGGTGAAAAATACCTACAAGTTGACTCTTCCTCCAGTGAAGAAACTCACGATGAAAACAATCATTATTTATTCAATTCGTGGTAAGTGCTTTATGTATAATTGGAGACTTGGCAGGAGGGCCAATGTTCTTGCTATTCGGGAGGGTTTTCTCATGGTTATGTGCAGAGACAACCCCAACGCATAGCTGTCTTTTTGTGTAGCCTCCGGTACAAACCCCTCCCCCTGGAATTGCCCATCAGCCCAGCGCTGCTGTGGCCACGTTACCACTGCTTAGGTGTCCTCTCCTTTCCTTTCCTATCACCAATCTGGGGGGCTCCATCCCCCCTTCCCTTTCTCCTGTTCTCATTGCTGCTCTGGCCTCAGCTCAGGGTGTCCTTTTCAGAGTAGAACCTCCGAGATCAAAGGGAGGGAAGGTCCCCTGGGACCCGGAGACCACTTCTTTCTCACGCCCGTCTCTGGTTCAGGGTTTGTCTTGGGAGATGCATCCCTGTATCGTTTTCTCTCCTACTCCTCTCAGAAACCTTTTTTTTCTCTTGTCTCCTGATCGCTCCCTTTCCCCGCCCTCTTCCCCCATCGTCCCCTCTCCCCCAGCAACCCCATCAGGATGTCTTAAATACCCGAACAGCAAATGAATGTTGTTGCCACAAATTCTTTTGCAAATAACTGCTGAGAACCGCTTTGGGCCAGGCCCCCTGCTCGTGTTTCTTTGCCCTTCAGGAGCCCCTGCGTGTAAGCAGAGGAGAGGAAGGTACACAGATGAAGAGCTGACCACAGTGTTGGACAGCTTCCTAGGAGAACAGCACTTAGGTCTTCCCTACCTGAACCTACAGGAACACAAAAAAGGGTTGGGAGAAACCTGGCCTCTGGGGGGCACTCTCTCAGCCCCCTAGCTGTGACCAGTTCTTACCTAGAGTAAAAGTCCTATAAACTTCAAAAGAGCTGACGATGCCTGCTTCGGGAGTGTAAGGAGGAAGAGGGGACCTGCCGTCGCCCCGAGAGGCAGAGATATTGGTCAGATCGTCCACCTCTGGCACTTGAAAGAAAAGGAAGGGAGAGGGATGGGCCTCAAGGCCATGTCTCTATTTCTCTGTCACCCGCCTAGCTTCCCTGTACAGCTCACCCTCAGGGAGGTGGAAACAGGGACCCCTCAGTGTGGAGGGGATGGGGCCTCACTCAGTGCCAGAGGCGCAGCAGGAGGTGATGCTCCTGATTCCCTAAAGCAACAGCCAGCTTGTGGAGCGCGAGGCGCGGTGCTGAGTGCCGGGCCTGTCCTGGGCCTGGCTGCGGGGCGAGGGCGCTGGCGTCCACCCGGACAGCCTGTTGCTTTTAGCCCTCTGAGGAGTCCCGCAAAGTAAGATCTAGACATGTATTTTTTAACGCTTCGTCCAATTATTCAGGAATAAGAGAACCCTTTAGAATATATGTAAAAACTGCATAGTCAAAAAAAAGTACAGTTGTTAGTTAAAATATAAAATGCTTTTTTCCAAATTATTTACATATTTCTCCCTTCTTCTCCAAATGCCCGCATCGCTGCCACTTCTTGGCAGGGGTGAGGAATTGTGAGAGTTACCACGAGCAGATTGCATGGGTTTCTGGCTTCTGGAAAGAAACTTCAGCCCAGCAGCGTGGTTTCTGTGGGAAATTTTGGTGTAGATTTCCAAACAAGCGTCGTGCAGGCAGACCCTGGAAACACAGCCTGTTCCAGCAGGAGGCTGCCTGTGTGTGTAAAGGAGCAACTGTGCGAAGGCTTTGTGGGCTGCAGAGTGCCCTAGGAGGTCCGTTCTGACTGTGACGTGTGTGTGTCACGTATGAGGGACAGGGTTGGAGTGGAGCCTCGCTCAGAACACCATCTGCCTTCGGACGTCCCCAGGGTAGAGCCAGGCTTGTCCGGCAGCTGGTGGGTGGGAAGGGACAGCAGTGCCTGGCTCCCCATCGTTTCCTGCAGAAAGTGCAGTGTGAGAGGCCACCCAGGTGGCTGGTGGAGCAGCGTCCTCCTCTAGGTAATTGAAACTCAGCTCTAAAACCAAGTTGGTGGCGTGAGAGCCTGTTTTGTACCTGAGTGTATCCTCTCCCTCAGGGTCCTCTTGGTTAACAGTGGGAATCCAGGCATCCCTCGTTTTATTGCTCTTTGCTTTATTGCGCTTCGCAGACGTTGCACTTGTTCAAAAAAATGAAAGGTTTGTGACAATTCTGAGTTGTCAGATGATGGTGAGTAGTTTTTTTTTTTTTTTTTTTTAGCAATGTGGCAATCAAGTTTTTTTTATTTAATGGTTTGTGTTAGAATTTTATGTATTTATTTATTGGCTGCATTGGGTCTTTGTGGCTGCTCGCGGGCCTTCTGTAGTTGCTACTCTTCGTTGCGGTGCACGGGCTACTCGTTGCGGTGGCTTCTCTTGTT
Source organism: Hyperoodon ampullatus (assembly GCF_949752795.1). Classification (NCBI taxonomy): domain Eukaryota; kingdom Metazoa; phylum Chordata; class Mammalia; order Artiodactyla; family Ziphiidae; genus Hyperoodon; species Hyperoodon ampullatus. Next base: position 62,993,906 of record NC_136929.1, read on the forward strand.
GCGGAGCACCGGCTCTAGGTGCGCGGGCTCAGTAGTTGTGGCTCGTGGGCTTAGTTGCTCTGCGGCACGTGGGATCTTCCTGGGCCAGGGTCGAACCCGTGTCGCCTGCATTGGCGGCGGATTCTTAACCACTGCGCCACCAGGGAAGTCCTGATCAAGTATTTTTTAATGAAGTTATGTACATTTTTTTAGACATAATGCCATTGCACACTAAATAGACTACAGTCTAGTGTAAACATAACTTTTTGTATGCACTGGGAAAGCAAAAAAGTTTGTGTGACTCGCTTTGTTGGGATATTCGCTGTATTGCAGTGGTCTGGAACCGAACACACAGTATCTCCGAGGTAACCCTATAACAGTATCTATACAAACCTCTGTGAGTATTAAACTATTCCAAATGGACAAAAAGGCATTTAGTCTGATGGAGTTTCGATGCATTTCTCTAACGTGAACAATGAAAATAGGAATAGTTTCTCAAACTTCTAAGCTTAAAAATGGTTTTAATAAGTTCTAGCATTTCATATATTGTCCCAGTCTGATATCATATCCGAAGACTGTGAGTTCTGTCTTCATTTTTGAATTTTACTTCACCTCTGTGGAGATACTGTTTAGTTAAAACTGTAAAGTGCAGATCTAGAGAACAGAGGAACTAACACAAATTTATAAGTACTGTAGGTGAAAACTGGTGGAGAATTTTATGGGTTTGGTTTCCTCATCTCAGGCTAACATAAAATAGAGGATTTTAAAAGTCGAATTTGAGATCCTCATAGAGGCTTCCGGACAGAAAGTTGTGCCCTTTGCAGCTGTTCTTACGGTGTGGGCCTCGGCTGGCAGAGCCCACTTAAGAAGGCCTGCCTGGTCCGCCAAAATTCTTGCTGCACCCACGTAAATAAGCAGGCCACAGCCAATGACAGCAGCCTTCTTTTGGAAGAAGAATTATCCCCTTTGAGGGAGATCAAGGTGGCGGAGTAGAAGGACTCTGAGCTTACCTCCCCCCATGAACACATCAAAAATACAACTACCTGTGGAGCTACCTGGAGGCTGGCAGAAAGGCCCTTCTACGGCCCAAGCTTTAAAGAAAAATCCGCATGGAGTCTGGTAGGAAGGGAGGAGAAGTGATCTGGTCGACACCTGCACCCTTGGTGGGGCACCCAGACGTGGAGGGGGGTGTCATGGGCTTGGGGAGCCTCCCTGGGGAGCAAGGGGTTTGAGCCACACATTTGGCATTCCAGCCCTGGGGTCTGACACCAGGAGGATGAGTCCCCTTAGCTGTTTTGAAAGCCAGTGGGGCTCAGCGGAGGCTGTACACCACTGAGCCCTCACTCAGAGAGTGAGTGGTTGCTTATACCCCCATCCTGGCAGACGCAGCAGCCTGAACACTCTGACCAGGGAGAAAGCAGCCTTGGCCAGTGCTCGGTCACTGCCCACATTTAGGAGTGAAACTACTCCAGGCCAGGGACTGACACCGCCAGCGGGAAGGAAACCAGCTCAGCAGTGAGGCACCAACCCCTCCGGCCCTGACCCAGCCTCTAACCAAGGGTGCTCAGTGGGGAAAATGTAAAACCAGCACAGAAGTGCAGCCCCAAACCCTTGAGCCCCTGCTGCATCCCAAACCAAGGTGGAGACGGCCGTGTGTCACACACAGGGTCGCACCTGGCTCCGGCTCTAGCCCCTCCATCTCCAGCCCCGCTTCCCACCAAGGTGCTGGCTGCCACCGCACCCCAGGGGCAGATGGGACCTGTGCTCACTTCTCCCACCAAAGCCACTGAGCATACGCAGACTACATAGTCCTGCACAAGGGCACGCCTTCAAGACTGGGATAGGTAACTGATTCACTTAATTTCATAGAGACAGAGAAAGGTAAACAAAATGAGAAGACAAAGGAGTATGTTTCAAATGGAAGAACAGCAACAAAAAAAAAAACCCCTAAAGAATAATCTTCCTTTGAGATGATGATCACAGCAGACTGTCAGGAAAAAGTGTGATAGATTCTGAAATGGGCAGTGTCTTCTCTAGGCCTACCTCCAGGGTTACCTTCACCTCTCATGGTCTTTAAGCTATTTTACAACTCTAAGTGGTAGAAAACTGATAATAATGCAAATAATTTTTGTACATAAAAATGCAAATAAGTTAGTTGTGTCTAGCAGAATGCAACTGATTATTGACCTGTTTTGTATTTATTTGTAAATTCATTTCATCATTCCTTATCTGCCCATAAATGTGCAGTACTTTGAAACAGCTGTAGCATTTGACTTGTTCCTTAGTAATAAGTTAAAATGTTTGACGTGTTGAAAAATGCATGTACAGGACAGTGCTGTGGTATGCAACAATTTCTATAAAACAAAAGGAGAATATATTTGTTCGTGTGTATATACATATATAAAACCTCTGGTAGAATATATATTCATATTTGATTATATATGCATAAAAAACTAGAAACTAGTAATAGGGGTTATCTGTTTGGGGCTGGAGAACTAAACAGGTGGGAGATAGGGAAAATGGAGACTTTTCACTTCATGCCTTTTATACCTTTTATTTGTAAATCGTGCAAATATACTTAAATTATTTAAAAAGTTTTAAAATGTGTGGGAATTAGTTTAAGCTCATAAAGCAATGCCCTTTTCCTGTCACGTGAGAAGTGTCTGACTTCGTTTAGCTCTACGTTTTCACTGACTTCTGGTTGACATCCGTCGAAGTTCTGCAGGTGGGTGGGACAGAGGGAACTGAGGCAGAGAAAGCCTGATTCCTCAGGACACGTTGTGTCAGTGAGAACAAGGTTAAATGAGCACAGAACAAACTGAATGTAACAGTTAAGAGTGATGGTTATATGACTTTATGAGAATATTTGTTTTAGTTCTGTACCTCTAGTTCTGTGCGTATTTAAGTGAAATATGCAGGGTGGAAGGGAAAGCTGGAAAAATTATTTGGAGGCTTGAGAAACCAGCCCTTTCATGAAATGCTGAAGTAAGTGGGTCAATTAAATTGAAAAAAGAAAGGGGAAGAAACCATTTGTCTGTAAATATATGCTGAACATAGCAGGAACATTGGGATACAGCTATCCTATATTTTCCATAAACTGGATTTAAAGTAGCGCAAGAGGAATTTAGACTATTTATTATTGAGAAACATCACAATTAGAAGTCTGAAGAAAGCAACACATCAACAAGAAAGGTTGCACATCCCCTTCCCTAATTTTTTTTTTCTATGAAGGTGAAGTGATGGGATTCTAAATTTTAGAAGCTGAACAATGTCTTTTTTTTTTTTTTTTCTCCAGCCTCATAAATTCTGCTTTAGGGGACAGAACTGAACTTGAAGCCTTGTCTTTCAAAGACAAAATCCATGCAAGAGCCCAAATGATTCAATATTGACACACTGTTAGCTGGGATAATTTTTTCTCTTTTTAATCCATATTGTTAATCGGTGAGACATTTTGATCTTTGCTCTAACCAGCCTAACTTTTTAATTTCATTCAGGTGTTGGAGAAGGCAATGGAAATGATCTAAAAGTACAAATAATAATGCAAGGACAGCCTGTCTTCTTCTGTTCTGCTTCCAAAAACTGTAGGGTAAGAGAAAGCATAGAAACTGAAAATTCTAGTGTTTGTTTTAAATCTCAGTGTCAAATCAGCATGTGGCCCTCCCCAAACCATCCCTCACCACAGGGAGAGGCTGTGTTGCTTTCTGGTTACCATCCAACTTGGTGTCCCTGGGTTTGGATTTGAGTCAAGAGTTAAATTTATTGTTCAAAATAGTGTTCAGGGGAAATAGTTTTCCAGAATATATTTTCAGTTCAGAGTGGTGCTTTGCCTTTCACTTTTCCACAAATGCCAAGCATGTTCCCAGGAATCTATCAGAGTTTTAAATTCATGGATCTGTCACTTTTAGCCATATTCTCTTCTTCTTGGTCATTTTTATTATATGGCACTGATTCTGAAATTTTAATGTGCATGAAAATCACCTAGAGACTGGTAAAGATGCAGATTCCTAAGTTATACCCCCAAAGTGTGATTCAGGAAATGTGGAAAGGGGCCCAGGAAACTCTACACTTGGCAATGTCTCAAGTGATTCTAACTCAGCTATCCTATGGGACTGCACAGTGAGAAGCAGCGCAGGGGTGTATGGATCGGGGAGGAATGTCTTTGGGACCAAATAGTCAGTTTTCTCAAAGGCTGAAGAAAAGGTTAAGACTACAAACCTTTCCTGGAGCAACAGGAAAGCTTCCTTCATGGGTGTAAGAAATATAAACTTTTATTTTTTATTTTTTTTTGCGGTACGCGGGCCTCTCACTGTTGTGGCCTCTCCCGTTGCGGAGCACAGGCTCCGGACGCGCAGGCTCAGCGGCCATGGCTCACGGGCCCAGCCGCTCCGCGGCATGTGGGATCTTCCCGGACCGGGGCACGAACCCACGTCCCCTGCATCGGCAGGCGGACTCTCAACCATGCGCCACCTGGAAAGCCCAGAAATATAAACTTTTAAGATTCTTTCTCAGGCTTTGGTCTCTAGTTCTCCTATTACCTCTCCTCTTCCTTCTTTTTACTCCCCTGACCCCCGGGAGGGGGCACTCCCCCCAGGCCTCATCCCTGGCTTTCTGTTCTTATCTCCACACATACTCTATTCTTGGTTCTACACATCCATTCCCCTCCTTTAAACTATAATATCTTCTTTCATTCACTTGACACATATGTATGAGCCCCATACATGGGGTAGACGCAGGAGCTGCAATGTGGGCATTCTTTACCCTAGCAATTCAAACACAGTTGTCAATCCAAATTTATCCAATGAACTTTTCATCTGCTTCTGCAAATGGCACCAGCATTCTCTTACTCAGACTTTCAAATCTGGTATCATCTATGATTCTCTCTCTTTTTTGTTTTTTTTTTTTTTTTTGGCGGTACGCGGACCTCTCACTACTGTGACCCACCCGTTGCAGAGCACAGGCTCCGGATGCGCGGGCTCAGCGGCCATGGCTGACGGGCCCAGCCGCTCTGCGGCATGTGGGATCTTCCCGGCCCGGGGCACGAACCCGCGTCCCCTGCATCGGCAGGCGGACTTTCAACCACTGCGCCACCAGGGAAGCCCTTTGATTCTCTCTTTGCCCGTGGCCCCTAAATCCAGTCAGTCACCAATTCCTGCTGATGAGACCACTGGAATCTCTCTTCACTCGCTCCCTTCCTGTCCCCATTTCCACTACCCGGTGTAGGACCTCATTTGCTCATGCCTAGACTTCTCCAGTGGTCTCCTTTCCTTAGCTTTCTCCTATACAGGGCAGTATATAGGGTCCTGCAATATGCATCCTGAAATACTGCTGTCAGTGTAAAAAGCTGTAGCTAGAGCAGAAGACACACTGTGTACCCACGGTCAAAGCTAGTTAATATCTTTGGCGCAATATCCTTTCTTTTTTCTGGCTGTGAGGCATGCGGGATCTTAGTTTCCCAACCAGGGATTGAACCCATGCCCCCTGCAGTGGAAGCGTGGAGTCTTAACCACTGGACCACCAGGGAAGTCCTTTTGGCTCAGTATTCTTATCTGTAAAATAAAGGTTACATCTCAAGTGTTGTGAGGATTGAATTAGATAATATATGTGAAGTTGCTTTGTGAGTTATACATCACTAAATAAATGTTAGATGTGATCATTACCAGCCCAACTTTATCACCTAGGAAATGCTCCACTCTAATCTTCAACAACTTCATTCCTATTTTCCTGGGTCTTGAATTCTCAAGATAGAGCCCTATCATACCTGAGCTTATTCGCATTAGTAACGTGGCCTGCTGTCTCCATGCCAGGTAGACTGGGTCCCCTCTGGCCCTTGGAACACAACACTCTAATTTCTGTTTCCTGTTTTTGCTGGTCTTTCCCCTCTTTCCCCTCCTCCAGCCCTGCCCTCCCAGTCCCCTGTCTGAACTGGATTCTCTTTACAGAGCTCCTCTTTTTTAAAAATTGAAGTATAATTGACATACAATATTATATTAGTTTCAGGTGTACAACATAGTGATCTGACATTTATATACATTATGAGATGATCACCGATAAGTTTAGTTACCATCTGTCACCATTTAAAGTTATTACAACATTATTGACTATATTCCCTATTCTGTATATTACATCCCCATGACTTATTTATAACTGGAAGTTTGTACCTCTTATTCCCCTTCACCTATTTCACCCATCCTCCTATCCCCTGCCAACCACCAGTTTGTTCTTTGTATCTATGAGTCAGCTTCTGTTTTATGTTCATTTGTTTTTTAGATTCTACATGTAAGTGAAATCATGCAGTATTTGTCTTTCTTTGACTTAATACACTTAGCATAATACCTTCTGAGTCCATCCATATTGTCACAAATGAAAGATTTCCTTCTTGTATGGATAATATTCATATATACATACATGTGCATATATATATATATATACAGACACATATATACCTCACATTTTCTTTGTTGATGGACTTAGGTTGCTTCCATATCTTGGCTATTGTAAATAATGCTACAGTGAACATAGGGGTGCATATATCTTTTCAAATTAGTGTTGTTGTTGATGGTTTTTTTTGGATAAATACCCTGAAGTGGAATTGTTCAATCATGTGGTAGTTCTATTTTTAATTTTTTGAGGAACCTCCATACTGTTTTCCATAGTGGCTGCACCATTTTACATTCCCACCAACAGTGAAAGAGGGTTTCTTTTTTTCCACACCTTCACCAATGTTATTTTTTGTCCTTTTGATAATAGTCATTCTGACAGGTATGAGGTGATGTTCTGGTTTTGAATTGCATTTCCCTGATGATTAGTAATGATGAGCATTTTTTCATGTGCCTGTTGGCCGTCTGTATGTCTTCTTTAGAAAAATGTCTGCTCTAGGTCCTCTGCCCATTTTTCAATTGGATTGTTTCTTGTTTTGATGTTTCTTTTTTAAGTTTTATGAGTTATTTTTATATTCTGGATATTAACGCCTATTGGATACATAATTTACAAGTATCTTCTCCCATTCAATAGATTATCTTTCCATTTTATTGCAGGATTCCTTCACTGTGCAAAAGCATTTTAGTTTGATGTCCCACTTGTTTATTTTTGCTTTTGTTGCCCTTGCCTGAGGAGACGGATCCATAAAGGTATTGCTAAGATCAAAGTCAAAGAGCTGACTGCCTATGCTTTCTTCTAGAAGTTTTATGGTTTCAGGTCTTACATTCAAATTTTTAATCCATTTTAACTTTATTGTCATATGTGGTGTAAGGTAGTGGTCCAGATTCATTCTTTTGCATGTAACTGTCCAGTTTTTCCAACACTGCTTATTGAAGAGATTGTCTTTTCCACTTTGTATATTCTTGTCATCTCTGTTGTAGATTAATTGACCATAAGTGTGTGGATTTATTTCTGGCCTCTCTATTCTGTTCCATTGATCTATGTATCTGTTTTTGTTCCAGTAACATACTGTTTTGAATACTATAACTCTGTGATATAGTTTGAAGTCAGAAAAACGGATACCTCCAGTTTTGTTCTTTTAAAGATTACTGTGGCTATTTGGGGTCTTTTGTGGTTCCACACAAATTTTAGGATTCTAGTTCTGTGAAAAATGCTCTTGGTATTTTGATAGGGATTACATTGAATTTGTATATTGCTTTGGGTAGTAGCATGGACATGTTAACAATATGAATTCTTCCAATCCATAAGCACAGTATACCTCTCCATTTAATTGTGTCACATTTACATCTTTCATCGACATAGTTTTCAGAGTGCAGGTCTTTCACTTCCTTGGTTAAACTTATTCCTAAGTATTTTATTCTTTTTCATGCAATTTTACTTATTTTTTATTTATTTAAACTTTTTTATTTATTTATTTTTGGCTGTGTTGGGTCTTCGTTTCTGTGCGAGGGCTTTCTCTAGTTGCGGCGAGTGGGGGCCGCTCTTCATCATGGTGCGTGGGCCTCTCACTGTCGCGGCCTTCTCTTGTTGCAGAGCACAGGCTCCAGACGCGCAGGCTCAGTAGCTGTGGCGCATGGGCTTAGTTGCTCCGCGGCATGTGGGATCTTCCCAGACCAGGGCTCAAACCCGTGTCCCCTGCATTGGCAGGCAGATTCTTAACCATTGTGCCACCAGGGAACTCCCACGGCCTTTGTTTTTAAAAATTGGTTTTATTTTTGGGGATTTTTAAATTGAATTATAGTTGATGGACAATATTATATAAGTTACAGATGTACAACATAGTGATTCACAATTTTTAAAGGTTATACTTCATTCACAGTTATTATAAAATATTGGCTATATTCCCTGTGTTATACAATATATCTTTGTAGCTTATTTATCTTATACATAATTTGTACCTCTTAGTCCCCTACCCCTATCTTGCCCCTCCCCACGTCCATCTCCCCACTGGGAACCACTAGTTTGTTTTATATCTGTGAGTCTGTTTCTTTTGTTATATTCCCTAGTTTGTTTTATTCTTTATATTCCACATATAAAGGATATCATACAGTATTTGTCCTACTCTGACTTATTTCACTTAGCATAATACCCTCAAAGTCCATCCATGTTGTTGCAAATAGCAAATTGTTCTTTTTTATGGCTGAGTAGTATTCCACTGTGTGATATATATGTGTGTGTTTGTGCGTATATATATATCTATATATCTATATATATATCTATATATATAAAGTATATGTTTATCTATCGCACAGTGGAATACTACTCATATGCCACATCTTCTTTATCCATTCATCTGTTGATGAACATTTAGGTTGCTTCCATATCTTGGCAATTGTAAATAATGCTGCTATAAACTTTGGAGTGCATGTATGTTTTCGAATTAGTGGGAGTTTTTTCTGTATACATACCCAGGAGTGGATTGCTTGGTCACATGATAGTTCTATTTTTTGGTTTTTTGAGAAGCCTCCATACTGTTTGCCACAGTCGCTGCACCAATTTACTTTCCCACCAACAGTGTATGAAGGGTCCCTTTTCTCCACATCCTTGCCAACATTGGTTGTCTTTTTTTTTTTTTTTAATCTTTATTGGAGTATAATTGCTTCACAATTCTGTGTCAGTTTCTGTTGCACAACAAAGCAAATCAGCCATATGCATACACATCCCCATATCCCCTCCCTCTTGAGCCTCCCTCCCACCCCCCCATCCCACCCCCTAGGTCATCGCAAAGTACCGAGCTGATCTCCCTGTGTTATGCTGCTCCTTCCCACCAGCCAACTGTTTTACATTCGGTAGTGTATGTATGTCGATGCTACTCTCATTTCGCCCCAGCTTTGCCCTCCCACCCCATGTTCTCAAGTCCATTTTCTATGTCTACCTCTTTTTTTTTTTTTTTTTTTTTTTGCGGTACACGGGCCTCTCACTGTTGTGGCCTCTCCCGCTGCGGAGCACAGGCTCTGGGCGCGCAGGCTCAGCAGCCATGGCTCACGGGCCTAGCCGCTCCGCGTCATGTGGGATCTTCCCGGACCGGGGCACGAACCCGTGTCCCCTGCCTCGGCAGGCAGACTCTCAACCACTGTGCCACCAGGGAAGCCCCTATGTCTACCTCTTTATTCCTGCCCTGCAACTAGGTTCATCAGTACCATATACATATATTTTTTAGATTCCATATATATGTGTTAGCATACGGTATTTGTTTTTCTCTTTCTGACTTACTTCACTCTGTACAACAGACTCTAGGTCCATCCACCTCACTACAAATAACTCAATTTCGTTTCTGTTCATGACTGAGTAATATTCCATGGTATATATGTGCCACATCTTCTTTATCCATTCAATTCATCTGTCAATGGACATTTAGGTTGGTTCCATGTTCTGGCTATTGTAAATAGTGCTGCAATGAACATTGTGGTACGTCTTTTTTTTTTTTGGCTGTGTTGGGTCTTTGCTGTGCATGGGCTTTCTTTAGTTGCAGTGAGCAGGGGCTACTCTTCGTTGCGGTGCACGGGCTCTTTTTCGGTGGCTTCTCGTGTTGCAGAGCACGGTCTCTAGGCGCCTGGGCTTCAGGAGTTGTGGCTTGTGGGCTCTGGAGCGCAGGCTCAATAGTTGTGGTGCACGAACTTAGTTGCTCCACGGCATGTGGGATCTTCCCGGACCAGGGCTCGAACCTATGTCCCCTGCATTGGCAGGCGGATGTTTAACCACTGCGCCACCAGGGAAGCCCCATGTCTCTTTTTGAATTATGGTTTTCTCAGGGTATATGCCCAGTAGTGGGATTGCTGGGTCATATGGTAGTTCTATTTGTAATTTTTTAAGGAACCTCCGTACTGTTCTCCATAGTGGCTGTATCCATTTACATTCCCAGCTACAGTGCATGAGGGTTCCCTTTTCACCACACTCTTTCCAGCATTTATTGTTTCTAGATTTTTTGATAATGGCCATTTTGACTGGCATGAGGTGACCTCATTGTAGTTTTGATTTGCATCTCTCTAATAATTAGTGATGTTGAGCATCTTTTCATGTGCCTCTTGGCCATCTGTATGTCTTTCTTGTGAAATGTCTATTTAGGTCTGCCGCCCATTTTTTAACTGCACTGTTGTTGTTTGTTTGTTTGTTTGTTTTTTACGGTACGCGGGCCTCTCACTGCTGTGGCCTCTCCTGTTGCAGAGCACAGGCTCCGGACGCACAGGCTCAGCCGCTGTGGCTCACGGGCCCAGCCACTCTGCGGCATGTGGGATCCTCCTGGACCGGGGCACAAACCCGCGTCCCCTGCATTGGCAGGTGGACTCTCAACCACTGCGCCACCAGGGAAGCCCTGTTTTTTTGATATTGAACTCCTTGAGCTGTTTGTATATTTTGGAGGTTAATCCTTTGTCCATTGTTTCATTTGCAAATATTTTCTCCCATTCTGAGGGTTGTCTTTTCATCTTGTTTATGGTTTCCTTTGCTGCGCAAAAGCTTTTAAGTTTAATTAAGTCCCATTTGTTTATTTTTGTTTTTATTTCCGTTACTCTAAGAGGTGGGTCCAAAAAGATCTTGCTGTGGTTCATGACTGTCAGAGTGTTTTTCCTATGTTTTCCTCTAAGCGTTTATAGTGTCTGGTCTTACATTTAAGTCTTTAATCCATTTGGCGTTTATTTTTGTGTATGGTGTTAGGTAGTGTTCTAATTTCAGTCTTTTATATGTAGCTGTGCAGTTTTCCCAGCACCACTTATTGAAGAGGCTTGTCTTCTTTTTGATGATAGCCATTCTGACAGGTTTGAGGAGATGTCTCATTGTGGTTTTAATTTGCATTTATCTGATGATTAACAACGTTGAGCATCTTTTCATGTGCCTGTTGGTCATCTGCACGTCCTCTCTGGAAAAATCTCTATTCAGGTCTTCTGCCCATTTTTTAATTGCCTTTTTTTTTTTAATGTTGAGTTGTAGGAGCTGCTTATATATTTTGGATATTAACGCCTTATCAGTCATATCATTTGCAAATATTTTTCCCCATTCAGTAGGTTGTCTCTTCATTTTGTCATTGGTTTCCATTGCTATGTAAAAGCTTATATGCTTAATTAGGTCCCATTTATTTTTGCTTTTGTTTCATTTGATTTAGGAGACAGATCCAAAGAATTATTGCTCTAATTTACATCAAAGAGTGTTCTGCTTACGTTTTCCTCTAGGAGTTTTATAGTATCCAGTCTTACATTTAGGTCTTTAATCCATTTTGAGTTTTTGTACATGGTGTTAGAGAATGTTCTTTTACATGTGGCTGTCCTACAGCCTTTGTTTTAAAGTCTGTTTTGTATAATATAAGTATTGCTACCCCACATTTTTGTTTCTATTTGCATGGAATATTTTTTTGTATCCCTTCACTTTCAGTCTGTGTGTGTCTTTAGATCAGAAGTGAATCTCTTGTAGGCAGCCTATAGATGGGTCTTTTTTTTTTTTTTTTAATCCATCAGTCACCCTATGTCTTTTGATTGAAGAATTTACATTTAAAGTGATTATTGATAGGTTGTACTCAATACCATTTTGTGAATTATTTTCTGGTTGTTTTTGCAGTTCTTCTATGTTCCTTCTTCTCTTGCTGTCTTCCTTTGGAATTTGATAACTTTCTTTAGCATTATGTTTGAATTCCTTTTTCTAATTTTTCTCAATATTAGGTTTTTGGTTTGTGGTTAATTTGAGGTTCGTGTATAGCAGCCTATGTGTATAGCAGTCTATTTTAAGTTGATTACTTAAGTTCTACATTTTTACTCCCCCCACTCCATGTTTTATGTTTTTGATACATTTTACATCTTTTGATTTTGTATACCTACTAATTATTGTAGTTATAGTTGATTTTACAACTTTTGTCTTTAAACTTTATAACCTTTGTAAGTGGTTGATCCACTGCCTTTACTCTACATTTGCTTTTACCAGGGAGATTTTTCCTTTCACATGTTTTCTGATTTCTAGTAATGGCCTTTTCTTTCTTCCTTAAAGAAGTCCTTTTAACATTTCTTGTACGACTGGTTCAGTGGTGAACTCCTGTAGTTTCTGCTTGTCAGGGAAACTTTATACCTCCTTCAATTCTGTACAATAACCTTGCCGGATAGAGTATTCTTGATTGTAAGTTTTTCCCTCTCAGTACTTTGAATATATTGTGCCACTCGCTTATGGCCTGTAAAGTTTCTGCTGAAAAATCAGCTGATAGTCTTATAGGGATTCCCTTGTACATCACTAGTTGTTTTTCCATTCTTTTGCACCTAATATGCTCTTGACTCCATCTACTGTATTGTTCCTTTCAGTAATTGTATTCTTCAGCTCTGATTGGTTCTTTTTTATATCTCTTTGTTGAAGTTCTCACTGTGTTCATTCTTCTTCCAAGTTTGGTGTGTATCTTTATGGGTATTTGAACACTATCAGGTTGATGACTTATGTCCATTTCGTTGGTTCTTATCCCAAAGTTTTGTCTTGTTCTTTGATTTGGAACATATTCCTGTCTCCTCATTTGTTTCTGTGTATTAGGTAGATTAGCTACATCTTCTGGTTTTGAAGAAGGTTTTGTAGGTGGTTTCCTGTGGGGCCCAGAAGAGCAATCCCTGCTAGTCACCAGAGCCAGGGATGTTTTCTGTGTGGGCGGCATGTGCCCGTCCTGTTGTATGGTGCCACAGTTGCTGCAGTCACACTGGTGGAAGGGGCTGGCCCCCAAGCCAGCTGCCTGTGTGGCCTGGCCCCAGCTGCTGCACATTCACTGGTGGACAAGGCTGGCCCCAGTGTGGCTGGCTGTGGGGCCCAACCACAACAGTTGCAGGTACAGTTGTGAGTGGGATTGGCTCCCACCCTGGGAGGAGGGGGACTATAACCAGCCAAGGACTCCCGCTGGATATGGCAGGGTGGCAGCTGCTTTGGAGGGGTGCCAGCTGGGAGGAGCTGCTTTGGGCAGGAAAGGTCTGCAGGGGAATGCTGGTGTTGGGGTGAGTGGTGGTAGCAAGGTAGATGGCAAATGTTTTGAAATGGCACCTGCCAGTGCTGGGCCAGCCTAGGTAGAAGGAGAATTTTTTAAATGATGCCCACCAGCACTTTGTTGCCCAGAGGCGTTTCTTCCCCCCCTTTGGCACTCACCCTCAAGTTCATGAATGTACTTCACATACGGCCTGGGCACTTTGCAAAGTGCTGCCTCTGTCCTGGGACTCAAAGTGAGTGAATTTGTGTGTGTGCCCTTTAAGAGCAGAGTCTTGGTTTCCTACAGCTCTCCTGGATACAAGCCCTGCTGGTTTTCAAAACCAGATGTTCTGGGGGCTCATTGTCCTGGTGCAGGTCCCCAGGGCTGGGGTGCCTGATGTGGGGCTCAAACCCCTCTCTCCTTAGGGAGAACCTCCGTGTTCTTGAGGTCCCCTCCCACTTGGGGGTAGCCGTGTTGGGGGTATGGGTCCTGCTGAGACCACATCTCTGCCCTCCTCCTGTCTCAATGTGTTTTTTTCTTTATATCCTTAGTTGTAGGAGAGCTGTTCTGCTAGTCTTCAGGTCTTTCTCAAGGAGAGCTGTTGCACACGTAGCTGTAGTTGTGGAGTGTCCGTGGCAGCATCTTCCTACTCCACCATCTGGATCCCGCCTCAGTGCTCCTCTTCATTTATACAAATCCTTCCACGCCCATCTCAGTTTCTACCTCCTCGGTGACACTTTCTCATTCTACGCCTGTTAGCCTCCCTGAAGCACACAGCTGCACCCTTACTCTTCATCATACAGCTTAACACGTAGTTCTATGCTATTCTGCTATTGTTCCTGATGTGTTTTACTCCCTGAAGCATCAACGGAGTCTTCACTTTGTTTTGTATTTTTCACAGGGCCTAGCACAGACCTTTCTCACTGTGGGGGTCATTATCATACAAGGGTGTATCCGTAACAAATAATCAGTATAGCTTCAGAGTCGTTCATTCCAGAAACTTGGCCTACCTTTGGTCACTCCATCCAGCAGTCTGCTACTGACAAGGCCTAGGATCCCATCAGCAAACACATTTTTGATAAAATGTGAGCAACTAGGCATTGCTTTTTAAATACGCCTACTAGCTTTAAAATTGAGCTTCTTATGTATTCCCAACATATGAAAATTAGGTGACACACATTCAACACTAATGTTTACTTGGTTAAAGTCTAATAGAAAATTGAATACCTTGCTTTTCAAGTGTTCCACCATAACCCTCAACCACGATGGCCTGTTAAAAATGTTACCAGTATTGCAACTTTATAGAAATAAATATTAACATTTATACATGTAGTCATTGGGCTATGAGACCAAGAGTACATGATTAAATAGAAGAAGCCTCAGTAAGTGAACGTGAACTTCACTGTTGTCTCATTATCAGTTAAGTTTATAGTTCTGAATTCCATGTGTTCATCCACAGATGGTTCATGATGCTGAAACAGACAGAGTAATAATTAATCTATCCAACTGTCCAGCTCTGTATGATGAGGTGAAAGTGAAATTTCTCTCTTCTTCTTCGGTGAGTAATCAAGAAACAATCTATGCTGCTAATCTTGTCTAGTCTTCTGAATGATTCTGGTTTGGGATTTCCTTTGCTACAATTCCCAACAAGGGAGATGACAGGAGATGTCAACCCCTAGTCAGGGATGGGGAGATGAAACAAGTCAGATTTCTATATCGAATTTTTTTGTAAAAAGAAAATATGTAATTAAATATATTTTTGCTCATTTGTTTTCTAAATTATATACAATTTGCATGTATTAATTTTCAAATAAGAAAAAAATACAAAAACCCAGATGTTAAAAACAAAAAAAAACCCCAAGGTATAAAGTACATAGCAGTGATATTTTTGGTTTGTATCTTTAAAACACATTGCTCCCCATAACTTATAAAATACGTTAAAGTGAGGGAGATTTTGCTTTCCTCTCAATTGATGTATAATTCATTTAAAGTAGCATATTTAATCCAATATTTATGAAAAATAATATCTGCCATTGTCATTACAGTATAATTGATGTTACCATTTATCAAATGTTTGTCTGATTATTCTGTATATAGCAAATTTCTAAGCCCCAATAGTTTCATTTTCCTATTAAATCATCAACCAGATCCGCCAACGTATAACTGTGTTTGCTCAATTTAAAGCTTATTTCCTGTGCCCTCCTGCATCCCCTGCTTTCTCCCTGTTGGCGGAGAATTTACTAAGTTTGAAATGGTACATGTGTTGAAGCAAGTGGCTGGGATAGCTCCCCTTGAATAACGGAGCCAGTCTGAATTCTCTGAATCAGTGGTCTCTAAGCAGAAGCACTGGTGTAGGGGCACTAGCTAAGGGGATGTTGGTGATACCTGGCCTTTGTGATTGTCAAGGGTCATGAGATGAAAGCACTTTCAGAAATCTTAGGTATTTCTATCATCATCAATCGTGGTTAATTATCCAATGTAGCTGCTCCTTGTAGGAACGGATGATATTATTGGGGCAGAAATAGACATAGGTACTTAGTAGATTCCGTTTAGCACTATCCGAACGAGATTAAAAGACCAGTGTCTAAATTTATAAATATCTATCATAGAGAAAATACATGTCCTTAAAAATTTTGCTAGAAATGGCGAGAGAAAGGAACAGCAATCTCTCAAAGTCTCTGTCTTGGTGTCTTGAGTATAATGTTGACGGTAAGTGCTGCATATTCAATAGCTGCAGTTATTTGATGAATGTACAGATGAATAAAGGAAGGGATTTTAATCCCTTTGGAAAGATTATTTTTCACAGTAAAATGGAAACTAAGAACTAATTTTTGTTTTTACCATGTCTTTTTAGGCTCTTCCTAAATACTATGACAACTGTCCATTTTTCTTTTGGTTCCATACGTCATTTATACAAAATAACAGGTATGGCTATGGTATAATCCAGTAGAAACAGCTTAGTCTCGAATGTTTATGTAAGAGGTAATGACAAGTCTTTTGCTAATTGCCATAAGCCCAATTTATAGAAACCAAAAAATCCTTGAGTCACTGTTCTTCATTGCCTTCCTTATTGTGATCTGATTATTTTAAAAATATGCCTATTTTTTTAACATCTTTATTGGAGTATAATTGTCTTACAATGTTGTGTTAGTTTCTGCTGTATAACAAAGTGAATCAGCTATATGTATACATATATCCCCATACCCCCTCCCTCTTGCATCTCCCTCCCACCATCCCTATCCCACCCCTCGAGGTGGACACAAAGCACCGAGCTGATCTCCCTGTGCTATGCAGCTGCTTCCCACTAGCTAGCTATTTTACACCTGGTAGTATATACAAATCCATGCCACTCTCTCACTTCTTCCCAGCTTACCCTTCCCCCTCCCCGTGTCCTCAAGTCCATTCTCTATGTCTGTCTTTATTCCTGCCCTGTCCCTAGGTTCATCAGAACCAATTTTTTAGATTCCATATATATGTGTTAGCATACAGTATTTGTTTTTCTCTTTCTGACTTACTTCACTCTGTATTATAGACTCTAGGTCCAATCACCTCACTACAAATAACTTGATTGTTTCTTTTTATGGCTAATATTCCATTGTATATATGTGCCACATCTTTTTTCTTGTTGTTGTTGTTTTAACATCTTTATTGGAGTATAATTGCTTTACAATGGTGTGTTAGTTTCTGCTTTATAACAAAGTGAATCAGTTATACGTATACGTATGTTCCCATATCTCTTCCCTCTTAAGCTTCCATCTCTCCCACCCTCCCTATCCCACCCCTCTAGGTGGTCACAAAGCTGATCTCCCTGTGCTATGTGGCTGCTTCCCATTAGCTATCTATTTTACATTTGGTAGTGTATATATGTCCATGCCACTCTCTCACTTTGTCACAACTTACCCTTCCCCCTCCCCATATCCTCAAGTCCATTCTCTAGTAGGGCTGTGTCTTTATTCCTGTCTTGCCCCTAGGTTCATAGTGACTTTTTTTTTTTTTTAGATTCCATATATATGTGTTGGCATACGGTATTTTTCTCTTTCTGACTTATTTCACTCTGTATGACAGACTCTAGGTCCATCCACCTCACTACAGATAACTCAATTTCATTTCTTTTTATGGCTGAGTAATATTCCATTACATATATGTGCCACATCTTCTTTATCCATGCACCTGTTGATGGACACTTAAGGTTGCTTCCATGTCTTGACTATTGTAAACAGAGCTGCAATGAACATTGTGGTACATGACTCTTTTTGAATTATGGTTTTCCTCAGGGTATATGCCCAGTAGTGGGATTGCTGGGTCATATGGTAGTTCTATTTGTAGTTTTTTAAGGAACCTCCATACTGTTCTCCATAGTGGCTGTACCAATTTACATTCCCACCAACAGTGCAAGAGGGTTCCCTTTTCTCCACACCCTCTCCAGCATTTATTGTTGGTAGATTTTTTGATCATGGCCATTCTGACTGGTGTGAGGTGACACCTCATTGTTATTTTGATTTGAATTTCTCTAATGATTAGTGATGCTGAGCATTCTTTCATGTGTTTGTTGCCACTGTGTATATCTTCTTTGGAGAAATGTCTTTTTAGGTCTTCTGCCCATGTTTGGATTGGGTTGTTTGTTTTTTTGATATTGAGCTTCATTTTTCATATTGAGCTTGTATATTTTGGAGATTAATCCTCTGCCAGTTGCTTCATTGGCAAATATTTTCTCCCATTCTGAGGGTTGTCTTTTCAACTTGATTATGGTTTCCTTTGCTGTGCAAAAGCTTTGAAGTTTCATTAGGTGCCATTTTTTGTTTGTTTTTATTTCCATTTCTCTAGAAGGTGGGTCAAAAAGGATCTTGCTGTGATTTATGTCATAGTGTTCTTCCTATGTTTTCCTCTAAGAGTTTTATAGTGCCTGGCCTTACATTTAGGTTTCAAATCCATTTTGAGTTTATTTTTGTGTATGGTGTTAGGAAGTGTTCTAATTTCATTCTTTGACACGTGGCTGTCCAGTTTTCCCAGCACCACTTATTGAAGAGGCTGTCTTTTCTCCATTGTATATTCTTGCCTCCTTTATCAAAGATAAGGTGACCATATGTGTGTGAGTTTATCTCTGGGCTTTCTACCCTGTTCCATTGATCTGTATTTCTGTTTTTGTGTGAGTACCATACTGTCTTAATTACTATAGCCTTGTCATATAGTCTGAAGTCAGGGAGCCAGATTCCTCCAGCTCCGTTTTTATTTCTCAAGATTACTTTGGCTATTTGGGGTCTTTTGTGTTTCCATACAAACTGTGAAATTTTTTGCTATAGTTTTGTGAAAAATGCCATTGGTAGTTTGATAATTGCATTGAGTCTGTAGATTGCTTTGGGTAGTATACTCATTTTCACAATGTTGATCCTTCCAACCCAAGAACATGGTATATCTCTCCATCTGTTTGTATCCTCTTTAATTTCTTTCATCAGTGTCTTACATTTTTCTGCATACAGGTCTTTTGTCTCCTTAGGTAGGTTTATCCCTAGGTATTTTATTCTTTTTGTTTGCAGTGGTGAATGGGAGTGTTTCCTTAATTTCTCTTTCAGATTTTTCATCCCTAGTGTATAGGAATCAAGACATTGCTGTGAATTTTGGATCCTGCTACTTTACCAAATTCATTGACTAGCTCTAGTACTTTTCTGGTAGCATCTTTAGGATTCTCAATGTATAGTATCATGTCATCTGCAAATAGTGACAGTTTTACTTCTTTTCCGATTTGGATTCCTTTTCTTCTCTGATTGTAAAAATATGGCTATTCTTGAGACCCACTGTTGCATTATCCTCAAGGTCCATGCCATAGGACTGTGTTATAAAACATACTAGAAGCAGATCTTGAGTGTGGCAACAAATCCCTCCCATGAAAGTTTAATATGAGTTTGTTCAGTACCTTGAATATGGCAGGTCCTCAGTACGTGTGGATTTACTGATGACTGACCAACACCAAATTCTGTGCCACAGGAAGGTGTCATCCAGGGAGGCTTCAGCTAGTTTAAAAGCGAGTTGACACACTTACATCTAGGGCAGAAGTTATAAGACACAGTAAGTATCAGTGAGGACAGCTTTTAAAAAATCAGTAATAGTCTCCCATTTAAAACTGATTTTCTTATAACTAAATCGGGTAATCTATTTTTAAAAAGTAATTGATTTGAAGAGTATTCCAAAGAACCTCTATCATATCTGAAACTCATTCCTGAATCTAGAAGTTCTCCACGTCTTCTATTCTGTGGTGCTGAAAATTTGAGGTTGGTATCACCATACCATTCAATACAAAAGGAAAGATAACATTCAAAAAACCATACAGAAGAGTTTTGAAGAAGTGGTTATGATTGTATGTGGCATGAATTGACAGTTCCCATGACATACAATCCTAGCCTTTTCTTCAAATGTAGACTGCATCTAATCCCACCTCAAGTCCACTAAGGTGATGGTAAATAAAAACCTAGACTAAACACCTACAATGCACACACATTTAGTGGATATTGATAGAGTGAACTTTGGATTTGATGGAACATTTTTACCAATTTGTCCCCTGGATGTATCCAGACAGAAAACTGCGACTTATAACATGAGCGAAGTCCCTCAAATAGACATCGAGGTGGAACTTCATTTGGTACTACTTCTCAAAAGTGGTTCTTGCTAAAGGGCACAGTTTTTTCCTTTAAAACACCATGTTCCTAGTAGAGAAGCAACATGCTAGATCACTTTTCTCCTCACTTTTATACTTTCTGAAGATTTAACGTGTGAATGTCCATACTCCTTGGTAAAGCTGTTTTTATTATGCGACTTAATTTACCCAAAATGCCAACTTCATCATTTAAAAGACACTTGTTGTTACTGGGTTGTAATATACATCTAGTCTGCTTTATCACATATAGAAATTAAATATAGATGTTCATTCCATAAAAGGCAATATTAAAAGGATCAGTGATACGTTCTTACTGAAGGTCATGATATTTTTGTGTCTTAAGAGAGAAAGTGGGAGAGCTGGTCTTTGAAAGCTAATTAGATGCAGAGGAGGGGTCGAGACTGATGGTGGCCAGCAAGGCTTTTTTTTTTTAAAGCTCTAACAAGGGTGTCCTACAGCATGGCTTTTCTGTTAGTCCTACAATAAAATGTAATTTTTTTTTCTATTCTAGGCTTTATCTTTCAAGAAGTGAATTGGATAATCCCCACAAACCAAAAACATGGAAAATTTACCATCCAGAGTTTGCAGTCGAGGTCTATTTTGATGACGTGACCAACTGTAGTTCCCCTTCTGGCTAGAATCATGTTCTTCCCAATCCGTGCTACCTATTAAACCTATTTCCTTGCTGATGTATTTACATATATATATATATATATATACATATATCCTTGAGAACTGTATTAAATATATACAAGGGAGAATGTCAATGGCAATCGTTTTTTTTGAAAGAAGTAACAGTTTTCATTTGTATTGAGATAAATTTGAAACAGTACACAGGAACGTCAGTTGTCACTTAAGGACTCAGAAATAAAACTTTCCTATCAAAGTAACATATTTATAAATTGTGATTACCCCCAATACTGTGGGTTTATTTACTTATATATTTTTGGACAAGTATTCATTCCCTGCTTTGTTTTTATTTTATTTTATTTTATTTTATTTATTTTTTTTTTTATTTTTTGCTTTATAACAAATTTAATCGGTTATACATATACATATGTTCCCATATCCCCTCCCTTTTGCGTCTCCCTCCCACCCTCCCTATCCCACCCCTCCAGGCGGTCACAAAGCACCGAGCTGATCTCCCTGTGCTATGCGGCTGCTTCCCACTAGCTATCTACCTTACGTTTGGTAGTGTATATATGTCCATGCCGCTCTTTCACTTTGTCACAGCTTACCCTTCCCCCTCCCCATATCCTCAAGTCCATTCTCTAGTAGGTCTGTGTCTTTATTCCTGTCTTACCCCTATGTTCTTCATGACATTTTTTTTTTAAATTCCATATATATGTGTCAGCATACAGTATTTTTCTTTCTCTTGCTGACTTACTTCACTCTGTATGACAGACTCTAGGTCCATCCACCTCATTACAAATAGCTCAATTTCATTTCTTTTTATGGCTGAGTAATATTCCATTGTATATATGTGCCACATCTTCTTTACCCATTCATCCGATAATGGACACTTAGGTTGTTTCCATCTCCGGGCTATTGTAAATAGGGCTGCTATGAACATTTTGGTACATGTCTCTTTTTGAATTACGGTTTTCTTAGGGTATATGCCCAGTAGTGGGATTGCTGGGTCATATGGTAGTTCTATTTTTAGTTTTTTAAGGAACCTCCATACCGTTCTCCATAGTGGCTGTACCAATTCACATTCCCACCAGCAGTGCAAGAGTGTTCCCTTTTTTCCACACCCTCTCCAGCATGTATTGTTTCTAGATTTTTTGATGATGGCCATTCTGACTGGTGTGAGATGATATCTCATTGTAGTTTTGATTTGCATTTCTCTAATGAGTAAAGATGTTGAGCATCCTTTCATGTGTTTCTTGGCAGTCTGTATATCTTCTGTGGAGAAATGTCTATTTAGGTCTTCTGCCCATTTTTGCATTGGGTTTTTTGTTTTTTTGTTACTGAGCTGCATGAGCTGCTTATAAATTTTGGAGATTAATCCTTTGTCAGTTGCTTCATTTGCAAATATTTTCTCCCATTCTGAGGGTTGTCTTTTGGTCTTGTTTATGGTTTCCTTTGCTGTGCAAAAGCTTTGAAGTTTCATTAGGTCCCATGTGTTTATTTTTGTCTTTATTTCCATTTCTCTAGGAGGTGGGTCCAAAAGGATCTTGCTGTGATTTATGTCATAGAGTGTTCTGCCTATGTTTTCCTCTAAGAGTTTGGTAGTGTCTGGCCTTACATTTAGGTCTTTAATCCATTTTGAGCTTATTTTTGTGTATGGTGTTAGGGAGTGATCTAATCTCATACTTTTACATGTCCCTATCCAGTTTTCCCAGCACCACTTATTGAAGAGACTGTCCTTTCTGCACTGTACATTCCTGCCTCCTTTATCAAAGATAAGGTGACCATATGTGTGTGGGTTTATCTCTGGGCTTTCTATCCTGTTCCAGTGATCTATCTTTCTGTTTTTGTGCCAGTACCATACTGTCTTGATTACTGTAGCTTTGTAGTATAGTCTGAAGTCAGGGAGCCTGATTCCTGCAGCTCCATTTTTCGTTCTCAAGATTGCTTTGGCTATTCGGGGTCTTTTGTGTTTCCATACAAATTGTGAAATTTTTTGCTCTAGTTCTGTGAAAAATGCCAGTGGTAGTTTGATAGGGATTGCCTTGAATCTGTAGATTGCTTTGGGTAGTAGAGTCATTTTCACAATGTTGATTCTACCAATCCAAGAACATGGTACATCTCTCCTTCTATTTTTTTTTTTTTTTTTTTTTTTTTTTTTTGCAGTTCGCAGGCCTCTCACTGTTGTGGCCTCTCCCGTTGCGGAGCACAGGCTCCGGACGCGCAGGCTCAGCGGCCATGGCTCACAGGCCCAGCCGCTCCGCGGCATGTGGGATCCTCCCGGACCGGGGCACGAACCCGCGTCCCCTGCATCGGCAGGCGGACTCTCAACCACTGCGCCACCAGGGAAGCCCTCTCCTTCTATTTGTATCATGTTTCATTTCTTTCATCAGTGTCTTATAATTTTCTGCATACAGGTCTTTTGTCTCCTTAGGTAGGTTTATTCCTAGATATTTTATTCTTTTTGTTGCAATGGTAAATGGGAGTGTTTCCTTGATTTCACTTTCAGATTTTTCATCATTAGTATATAGGAATGCCAGAGATTTCTGTGCATTAATTTTGTATCCTGCAACTTTACCAAATTCATTGATTAGCTCTAGTAGTTTTCTGGTAGCATCTTTAGGATTCTCTATGTATAGTATCATGTCATCTGCAAACAGTGACAGCTTTACTTCTTCTTTTCCAATTTGGATTGCTTTTATTTCCTTTTCTTCTCTGATTGCTGTGGCTAAAACTTCCAAAACTAGGTTGAATAAGAGTGGTGAGAGTGGGCAACCTTGTCTTGTTCCTGATCTTAGTGGAAATGGTTTCAGTTTTTCACCATTGTGGATGATGCTGGCTGTGGGTTTGTCATATATGGCCTTTATTATGTTGAGGAAAGTTCCCTCTATGCCTACTTTCTGCAGGGTTTTTATCATAAATGGGTGTTGAATTTTGTCGAAAGCTTTCTCTGCATCTATTGAGATGATCATATGGTTTTTCTCCTTCAATTTGTTAATATGGTGTATCACGTTGATTGATTTGCATATATTGAAGAATCCTTGCATTCCTGGAATAAACCCCACTTGATCATGGTGTATGATCCTTTTAATGTGCTGTTGGATTCTGTTTGCTAGAATTTTGTTGAGGAATTTTGCATCTATGTTCATCAGTGATATTGGCCTGTAGTTTTCTTTCTTTGTGACATCCTTGTCTGGTTTTGGTATCAAGGTGATGGTGGCCTCGTAGAATGAGTTTGGGAGTGTTCCTCCCTCTGCTATATTTTGGAAGAGTTTGAGAAGGATAGGTGTTAGCTCTTCTCTAAATGTTTGATAGAATTCTCCTGTGAAGCCATCTGGTCCTGGGCTTTTGTTTGTTGGGAGATTTTTTATCACAGTTTCAATTTCAGTGCTTGTGATTGGTCTGTTCATATTTTCTATTTCTTCCTGATTCAGTCTTGGCAGGTTGTGCATTTCTAAGAATTTGTCCATTTCTTTCAGGTTGTCCATTTTATTGGCATAGAGTTGCTTATAGTAATCTCTCATGATCTTTTGTATTTCTGCAGTGTCAGTTGTTACTTCTCCTTTTTCATTTCTAATTCTATTGATTTCAGTCTTCTCCCTTTTTTTCTTGATGAGTCTGGCTAATGGTTTATCAATTTTGTTTATCTTCTCAAAGAACCAGCTTTTAGTTTTATTGATCTTTGCTATCGTTTCCTTCATTTCTTTTTCATTTATTTCTGATCTGATTTTTATGATTTCTTTCCTTCTGCTAACTTTGGGATGTTTTTGTTCTTCTTTCTCTAATTGCTTTAGGTGCAAGGTTAGGTTGTTTATTCGAGATGTTTCCTGTTTCTTAAGGTGGGATTGTATTGCTATAAACTTCCCTCTTAGAACTGCTTTTGCTGCATCCCATAGGTTTTGGGTCATCGTGTCTCCATTGTCATTTGTTTCTAGGTATTTTTTAATTTCCTCTTTGATTTCTTCAGTGATCACTTCGTTATTAAGTAGTGTATTGTTTAGCCTCCATGTGTTTGTATTTTTTACAGCTCTTTTCCTGTAATTGATATCTAGTCTCATAGCATTGTGGTCAGAAAAGATACTTGATACAATTTCAATTTTCTTAAATTTACCAAAGCTTGATTTGTGACCCAAGATATGATCTATCCTGGAGAATGTTCCATGAGCACTTGAGAAAAATGTGTATTCTGTTGTTTTTGGATGGAATGTCCTATAAATATCAATTAAGTCCATCTTGTTTAATGTATCATTTAAAGCTTGTGTTTCCTTATTTATTTTCATTTTGGATGATCTGTCCTTTGGTGAAAGTGGGGTGTTAAAGTCCCCTAGTATGATTGTGTTACTGTCGATTTCTCCTTTTATGGCTGTTAGTATTTGCCTTATGTATTGAGGTGCTCCTATGTTGGGTGCATAAATATTTACAATTGTTATATCTTCTTCTTGGATCGACCCCTTGATCATTATGTAGTGTCCTTCTTTGTCTCTTCTAGTAGTCTTTATTTTAAAGTCTATTTTGTCTGATATGAGAATTGCTACTCCAGCTTTCTTTTGGTTTCCATTTGCATGGAATATCTTTTTCCATCCCCTTACTTCCAGTCTGTATGTGTCTCTAGGTCTGAAGTGGGTCTCTTGTAGACAGCATATATATGGTTTTTGTTTTTGTATCCATTCAGCCAATCTGTGTCTTTTGGTGGGAGCATTTAGTCCATTTACATTTAAGGTAATTATTGATATGTATGTTCCTATTCCCATTTTCTTAATTGTTTTGGGTTCGTTATTGTAGGTCTTTTCCTTCTGTTGTGTTTCTTGCCTAGAGAGGTTCCTTTAGCATTTGTTGTAAAGCTGGTTTGGTGGTGCTGAACTCTCTCAGATTTTGCTCGTCTGTAAACGTTTTAATTTCTCCATCAAATCTGAATGAGATCCTTGCTGGGTAGAGTAATCTTGGTTGCAGGTTTTTCTCCTTCATCACTTTAATTATGTCCTGCCACTCCCTTCTGGCTTGTAGAGTTTCTGCTGAGAGATCAGCTGTTATCCTGATGGGGATTCCCTTGTGTGTTATTTGTTGTTTTTGCCTTGCTGCTTTTAATATGATTTCTTTGTGTTTAATTTTTGACAGTTTGATTAATATGTGTCTTGGCGTATTTCTCCTTGGATTTATTCTGTATGGGACTCTCTGTGCCTCCTGGACTTAACTATTTCCTTTCCCATATTAGGGAAGTTTTCAACTATAATCTCTTCAAATATTTTCTCAGTCCCTTTCTTTTTCTCTTCTTCTTCTGGAACCCCTATAATTCGAATGTTGGTGCGTTTAATGTTGTCCCAGAGGTCTCTGAGACTGTCCTCTGTTCTTTTCATTCTTTTTTCTTTATTTTGCTCTGCAGCAGTTATTTCCACTATTTTATCTTCCACCTCACTTATCCGTTCTTCTGCCTCAGTTATTCTGCTATTGATCCCATCTAGAGTATTTTTTATTTCATTTATTGTGTTTTTAATCGATGCTTGATTCATCTTTAGTTCTTCTAGGTCCTTGTTAACTGTTTCTTGCATTTTGTCTATTCTATTTCCAAGATTTTGGATCTGGGAAATAGAATCTTGGATCATCTTTACCATCATTATTCTGAATTCTTTTTCAGGTAGACTGCCTATTTCCTCTTCATTTGTGAGGTCTGGTGGGTTTTTATCTTGCTCCTTCTCCTGCTGTGTGTTTTTCTGTCTTCTCATTTTGCTTATGTTACTGTGTTTGGGGTCTCCTTTTTGCAGGCTGCAGGTTCGTAGTTCCCGTTGTTTTTGGTGTCTGTCCCCAGTGGCTAAGGTTGGTTTAGTGGGTTGTGTAGGCTTCCTGGTGGAGGGGACTAGTGCCTGTGTTGTGGTGGATGAGGCTGGATCTTGTCTTTCTGGTGGGCAGGTCCACGTCTGGTGGTGTGTTTTGGGGTGTCTGTGGACTTTTTATGATTTTAGGCCACCTCTCTGCTTAATGCGTGGCGTTGTGTTCCTGTCTTGCTAGTTGTTTGGCATAGGGTGTCCAGCACTGTAGCTTGCTGGTCGTTGAGTGAAGCTGGGTGCTGGTGTTGAGATGGAGATCTCTGGAAGATTTTCGCCGTTTGATATTATGTGGAGCTGGGAGGTCTCTTGTGGACCAGTGTCCTGAAGTTGGCTCTCCCACCTCAGAGGCACAGCACTGATTCCTGGCTCCTCAATTTGGGATGATTTGTTGTCTATTCATGTATTCCACAGATGCAGGGTACATCAAGTTGATTGTGGAGCTTTAATCCGCTGCTTCTGAGGCTGCTGGGAGAGGTTTCCCTTTCTCTTCTTTGTTCTCACAGCTGCTGGGTCTCAGCTTTGGATTTGGCCCCGCTTCTGCGTGTAGGTCGCCGGAGGGCGTCTGTTCTTCGATCAGACAGGACAGGGTTAAAGGAGCAGCCTCTTCGGGCACTCTGGCTCACTCAGGCCGGGCGGGAGGGAGGGGCACGGAGTGCGGGGCGAGCCTGCAGCGGCAGAGGTCGGCGTGACGTTTCACCAGCCAGAGGCGCGCCGTGCGTTCTCCCAGGGAAGCCGCCCCTGGATCCCGGGACCCCGGCAGTGGCGGGCTGCACAGGCTCTCTGAAGGGCGGTGTGGACAGTGACCTGCGCTCGCACACAGGCTTCTTGGCGGCGGCAGCAGCAGCCCCAGCGTCCCACGCCCGTCACTGGGCTCCGCGCTTTCAGTCGTGACTCGCGCCCGTCTGTGGAGCCCCTTTAAGCAGCGCTCTTAATCCCCTCTCCTTGCGCACCAGGGAACCAAGAGGGAAGAAAAGGTCTCTTGCCTCTTCGGCAGCTCCAGAGTTTTCCCGGACTCCCTTCCGGCTAGCTGTGACACATTAGTCCCCTTCAGGCTGAGTTCTCACCGCCAGCCCCAGTCCTCTCCCTGCGCTCTGACCGAAGCCCGAGCCTCAGCTTCCAGCACCGCCCGCCCCGGCGGGCGAGCAGACAAGCCTCTCGGGCTGGTGAGTGCCGCTCGGCACCGCTCCTCTGTGCGGGAATCTCTCCGCTTTGCCCTACCCAGGTATGTGGGGAGTTTCTTGCCTTTTGGGAGGTCTGGGGTCTTCTGCCAGCGTTCAGTAGGTGTTCTGTAGGAGTTGTTCCACGTGTAGCTGTATTTCTGGTGTATCCGTGGGGAGGAAGGTGATCTCTGCGTCTTACTCTTCCGCCATCTTACCCGGAAGTCCCCCTGCTTTGTTTTACATTTGTAATTTCGGATTTGTTAGAAAAGTAATTTCTAATTTCCTTCTTCTTCTTGATTTACAAACTATTAACGAGCATCAGAAATGGCAGCAGAGATTGTTTTAAAACCCCTCACCCCTGCTCACAACCAGCTTCACCTAAGCTTGGGGAACTCTGAAGTAAGGTCAAGTTTTCATTATAGACCCTGGTTAGTCCTGTGTCCACAAGGAATCATTTTCTCTTTGGTACCAGGTGCTACTTTATTCTAAGTACTTTCACTGCCATTATCTTAAGGCCCTAATTGTCTTTGAAAACAGTTCTATGTTGGCTTGACTATTTGAGTGATTTTCCTTTTATTGGCAAGGCTCTCAACAATCTAGCCCAAGTTGAATTGATCAGGAAATGAAAAGTAGCAAATGATGAGAACCAGCGCCTCTGCTAAAACACAGGCACTCGTTACTGAAAAACCTTGCACTTTGCGAAAAGCACACGATAAACAAAATAGGGTTTCGGGGGTTGGGACAGACCTTTCCAACTAAGCAGTGTTGTAACAGAGCACTAACCACTGGCCACTTGGGTTGGCGGCCCCAGGAGGTGTGGAGGTTGCCACAGGCAGTATTTTTTAAGGGAAACTAGAGCAACAGTTTATAGAGAAGGGTTGGTGGGTGCCAAGCTAGCAGGGATGGGAGGAGAGCCGCCAGCGTGGTGGCGTGGAAGGCCATGCAGGTGCTTCTCTCCCCCTCAAAATAGCCCCCAAAAAGCCCAGCTGCAAAGGTTATTCTACTCCCCTTAATCTGACTCCCTTTAGAGGAAGAGCTCTTGGAGACACAGCCTTTCAAACTCCTTCCATGTTATGACTACATTATTCCCTGTCATTTGGGTTACAGAAATGTATTGTGGCAGCCCAGGTTATTGCCTTTAAAATTCCTGCAGCTATAATCTGTGGAGGGCAGATCAGCGGGCAGGCCTAGGTGAATGGGAAAAAAAGTGAGGAGTAAGATCTACCTTTAACACTGGCACAAGTTGGGAAACCCCAGTTTTTCAGAATCTTGCTTTTTGAAATAAAGGAAATTAAAGTTGGGGGGGGTTCTCTTCCCTAACCCTCCAAAATGGATTAAAATTTCTGGCAATTATGAGCGGTCACACTATTCTGCTTTTGCTCATAAAGAGAACTTGTTCAGGGCCTCCAGCAGGGCTGCTTTCCTAGAACCCAGTGCGAAGAATTCGTTAAACAACTTGAGAAACTTAGATCATAATATATCAGAACGCTACTGGTTTTCTTGAATAGAATTTACTGATCTGGAACAGAACTATCCAAAACTTGATATCCAGAAGTTGATTTTAAAAAATAGAATGGCATCCTGCCAAATGAGTCACATCACATACAGAGCCTGGTGGAGGGAGAGTAATTCTAGTGGGCCACGTTTCGTAACTGCAGTGTATACAGAATATGTATTTATATCGGTAGTTATTTTACATCAGGAATCTTGCTGACAAAAACAAAATGCTCCTTGCAATAAAACCATCACCTTAAAATATCACCATACATAACTCAAACATTCCTGACAGTTGGTTCTTAGCACGCAAAGTACTTAAAGAAATCATATAGTCAACTATTAGGCAAATTTAATGATAGAACAGGAGAATTTCTTTAAACACAGTATTTCAAGTTACTCTATTTTTGTCTGGAGTACACATTTGAAATGGTACAAATTGTGCCCAAATACTGAACCATGAATTAAGCAAACAGAATGAAACGTAAAAAACACCAACTCTGTGTTAAGTTTCCATTCATTACTCCCACTCACTCTTACTTGCCTTAGACAGTTTCTGTTAAAGATATTCAGTTAAATGTTCACAGGACAACACGTGAGAAGACCTACTGCCAACAGGGCTTAGACAACAGGGGCCCGGTGGGCTCTGGAGCAGGTCACTTCCTGAGGGAAGCCAGTCCCATTTGCTGTTTTTGCTTCAATCCAGGCCTGTTCAGAAGAAGCACCACTCAGTAGCTACTGACCGTTTAAGTACGGACAAAAGTAAGGCAGAAAAATTGCTTTTCAAGAAAAGGCAAACGGAAGACCAGGCATAGCTCTGGAGCCGATCGCGCACAACAGCGGGCATCCCCCCTCCACTAAACGTCTGCCAGCAGCTGGCCTTCCCGACCCTCTCTGGCTTCTGGCCGGAGTCGCCACCGAGGCTGCAGGGAGAACAAAAACTTGTGCAAACTGGAGGTCTCACACAAGGCTTCCGTTCTGCCGACAGGGGCGGACATACCAGTGTGGATCATGATTACCACATCAGCCGCGGGGGCGGATTAAGCACTCTTTATTAGAGGCCTGGGGGGTCTCGGAGCAGCACAGAATGAGGCGGCTGACCTCACTGGTGACGACAAGGGCTCCCGTAAACCAGACGACCAGGGAACAGCTGCCCATGCCAAGTCTACGGGAGTCAGATGAACCAGGGTTTGTTAGTAGTGCATACGTACGGCATAGTTTAATGAAATTACCTTGGCTTCGTTGATTAAGTCACACCCCAGAGACCACCATCACTGAAATTCACAACAGCCAGTACCCCACATTAAAGGCTCCAGCATGGCAAGGAGTGAGGGATCCCGAGACAAACTTCAGCCTGAGTCAGCCCTGACACCCCTCACGGGGAGTGCAAGCACGACACTCTGGTTCCCCCTGAAAGGAGACCACTTTGCCCACAAGCACCACCACTCCGTCCCCAGACGGGGAGCCAGGGCCTCTCTCGACTTTGGCACGCTGCTCCCTGGAAGGGCTTCCGATGGGCAGAGGCAAGAAGGACGTGGTCCAGAGTGGATCAGCAGCCCCACAGGTGGTCCGACAGACTTCTCTGGGATCCCGCCCAGGCCAGGACACACAGAGGCAGAAGCTCGGGGCCGCTGTCGGCCACAGTCTAAACAGAGCAGCCCAGGCCCCTCCCCTCAGCCCCTGCCTTGAGCTCAAGCCCAGCAGAGAGGAGCTCCTTGGGACGGGAGGAGGGGCTGGCACAGGCGAGGGCCGAGCTGCTTCCCAAAGGCTCTGGGCCACACCCAGCAATGTGTCCAAGCCTGGACTGTGATCCCGCCTGGACTGTGATCCCACCTGGAAGAAGATGGATGGCACTGTTGCCACCGAGGAGCACCTTGGGAAAATCCAGGACGCTTACTCTGAAACTTAAACCAAGAATACGGGAGCCACACCAGTATGCAGGTATATTCTCCTCTTTAGAATCTAGACGGACGCCTTAGTTTTCAAGCACCACAGGAAAACTTTTAAAAAACTTTAACCAATTATTATAGGGTACGTGCTAAGCAGATTTTAAAAGAGACCCACATCTAGAATGGATTAAGCATTTATAACCATCCTCATGAAACATGGTTACCTCTGGTTTTTTCTAGTGAGATCTGAGATTAAACATGGAACTAAATTGTGCTTCACTCACAACACAGAACCATCTAAACTGCATGTACACATACAGGCTTATGCAAAAGCCCTTGATAGAGCTCTACTTAGCCTTTCAGATTAGGTACTTAGGGCCAGCAGCCCACCCTGTATGTCCCACCAAGGACAACAGCAGCAACTTTTCCATTTCACTACAGTTATGGGCAGAAATTATATAATATAAAAGAGAAACTCTTCTATAAAGTTTAAGGTAGAAAAATGGAAGACACACAAAAAATTCCCACAAAATCAAAATATTCTACATTGGTCTTGTACTCCTCGAAACCCTGAGAACTGCAGTCCTCAAACAGCTTCACTTGGATCGAGGTTTGCCAGAACACTTCAGTATGCTTCAAACTGGCTCATCATCAACTTCCTGCTGTATTCATAGGCCAAAAAGAGCGCCCCATTGGCAGGGAACGCACGAATCATGGTAGGTTTCAGTCCAGAATATAAGGTCATTATTCCTAGAAAACAAAAGGGTGACCAGAGACTGAGCTCCCCCTCCTTGGAAATATCCCAGGAACCCACACAGCACAGATATTTTTACAGTTACAAATCCAGACAATAGCGCTAGAAACCAGCAGTGATGGAACAGGTTTCCCTGGACTCCTGGAAGTAGACAGACTAGTAGAAACAAGGGCAAGGGCAGGTCTGCAGCAAAGCTGGCGAGGCTCAGGGAACAGTCACCGATCCCGTGCCTGTTACCTCCTGGTAAGCGGATCAGGCAGAGCAGGGGGCTTCACGTGGGCAGACAGGAGGCAGCCACAGAGCCACGGACGGCAGCAACTTCGCAGCTTCACCTGGGGTGGCGAGGACCACGAGGCCCTGGGCCAGAACACAGAGCACTGACATTGACGTCGAAGACCTGTTTCTAGTATTAGCACCGCCCAAGGCAGTTCTGAAGATCCAGGCAGATGAGGGAGGTGTAAGTACTTCGGAAAACTATCAAGTGTAATGCAAATTTAAAAGGGGTTACTGTTGGTAATATACAAGATGTCTGTGCTCTATTTGGGGTTAAAGCAGCTTCTGCATGCCGCTACTGTGCTCGCTTTCTCTCAAAATCAAGACAGAAAAGTGCACATCCAAGGTTTAAGACGTACAGTGGATGCTGGAAGGACAGGTCTTTACTCACCAGTGGCATAAAATTGGCTTTATACAAACACTACTTCAAACGTCTTTATCCACCTGTATAGCTAAAAACTGATAGCAAATCACCTTCAGAAACTGCTTAGTGCCTTTCTCATTGTAGAAGTCTTATCATTAAGGATGTACATTCTTTTAAATGCCTTACTGATGTGCTGTTAGAGCTCATCTGATGATATTGTTTAAAACAAGTGGTGCAGGACTTCCCTGGTGGTCCAGTGGTTAAGACTCTGCGCTTCCACTGCAGGGGGAGTGGGCTGGATCCTTGGTTGGGGAAGTTTCACATGCCCCAGAGTGCAGCCAAAAAAAAAAGTGGTGCTAACTCTGAAACATTTGTCCTCTTAGACAAAACACATACTTTAAAAATTCCCACCAGCTACTTACAAACAAAATCCTGGCTCAAAGGTTAGGAATCAGAGCTTTAAACATTTTTGAGGGGACTTCCCTGGTGGCGCAGTGGTTAAGAATCTGCCTGCCAATGCAGGGGACACAGGTTCGATCCCTGGTCCAGGAAGATCCCACATGCCGCGGAGCAACTAAGCCTGTGCACCACAACTACTGAGCCCGCACTCTAGAGCACGCAAGGCACAACTACTGAGCCCGCGAGCCACAACTACTGAAGCCCATGTGCCTAGAGCCCGTGCTTCGCAACAAGAGATGCCACCGCAATGAGAAGCCCGCGAACCGCAATGAAGAGTAGCTCCCGCTCGCTGCAACTAGAGAAAGCCAGCGCGCAGCAACAAAGACTCAACACAGCAAAAAATAAATAAACATTCTTGAGAATAATGAAGTAAGCTAAAGAAAGGGGTCTGGAAACAAATCCACAAATGTGAATTACATACACTGTTAGCAAAGTGAGGCGGTGGAAGAGAGCGATTACCCATCTGATCAACTTCGACAAGACTAGCAGCCAAATGACCACTCTCTATACGTACCTCCTCTGTTTCAGCAATTGGCAGACTCACCTTCATTTTTCACGATGCTTATAAAAGTTCCAATAAATCCTGCCTGTTTTCCAGACATGGAGAGAACTTGAATTCTGGATTTGATACAATCCGCTGGGTAATCAGCAAGCCAGAGGCAGATTCCACCAAATCCACCACTTAACATCAAAGGGACAGGGCCTAGAGAAGAAAATGAGCAAACAGTGTTTTGTCTCAAGAACAGCTGATGTGATATTTCCAGAGGTCAATGTAGTAGTGGCTGCAGGTAGGTGCAAATACAAACACTAAAGCTGAGGAACACAGTTCTCTGGGGCAACTATCAAACTGTCTAAGAGCACAGGTTCTGTGTGGTAGCCTAGGGCTGTCCCTCATGACTCCAGGACAAGGGGCAGCCCTCGTGAGGGTCAGATTTAGGCTGGTCTCTGGGGCCGTCCTGCCCCGTCCTCCAGAGGCCTGCCCCCCCAAGAACCAGCAGGCCCCCAGCAGCATGGCAACGCCCTACCATGAGGAGTGAGAACAGAGGCCACTGAAACCCAGGCTGCATCTTTTTCAACTTTCTCTTAAGTATTTTAATATATTAATGTCCCACAGCTCTGATTCTTCCTTTGCCATGAAAAAGCAAAGTTATTAAACGTAACAGTTAAGCCTAAGAGCTTGACTATCCCCAGAATAGGTCCAGAATACTAAAGGGATGTATTTAAGAAAAAAGTAACCACTCATGTGAGCCAAACATTGATACAGTTGTGTCAAGCAGTTAATCAGGATAAACTAGAAAGAAGTACACTTCTCACTGCTCTCAAAACACCATCAAGATTTATTACTAAGTTTAAGTTTATTGCAAGATGATTTATAGGTGATTTCCCCATTGGTTGGTGATATCCTACAGGGAAAGTAATGTCTGTATACTCCCCTAAAATGGACCCAGAGTAAATGAACAAATGTTATTCCAGTAAAAAAGTTTTGGTGGTGGGGGGGAACCTTCAAGATGGCGGAGGAGTAAGAAGCGGAGATCACCTTGCTCCCCACAGATACATCAGAAATACATCTACATGTGGAACACCTCCTACAGAACACATACTGAACGCTGGCAGAAGACCTCAGACCTCCCAAAAGGCAAGAAACTCCCCACGTACCAGGGTAGGGCAAAAGAAAAAAGAAAAAACAGAGACAAAAGAATAGGGACGGCACCTGCACCTCTGGGAGGGAGCCGTGAAGGAGGAAAGGTTTCCACACACTAGGAAGCCCCTTCACGGTGGGGCTTGGGGTGGGGGGAGCTTCCGAGCCACAGAGGGCGCAGCAACAGGCGTGCAGAGAGCAAAGCGGAGAGATTCCTGCACAGAGGATCGGTGCCGACCAGCGCCGACCAGCACTCAGCAGCCCGAGAGGCTTGTCTGCTCACCTGCCGGGGCAGGCGGGGGCTGGGGGCTGGGAGCTGAGGCTCGGGCTTCAGAGGTCAGACCCCAGGGAGAGGACTGGGGTTGGCTGCGTGAACACAGCCTGAAGGGGGCTAGTGCACCACAGCTAATCGGGAGGGAGTCGGGGGAAAAGTCTGGACCTGCCGGAGATGCAAGAGACCATTGTTTCGGGGTGTGCGAGGAGAGGGGATCCCTTCCCTGTCTGCCCACAGAAGGCAGAG
Organism: Hyperoodon ampullatus; assembly: GCF_949752795.1. Classification (NCBI taxonomy): domain Eukaryota; kingdom Metazoa; phylum Chordata; class Mammalia; order Artiodactyla; family Ziphiidae; genus Hyperoodon; species Hyperoodon ampullatus. Next base: position 63,028,889 of record NC_136929.1, read on the forward strand.
CATCGCCTAAACGAGCTCCAGAGACGGGCACAAGCCGTGGCTATCAGCTCGGACACCAGAGATGGGCATGAAATGCTAACGCTGCTGCTGCAGCCACCAAGAATCATGTGTGCAAGCGCAGGTCACTATCCACACCCACCCCAGGAGCCTGTGCAGCCCACCACTGCCAGGATCCCGTGATCCAGGGACAGCTTCCCCAGGAGAACACAGCACACCTCAGGCTGCTGCAACGTCACGCTGGCCTCTGGCGCCACAGGCTCACCCCACATTCCAATTATAACTACCGTACCCCTCCCTCCCCCCAGCACGAGTGAGCCAGAGTCCCCTAATCAGCGCTGCTTTAAACCTGTCCTGTCTGGGCGTGAACAGATGCCTGAGGGCGACCTACAGGCAGAGGCGGGTCCAAATCCAAAGCTGAACCCAAGGAGCTGTGCGAACAAAGAAGAGAAAGGGAAATGTCTCCCAGCAGCCTCAGGAGCAGCGGATTAAATCTCCACAATCAATTTGAGGTACCCTGCATCTGTGGAATACCTGAATAGACAACGAATCATCCCAAAATTGAGGCAGTGGACTTCGGGAGCAACTGTGGACTTGGGGTTTGCTGTGTGACACTGACTTGTTTCTGATTTTTATCTTAGTATAGTTTGTAGCGCTTGTTATCATTGGTGGATTTGTTTATTGGTTTGGTTGCTCTCTTTTTATTACTTTTTAATTTTATTTTAACTATTTTATTTTATTTATTATTTTTCCTTCTTTTGTTTTTCCCTCTCTTTTCTTCTGAGCCATGTGACTGACAGGGTGTTGGTGCTCTGGCTGGATATCAGACCTGAGCCTCTGAGGTGGGAGAGCCGAGTTCAGGACATTGGACCACCAGAGACCTCCCAGCTCCATGTAATATCAATTGGCAAGAGCTCTCCCAGAGATCTCCATCTCAACACTAAGACCCAGCTCCACTCAACGACCAGCAAGCTACAGAGCTGGACACCCTCTGCCAAACAACTAGCAAGACAGGAACACAACCCCACCCATTAGCAGAGAGGCTGCCTAAAATCATAAGTTCAGACACCACAAAACACACCATTGGACACAGCCCTGCCCACCAGAAAGACAAGATCCAGCCCCACCCATCAGAACAGGCACTAGTCCCCTCTATCAGGAAGCCTACACAAGCCACTGAACCAACCTTACCCACTGGGGGCAGACACCAAAAACAACCTGAACTACGAACCTACAGCCTGCAGAAAGGAAACCCCAATCACAGTAAGTTAAATGAAATGAGAAGACAGAGAAATATGCAGCAGATGAAGGAGCAAGGTAAAAACCCACCAGACCAAACAAATGAAGAGGAAATAGGCAGTCTACCTGAAAAAGAATTCAGAGTAATGATAGGAAAGATGATCCAAAATCTTGGAAAGAGAATGGAGAAAATACAAGAAATGCTTAACAAGGACCTAGAAGCACTAAAGAGCAAACAATGATGAACAACACAATAAATGAAAAGAAAATTTCTCTAGAAGGAATCAATAGCAGAATACCTGAGGCAGAACAACGGATAAGTGACCTGGAAGATAAAATAGTGGAAATAACTACTGCAGAGCAGGATAAAGAAAAAAGAATGAAAAGAATTGAGGACAGTCTCAGAAACCTCTGGGAAAACATTAAATGCACCAACATTTGAATTATAGAGGTCCCAGAAGAAGAAGAGAAAAAGAAAGTGTCTGAGAAAATATTTGCAGAGATTATAGTTGAAAACTTCCATAACATGGGAAAGGAGATAGTCAAGTCCAGGAAGCACAGAGAGTCCCATACAGACAGGATAAATCCAAGGAGAAACACTCCTAGACACATATTAATCAAACTATCAAAAATTAAATACAGGGCTTCCCTGGTGGCGCAGTGGTTGGGAGTCCGCCTGCCGATGCAGGGGACACGGGTTCGTGCCCTGGTCTGGGAAGATCCCACATGCCGTGGAGCGGCTGGGCCCGTGAGCCATGGCCGCTGAGCCTGCGCGTCCAGAGCCCGTGCTCCACAACAGGAGAGGCCACAACACTGAGAGGCCCGCATATAGCAAAAAAAAAAAAAAAAAAAAAAAAAAAAAAAATTAAATACAAAGAAAAAATATTAAAAGCAGCAAGGGAAAAGCAACAAATAACATACAAGGGAATCCCCATAAGGTTAACAGCTGATCTCTTAGCAGAAACTCTGCAAGCCAGAAGGGAGTGGCAGGACATATTGAAAGTGATGAAGGAGAAAAACCTGCAACCAAGATTACTCTACCCAGCAAGGATCTCATTTAGATTCGACTGAGAAATTAAAACCTTTACAGACAAGCAAAAGTTAGGAGAATTCAGCACCACCAAACCAGCTCTACAACAAATGCTAAAGGAACTTCTCTAGGCAGAAGCACAAGAGAAGGAAAAAACCTACAAAAACAAACCCAAAACAATTAAGAAAATGGTAATAGGAACGTATATATCAATAATTACCTTAAATGTAAATGGATTAAATGCTCCAAACAAAAGACACAGACCAGGTGAATAGATACAAAAACAAGACCCATATATATGCTGTCTACAAGAGAGCCACTTCAGACCTAGGGCCACATACAGACTGAAAGTGAGGGGATGGAAAAAGATATTCCATGCAAATGGAAATCAAAAGAAAGCTGGAGTAGCAATTCTCATATCAGACAAAATAGACTTTAAAATAAAGACTATTAGAAGAGACAAAGAAGGACACTACATAATGATCAAGGGATGAATCCAAGAAGAAGATATAACAATTGTAAAATATTTATGCACCCAACATAGGAGCACCTCAATACATAAGGCAAATGCTAACAGCCATAAAAGGGGAAATCGACAGTAACACATTCATAGTAGGGGACTTCAACACCTCACTTTCACCAATGGACAGATCATCCAAAATGAAAATAAATAAGGAAACACAAGCTTTAAATGACACATTAATAAACAAGAAGGATTTCATTGATATTTATAAGACATTCCATCCAAAAACAATAGAATACACTTTCTTCTCAAGTGCTCATGGAACATTCTCCAGGATAGATCATATCTTGGGTCACAAATCAAGCCTTGGTAAATTTAAGAAAATTGAAATCATATCAAGTATCTTTTCAGACCACAATGCTATGAGACTAGGTATCAATTACAGGAAAAAAACTGTAAAAAATAAAAAACACATGGAGGAAAAACAATATGCTACTAAATAACCAAGAGATCACTGAAAGAATCAAAGAGGAAATCAAAAAATACCTAGAAGCAAATGACAATGAAAACACAATGACACAAAACCCATGGAATGCAGCAAAGGCAGTTCTAAGAGCGAAGTTTATAGCAATACAATCCTACCTCAAGAAACAAGAAACATCTCAAACAAACAACCTAACCTTACACCTAAAGTAATTAGAGAAAGAGGAACAAAAAAACGCCAAAGTTAGCAGAAGGAAAGAAATCATAAAGATCAGATCAGAAATAAATGAAAAAGAAATAAAGGAAATGATAGCAAAGATCAATAAAACTAAAAGCTGGTTTTCTGAGAAGATAAACAAAATTGATAAACCATTAGCCAGACTCATCAAGAAAAAAGGGGAGAGGACTCAAATCAACAGAATTAGAAATGAAAAAGGAGAAGTAACAACTGACACTGCAGAAATACATAGGATCATGAGAGATCACTACAAGCAACTCTATGCCAATAAAATGGACAACCTGGAAGAAATGGACAAATTCTTAGAAAAGCACAACCTTCCGAGACTGAACCAGGAAGAAACAGAAAATATAAAGAGACCAATCACAAGCACTGAAGTTGAAACTGTCATTACAAATCTTCCAACAAACAAAAGCCCAGGACTAGGTGGCTTCACAGGCGAATTCCATCAAACATTTAGAGAAGAGCTAACACCTATCCTTCTCAAACTCTTCCAAAATCCAGCAGAGGGAGGAACACTCCCAAACTCATTCTATGAGGCCACCATCACCCTAATACCAAAACCAGACAAAGATGTCACAAAAAAAGAAAACTACAGACCAATATCACTGATGAACATAGATGCAAAAATCCTCAACAAAATACTAGCAAACAGGATCCAACAGCACATTAAAAGGATGATACACCATGATCAAGTGGGGTTTATCCCAGGAATGCAAGGATTCTTCAATATACGCAAATCAATGTGATACACCATATCAACAAACTGAAGGATAAAAACCATATGATCATCTCAACAGATGCAGAAAAAGTTTTTGACAAAATTCAACATCCATTTATGATAAAAACTCTCCAGAAAGTAGGCACAGAGGGAACTTTCCTCAACATAATAAAGGCCATATATGACAAAGCCACAGCCAACATCATTCTCAGTGGTGAATAACAGAACCCATTTCCTCTAAGATCAGGAACAAGACCAGGCTGCACACTCTCACCACTATTATTCAACATAGTTTTGGAAGTTTTAGTCACAGCAATCAGAGAAGAAAAGGAAATAAAAGGAATCCAAATCGGAAAAGAAGAAGTAAAGCTGTCACTGTTTGCAGATGACATGATACTATCCATTGAGAATCCTAAAGATGCTACCAGAAAACTACTAGAGCTAATCAATGAATTTGGTAAAGTAGCAGGATACAAAATTAATGCACAGAAATTTCTGGCATTCCTGTATACTAATGATGAAAAATCTGAAAGTGAAATCAAGAAAACACTCCCATTTGCCATTGCAACAAAAAGAATAAAATATCTAGGAATAAACCTACCTAAGGAGACAAAAGACCTGTATACAGAAAATTATATGACACTGATGAAAGAAATTAAAGATGATACAAATAGAAGGAGAGATATACCATGTTCCTGGACTGGAAGAATCAATATTGTGAAAATGACTCTACTACCCAAAGCAATCTACAGATTCAAGGCAATCCCTATCAAACTACCACTGGCATGGCATTTTTCACAGAACTAGAACAAAAAAAATCACAATTTGTTTGGAAAAACAAAAGACCCCGAATAGCCAAAGCAATCTTGAGAACGAAAAACGGAGCTGGAGGAATCAGGCTCCCTGACTTCAGACTATACTACAAAGCTACAGTAATCAAGACAGTATGGTACTGGCACAAAAACAGAAAGATAGATCACTGGAACAGGATAGAAAGCCCAGAGATAAACCCTCGCACATATGGTCACCTTATCTTTGATAAAGGAGGCAGGAATGTACAGTGGAGAAAGGACAGCCTCTTCAATAAGTGGTGCTGGGAAAACTGGACAGGGACATGTAAAAGTATGAGATTAGATCACTCCCTAACACCATACACAAAAATAAGCTCAAAATGGATTAAAGACCTAAATGTAAGGCCAGACACTATCAAACTCTTAGAGGAAAACATAGGCAGAACACTCTATGACATAAATCACAGCAAGATCCTTTTGGACCCACCTCCTAGAGAAATGGAAATAAAGGCAAAAATAAACACATGGGACCTAATGAAACTTCAAAGGTTTTGCACAGCAAAGGAAACCATAAACAAGACCAAAAGACAACCCTCAGAATGGGAGAAAATATTTGCAAATGAAGCAACTGACAAAGGATTAATCTCCAAAATTTATAAGCAGCTCAGGCAGCTCAATAACAAAAAAAACAAACAACCCAATGCAAAAATGGGCAGAAGACCTAAATAGACATTTCTCCACAGAAGATATACAGACTGCCAAGAAACACATGAAAGGATGCTCAACATCTTTACTCATTAGAGAAATGCAAATCAAAACTACAATGAGATATCATCTCACACCAGTCAGAATGGCCATCATCAAAAAATCTAGAAACAATACATGCTGGAGAGGGTGTGGAAAAAAGGGAACACTCTTGCACTGCTGGTGGGAATGTGAATTGGTACAGCCACTATGGAGAACGGTATGGAGGTTCCTTAAAAAACTACAAATAGAACTACCATATGACCCAGCAATCCCACTACTGGGCATATACCCTGAGAAAACCATAATTCAAAAAGAGCCATATACCAAAATGTTCATAGCAGCCCTATTTACAATAGCCCGGAGATGGAAACAACCTAAGTGTCCATCATCGGATGAATGGATAAAGAAGATGTGGCACATATATACAATGGAATATTACTCAGCCATAAAAAGAAATGAAATTGAGCTATTTGTAATGAGGTGGATGGACCTAGAGTCTGTCATACAGAGTGAAGTAAGTCAGCAAGAGAAAGACAAATACTGTATGCTGACACATATATATGGAATTTAAGGGAAAAAATGTCATGAAGAACATAGGGGTAAGACAGGAATAAAGACACAGACCTACTAGAGAATGGACTTGAGGATATGGGGAGGGGGAAGGGTAAGCTGTGACAAAGCGAAAGAGCGGCATGGACATATATACACTACCAAACGTAAGGTAGATAGCTAGTGGGAAGCAGCTGCATGGCACAGGTAGATTAGCTCGGTGCTTTGTGACCGCCTGGAGGGGTGGGATAGGGAGGGTGGGAGGGAGACGCAAAAGGGAGGGGATATGGGAACATATGTATATGTATAACTGATTAAATTTGTTATAAAGCAGAAAAAAAATATTAAAAAAAAGAATGCACACAGACTACAAAAAAAAAAAAAAAATGATTTCCTTTAGCTTCCAGAAAGTCAAGTTTAGAAGGCCCTGGAATCTTAAAGATAGCTAAAGCAAGCAAGTAAAATTATTGCACCCAATAATTCCTAAACATAGGGGGCTTTTATTTGCACTGGAGTTAAGGAAGTCACATTGCTTACACGACATTCTGAAATCGTGAGCTGTTCTGAAAGCATATTTACTATCAGTATAAATATTGGCAGTTTTGCTCTTGGCTAAAGTGCAGGCCTGTGTAAGAGCATATAGTTCAGCCTCTTGGGTCAACATAGCCATAGGTAAGTGTGCTGCCTCAACAACATCAGAAGGAGTTGCACTAGCATACTCAGCACAATATTTGCCATGGTCACCATTTATATAAGAACCATCAGTGAGCCATGAGAAGTCAGTGTTACCCAAAGGAATTGCCTGCAGATCATCACGAGGAGTCAGGAGGTGATCCATCAGCATTAAGCAGTCAGGAGGGACTGTGTCAGGGACGGAGGGGAGAACAGCAGCAGGGTTAAGTTTACTACAATGTAAAAGGGTCACGTGAGGAGAGTTAATGAAAGGACTTCATAGGAAGTGAGCGAGTGACTGAGAAATGTTGAGTATGATGAGAATTCAGGAGGGCTTTTACTGCATGAGGTGCCAAAGTGGTTAAAGGGGATCTCACAATGATATTCTCAGTGGTCTTAACCAAAAGGGCAGTGGCTGTAAGGCAAGAGGGGGTATGCCAGTGTCACAGGGTCCAGTTGCTGGCTATCATAGCCTATGGGTAAGTGGTGGGCCCTGTGTTTTTGAGTGAGTACCCCAAGGGCATTGCATTACTTTTCTTATACAAAAAAGGACAAAGGCAATCTGATCATTGGGGTGCCCAAGGGCAGATGGGTTCATCAAACTCTCCTATAACGCCTTAAAGGCTATGTTATGTGGTTTTTCCCATAAAATTGGGTCAGGGTTGTTATTATTTAGTCAAACATACTAAAGAGGTTAGGCTATAAGAAGGAAATTCGGAATCTAATTTTAGCAATAACCAACTAGCTTTGGTGCTTTTAGTTTGGGGTTTGAGGCAACTTAGGACATCATGAAATCTATCTGGATCTGGGTGTAGCCCTTGTTCTGATAGTAGATGCCCTAAATATCTAAAGTGGGTTTGGGCAAACTGTAATTTTCCTTGCTGACCTTATGTCCCTGTAAGGCTAAAAGCTTTAGCAGGTGGTTGCTGTCTTCCTGTGAAGGGGCTTGAGAAGGAGAGCAGAGAAGCAGATCATCCACATATTGCAACAAAGTGGAACCTCTAGGGAATTTTTTATCATCAAGATCAGCCTTCAGGATTTGTAAGAAGTAAGCAGAGGTCTCAGTAAACTCTGAAATATTACTGTGCAGGTGAATTTTTTTTTCTTCCCAAGTGAGGGGGAAAAGGTATTGGCTAGTTTCATCAACTGGAATACTAAAGAATGCACTGTATAAATCAATTTCAGTAAAGAATGTGCTTCCTGTAGAAATGGATGTTAGCAATATATGAGGGTTAAGAAGAACAGGGTGGGGCTTCCCTGGTGGCGCAGTGGGTGAGAGTCCTCCTGCTGATGCAGGGGACGCAAGTCCGTGCCCCGGTCCGGGAAGATCCCACATGCCGCTGAGTGGCTGGGCCCGTGAGCCATGGCCGCTGAGCCTGCACGTCCAGAGCCTTTGCTCCGCAACGGGAGAGGCCACAGCAGTGAGAAGCCCTTGTACCGCAGAAAAAAGAACAATAGGGTGTTTAGGGATAACAATGTTGTTTCTTGTTCAGAAGTCCTAGAAAAACCCCCACCCTCACCCTTAGGTTTCCTCACAGGGGCAATAGGAGTATTACAGGGATTAGTAAAGGGATAATGAGACCTTGAGCCTGTAATCTTCTATTATGGGCTTTATGCCTTGAAGGGCTTCTTCTACGCTCTTGATTAATTCTGGGAAGAGGTTTTGAGGGGTCTATCTGAATCTTCATGGGAGGTGCACTGTGAATTTTGTCAATATCAGTGGAGATTTTGCCTGTAAGGAGGGTGGTAGCTGATTCAATAGGGACAAATGATTAGTGTTTCCAGGATCAGCTGTAGACAGAGCAAATAAAATATGTCACAGGGTCATTTAATTCATCTGATTGGCTGCTTTGATGCCTACTGTTAAATTCTAGAATTTTTCCCCCCAGAATTCCCTGGTGGTCCTGTGGTTAAGACTCGGGCTTTCCCTGCCGTGGACCTGGGTTCGATCCCTGGTCGGGGAACTCAGATCCCACCAGCCACAGTGTGGCCAGAAAAGAAAAAAAAAAAAAAAGAATTATTCCCCCCTTCTGAGAGAAGGAAATTCTGGCATGATACTCTAGGGGAGAAGGAACTAAGGAGAAAAGGGTGTGTGTCTCTCAAAGGGCCTAAACAAAAGGAAATAGGTTCAGAGACAGAAGCATCTTGAGGTTCATTAGAGGTCCCTACTGTTTGAACTGTTCTAGTACTCCAAGGCAGGGGCTACTTTATAGTAGTGGGGTTGATAACCAAGAGTGTGAATCTGATGTCAGTTAGGACTGGCAGAGATTCAGCCCCAATCTGGAGAAATGTTTCTCCAAGCCAGTTAGAGAGAGGATTGGGAAAAGCCCCTGTAGTTCCTCAGAGCCCCCTCATTGAGAATTGAGAGCCTGTTCAAAGGCTGGTTAGAGGGCTGCAGGTGCCGGAAGAGCTTACATTTCCAAGTCTCTTTTCCAATGTCTCTGCAATAACAACAGAAACGAGGAGGGTTTTGCTTTTCAATTGCTGGAGTTGAAGATTAAGCATTTTGGTGGTCTTCCTTTTAGGTGACTCATCTAGCATTCAAGAGAGCTAGATTAACTAAATTTGGAGTGGACATAGTTTCCCATTTCATCCTGGTCCTTTTTACTAGAAGGAAAAGGTCCTGGTTTAGCCTGTAAATAAATATAGAGTTAAAAGCTACCTGAGTGGAATCAACATGTGAAGGAAGATCAGAATTTTCATTTAAAATAATCTGAAATTGACCGTAATACTCATGAACAGGCTCATCAGATTTTTGTGTGCAAGGCTGAATTGTGTTCCAATCAACAGGCTTTGGAAAAGCCCTAGAAATTGCCCTATGAAGCCACCTAGCGATCGTTGAGCCTGATCATATAAATTAGCAGGCTGGTTTTGAAACTGAAGGTAATCATCCGTTAGATCCATTACACCCGTAATGATCAAGTTCCCTTTAATTGTTTTTACAAAAACGTGCAGGTCCTCGAGTAGCCTAAACAATAAGAGGTTTGCCTGAGTTGTTTTTCAGGAGCTTGGAGTCAGCTGTGTCCAGTTTGAGCTCCAGCTGGTTAAGACTGGTTAAGACCACCGACCCTCCAACTGAGCATGCTCGGTGACCTTGTGACATCGGAAGGCAGGAAACGTCATCAGAGCGTGATAATACCAGTATTCTGAGCATGCGTACTGGGAAGAAGCCGGTAGGTTAGGTGTATCTCCGCAGAAAGAAGATCACCTCACGTTTTGCTTATCTCCAGTTAGCTTTCCCCGTGTTCCCCACGCCTTAGTTTTATCCCATAAATACCCCTAGCTCCCGGGCCGTTGAGGAGGTGGATTTCAGACTTGTTCTCCTGTCTTCTCGCTTGGCTGCCTTGTGAGTAAACCCCTTCGCTGCTACAAACTTCGGCGTCTCAGCATTTGGTGGCTTGCTGCGTGTTGGGCAAAGAAACCTGGTTCGGTAAGGCTTTTCCAGTTGTATTTCTCGGTACCTTTTAGGGTTTTCCCAATTAGCAGTCTTTATTCAGTGTTGGGGCTGGCCTTTGCCGACCAGCATATGGACTAGCTGCTACAAGTCAGAGAAAGCAGGCTGATAAGTTGAGTATCAATATTAAATTCCTCAGCAAGTCTGTGAGGCTCTTCCGTTACTTTGGGAAAAATCTGTGACGATGGCTCCAAGTTCAGCTTTAGCTCAGAGACTAGAAGAAATGAAGGGTTTAGTCTCTGGATCCTCAGTAGGCTTAATTTTAAAGGGACAGGTTCTGAAAAGTTGAGAGGAAAACGGGAGGGGGGAGAGTTTACGAGGAAAAGGGAAGTTAGCCAGGAGAGTTAGTGTGGGAGACGTGAGGGTATAGAGGAGGGGTGGACGGCAGAGAGGGGAAGAGCCGGTGCCAGAGGCCCGAGCACAAGGAGCCGAGGGAGAGAGGCAAGATGGGGCCAGAAGCCATTGTCTCTGTCTTGAATGGTAACCACTGGGCGATTCGGCGGTTCCGGGCACCTGAGGGACCCTCTAATCACTAGCTGACCATTATGCTGAGCAAGCTGACTTCAGTAGTCATGCTGTACACAGAATAGAGTTCAGAAAGGTCACTTAACAAACAAAAAACAACAGTAGACCCTGGAGAAAGGGAAAAATCTGATTTCTATTTACATTATATTAGAAGTCCAGTTCTCAACAAAAATGTAAAACAGATAAAGAAACAAGGGCTGTGCTCTTCTGAAGACTTTCTGAGTCTTTTTTCCGTCCTCTTATCTGAGACAGGAAGGCTGGAGGGGGCTGGGGTTATCTTACCGCCCTTCCCCAAGGTCAGATAAGGCTCTGGTAAACTAGGTTTCTTGAGGGCAGGTCTTCCTCACAGAAAGTAGGATGCTCTGGGCATATTTCAGAATGGTCTGGCCTTGAGGTCATCAACCTGACACTGAAGTCAGTGACCATGTTTTATTCATTTCTGTAACTTGCCAAGTGCTTTACAGACATAATACTAAGTAAATATGGCTTTAATCTTTTTTCCATGTCTTCAAGTGACCATTGATTCAGCTTCATCACATGTACCAACAGAGATGTGCAACTGGTATTTTATTCCTCTTTTGGGGGTAATTTTTATATTGTAATTTCCATACAAAAATTCTAATGTTTCACTTATGTTTTAAAAACTTTTTTGGGGGAATTCCCCGATGGTCCAGTGGTTGGGACTCAGCGCTTCAGTGCCGTGGCTGGGGTTCAATCCCTGGTCAGGGAACTAAGATCCTGCAAGCCGCGGTGCGGCCAAAAAAAAAAAAAAAGTTGAAATTTAAAAACGTTTTTTTCCATATTTGTTTTCATTTGTTTGGTATTAGTTTACACCTTTCAGATTTACTCAGGAAAATGGGTGTGTTTTTAATTTACAACTAATACTTGATTGTTTCTTCTCAATCCTAGGAATTGATACCTTGAGTAAAATGATTTTGTTTCCTCCTCATTCCTGTATCAACCTTGCTTCTTTTACTTAAAGTTAATATTAGCCAGAAAATATTCAGCCCTCTGGTCATTCTCTCCAGCCCATAGGGGAAGCCAAACGCTCAATGTAACCTTTTTTAGAATGAGAATATGTAACAAGCATCCCCTCCATTAGATGCAAAAGAAAAAGTAACAGGGGAGACAGTCCGCCCTGGGATGATTATCCTGGATGCTTTGACCTTCATACCCCACCCCTGCCCTTAAGGAGAACAGCGTCTGTTTTTAAGCCCTTGCAGCCTGGAACCAAGTTCATTGTATTCCCCACTCTGGTACATCTCCGGACCACCTGGACTCTGTTGTTTAGTGTTGCTATGGACACGGAGTTGTTATTCTAGCGTTGGCTTGCTAGCAGCACCAGGTAAAGACCTAGGGTGGAGGCCTCTGCCAAAGACGTCCCATCCCATCCTCTGCCGTTTATGTGGGCTCCTGTGGCCCTGTCACCCTCACATTGTGAGAAGAGTATAACGTTTTAGAGGCACAGCTGGAGGGTGTGGCGAGGAGGCACAGGAAGGGGGTGTTCGGACCCCGTAGGCAGGAAGGTTTGCCTTGTGCTCCGCTGTGCGGAGCCCTGATTAACGCTTCTCTTCCCTCCCGCTGACTCTGCAGAGCCCCGTCACCATCAGGGCATTGGGACATGGGACATGGGACCTGGAGGGGGAGGGGGCACTAGGCCGATGTAGGACCAACTAGCGGTAACTTTGTGGCTGGCCAGGAACTGGGCCGAGATTTCACTTAACGGATTTGATTTGGGGAAATTAAAAATAAGAAAGAATGGAAAAGAAAGAAGGAAAAAGGCATTATCCTGAAAGGCAGTGGGAGAGAGAACAGCTGCCAGGATCTTGAGGAAAGTTTGATCCCGCCTACGAAAGGCTGTACCCGACTCACAAAATGCTCCCCACTGCCCCGCAGCCCCTTCCGAGAGGCAGCGCCTCTGCCTTTGCTAAAGCAGCCTTGCCTGCAGGTAAGTGGGTCTAGGGCTTGCAGGGAGGGGGCCCAAGACCCCGGCTGTGCCATGGCCACCCTGGGTCTCGGGTCCACCTCGCCCCTGGAACACAGGCGGTACCTCCAAGCTTTGGGCTTCCTACTCCCACTGTGCATGAGCTGGTATGTCCCAAAGGTATGGGATTCACAGGTGGCTGGGCCCCAAGCCCAAAACTCAGAATCAACATTTATGCCCAAACTGGTGTGTTTTTGAAAAAAAAAAATGTGTTTTCTATTTCTTTTCAAATTTCTCTCCTTGCCCGGAATTTAGGGGCCGGTGGCACATTTCTGCCTGTCTCACGTGGACGTAGTATTACTGCTTGTTAACTTGGCCATCTACTTGGCAATGTGTTACTCTCCAGTGATTTCCAGTTTTCATCCATGAAATCTGCTCTATGAAATGCTGAGGGTCACATCTCTTAGCTTTCCCAATTCTCTCATTTATTCTGCAGAGAATACTTCAGGATGGAAATATCATAAGTCACTATGATGATGTAAAATTGGTTTGAAATGGGTTTTGCTTTGCTTCTTGGGTCCTGTCTAGCAAGTGGGTAATCTTTAAAAAGTCCTGTGCTTGAGCTGAGCTTAAATTTTATTGAACACACAAAAAATGTTTTTCTCTATTTCTTGAGCTAAAATGCATGTTTCACAGGATTGATAAAATTGCACAGTATTGGAGATTTTATGTTTGTGGATTCAAGACTTTGGAAATGCTGATCCATATGTGTGACTTTCTAATTGGGGGGATATCATATGTGTTTTAAACGTATCGAATATATAATGCATACATGCTTTTCTTTTTCTTAGATTAAATGCAGATTAAATTCAAGAATAAAACAAACCATGCCGAGATTAAAGAAGAATTCTTTATATGCCTGGTTCGTGCATCAAAAAAATAAGTAAGTGATAAGATTCAAATTTCCTGAATTTTAAGCATAATTCTCAGCCTTGGTTAACAGAATGGGGAAAACACGTGTACCTTCTTGTATAATAAATGTAAGCTGTATGCAAATGAAATTAGCAAACTCAAAATTTAAAGACCTTGTTTTATGCCTGTAATTTCCTTCAGTACCACAGGTTAGGCAGTATGTCAGTAATAGTATGCATGGTCCCTTTAAACTTGTCCTTTAGTAGTGCTGGTTGCCCTAATGGAGGATGATCTGTCCATGGGTGGTGACTATTTTCCAGGGACGGCCACTACAAGGGCTCCAGTTGTCACATCTCCGTCAACACCTGAAATGTTGCTAATTACCACAGTGAAGGTCACAAATGCATTTTTATTAGTGAGATTAGTGGTTTACAAATCGGCATGATGGATATTAGAAATACAAAAATATTCAAGGTCTGTGAACTGGTGAAAATAAATAATAGTAACTATATCAAGGAATGTAATGAGGACCAATTGAAGTAGTATTTGTGAAGCATCAGCACAATGCCTGGCCCTTAGTAAAGACCATTTTTGTTTTGTTTTGTTTTTTGCGGTACGTGGGCTTCTCACTGTTGTGGCCTCTCCCGTTGCGGAGCATGGGCTCCAGACGCGCAGGCTCAGCGGCCATGGCTTACGGGCCCAGCCGCTCCGCGGCATGTGGGATCTTCCCGAACCGGGGCACGAACCCGTGTCCCCTGCATCGGCAGGCGGACTCTCAACCACTGCGCCACCAGGGAAGCCCAGTAAAGACCATTTAAATGTTTGTAAGGTGAAAGATCACTTTGTGATATTTCTTTAATTTTTGGAAAATTTATCCTTATTTTTTTTCAGCTTTTTCTTTTCCCTTTTTTTCTCATTTATTCTCAGATGTCTATAATCCAGATGTTAGATATGATTTTATGCTCCATATCAATTGGCTTTTCTTTGGTATGTTCTCCCTCTATATTCCTTTTTTTTTTTTTTTAATAAATTTATTTTTGGCTGTGTTGGGTCTTCGTTGCTGCACGCGGGCTTTCTCTAGTTGTGGCGACCAGGGGCTACTCTTTGTTGCGGTGTGTGGGCTTCTCATTGCGGTGGCTTCTCTTGTTGCGGAGCACGGGCTCTAGGCACACGGGCTTAAGTAGTTGTGGCACGCGGGCTCAGTAGCTGTGGCTCTTGGGCTCTAGAGTGCAGGCTCAGTAGTTGTGGCACACAGGCTTAGTTGCTCTGAAGCATGTGGGGTCTTCCTGGACCAGGGCTCGACCCGTGTCCCCTGCATTGGCAGGCGGATTCTTAACCACTGTGCCACCAGGGAAGCCCTCTCTATTCTTTTCTACTATTTTCTGGGAGAGTTTCTCAATCTCATCTTCCAACTCTAATTTGCTTTTCACATGTACCCAAACTACTCTTTATCCCATGAATGGATTCTTTATTTCAACAATTACACTTTTACACTGAAGATTTCCTCTTGGGTTTTTTCCTTATGGTTTCTTATTCTCATTTCATATTACTAACATCTTCTCATGTATCATTAAGTGTGCTTCTCATGTGTGTATTGAAAAATCTTACTACAGTAATCAAGACAGTATGGTACTGACACAAAAACAGAAGTACAGATTAATGGAACAGGATAGAAAGCCCAGAGATAAACCCACGCACCTATGGTCACCTAATGTATGACAGAGGAGGCTAGAATATAGAGTGGAGCAAAGACAGCCTCTTCAATAAGTGGTGCTGGGACAACTGGACAGCTACATGTAAAAGAATGAAATTAGAACACTCCCTGACACCATACACAAAAAACCCTCAAAGTGGATTAAAGACCTAAATGTAAGGCCAGGCACTATCAAACTCTTAGAGGAAAACATAGGAAGAACAACACACTTTGACATAAATCACAGCAAGATCTTTTTTGACCCACCTCCTAAAGTAATGAGCATAAAAACAAAACTAAACAAATGGGACCTAATAAAACTTAAAAGCTTTTGCACAGCAAAGAAAACCATAAACAGAACAAAAAGACAACCCTCAGGATGGGAGAAAATTCTTGCAAATGAAGAAAACAACAAAGGATTCATCTCCAAAATATACAAGCAACTCATGAAGCTCAATATCAAAAACAAACTAACAATCCAATCCAAAACTGGGCAGAAGACCTAAACAGACATTTCTCTAAAGAAGACATACAGATGTTTTGTTCATATCTGTTTGTTCTTTAATTCTTCTAGGTCTTTGTTAAACATTTCTTGCATCTTCTCAATCTTTGCCTCCATTCTTTTTCCGAGGTCCTGGATCATCTTCACTATCATGATTCTGAATTCTTTTTCTGGAAGGTTGCCTATCTCCACTTCATGTAGTTGTTTTTCTGGGGTTTATCTTGTTCCTTCATGTGGTACATAGCCCTCTGCCTTTTCATTTTGTCTCTCTTTCTCTGACCATGGTTTTCATTCCCTAGGCTGCAGGACTGTAGTCCTTCTTGCTTCTGCTGTCTGCCTTCTAGTGGATGAGGCTATGTAAGAGGCTTGTGCAAGCTTCCTAATGGGAGGGACTGGTGGTGGGTAGAGCTGGGTGTTGCTCTGGTGGGCAGAGGTCAGTAAAACTTTACTCTGCTTGTCTGCTGATGGGTGGGGCTGAGTTCCCTCCCTGTTGATTGTTTGGCCTGAGGCGATGCAGTACTGGAGGCCAGAGGCTCTTTGGTGGGGCTAATGGTGGGCTCCAGGAGGGCTCATGCTAAGGAGTACTTCCCAGAACTTCTGCTGCCAGTGTCCTTGTCCTCACGGTGAGCCACAGCCACCCCCTTCCTCTGCAGGAGACCCTCCAACACTAGCAGGTAGGTCTGGTTCAGTCTCTGTGGGGTCACTGCTCCTTCCCCTGGGTCCCGATGTGCACACTACTTTGTGTGTGCCCTCCAAGAGTGGAGTCTATTTTTCCCTCAGCCCTGTCGAAGTCCTGCAGTCAAATCCCACTAGCCTTCAAAGTCTGATTCTCTAGGAATTCCTCCTCCCATTGCCGGACCCCCAGGTTTGGAAGCCTGATGTGGGGCTCAGAAACTTCACTCCAGTGGGTGGACTTCTGTGGTATAAGTATTCTCCAGTTTGTGAGTCACCCACCCAGCCGTTACGGGATTTAATTTTATTGTGATTGCACCCCTCCTACCGTCTCATTGTGGCTTCTCCTTTGTCTTTGGATGTGGGGTATGTTTTTTGGTGAGTTCCAGTGTCTTTCTGTGGATGGTTGTTCAGCAGTTAGTTGTGATTCTGATGTTCTCGCAAGAGGGAGTCATTTTGTTTACTTTTGATTCAGTGATTAGTTAGAAATTGACATTTCTATAAAGAAGACGTACAGGTGGCCAAGAGGCACATGAAAAGCTGTTCAACATCACTAATTATTAGAGAAATGCAAATCAAAACCACAGCGAGGTATCACACTGGTCAGAATGGCCATCATCAAAAAATCTACAAACAATAAATGCTGGAGAGGGTGTGGAGAAAAGGGAACCCTCTTGCACTGTTGGTGGGAATGTAAATTAATACAGCCACTATGGAGAACAGTATGGAGATTCCTTAAAAAACTAAAAATAGAACTACCATATGACCCAGCAATTCCACTTCTGGGCATATAACCAGAGAAAAGCATAATTCAAAAAGACACGTGCACCCCAGTGTTCATTGCAGCACTATTTATAATAGCCAGGATATGGAAGCAACCTAAGTGTCCATCAGCAGAGGAATGGATAAAGAAAATGTAGAACATATGCAGTGGAATATTACTCAGCCATGAAAAGGAACGAAATTGGTCATTTGTAGAGACATAGATGGACCTAGAGACTGTCATACAGATTGAAGTAAGTCAGAAGGAGAAAAACAAATATTGTATATTAACGCATACATGTGGAATCTGAAAAAATTGGTGTAGACAATCTTATTACGAAGCAGAAATAGGGACACAGACGTAGAGAACAAACGTATGGATACCAAGGGGGAAAGCGGGGGTGGGATGAATTGGGAGACTGGATTGACATATATACACTATTGATACTATGTATAAAGAAGATAACTAACAAGAACCTACTGTATAGCCCTGGGAACTCAGTGCTCTGTGGTGACCTAAATGAGAAGGAAATCCAAAAAAGAGGGGCTATATGTATACATATAGCTGATTCACTTTGCTGTACAGTAGAAACTAACACAATATTGTAAAGCAACTATACTCCAATAAAAAATTTTTTTAATTAGAAAAAATACCTTAGTCATTGTGTTGCAATGGTTCTGCTTCAGATGGTATATGATGTTCAGTTTGTTGTATTTTTCAGGAGTCGTACTCCTCAGGTATCTATTTTGACATGTAAGTTGACATTCCTTGTGCACATTGGCCCCTGTGTCTGGTAACTTGTATTAGGAAAGAGCTGAAGGTTGGGGACCGTCTCAGCATGATTATTTTTTTTTTTTTTTTTTTTTTTTTTGCGGTACGTGGGCCTCCCACTGCCGTGGCCTCTCCCGTTGCGGAGCACAGGCTCCAGACGCGCAGGCTCAGCGGCCATGGCTCACGGGCCCAGCCGCTCCGCGGCATGCGGGATCCTCCCGGACCGGGGCACGAACCCGCGTCCCCTGCATCGGCAGGCGGACCCTCAACCACTGCGCCACCAGAGAAGCCCTCAGCATGATTATTAATAGCGCATTCTTGTCACTTTCAAAAGTATCCTGGCTTGGATGACCTATTATAATGTCGCTCTTGTTGAAAGCTAAGATCCAGGGTGTGTTTTCCTCAGTAAGTTTAACACGAGTGGAGGTGATGAGCCTGGGCACAGAGAGTCTCAGGAACCATGAAACACTGTGACCAGGCAAATCCTCTGATCAGGGTATGTCACCTTTCAGCTCCTGGGTGAGGCAGCGTTGGGGGAGGCAGTCACCCTAGGTTGTCACCTGGGGCTTTGGAGATGGGGCGTGGACGAGTGAAGGCCCAAGGATTGCTCTTCAGCCCTTTCCTGTTTTCATCAGCTAACCTAATCCTACCCTAACTTTATCCTAACTACGTCTGGGTAGTTGCTACTGGCTTCTACTGAGGAGGCACTTATTGTCTCCAAGCAACTCAAGGGAAAGGCAAGAACAGAACTTAAAATTTCCCCTCCCCTTGAGTCCCTCCAGGCTGCCCTTGGCAGCCCTTTTCCTCAGTCTGTCCACCAGTTAAGGCTCGACTCTTTTTTTTTTTTTAATTATTTTATTTTTGGCTGCATTGGGTCTTTGTCGCTGCACGCGGGCTTTCTCTAGTTGTGGCAAGTGGGGACTACTCTTTGTCGCGGTGCACAGGCTTCTCATTGCGGTGGCTTCTCTTGTTGCAGAGCACGGGCTCTAGGTGCGCGTGCTTCAGTAGTTGTGGTGCGTGGGATCAGTAGTTGTGGCTCGCGGGCTCTAGAGCGCAGGCTCAGTAGTAGTGGCTCACGGGCTTAGCTGCTCTGCAGCATGTGGGATCTTCCCGGACCAGGGCTCGAACCCGTGTCCCCTGCATTGGCAGGCGGATTCTTAACCACTGCGCCACCAGGGAAGCCCAAGGGTCGACTCTTTAGAGTCTTCCAGTTTTGTGTTATTTCTTGGAATCCATACTTCCATTCGTCTTTTATAGTTTTGGGAGGAAGGCTATTATGTCATCTTGGATAGGAACCCAAGATTTCCCAGGGAATTACTCTGAGAATCTTGAAGTGTTTTTGAAATTTAAAATATGTATCAGTTTATATTGTTTTCCTGTACTGATTTTTTGAGGCATAACGTTTGATGAAGGCAGGCTGCCTAAAAACGAATAATATGTGTGAAATGGTGACTATTCAGCATGATCTTATGAAGTTGACGGATGCAAAGTGCATTTTTATGTGTCTTATTTTACAGATGAGGAAATTGAGTTGTAGAGAGATTAAATTATCCAAACCAGTGATTTGGTGGTGGGAAGTCTTGGTTTTGGATAATATAACCAAATCTCTTTTTGAAATAAATCCAGAGAAAAATAAAAAGGAATCATTCTAAACATGCTCTACTTCTAGTTCAGAAAAAAAATTTAAAATATTATACAGGCCATCCTTGATGTACCTACCTGTTTCTTCTCTACTGAATGCTGACCAGTGACTAGTCCTTGGCATTTGAATATTCGTTGTTCTGGCATTGTCTTTCTTTCTTTCTTTTTTTTTTTTTTTTCTGTAACCCTTCATTAGTTATTCCTTGGATCCACCTCCTCGTCCCTATACTCTCGGCTCTTTCATGTTTCCCAAATTGATTCCAGGGTGTGTGCATGGTTGGCAAAATGGGGAAGGAGAAAGGAGGTTTAATAATGAGTGCTACATCTCCTTTGCTTCTTTCTGTCACTTTCCAGTGGATTCACCAACACACACACAGCCCAGAGGCTGTCTCAGAGAGCCCAGTGCTGTACTCAAACTGTTTGTTTAGTTTTTTCCATATTCATGATTTTACTTTTCATGTCTTGAAATTCTATTGGGAAAAAGAAACGAATTGCCTTCCAAAGTGTCTGACGTATTTTTTTGTATGATTTTTACTCTTTGGCAGAGTTGTGGATGCCTCTTCAGGCTCCTGTGACGACGTTGACAAGGGGTGAGTTGACTGAAGTGGGTGGTGAAAGGTATTGGGAGCGCTGACCGCAAAGGGAGGTCTCTCTCCATAAGAGACTGGAAGCTTCTATAGGTAACTTTCTTTTGGGGTCTAGATGGAAAAAAGAAGAGGTCATAAGTGGGCGAATCCTTACTCATGGTCTCTTTGTGACCTTTAGTAACTAGTAGCCCAAACTCTTAGGAAGCTGTCAGAATGTCTGTGTGTGTGTGTCTCTGCTAGCATGGGCCAAGAAAGGAGGAAGGACGGGACAGAAGAGAGCAGCCCTCCTCCATAGCAGCTCTGGCCCTCACCCTCCAGAGCTCTGCCTCCATCTAAGGCTAGTGTCCCAACTGTAAACCCACCATCATATTGGAGAGAGCCCCTGCCTCGGGCTTGTTGTTCTTTGAACCAAACTGAGGAACAGCAAAGGAGTACCCAGTACAAGAAAAGTAGGGCTGCAGGGGAGGGAAGGATAATCAGGAAGTTAGAAGGGGCTGGAAGTTTGTAGATCTACAGGCTGAAGTTGAATTTTGAAGTAAATGCAGCCTCAGTGCAGTTACACATGAGAGTTAGGTTTAGAAATGAAGAATGGTACTTTTCTGGATTTGTCAGTCTTCTTGGACAGGCCTAAGGTCTTCATTACAGCTAATAAAGCCCTATTTCTTGGGAAAATTGAAATACTGATTGCCAAATAAGTAACTTGCATGTAGATTTTTAGGGTTCAACCAGTTTACAAATTGAAGACTACTTGTAACTAATTAACTCTATGAAGTCATTTGGAGTTTGATCCTGTGTTTTTAATTCCTTAGAAATGACCCCTATGAATTGACCTCAGTAATCTGTGACGGAGCCACCTGTGAAAGGTGAGGTATATATTGAGGGGTGGGGGACCAGGGGAAGTGAAGTGGAGAAATTTAGTCTCGGGATTATCCATGGCAATGCAGAATTTTCTGGACAATGATCTAAAATTCTTTCTAAAAACATAGGAATTGCAGTGAGTTGTTATGTTTACTATATTTTTAAGATTCAAGGAATCCTTATTGTTCAGAAATTCATTATATCACTATTCCATGTAGAATATCACTAATGATAAATTTCTGCATACTAGTGAAGTAAAACAGAACAATTCTTGAGGGTCGATGATGGTAATAAAGATGTTAACTTTGATAATTCATATGAATGAGTCTGTGAAGTTGGAAAGGAGGGAACTGTTGGTGGATCTCTTATCATTGGGAAGATAGGGTTTATACTGACGCATGAAGAAAAGGGAAAACTATGGAAAGTAAAGATATAGTGGCACTGAACAGCACCTTCAATCAACTGGACCTAATTGACATTTATAGAAGAGCTCACTTAACAAGAGCGGAATATATATCCTTCTCAAGCTCACATGAAACATTCACCAGTATAGATCACTTGTTCAACAAAATAAACTATTTAAAAAAATTTACAACCACAAAGGAATATCACCTCATGCCTGTTAGAATGGCATCGTTGGGCTTCCCTGGTGGCACAGTGGTTAAGAATCCGCCTGCCAGTGCAGGGGACACAGGTTCAAGCCCTGGTCCAGGAAGATCCCACATGCTGTGGAGCAACTAAGCCCGTGTGCCACAACTACTGAGCCCGCGCTCTAAAGCCCACGAGCCACAACTACTGAGCCCGTGTGCCAGAACTACTGGAGCCCACATGCCTAGAGCCCGTGCTCCTCCACAAGAGAAGCCACTGCAATGAGAAGCCAGCTCGCCGCAACTAGAGAAAACCCGAGTGCAGCAACAAAGACCCAACGCAGCCAAAGAAGTAAATCTAAATAAAATAAAAAAATATGTATGTATAGAATGGCATTGTCAGAAAGATAAAAAAATAACAAGTGTTGACAAGGATGTGGAGAAAAGGGAAGGCTTGTGCACTGTTGGTAGGAATGCAAATTGTTACAGCCACTATGAAAAACACTATGGAAATTTCTCAAAAAATTAAAAATAAAATTGTCATATGATCCAGCAATTCCACTTCTGGGTATCTATCTGAAGAAAATGAAAACACTAGCTTGAAAAGACATGTGCAACCCCGTGTTCATTGCATTCTTTACAGTAGCCAAGACATGGCAACAACGTGTCCGTTGACCAGTGAATGGATAAAGAAGCTGTGGTATATATGTGTACAATGGAATATATTCAGCCATAAAAAAAAGAATGAAATCTTGCTATTTGCAACAGCATGGGTAGAACTCCCGGACTTTTACGCCAAGTGCAATAAGTTAGAGAAAGAGAAATATCATGTGGTCTCACTTGTGTGTGGAATCTTAAAAGGAAAAAAAGCTCATAAATAAGAGAAAAGATTGGTGGTTTCTAGAAATGGGGGGTGAGGGCTGCGTAGGGGGTGGGTGAAATGAGTGAGGGAAGTCAAAAGGTACAAACTTCCAGTTATAAAATAAGTCACCCTGGGGATGTACAACCCCTGCTAGAACGGGTTGTACAGCATGGTAACTATAGTGAATCCTACTAATAATACTGTATGAGGGATGGTACCTGCAAAGTACAGTTGAATTTGAAGTAATTGCAAACACAAAAACCAGTTACACCTTGGGATTAGGTTCAGAAGTAAAGAAATGTTTTTAATCTTGATCCATTAAGGATTCTTTTACAGGCCTAGGAATTTCATTGCCACCATGTGAAGCTGCATTTCTAGGGTAAAATGAAATACTTATTTCCAAATAAGCAAGTTATGCATGAATTTGTAATTTTCAATTCATAATTGAAAATGTATCTCTCTACAACTTAGCCAATTTGAATGAAAAAAGTAAGTCTATGAAATCACGTGATGTTTCTGTACATTTTAATCCTTAAGCTATGAGCAGAATGAATTGATATCTGTAACCAATAAGGAAGCCATCACTGAAAGGTGAGATTATATGTAGATAGATAGATATGTAAAGGTGCACACACAGAGATATTGAATACTAAGTTTCTTGTATGCCTTTTCTAAAATGTTGGTATGTTCTGTATGTAGCATTCTTTTTTTGATCTAGTTGGATAAAAGAGAAACAGATCAGAAGAGGGAGACTTACTCCCATCTGAGTGACTAGTAGCCAAAACTCTTAGAAACCTGTCAGATTGCCTGTGTGAGACTCTGCTAGAACGGGTTGTATTTGTTTGCTAGGGCTACTGTAACAAAATATCACAAATCGAGTGGTTTAAACAACAAAACTTTGTCTCAATCCTCAAGGCTAGAAGTTGGTATCAGGATGTTGGCAGGGGTGGTTTCTTCTGAGTGCTGTGAGGAAGAATCTCTTCCATGCCTCTCTCCTAGCTTCTGGTGGCTGCCGTCAATTGCTCCAATCTCTGCCTTCATCTTCACATGGCATCCTTTCCTTTTGTATAAGGACATCCGTCATATTGGATTAGGAACCCACCCTAACCAGTAGGACCACATCTTGACTTCTGCAACAATGCTACTTTCAATAAGGTCACATTCTGAGTTAAAGGGGATAAGACTTCACCATATGAATTTTAGTGGGACAGTATTCAGTCTACAACGTGGGACAAATGAGGAGAGATTCGTATTTGGAAACAAGGGGAAGGCTAGCTGTGGCCTGGGAAGACACGAGCCCTCAACAGAAGAGAATGGAGCTAACAGCCCCTAGATCTGTCCCACACCCTCCAGAGCTCTGCCACTACGTAAGGGTCCTCCAACCCAAACCCGTGATGGCAGTGGAAGTGGCTGGAGCCATCACTGCCTCAGGCCTGCAGTTGTTGACCCTGTGTGAGGGGCAGGAAAGGTGACCAGGAGGGGTGAAAATAAGGAAGTGACGGAACTTGAGAGTCAGGAATTTAGATGCAGTAAGAGGGCTGCGTACCTACAAACTGAAGTTAAATTGAAATAAATGCCATCACAAAAAGCTGTGAGCGTTCGGATTAAAGGAATAGTAAACAACTTGAGGCATTACTATTTTCACAGGCCTAAGATATCAATTACTGCCATGTAAAATGTCATGTTTAATGAAAATGACATACCAGCTTCAATTTAGTGTTAAATACATGAGTTTTTTAAAGATCAACAAGTTCATAACTGTATAGTAATTGTAGCCATTTAAATGACAAAAACCAAGTCAGTCAATTACATGTGATGTCTGACAATGTACCTTTTAAACTCTTTAGCCCATATCTGAATGAATTGATTGATATAAGAAACACGAGGAAGCCACCAGCAAAATATGAGATATAAAAGAATCAAGATATATATATAATTAATATACATACACATATACATATTTCTATTACGCAAACACTCACATGCTCGCACACAGACATACAACACAGAGAGAGAGATTGAAATTTGTGAAATTTACTCTAAGGAGCCTTCACAGCAATAAGAGTGTGTTTGACACTGTTTCTAAGTCGAGTCCTAGTAGGATGTGTAGGGAACTCTGTCTGCTCTGGGTCCAGTTGGAAAAAAGTAGCAAGTCATAAAAGGGCTGCTGCTTTCTCTAAGTGTGCTACCACTACTTACAGGCTGAAGATCATCATTACCACCTTATATAAGGTCTCATTTCTAATGAAAATGACATAGCAGGCTCAGTTTTGTGATATATACATGAATTGTTAAAGATCAACCAGTTCAAAAGTTGTAGAGTAACTGTAGTTATTTGAATGAAAAAAAGTAAGTCTAGAATTACGTGTGGTGTGTGAACCATGTATCTTCTCAATCTTTTAGCACTGCCCTGAATGAATTGACATCAGAAACCGATAAGGATGGCAACAATGAAACGTGAGATATAAATGAATATTAAAGATAAATGTTTTTTACGTACATGTAGGCACATGTATTTATATACTCTTATCAATATGAACACACAAACACATAAACATAAATATTATGGAAGAAAAAGAGGTGCAGTTTTCAAATTCATTCTTAGGAGTATCCATGACAATACAGTGTCTTTGACATTGTTATTAAATCTTCTCACTGTAACACCTGTTAGTAACTTTCTATCTTTTTTGGATCTAGTTGGATAAAAGAGGAACAGGTCATAAGAGGAAGCCTTCCTCCTGCTAATAACTACCAGCCAATTCCTGAGTCATGAACTTTTCTGATAGGTCAAAAACATTTATTACAAATGTATATAGAATCATTTCTGGGCAAAATGAGATATCAGATTTCAAATAATTGATTTACATGTGAATTTTCTAAGAGCCAACCAGTTTATGAGTTCAAGGGTAATTATAGCCCACCTGAACTAAGAAAGTAAAAGTCTAGAAGTCTTGTGGTATCTTATTTTGTCTGTTTTTAATCCTTTAGCACTGCCCCGAGTGAATGGATAGCAGCGTCCTCTGAAGGACTCTCCAATGCAAAGTGAGCTCTGATGAATAAATATGTATGTAATGTGTACATACACACATATGTGCATAATATACATATACAGAGAGATTGAGAATTGGGATGTTCACCCTTAGGAGCACCCATGGAAATATAGAGTTCCCTCGATACTGTTTCTAACGTCCTCTCATGGTAAGGTTCTATGTGGAATAGTCTTTGTCTTTTGAATTGAGGTAGAAAAAGAGGCACAAGACATAGAGGGAGCCTTCTTACTCGCAGTCTTGAGTGTCAGTTACTGGCAGCCAGACTCTCGGGAAACTGTCCGATTGCCTGTGTATGAGACTGTCCTGGAGTGGGTGTGGGGAAGATGAAAGCCGTCTGGAGCAAGGAGAATAATAATAAATTGTATCAGCTACCATGTGAGGCTGATAACCCAAATCCAGACCCATGTTCACATCAGATGGAGCCCCTGACTCAGGCCTGTAGTTACTTGACCCTGTGTGAGGGGCAGGAAAGACGAGCATGCTTCCTGTGGAGCACAGACGTGGTCAGGGAGTTAGATTGGTCAAGAAAGTTGGGTACCTACAAGCTGAAGTTGAATTTGAAATAAATTCCACCCCAAAACGTTGTTACACATTGGATGAGACTCAGTAGTAAAGAACTGTACTTCAATCTTGAGTCATTACCTTTTTGACAAGTGTAAGATATTCATTACAAATACATAAAGCCTCATTTCTGGGGAAAATGACCTACCAGGTTTCAAGCAATCGATTTACATGTCAGTTTTTAAAGGGTCATCTAGTTTTATAAGTGAAAGCATTAATTGAAACTAATTTGAACCAGAAAGTTTAACTGAGAAAATTATAGGGTGTCTGACTCTGTGCCTTTTTAATCCTTTAGCCCTGCTTTGAGTGAATTGACAACAGGAAGACCTGATGGACCCACCACTGATGGACCCACCCCGGATACGTGAGACAGAAATAAAGATAGAGAGATGTCAACAAAAAAATACATATGTACAGAAATGCAGAGAGGGAGAGCATGCGAGAGTGAGAGAAAGAGAGAGAGGAAAGGGGAGAGAGGTTGATTCTCTTTGGGAGGTTCATTTTTAGGAGGATTCGTGACATAACAGAGTGTCTTTGACATTGTTTCTAAATCTTTTTACTGTAGCCTATGTAAGTATGTTTCTTTCTTTCTTTCTTTTGTATCTAGTTGGATAAAACAGAAACAGGTCATAAGAGGGATGCTTCTTACTCATCTGTTTATCACTCTTAGATGCAACCGAAACCCCTAGGGAAACTATCCAAATGCTTGTGTATGAGGCTGTACTAAAATGGGCCAAGAAAGGAGAGAAACTTATTTTGCAAGGAGAAAGTTGTACTCCTGAAGGGGTTCAGGAGTCAAGAAATGTGTATAAACTTGATTCATGACTTCCCCCCGCCCCACCCAGGATGAAGATTTTCATTACAAATGTATAAAGCCTCACAGGGGAAAATGAAATACCAGGTTTTAAATAACTGATTAGAATGTTATTTTTAGGACAACTAGGTTATAAATTGTAAAGCAATTGTAGCTAATGTGCATTGAAAAATAAGTCTAGGGAGAGGTGAAGTCTTACCATGTGCATTTATAATCCTTTAGCCATGACCAGAGCCAGGTGGAAAAGGTAATTTGTGTTGAACCCTTCAATAAAAGGTGAGAGATAAATATATAGAGATAGTGTAAGGGGGGGTATTGAGATTTGTGAAATTTATTCTGGGGAACATCTGTGGCAATACAGTTTCTTGGCCGCTTTATCTAAGGGTTCTGTTTGTTTGTTTTGCCAGCCTCAGTATGTTACTTTCTTTCTTTTTTGGATCTATTTGGGGGGAAAAAAGAACAGGTCATAAAAGGGAGTGTTCTTACCCCTAGTCTGTTTGTTACCCCGAGTTAGGAGCAGCCCCTATCTGATACTTTCCCTTAGGAAAGTATCAGATTGCCCATGCGTGGGCCAAAAGAGGACAGAATCATAATAGGAGTTAGGAGAAGGTCTCAGTGGATGGAGAGCAGAGGGGAGCCCTCAGCAGAAAAAAGTGGATCTGATAGACCCTGCATGTGTCCCTCACCTTCCAGAGCTCTGCCACCATGTGAGGCTGGTGCCCCAAACCCAACCCCGCCATCACATTGGAGGGAGCCCCTGCCTTGTCTTGACCCTGTCTGAAGGGCAGGAAAGACATCTATGATTCATGAAGGGTTACTAGGTGTGGTGTAGCGACTTGAGAAGGCAGGAAGTTATAGGACAAGTGAGATGAGTACCTACAAACTGAAGCTGAATTGGAAGTAAATTTAATCACAAAATGGTGTTACACTTGGGGATTAGGTTCGGGAGTAAAGAAATGTACATAAATTTGATTTATTAAGTTTTCCCACAGGACTAAGATTTTTATTACCAACGGATAAAGTTCATTTCTACAGAAAAATTAAATACCAGGTTTTAAATAACTGATTAGAATGTTATTTTTAGGGCAACTAAATTATAAACTGCAGAGTAATTATAGCTAAATTGCATTTAAAAACAAATCTATAAGACGCATGGAGTCTTACTATGTCCACTTTAATCCGTTAGCCCTGAGTCATGTGACTTGAGAGGCAGAGGTGAAAGGTGAGATATAAACAGAGAGAGAGGGGAAAAGGGGAGGATATTGAGATTTGTGAAATCCAGTTAGTTATGGAGTCCTTGTCTCAGGCAGTTATTTGAATCCTATTCAAGGAGGAAACAAGATATCCATAATATGTGAAACGTAGGTGGTGCAGGGACCCAGGTTCCAAATAACTAATTGACATAATTTTTTTAGAGTTCAACCAGTTCATAAGTTCTAGAGCAAGTGTATCCAGTTTCAGCCAAAAAAAAGTGAAGTCGTTTCGTGCTATGTACATTTTTAATCCTTCACAATGACCCAAATAAATTGACATCAAAGGTCTTTGACTACTTTGATATAGCTTGCCTTTTAATTATGGTGCCTTCCAAGGCTGCTGATATAATTTACTTGCATCAGTGCTATCTATGTATTATGAATCTCTATCTTTATAGAAAGAGTGAGACAGAAAGAGAGAAGCAGACACGGAGACAAGAGACATAGGGAGAAACAGAGAGGGAAAGATTTGCAAAATTCAGTCTTGGAAGTATCCATAGGAATACAGAGTTTTCTAGACAATGATTCTAAATTTCTTTCTGTAAGATTGGGTCATCCAGTGAGCTAAGTCATGGTTCCTTTAGATTTAAAGAATTCTTTTTCTTCAAATAAGTTTCTCACATCACTGTTCCGTGTAGCAAATCTCTAATGATATATTTTTGCATTTGTTGGCGGTTAAAGTATGATGGGACTGCTGTCCAAGATCGATGATGGTGAAGAAGACAGTGACTCTCTCAATTCACATTAGTAAGTCAGTTTGAAGTTCGGAGGGAGGGAGCTGTTGATGGCTTTCTTATCTTTTAGAAGATGGGGCTCATGCTGAGGTGAAAAAAAAAGAGCTATGGAAAGATAGCAAAATGTTGGGGAGGGAGGGTATACAATGATTCCATTTGAATTTGCATATAAGTACCATACTTGAAAAAATATTTCCACGTATTCACAAGTAAATGTTCTTCTAGTTTGAAAATGTGAAAATATCCGTAGTAGAGACTAATTTTATGACAAAGTTTCTTTCTAAACAGAGGATTGCCGAATGCTACTTGCTCTTCACTTGTGTTCCTTTCTCATTTTTCTTGGATATGTTCTGATTCCTAGTTTTGTTGATTTTGTCTATGAGCAAATGGGACTGAGAGCCAAAGCAAACATGTTTTGCTGATTAAAGACCGCTTCATGTCCATTGGGATTTTATGAATTTTGACTTGCTCCTGAGTAATCTCATGAGAGTACTTCCTGTTGCAGTGATCTGAAGGCATTTTTACCTGTACTCAATGACAAGGACACGATACCTTCTTAAAATCACACACGTCTGACTCTCCCTCCCCCAAACTACTATGTATAAAATAAGCATCAAGGATCTATTGTACAGCACAGGGAAATATAGCCGTTATTTTGTAATAACGTTAAATTGAATATAATCTATAAACTTATTGAATGACTATGTTGTACACCCAAAACTAATATAATATTGTAAATTAATTGTACTTCCAAAAAAAGCCCATGTGTCTGGACTGCAGAATTATTCCTGCAATTTTTCTTCTGCTACTCTCTTGGCCAGTTACTTAAGCATTCACCTACTTGAATTAATGTTGGGGAGTGAGTATTGCTAAAGAGGCATTGAATTGGTTACTGTTGTAATCTGTTGGTGTCTAGACAAAAACAACGTGAAAACTAAAGGGGCGACTAATGAATACAAATAGTTCTTCAAATTACCCATGAATTTCCATTTTCTGTTTTTTTATCATGGGCCATCAATGAAGAGTTCACGCTGCTACTTAATTAAATGATATGTCTGCCTATTAACTATATATTTTCTGCAATGAGGCTGCCCAGGGCAGGGGCAAAATTTGAATAGACTGAGCAAGGCAAGCATTTCCTTCTTCTTACAAACAAAAAGTGTTAGTTTAGTTTTGTTTTTTAAATTACGAATGCTTATGGTATAGATTTGGGTGGCATTTGCAATACTCCCTGTGTGAGAGACACTGGTGTTTCAGACCAGGGGATGGTATTAGATTTGGAGTAAGACCTGGAATCAGTGCTTGGCTTTGGCATCTGATACGCACTGGACACTTGGCAAAATACTAAACTACTTTAAATTTTAGGTCTTTTATCTGTAAACTGGTAATAATGCTATCTACAATATCTATCTACTGGGTGCTAGGTGTAGTATAATAAAAAACTAAAACTAAATGTGGAGTGATATGTACACACATATTATTCAGTGTGAATTTAAAACTCCAAAGGACCGCAAATAAATTTTATACTAAAAATCAAAACTAAAGCAACAAAATTTCACTATTAGGAAAATCAGAAAATACAAGCAATAAAACCTCCCATGAAGAGGCATTCCTAATGTTTAATAGATGCCCCTCAAGGTTCTTTAGGCTTATACATTTTTTGTTTATGGATATGGTATCATACATTGTTTTAAAAATAACCTTATTACTTCGTGACATATCATGACTATATTTCCATGCATTTACATTTGCATTTGCAACATTATATATTTTTTAATTTCAGATTTTTTATTGTTGCCTGAAGTTCTGCCTATATTTGACTTTATTGATTTTTAAATTTGCAACATTCCTTTTGACAGCTGTATAATATTTCATGGTATAGATGTTTAAATTGTCATTCATTTAAATTGTCAGATATTTCTGGACATTTCAGCTGTGACTGATTACAAAAAATGATGAATAACTTTGAGACCACACCTCTGTATATTTGATTTCTTTATAATACAAATTCTCGGAGGTGGAAATTGTGTGTCAAAAGGAACGTTTGTGAGGCTATTGATTTTGCTACTTTCCACACCAAGATGCAGTGTGCATTTCTTCCCCGTTCACGCTAGCCATCGCTCATCTTTTCAATGTTAGTTAATCTGTTTGTTCTAATGCACATTTGACATTGTTTTTGTTTCTACTTTTTTCATAGAACTTGTATTTCATTGTTTTCAAACTACCTTTGCCCGTTTAAAATTGGGGTATTTATCACTGCCATTGGATAGAAAAGTTAAATATATCCTTTTTATATCATAGATAGGGCAAGTATTTTTTCCCAGGTTGCCTAGCTTTTCACTATATAGAAGCTTATAATCCTCATACAGTTGAGTACATCTGTCCTTTTCTTTATGATTGATGCCTTTAGTGTCAGAAAGTCTTTCTCTACCGAAGATTTTACTATATTCACCGAAATTCATCTATGTTTTGAATTTATTTTCTACATTGAAAGAGAACATCTGCCCAGGATTTATTTTGTATTAAGGTATAAAATGTAGGCGTCTACTTTTCTCCCAGGTGACTACTTAGTTTTCCCAGCATCAAAGTTGCATCCCCCTCCATTGTCCTTACCCTAATTTAATGATCCTTATTGCATTTATCACCTTCTAACTTACTACCTTATTTACTTATTTATTATATTTATGGTCTGCACGAGACAGAATTGAAACATCATGATGGAAGAAAATTTTGTCCATTTTTTTAACTGCTGTATCTCCAGTGCCTCAAACAGTGCCATGGCACATAGTAGGCACTCAGTGAGTTTGGTTGAATGAATGAACCCATTATTGAAAACATTTATATCTTGTTCAAAGATTTTTAAATCCATCTCTATCATGTTATGAATCTTTATACGCTGGGTCTTTCCAGAATCTATTTTATTTAATCATTTTTCTAGCCTTCTGATTTCAGCATGCTTTTCACACATGGTGATATAATTTATAGTGAACTAAAGCATTTTTTAAAAACATAAGGTCCATCCTTTTCCTCTTCCCCTTTTGTTTTTGTAGTCTCAAATTACCTGTTTTTGTTTAGTGAGTTTGTTACCAAACTGTAGATAGCTATAGTTATTTTTCTGCTTTCTTTTTTTGTCTCCCTTTAACCTTTATACTCTAATAAAGTATTTAAAAATCTATCTTGGTAAAGAGTGGCAATTTTCTGGTTCTATTTATCACCTTGCTGAAAGTTTTGTGTATTTCTGTCATTTTGTTTCTGATAGAAGAGTTCCTTTCAACATTTCTTGTAAGGCAGGTCTAGTGTTGATGAACTCCAGCTTCTCTTTGTCTGGGAAAGCATTTATTTCTCCTTCATATCTGAATGATAACTGTGTTATATAGAGTATTCTTGGGTGACAGTTTTTATGTTTCAGTATTTTGAGAATGTCATTCCACT
This sequence comes from Hyperoodon ampullatus, assembly GCF_949752795.1. Classification (NCBI taxonomy): domain Eukaryota; kingdom Metazoa; phylum Chordata; class Mammalia; order Artiodactyla; family Ziphiidae; genus Hyperoodon; species Hyperoodon ampullatus. Next base: position 63,061,414 of record NC_136929.1, read on the forward strand.
CCCTCTTGGCCTGTAGGGTTTCTGCTGAGAAATCTGCTGATAGCCTAGTAGTGGGGGTTCCCTGGTAGGTTACCATCCTTTTTGCCCTGGCTGATTTTAAAATTCTTTGTCATTCACTTTTAACAGTTTTAATATTATTTGTCTTGGAGAAGGTGTTTTTGCATTGAGGTAATTAGGTGTTCTCTTAGCTTAATGGACTTGTAACTCCAGTTCCTTCCCCAAGTTTGGGATGTTCCCAGCTATTGTTTCTTTAAATAAACTCTCTGCTCCCTTTTCCCTCTCTTCTCCTTCTGGGATATGCACTATCCTAATGTTGTCCTTCCTAAAAGAGATAACTCTCTCAGGATTTCTTCCTTTTAAAAACCTTATTTCTCTTTCCTCTTCTACTTGTATCATTTTTAGATTGCTGTATTCCAGCTTGCTAATTCTCTCTTCCATATTGTCTGCTCTGTTTCCAGTGCTTCTAATGTGTGTTCTTTATCTCATTTATTGAGTTCTTGAGCTCCAGAGTTTCTTTTTGCTTCCTTTTTATTTATTTATTTATTTAAATTATTTTTTATTGACGTATAGTTGATTTACAATGTTGTGTTAAGTTTCTGCTGTACAGCAAAGGGCATCAGTTATACCTATACATATATATCCACTCTATTGAGTAGAGTTCCCTGTACTACACAGTAGGTTCTTATTAGTTATCTATTTGATATATAGTAGTGTGTATATGTCAATCCCAGTCTCCCAATTGTTTCTTTTTAGAGTTTCAGTCTCTTTGGTAAAATATTCTTTCTGATCATTCATTTTTATTCCTGAGCTCATTAAACTACCTTTCTGAGTTTTCTTATATCTCATTGAGTTCATGGGCTGTGCCACTGCAGGTGGGGGAGTGGCAGTGAGGTTGTGGTCACCTCGGCGGCTGGAGGGACAGGATGCCAGGCCCCAGTGTTGGTCAGTTACATGTAGCCATGGGTGCTGGTGTGGTCTGGAGCCTGTAGTCATGTGTGCTGCTTCCCCTGCTGCTACTGTGTTCTCTGAAGCTGTGGGCACAGCTGCTGTGGTCAGAGGGCCAGGATTGCAGGCACTGATTCCACTGTTCCCTCGTTCCATCTCTTCTAAGTGTTCCAATTCACCTGCCTTTAGATGTACAGGTGTGTGGAGTCCTCTGGCAAACTGTTGTGTTGGACAGTGGCACCTTTGTTGAGTTGTGGGTTTTATTGGTTGTAGATTGAAGGGGAGAGACCAAGGTAGTTTTTCACTCTGTCATGTTTCTGACATCACTGTGAATGTACCATATTTTCTTATCCATTCACCCATTGATGGGCATTTGGATTATTTCCAGTTTTGGCCTGTCATGAGTAATGTGGCTATGAACATTTACGTACAAGTTTTTTGTGTGGACACAACTTTCATTTATCTTTGGTTAGTGCCAAGGAATAGGGTTGCTGATACTTATGGTAAAGTGTCTGTTTAATTGTATGAGAAATAGTTTCCAAAATGGCAGTACCATTTCACATCTCTTCTTATCTTTAGGTTTTCATTTTCTTTCATCAAGTTTTGTAATTTTCAGCACACAGATCCTGCACATATTTTGTTACTTTATAAAAAAGTATTTCATGGGTTTTGGTGCTAATATAAATGGTTCAGTTGCTTACATTTCTACTTTTCAATCATTCATTGCTAGTATATCGAAATGTAGTTGAATTTTGTATATTGCCCTTTTATACAATAACTATTAAACTCACTTATTCTGTTAGCTTTTTTGTAGATTCCTTGGGATTTTCTAGGTAGGCAAGCATCTCCTCTACAAATAGTGAGAGTTTTATTTCTTCCTTTTCAATCTATAGGCCTTTTATTTCCATTTCTTGCTTTATTACATTGACTCCAATATAATTTTGAGTGGAAGAAGTGTGAACTGACATCCTAGATTCCTAATCATTGGAAGAAAACATTCAGTCTCACCATTAAGATTGATATCAGCCATAGGTTTTTTGTTTGTTTGTTTGTTTTGGGGGGCATAAATGCCCCTTGTCAGGTTAAGGAAGTTTCCTTTTTTCCTAGTTCACTGAAAGTTTTTATCATAAATGGATGTTAAATTTTGTTTAAAAATTTTTTTACCTCTATTGAGATGATCATATGTTTTATTTTCCTTAGTTTATTGACATGGCGAATTACATTATTTTTAGAATGTTGACCCATCCTTGAATTCCTGGAACAAACACCAAGTGGTCATGAATTTAAAAAATATATATACTGCTGGATTCAATTTATTAATGGTTTGTTAAGGATTTTTGTATCTATATTTATGAGGGATATTGGTAATTTTCTTGTCAGGTAATGTCTTGACTGGTTTTGGTATCAGGGTAATGCTAATGTCCTAAAATGAGTTTGGAAGCAGTCCCTATTCTTCTGCTTTATGGAAGAGTTTGTTTCGATTTGTATCTTCCTTAAAGAATTAAGTAGAATTCTCCAGTGAAGTCAGTTGGGCTTGGACTTTTTTGTTGTTGTTGGAAAGTTTTCAACTAAAAGTTCAATTTCTCTACAAGATATATTACCTTTTAAGCTATTCAGGTTATCTATTTTTTCTTGAGCACATTTTAGTAGCTTGTGTCTTGCAAACAATATGTCCATTTAATCTAAGTTGTCATATGTGGCACCTTTAAAATTTCTGTAGTGATAACATGCAATTAAATATCTTGTATAGTACTCTCCCACTTCACTGGTTTTATTAAATCGTGGTCAGAAAATGTAGTCTGAATAATTTTTATATTTTAGAGTACCATTAAAGTTTTTTATCTTCTTGTAGGATAAATTTCTTTTAAAATTTCATAGAAATGCTTTAAATATGTTTTATCTGCACAATAGAAACTATATATATATATAGTTTTTAAATATATATATATATACATATACGTATATATATATATATATATGTAAATGGAGAGCGCTTGACCAGGGACACTCAGATCTTATCCTTGCTACCAACACCCCACTCCAAAGGGAAGTATATCCCTGAGGACCAAGCCGGGCAAAGGACACTCCTAGGTACTTTGGAGGCTCCTCTCTAAGTCCCAGTAAAGAACCTAATGAGCTAACTTAGGTTGGACTCAGATCTAAAGCCTGACTCTGCTCTCTTCAACCTGAGTTTAATGTAGGAATATAGCCTTGTCTGTTGTGGATAGTTTGTTGGTGGGGGGGGACCCAGAGCCCTGGAGTGAGAGTAGGAAAACCAAAGAATCATCCCAGTGCCTTTAATGGTTTGAGTATGACCACATGCCTCCCTGCACCATCTGTGCAGAGAAATAAGTGTCCAATGGGAAAGATAGGTCCTGCCCCCAATGCAGATCCCACCCCTGTTCAATACGGTCTTAATAGTATCTTATAGAGTCTACCTTCTATCAGGATAAAATAAGTCTTGGTCATCGTTAATATTTTTGCTTTGAATTCAACTTTGATATTAATATTACAACTTTTCGTGTTTTGAGATTTAATATTTGCATCTGATATCTTTGTCCATCTCTTTATTTTCAAACTATCATTTTAATTTAGTTTTTGTCCTTGTATACAGCATATAGTGCATTTAGTTTTTAAACTTATCTAAAAGTATTTGTCAGTATTTGATATGAGAGTAATGTGTTGGTATTTATTATCATTTCAGGTATGTTTGGTTTTATTTGCTATCATTTTACTTTGTTTTCTGTATTAAACACTTCCTTGATATTTTTTCTTTAATTTTTTTTAACACTATGCTATTAGTTGATTTGTTTTTATTCAAGTTTTAATAATATGAAAGTTATAAACCTATTTTTAGAAAACATAATTGTACCTTTGTTTCTCCATCCATATCCATTTTAAAACTGGACTTGTACCTGGGAAGATAGAAATGCAACATGCTTTTACTTCTGTCTTCTGAGAAACCTAAATTAATGTGGAACAACCCTGCAAATTTAAATCCATACTATTATCGAGAATTTTGTTATTTATCTTGGCTTTTAGAATCATTTGTTTACATTTCCACGTGCTACATTAACAATGATTATTTGGACTTAGTTCTGAATTTGTATGATTTTATTTCTTGACACCTTTTCTCTATAAGACATCTTCCTTATTCTTGCCTTCTTCATATTTTTATTCCTTGCTCAGTTGGCTCAAGCACTTCTCTGAGTAATCATTTTTGGGAACATTACATGGTTGCACTGGGTGTTGGAGAGTGTATGTCTGCTGCTCCCAAATATGAATAACACTTTTTCTAAATGTATAATTACTGAGTTACAGTCCTTTCCCAGCAAACTCCACACACATTGTTTGAAGCTGCATTTATATAGCACACTCTTTTTTTTTTTTTAAAAAAATCTCAATTCTACATTTACTTGGGGTGGGGTAGTTTTGGGAGGCACTGAAAGTGATAGTAGAGCCTAAAGCCACCCCAAGCCATCCTTTTGTGCCCCAATGATTCTGTCGGGCATGGTTCTGTAAATTCACTTTGTCAAGTAAGTTGTGATTTGTTGTAACATTTCTTTGCTACCCAGAGATCTGATAGTCTGTCTGGGATCAGAAAGGGCTTGTATTAAGAGAATGGCAACCTCAGGGGAGGTTCACCTCTTTTGGCCAATCAGTTCCCCATCCACATCGACCTTTTCTCACTAGGCCTGGGCAGAGGTAGTGGGTGCAGATGGAGCAGGGAGAAATTAGAGGGGGTGGGGAGATCTTATAGCTCAGCTTAGCCCAACAGTATCCATCTGTGGCCCGTTGCATTGGGCAGTGCCCCAGTTCTATTGGGCATATATCCTCCCTCTTCTCCAGTCTTGGGCACAGTCTGTGAGCATTGCTTTGGGATTAAATCCCACTTGGGGTGGAATTTGGGTCACGTGTTGGAGGCTTCAGCAGGGCAAGAAATTGCTCCTCAATGACTACCTTGTCTCCAGCCCTAGTGTAAAATGAGGCACAACTGCTGGCGCTCTAAAACCGTCTCCTCCTCCTACTAAGGGAAGGAGCCCAGCCTCCAGTGTGTTTCCCCTTTGAAATGTATCTTACTGACATTCCTCACCCCCAAAGTGCAGTTCCCCCCCCAGCTGTGAGTCTCATTAATGTGTAACTGTCTTATTCATGGGGTGACTTGTTTCAAGAAATGAATATTGCAAGACAAGAGCTTCCCTGAAGTGCCCTATTCTATTGCTGTAGAACAGGTCTGGCCATAGTTTGATGACTTGCCCAGGATCCCACAGCTCACTCTTGGGAGAGCTGGAACACACATCTCTTCTACCATTCCCTTCTGTCTCCATGCTCTGTTGCTTTAGTTGATGACCCCAAGCTTAATCTTATCATTAAGTTGGGATTAGAGCTTTACAGTCAAGGGAAAGTTTAGTGTTTTTTTTCACATATATTCTACATAGGAAAGAAAAAAAAAGAATCAGGTGACATTTTTACAGTTATTAGCAAAAAGCATTTTGTTAGGCAACTTCTGGAGACTTTAAAAATTATATTTATAAAGGCCTTTGTTGGTTAAATTCATACTATATGTTAGGAAAAATCTGATACACCTGAAAGCTCTGAAATTTTATTTTTACTTCTTATTGCAGCAGCAGGATTAAGAGAATTGTGTACTTGATTGTATCATCCTTCCCTTTCAGGTATGTGAGACTCTAGAAAAGGAGGTAATTAAATATGTATTACATTTAATATCAATATTTTTTAATGGCAGAGGATCTGGGAGGGGAAAAAAAAGCATTTCCACTGTCAGTATGTCGCTAAATAAACTTTGTGCCCGATTTAATGCAATCTAATTTATCTTGGAATTTTAATTGAAGCTGAACATTAAGAATTGCAAAGAAATGGCATGTACGGAGTCTAATAGCAACATATTACCATGTTTTTTTCTACCTGTCAAAGTAAAAATAATGAAACATGCATTTCAAAATTCTATAGTTATAAGGAAAGTGTTTTAGTAAATACCTTATTCACCTAGAATTACTCCTTAATTCTGGAAACATTTTACTTAGATCTTTCTTCTCTACATGATAGTAAGATTTCATACTATGTTACAGATTCACACAATGTACTTGCTTCCTTTTAAATTGATAATATTTGAATTTGCATTGCAATTGTGAAAAAGTGCTTTAAGATTAATTTATCTTCATAGATGACACAAATAGTACAATCAACTTCTAGAGAATATGTTGAGCATATATAGGAAAAAGGCTTAGGAGTTACTTTAGAGTTCAATTATGTATGTATTCATTGAATTGAATTCCTTCTTACGTGCCCAGAACTGTGCCAGAACCATCCATTGATATGTAATCTTATATTTGTTGATAATCTCACTGATAAGAAGCCTTACTGGTCAAAGAAGTCTTTTAAGGGCTTATGTTAGTCATGCTTTCACTTGTTTTTTATTACTCAATTCTTTAAAAATATCAAGGTGAATGAGGTTACTTTATTGTGGGAAATTGGTAGAAGACCCTTCAAAATTCTTAAATTTTAAGAAGAGTTTACAAGTGGAAACGTCATTTTAATGTAGTTTGCCTATTCTGTCTTGGAGTGTTGGTCTGATGTGTCTTAATATAAAAGGGCATGATATCATGAAGTGGTTTAGTGGGAAGTTTCTTTCCCTAACAACTGCTTCTATTGGGTGAAAGCAGAGTGATTTATGTTGAGATTCTAAGAGCAGTTCTCCCTACCACTGAACGGTTTAACCCAAAATAATGACATTTTGATATCAGATCATGGGGCTGAAGTTAGTCTACCTATAGATGTGAAAACCACTTGATCCTTATTTGGTTTATTTATTTGTTTGTTGTAGAATACTTGGAATTTTGCTGACCTTTGTGGATGTGTCCCTCATCATTACAGACATACTTGTCTCTGATAGCACGATATATATTCCTTTGGAGTATCGTGCAGTTTCTTTAGCTATGGCTTTATTTTTTTTCATGGACGTTTTTCTTCGAGTGTTTATAGAAGGGTAAGTATGATTAATTTTTTAAAAGCACATAGAGCTATTTTGTACTGCTATGAGAAGCATCTCAAGTAATGACCAGGTCAACCTAACTAAATATGCCCCTTTTTATCAAAATAATTCTCCTTGAAGGCATCCTCCACAAGAGAAACAACAGTCCAAATCCCAATTTCTATCAGACTGAGCTTTAATATTACTCTTGCAACTGGCACTCTAGTCTGCAAACCATGTATTCTCGATGGTTCCTTCAACAGGTACAGCTTAAAGGGTTTGCAAAATGGGGCCAGGCAGCTAATATGTCTACATGCACATTATTAAGAGGAATGTGTATGTGAAGTATAACTATTGATATTTTAATTGAGTTCAATGTAAATAAAAGCTGACAGTATATTAAGTACTAGATAATAGATCATGAGCAAACCCTACCTCAGTTAAAATAAAAATTTGTGGTACTTCCCTGGCAGTCCCGTGGTTAGGACTCCATGCTTCCGCTGCAGGGGGCATGGGTTCGACCCCTGGTCGGGAAACTAGGATCCTGCAAGCTGCACGGCCAAAAAAAATTTTTTTAATGAGACATTTAAAAATAAATGAACAAAAACTTGTGTTAAGCTCTATGGGAGAGCGAGTCAGGGACTAAAGTCCCCAGCCTCACTTCATCCAGAGCATTTCGGAACATGCTTGTCTCCTTTCTGGCTGAATTTCTGTCCTCGTGCCTCTGAGCTGAGGACAGTTGCCCACTCCCAGGTTACTCAGAGCCTAAAGGAGCTATCCCAGGACTAGAAGATTTCCCTGGAGCCCCAGTGCCCATGGCTGAAGGAGCTAGTGTTGAGGAGGAGGTGCCAGCGCTGAAAGTTCAGCTTTGCACAGAGGAGGCCACACCAGCTCACTGGGATTCCACTGTGGGTGCAAAGCCAGGTGATGAGTTTGCGGGCCAAAGTAGTGGACCCGTCTTCCTCTCACAAGCTCCTTTCATGCACTTCTCACAGCCCGTTTCTCTAGGGCTGTGACATGTTCAGCTTCCATTGTCCGATAGCATCGCTCACCATCCCATCTCTCTCTCCCCGCTGTGTCCAGGCAATGCTTGCCTCTTGTTCAATGGTTTGGTTATATCTCTTACTATACTTATGGCTCTACTTGCCATATTGATGTTTTTGTCCTATATAAGTATAAAATGAGTCTGAATATTTTTTTTCCTTAATCTAGTCTAGTAAATGCACTTTAAGTCATTCATCAACGCTGAATTCCTTTTAAAAAACTATTTATTTATTTTGGCTGCGCTGGTTCTTAGTTGCAGCATGCGGACTCTTAGTTGCGGCATGCGCATGGGATCTAGTTCCCTGACCAGGGATCTAACCTGGGCTCCCTGCATTGGGAGCGCAGAGTCTTACCCACTGGACCACCAGGGAAATCCCAAACCGGAAATCTTAAGGGTGCTTTTAAAATATCCCTACCTCTTCTTTGGGGAAGCATAAACTTATATCTTTTTTGTTTTTTGTTACAGGGTACGACGGTATTTTTCCGATATGTTGAACTCCTTAGATGCTTCCATTATTGTGGTGACTCTACTGGTCAATATTGCTTATATTTTCTATGACTTCAAGTTTCTTAAAAATTTCCCCAAGTAAGAAACATATGCTTCCCTTCTCTTAACGTTTTTCTTTCTTAAAAAGTATTTTCTGTGGCTTTCATTTTGTGTAATCTTTTTAACTCTGAATGTGCTAATTCTGTGCTAAATAAGCTGCTTGAAAATGAAACGTTGAGTTAAATTTCTATCTGGAAACTAAAGGATGGTGGTGTTTAGGGACAAGTGAAGGGTGTCCACACTGAGTACCTTTAGTTGAGTGAAGAAGATGACGCCCCCAAAGAAGAAACTGGGGACTTGCCTCTTGTACCTAACTTGAACTTCTCTACCTTTTGAAATTCCCACTAAATTCCCAGTTGCGCTTCAACCACACATTTCTTTTTTTTTTTTTTTTTTTTTTTTTTTTTTTTTTTTTTGCGGTACGCGGGCCTCTCACTGTTGTGGTCTCTCCCGCTGCGGAGCACAGGCTCCGGACGTGCAGGCTCAGCGGCCATGGCTCACGGGCCCAGCAGCTCCGCGGCATGTGGGATCCTCCCGGACCGGGGCACGAACCCGTGTCCCCTGCATCGGCAGGCGGACTCGCCACCACTGCGCCACCAGGGAAGCCCAACCACACATTTCTTACACGTGAAATTCCTGGGTTTTTCCTATAACCAAGAGAGTACTGGTGTGAGTTGATGAAAAATTTGAGTGACTCCAATGATGATTCTCTAAAAAGGCACAAATGGAAGAGAAAAACGAGGTGACATGGGTAGAAACACAGAGGTGGAATGTTTGCAGGGCAGTTAACATGACGGAAGCTGAGACAGAGTTAGAACTGTTAGGGGTCAAAGCAAAATGTGTATGAGCCACCGATGGCTTTTTTCTTTCTCCTCCTCTTTCTACTGTGGCAGTGAGAAAAAGAAGAGCAAAAGTGTTCTAGGATGTAGCTGTTGGGTGGCTCACTAGGCTTATTCCTTAGTCAGATAGCTTGCCACTTCCTGCACTCCAGCTTCTCAGGACTTTCCCTCAGGTCCCAACAAAACTTGATGTGATAAGCTTTTGGAGTTTTTGAAAAGAACCCAAACCAGTATGGTCTTCAGACAGGCCACCTCAGCATCACGGAAGAGCTTGTCAGAAATACCAGAAGACAAACACCTCAGGGCCCACTCTAGACCTACTGAATCAGTATGCACACTCAAGCTAGAGAAGCACTAGCCCAGACCATCAGTTCTTTGCCATCGTGTTTCTTCCTGATGGTAGGAGACACACTTGGGAAGTAACTCATCTGCTATCTGCCTGATGTGTGTTCACAGCTCTAGTGAACCCCTGTTACGCATGGGAGTAACAGAGGGGAATAAGAATTCTGTTTTGATGGGAAAAAGGCTGGAAAATGCTTGTCTTAACCCACAGAAGTTAAACCCACAAATTCTGAGAGTCTACCATATGACTTTTTCTTTAAATCAGAGTTTCTCAACAGCAGCACTACTGGTATTTTGGACAGATACATTTTTAGTAAGGGAGCTGTCCTGTGCGTCGGTACTGAGCAGCATCCCTGGCCTCTAACCACTAGATGCAAGTAGCAGCCCCTCACAGGCAGTTGTGACAGCCAAAAATGTCTCTGAACATTGCCAAATATGCCCAGGGTGGGTGGGGTGGGTGGGAGGCTTGGGCCAGGGGGTCGTGTGCAAAATTTTGCCCCTGGTTAAGAGCCACTGCTCTAAACTTAGTCCATACTGACAAGATCCTCTGTTTCTAAAGCAAAAATGAATCTTTTATTGTTAGATTGAGAATTCTTTTACTACCTCTACGACTTACCCTTCTGTCAAGAGCTTTTCATCTGGCTCAGCAAAACAGACATCTTGCAATGCTGACCAGGAGGAGGGTAAGTGGGCAAAATATGTTTATGATTCAGAAAAAATGTTTGTGCTTCAGGAAATCCTGGCAAGGGTTGTAGATATCTATATATTGTTCTTTTTTTATGTTGATTCATGTTTTACAAATGAATGATTGTTTTAAACCCTCAGGTTTCAGAAAACAAACGGCGATACAAGAAGGATGGATTTGACTTAGACCTCACTTACATTACCGGTTTGTGGAGTTTCTCTCTTTTTTTTTTTTTTTTTTTTTTTTTTTTTTTTTTGCGGTACGTGGGCCTCTCACCGTTGTGGCCTCTCCCGCCGCGGAGCACAGGCTCCGGACGCGCAGGCCCAGCAGCCATGGGTCACGGGCCCAGCCCCTCCGCGGCACGTGGGATCCTCCCGGACCGGGGCACGAACCCGCGTCCCCTGCATCGGCAGGCGGACTCCCAACCACTGCGCCACCAGGGAAGCCCTGGAGTTTCTCTCTTGATTTGCCTATATTAACATCACATTTTTCTTGTGTGTGAGTAGGTAATTATATGCTAATTTTGTTCTTTCCCTGTCTGAGGCATGTTCTTTTAAAGCATTTTTTATCCATGAAGACATATGCCACTCTGGTAGTGTGACATATTTGGAGTTTAACCCTGCAAATGGAAAAATCTTAATTTTCATCTCCATTCAGGGCTACTTGCTTATAGTATAGGAAGTTAAATGGATTTTCAGCTGACTCCATTTGTTTGGTTTAGAATTTATTGAGTTCTAGTAGTTATCCTCGGGCCCAAGGATTTCAGAGAGACCTGTTCTCTTCCTAGAACGCTAGAGATGAAGTCATTGCTTTGTAGGTCTCGGGTTTCTGAGTCAGGGGAACACTGGAAAGCATCCTAGGAGTTCCCAACATTGCTCATTTTTCTTTGGTGTTTAAATAAGAAAGAAATTCCCACCACAGGGGGCCCTCCAGACTAAAGTCAACGCAAATCTGTTGCATAAGGCTGGAACCAGCTGAGACTTGGGAACACTGAATGTAATGGTCCAAATAGTGGATACTTTAATATCCAGTATTGGATATTAAAGTTGATTACCCTGAGGGTTAGTTAGCTTTTTTCCTGTCATTCTCAATCCTGAAAGTTCTCTTCTATGAAAACAGTCTGATTATATATGTAAGTCGAGTTCTCATATATTGTTTCCCATGTATAACATTTGTTAATAGTGACTGTTTTGACTTCCAGAGCGTATTATTGCCATGTCATTCCCATCTTCTGGAAAGCAGTCTTTCTATAGGAATCCCATTAAGGTAAGAGTTTTTATCTAACAAATGCTCACATTTCTCAGTAAACCTAGACTGTGGAATTGTAAGATAATGTTGGCCCAGAGATGACAGTGTTGTTCTCCTAAAAATTTACTCTTTCAGGTAAAACATTACCATGGATTGCTATCAATTAGCTTTCGCTGTGTGATGAATCACCCGCAAACTTAAATGACTTATAAGAGCAAACCTTTACTTTGCTCGTGATAATGTGGTTTGTGAATTTGAGTTGGGCTTAACTGATCAGGGACACGCTTAACTAATTTCAGCAGAGCTAACTCATGCATGTATGGGCAGCAACTGGGCATCTGAGGGTTGGCTAGTCTAAAATGGCCTTGCTGGATGGCTCCAAGTGATGTCTCATTCTGTAACAGGCTAGCTCAGGCTTGTTCACATAAGGCAGTGGCCAGGACCTCACTAGCATCAAGCGAAAGAATGCAGAGGCCCTGGCTCTCAACTAGTATAATGTGGCTTCTACCTTATTCTATTGGACAAGCAAACTACAAACCCAGTTCAGATTCAAGCAGACACAACAGATGCCGTCTCTGGAAGGCAGGAATTGTGGTGAATTGTGGCTGTTTTTCATGGTCTGTCATAGGGAAGAAGATTGAGAATTCTTGAACTAAAATGTGTATTCTTAGATTGAGATCCTAAATTACAGTGGCTCCATACTGCTTTAGGTTCTGTAGATTAAATAAAGTTCAAACATCAGGTGATGCTTACTATGAAATGCCAGTTAAAAGTCATTGTTTAAGAAGTTTGCATATGTGTGCGGGTGTGTATACATTAGTGCAATTTACAGTATTTGTTCTATCTCAGTGAAACTAATTATGTATATGTGTGTATGTCTATATATAAGTATGTGTATATATAATTATACTTTGAGGCATAAAAATTACTGTAAATTGTGGGAATCTCATGTATATCTTGATAAAATTATATATAGGTGTATATACAGCCAACACCCCTATCAAAATATAGACCATTTCTTGCTCTTTTTCAGTCAATACCCCAACACACTGGAGGTAATTACTCTTCTCACTTGTGTCACAACAGATTAGTTCTGCTTTTTCTTGAATTTCACATAAATGGAATCATAGACTACATCTTCTGTAACCAGCTTTTTATGCTTAAAATGAATTCTGTGGGATTTATCTAATATTGTTGGGTGTACAGTAGTTCTTTCTAAATAATATTTATTGCTTCTAGAATACTGATTGAAAGCTCAAGCATTCAGTTTACTTACAGAAATTATACAATTATACATTGCTTCACAAAGGCAGCAAACACATTACACTTTAAAAAGTCTACTTTACAGAAAATTAAAAATTCTAAATAACAAAAGGTACATCTGAAGAAACAAGTATAAATTTGGCAGCCAGTAATTTTGACAGGAAGTTGTACAGCTTGCATGACTTTAATCTGTGAATATGACCTTCAGTCATTTAGCTCAAGTTCATATTAATTTATTTTTCCAGTATAATTGTGTTTCATACCATTGACATTTGCATACTCTAGAATATGTTAGAAAGAAATGTGTAGTATTCACAAATGTTCAGAAAAGCAAGCAGAAGTTCTGTGAATCTGCCCAGTTCTTCTGAGATGGTCTCACATCAGCTTCCTAAGCATATTCAATCCTACAAAATAGTAAGCTAATGTTTGAACACAATTTCCAAGATAAAGCACATTTTCTCACCAATAGTGAAGTCTTTTTCTCAAGCACCACAAAAGTATACAAAAGAATTTGAGTTTGAACAGATCTCTCAGAACGTGTTTAACCTGATATTTCAACAGACTTAAAATTTCCATGGTTTCACAAGGACCGGATGTTTAATTACTTAGAGGAGAAAGAAACGGCCTTGAAAGATGTGGACTCGATCATTACCAATAGAAAAAGTATCCAATGCATATCTTACAGAAACAGAAAAATAGAATATTGCCCCTCTCAGAATAATGTGTATATAATTATATGTAATATACATTATATATACTATAGAGCATATGTAAGGTAATGTATAGTTGTACATGTAATTATATAATATATAATACATTTCCCTCTTAAAATAGTGTATATTTAAATAAAATGTATATTTTAGTATATATTAAATATATATTAATATATAATGTGTAATATATAAAATTAGTATATAGTAAATGTAATATATATCATGTTATATATAACTGTGTATAAATTTTATATAGTATAACTATACATTATTCTATTTATAAATATATATTACATATATATCTTATCTCTTATAGAAAGAGAAAAATATAACATTTCCCCCTTAGAATAATACATGTATACTCATATATAATATATATTATACAGAATAATATATAATTACATGTATAAATTATAAATTGTATGTATATGTCTTATATAACATGTAAATATATTATTCCATTTATAAATCTAGAATATAAACTCATCTCATAGAAACAGAAAAATATAACATTTTCCCCTTTATAATAATATATTATATTTATATATAATATATTATGTTATATATAATTATCTAATGTATAAGTTATACAACTATATATTTCATATCATATAATTATATAACAATAATATATACGTATGCATATATTATGACTATATTAACATCATAAATATATAATACTTAAGTATATAGCTATGTAACTTATATAAATTCATAATTTATATATTATATAATTTATATTTTGTATGAATGATATGTAAATTACAACTTATATATCATTTATACAGTATATAAATCTGTTATATATATTATTTGCATATAATGTTATATATGTTATATTACTTTATTTTATATTATATGATATGTATTATGTTACATACATTATATCATATAACATATACCACTATAAAATATGTTACATGTAAATATACATATATTATTCTAAGGGAGCAAATTTTTAATTTTTCTTGTTTCTGTAAAAGATGAACATATATGGAATTTATATTTATAAATATAAATAATACAACTACCATGAAACCCTTTAATTCATATGGTAAATGTTGAAACTATGACCAAAATATGAACACTGCCAGAGCTGTTAGAAAAAGACTAGAAGCCTTTTCACATATGTATAATCTAAGCATGATACTCTCCAAAAAAAAAAAAAAAAGAATTATAATTATTACCTTCCAGTTTGAAAACTTTAATTCTAAATTTTAAAAAAATCTATACACAAGCCACTGATTTAACCAGATCCTCCCCCGCCCTCCCCAAAAAGTGTTTAGTAAGCAGGACCCAGAGGAGCTGATATTCACAGCTCCTACAAGAACAACTCTTTCAGGGTTTATCCCATGAAGTACTTTATTTTACAACCTTCTTCTCGTGCAAAACTAAAGGTCCATTTGATTACACAGAACTTTCATACAGTGTAAAAGTAGAACTGAGTGTGAAATACTGCATGTAAGTATTTCTAAATAGTCTTGTTCCATCGGTTCATCAGTGACTTCTGTGGCTTTATAGTCATTTTCTGTGGAAGATTCTGAGAGAATCTCTCCAGTTCTACTGGAATTGGAGCCTCCTAGTTCTTCTGTTTCATGGCAGTCGGAATCCTACTTGCAGGGCCTCTGTTTTCACTGTCTTCAGAATGTAAATCTGTCTCATCCTGAGACAGATGAGATTCCTCTATTTGATTCTTTTCCATAGAATTCTCTTCATTTATAGTTAAGGCATCATCAGATTCTTTCTCTTGAATTTTTTTTTTCTGGAATCATTTCTGGTTGTTTTTTTTTTTTTTTTTTTTTTTGCGGTACGTGGGCCTCTCACTGTTGCGGCCTCTCCCGTTGCGGAGCACAGGCTCCGGACGCGCAGGCTCAGCGGCCGTGGCTCACGGGCCCAGCCGCTCCGCGGCATGTGGAATCTTCCCAGACCGGGGCACGAACCCGCGTCCCCTGCATCGGCAGGCGGACTCTCAACCACTGCGCCACCAGGGAAGCCCCATTTCTGTCGTTCAAGACACTCTTCCTCTTCATCCTCTTCTCTTTGTCTTTCTTCTTCGATGAAGCTGGTTCTTCTGTTTCTTCTGTCATAACTGAAGAAGTGTGACTAGAAGTTGTTTGGTCATCTCTGACTTCACCTTCTTTGTCAAACTTGAGTTTTTTAACCCCATGTCCCTCAGCTCCCAGACCATATTCATTTGGATGTTTATTTTCTATACGGCTCACTGAGGAGCTCCTGATCCAGATGTCAGAGTCACTGTGAATTTTGTCCTCATCATGCTGTAAGTTTGTAAAGCCTCTTTGCTCACTGTGCTCTGAGGCAAAAACCATTCCTCCCTTCCTCCCTCCCTTCTTTCCTTCCTTCCTTCCTTGTTCTCTCCCTTCCTCCCTCTCTCCCTCCCCACCCCATTCTCTCTCTCTCTTTTTTATTGTACAAGTTGCAGGAGTACAGCATTAAAATTCAACGTCTGTATACACTACAAAGTGATCACCAGCACAAGTCTAGCTGCCGTCTGTCACCATACAGTTGACCCTCTACCTATTTCAGCCACACCCCAAACCCCTTCCCCTCTGGTAACCAGTAATCTGTTCTCTGTATCTGTGTTTGGTTTTGTTCGCTTTTGTTTGTTCATTTGTTTTATTTTTTTAGATTTCACATATGAGTGAAATTGTATGGTGTTTGTCTTTCTCTGCCTGACAATTTCACTTAGCATAATACTTTCAAGGTCCATCCATGTTGTTGCAAATGACAGGACTTCATTCTTTTATGGTTGAGTAGTATTCATTTGTGTGTGTGTGTGTGTGTGTGCGCGCACATGCACGTGTATTTATCACATCTTTATTCATTCATCAGTGGACATTTGGGTTGTTTCCATATCTTGGCTGTTGTTAATACTGCTGCATTGAATATAGGGGTGCATATATCTTTTGGAATTATAGTGTTTTTTTGTGTTCTTTGGCTAAATACCCAGAAGTGGAATAGCTGGGATCATAGGGTATTTCTAGTCTTAATATTGGGGGTCATCTCCATGCTGTTTTCCATAGTGGCTGCTCCAATTTACAGTCCCACCAACAGTGTTTGAGGGTTCCCTTTTCTCCACATCCTCTCCAACATTTGTTATTTCTTACCCTTTTGATAATAGTCATTCTAATAAGCATGAAGTGATATCTTACTGTGGTTTCGATGTGCATTTTTCCCTAATGATAAGCGATGCTGAAGATTTTTTGTTGTGCCCATTGGCCCTCTGTATATCTTCTTTGGAAATTTGTCTATTCAGGTCCTCTACCCATTTTTTAATTGGGTTGTTTTTTTGTTTTGAGGTTGTATAGTTCATATATTTTGGATATTAACCCCTTATTGGATATATAAATTGCAAATATTTTCACCCATTCACTAGGTTGCCTTTTCATTTTGATCATGGTTTTTATCACCGTGCAGAAGCTTTTTAGTTTGATGTAGTCCCATTTGTTGACATTGGCTTTTGTTTCCCTTGCCTTTGGAGTCAGATCCACAAAAACATCACTAAGAGCAATGTCAGTGAAATTACCAGCTATGTTTTCTTCTAGGAATTTTATGTTCTCACATCTTACATTCAAGTCTTTAATCCTTTTTGAGTTAATTTTTGTGTATGGAGTGACATGGTGGTATAGTTTCATTCTTTTGCATGTGGCTGTCCAGTTTTCCCAACACCATATATTAAAGAGACGATCCTTTCTGTATGTTCTTTGCTCCTTTATCATAACTTAATTATCCATATATGTGTGGGTTTTTTCCCGGGCCCTCAATTCTGTTCCATTGATCTATGTGTTTGTTTTTGTGCCAGTACCCTACTGTTCTGATGACTTCAGCTTTGTATCAATAGTATAGTTTAAAATCAGGGAGCATGATAACTCCAGCTTTGTTCTTCTTTCTGAAGATTGGCTATTCAGGATCTTTTGTGGTTCCATACAAATTTTAGGACAAATTACAATTTTCTTAAAGCTTGTTAACCACCTAACTTCCTTCTCTGGTAGCTTTAAACAATGTGTATTTAGAGTAGAGGCTAATCAGAGTAGTCATCCCAACTTTTGTGGGCTATTTGCAAACCATCAGTGGGTTAGATATGACTTGGAATGTATGTACCTTTTTATTCCCTGAGTCTCCCCTGAAAGGTGCTAAGTGACGGACCAGTGAATAAAATGGTGATACTCATTTTAGGTTAGTCCTAGGAAAAGGCTTATGTTGGTGCCGTGTGGAATATGTAAGGTATGTGTCCATCTTTTCTAGGAAGTTGTACGGTTCCTGGATACCAAGCATCAAAACCACTACCGAGTCTACAATCTCTGCAGTATGTACATGACTCGATATTTTGCTACTCTAGATAGAAAACAGGTCACTCACTGCATGTAAGAAGTTGATTTAGTTTTTACATTTCATTTAATCATAGGTATTTGTGGGTGGTGGGAAGTGAGTTTTAAAATGTCTCCATCTTGTGCTGGCTCTGTTTGGTAGGAAAAGAAAGTGCAACAGCACACAGTGCTGTGTGAGGTAGGCAGGAGACTGGGGGCAGAGCCATTTTAGGAGAGTTAGGTCTAGTGGTAGTAGGTTTTGGAAAATATTTGTTTTTTTCCTGCCAGCTTGTGTTTTGAAGGCAATTCAACAAATGCACACTGTAACCCACTAGGAATGAGGTGTGAGGAGACCAGGGTCCTGCATGGGAAACCCCCCCCAAACCCTATAGCAAACAAATTATAGCCCAGCTGACCCTCTTCCTGTATATTAAGTGGACATTTTCAGGAGGCAAGTATTTTGGCTGGCCGCGTTGGCTTCTGCTCTGTGTAACCTTCTGATAATGCAGTGAGTAGCCTGCTAGAAAAGTACAAGTAAGGCCTATTAAACCCAAATAATTTGGGCTTATGTTACTCAAGATGGACAAAACACTACTCTACTTTTATTTTTGAGACCCTTACGTTTCTTTTAGAGCAGCAGGAGCCAGACAGAAAGCTCCTTTTAAAGGTAGAGGAGGAATTTCTAATAGAAAAGTATAACTTATTTACACCTTGACCATTTACTGTGTTTATTAGGGTTAGAGATATGACCCGTGCATCATTTATTTCAGGTGAAAGAGCTTATGATGCTAAGTACTTCCATGATAGGGTCTGTCGATACATGATTGACGATCACAATGTCCCCTCTCTGAGGTAAGTTGGATGCCAAGCTGGCTGTCAGAAGAGGGCTAAATACACAGGGCTTGATTTTTTGGGAAGTCTTTTCATTCAACTAAAAATCTTTCACTTTGAATCAGTGAGATGGTGGCATTCTCCAAGGACGTAAAAGAGTGGATGGCTCAAGATGAGGAAAACATCACAGTGATTCACTGTAAGGGGGGCAAAGGTAAAAAACGTTTTTCTTTTTCTTTCTCTTTTTCTAAAGAAATTTGAAAAAGATATTAAAGTACACCCACAAGATACGTTCTGCTATTAACCGGTATTAATCATTGTTAACGTTTTTTAATATTAGCGTGAAGACTAAAGGAAGGGAAGGAAAGAGGGAGGAAGGGGGGAGGAAAGGAAGAAAGAGTAAAGAAGAGAAGAAAGTAGGGATAGAAGAACTGAGGAAGGTTACGTGTGTTTTCCCTTGTTTATTGACTCTTTGTGTTTCTTCATTTTTGATTTGCCAAAATACAAACACTGTTTAACTTTCGAAACCATCAGAGCACTTTTCATTTTATTTAAGGTTGTTCTTAAACTTTGTGAGGACCTTTTAAAGTTAAGAGTGTCAACAGCAATGCCATTTGAAAGACCCAAAATTAGACTGCAGTTTTTACAGTGTAATGATACATAGAAGTTGATTTTGGTGGGGGGAAAATGGGGGTGGTGGGAAAGCCAGTTGTCAATTCAACCAATTTAACTTGAGTCAGGTTTTCTCTCATTCACATTTAGGCTTTTAATAATCATCTAGGCATATTTCACAATGTTTGACAAATAAGGAATTATGGTTTTGTTGGGCTGTGAAACAGTTTTTTATATTAAATTCCAGGAAAACACACTTTAAAACTGCCTTCTGTAATTGAGTAGAATAAAGTTTGAGTCTTATTTGAAAAGTCGTTTCAAGCTCATGAGTTAGTAGGCAAGTTCCATCTTTAGTTCCACAGGTCAAAATATTCTGTATGTATGGCCATTTACAATATTGTGCCTAAATGAAGAATACAGAGGTTGAACCACGTGGAACTGCCTTTCTTTGGACCATCTTTTACTTTAAAAAAAGGCCATTTAATATGGCTCAACCAAAATATTATAATCTAAGAGTTGGCTTTAGTTTTCTTTTAATCAGGTTAATTCCTTGCTTAAAGGAGGACCTTCATTTCAAATTTAATTTTTTTTTTCTGAGAGCAGACTTCCATTATTCTGTGTTCATGTGTGTTTCATTGCTTTTCCTTTAGGATTGTTTGGAAGGCTAGTGTTCAGTTGGTCTGTACCAGAGCAGCTCCTTTTTTCAAGTTTTCATTCATCTTGGTTTTGCTTCTTTTTGTTGGTTGATGTCTGCACATTACCAGTGATATCATGATAGCCCAAATATTTTGTTATTGATTTTATAGGACTTCTTTAAATAATCTGGGTGCTAATTTTTTGTTAGCAGTTTATATTGCAAATATCTTCTTCCACTGTGTTGTCTTTTAAATTTGATTATGATTTATTTTGTCATATAGAAGGTTTTAATTTTTAATGTAGTGAAGTTTATCAATATTCTGTGTGTGCGTGGTTCGTGCATTTTGGTCATGTTTAAGAAATCCACCCATACACTGAGGTGGTGAAGATATTCTCCTTATAAAATAGTAAAGTTTTGCTTTGTACATTTAGGTCTTTAATTGGAATTTGGGGAGGGAGATTTTTTTTCCATACGGATAGACAATTGTCCTAAAACCATCTATTACATGCTCATGTAGTCCCCATCAACTTGTAGTCCCTTCTCAGTCATATACCAAGTTTCCATACGCATTTGGGACTGTCTGTGAATTTTCTATACCACACTCTTGTAATTTTTATAGCTTTATAATATATCTTGATAAAGACAGAAATCTCTTGACTCTTTGTATATTTAATTTTAGAATTATTTGATCAAGTTCTACATGAAAATATATTTGGGATTTTGATTGGAACTGCATTGAATCTATAGATGAATTCAGAAGCATGGAGAACTTTGCACTATTGAGCTGTACATGAATAGTTTTCTATTTATTTGAATCATCTGATCTTTCAATAATATTTTATACTTCTCTTCATGATGGTCTTGTATATCTTTTGTTAAATTCATCCCAAGACACATTGCTACTGCAAAAGGAAGCTTTTTTCTATTACATTTGGATTGGTTCCAATTTTTACTATTATAATGCTGCTATGAAATACATTTTTCTTGTTGCACATGTGCCCACATTTCTGTTGAGTGTAGACCTTGGACTAAAATTGTTTTGTCTTAGGATAATGAATCTCAAACTTTCATAAATGATGTCATCTGTTTTCCAAAACAGTTGACAATTTACACTCCACTGGCATTGCATGAAAGTTCCAAGTATTCCACATCCTTAAGCAACACTTGGATTTCTCAGTCATTTTATTTTTAGCTGTTGGGTGGGTGTGTAGTTGTATCTCATTATGGCTTTCATTTGCATTTCTATGGTTACTAATAAGATTGAGAACGTTTTCATAGGTTTATTATGATATCCTTGGATATTCTTTTTTGTGAAGTATCTGTTTAATTTCCTTGTCTATTTTTCTCCTGGATTGTTTGCTTTTTTCCAATTGACTTGTAGGAATTCATTATATATTCTCCATTTCAACTCTGTGGTTTGTTATATGTATTATACAGTATTCCAAGATACCTTTTCTGCTGTGTGATTTGCCATTTCTCTCTGAGTATCTTTTGGTTAACAGCACTTCTTTTCTAACATAGTCAGTGTACATTGTTCTTTGTCTTCCTAAGGTTAGTGTTGTGTGTCCTAATGAAGAAATCTTTCCCTGAGTTTAAAAAGACATAGTCCTATATTATCTTATATAAGTTTTATTTCGTTTGGAATTGATTTATGTGTGTGGTGTGAGGAAGGGGTCAAGTTTTATCATTTTCCATATGGCTGTCTAATTGTTTCAGCACACTGATTTCATTTCCTTGCCGTTCTGCAGGACATGGGTCTGTTTCTGAACTTTCTAATCTGTTCATTGCTTTTTCATCTATCTGTGTGCTAGTAGCACAACTCACTTACTTGTCTTAGCTTTCTAATAAGTCCTGATTTCCCTTAAAGGGAGTCCACTCATCTTGTTCTTCACAGTTGTTTGTGTTTTTTAGGCCATCTACATTTCCGTATACATTTTGGAATCAGCTAGTCAAGTTACACACACACACACACACACACACACACACACATATCACACACACCACACAGCCCTGATGGAACTTTGGTATTTCATTGAAGCTGTAGATAGAGGGGAATTGAAATCTTTACAATACTGAGTTTTCCAATCCATGAATGGAAATATCCACTCACGTAGTTAAGTCTTCTTCAATCTCTCTTTATAATGCCTTTTCATTTTCTGCATAGAAAGCTTGTATATGTGTGGTTAGATTTATTCCTAGATATTTGATATTTTGATATTTTAACTATTATAAATTATATCCCTTGGAAATTTTTATGTCCTAAATGGTTTTTTTTGATGCTCTAAATGCAGTTGATTTTACTAACCTTGCAATCAGCAAACAACTAAATTCTTTCATTAATTCTATTAACTTGTCTGTACATTCTTTTGAATTTTATGGCACATGATGATACCCTATGAAATAATGAACTAAATTCTTCCTTTTCAATCCTTTTTTTCCCTAGCACTGGCTAGAACCTTTGGTACAGTGTTGAATTATATGGGATGATCGCAGGAATCCTTGTTCTCCTGCTCTGAAAGGAAAAGCTTTCAGCATCTCATCAATTACTTTACGGTGTGTGTCAGTGTTAGATATTCTCTATCAGATTAAGACATTCCTTTAATTTGCTAAGAGTTTTTATAATGAATGAATGTTGAATTTTATTGGAAGCTTTTTCTGTGTCTTTAAAATAATATGATTTCTTACCTTCATTCTATTAATCTGGTTGATTACATTGATCATAAAGTAGGAAACTAACCTTGAATTCCTGGAATAAACACAATTTTCTTGTGCTCTATTATTTTTTTAATAAATTGCTGGATTCTGTTTGCTAATATTTTCTTAAGGGTTTTTGTATCTATGTCATGAGTAAGAGTGACTATAGTTTTCAAATTTTGGCTTCATAAACCAAAATTAAGTTGTACTTACTCTTTTTTTTTTAAGTCTCTGGATGAGTTTGTATAAGTTGACGTTTTTTTTCCTTACATGTAAGGTAGAATTCAGTCATAAAGCAACATTGGCCTCAGTGGGGGAATTGGCCTTAGTTTCTCTGTGGGGAAGTTTTTAAAGTATGGCTCAATTTCTTTATTAGATATGGGATTATTTATAATTTTATTTCTTCTGCACATTTTGGGTATTTTCCCAAGCACTTGTTCATTTTATCTAAATTTTCAAATGTCTTGGCATCAAATTGTCTTAAAATATCTTATTCTAATGTCTACAGTGGTGTTCCCTTTTTCATTCCTCACATTGCTATTTTTGGTGCCCTCTCTCTTTTTTCTTTTGATTAGTCTCACCAGGAATTTACTACTTTTATTAGTCCTTTCAAAGTACCAAGTGTTTTGGCCTTACTGATCTTCCCTATTATTTGTTTTTTATTTCATCATTTCCTTTAGTGTTTCCTTTCTTCCACTTTCTTTGGTTTAATTTGCTGTCTTTTTCCTAACTTCTTGAGATGGATGCTTAACCCAGATTTTCAGCCTTTCTCTTTTCTAGTGAGCGTTTAAGGCTATAAATTTCCCTCTAAGAATAGATTTAGCTTCATCACACAAGTTTTTATGTATATTCATTATTATTTAGTTCAGAATATTTTCTAATTTCCATTGTGCTTGTTTCTTAGACTCATGGGTTCTATAGAAATATACTGTCTTATTTTCAAACATGGGGATTTTGTAATTATCTTCTAGTTATTCATTTCTGGTTGTATTGCATTGTGGTCAGAGAACATACGCATTTTTTTAGTTCTTTGAGACTTATTTAGACTTGCTTTATCGCCCAGAATTTGGTCAATTTTATCAAATGTTTTCTGTGCATTTGAAAATAAAGTGTATTATGCGTTGTCCTGAACAGTGTTCTCTATGTGCCCATTAGGTTGTTTGTTAATTGTTTTATTCAAATCTTCTATATCCTTACTGATATTTTATTTTGGTTTGCTTGAATTCTTTGCAGCATAATTCCTTCCTCCCACCCCCGCCATTTGCTTGGAAGTCATATACTCTTTTTATATTCCTTAGAAATTTCTCTAAAGGTTTCAACTGACATCCCTTATTTAGCTATCAGTTTTTGCTTTTTTCGTAGTGTTGACCTTGTATCTTCCTGAACTCGTTCATTAGTTTTAGGGGTTAGCCTATAGATTTACTTGGACTTTTCTAGTCTGCAAATAATGAGAGTTTGTTTCTTCTGTTTTTATCCCTATACATTTTTTCTTTTCTTACAATACTGGCTAAGCCATGTAGTAAATAGAAGCAGTGAATAGTGGACATTTTG
Source organism: Hyperoodon ampullatus (assembly GCF_949752795.1). Classification (NCBI taxonomy): domain Eukaryota; kingdom Metazoa; phylum Chordata; class Mammalia; order Artiodactyla; family Ziphiidae; genus Hyperoodon; species Hyperoodon ampullatus. The sequence continues at coordinate 63,085,682 of NC_136929.1, forward strand.
TTTAGTTCCTGGCTTGAAGAGGAATGTTATCATCATTTCATCATTAATATGATATACCTGGTAGGTATTTTGGTAGATTCCTTTCATCATAGTTAAAAACTTAAAACCTTTGTCCAGTAGCAAAAGTTTAGTGAATGAATATATGATTATGTTTTAAGTTAAAATACTGAAGACAGGTGTAAATCATTTTAATGATTCCTTGCATACCTGACTTGACTGGATGAGAGGGCATCTACTTTGTCTGTGGTTGTGCTTATCCATAGCCACTGGGACATGAATCTGCAAGTTTTTTTTCAAATGGGAATATATAAGGGCTGTAAAGACTCAGAGATGTCCTCCAGAATTGAAATGTTAACCATCCATACTAGAGAGCTAGAGAGCTAGATTGTTAATGGTCAGTAGCCTCCTTTAGCAAGAAGCTTTTACTTATCAGAGCACAGGGTGGTACAAAGTCCTCTTTGAAAGTACTTGGCTTAGAATATTGTTTTTCAAACTATGGGTTGCAAAATAAATTTAGTGGTTCATGTTTTTAAAAGGATAGAATAGAAAATAGAGTGCATCTTAAGGTAAAAGGATAAGTTTGGAATTACATAAAATAAAGTTCAGCATATACTGGCTAAGACAAAAGCTACAGATCATTGTAGAAAGAATAGATGCAATGTACTTTTTAACTCACATTTCGTATGGCAGGACAAAAATATAAATTGGAAAGAAACCATGAGACTTTGAGGATAAAATGACATGAAATCAAGGATTTCCTTTAACATGCTGGTGGGGGGGCTGGGGTGCGTGTAGAGAGGGGGAGGGAAAGAAGGATGAGGGAAGAAAAGGAAGAAACAAGTCTAACAATCAATCTGATAATTATCGAATCTGGGGAACAGGTATATGGGGGCTCATTATTCTGTTCTTTCTACTTTAAGATGTGTTGTAGCATAAAAAACACTGTAACTAAAATGGAAGGAATAATAGGTATGGCAAATGCTCCGTGGTGTTTTGGGTTCTGTCCATGTTTGATCTTTTATAGTTTCTTTTATTTACATTAGTAGGAAAGCAGGGTGTGTAATTAGCTCTTAACTGGTAGGTATCTCTTTAGCTTTAGAGTCCTGGAGCAGAGCTCATTGCCTCTGCCTGTTACTGCAGCCTCCAGGGGTCAAGACTCAGAACAACATACACGTGCACATCCATGCACACAATTAGCACAGAACTCCAGGTAGAAGCTCAGAGCAAGCAGTGTAAGGGCTTTGTCTATCTCTGAATTGAAATATTTTGAGCCAGCACTTTCAGAGTGGAAGAAAATCAATCCAAAATGAACTCTAAATACTTGTGAGCATAGTTATATAGCAAGTACTGCCATGAGCAATGGTTCATGAACTAACTTCTTTTCTAGGAAGAACTGGAACTATGGTCTGTGCCTACCTTCTTGCCAGTGAAATATTTGCAACCGCAGAGGTATGAAAGATGCTCCTACCAATGCTGTCTTAGGCTGATTGAATCTGCTAGCTCTGAAACCTCATTGGTGGGATGGTAACATGATTCCTGAGTCATGGTACTTAATGGAGTTGTAATTGGAGAGGTGATTATTAGAAAGCCTGGTTTGGATACTTTCTGGTTTAACTGGCACTAGTTAGTAACTGACCTCAGGGCCTCTTTGGGACGGGATGGAGGGTGAGGTCAGTGAGACGCTCACCTTGGACACAAAATTTAAGGGAATGCCAAAAATCTCAGTAATTAAGTTAAATAATATTCCAGTGCAGCATTGAAAAAATCTAAGTTAATGCCAAAAAATCCATCGTGGATACAATATGAATATTTTAAATAAAGACAGGACACAACAGAGTCCAGATTAATGTGAAATGAGTGAGGTCAAGTTGTGAAAGTGCAAAAAAACCCTCAGCAATACAGAAGCTTGACTTGCCTCCCCCAGACCCAGAACTGCTCTGACATAATCCCACCAGCTCCAGGCCTTCCTCCTTTCTCACGAGAATAAGAAGAAGATGGGTTAGGGAAATTTTCTAAAGGACCTTGAACATCCTTGCAAGTGCTAGGGAGGTAAAAGGCATCGTTTTCCAACTCGGAACAAAGTCTCTCTTGGATGTTATATCTTTGCACAGTCAACATCTGTGGGACCTGTGCCCTCTGGAAATTCCTGAGAAGACAGGATGTGCTGTTGCTATGTCTTAAAGAAGGGTTCCCACTCTGTTTCTGCCGCGATCTCACTGAAAAGTCACCTCTTAGAGGGCACGCTGTCAGCCACTCTGCTTCCCTCTCAGCCTGCAGCCCAGATAAGAGACGCTGGGGGTTCTGATCTGGGCCCAGCACCCTGATTCCACCATCTTCTTTATTTCAAATTTGAGACACACAGGTTAGGAAAATGGATGCTCTAGGACAGTGTTTTTCACACTATGGATCAGTTTATCAGTGAGTTGTGAAATCAACTTATTGGGTTGTCACTCGCATTTTTTAAATAAAATGGAATCGATTAGAATAGGAAGTATCAAAAGGTAAGTATTGTTTGTGAAACTTGTTTCAGTTCTCTGTGTGTGTGAGAGAGGGAGTGCGTGTGTATGTGTGTGTGTGTATCTCCCAGGTTTATGAATGTGGATTGTAGCTTTAAAAATAAAAAGTTTGAGGGACCTCTCTGGAGGTCCAGTGGTCAGGACTGCACGCTTTCACTGCCGAGGGTTGAGTCCCTGGTCAGGGAACTAAGATCCCGTAAGTTGTGTGGCATGGGCAAAATCAGTAAATATATAAAGTTTGCAGGCTGTTGGTCTGGAGCCCTAGACAGAGCCAGAGGCCAGTGCTCAGGCCTTTGCTGTCTCTGACAGGCTGCATGCATCTCCATGGCAGGTCACTTGGTTTTCCTTTGGTCCTAATCTTCTCCATCTGTAAACTAGAAAGATAGGAAGAAGGACCAGATTATCTCCAAAGTCTTCCAGCTCTAAAGTTGCCCGTCTTTATGCATCTTTGAATGAGAGTAGGCCTTGATGTGGCTTTGTTAATTCTGTTATTTCGGGTATAGCCTCTGCCCAAAGACCGCTGACTTAAGGAAATCATGTGGCCTTAGAAACTTCAAAATGCCTTATACAGGAAAGGGACGTGCAGATGACCCATGATTGGACTGTCCCCTTTTTTATAGGACAGCCTTAATTATTTTGGAGAACGACGAACGGATAAATCCATCAGCAGTAAACATCAGGGAGTAGAAACTCCTTCTCAGGTAAGTGTTCTTTCTTTGAAAGGGGTCACTCTCGGTAATTAGGTTAAGATTGGCATCTGTTACCTGGTTTCATTTTAGACTCCCTTCCTTGGGTGATTCCTTAGGTGATCTTCCCCTTGGGTGATCTTCCCCTTGGGTGGTCTTCTCCTTGGGTGCCCCGTGACAGGCCTTGATCCCTTCCATAGGCCAGGAGCCCTGCCTCAGGTGTTGCTTGGCTTTGCAAGCACTGAGGTCTCCCCAGAGCACCCTGCTTTCCATTTTATTTGGTTATTGTTTGCAGAGTTCAGGAGTTGATTCCCTTCCCAAGGTAGGAAGGTCCGATTCCTAAGGTTTCAGACCCCTGAAGATGATCTGAAGTCACTAGCCTTTTATTTCCATGTAAAGAGGAACTGAGTCTTTCACAAACCCCTATTAGGGCAATTCAGCCCTTGTAGAATATTGTGTGTGTGTTTGTGTGTGCGTGCACGCATGGGCGTGCACATGTGTAAGGGAGAGACAGACAGTGACAGAAAAAGACAGAGACAGAGTCGGTGGGAGGGGGGCTGCACTTCAAAAGAGAAAGGAAAGGGAAAAGTAACATTTTTCAAAAACCTATTTTATACTAGACACTATTGTACTTTTACATATATTGTCTCATTTAATACTCAGACAACCCATGTGACTCATATGTTATTTTTTTTTCCCCTTTTAAAACATTTTATCATGGACTTTTTCATAAAAAGTCAAGACAGTCATACAATAAATCCCCTTCTATTCATCACACTGCTTCAGCAATCATTTCGTCATGTGGCCAACCATTCATTCCCTCCCCACTCTACACAAACACACACACACACACACTTCATTTTCACACTAAACTTGGATTATTTTGAAGGAAATCCCAGACATCAGATCATCTTATCCCCTAAGCATTTTAATGACATCTAACATAAAGACTCTAAAAAAAAAAACCCCTTAAAACCATTGACATATCTAACAATAGTATACCTTAATAGTATCACATGTCTAGTCCTCGTTTAAATTTCCATAATTATCTTAAAATCTTTTTAAAACTTAGTTTGTTTCAGTCAGGATCCAAACAAGGGCACACGTTTCATTTGGTTGCTATGTCTCCTTAAGTCTCTTTTACTTGATAGGTTTCCCACCTCTCTTTTTTTTTCTTCCTTGTAAGTTGTTTTTTGCAGAAACCAGGCCATTTATCCTATAGAGTTTACAACATTCTAGACTTTGTTGAATCCTGCTAAGGGTTTTGCACTCATTATCTAATATAATATTCTGAATAACGCAATGAGTGGGCACCATTATGATTCCCATGTTATAGACTGGGAAATCGAGGTTCAGGGAAACTAACTGTTTGAACTAAGAACTCAAATGCAGATCTTTCAGACTGCAAAGCCCATTACTTCCCAACCTGTGCACAGCTTCTCATTTGGATTGCCTTTTGTATACGGCCCCTCAAACCCAAGTGAGAGATGGTTGGGAATTCTTAAGTAAATGTGGATGTGGCCATGAAGGAGAGTTTTCTTTGAGTGAAGTGATGAAAGCTGATACCCTTGGCTTAGTTAGCAGAACACTGTAACTGCTGGCTCTAGACATTTCATTTGGGATCAAAGAACTCAGCCTTATCCATTCATACTTTTCTGCCAAACTCAAGCAACACAAGAAAGTAAAAAAGATAGCCATAGGCTATAAGTAATACATCAACTTATTGAAGCCCAGCTCGAATCATGCCATTTCACGCTCAAAATCCGTAATGGCTTCTGACTGCCAATGGCAACAAATATGTTTTAACCTGGCACTGCCAATCTAGATAGGATTTTTCCAACCGCTTCTCCCACTGTGTGCATTCACACGCTCTAAGGCGTTTGGATTGTTTGCCGTTTCCCAGCCTGTTTATACTTTACACCCACGTGCTCACAAGGGCCCCTTGTCCTGGAGTCCCTTTGCCCTCCCAGCCTGAAGTAGTCTCCTGCTTTTTCAGGAGTTCTTATAGCCCTTTGTGTTCCTTTTAGGGACTAAGTTGCTTTACGTTATTTTCCAGCTATTCGAAGTTGTGTCTTCTCTACCCTTTTTGCACGCCCACGTCTTGCCCATCTTTCCACCCTGGCAGCCCGAAGTGCCTCATATAGTATCTCCTTTGTCTGTAGTGAGTGCTTACTAAGTGTATGTTGGTTTTATTAACTTCTGCTACGTGCGCCTGTTGTTTGGGGCTGTAGGGGAAAGAAGCGTGAGAGCTAAAGCAGCTACAGGGCCACGGCAGGTTACAAGCCTTTAGTGGAAGGTCAAGAATCTGGTGGCAGGAGCCAAGGGGACGTTAGATGTAGCTCCTTCAGGCACATCTTCCCTTCCCCATTTCCTCTGCAGTCACGTGAAGGGTCTCTAACTTACTCCAGGACTGGCACACCCTAGGCTGCAGCTGAGTCTCTTCTGATTCACTGGGCTAGCCGTGCAAGGGCCCGGCCTCAGGCTTGAGGGCTGTGTTGGCGAGGCCCCAAGACAGAGTTCCCTGCGTGTGTGGCAGTAATTCTCAGACACCATCCCCTCCTGACCCTGCAGCGTGGCCATTCAATGCACTACATACATTTCATCCACCCCTGAGTTAAGAGCTTGACTGGTCCTTTCCAATGCAGAGGATGGTGGTTAATTTTATTAACACTTCCCAACGGGTGGGGAAGAGTCTATGAACTTTTCATTCCGGTTGATTCTGTACCAGAACTCTTCTTAACTTCTAGAAGAAAAGAGAGCCCTTATGAACAGCTTACCATGGGAGACGGACTAGGCTAAGAGAATCCCCAGGCTTCCTTGCAAACATGGAATTGGGGGAATGGGACGCGGAGAGATGCTCACTGGCTGGGACTAGAGAAGGATGTGAATGTGCTGCTGGCCCATGGAGCTCTCCCCCGAGCTCTTATGTCTTCCCTTCTCTCATGCCGAGGAGGCTACTGCTCCCCAAAGCACAAACCTTCCTTTAACTCAGCCACAATGAAGCTTCTACCCCAGACCGACCTCTCCCACATTTGCAGTTAATGGCATCTTGCTGTCATGTGGTTCTAGCTGTTTTGTTGGTTCTGCTTAGTTGCTCTCTCAGTCCCAGCAGCCTCTAAGCCACACCTGGCTCCTTTCTTGTTCCTTGCCTGTTGCTCTTCATTCAGTATTTGTTTTCTAAGGTAGATATTTAGTCATGAGGCAACAAATGCCTAGTTACATAATGGCACCCAATCAATGTTTCCTTCATCAATTATTTTCCTTAAACAAATCAGGACTTTTTACCTTCACTTAAATCGAGACTTCTTTTGTATTGCAGAACAGATTTGTTGGATATTTTGCAATGGTGAAAAATACCTACAAGTTGACTCTTCCTCCAGTGAAGAAACTCACGATGAAAACAATCATTATTTATTCAATTCGTGGTAAGTGCTTTATGTATAATTGGAGACTTGGCAGGAGGGCCAATGTTCTTGCTATTCGGGAGGGTTTTCTCATGGTTATGTGCAGAGACAACCCCAACGCATAGCTGTCTTTTTGTGTAGCCTCCGGTACAAACCCCTCCCCCTGGAATTGCCCATCAGCCCAGCGCTGCTGTGGCCACGTTACCACTGCTTAGGTGTCCTCTCCCTTCCTTTCCTATCACCAATCTGGGGGGCTCCATCCCCCCTTCCCTTTCTCCTGTTCTCATTGCTGCTCTGGCCTCAGCTCAGGGTGTCCTTTTCAGAGTAGAACCTCCGAGATCAAAGGGAGGGAAGGTCCCCTGAGACCCGGAGACCACTTCTTTCTCACGCCCGTCTCTGGTTCAGGGTTTGTCTTGGGAGATGCATCCCTGTATCATTTTCTCTCCTACTCCTCTCAGAAACCTTTTTTTTCTCTTGTCTCCTGATCGCTCCCTTTCCCCGCCCTCTTCCCCCATCGTCCCCTCTCCCCCAGCAACCCCATCAGGATGTCTTAAATACCCGAACAGCAAATGAATTCTGTTTCCACAAATTCTTTTGCAAATAACTGCTGAGAACCGCTTTGGGCCAGGCCCCCTGCTCGTGTTTCTTTGCCCTTCAGGAGCCCCTGCGTGTAAGCAGAGGAGAGGAAGGTACACAGATGAAGAGCTGACCACAGTGTTGGACAGCTTCCTAGGAGAACAGCACTTAGGTCTTCCCTACCTGAACCTACAGGAACACAAAAAAGGGTTGGGAGAAACCTGGCCTCTGGGGGGCACTCTCTCAGCCCCCTAGCTGTGACCAGTTCTTACCTAGAGTAAAAGTCCTATAAACTTCAAAAGAGCTGACGATGCCTGCTTCGGGAGTGTAAGGAGGAAGAGGGGACCTGCCGTCGCCCCGAGAGGCAGAGATATTGGTCAGATCGTCCACCTCTGGCACTTGAAAGAAAAGGAAGGGAGAGGGATGGGCCTCAAGGCCATGTCTCTATTTCTCTGTCACCCGCCTAGCTTCCCTGTACAGCTCACCCTCAGGGAGGTGGAAACAGGGACCCCTCAGTGTGGAGGGGATGGGGCCTCACTCAGTGCCAGAGGCGCAGCAGGAGGTGATGCTCCTGATTCCCTAAAGCAACAGCCAGCTTGTGGAGCGCGAGGCGCGGTGCTGAGTGCCGGGCCTGTCCTGGGCCTGGCTGCGGGGCGAGGGCGCTGGCGTCCACCCGGACAGCCTGTTGCTTTTAGCCCTCTGAGGAGTCCCGCAAAGTAAGATCTAGACATGTATTTTTTAACGCTTCGTCCAATTATTCAGGAATAAGAGAACCCTTTAGAATATATGTAAAAACTGCATAGTCAAAAAAAAGTACAGTTGTTAGTTAAAATATAAAATGCTTTTTTCCAAATTATTTACATATTTCTCCCTTCTTCTCCAAATGCCCGCATCGCTGCCACTTCTTGGCAGGGGTGAGGAATTGTGAGAGTTACCACGAGCAGATTGCATGGGTTTCTGGCTTCTGGAAAGAAACTTCAGCCCAGCAGCGTGGTTTCTGTGGGAAATTTTGGTGTAGATTTCCAAACAAGCGTCGTGCAGGCAGACCCTGGAAACACAGCCTGTTCCAGCAGGAGGCTGCCTGTGTGTGTAAAGGAGCAACTGTGCGAAGGCTTTGTGGGCTGCAGAGTGCCCTAGGAGGTCCGTTCTGACTGTGACGTGTGTGTGTCACGTATGAGGGACAGGGTTGGAGTGGAGCCTCGCTCAGAACACCATCTGCCTTCGGACATCCCCAGGGTAGAGCCAGGCTTGTCCGGCAGCTGGTGGGTGGGAAGGGACAGCAGTGCCTGGCTCCCCATCGTTTCCTGCAGAAAGTGCAGTGTGAGAGGCCACCCAGGTGGCTGGTGGAGCAGCGTCCTCCTCTAGGTAATTGAAACTCAGCTCTAAAACCAAGTTGGTGGCGTGAGAGCCTGTTTTGTACCTGAGTGTATCCTCTCCCTCAGGGTCCTCTTGGTTAACAGTGGGAATCCAGGCATCCCTCGTTTTATTGCTCTTTGCTTTATTGCGCTTCGCAGACGTTGCACTTGTTCAAAAAAATGAAAGGTTTGTGACAATTCTGAGTTGTCAGATGATGGTGAGTAGTTTTTTTTTTTTTTTTTTTTAGCAATGTGGCAATCAAGTTTTTTTTATTTAATGGTTTGTGTTAGAATTTTATGTATTTATTTATTGGCTGCATTGGGTCTTTGTGGCTGCTCGCGGGCCTTCTGTAGTTGCTACTCTTCGTTGCGGTGCACGGGCTACTCGTTGCGGTGGCTTCTCTTGTTGCGGAGCACCGGCTCTAGGTGCGCGGGCTCAGTAGTTGTGGCTCGTGGGCTTAGTTGCTCTGCGGCACGTGGGATCTTCCTGGGCCAGGGTCGAACCCGTGTCGCCTGCATTGGCGGCGGATTCTTAACCACTGCGCCACCAGGGAAGTCCTGATCAAGTATTTTTTAATGAAGTTATGTACATTTTTTTAGACATAATGCCATTGCACACTAAATAGACTACAGTCTAGTGTAAACATAACTTTTTGTATGCACTGGGAAAGCAAAAAAGTTTGTGTGACTCGCTTTGTTGGGATATTCGCTGTATTGCAGTGGTCTGGAACCGAACACACAGTATCTCCGAGGTAACCCTATAACAGTATCTATACAAACCTCTGTGAGTATTAAACTATTCCAAATGGACAAAAAGGCATTTAGTCTGATGGAGTTTCGATGCATTTCTCTAACGTGAACAATGAAAATAGGAATAGTTTCTCAAACTTCTAAGCTTAAAAATGGTTTTAATAAGTTCTAGCATTTCATATATTGTCCCAGTCTGATATCATATCCGAAGACTGTGAGTTCTGTCTTCATTTTTGAATTTTACTTCACCTCTGTGGAGATACTGTTTAGTTAAAACTGTAAAGTGCAGATCTAGAGAACAGAGGAACTAACACAAATTTATAAGTACTGTAGGTGAAAACTGGTGGAGAATTTTATGGGTTTGGTTTCCTCATCTCAGGCTAACATAAAATAGAGGATTTTAAAAGTCGAATTTGAGATCCTCATAGAGGCTTCCGGACAGAAAGTTGTGCCCTTTGCAGCTGTTCTTACGGTGTGGGCCTCGGCTGGCAGAGCCCACTTAAGAAGGCCTGCCTGGTCCGCCAAAATTCTTGCTGCACCCACGTAAATAAGCAGGCCACAGCCAATGACAGCAGCCTTCTTTTGGAAGAAGAATTATCCCCTTTGAGGGAGATCAAGGTGGCGGAGTAGAAGGACTCTGAGCTTACCTCCCCCCATGAACACATCAAAAATACAACTACCTGTGGAGCTACCTGGAGGCTGGCAGAAAGGCCCTTCTACGGCCCAAGCTTTAAAGAAAAATCCGCATGGAGTCTGGTAGGAAGGGAGGAGAAGTGATCTGGTCGACACCTGCACCCTTGGTGGGGCACCCAGACGTGGAGGGGGGTGTCATGGGCTTGGGGAGCCTCCCTGGGGAGCAAGGGGTTTGAGCCACACATTTGGCATTCCAGCCCTGGGGTCTGACACCAGGAGGATGAGTCCCCTTAGCTGTTTTGAAAGCCAGTGGGGCTCAGCGGAGGCTGTACACCACTGAGCCCTCACTCAGAGAGTGAGTGGTTGCTTATACCCCCATCCTGGCAGACGCAGCAGCCTGAACACTCTGACCAGGGAGAAAGCAGCCTTGGCCAGTGCTCGGTCACTGCCCACATTTAGGAGTGAAACTACTCCAGGCCAGGGACTGACACCGCCAGCGGGAAGGAAACCAGCTCAGCAGTGAGGCACCAACCCCTCCGGCCCTGACCCAGCCTCTAACCAAGGGTGCTCAGTGGGGAAAATGTAAAACCAGCACAGAAGTGCAGCCCCAAACCCTTGAGCCCCTGCTGCATCCCAAACCAAGGTGGAGACGGCCGTGTGTCACACACAGGGTCGCACCTGGCTCCGGCTCTAGCCCCTCCATCTCCAGCCCCGCTTCCCACCAAGGTGCTGGCTGCCACCGCACCCCAGGGGCAGATGGGACCTGTGCTCACTTCTCCCACCAAAGCCACTGAGCATACGCAGACTACATAGTCCTGCACAAGGGCACGCCTTCAAGACTGGGATAGGTAACTGATTCACTTAATTTCATAGAGACAGAGAAAGGTAAACAAAATGAGAAGACAAAGGAGTATGTTTCAAATGGAAGAACAGCAACAAAAAAAAAAACCCCTAAAGAATAATCTTCCTTTGAGATGATGATCACAGCAGACTGTCAGGAAAAAGTGTGATAGATTCTGAAATGGGCAGTGTCTTCTCTAGGCCTACCTCCAGGGTTACCTTCACCTCTCATGGTCTTTAAGCTATTTTACAACTCTAAGTGGTAGAAAACTGATAATAATGCAAATAATTTTTGTACATAAAAATGCAAATAAGTTAGTTGTGTCTAGCAGAATGCAACTGATTATTGACCTGTTTTGTATTTATTTGTAAATTCATTTCATCATTCCTTATCTGCCCATAAATGTGCAGTACTTTGAAACAGCTGTAGCATTTGACTTGTTCCTTAGTAATAAGTTAAAATGTTTGACGTGTTGAAAAATGCATGTACAGGACAGTGCTGTGGTATGCAACAATTTCTATAAAACAAAAGGAGAATATATTTGTTCGTGTGTATATACATATATAAAACCTCTGGTAGAATATATATTCATATTTGATTATATATGCATAAAAAACTAGAAACTAGTAATAGGGGTTATCTGTTTGGGGCTGGAGAACTAAACAGGTGGGAGATAGGGAAAATGGAGACTTTTCACTTCATGCCTTTTATACCTTTTATTTGTAAATCGTGCAAATATACTTAAATTATTTAAAAAGTTTTAAAATGTGTGGGAATTAGTTTAAGCTCATAAAGCAATGCCCTTTTCCTGTCACGTGAGAAGTGTCTGACTTCGTTTAGCTCTACGTTTTCACTGACTTCTGGTTGACATCCGTCGAAGTTCTGCAGGTGGGTGGGACAGAGGGAACTGAGGCAGAGAAAGCCTGATTCCTCAGGACACGTTGTGTCAGTGAGAACAAGGTTAAATGAGCACAGAACAAACTGAATGTAACAGTTAAGAGTGATGGTTATATGACTTTATGAGAATATTTGTTTTAGTTCTGTACCTCTAGTTCTGTGCGTATTTAAGTGAAATATGCAGGGTGGAAGGGAAAGCTGGAAAAATTATTTGGAGGCTTGAGAAACCAGCCCTTTCATGAAATGCTGAAGTAAGTGGGTCAATTAAATTGAAAAAAGAAAGGGGAAGAAACCATTTGTCTGTAAATATATGCTGAACATAGCAGGAACATTGGGATACAGCTATCCTATATTTTCCATAAACTGGATTTAAAGTAGCGCAAGAGGAATTTAGACTATTTATTATTGAGAAACATCACAATTAGAAGTCTGAAGAAAGCAACACATCAACAAGAAAGGTTGCACATCCCCTTCCCTAATTTTTTTTTTCTATGAAGGTGAAGTGATGGGATTCTAAATTTTAGAAGCTGAACAATGTCTTTTTTTTTTTTTTTTCTCCAGCCTCATAAATTCTGCTTTAGGGGACAGAACTGAACTTGAAGCCTTGTCTTTCAAAGACAAAATCCATGCAAGAGCCCAAATGATTCAATATTGACACACTGTTAGCTGGGATAATTTTTTCTCTTTTTAATCCATATTGTTAATCGGTGAGACATTTTGATCTTTGCTCTAACCAGCCTAACTTTTTAATTTCATTCAGGTGTTGGAGAAGGCAATGGAAATGATCTAAAAGTACAAATAATAATGCAAGGACAGCCTGTCTTCTTCTGTTCTGCTTCCAAAAACTGTAGGGTAAGAGAAAGCATAGAAACTGAAAATTCTAGTGTTTGTTTTAAATCTCAGTGTCAAATCAGCATGTGGCCCTCCCCAAACCATCCCTCACCACAGGGAGAGGCTGTGTTGCTTTCTGGTTACCATCCAACTTGGTGTCCCTGGGTTTGGATTTGAGTCAAGAGTTAAATTTATTGTTCAAAATAGTGTTCAGGGGAAATAGTTTTCCAGAATATATTTTCAGTTCAGAGTGGTGCTTTGCCTTTCACTTTTCCACAAATGCCAAGCATGTTCCCAGGAATCTATCAGAGTTTTAAATTCATGGATCTGTCACTTTTAGCCATATTCTCTTCTTCTTGGTCATTTTTATTATATGGCACTGATTCTGAAATTTTAATGTGCATGAAAATCACCTAGAGACTGGTAAAGATGCAGATTCCTAAGTTATACCCCCAAAGTGTGATTCAGGAAATGTGGAAAGGGGCCCAGGAAACTCTACACTTGGCAATGTCTCAAGTGATTCTAACTCAGCTATCCTATGGGACTGCACAGTGAGAAGCAGCGCAGGGGTGTATGGATCGGGGAGGAATGTCTTTGGGACCAAATAGTCAGTTTTCTCAAAGGCTGAAGAAAAGGTTAAGACTACAAACCTTTCCTGGAGCAACAGGAAAGCTTCCTTCATGGGTGTAAGAAATATAAACTTTTATTTTTTATTTTTTTTTGCGGTACGCGGGCCTCTCACTGTTGTGGCCTCTCCCGTTGCGGAGCACAGGCTCCGGACGCGCAGGCTCAGCGGCCATGGCTCACGGGCCCAGCCGCTCCGCGGCATGTGGGATCTTCCCGGACCGGGGCACGAACCCACGTCCCCTGCATCGGCAGGCGGACTCTCAACCATGCGCCACCTGGAAAGCCCAGAAATATAAACTTTTAAGATTCTTTCTCAGGCTTTGGTCTCTAGTTCTCCTATTACCTCTCCTCTTCCTTCTTTTTACTCCCCTGACCCCCGGGAGGGGGCACTCCCCCCAGGCCTCATCCCTGGCTTTCTGTTCTTATCTCCACACATACTCTATTCTTGGTTCTACACATCCATTCCCCTCCTTTAAACTATAATATCTTCTTTCATTCACTTGACACATATGTATGAGCCCCATACATGGGGTAGACGCAGGAGCTGCAATGTGGGCATTCTTTACCCTAGCAATTCAAACACAGTTGTCAATCCAAATTTATCCAATGAACTTTTCATCTGCTTCTGCAAATGGCACCAGCATTCTCTTACTCAGACTTTCAAATCTGGTATCATCTATGATTCTCTCTCTTTTTTGTTTTTTTTTTTTTTTTTGGCGGTACGCGGACCTCTCACTACTGTGACCCACCCGTTGCAGAGCACAGGCTCCGGATGCGCGGGCTCAGCGGCCATGGCTGACGGGCCCAGCCGCTCTGCGGCATGTGGGATCTTCCCGGCCCGGGGCACGAACCCGCGTCCCCTGCATCGGCAGGCGGACTTTCAACCACTGCGCCACCAGGGAAGCCCTTTGATTCTCTCTTTGCCCGTGGCCCCTAAATCCAGTCAGTCACCAATTCCTGCTGATGAGACCACTGGAATCTCTCTTCACTCGCTCCCTTCCTGTCCCCATTTCCACTACCCGGTGTAGGACCTCATTTGCTCATGCCTAGACTTCTCCAGTGGTCTCCTTTCCTTAGCTTTCTCCTATACAGGGCAGTATATAGGGTCCTGCAATATGCATCCTGAAATACTGCTGTCAGTGTAAAAAGCTGTAGCTAGAGCAGAAGACACACTGTGTACCCACGGTCAAAGCTAGTTAATATCTTTGGCGCAATATCCTTTCTTTTTTCTGGCTGTGAGGCATGCGGGATCTTAGTTTCCCAACCAGGGATTGAACCCATGCCCCCTGCAGTGGAAGCGTGGAGTCTTAACCACTGGACCACCAGGGAAGTCCTTTTGGCTCAGTATTCTTATCTGTAAAATAAAGGTTACATCTCAAGTGTTGTGAGGATTGAATTAGATAATATATGTGAAGTTGCTTTGTGAGTTATACATCACTAAATAAATGTTAGATGTGATCATTACCAGCCCAACTTTATCACCTAGGAAATGCTCCACTCTAATCTTCAACAACTTCATTCCTATTTTCCTGGGTCTTGAATTCTCAAGATAGAGCCCTATCATACCTGAGCTTATTCGCATTAGTAACGTGGCCTGCTGTCTCCATGCCAGGTAGACTGGGTCCCCTCTGGCCCTTGGAACACAACACTCTAATTTCTGTTTCCTGTTTTTGCTGGTCTTTCCCCTCTTTCCCCTCCTCCAGCCCTGCCCTCCCAGTCCCCTGTCTGAACTGGATTCTCTTTACAGAGCTCCTCTTTTTTAAAAATTGAAGTATAATTGACATACAATATTATATTAGTTTCAGGTGTACAACATAGTGATCTGACATTTATATACATTATGAGATGATCACCGATAAGTTTAGTTACCATCTGTCACCATTTAAAGTTATTACAACATTATTGACTATATTCCCTATTCTGTATATTACATCCCCATGACTTATTTATAACTGGAAGTTTGTACCTCTTATTCCCCTTCACCTATTTCACCCATCCTCCTATCCCCTGCCAACCACCAGTTTGTTCTTTGTATCTATGAGTCAGCTTCTGTTTTATGTTCATTTGTTTTTTAGATTCTACATGTAAGTGAAATCATGCAGTATTTGTCTTTCTTTGACTTAATACACTTAGCATAATACCTTCTGAGTCCATCCATATTGTCACAAATGAAAGATTTCCTTCTTGTATGGATAATATTCATATATACATACATGTGCATATATATATATATATACAGACACATATATACCTCACATTTTCTTTGTTGATGGACTTAGGTTGCTTCCATATCTTGGCTATTGTAAATAATGCTACAGTGAACATAGGGGTGCATATATCTTTTCAAATTAGTGTTGTTGTTGATGGTTTTTTTTGGATAAATACCCTGAAGTGGAATTGTTCAATCATGTGGTAGTTCTATTTTTAATTTTTTGAGGAACCTCCATACTGTTTTCCATAGTGGCTGCACCATTTTACATTCCCACCAACAGTGAAAGAGGGTTTCTTTTTTTCCACACCTTCACCAATGTTATTTTTTGTCCTTTTGATAATAGTCATTCTGACAGGTATGAGGTGATGTTCTGGTTTTGAATTGCATTTCCCTGATGATTAGTAATGATGAGCATTTTTTCATGTGCCTGTTGGCCGTCTGTATGTCTTCTTTAGAAAAATGTCTGCTCTAGGTCCTCTGCCCATTTTTCAATTGGATTGTTTCTTGTTTTGATGTTTCTTTTTTAAGTTTTATGAGTTATTTTTATATTCTGGATATTAACGCCTATTGGATACATAATTTACAAGTATCTTCTCCCATTCAATAGATTATCTTTCCATTTTATTGCAGGATTCCTTCACTGTGCAAAAGCATTTTAGTTTGATGTCCCACTTGTTTATTTTTGCTTTTGTTGCCCTTGCCTGAGGAGACGGATCCATAAAGGTATTGCTAAGATCAAAGTCAAAGAGCTGACTGCCTATGCTTTCTTCTAGAAGTTTTATGGTTTCAGGTCTTACATTCAAATTTTTAATCCATTTTAACTTTATTGTCATATGTGGTGTAAGGTAGTGGTCCAGATTCATTCTTTTGCATGTAACTGTCCAGTTTTTCCAACACTGCTTATTGAAGAGATTGTC
Source organism: Hyperoodon ampullatus (assembly GCF_949752795.1). Classification (NCBI taxonomy): domain Eukaryota; kingdom Metazoa; phylum Chordata; class Mammalia; order Artiodactyla; family Ziphiidae; genus Hyperoodon; species Hyperoodon ampullatus. The sequence goes on from NC_136929.1 coordinate 63,101,927, forward strand.
TTTTCCACTTTGTATATTCTTGTCATCTCTGTTGTAGATTAATTGACCATAAGTGTGTGGATTTATTTCTGGCCTCTCTATTCTGTTCCATTGATCTATGTATCTGTTTTTGTTCCAGTAACATACTGTTTTGAATACTATAACTCTGTGATATAGTTTGAAGTCAGAAAAACGGATACCTCCAGTTTTGTTCTTTTAAAGATTACTGTGGCTATTTGGGGTCTTTTGTGGTTCCACACAAATTTTAGGATTCTAGTTCTGTGAAAAATGCTCTTGGTATTTTGATAGGGATTACATTGAATTTGTATATTGCTTTGGGTAGTAGCATGGACATGTTAACAATATGAATTCTTCCAATCCATAAGCACAGTATACCTCTCCATTTAATTGTGTCACATTTACATCTTTCATCGACATAGTTTTCAGAGTGCAGGTCTTTCACTTCCTTGGTTAAACTTATTCCTAAGTATTTTATTCTTTTTCATGCAATTTTACTTATTTTTTATTTATTTAAACTTTTTTATTTATTTATTTTTGGCTGTGTTGGGTCTTCGTTTCTGTGCGAGGGCTTTCTCTAGTTGCGGCGAGTGGGGGCCGCTCTTCATCATGGTGCGTGGGCCTCTCACTGTCGCGGCCTTCTCTTGTTGCAGAGCACAGGCTCCAGACGCGCAGGCTCAGTAGCTGTGGCGCATGGGCTTAGTTGCTCCGCGGCATGTGGGATCTTCCCAGACCAGGGCTCAAACCCGTGTCCCCTGCATTGGCAGGCAGATTCTTAACCATTGTGCCACCAGGGAACTCCCACGGCCTTTGTTTTTAAAAATTGGTTTTATTTTTGGGGATTTTTAAATTGAATTATAGTTGATGGACAATATTATATAAGTTACAGATGTACAACATAGTGATTCACAATTTTTAAAGGTTATACTTCATTCACAGTTATTATAAAATATTGGCTATATTCCCTGTGTTATACAATATATCTTTGTAGCTTATTTATCTTATACATAATTTGTACCTCTTAGTCCCCTACCCCTATCTTGCCCCTCCCCACGTCCATCTCCCCACTGGGAACCACTAGTTTGTTTTATATCTGTGAGTCTGTTTCTTTTGTTATATTCCCTAGTTTGTTTTATTCTTTATATTCCACATATAAAGGATATCATACAGTATTTGTCCTACTCTGACTTATTTCACTTAGCATAATACCCTCAAAGTCCATCCATGTTGTTGCAAATAGCAAATTGTTCTTTTTTATGGCTGAGTAGTATTCCACTGTGTGATATATATGTGTGTGTTTGTGCGTATATATATATCTATATATCTATATATATATCTATATATATAAAGTATATGTTTATCTATCACACAGTGGAATACTACTCATATGCCACATCTTCTTTATCCATTCATCTGTTGATGAACATTTAGGTTGCTTCCATATCTTGGCAATTGTAAATAATGCTGCTATAAACTTTGGAGTGCATGTATGTTTTCGAATTAGTGGGAGTTTTTTCTGTATACATACCCAGGAGTGGATTGCTTGGTCACATGATAGTTCTATTTTTTGGTTTTTTGAGAAGCCTCCATACTGTTTGCCACAGTCGCTGCACCAATTTACTTTCCCACCAACAGTGTATGAAGGGTCCCTTTTCTCCACATCCTTGCCAACATTGGTTGTCTTTTTTTTTTTTTTTAATCTTTATTGGAGTATAATTGCTTCACAATTCTGTGTCAGTTTCTGTTGCACAACAAAGCAAATCAGCCATATGCATACACATCCCCATATCCCCTCCCTCTTGAGCCTCCCTCCCACCCCCCCATCCCACCCCCTAGGTCATCGCAAAGTACCGAGCTGATCTCCCTGTGTTATGCTGCTCCTTCCCACCAGCCAACTGTTTTACATTCGGTAGTGTATGTATGTCGATGCTACTCTCATTTCGCCCCAGCTTTGCCCTCCCACCCCATGTTCTCAAGTCCATTTTCTATGTCTACCTCTTTTTTTTTTTTTTTTTTTTTTTGCGGTACACGGGCCTCTCACTGTTGTGGCCTCTCCCGCTGCGGAGCACAGGCTCTGGGCGCGCAGGCTCAGCAGCCATGGCTCACGGGCCTAGCCGCTCCGCGTCATGTGGGATCTTCCCGGACCGGGGCACGAACCCGTGTCCCCTGCCTCGGCAGGCAGACTCTCAACCACTGTGCCACCAGGGAAGCCCCTATGTCTACCTCTTTATTCCTGCCCTGCAACTAGGTTCATCAGTACCATATACATATATTTTTTAGATTCCATATATATGTGTTAGCATACGGTATTTGTTTTTCTCTTTCTGACTTACTTCACTCTGTACAACAGACTCTAGGTCCATCCACCTCACTACAAATAACTCAATTTCGTTTCTGTTCATGACTGAGTAATATTCCATGGTATATATGTGCCACATCTTCTTTATCCATTCAATTCATCTGTCAATGGACATTTAGGTTGGTTCCATGTTCTGGCTATTGTAAATAGTGCTGCAATGAACATTGTGGTACGTCTTTTTTTTTTTTGGCTGTGTTGGGTCTTTGCTGTGCATGGGCTTTCTTTAGTTGCAGTGAGCAGGGGCTACTCTTCGTTGCGGTGCACGGGCTCTTTTGCGGTGGCTTCTCGTGTTGCAGAGCACGGTCTCTAGGCGCCTGGGCTTCAGGAGTTGTGGCTTGTGGGCTCTGGAGCGCAGGCTCAATAGTTGTGGTGCACGAACTTAGTTGCTCCACGGCATGTGGGATCTTCCCGGACCAGGGCTCGAACCTATGTCCCCTGCATTGGCAGGCGGATGTTTAACCACTGCGCCACCAGGGAAGCCCCATGTCTCTTTTTGAATTATGGTTTTCTCAGGGTATATGCCCAGTAGTGGGATTGCTGGGTCATATGGTAGTTCTATTTGTAATTTTTTAAGGAACCTCCGTACTGTTCTCCATAGTGGCTGTATCCATTTACATTCCCAGCTACAGTGCATGAGGGTTCCCTTTTCACCACACTCTTTCCAGCATTTATTGTTTCTAGATTTTTTGATAATGGCCATTTTGACTGGCATGAGGTGACCTCATTGTAGTTTTGATTTGCATCTCTCTAATAATTAGTGATGTTGAGCATCTTTTCATGTGCCTCTTGGCCATCTGTATGTCTTTCTTGTGAAATGTCTATTTAGGTCTGCCGCCCATTTTTTAACTGCACTGTTGTTGTTTGTTTGTTTGTTTGTTTTTTACGGTACGCGGGCCTCTCACTGCTGTGGCCTCTCCTGTTGCAGAGCACAGGCTCCGGACGCACAGGCTCAGCCGCTGTGGCTCACGGGCCCAGCCACTCTGCGGCATGTGGGATCCTCCTGGACCGGGGCACAAACCCGCGTCCCCTGCATTGGCAGGTGGACTCTCAACCACTGCGCCACCAGGGAAGCCCTGTTTTTTTGATATTGAACTCCTTGAGCTGTTTGTATATTTTGGAGGTTAATCCTTTGTCCATTGTTTCATTTGCAAATATTTTCTCCCATTCTGAGGGTTGTCTTTTCATCTTGTTTATGGTTTCCTTTGCTGCGCAAAAGCTTTTAAGTTTAATTAAGTCCCATTTGTTTATTTTTGTTTTTATTTCCGTTACTCTAAGAGGTGGGTCCAAAAAGATCTTGCTGTGGTTCATGACTGTCAGAGTGTTTTTCCTATGTTTTCCTCTAAGCGTTTATAGTGTCTGGTCTTACATTTAAGTCTTTAATCCATTTGGCGTTTATTTTTGTGTATGGTGTTAGGTAGTGTTCTAATTTCAGTCTTTTATATGTAGCTGTGCAGTTTTCCCAGCACCACTTATTGAAGAGGCTTGTCTTCTTTTTGATGATAGCCATTCTGACAGGTTTGAGGAGATGTCTCATTGTGGTTTTAATTTGCATTTATCTGATGATTAACAACGTTGAGCATCTTTTCATGTGCCTGTTGGTCATCTGCACGTCCTCTCTGGAAAAATCTCTATTCAGGTCTTCTGCCCATTTTTTAATTGCCTTTTTTTTTTTAATGTTGAGTTGTAGGAGCTGCTTATATATTTTGGATATTAACGCCTTATCAGTCATATCATTTGCAAATATTTTTCCCCATTCAGTAGGTTGTCTCTTCATTTTGTCATTGGTTTCCATTGCTATGTAAAAGCTTATATGCTTAATTAGGTCCCATTTATTTTTGCTTTTGTTTCATTTGATTTAGGAGACAGATCCAAAGAATTATTGCTCTAATTTACATCAAAGAGTGTTCTGCTTACGTTTTCCTCTAGGAGTTTTATAGTATCCAGTCTTACATTTAGGTCTTTAATCCATTTTGAGTTTTTGTACATGGTGTTAGAGAATGTTCTTTTACATGTGGCTGTCCTACAGCCTTTGTTTTAAAGTCTGTTTTGTATAATATAAGTATTGCTACCCCACATTTTTGTTTCTATTTGCATGGAATATTTTTTTGTATCCCTTCACTTTCAGTCTGTGTGTGTCTTTAGATCAGAAGTGAATCTCTTGTAGGCAGCCTATAGATGGGTCTTTTTTTTTTTTTTTTAATCCATCAGTCACCCTATGTCTTTTGATTGAAGAATTTACATTTAAAGTGATTATTGATAGGTTGTACTCAATACCATTTTGTGAATTATTTTCTGGTTGTTTTTGCAGTTCTTCTATGTTCCTTCTTCTCTTGCTGTCTTCCTTTGGAATTTGATAACTTTCTTTAGCATTATGTTTGAATTCCTTTTTCTAATTTTTCTCAATATTAGGTTTTTGGTTTGTGGTTAATTTGAGGTTCGTGTATAGCAGCCTATGTGTATAGCAGTCTATTTTAAGTTGATTACTTAAGTTCTACATTTTTACTCCCCCCACTCCATGTTTTATGTTTTTGATACATTTTACATCTTTTGATTTTGTATACCTACTAATTATTGTAGTTATAGTTGATTTTACAACTTTTGTCTTTAAACTTTATAACCTTTGTAAGTGGTTGATCCACTGCCTTTACTCTACATTTGCTTTTACCAGGGAGATTTTTCCTTTCACATGTTTTCTGATTTCTAGTAATGGCCTTTTCTTTCTTCCTTAAAGAAGTCCTTTTAACATTTCTTGTACGACTGGTTCAGTGGTGAACTCCTGTAGTTTCTGCTTGTCAGGGAAACTTTATACCTCCTTCAATTCTGTACAATAACCTTGCCGGATAGAGTATTCTTGATTGTAAGTTTTTCCCTCTCAGTACTTTGAATATATTGTGCCACTCGCTTATGGCCTGTAAAGTTTCTGCTGAAAAATCAGCTGATAGTCTTATAGGGATTCCCTTGTACATCACTAGTTGTTTTTCCATTCTTTTGCACCTAATATGCTCTTGACTCCATCTACTGTATTGTTCCTTTCAGTAATTGTATTCTTCAGCTCTGATTGGTTCTTTTTTATATCTCTTTGTTGAAGTTCTCACTGTGTTCATTCTTCTTCCAAGTTTGGTGTGTATCTTTATGGGTATTTGAACACTATCAGGTTGATGACTTATGTCCATTTCGTTGGTTCTTATCCCAAAGTTTTGTCTTGTTCTTTGATTTGGAACATATTCCTGTCTCCTCATTTGTTTCTGTGTATTAGGTAGATTAGCTACATCTTCTGGTTTTGAAGAAGGTTTTGTAGGTGGTTTCCTGTGGGGCCCAGAAGAGCAATCCCTGCTAGTCACCAGAGCCAGGGATGTTTTCTGTGTGGGCGGCATGTGCCCGTCCTGTTGTATGGTGCCACAGTTGCTGCAGTCACACTGGTGGAAGGGGCTGGCCCCCAAGCCAGCTGCCTGTGTGGCCTGGCCCCAGCTGCTGCACATTCACTGGTGGACAAGGCTGGCCCCAGTGTGGCTGGCTGTGGGGCCCAACCACAACAGTTGCAGGTACAGTTGTGAGTGGGATTGGCTCCCACCCTGGGAGGAGGGGGACTATAACCAGCCAAGGACTCCCGCTGGATATGGCAGGGTGGCAGCTGCTTTGGAGGGGTGCCAGCTGGGAGGAGCTGCTTTGGGCAGGAAAGGTCTGCAGGGGAATGCTGGTGTTGGGGTGAGTGGTGGTAGCAAGGTAGATGGCAAATGTTTTGAAATGGCACCTGCCAGTGCTGGGCCAGCCTAGGTAGAAGGAGAATTTTTTAAATGATGCCCACCAGCACTTTGTTGCCCAGAGGCGTTTCTTCCCCCCCTTTGGCACTCACCCTCAAGTTCATGAATGTACTTCACATACGGCCTGGGCACTTTGCAAAGTGCTGCCTCTGTCCTGGGACTCAAAGTGAGTGAATTTGTGTGTGTGCCCTTTAAGAGCAGAGTCTTGGTTTCCTACAGCTCTCCTGGATACAAGCCCTGCTGGTTTTCAAAACCAGATGTTCTGGGGGCTCATTGTCCTGGTGCAGGTCCCCAGGGCTGGGGTGCCTGATGTGGGGCTCAAACCCCTCTCTCCTTAGGGAGAACCTCCGTGTTCTTGAGGTCCCCTCCCACTTGGGGGTAGCCGTGTTGGGGGTATGGGTCCTGCTGAGACCACATCTCTGCCCTCCTCCTGTCTCAATGTGTTTTTTTCTTTATATCCTTAGTTGTAGGAGAGCTGTTCTGCTAGTCTTCAGGTCTTTCTCAAGGAGAGCTGTTGCACACGTAGCTGTAGTTGTGGAGTGTCCGTGGCAGCATCTTCCTACTCCACCATCTGGATCCCGCCTCAGTGCTCCTCTTCATTTATACAAATCCTTCCACGCCCATCTCAGTTTCTACCTCCTCGGTGACACTTTCTCATTCTACGCCTGTTAGCCTCCCTGAAGCACACAGCTGCACCCTTACTCTTCATCATACAGCTTAACACGTAGTTCTATGCTATTCTGCTATTGTTCCTGATGTGTTTTACTTCCTGAAGCATCAACGGAGTCTTCACTTTGTTTTGTATTTTTCACAGGGCCTAGCACAGACCTTTCTCACTGTGGGGGTCATTATCATACAAGGGTGTATCCGTAACAAATAATCAGTATAGCTTCAGAGTCGTTCATTCCAGAAACTTGGCCTACCTTTGGTCACTCCATCCAGCAGTCTGCTACTGACAAGGCCTAGGATCCCATCAGCAAACACATTTTTGATAAAATGTGAGCAACTAGGCATTGCTTTTTAAATACGCCTACTAGCTTTAAAATTGAGCTTCTTATGTATTCCCAACATATGAAAATTAGGTGACACACATTCAACACTAATGTTTACTTGGTTAAAGTCTAATAGAAAATTGAATACCTTGCTTTTCAAGTGTTCCACCATAACCCTCAACCACGATGGCCTGTTAAAAATGTTACCAGTATTGCAACTTTATAGAAATAAATATTAACATTTATACATGTAGTCATTGGGCTATGAGACCAAGAGTACATGATTAAATAGAAGAAGCCTCAGTAAGTGAACGTGAACTTCACTGTTGTCTCATTATCAGTTAAGTTTATAGTTCTGAATTCCATGTGTTCATCCACAGATGGTTCATGATGCTGAAACAGACAGAGTAATAATTAATCTATCCAACTGTCCAGCTCTGTATGATGAGGTGAAAGTGAAATTTCTCTCTTCTTCTTCGGTGAGTAATCAAGAAACAATCTATGCTGCTAATCTTGTCTAGTCTTCTGAATGATTCTGGTTTGGGATTTCCTTTGCTACAATTCCCAACAAGGGAGATGACAGGAGATGTCAACCCCTAGTCAGGGATGGGGAGATGAAACAAGTCAGATTTCTATATCGAATTTTTTTGTAAAAAGAAAATATGTAATTAAATATATTTTTGCTCATTTGTTTTCTAAATTATATACAATTTGCATGTATTAATTTTCAAATAAGAAAAAAATACAAAAACCCAGATGTTAAAAACAAAAAAAACCCCCAAGGTATAAAGTACATAGCAGTGATATTTTTGGTTTGTATCTTTAAAACACATTGCTCCCCATAACTTATAAAATACGTTAAAGTGAGGGAGATTTTGCTTTCCTCTCAATTGATGTATAATTCATTTAAAGTAGCATATTTAATCCAATATTTATGAAAAATAATATCTGCCATTGTCATTACAGTATAATTGATGTTACCATTTATCAAATGTTTGTCTGATTATTCTGTATATAGCAAATTTCTAAGCCCCAATAGTTTCATTTTCCTATTAAATCATCAACCAGATCCGCCAACGTATAACTGTGTTTGCTCAATTTAAAGCTTATTTCCTGTGCCCTCCTGCATCCCCTGCTTTCTCCCTGTTGGCGGAGAATTTACTAAGTTTGAAATGGTACATGTGTTGAAGCAAGTGGCTGGGATAGCTCCCCTTGAATAACGGAGCCAGTCTGAATTCTCTGAATCAGTGGTCTCTAAGCAGAAGCACTGGTGTAGGGGCACTAGCTAAGGGGATGTTGGTGATACCTGGCCTTTGTGATTGTCAAGGGTCATGAGATGAAAGCACTTTCAGAAATCTTAGGTATTTCTATCATCATCAATCGTGGTTAATTATCCAATGTAGCTGCTCCTTGTAGGAACGGATGATATTATTGGGGCAGAAATAGACATAGGTACTTAGTAGATTCCGTTTAGCACTATCCGAACGAGATTAAAAGACCAGTGTCTAAATTTATAAATATCTATCATAGAGAAAATACATGTCCTTAAAAATTTTGCTAGAAATGGCGAGAGAAAGGAACAGCAATCTCTCAAAGTCTCTGTCTTGGTGTCTTGAGTATAATGTTGACGGTAAGTGCTGCATATTCAATAGCTGCAGTTATTTGATGAATGTACAGATGAATAAAGGAAGGGATTTTAATCCCTTTGGAAAGATTATTTTTCACAGTAAAATGGAAACTAAGAACTAATTTTTGTTTTTACCATGTCTTTTTAGGCTCTTCCTAAATACTATGACAACTGTCCATTTTTCTTTTGGTTCCATACGTCATTTATACAAAATAACAGGTATGGCTATGGTATAATCCAGTAGAAACAGCTTAGTCTCGAATGTTTATGTAAGAGGTAATGACAAGTCTTTTGCTAATTGCCATAAGCCCAATTTATAGAAACCAAAAAATCCTTGAGTCACTGTTCTTCATTGCCTTCCTTATTGTGATCTGATTATTTTAAAAATATGCCTATTTTTTTAACATCTTTATTGGAGTATAATTGTCTTACAATGTTGTGTTAGTTTCTGCTGTATAACAAAGTGAATCAGCTATATGTATACATATATCCCCATACCCCCTCCCTCTTGCATCTCCCTCCCACCATCCCTATCCCACCCCTCGAGGTGGACACAAAGCACCGAGCTGATCTCCCTGTGCTATGCAGCTGCTTCCCACTAGCTAGCTATTTTACACCTGGTAGTATATACAAATCCATGCCACTCTCTCACTTCTTCCCAGCTTACCCTTCCCCCTCCCCGTGTCCTCAAGTCCATTCTCTATGTCTGTCTTTATTCCTGCCCTGTCCCTAGGTTCATCAGAACCAATTTTTTAGATTCCATATATATGTGTTAGCATACAGTATTTGTTTTTCTCTTTCTGACTTACTTCACTCCGTATTATAGACTCTAGGTCCAATCACCTCACTACAAATAACTTGATTGTTTCTTTTTATGGCTAATATTCCATTGTATATATGTGCCACATCTTTTTTCTTGTTGTTGTTGTTTTAACATCTTTATTGGAGTATAATTGCTTTACAATGGTGTGTTAGTTTCTGCTTTATAACAAAGTGAATCAGTTATACGTATACGTATGTTCCCATATCTCTTCCCTCTTAAGCTTCCATCTCTCCCACCCTCCCTATCCCACCCCTCTAGGTGGTCACAAAGCTGATCTCCCTGTGCTATGTGGCTGCTTCCCATTAGCTATCTATTTTACATTTGGTAGTGTATATATGTCCATGCCACTCTCTCACTTTGTCACAACTTACCCTTCCCCCTCCCCATATCCTCAAGTCCATTCTCTAGTAGGGCTGTGTCTTTATTCCTGTCTTGCCCCTAGGTTCATAGTGACTTTTTTTTTTTTTTAGATTCCATATATATGTGTTGGCATACGGTATTTTTCTCTTTCTGACTTATTTCACTCTGTATGACAGACTCTAGGTCCATCCACCTCACTACAGATAACTCAATTTCATTTCTTTTTATGGCTGAGTAATATTCCATTACATATATGTGCCACATCTTCTTTATCCATGCACCTGTTGATGGACACTTAAGGTTGCTTCCATGTCTTGACTATTGTAAACAGAGCTGCAATGAACATTGTGGTACATGACTCTTTTTGAATTATGGTTTTCCTCAGGGTATATGCCCAGTAGTGGGATTGCTGGGTCATATGGTAGTTCTATTTGTAGTTTTTTAAGGAACCTCCATACTGTTCTCCATAGTGGCTGTACCAATTTACATTCCCACCAACAGTGCAAGAGGGTTCCCTTTTCTCCACACCCTCTCCAGCATTTATTGTTGGTAGATTTTTTGATCATGGCCATTCTGACTGGTGTGAGGTGACACCTCATTGTTATTTTGATTTGAATTTCTCTAATGATTAGTGATGCTGAGCATTCTTTCATGTGTTTGTTGCCACTGTGTATATCTTCTTTGGAGAAATGTCTTTTTAGGTCTTCTGCCCATGTTTGGATTGGGTTGTTTGTTTTTTTGATATTGAGCTTCATTTTTCATATTGAGCTTGTATATTTTGGAGATTAATCCTCTGCCAGTTGCTTCATTTGCAAATATTTTCTCCCATTCTGAGGGTTGTCTTTTCAACTTGATTATGGTTTCCTTTGCTGTGCAAAAGCTTTGAAGTTTCATTAGGTGCCATTTTTTGTTTGTTTTTATTTCCATTTCTCTAGAAGGTGGGTCAAAAAGGATCTTGCTGTGATTTATGTCATAGTGTTCTTCCTATGTTTTCCTCTAAGAGTTTTATAGTGCCTGGCCTTACATTTAGGTTTCAAATCCATTTTGAGTTTATTTTTGTGTATGGTGTTAGGAAGTGTTCTAATTTCATTCTTTGACACGTGGCTGTCCAGTTTTCCCAGCACCACTTATTGAAGAGGCTGTCTTTTCTCCATTGTATATTCTTGCCTCCTTTATCAAAGATAAGGTGACCATATGTGTGTGAGTTTATCTCTGGGCTTTCTACCCTGTTCCATTGATCTGTATTTCTGTTTTTGTGTGAGTACCATACTGTCTTAATTACTATAGCCTTGTCATATAGTCTGAAGTCAGGGAGCCAGATTCCTCCAGCTCCGTTTTTATTTCTCAAGATTACTTTGGCTATTTGGGGTCTTTTGTGTTTCCATACAAACTGTGAAATTTTTTGCTATAGTTTTGTGAAAAATGCCATTGGTAGTTTGATAATTGCATTGAGTCTGTAGATTGCTTTGGGTAGTATACTCATTTTCACAATGTTGATCCTTCCAACCCAAGAACATGGTATATCTCTCCATCTGTTTGTATCCTCTTTAATTTCTTTCATCAGTGTCTTACATTTTTCTGCATACAGGTCTTTTGTCTCCTTAGGTAGGTTTATCCCTAGGTATTTTATTCTTTTTGTTTGCAGTGGTGAATGGGAGTGTTTCCTTAATTTCTCTTTCAGATTTTTCATCCCTAGTGTATAGGAATCAAGACATTGCTGTGAATTTTGGATCCTGCTACTTTACCAAATTCATTGACTAGCTCTAGTACTTTTCTGGTAGCATCTTTAGGATTCTCAATGTATAGTATCATGTCATCTGCAAATAGTGACAGTTTTACTTCTTTTCCGATTTGGATTCCTTTTCTTCTCTGATTGTAAAAATATGGCTATTCTTGAGACCCACTGTTGCATTATCCTCAAGGTCCATGCCATAGGACTGTGTTATAAAACATACTAGAAGCAGATCTTGAGTGTGGCAACAAATCCCTCCCATGAAAGTTTAATATGAGTTTGTTCAGTACCTTGAATATGGCAGGTCCTCAGTACGTGTGGATTTACTGATGACTGACCAACACCAAATTCTGTGCCACAGGAAGGTGTCATCCAGGGAGGCTTCAGCTAGTTTAAAAGCGAGTTGACACACTTACATCTAGGGCAGAAGTTATAAGACACAGTAAGTATCAGTGAGGACAGCTTTTAAAAAATCAGTAATAGTCTCCCATTTAAAACTGATTTTCTTATAACTAAATCGGGTAATCTATTTTTAAAAAGTAATTGATTTGAAGAGTATTCCAAAGAACCTCTATCATATCTGAAACTCATTCCTGAATCTAGAAGTTCTCCACGTCTTCTATTCTGTGGTGCTGAAAATTTGAGGTTGGTATCACCATACCATTCAATACAAAAGGAAAGATAACATTCAAAAAACCATACAGAAGAGTTTTGAAGAAGTGGTTATGATTGTATGTGGCATGAATTGACAGTTCCCATGACATACAATCCTAGCCTTTTCTTCAAATGTAGACTAATCTAATCCCACCTCAAGTCCACTAAGGTGCTGGTAAATAAAAACCTAGACTAAACACCTACAATGCACACACATTTAGTGGATATTGATAGAGTGAACTTTGGATTTGATGGAACATTTTTACCAATTTGTCCCCTGGATGTATCCAGACAGAAAACTGCGACTTATAACATGAGCGAAGTCCCTCAAATAGACATCGAGGTGGAACTTCATTTGGTACTACTTCTCAAAAGTGGTTCTTGCTAAAGGGCACAGTTTTTTCCTTTAAAACACCATGTTCCTAGTAGAGAAGCAACATGCTAGATCACTTTTCTCCTCACTTTTATACTTTCTGAAGATTTAACGTGTGAATGTCCATACTCCTTGGTAAAGCTGTTTTTATTATGCGACTTAATTTACCCAAAATGCCAACTTCATCATTTAAAAGACACTTGTTGTTACTGGGTTGTAATATACATCTAGTCTGCTTTATCACATATAGAAATTAAATATAGATGTTCATTCCATAAAAGGCAATATTAAAAGGATCAGTGATACGTTCTTACTGAAGGTCATGATATTTTTGTGTCTTAAGAGAGAAAGTGGGAGAGCTGGTCTTTGAAAGCTAATTAGATGCAGAGGAGGGGTCGAGACTGATGGTGGCCAGCAAGGCTTTTTTTTTTTAAAGCTCTAACAAGGGTGTCCTACAGCATGGCTTTTCTGTTAGTCCTACAATAAAATGTAATTTTTTTTTCTATTCTAGGCTTTATCTTTCAAGAAGTGAATTGGATAATCCCCACAAACCAAAAACATGGAAAATTTACCATCCAGAGTTTGCAGTCGAGGTCTATTTTGATGACGTGACCAACTGTAGTTCCCCTTCTGGCTAGAATCATGTTCTTCCCAATCCGTGCTACCTATTAAACCTATTTCCTTGCTGATGTATTTACATATATATATATATATATATACATATATCCTTGAGAACTGTATTAAATATATACAAGGGAGAATGTCAATGGCAATCGTTTTTTTTGAAAGAAGTAACAGTTTTCATTTGTATTGAGATAAATTTGAAACAGTACACAGGAACGTCAGTTGTCACTTAAGGACTCAGAAATAAAACTTTCCTATCAAAGTAACATATTTATAAATTGTGATTACCCCCAATACTGTGGGTTTATTTACTTATATATTTTTGGACAAGTATTCATTCCCTGCTTTGTTTTTATTTTATTTTATTTTATTTTATTTATTTATTTTTTTTATTTTTTGCTTTATAACAAATTTAATCGGTTATACATATACATATGTTCCCATATCCCCTCCCTTTTGCGTCTCCCTCCCACCCTCCCTATCCCACCCCTCCAGGCGGTCACAAAGCACCGAGCTAATCTACCTGTGCCATGCAGCTGCTTCCCACTAGCTATCTACCTTACGTTTGGTAGTGTATATATGTCCATGCCGCTCTTTCGCTTTGTCACAGCTTACCCTTCCCCCTCCCCATATCCTCAAGTCCATTCTCTAGTAGGTCTGTGTCTTTATTCCTGTCTTACCCCTATGTTCTTCATGACATTTTTTCCCTTAAATTCCATATATATGTGTCAGCATACAGTATTTGTCTTTCTCTTGCTGACTTACTTCACTCTGTATGACAGACTCTAGGTCCATCCACCTCATTACAAATAGCTCAATTTCATTTCTTTTTATGGCTGAGTAATATTCCATTGTATATATGTGCCACATCTTCTTTATCCATTCATCCGATGATGGACACTTAGGTTGTTTCCATCTCCGGGCTATTGTAAATAGGGCTGCTATGAACATTTTGGTACATATCTCTTTTTCAATTACGGTTTTCTTAGGGTATATGCCCAGTAGTGGGATTGCTGGGTCATATGGTAGTTCTATTTGTAGTTTTTTAAGGAACCTCCATACCGTTCTCCATAGTGGCTGTACCAATTCACATTCCCACCAGCAGTGCAAGAGTGTTCCCTTTTTTCCACACCCTCTCCAGCATGTATTGTTTCTAGATTTTTTGATGATGGCCATTCTGACTGGTGTGAGATGATATCTCATTGTAGTTTTGATTTGCATTTCTCTAATGAGTAAAGATGTTGAGCATCCTTTCATGTGTTTCTTGGCAGTCTGTATATCTTCTGTGGAGAAATGTCTATTTAGGTCTTCTGCCCATTTTTGCATTGGGTTGTTTGTTTTTTTGTTACTGAGCTGCATGAGCTGCTTATAAATTTTGGAGATTAATCCTTTGTCAGTTGCTTCATTTGCAAATATTTTCTCCCATTCTGAGGGTTGTCTTTTGGTCTTGTTTATGGTTTCCTTTGCTGTGCAAAAGCTTTGAAGTTTCATTAGGTCCCATGTGTTTATTTTTGTCTTTATTTCCATTTCTCTAGGAGGTGGGTCCAAAAGGATCTTGCTGTGATTTATGTCATAGAGTGTTCTGCCTATGTTTTCCTCTAAGAGTTTGGTAGTGTCTGGCCTTACATTTAGGTCTTTAATCCATTTTGAGCTTATTTTTGTGTATGGTGTTAGGGAGTGATCTAATCTCATACTTTTACATGTCCCTATCCAGTTTTCCCAGCACCATTTATTGAAGAGACTGTCCTTTCTGCACTGTACATTCCTGCCTCCTTTATCAAAGATAAGGTGACCATATGTGTGTGGGTTTATCTCTGGGCTTTCTATCCTGTTCCAGTGATCTATCTTTCTGTTTTTGTGCCAGTACCATACTGTCTTGATTACTGTAGCTTTGTAGTATAGTCTGAAGTCAGGGAGCCTGATTCCTGCAGCTCCATTTTTCGTTCTCAAGATTGCTTTGGCTATTCGGGGTCTTTTGTGTTTCCATACAAATTGTGAAATTTTTTGCTCTAGTTCTGTGAAAAATGCCAGTGGTAGTTTGATAGGGATTGCCTTGAATCTGTAGATTGCTTTGGGTAGTAGAGTCATTTTCACAATGTTGATTCTACCAATCCAAGAACATGGTACATCTCTCCTTCTATTTGTATCATGTTTCATTTCTTTCATCAGTGTCTTATAATTTTCTGCATACAGGTCTTTTGTCTCCTTAGGTAGGTTTATTCCTAGATATTTTATTCTTTTTGTTGCAATGGTAAATGGGAGTGTTTCCTTGATTTCACTTTCAGATTTTTCATCATTAGTATATAGGAATGCCAGAGATTTCTGTGCATTAATTTTGTATCCTGCAACTTTACCAAATTCATTGATTAGCTCTAGTAGTTTTCTGGTAGCATCTTTAGGATTCTCTATGTATAGTATCATGTCATCTGCAAACAGTGACAGCTTTACTTCTTCTTTTCCAATTTGGATTGCTTTTATTTCCTTTTCTTCTCTGATTGCTGTGGCTAAAACTTCCAAAACTAGGTTGAATAAGAGTGGTGAGAGTGGGCAACCTTGTCTTGTTCCTGATCTTAGTGGAAATGGTTTCAGTTTTTCACCATTGTGGATGATGCTGGCTGTGGGTTTGTCATATATGGCCTTTATTATGTTGAGGAAAGTTCCCTCTATGCCTACTTTCTGCAGGGTTTTTATCATAAATGGGTGTTGAATTTTGTCGAAAGCTTTCTCTGCATCTATTGAGATGATCATATAGTTTTTCTCCTTCAATTTGTTAATATGGTGTATCACGTTGATTGATTTGCATATATTGAAGAATCCTTGCATTCCTGGAATAAACCCCACTTGATCATGGTGTATGATCCTTTTAATGTGCTGTTGGATTCTGTTTGCTAGAATTTTGTTGAGGAATTTTGCATCTATGTTCATCAGTGATATTGGCCTGTAGTTTTCTTTCTTTGTGACATCCTTGTCTGGTTTTGGTATCAAGGTGATGGTGGCCTCGTAGAATGAGTTTGGGAGTGTTCCTCCCTCTGCTATATTTTGGAAGAGTTTGAGAAGGATAGGTGTTAGCTCTTCTCTAAATGTTTGATAGAATTCTCCTGTGAAGCCATCTGGTCCTGGGCTTTTGTTTGTTGGGAGATTTTTTATCACAGTTTCAATTTCAGTGCTTGTGATTGGTCTGTTCATATTTTCTATTTCTTCCTGATTCAGTCTTGGCAGGTTGTGCATTTCTAAGAATTTGTCCATTTCTTTCAGGTTGTCCATTTTATTGGCATAGAGTTGCTTATAGTAATCTCTCATGATCTTTTGTATTTCTGCAGTGTCAGTTGTTACTTCTCCTTTTTCATTTCTAATTCTATTGATTTCAGTCTTCTCCCTTTTTTTCTTGATGAGTCTGGCTAATGGTTTATCAATTTTGTTTATCTTCTCAAAGAACCAGCTTTTAGTTTTATTGATCTTTGCTATCGTTTCCTTCATTTCTTTTTCATTTATTTCTGATCTGATTTTTATGATTTCTTTCCTTCTGCTAACTTTGGGATGTTTTTGTTCTTCTTTCTCTAATTGCTTTAGGTGCAAGGTTAGGTTGTTTATTCGAGATGTTTCATGTTTCTTAAGGTGGGATTGTATTGCTATAAACTTCCCTCTTAGAACTGCTTTTGCTGCATCCCATAGGTTTTGGGTCGTCGTGTCTCCATTGTCATTTGTTTCTAGGTATTTTTTAGTTTCCTCTTTGAGTTCTTCAGTGATCACTTCGTTATTAAGTAGTGTATTGTTTAGCCTCCATGTGTTTGTATATTTTACAGCTCTTTTCCTGTAATTGATATCTAGTCTCATAGCATTGTGGTCAGAAAAGATACTTGATACAATTTCAATTTTGTTAAATTTACCAAGGCTTGATTTGTGACCCAAGATATGATCTATCCTGGAGAATGTTCCATGAGCACTTGAGAAAAATGTGTATTCTGTTGTTTTTGGATGGAATGTCCTATAAATATCAATTAAGTCCATCTTGTTTAATGTATCATTTAAAGCTTGTGTTTCCTTATTTATTTTCATTTTGGATGATCTGTCCTTTGGTGAAAGTGGGGTGTTAAAGTCCCGTAGTATGATTGTGTTACTGTCGATTTCTCCTTTTATGGCTGTTAGTATTTGCCTTATGTATTGAGGTGCTCCTATGTTGGGTGCATAAATATTTACAATTGTTATATCTTCTTCTTGGATCGATCCCTTGATCATTATGTAGTGTCCTTCTTTGTCTCTTCTAGTAGTCTTTATTTTAAAGTCTATTTTGTCTGATATGAGAATTGCTACTCCAGCTTTCTTTTGGTTTCCATTTGCATGGAATATCTTTTTCCATCCCCTTACTTCCAGTCTGTATGTGTCTCTAGGTCTGAAGTGGGTCTCTTGTAGACAGCATATATATGGTTCTTGTTTTTGTATCCATTCAGCCAATCTGTGTCTTTTGGTGGGAGCATTTAGTCCATTTACATTTAAGGTAATTATTGATATGTATGTTCCTATTCCCATTTTCTTAATTGTTTTGGGTTCGTTATTGTAGGTCTTTCCCTTCTGTTGTGTTTCTTGCCTAGAGAGGTTCCTTTAGCATTTGTTGTAAAGCTGGTTTGGTGGTGCTGAACTCTCTCAGATTTTGCTCGTCTGTAAACGTTTTAATTTCTCCATCAAATCTGAATGAGATCCTTGCTGGGTAGAGTAATCTTGGTTGCAGGTTTTTCTCCTTCATCACTTTAATTATGTCCTGCCACTCCCTTCTGGCTTGTAGAGTTTCTGCTGAGAGATCAGCTGTTATCCTGATGGGGATTCCCTTGTGTGTTATTTGTTGTTTTTGCCTTGCTGCTTTTAATATGATTTCTTTGTGTTTAATTTTTGACAGTTTGATTAATATGTGTCTTGGCGTATTTCTCCTTGGATTTATTCTGTATGGGACTCTCTGTGCCTCCTGGACTTAACTATTTCCTTTCCCATATTAGGGAAGTTTTCAACTATAATCTCTTCAAATATTTTCTCAGTCCCTTTCTTTTTCTCTTCTTCTTCTGGAACCCCTATAATTCGAATGTTGGTGCGTTTAATGTTGTCCCAGAGGTCTCTGAGACTGTCCTCTGTTCTTTTCATTCTTTTTTCTTTATTTTGCTCTGCAGCAGTTATTTCCACTATTTTATCTTCCACCTCACTTATCCGTTCTTCTGCCTCAGTTATTCTGCTATTGATCCCATCTAGAGTATTTTTTATTTCATTTATTGTGTTTTTAATCGATGCTTGATTCATCTTTAGTTCTTCTAGGTCCTTGTTAACTGTTTCTTGCATTTTGTCTATTCTATTTCCAAGATTTTGGATCTGGGAAATAGAATCTTGGATCATCTTTACCATCATTATTCTGAATTCTTTTTCAGGTAGACTGCCTATTTCCTCTTCATTTGTGAGGTCTGGTGGGTTTTTATCTTGCTCCTTCTCCTGCTGTGTGTTTTTCTGTCTTCTCATTTTGCTTATGTTACTGTGTTTGGGGTCTCCTTTTTGCAGGCTGCAGGTTCGTAGTTCCCGTTGTTTTTGGTGTCTGTCCCCAGTGGCTAAGGTTGGTTTAGTGGGTTGTGTAGGCTTCCTGGTGGAGGGGACTAGTGCCTGTGTTGTGGTGGATGAGGCTGGATCTTGTCTTTCTGGTGGGCAGGTCCACGTCTGGTGGTGTGTTTTGGGGTGTCTGTGGACTTTTTATGATTTTAGGCCACCTCTCTGCTAATGCGTGGCGTTGTGTTCCTGTCTTGCTAGTTGTTTGGCATAGGGTGTCCAGCACTGTAGCTTGCTGGTCGTTGAGTGAAGCTGGGTGCTGGTGTTGAGATGGAGATCTCTGGAAGATTTTCGCCGTTTGATATTATGTGGAGCTGGGAGGTCTCTTGTGGACCAGTGTCCTGAAGTTGGCTCTCCCACCTCAGAGGCACAGCACTGATTCCTGGCTCCTCAATTTGGGATGATTTGTTGTCTATTCATGTATTCCACAGATGCAGGGTACATCAAGTTGATTGTGGAGCTTTAATCCGCTGCTTCTGAGGCTGCTGGGAGAGGTTTCCCTTTCTCTTCTTTGTTCTCACAGCTGCTGGGTCTCAGCTTTGGATTTGGCCCCGCTTCTGCGTGTAGGTCGCCGGAGGGCGTCTGTTCTTCGATCAGACAGGACAGGGTTAAAGGAGCAGCCTCTTCGGGCACTCTGGCTCACTCAGGCCGGGCGGGAGGGAGGGGCACGGAGTGCGGGGCGAGCCTGCAGCGGCAGAGGTCGGCGTGACGTTTCACCAGCCAGAGGCGCGCCGTGCGTTCTCCCAGGGAAGCCGCCCCTGGATCCCGGGACCCCGGCAGTGGCGGGCTGCACAGGCTCTCTGAAGGGCGGTGTGGACAGTGACCTGCGCTCGCACACAGGCTTCTTGGCGGCGGCAGCAGCAGCCCCAGCGTCCCACGCCCGTCACTGGGCTCCGCGCTTTCAGTCGTGACTCGCGCCCGTCTGTGGAGCCCCTTTAAGCAGCGCTCTTAATCCCCTCTCCTTGCGCACCAGGGAACCAAGAGGGAAGAAAAGGTCTCTTGCCTCTTCGGCAGCTCCAGAGTTTTCCCGGACTCCCTTCCGGCTAGCTGTGACACATTAGTCCCCTTCAGGCTGAGTTCTCACCGCCAGCCCCAGTCCTCTCCCTGCGCTCTGACCGAAGCCCGAGCCTCAGCTTCCAGCACCGCCCGCCCCGGCGGGCGAGCAGACAAGCCTCTCGGGCTGGTGAGTGCCGCTCGGCACCGCTCCTCTGTGCGGGAATCTCTCCGCTTTGCCCTACCCAGGTATGTGGGGAGTTTCTTGCCTTTTGGGAGGTCTGGGGTCTTCTGCCAGCGTTCAGTAGGTGTTCTGTAGGAGTTGTTCCACGTGTAGCTGTATTTCTGGTGTATCCGTGGGGAGGAAGGTGATCTCTGCGTCTTACTCTTCCGCCATCTTACCCGGAAGTCCCCCTGCTTTGTTTTACATTTGTAATTTCGGATTTGTTAGAAAAGTAATTTCTAATTTCCTTCTTCTTCTTGATTTACAAACTATTAACGAGCATCAGAAATGGCAGCAGAGATTGTTTTAAAACCCCTCACCCCTGCTCACAACCAGCTTCACCTAAGCTTGGGGAACTCTGAAGTAAGGTCAAGTTTTCATTATAGACCCTGGTTAGTCCTGTGTCCACAAGGAATCATTTTCTCTTTGGTACCAGGTGCTACTTTATTCTAAGTACTTTCACTGCCATTATCTTAAGGCCCTAATTGTCTTTGAAAACAGTTCTATGTTGGCTTGACTATTTGAGTGATTTTCCTTTTATTGGCAAGGCTCTCAACAATCTAGCCCAAGTTGAATTGATCAGGAAATGAAAAGTAGCAAATGATGAGAACCAGCGCCTCTGCTAAAACACAGGCACTCGTTACTGAAAAACCTTGCACTTTGCGAAAAGCACACGATAAACAAAATAGGGTTTCGGGGGTTGGGACAGACCTTTCCAACTAAGCAGTGTTGTAACAGAGCACTAACCACTGGCCACTTGGGTTGGCGGCCCCAGGAGGTGTGGAGGTTGCCACAGGCAGTATTTTTTAAGGGAAACTAGAGCAACAGTTTATAGAGAAGGGTTGGTGGGTGCCAAGCTAGCAGGGATGGGAGGAGAGCCGCCAGCGTGGTGGCGTGGAAGGCCATGCAGGTGCTTCTCTCCCCCTCAAAATAGCCCCCAAAAAGCCCAGCTGCAAAGGTTATTCTACTCCCCTTAATCTGACTCCCTTTAGAGGAAGAGCTCTTGGAGACACAGCCTTTCAAACTCCTTCCATGTTATGACTACATTATTCCCTGTCATTTGGGTTACAGAAATGTATTGTGGCAGCCCAGGTTATTGCCTTTAAAATTCCTGCAGCTATAATCTGTGGAGGGCAGATCAGCGGGCAGGCCTAGGTGAATGGGAAAAAAAGTGAGGAGTAAGATCTACCTTTAACACTGGCACAAGTTGGGAAACCCCAGTTTTTCAGAATCTTGCTTTTTGAAATAAAGGAAATTAAAGTTGGGGGGGGTTCTCTTCCCTAACCCTCCAAAATGGATTAAAATTTCTGGCAATTATGAGCGGTCACACTATTCTGCTTTTGCTCATAAAGAGAACTTGTTCAGGGCCTCCAGCAGGGCTGCTTTCCTAGAACCCAGTGCGAAGAATTCGTTAAACAACTTGAGAAACTTAGATCATAATATATCAGAACGCTACTGGTTTTCTTGAATAGAATTTACTGATCTGGAACAGAACTATCCAAAACTTGATATCCAGAAGTTGATTTTAAAAAATAGAATGGCATCCTGCCAAATGAGTCACATCACATACAGAGCCTGGTGGAGGGAGAGTAATTCTAGTGGGCCACGTTTCGTAACTGCAGTGTATACAGAATATGTATTTATATCGGTAGTTATTTTACATCAGGAATCTTGCTGACAAAAACAAAATGCTCCTTGCAATAAAACCATCACCTTAAAATATCACCATACATAACTCAAACATTCCTGACAGTTGGTTCTTAGCACGCAAAGTACTTAAAGAAATCATATAGTCAACTATTAGGCAAATTTAATGATAGAACAGGAGAATTTCTTTAAACACAGTATTTCAAGTTACTCTATTTTTGTCTGGAGTACACATTTGAAATGGTACAAATTGTGCCCAAATACTGAACCATGAATTAAGCAAACAGAATGAAACGTAAAAAACACCAACTCTGTGTTAAGTTTCCATTCATTACTCCCACTCACTCTTACTTGCCTTAGACAGTTTCTGTTAAAGATATTCAGTTAAATGTTCACAGGACAACACGTGAGAAGACCTACTGCCAACAGGGCTTAGACAACAGGGGCCCGGTGGGCTCTGGAGCAGGTCACTTCCTGAGGGAAGCCAGTCCCATTTGCTGTTTTTGCTTCAATCCAGGCCTGTTCAGAAGAAGCACCACTCAGTAGCTACTGACCGTTTAAGTACGGACAAAAGTAAGGCAGAAAAATTGCTTTTCAAGAAAAGGCAAACGGAAGACCAGGCATAGCTCTGGAGCCGATCGCGCACAACAGCGGGCATCCCCCCTCCACTAAACGTCTGCCAGCAGCTGGCCTTCCCGACCCTCTCTGGCTTCTGGCCGGAGTCGCCACCGAGGCTGCAGGGAGAACAAAAACTTGTGCAAACTGGAGGTCTCACACAAGGCTTCCGTTCTGCCGACAGGGGCGGACATACCAGTGTGGATCATGATTACCACATCAG
Organism: Hyperoodon ampullatus; assembly: GCF_949752795.1. NCBI lineage: Eukaryota > Metazoa > Chordata > Mammalia > Artiodactyla > Ziphiidae > Hyperoodon > Hyperoodon ampullatus. The sequence goes on from NC_136929.1 coordinate 63,124,507, forward strand.
CCGCGGGGGCGGATTAAGCACTCTTTATTAGAGGCCTGGGGGGTCTCGGAGCAGCACAGAATGAGGCGGCTGACCTCACTGGTGACGACAAGGGCTCCCGTAAACCAGACGACCAGGGAACAGCTGCCCATGCCAAGTCTACGGGAGTCAGATGAACCAGGGTTTGTTAGTAGTGCATACGTACGGCATAGTTTAATGAAATTACCTTGGCTTCGTTGATTAAGTCACACCCCAGAGACCACCATCACTGAAATTCACAACAGCCAGTACCCCACATTAAAGGCTCCAGCATGGCAAGGAGTGAGGGATCCCGAGACAAACTTCAGCCTGAGTCAGCCCTGACACCCCTCACGGGGAGTGCAAGCACGACACTCTGGTTCCCCCTGAAAGGAGACCACTTTGCCCACAAGCACCACCACTCCGTCCCCAGACGGGGAGCCAGGGCCTCTCTCGACTTTGGCACGCTGCTCCCTGGAAGGGCTTCCGATGGGCAGAGGCAAGAAGGACGTGGTCCAGAGTGGATCAGCAGCCCCACAGGTGGTCCGACAGACTTCTCTGGGATCCCGCCCAGGCCAGGACACACAGAGGCAGAAGCTCGGGGCCGCTGTCGGCCACAGTCTAAACAGAGCAGCCCAGGCCCCTCCCCTCAGCCCCTGCCTTGAGCTCAAGCCCAGCAGAGAGGAGCTCCTTGGGACGGGAGGAGGGGCTGGCACAGGCGAGGGCCGAGCTGCTTCCCAAAGGCTCTGGGCCACACCCAGCAATGTGTCCAAGCCTGGACTGTGATCCCGCCTGGACTGTGATCCCACCTGGAAGAAGATGGATGGCACTGTTGCCACCGAGGAGCACCTTGGGAAAATCCAGGACGCTTACTCTGAAACTTAAACCAAGAACACGGGAGCCACACCAGTATGCAGGTATATTCTCCTCTTTAGAATCTAGACGGACGCCTTAGTTTTCAAGCACCACAGGAAAACTTTTAAAAAACTTTAACCAATTATTATAGGGTACGTGCTAAGCAGATTTTAAAAGAGACCCACATCTAGAATGGATTAAGCATTTATAACCATCCTCATGAAACATGGTTACCTCTGGTTTTTTCTAGTGAGATCTGAGATTAAACATGGAACTAAATTGTGCTTCACTCACAACACAGAACCATCTAAACTGCATGTACACATACAGGCTTATGCAAAAGCCCTTGATAGAGCTCTACTTAGCCTTTCAGATTAGGTACTTAGGGCCAGCAGCCCACCCTGTATGTCCCACCAAGGACAACAGCAGCAACTTTTCCATTTCACTACAGTTATGGGCAGAAATTATATAATATAAAAGAGAAACTCTTCTATAAAGTTTAAGGTAGAAAAATGGAAGACACACAAAAAATTCCCACAAAATCAAAATATTCTACATTGGTCTTGTACTCCTCGAAACCCTGAGAACTGCAGTCCTCAAACAGCTTCACTTGGATCGAGGTTTGCCAGAACACTTCAGTATGCTTCAAACTGGCTCATCATCAACTTCCTGCTGTATTCATAGGCCAAAAAGAGCGCCCCATTGGCAGGGAACGCACGAATCATGGTAGGTTTCAGTCCAGAATATAAGGCCATTATTCCTAGAAAACAAAAGGGTGACCAGAGACTGAGCTCCCCCTCCTTGGAAATATCCCAGGAACCCACACAGCACAGATATTTTTACAGTTACAAATCCAGACAATAGCGCTAGAAACCAGCAGTGATGGAACAGGTTTCCCTGGACTCCTGGAAGTAGACAGACTAGTAGAAACAAGGGCAAGGGCAGGTCTGCAGCAAAGCTGGCGAGGCTCAGGGAACAGTCACCGATCCCGTGCCTGTTACCTCCTGGTAAGCGGATCAGGCAGAGCAGGGGGCTTCACGTGGGCAGACAGGAGGCAGCCACAGAGCCACGGACGGCAGCAACTTCGCAGCTTCACCTGGGGTGGCGAGGACCACGAGGCCCTGGGCCAGAACACAGAGCACTGACATTGACGTCGAAGACCTGTTTCTAGTATTAGCACCGCCCAAGGCAGTTCTGAAGATCCAGGCAGATGAGGGAGGTGTAAGTACTTCGGAAAACTATCAAGTGTAATGCAAATTTAAAAGGGGTTACTGTTGGTAATATACAAGATGTCTGTGCTCTATTTGGGGTTAAAGCAGCTTCTGCATGCCGCTACTGTGCTCGCTTTCTCTCAAAATCAAGACAGAAAAGTGCACATCCAAGGTTTAAGACGTACAGTGGATGCTGGAAGGACAGGTCTTTACTCACCAGTGGCATAAAATTGGCTTTATACAAACACTACTTCAAACGTCTTTATCCACCTGTATAGCTAAAAACTGATAGCAAATCACCTTCAGAAACTGCTTAGTGCCTTTCTCATTGTAGAAGTCTTATCATTAAGGATGTACATTCTTTTAAATGCCTTACTGATGTGCTGTTAGAGCTCATCTGATGATATTGTTTAAAACAAGTGGTGCAGGACTTCCCTGGTGGTCCAGTGGTTAAGACTCTGCGCTTCCACTGCAGGGGGAGTGGGCTGGATCCTTGGTTGGGGAAGTTTCACATGCCCCAGAGTGCAGCCAAAAAAAAAAGTGGTGCTAACTCTGAAACATTTGTCCTCTTAGACAAAACACATACTTTAAAAATTCCCACCAGCTACTTACAAACAAAATCCTGGCTCAAAGGTTAGGAATCAGAGCTTTAAACATTTTTGAGGGGACTTCCCTGGTGGCGCAGTGGTTAAGAATCTGCCTGCCAATGCAGGGGACACAGGTTCGATCCCTGGTCCAGGAAGATCCCACATGCCGCGGAGCAACTAAGCCTGTGCACCACAACTACTGAGCCCGCACTCTAGAGCACGCAAGGCACAACTACTGAGCCCGCGAGCCACAACTACTGAAGCCCATGTGCCTAGAGCCCGTGCTTCGCAACAAGAGATGCCACCGCAATGAGAAGCCCGCGAACCGCAATGAAGAGTAGCTCCCGCTCGCTGCAACTAGAGAAAGCCAGCGCGCAGCAACAAAGACTCAACACAGCAAAAAATAAATAAACATTCTTGAGAATAATGAAGTAAGCTAAAGAAAGGGGTCTGGAAACAAATCCACAAATGTGAATTACATACACTGTTAGCAAAGTGAGGCGGTGGAAGAGAGCGATTACCCATCTGATCAACTTCGACAAGACTAGCAGCCAAATGACCACTCTCTATACGTACCTCCTCTGTTTCAGCAATTGGCAGACTCACCTTCATTTTTCACGATGCTTATAAAAGTTCCAATAAATCCTGCCTGTTTTCCAGACATGGAGAGAACTTGAATTCTGGATTTGATACAATCCGCTGGGTAATCAGCAAGCCAGAGGCAGATTCCACCAAATCCACCACTTAACATCAAAGGGACAGGGCCTAGAGAAGAAAATGAGCAAACAGTGTTTTGTCTCAAGAACAGCTGATGTGATATTTCCAGAGGTCAATGTAGTAGTGGCTGCAGGTAGGTGCAAATACAAACACTAAAGCTGAGGAACACAGTTCTCTGGGGCAACTGTCAAACTGTCTAAGAGCACAGGTTCTGTGTGGTAGCCTAGGGCTGTCCCTCATGACTCCAGGACAAGGGGCAGCCCTCGTGAGGGTCAGATTTAGGCTGGTCTCTGGGGCCGTCCTGCCCCGTCCTCCAGAGGCCTGCCCCCCCAAGAACCAGCAGGCCCCCAGCAGCATGGCAACGCCCTACCATGAGGAGTGAGAACAGAGGCCACTGAAACCCAGGCTGCATCTTTTTCAACTTTCTCTTAAGTATTTTAATATATTAATGTCCCACAGCTCTGATTCTTCCTTTGCCATGAAAAAGCAAAGTTATTAAACGTAACAGTTAAGCCTAAGAGCTTGACTATCCCCAGAATAGGTCCAGAATACTAAAGGGATGTATTTAAGAAAAAAGTAACCACTCATGTGAGCCAAACATTGATACAGTTGTGTCAAGCAGTTAATCAGGATAAACTAGAAAGAAGTACACTTCTCACTGCTCTCAAAACACCATCAAGATTTATTACTAAGTTTAAGTTTATTGCAAGATGATTTATAGGTGATTTCCCCATTGGTTGGTGATATCCTACAGGGAAAGTAATGTCTGTATACTCCCCTAAAATGGACCCAGAGTAAATGAACAAATGTTATTCCAGTAAAAAAGTTTTGGTGGTGGGGGGGAACCTTCAAGATGGCGGAGGAGTAAGAAGCGGAGATCACCTTGCTCCCCACAGATACATCAGAAATACATCTACATGTGGAACACCTCCTACAGAACACATACTGAACGCTGGCAGAAGACCTCAGACCTCCCAAAAGGCAAGAAACTCCCCACGTACCAGGGTAGGGCAAAAGAAAAAAGAAAAAACAGAGACAAAAGAATAGGGACGGCACCTGCACCTCTGGGAGGGAGCCGTGAAGGAGGAAAGGTTTCCACACACTAGGAAGCCCCTTCACGGTGGGGCTTGGTGTGGGGGGAGCTTCCGAGCCACAGAGGGCGCAGCAACAGGCGTGCAGAGAGCAAAGCGGAGAGATTCCTGCACAGAGGATCGGTGCCGACCAGCGCCGACCAGCACTCAGCAGCCCGAGAGGCTTGTCTGCTCACCTGCCGGGGCAGGCGGGGGCTGGGGGCTGGGAGCTGAGGCTCGGGCTTCAGAGGTCAGACCCCAGGGAGAGGACTGGGGTTGGCTGCGTGAACACAGCCTGAAGGGGGCTAGTGCACCACAGCTAATCGGGAGGGAGTCGGGGGAAAAGTCTGGACCTGCCGGAGATGCAAGAGACCATTGTTTCGGGGTGTGCGAGGAGAGGGGATCCCTTCCCTGTCTGCCCACAGAAGGCAGAGCATCGCCTAAACGAGCTCCAGAGACGGGCACAAGCCGTGGCTATCAGCTCGGACACCAGAGATGGGCATGAAATGCTAACGCTGCTGCTGCAGCCACCAAGAATCATGTGTGCAAGCGCAGGTCACTATCCACACCCACCCCAGGAGCCTGTGCAGCCCACCACTGCCAGGATCCCGTGATCCAGGGACAGCTTCCCCAGGAGAACACAGCACACCTCAGGCTGCTGCAACGTCACGCTGGCCTCTGGCGCCACAGGCTCACCCCACATTCCAATTATAACTACCGTACCCCTCCCTCCCCCCAGCACGAGTGAGCCAGAGTCCCCTAATCAGCGCTGCTTTAAACCTGTCCTGTCTGGGCGTGAACAGATGCCTGAGGGCGACCTACAGGCAGAGGCGGGTCCAAATCCAAAGCTGAACCCAAGGAGCTGTGCGAACAAAGAAGAGAAAGGGAAATGTCTCCCAGCAGCCTCAGGAGCAGCGGATTAAATCTCCACAATCAATTTGAGGTACCCTGCATCTGTGGAATACCTGAATAGACAACGAATCATCCCAAAATTGAGGCAGTGGACTTCGGGAGCAACTGTGGACTTGGGGTTTGCTGTGTGACACTGACTTGTTTCTGATTTTTATCTTAGTATAGTTTGTAGCGCTTGTTATCATTGGTGGATTTGTTTATTGGTTTGGTTGCTCTCTTTTTATTACTTTTTAATTTTATTTTAACTATTTTATTTTATTTATTATTTTTCCTTCTTTTGTTTTTCCCTCTCTTTTCTTCTGAGCCATGTGACTGACAGGGTGTTGGTGCTCTGGCTGGATATCAGACCTGAGCCTCTGAGGTGGGAGAGCCGAGTTCAGGACATTGGACCACCAGAGACCTCCCAGCTCCATGTAATATCAATTGGCAAGAGCTCTCCCAGAGATCTCCATCTCAACACTAAGACCCAGCTCCACTCAACGACCAGCAAGCTACAGAGCTGGACACCCTCTGCCAAACAACTAGCAAGACAGGAACACAACCCCACCCATTAGCAGAGAGGCTGCCTAAAATCATAAGTTCAGACACCACAAAACACACCATTGGACACAGCCCTGCCCACCAGAAAGACAAGATCCAGCCCCACCCATCAGAACAGGCACTAGTCCCCTCTATCAGGAAGCCTACACAAGCCACTGAACCAACCTTACCCACTGGGGGCAGACACCAAAAACAACCTGAACTACGAACCTACAGCCTGCAGAAAGGAAACCCCAATCACAGTAAGTTAAATGAAATGAGAAGACAGAGAAATATGCAGCAGATGAAGGAGCAAGGTAAAAACCCACCAGACCAAACAAATGAAGAGGAAATAGGCAGTCTACCTGAAAAAGAATTCAGAGTAATGATAGGAAAGATGATCCAAAATCTTGGAAAGAGAATGGAGAAAATACAAGAAATGCTTAACAAGGACCTAGAAGCACTAAAGAGCAAACAATGATGAACAACACAATAAATGAAAAGAAAATTTCTCTAGAAGGAATCAATAGCAGAATACCTGAGGCAGAACAACGGATAAGTGACCTGGAAGATAAAATAGTGGAAATAACTACTGCAGAGCAGGATAAAGAAAAAAGAATGAAAAGAATTGAGGACAGTCTCAGAAACCTCTGGGAAAACATTAAATGCACCAACATTTGAATTATAGAGGTCCCAGAAGAAGAAGAGAAAAAGAAAGTGTCTGAGAAAATATTTGCAGAGATTATAGTTGAAAACTTCCATAACATGGGAAAGGAGATAGTCAAGTCCAGGAAGCACAGAGAGTCCCATACAGACAGGATAAATCCAAGGAGAAACACTCCTAGACACATATTAATCAAACTATCAAAAATTAAATACAGGGCTTCCCTGGTGGCGCAGTGGTTGGGAGTCCGCCTGCCGATGCAGGGGACACGGGTTCGTGCCCTGGTCTGGGAAGATCCCACATGCCGTGGAGCGGCTGGGCCCGTGAGCCATGGCCGCTGAGCCTGCGCGTCCAGAGCCCGTGCTCCACAACAGGAGAGGCCACAACACTGAGAGGCCCGCATATAGCAAAAAAAAAAAAAAAAAAAGGGCTTCCCTGGTGGCGCAGTGGTTGAGAGTCTGCCTGCCGATGCAGGGGACACGGGTTCGTGCCCCGGTCCGGGAGGATCCCACATGCTGCGGAGCGGCTGGGCCTGTGAGCCATGGCCTCTGAGCCTGCGCGTTCGGAGCCTGTGCTCTAAAATGGGAGAAGGCCACAACAGTTAGAGGCCCGCAAAAAAAAAAAAAAAAAAAAAAAAAAAAAAAAAAAAAAAATTAAATACAAAGAAAAAATATTAAAAGCAGCAAGGGAAAAGCAACAAATAACATACAAGGGAATCCCCATAAGGTTAACAGCTGATCTCTTAGCAGAAACTCTGCAAGCCAGAAGGGAGTGGCAGGACATATTGAAAGTGATGAAGGAGAAAAACCTGCAACCAAGATTACTCTACCCAGCAAGGATCTCATTTAGATTCGACTGAGAAATTAAAACCTTTACAGACAAGCAAAAGTTAGGAGAATTCAGCACCACCAAACCAGCTCTACAACAAATGCTAAAGGAACTTCTCTAGGCAGAAGCACAAGAGAAGGAAAAAACCTACAAAAACAAACCCAAAACAATTAAGAAAATGGTAATAGGAACGTATATATCAATAATTACCTTAAATGTAAATGGATTAAATGCCCCAAACAAAAGACACAGACCAGGTGAATAGATACAAAAACAAGACCCATATATATGCTGTCTACAAGAGAGCCACTTCAGACCTAGGGCCACATACAGACTGAAAGTGAGGGGATGGAAAAAGATATTCCATGCAAATGGAAATCAAAAGAAAGCTGGAGTAGCAATTCTCATATCAGACAAAATAGACTTTAAAATAAAGACTATTAGAAGAGACAAAGAAGGACACTACATAATGATCAAGGGATGAATCCAAGAAGAAGATATAACAATTGTAAAATATTTATGCACCCAACATAGGAGCACCTCAATACATAAGGCAAATGCTAACAGCCATAAAAGGGGAAATCGACAGTAACACATTCATAGTAGGGGACTTCAACACCTCACTTTCACCAATGGACAGATCATCCAAAATGAAAATAAATAAGGAAACACAAGCTTTAAATGACACATTAATAAACAAGAAGGATTTCATTGATATTTATAAGACATTCCATCCAAAAACAATAGAATACACTTTCTTCTCAAGTGCTCATGGAACATTCTCCAGGATAGATCATATCTTGGGTCACAAATCAAGCCTTGGTAAATTTAAGAAAATTGAAATCATATCAAGTATCTTTTCAGACCACAATGCTATGAGACTAGGTATCAATTACAGGAAAAAAACTGTAAAAAATAAAAAACACATGGAGGAAAAACAATATGCTACTAAATAACCAAGAGATCACTGAAAGAATCAAAGAGGAAATCAAAAAATACCTAGAAGCAAATGACAATGAAAACACAATGACACAAAACCCATGGAATGCAGCAAAGGCAGTTCTAAGAGCGAAGTTTATAGCAATACAATCCTACCTCAAGAAACAAGAAACATCTCAAACAAACAACCTAACCTTACACCTAAAGTAATTAGAGAAAGAGGAACAAAAAAACGCCAAAGTTAGCAGAAGGAAAGAAATCATAAAGATCAGATCAGAAATAAATGAAAAAGAAATAAAGGAAATGATAGCAAAGATCAATAAAACTAAAAGCTGGTTTTCTGAGAAGATAAACAAAATTGATAAACCATTAGCCAGACTCATCAAGAAAAAAGGGGAGAGGACTCAAATCAACAGAATTAGAAATGAAAAAGGAGAAGTAACAACTGACACTGCAGAAATACATAGGATCATGAGAGATCACTACAAGCAACTCTATGCCAATAAAATGGACAACCTGGAAGAAATGGACAAATTCTTAGAAAAGCACAACCTTCCGAGACTGAACCAGGAAGAAACAGAAAATATAAAGAGACCAATCACAAGCACTGAAGTTGAAACTGTCATTACAAATCTTCCAACAAACAAAAGCCCAGGACTAGGTGGCTTCACAGGCGAATTCCATCAAACATTTAGAGAAGAGCTAACACCTATCCTTCTCAAACTCTTCCAAAATCCAGCAGAGGGAGGAACACTCCCAAACTCATTCTATGAGGCCACCATCACCCTAATACCAAAACCAGAGAAAGATGTCACAAAAAAAGAAAACTACAGACCAATATCACTGATGAACATAGATGCAAAAATCCTCAACAAAATACTAGCAAACAGGATCCAACAGCACATTAAAAGGATGATACACCATGATCAAGTGGGGTTTATCCCAGGAATGCAAGGATTCTTCAATATACGCAAATCAATGTGATACACCATATCAACAAACTGAAGGATAAAAACCATATGATCATCTCAACAGATGCAGAAAAAGTTTTTGACAAAATTCAACATCCATTTATGATAAAAACTCTCCAGAAAGTAGGCACAGAGGGAACTTTCCTCAACATAATAAAGGCCATATATGACAAAGCCACAGCCAACATCATTCTCAGTGGTGAATAACAGAACCCATTTCCTCTAAGATCAGGAACAAGACCAGGCTGCACACTCTCACCACTATTATTCAACATAGTTTTGGAAGTTTTAGTCACAGCAATCAGAGAAGAAAAGGAAATAAAAGGAATCCAAATCGGAAAAGAAGAAGTAAAGCTGTCACTGTTTGCAGATGACATGATACTATCCATTGAGAATCCTAAAGATGCTACCAGAAAACTACTAGAGCTAATCAATGAATTTGGTAAAGTAGCAGGATACAAAATTAATGCACAGAAATTTCTGGCATTCCTGTATACTAATGATGAAAAATCTGAAAGTGAAATCAAGAAAACACTCCCATTTGCCATTGCAACAAAAAGAATAAAATATCTAGGAATAAACCTACCTAAGGAGACAAAAGACCTGTATACAGAAAATTATATGACACTGATGAAAGAAATTAAAGATGATACAAATAGAAGGAGAGATATACCATGTTCCTGGACTGGAAGAATCAATATTGTGAAAATGACTCTACTACCCAAAGCAATCTACAGATTCAAGGCAATCCCTATCAAACTACCACAGGCATGGCATTTTTCACAGAACTAGAACAAAAAAAATCACAATTTGTTTGGAAAAACAAAAGACCCCGAATAGCCAAAGCAATCTTGAGAACGAAAAACGGAGCTGGAGGAATCAGGCTCCCTGACTTCAGACTATACTACAAAGCTACAGTAATCAAGACAGTATGGTACTGGCACAAAAACAGAAAGATAGATCACTGGAACAGGATAGAAAGCCCAGAGATAAACCCTCGCACATATGGTCACCTTATCTTTGATAAAGGAGGCAGGAATGTACAGTGGAGAAAGGACAGCCTCTTCAATAAGTGGTGCTGGGAAAACTGGACAGGGACATGTAAAAGTATGAGATTAGATCACTCCCTAACACCATACACAAAAATAAGCTCAAAATGGATTAAAGACCTAAATGTAAGGCCAGACACTATCAAACTCTTAGAGGAAAACATAGGCAGAACACTCTATGACATAAATCACAGCAAGATCCTTTTGGACCCACCTCCTAGAGAAATGGAAATAAAGGCAAAAATAAACACATGGGACCTAATGAAACTTCAAAGGTTTTGCACAGCAAAGGAAACCATAAACAAGACCAAAAGACAACCCTCAGAATGGGAGAAAATATTTGCAAATGAAGCAACTGACAAAGGATTAATCTCCAAAATTTATAAGCAGCTCAGGCAGCTCAATAACAAAAAAAACAAACAACCCAATGCAAAAATGGGCAGAAGACCTAAATAGACATTTCTCCACAGAAGATATACAGACTGCCAAGAAACACATGAAAGGATGCTCAACATCTTTACTCATTAGAGAAATGCAAATCAAAACTACAATGAGATATCATCTCACACCAGTCAGAATGGCCATCATCAAAAAATCTAGAAACAATACATGCTGGAGAGGGTGTGGAAAAAAGGGAACACTCTTGCACTGCTGGTGGGAATGTGAATTGGTACAGCCACTATGGAGAACGGTATGGAGGTTCCTTAAAAAACTACAAATAGAACTACCATATGACCCAGCAATCCCACTACTGGGCATATACCCTGAGAAAACCATAATTCAAAAAGAGCCATATACCAAAATGTTCATAGCAGCCCTATTTACAATAGCCCGGAGATGGAAACAACCTAAGTGTCCATCATCGGATGAATGGATAAAGAAGATGTGGCACATATATACAATGGAATATTACTCAGCCATAAAAAGAAATGAAATTGAGCTATTTGTAATGAGGTGGATGGACCTAGAGTCTGTCATACAGAGTGAAGTAAGTCAGCAAGAGAAAGACAAATACTGTATGCTGACACATATATATGGAATTTAAGGGAAAAAATGTCATGAAGAACATAGGGGTAAGACAGGAATAAAGACACAGACCTACTAGAGAATGGACTTGAGGATATGGGGAGGGGGAAGGGTAAGCTGTGACAAAGCGAAAGAGCGGCATGGACATATATACACTACCAAACGTAAGGTAGATAGCTAGTGGGAAGCAGCTGCATGGCACAGGTAGATTAGCTCGGTGCTTTGTGACCGCCTGGAGGGGTGGGATAGGGAGGGTGGGAGGGAGACGCAAAAGGGAGGGGATATGGGAACATATGTATATGTATAACTGATTAAATTTGTTATAAAGCAGAAAAAAAATATTAAAAAAAAGAATGCACACAGACTACAAAAAAAAAAAAAAAATGATTTCCTTTAGCTTCCAGAAAGTCAAGTTTAGAAGGCCCTGGAATCTTAAAGATAGCTAAAGCAAGCAAGTAAAATTATTGCACCCAATAATTCCTAAACATAGGGGGCTTTTATTTGCACTGGAGTTAAGGAAGTCACATTGCTTACACGACATTCTGAAATCGTGAGCTGTTCTGAAAGCATATTTACTATCAGTATAAATATTGGCAGTTTTGCTCTTGGCTAAAGTGCAGGCCTGTGTAAGAGCATATAGTTCAGCCTCTTGGGTCAACATAGCCATAGGTAAGTGTGCTGCCTCAACAACATCAGAAGGAGTTGCACTAGCATACTCAGCACAATATTTGCCATGGTCACCATTTATATAAGAACCATCAGTGAGCCATGAGAAGTCAGTGTTACCCAAAGGAATTGCCTGCAGATCATCACGAGGAGTCAGGAGGTGATCCATCAGCATTAAGCAGTCAGGAGGGACTGTGTCAGGGACGGAGGGGAGAACAGCAGCAGGGTTAAGTTTACTACAATGTAAAAGGGTCACGTGAGGAGAGTTAATGAAAGGACTTCATAGGAAGTGAGCGAGTGACTGAGAAATGTTGAGTATGATGAGAATTCAGGAGGGCTTTTACTGCATGAGGTGCCAAAGTGGTTAAAGGGGATCTCACAATGATATTCTCAGTGGTCTTAACCAAAAGGGCAGTGGCTGTAAGGCAAGAGGGGGTATGCCAGTGTCACAGGGTCCAGTTGCTGGCTATCATAGCCTATGGGTAAGTGGTGGGCCCTGTGTTTTTGAGTGAGTACCCCAAGGGCATTGCATTACTTTTCTTATACAAAAAAGGACAAAGGCAATCTGATCATTGGGGTGCCCAAGGGCAGATGGGTTCATCAAACTCTCCTATAACGCCTTAAAGGCTATGTTATGTGGTTTTTCCCATAAAATTGGGTCAGGGTTGTTATTATTTAGTCAAACATACTAAAGAGGTTAGGCTATAAGAAGGAAATTCGGAATCTAATTTTAGCAATAACCAACTAGCTTTGGTGCTTTTAGTTTGGGGTTTGAGGCAACTTAGGACATCATGAAATCTATCTGGATCTGGGTGTAGCCCTTGTTCTGATAGTAGATGCCCTAAATATCTAAACTGGGTTTGGGCAAACTGTAATTTTCCTTGCTGACCTTATGTCCCTGTAAGGCTAAAAGCTTTAGCAGGTGGTTGCTGTCTTCCTGTGAAGGGGCTTGAGAAGGAGAGCAGAGAAGCAGATCATCCACATATTGCAACAAAGTGGAACCTCTAGGGAATTTTTTATCATCAAGATCAGCCTTCAGGATTTGTAAGAAGTAAGCAGAGGTCTCAGTAAACTCTGAAATATTACTGTGCAGGTGAATTTTTTTTTCTTCCCAAGTGAGGGGGAAAAGGTATTGGCTAGTTTCATCAACTGGAATACTAAAGAATGCACTGTATAAATCAATTTCAGTAAAGAATGTGCTTCCTGTAGAAATGGATGTTAGCAATATATGAGGGTTAAGAAGAACAGGGTGGGGCTTCCCTGGTGGCGCAGTGGGTGAGAGTCCTCCTGCTGATGCAGGGGACGCAAGTCCGTGCCCCGGTCCGGGAAGATCCCACATGCCGCTGAGTGGCTGGGCCCGTGAGCCATGGCCGCTGAGCCTGCACGTCCAGAGCCTTTGCTCCGCAACGGGAGAGGCCACAGCAGTGAGAAGCCCTTGTACCGCAGAAAAAAGAACAATAGGGTGTTTAGGGATAACAATGTTGTTTCTTGTTCAGAAGTCCTAGAAAAACCCCCACCCTCACCCTTAGGTTTCCTCACAGGGGCAATAGGAGTATTACAGGGATTAGTAAAGGGATAATGAGACCTTGAGCCTGTAATCTTCTATTATGGGCTTTATGCCTTGAAGGGCTTCTTCTACGCTCTTGATTAATTCTGGGAAGAGGTTTTGAGGGGTCTATCTGAATCTTCATGGGAGGTGCACTGTGAATTTTGTCAATATCAGTGGAGATTTTGCCTGTAAGGAGGGTGGTAGCTGATTCAATAGGGACAAATGATTAGTGTTTCCAGGATCAGCTGTAGACAGAGCAAATAAAATATGTCACAGGGTCATTTAATTCATCTGATTGGCTGCTTTGATGCCTACTGTTAAATTCTAGAATTTTTCCCCCCAGAATTCCCTGGTGGTCCTGTGGTTAAGACTCGGGCTTTCCCTGCCGTGGACCTGGGTTCGATCCCTGGTCGGGGAACTCAGATCCCACCAGCCACAGTGTGGCCAGAAAAGAAAAAAAAAAAAAAAGAATTATTCCCCCCTTCTGAGAGAAGGAAATTCTGGCATGATACTCTAGGGGAGAAGGAACTAAGGAGAAAAGGGTGTGTGTCTCTCAAAGGGCCTAAACAAAAGGAAATAGGTTCAGAGACAGAAGCATCTTGAGGTTCATTAGAGGTCCCTACTGTTTGAACTGTTCTAGTACTCCAAGGCAGGGGCTACTTTATAGTAGTGGGGTTGATAACCAAGAGTGTGAATCTGATGTCAGTTAGGACTGGCAGAGATTCAGCCCCAATCTGGAGAAATGTTTCTCCAAGCCAGTTAGAGAGAGGATTGGGAAAAGCCCCTGTAGTTCCTCAGAGCCCCCTCATTGAGAATTGAGAGCCTGTTCAAAGGCTGGTTAGAGGGCTGCAGGTGCCGGAAGAGCTTACATTTCCAAGTCTCTTTTCCAATGTCTCTGCAATAACAACAGAAACGAGGAGGGTTTTGCTTTTCAATTGCTGGAGTTGAAGATTAAGCATTTTGGTGGTCTTCCTTTTAGGTGACTCATCTAGCATTCAAGAGAGCTAGATTAACTAAATTTGGAGTGGACATAGTTTCCCATTTCATCCTGGTCCTTTTTACTAGAAGGAAAAGGTCCTGGTTTAGCCTGTAAATAAATATAGAGTTAAAAGCTACCTGAGTGGAATCAACATGTGAAGGAAGATCAGAATTTTCATTTAAAATAATCTGAAATTGACCGTAATACTCATGAACAGGCTCATCAGATTTTTGTGTGCAAGGCTGAATTGTGTTCCAATCAACAGGCTTTGGAAAAGCCCTAGAAATTGCCCTATGAAGCCACCTAGCGATCGTTGAGCCTGATCATATAAATTAGCAGGCTGGTTTTGAAACTGAAGGTAATCATCCGTTAGATCCATTACACCCGTAATGATCAAGTTCCCTTTAATTGTTTTTACAAAAACGTGCAGGTCCTCGAGTAGCCTAAACAATAAGAGGTTTGCCTGAGTTGTTTTTCAGGAGCTTGGAGTCAGCTGTGTCCAGTTTGAGCTCCAGCTGGTTAAGACTGGTTAAGACCACCGACCCTCCAACTGAGCATGCTCGGTGACCTTATGACATCGGAAGGCAGGAAAACGTCATCAGAGCGTGATAATACCAGTATTCTGAGCATGCGTACTGGGAAGAAGCCGGTAGGTTAGGTGTATCTCCGCAGAAAGAAGATCACCTCACGTTTTGCTTATCTCCAGTTAGCTTTCCCCGTGTTCCCCACGCCTTAGTTTTATCCCATAAATACCCCTAGCTCCCGGGCCGTTGAGGAGGTGGATTTCAGACTTGTTCTCCTGTCTTCTCGCTTGGCTGCCTTGTGAGTAAACCCCTTCGCTGCTACAAACTTCGGCGTCTCAGCATTTGGTGGCTTGCTGCGTGTTGGGCAAAGAAACCTGGTTCGGTAAGGCTTTTCCAGTTGTATTTCTCGGTACCTTTTAGGGTTTTCCCAATTAGCAGTCTTTATTCAGTGTTGGGGCTGGCCTTTGCCGACCAGCATATGGACTAGCTGCTACAAGTCAGAGAAAGCAGGCTGATAAGTTGAGTATCAATATTAAATTCCTCAGCAAGTCTGTGAGGCTCTTCCGTTACTTTGGGAAAAATCTGTGACGATGGCTCCAAGTTCAGCTTTAGCTCAGAGACTAGAAGAAATGAAGGGTTTAGTCTCTGGATCCTCAGTAGGCTTAATTTTAAAGGGACAGGTTCTGAAAAGTTGAGAGGAAAACGGGAGGGGGGAGAGTTTACGAGGAAAAGGGAAGTTAGCCAGGAGAGTTAGTGTGGGAGACGTGAGGGTATAGAGGAGGGGTGGACGGCAGAGAGGGGAAGAGCCGGTGCCAGAGGCCCGAGCACAAGGAGCCGAGGGAGAGAGGCAAGATGGGGCCAGAAGCCATTGTCTCTGTCTTGAATGGTAACCACTGGGCGATTCGGCGGTTCCGGGCACCTGAGGGACCCTCTAATCACTAGCTGACCATTATGCTGAGCAAGCTGACTTCAGTAGTCATGCTGTACACAGAATAGAGTTCAGAAAGGTCACTTAACAAACAAAAAACAACAGTAGACCCTGGAGAAAGGGAAAAATCTGATTTCTACTTACATTATATTAGAAGTCCAGTTCTCAACAAAAATGTAAAACAGATAAAGAAACAAGGGCTGTGCTCTTCTGAAGACTTTCTGAGTCTTTTTTCCGTCCTCTTATCTGAGACAGGAAGGCTGGAGGGGGCTGGGGTTATCTTACCGCCCTTCCCCAAGGTCAGATAAGGCTCTGGTAAACTAGGTTTCTTGAGGGCAGGTCTTCCTCACAGAAAGTAGGATGCTCTGGGCATATTTCAGAATGGTCTGGCCTTGAGGTCATCAACCTGACACTGAAGTCAGTGACCATGTTTTATTCATTTCTGTAACTTGCCAAGTGCTTTACAGACATAATACTAAGTAAATATGGCTTTAATCTTTTTTCCATGTCTTCACCTGACCATTGATTCAGCTTCATCACATGTACCAACAGAGATGTGCAACTGGTATTTTATTCCTCTTTTGGGGGTAATTTTTATATTGTAATTTCCATACAAAAATTCTAATGTTTCACTTATGTTTTAAAAACTTTTTGGGGGGAATTCCCCGATGGTCCAGTGGTTGGGACTCAGCGCTTCAGTGCCGTGGCTGGGGTTCAATCCCTGGTCAGGGAACTAAGATCCTGCAAGCCGCGATGCGGCCAAAAAAAAAAAAAAAGTTGAAATTTAAAAACGTTTTTTTCCATATTTGTTTTCATTTGTTTGGTATTAGTTTTCACCTTTCAGATTTACTCAGGAAAATGGGTGTGTTTTTAATTTACAACTAATACTTGATTGTTTCTTCTCAATCCTAGGAATTGATACCTTGAGTAAAATGATTTTGTTTCCTCCTCATTCCTGTATCAACCTTGCTTCTTTTACTTAAAGTTAATATTAGCCAGAAAATATTCAGCCCTCTGGTCATTCTCTCCAGCCCATAGGGGAAGCCAAACGCTCAATGTAACCTTTTTTAGAATGAGAATATGTAACAAGCATCCCCTCCATTAGATGCAAAAGAAAAAGTAACAGGGGAGACAGTCCGCCCTGGGATGATTATCCTGGATGCTTTGACCTTCATACCCCACCCCTGCCCTTAAGGAGAACAGCGTCTGTTTTTAAGCCCTTGCAGCCTGGAACCAAGTTCATTGTATTCCCCACTCTGGTACATCTCCGGACCACCTGGACTCTGTTGTTTAGTGTTGCTATGGACACGGAGTTGTTATTCTAGCGTTGGCTTGCTAGCAGCACCAGGTAAAGACCTAGGGTGGAGGCCTCTGCCAAAGACGTCCCATCCCATCCTCTGCCGTTTATGTGGGCTCCTGTGGCCCTGTCACCCTCACATTGTGAGAAGAGTATAACGTTTTAGAGGCACAGCTGGAGGGTGTGGCGAGGAGGCACAGGAAGGGGGTGTTCGGACCCCGTAGGCAGGAAGGTTTGCCTTGTGCTCCGCTGTGCGGAGCCCTGATTAACGCTCCTCTTCCCTCCCGCTGACACTGCAGAGCCCCGTCACCATCAGGGCATTGGGACATGGGACATGGGACCTGGAGGGGGAGGGGGCACTAGGCCGATGTAGGACCAACTAGCGGTAACTTTGTGGCTGGCCAGGAACTGGGCCGAGATTTCACTTAACGGATTTGATTTGGGGAAATTAAAAATAAGAAAGAATGGAAAAGAAAGAAGGAGAAAGGCATTATCCTGAAAGGCAGCGGGAGAGAGAACAGCTGCCAGGATCTTGAGGAAAGTTTGATCCCGCCTACGAAAGGCTGTACCCGACTCAAAATGCTCCCCACTGCCCCGCAGCCCCTTCCGAGAGGCAGTGCCTCTGCCTTTGCTAAAGCAGCCTTGCCTGCAGGTAAGTAGGTCTAGGGCTTGCAGGGAGGGGGCCCAAGAACCCGGCTGTGCCATGGCCACCCTGGGTC
Organism: Hyperoodon ampullatus; assembly: GCF_949752795.1. Classification (NCBI taxonomy): domain Eukaryota; kingdom Metazoa; phylum Chordata; class Mammalia; order Artiodactyla; family Ziphiidae; genus Hyperoodon; species Hyperoodon ampullatus. The sequence goes on from NC_136929.1 coordinate 63,142,514, forward strand.
TCGGGTCCACCTCGCCCCTGGAACACAGGCGGTACCTCCGAGCTTTGGGCTTGCTACTCCCACTGTGCATGAGCTGGTATGTCCCAAAGGTATGGGATTCACAGGTGGCTGGGCCCCAAGCCCAAAACTCAGAATCAACATTTATGCCCAAACTGGTGTGTTTTTGAAAAAAAAAAATTTGTTTTCTATTTCTTTTCAAATTTCTCTCCTTGCCCGGAATTTAGGGGCCGGTGGCACATTTCTGCCTGTCTCACGTGGACGTAGTATTACTGCTTGTTAACTTGGCCATCTACTTGGCAATGTGTTACTCTCCAGTGATTTCCAGTTTTCATCCATGAAATCTGCTCTATGAAATGCTGAGGGTCACATCTCTTAGCTTTCCCAATTCTCTCATTTATTCTGCAGAGAATACTTCAGGATGGAAATATCATAAGTCACTATGATGATGTAAAATTGCTTTGAAATGGGTTTTGTTTGGCTTCCTGGGTCCTGTCTAGCAAGTGGGTAATCTTTAAAGAGTCCTGTGCTTGAGCTGAGCTTAAATTTTATTGAACACACAAAAAATGTTTTTCTCTATTTCTTGAGCTAAAATGCATGTTTCACAGGATTGATAAAATTGCACAGTATTGGAGATTTTATGTTTGTGGATTCAAGACTTTGGAAATGCTGATCCATATGTGTGACTTTCTAATTGGGGGGATATCATATGTGTTTTAAACGTATCGAATATATAATGCATACATGCTTTTCTTTTTCTTAGATTAAATGCAGATTAAATTCAAGAATAAAACAAACCATGCCGAGATTAAAGAAGAATTCTTTATATGCCTGGTTCGTTCATCAAAAAAATAAGTAAGTGATAAGATTCAAATTTCCTGAATTTTAAGCATAATTCTCAGCCTTGGTTAACAGAATGGGGAAAACACGTGTACCTTCTTTTATAATAAATGTAAGCTGTATGCAAATGAAATTAGCAAACTCAAAATTTAAAGACCTTGTTTTATGCCTGTAATTTCCTTCAATACCACAGGTTAGGCAGTATGTCAGTAATAGTATGCATGGTCCCTTTAAACTTGTCCTTTAGCAGTGCTGGTTGCCCTAATGGAGGATGATCTGTCCATGGGTGGTGACTATTTTCCAGGGACGGCCACTACAAGGGCTCCAGTTGTCACATCTCCGTCAACACCTGAAATGTTGCTAATTACCACAGTGAAGGTCACAAATGCATTTTTATTAGTGAGATTAGTGGTTTACAAATCGGCATGATGGATATTAGAAATACAAAAATATTCAAGGTCTGTGAACTGGTGAAAATAAATAATAGTAACTATCTCAAGGAATGTAATGAGGACCAGTTGAAGTAGTATTTGTGAAGCATCAGCACAATGCCTGGCCCTTAGTAAAGACCATTTAAATGTTTGTAAGGTGAAAGATCACTTTGTGATATTTCTTTAATTTTTGGAAAATTTATCCTTATTTATTTTCAGCTTTTTCTTTTCCTTTTTTTCTCATTTATTCTCAGATGTCTATAATCCAGATGTTAGATATGATTTTATGCTCCATATCAATTGGCTTTTCTTTGGTATGTTCTCCCTCTATATTCCTTTTTTTTTTTTTTTAATAAATTTATTTTCGGCTGTGTTGGGTCTTCGTTGCTGCACGTGGGCTTTCTCTAGTTGTGGCGACCAGGGGCTACTCTTTGTTGCGGTGTGTGGGCTTCTCATTGCGGTGGCTTCTCTTGTTGCGGAGCACGGGCTCTAGGCACACGGGCTTCAGTAGTTGTGGCACGCGGGCTCAGTAGTTGTGGCTCTTGGGCTCTAGAGTGCAGGCTCAGTAGTTGTGGCACACAGGCTTAGTTGCTCCGCAGCATGTGGGGTCTTCCTGGACCAGGGCTCGACCCGTGTCCCCTGCATTGGCAGGCGACTTCTTAACCACTGTGCCACCAGGGAAGCCCTCTCTATTCTTTTCTACTATTTTCTGGGAGAGTTTCTCAATCTCATCTTCCAACTCTAATTTGCTTTTCACATGTACCCAAACTACTCTTTATCCCATGAATGGATTCTTTATTTCAACAATTATACTTTTACACTGAAGATTTCCTCTTGGGTTTTTTCCTTATGGTTTCTTATTCTCATTTCATATTACTAACATCTTCTCATGTATCATTAAGTGTGCTTCTCATGTGTGTATTGAAAAATCTTACTACAGTAATCAAGACAGTATGGTACTGACACAAAAACAGAAATACAGATTAATGGAACAGGATAGAAAGCCCAGAGATAAACCCACGCACCTATGGTCACCTAATCTATGACAGAGGAGGCTAGAATATACAGTGGAGCAAAGACAGCCTCTTCAATAAGTGGTGCTGGGACAACTGGACAGCTACATGTAAAAGAATGAAATTAGAACACTCCCTGACACCATACACAAAAAAACCATCAAAGTGGATTAAAGACCTAAATGTAAGGCCAGGCACTATCAAACTCTTAGAGGAAAACATAGGAAGAACAACACACTTTGACATAAATCACAGCAAGATCTTTTTTGACCCACCTCCTAAAGTAATGAGCATAAAACCAAAACTAAACAAATGGGACCTAATGAAACTTAAAAGCTTTTGCACAGCAAAGAAAACCATAAACAGAACAAAAAGACAACCCTCAGGATGGGAGAAAATTCTTGCAAATGAAGCAAACAACAAAGGATTCATCTCCAAAATATACAAACAACTCATGAAGCTCAATATCAAAAACAAACAAACAATCCAATCCAAAACTGGGCAGAAGACCTAAACAGACATTTCTCTAAAGAAGACATACAGATGTTTTGTTCATATCTGTTTGTTCTTTAATTCTTCCAGGTCTTTGTTAAACATTTCTTGCATCTTCTCAATCTTTGCCTCCATTCTTTTTCCGAGGTCCTGGATCATCTTCACTATCATGATTCTGAATTCTTTTTCTGGAAGGTTGCCTATCTCCACTTCATGTAGTTGTTTTTCTGGGGTTTTATCTTGTTCCTTCATGTGGTACATAGCCCTCTGCCTTTTCATTTTGTCTCTCTTTCTCTGACCATGGTTTTCATTCCCTAGGCTGCAGGACTGTAGTCCTTCTTGCTTCTGCTGTCTGCCTTCTAGTGGATGAGGCTATGTAAGAGGCTTGTGCAAGCTTCCTAATGGGAGGGACTGGTGGTGGTTAGAGCTGGGTGTTGCTCTGGTGGGCAGAGGTCAGTAAAACTTTACTCTGCTTGTCTGCTGATGGGTGGGGCTGAGTTCCCTCCCTGTTGATTGTTTGGCCTGAGGCGATGCAGTACTGGAGGCCAGAGGCTCTTTGGTGGGGCTAATGGTGGGCTCCAGGAGGGCTCATGCTAAGGAGTACTTCCCAGAACTTCTGCTGCCAGTGTCCTTGTCCTCACGGTGAGCCACAGCCACCCCCTGCCTCTGCAGGAGACCCTCCAACACTAGCAGGTAGGTCTGGTTCAGTCTCTATGGGGTCACTGCTCCTTCCCCTGGGTCCCGATGTGCACACTACTTTGTGTGTGCCCTCCAAGAGTGGAGTCTATTTTTCCCTCAGCCCTGTCGAAGTCCTGCAGTCAAATCCCACTAGCCTTCAAAGTCTGATTCTCTAGGAATTCCTCCTCCCATTGCCGGACCCCCAGGTTTGGAAGCCTGATGTGGGGCTCAGAAACTTCACTCCAGTGGGTGGACTTCTGCGGTATAAGTATTCTCCAGTTTGTGAGTCACCCACCCAGCCGTTACGGGATTTAATTTTATTGTGATTGCACCCCTCCTACCGTCTCATTGTGGCTTCTCCTTTGTCTTTGGATGTGGGGTATGTTTTTTGGTGAGTTCCAGTGTCTTTCTGTGGATGGTTGTTCAGCAGTTAGTTGTGATTCTGATGTTCTCGCAAGAGGGAGTCATTTTGTTTACTTTTGATTCAGTGATTAGTTAGAAATTGACATTTCTATAAAGAAGACGTACAGGTGGCCAAGAGGCACATGAAAAGCTGCTCAACATCACTAATTATTAGAGAAATGCAAATCAAAACCACAGCACAGTGAGGTATCACACCGGTCAGAATGGCCATCATCAAAAAATCTACAAACAATAAATGCTGGAGAGGGTGTGGAGAAAAGGGAACCCTCTTGCACTGTTGGTGGGAATGTAAATTGATAGAGCCACTATGGAGAACAGTATGGAGATTCCTTAAAAAACTAAAAATAGAACTACCGTATGACCCAGCAATTCCACCACTGGGCATATACCCAGAAAAAAGCATAATTCAAAAAGACACGTGCACCCCAGTGTTCATTGCAGCACTATTTATAATAGCCAGGATATGGAAGCAACCTAAGTGTCCATCAGCAGAGGAATGGATAAAGAAAATGTAGAACATATGCAGTGGAATATTACTCAGCCATGAAAAGGAACGAAATTGGTCATTTGTAGAGACATAGATGGACCTAGAGACTGTCATACAGATTGAAGTAAGTCAGAAGGAGAAAAACAAATATTGTATATTAACGCATACATGTGGAATCTGAAAAAATTGGTGTAGACAATCTTATTACAAAGCAGAAATAGAGACACAGACGTAGAGAACAAACGTATGGATACCAAGGGGGAAAGCGGGGGTGGGATGAATTGGGAGACTGGATTGACATATATACACTATTGATACTATGTATAAAGAAGATAACTAACAAGAACCTACTGTATAGCCCTGGGAACTCAGTGCTCTGTGGTGACCTAAATGAGAAGGAAATCCAAAAAAGAGGGGCTATATGTATACATATAGCTGATTCACTTTGCTGTACAGTAGAAACTAACACAATATTGTAAAGCAACTGTACTCCAATAAAAATTTTTTTTAATTAGAAAAAATACTTTAGTCATTGTGTTGCAATGGTTCTGCTTCAGATGGTATATGATGTTCAGTTTGTTGTATTTTTCAGGAGTCATACTCCTCAGGTATCTATTTTGACTTGTGAGTTGACATTCCTTGTGCACATTGGCCCCTCTGTCTGGTAACTTATATTAGGAAAGAGCTGAAGGTTGGGGACCGTCTCAGCATGATTATTAATAGCGCATTCTTGTCACTTTCAAAAGTATCCTGGCTTGGATGACCTATTATAATGTCGCTCTTGTTGAAAGCTAAGATCCAGGGTGTGTTTTCCTCAGTAAGTTTAACATGAGTGGAGGTGACGAGCCTGGGCACAGAGAGTCTCAGGAACCATGAAACACTGTGACCAGGCAAATCCTCTGATCAGGGTATGTCACCTTTCAGCTCCTGGGCGAGGCAGCGTTGGGGGAGGCAGTCACCCTAGGTTGTCACCTGGGGCTTTGGAGATGGGGCATGGATGAGTGAAGGCCCAAGGATTGCTCTTCAGCCCTTTCCTGTTTTCATCAGCTAACCTAATCCTACCCTAACTTTATCCTAACTACGTCTGGGTAGTTGCTACTGGCTTCTACTGAGGAGGCACTTATTGTCTCCAAGCAACTCAAGGGAAAGGCAAGAACCGAACTTAAAATTTCCCCTCCCCTTGAGTCCCTCCAGGCTGCCCTTGGCAGCCCTTTTCCTCAGTCTGTCCACCAGTTAAGGGTTGAGTCTTTTTTTTTTTTTTTAATTATTTTATTTTTGGCTGCATTGGGTCTTTGTCGCTGCACGCGGGCTTTCTCTAGTTGTGGCACGTGGGGACTACACTTTGTCGCGGTGCACAGGCTTCTCATTGCGGTGGCTTCTCTTGTTGCAGAGCACGGGCTCTAGGTACGTGGGCTTTAGTAGTTGTGGTGCGTGGGATCGGTAGTTGTGGCTCGTGGGCTCTAGAGCGCAGGCTCAGTAGTTGTGGCTCACGGGCTTAGCTGCTCTGCAGCATGTGGGATCTTCCCGGAACAGGGCTCGAACCCATGTCCCCTGCATTGGCAGGCAGATTCTTAACCACTGCGGCACCAGGGAAGCCCAAGGGTCGACTCTTTAGAGTCTTCCAGTTTTGTGTTATTTCTTGGAATCCATACTTCCGTTCATCTTTTATAGTTTTGGGAGGAAGGCTATTATGTCATCTTGGATAGGAACCCAAGATTTCCCAGGGAATTACTCTGAGAATCTTGAAGTGTTTTTTTTTTTTTTTTTTTTTTTTTTTTTTTTTTTTTGCATTACGTGGGCTTCTCACTGCTGTGGCCTCTCCCGTTGCGGAGCACAGGCTCTGGACATGCAGGCCCAGCAGCCATGGCTCACGGGCCTAGCCGCTCTGCGGCATGTGGGATCTTCCCAGACCGGGGCACGAACCCGTGTCCCCTGCATCGGCAGGCGGACTCTCAACCACTGCGCCACCAGGGAAGCCCTTCTTGAAGTGTTTTTGAAATTTAAAATATGTATCAGTTTATATTGTTTTCCTGTACTGATTTTTTGAGGCATAACGTTTGATGAAGGCAGGCTGCCTAAAAACGAATAATATGTGTGAAATGGTGACTATTCAGCATGATCTTATGAAGTTGACGGATGCAAAGTGCATTTTTATGTGTCTTATTTTACAGATGAGGAAATTGAGTTATAGAGAGATTAAATTATCCAAACCAGTGATTTGGTGGTGGGAAGTCTTGGTTTTGGATAATATAACCAAATCTCTTTTTGAAATAAATCCAGAGAAAAATAAAAAGGAATCATTCTAAACATGCTCTACTTCTAGTTCAGAAAAAAAATTTAAAATATTATATAGGCCATCCTTGATCTACCTACCTGTTTCTTCTCTACTGAATGCTGACCAGTGACTAGTCCTTGGTGTTTGAATATTCGTTGTTCTGGCATTTTGTTTTCTTTTTTTTTTTTTTTCCTGTAACCCTTCATTAGTTATTCCTGGATCCACCTCCTCATCCCTATACTCTCGGCTCTTTCATGTTTCCCAAATTGATTCCAGGGTGTGTGCATGGTTGGCAAAATGGGGAAGGAGAAAGGAGGTTTAATAATGAATGCTACATCTCCTTTGCTTCTTTCTGTCACTTTCCAGTGGATTCACAAACACACACACAGCCCAGAGGCTGTCTCAGAGAGCCCAGTGCTGTACTCAAACTGTTTGTTTAGTTTTTTCCATATTCATGATTTTACTTTTCATGTCTTGAAATTCTATTGGGAAAAAGAAACGAATTGCCTTCCAAAGTGTCTGATGTATTTTTTTGTATGATTTTTACTCTTTGGCAGAGTTGTGGATGCCTCTTCAGGCTCCTCTGACGACGTTGACAAGGGGTGAGTTGACTGAAGTGGGTGGTGAAAGGTATTGGGAGCGCTGACCGCAAAGGGAGGTCTCTCTCCATAAGAGACTGGAAGCTTCTATAGGTAACTTTCTTTTGGGGTCTAGATGGAAAAAAGAAGAGGTCATAAGTGGGCGAATCCTTACTCATGGTCTCTTTGTGACCTTTAGTAACTAGTAGCCCAAACTCTTAGGAAGCTATCAGAATGTGTGTGTGTGTGTCTCTGCTAGCGTGGGCCAGGAAAGGAGGAAGGACGGGACAGAAGAGAGCAGCCATGCTCCATCTCGGCTCTGGCCCTCACCCTCCAGAGCTCTGCTACCATCTAAGGCTAGTGTCCCAACTGTAAACCCAGCGTCATATTGGAGAGAGCCCCTGCCTCGGGCTTGTTGTTCTTTGAACCAAACTGAGGAACAGCAAAGGAGTACCCAGTACAAGGAAAGTAGGGCTGCAGGGGAGGGAAGGATAATCAGGAAGTTAGAAGGGGCTGGAAGTTTGTAGATCTACAGGCTGAAGTTGAATTTTGAAGTAAATGCAGCCTCAGTGCAGTTACACATGAGAGTTAGGTTTAGAAATGAAGAATGGTACTTTTCTGGATTTGTCAGTCTTCTTGGACAGGCCTAAGGTCTTCACTACAGCTAATAAAGCCCTGTTTCTTGGGAAAATTGAAATACTGATTGCCAAATAAGTAACTTCCATGTAGATTTTTAGGGTTCAACCAGTTTACAAATTGAAGACTACTTGTAACTAATTAACTCTATGAAGTCATTTGGAGTTTGATCCTGTGTTTTTAATTCCTTAGAAATGACCCCTATGAATTGACATCAGTAATCTGTGACGGAGCCACCTGTGAAAGGTGAGGTATATATTGAGGGGTGGGGGACCAGGGGAAGTGAAGTGGAGAAATTTAGTCTCGGGATTATCCATGGCAATGCAGAATTTTCTGGACAATGATCTAAAATTCTTTCTAAAAACATAGGAATTGCAGTGAGTTGTTATGTTTACTATATTTTTAAGATTCAAGGAATCCTTATTGTTCAGAAATTCATTATATGACTATTCCATGTAGAATATCACTAATGATAAATTTCTGCATACTAGTGAAGTAAAATAGAACAATTCTTGAGGGTCGATGATGGTAATAAAGATGTTAACTTTGATAATTCATATGAATGAGTCTGTGAAGTTGGAAAGGAGGGAACTGTTGGTGGATCTCTTATCATTGGGAAGATAGGGTTTATACTGACGCATGAAGAAAAGGGAAAACTATGGAAAGTAAAGATATAGTGACACTGAACAGCACCTTCAATCAACTGGGCCTAATTGACATTTATAGAAGAGCTCACTTAACAAGAGCGGAATATATATCCTTCTCAAGCTCACATGAAACATTCACCAGTATAGATCACTTGTTCAACAAAATAAACTATTTAAAAAAATTTACAACCACAAAGGAATATCACCTCATGCCTGTTAGAATGGCATCGTTGGGCTTCCCTGGTGGCACAGTGGTTAAGAATCCGCCTGCCAGTGCAGGGGACACAGGTTCAAGCCCTGGTCCAGGAAGATCCCACATGCTGTGGAGCAACTAAGCCCGTGTGCCACAACTACTGAGCCTGCGCTCTAAAGCCCATGAGCCACAACTGCTGAGCCCGTGTGCCACAACTACTGGAGCCCACATGCCTAGAGCCTGTGCTCCTCCACAAGAGAAGCCACTGCAATGAGAAGCCCGCTCGCCGCAACTAGAGAAAACCCGACTGCAGCAACAAAGACCCAATGCAGCCAAAAAAGTAAATCTAAATAAAATAAAAAAATATGTATGTATAGAATGGCATTGTCAGAAAGATAAAAAAATAACAAGTGTTGACAAGGATGTGGAGAAAAGGGAAGGCTTGTGCACTGTTGGTAGGAATGCAAATTGTTACAGCCACTATGGAAAACACTATGAAAATTTCTCAAAAAATTTAAAATAGAATTGTCATATGATCCAGCAATTCCACTTCTGGGTATCTATCTGAAGAAAATGAAAACACTAGCTTGAAAAGACATGTGCAACCCCGTGTTCATTGCATTCTTTACAGTAGCCAAGACATGGCAACAACGTGTCCGTTGACCAGTGAATGGATAAAGAAGTTGTGGTATATATGTGTACAATGGAATATATTCAGCCATAAAAAAAAGAATGAAATCTTACTATTTGCAACAGCATGGGTAGAACTCCTGGACGTTTACGCCAAGTGCAATAAGTTAGAGAAAGAGAAATACCATGTGGTCTCACTTGTGTGTGGAATCTTAAAAGGAAAAAAAGCTCATAAAGAAGAGAAAAGATTGGTGGTTTCCAGAAATGGGGGGTGAGGGCTGCGTAGGGGGTGGGTGAAATGGGTGAGGGAAGTCAAAAGGTCCAAACTTCCAGTTATAAAAGAAGTCACCCTGGGGATGTACAACCCCTGCTGGAACGGGTTGTACAGCATGGTAACTATAGTGAATCCTACTAATAATACTGTATGAGGGATGGTACCTGCAAACTACAGTTGAATTTGAAGTAATTGCAAACACAAAAACCAGTTACACCTTGGGATTAGGTTCAGAAGTAAAGAAATGTTTTTAATCTTGATCCATTAAGGAGTCTTTTACAGGCCTAGGAATTTCATTGCCACCATGTGAAGCTGCATTTCTAGGGTAAAATGAAATACTTATTTCCAAATAAGCACATTATGCATGAATTTGTAATTTTCAATTCATAGTTGAAAATGTATCTCTCTACAACTTAGCCAATTTGAATGAAAAAAGTAAGTCTATGAAATCACGTGATGTTTCTGTACATTTTAATCCTTAAGCTATGAGCAGAATGAATTGATATCTGTAACCAATAAGGAAGCCATCACTGAAAGGTGAGATTAATGTAGATAGATAGATATGTAAAGGTGCACACAGAGATATTGAATACTAAGTTTCTTGTATGCTTTTTCTAAAATGTTGGTATGTTCTGTATGTAGCATTCTTTTTTTGATCTAGTTGGATAAAAGAGAAACAGATCAGAAGAGGGAGACTTACTCCCATCTGAGTGACTAGTAGCCAAAACTCTTAGAAACCTGTCAGATTGCCTGTGTGAGACTCTGCTAGAACGGGTTGTATTTGTTTGCTAGGGCTACTGTAACAAAATATCACAAATCGAGTGGTTTAAACAACAAAACTTTGTCTCAATCCTCAAGGCTAGAAATTGGTATCAGGATGTTGGCAGGGGTGGTTTCTTCTGAGTGCTGTGAGGAAGAATCTCTTCCATGCCTCTCTCCTAGCTTCTGGTGGCTGCTGTCAATTGCTCCAACCTCTGCCTTCATCTTCACATGGCATCCTTTCCTTTTGTATAAGGACATCCGTCATATTGGATTAGGAACCCACCCTAACCAGTAGGACCACATCTTGACTAATTACTTCTGCAACAATGCTACTTTCAATAAGGTCACATTCTGAGTTAAAGGGGATAAGACTTCACCATATGAATTTTAGTGGGACAGTATTCAGTCTACAACGTGGGACAAATGAGGAGAGATTCATATTTGGAAACAAGGGGAAGGCTAGCTGTGGCCTGGGAAGACACGAGCCCTCAACAGAAGAGAATGGAGCTAACAGCCCCTAGATCTGTCCCACACCCTCCAGAGCTCTGCCACTACGTAAGGGTCCTCCAACCCAAACCCGTGATGGCAGTGGAAGTGGCTGGAGCCATCACTGCCTCAGGCCTGCAGTTGTTGACCCTGTGTGAGGGGCAGGAAAGGTGACCAGGAGGGGTGAAAATAAGGAAGTGACGGAACTTGAGAGTCAGGAATTTAGATGCAGTAAGAGGGCTGCGTACCTACAAACTGAAGTTAAATTGAAATAAATGCCATCACAAAAAGCTGTGAGCGTTCGGATTAAAGGAATAGTAAAGAACTTGAGGCATTACTATTTTCACAGGCCTAAGATATCAATTACTGCCATGTAAAATCTCATGTTCAATGAAAATGACATACCAGCTTCAATTTAGTGTTAAATACATGAGTTTTTTTAAAGATCAACAAGTTCATAACTATAGTAATTGTAGCCATTTAAATGACAAAAACCAAGTCAGTCAATTACATGTGATGTCTGACAGTGTAGCTTTTAAACTCTTTAGCCCATATCTGAATGAATTGATTGATATCAGAATCACGAGGAAGCCACCAGCAAAATATGAGATATAAAAGAATCAAGATATATATATATAATTAATATACATACGCATATACATATTTCTATAACACAAACACACACATGCTCGCAGACAGACATACAACACAGAGAGAGAGATTGAAATTTGTGAAATTTACTCTGAGGAGCATTCACAGCAATAAGAGTGTGTTTGACACTGTTTCTAAGTCAAGTCATAGTAGGATGTGTAGGGAACTCTGTCTGCTCTGGGTCCAGTTGGAAAAAAGTAGCAAGTCATAAAAGGGCTGCTGCTTTCTCTAAGTGTGCTACCACTACTTACAGGCCTAAGATCATCATTACCACCTTATATAAGGTCTCATTTCTAATAAAAATGACATAGCAGGCTCAGTTTTGTGATATATACATGAATTGTTAAAGATCAACCAGTTCAAAAGTTGTAGAGTAACTGTAGCTATTTGAATGAAAAAAAGTAAGTCTAGAATTACGTGTGGTGTGTGAACCATGTATCTTCTCAATCTTTTAGCACTGCCCGGAATGAATTGACATCAGAAACCGATAAGGATGGCAACAATGAAATGTGAGATATAAATGAATATTAAAGATAAATGTTTTTTACGTACATGTATGCACATGTATTTATATACTCTTATCAATATGAACACACAAACACATAAACATAAATACTATGGAAGAAAAAGAGGTGCAGTTTTCAAATTCATTCTTAGGAGTATCCATGACAATACAGTGTCTTTGACGTTGATATTAAATCTTCTCACTGTAACACCTGTTAGTAACTTTCTATCTTTTTTGGATCTAGTTGGATAAAAGAGCAACAGGTCATAAGAGGAAGGCTTCCTCCTGCTAATAACTACCAGCCAATTCCTGAGTCATGAACTTTTCTGATAGGTCAAAAACATTTATTACAAATGTATATAGAATCATTTCTGGGCAAAATGAGATATCAGATTTCAAATAATTGATTTACATGTGAATTTTCTAAGAGCCAACCAGTTTATGAGTTCAAGGGTAATTATAGCCCACCTAAACTAAAAAAGTAAAAGTCTAGAAGTCTTGTGGTATCTTATTTTGTCTGTTTTTAATCCTTTAGCACTGCCCCGAGTGAATGGACAGCAGCGTCCTCTGAAGGACTCTCCAATTCAAAGTGAGCTCTGATGAATAAATATGTATGTAATATGTACATACACACATATGTGCATAATATACATATACAGAGAGATTGAGATTTGGGATGTTCACCCTTAGGAGCACCCATGGAAATATAGAGTTCCCTTGATACTGTTTCTAACATCCTCTCATGGTAAGGTTCTATGTGGAATAGCCTTTGTCTTTTGAATTGAGGTAGAAAAAGAGGCACAAGACATAGAGGGAGTCTTCCTACTTGCAGTCTTGAGTGTCAGTTACTGGCAGCCAGACTCTCGGGAAGCTGTCAGATTGCCTGTGTATGAGACTGTCCTGGAGTGGGTGTGGGGAAGATGAAAGCCGTCTGGAGCAAGGAGAATAATAGTAAGTTGTATCAGCTACCATGTGAGGCTGATAACCCAAATCCAGACCCATGTTCACATCAGATGGAGCCCCTGACTCAGGCCTGTAGTTACTTGACCCTGTGTGAGGGGCAGGAAAGACGAGCATGCTTCCTGTGGAGCACAGACGTGGTCAGGGAGTTAGATTGGTCAAGAAAGTTGGGTACCTACAAGCTGAAGTTGAATTTGAAATAAATTCCACCCCAAAACGTTGTTACACATTGGATGAGACTCAGTAGTAAAGAACTGTACTTCAATCTTGAGTCATTACCTTTTTGACAAGTGTAAGATATTCATTACAAATACATAAAGCCTCATTTCTGGGGAAAATGACCTACCAGGTTTCAAGCAATCGATTTACATGTCAGTTTTTAAAGGGTCATCTAGTTTTATAAGTGAAAGCATTAATTGAAACTAATTTGAACCAGAAAGTTTAACTGAGAAAATTATAGGGTGTCTGACTCTGTGCCTTTTTAATCCTTTAGCCCTGCTTTGAGTGAATTGACAACAGGAAGACCTGATGGACCCACCCCGGATACGTGAGACAGAAATAAAGATAGAGAGATGTCAACAAAAAAATACATATGTATAGAAATGCAGAGAGGGAGAGCATGCGAGAGTGAGAGAAAGAGAGAGAGGAAAGGGGAGAGAGGTTGATTCTATTTGGGAGGTTCATTTTTAGGAGTATTCGTGACATAACAGAGTGTCTTTGACATTGTTTCTAAATCTTTTTACTGTAGCCTATGTAAGTATGTTTCTTTCTTTCTTTTTTTGTATCTAGTTGGATAAAACAGAAACAGGTCATAAGAGGGATGCTTCTTACTCATCTGTTTATCACTCTTAGATGCAGCCGAAACCCCTAGGGAAACTATCCAAATGCTTGTGTATGAGGCTGTACTAAAATGGGCCAAGAAAGGAGAGAAACTTATTTTGCAAGGAGAAAGTTGTACTCCTGAAGGGGTTCAGGAGTCAAGAAATGTCTATAAACTTGATTCATGACTTCCCCCCGCCACACCCAGGATGAAGATTTTCATTACAAATGTATAAAGCCTCACTTACAGGGGAAAATGAAATACCAGGTTTTAAATAATTGATTAGAATGTTATTTTTAGGGCAACTAAATTATAAACTGCAGAGTAATTATAGCTAAATTGCATTTAAAATAAATCTATAAGACGCATGGAGTCTTACTATGTCCACTTTAATCCGTTAGCCCTGACTCATGTGACTTGAGAGGCAGAGGTGAAAGGCGAGATATAAATAGTGAGAGAGGGGAAAAGGGGAGGATATTGAGATTTGTGAAATCCAGTTAGTTATGGAGTCCTTGTCTCAGGCAGTTATTTGAATCCTATTCAAGGAGGAAATAAGATATCCATAATATGTGAAACGTAGGTGGTGCAGGGACCCAGGTTCCAAATAACTAATTGACATATAATTTTTTTAGAATTCAACCAGTTCATAAGTTCTAGAGCAAGTGTATCCAATTTCAGCCAAAAAAAGTGAAGTCGTTTCGTGCTATGTACATTTTTAATCCTTCACAATGACCCAAGTAAATTGACATCAAAGGTCTTTGACTACTTTGATATAGCTTGCCTTTTAATTATGGTGCCTTCCAAGGCTGCTGATATAATTTACTTGCATCAGTGCTATCTATGTATTATGAATCTCTATCTTTATAGAAAGAGTGAGACAGAAAGAGAGAAGCAGACACGGAGACAAGAGACATAGGGAGAAACAGAGAGGGAAAGATTTGCAAAATTCAGTCTTGGAAGTATCCATAGGAATACAGAGTTTTCTAGACAAGGATTCTAAATTTCTTTCTGTAAGATTGGGTCATCCAGTGAGCTAAGTCGTGGTTCCTTTAGATTTAAGGAATTCTTTTTCTTCAAATAAGTTTTTCACATCACTGTTCCATGTAGCAAATCTCTAATGATATATTTTTGCATTTGTTGGCGGTTAAAGTATGATGGGACTGCTGTCCAAGATCGATGATGGTGAAGAAGACAGTGACTCTCTCAATTCACATTAGTAAGTCAGTTTGAAGTTTGGAGGGAGGGAGCTGTTGATGGCTTTCTTATCTTTTAGAAGATGGGGCTCATGCTGAGGAGAAAAAAAAAGAGCTATGGAAAGATAGCAAAATGTTGGGGAGGGAGGGTATACAATGATTCCATTTGAATTTGCATATAAGTACCATACTTGAAAAAATATTTCCACGTATTCACAAGTAAATGTTCTTCTAGTTTGAAAATGTGAAAATATCCTTAGTAGAGACTAATTTTATGACAAAGTTTCTTTCTAATCAGAGGATTGCCGAATGCTACTTGCTCTTCACTTGTGTTCCTTTCTCATTTTTCTTGGATATGTTCTGATTCCTAGTTTTGTTGATTTTGTCTATGAGCAAATGGGACTGAGAGCCAAAGCAAACATGTTTTGCTGATTAAAGACCGCTTAATGTCCATTGGGATTTTATGAATTTTGACTTGCTCCTGAGTAATCTCATGAGAGTACTTCCTGTTGCACTGATCTGAAGGCATTTTTACCTGTACTCAATGACAAGGACACGATACCTTCTTAAAATCATACACGTCTGACTCTCCCTCCCCCAAACTACTATGTATAAAATAAGCATCAAGGATCTATTGTACAGCACAGGGAAGTATAGCCGTTATTTTGTAATAACTTTAAATAGAATATAATCTATAAAATTATTGAATGACTATGTTGTACACCCAAAACTAATATAATATTGTAAATTAATTGTACTTCGAAAAAGAGCCCATGTGTCTGGACTGCAGAATTATTCCTGCAATTTTTCTTCTGCTACTCTCTTGGTCAGTTACTTAAGCATTCACCGACTTGAATTAATGTTGGGGAGTGAGTATTGCTAAAGAGGCATTGAATTGGTTACTGTTGTAATCTGTTGGTGTCTAGACAAAAACAACGTGAAAACTAAAGGGGCGACTAATGAATACAAATAGTTCTTCAAATTACCCATGAATTTCCATTTTCTGTTTTTTTATCATGGGCCATCAATGAAGAGTTCACGCTGCTACTTAATTAAATGATATGTCTGCCTATTAACTATATATTTTCTGCAATGAGGCTGCCCAGGGCAGGGGCAAAATTTGAATAGACTGAGCAAGGCAAGCATTTCCTTCTTCTTACAAACAAAAAGTGTTAGTTTAGTTTTGTTTTTTAAATTACGAATGCTTATGGTATAGATTTGGGTGGCATTTGCAATACTCCCTGTGTGAGAGACACTGGTGTTTCAGACCAGGGGATGGTATTAGATTTGGAGTAAGACCTGGAATCAGTGCTTGGCTTTGGCATCTAATATGCACTGGACACTTGGCAAAATACTAAACTACTTTAAATTTTAGGTCTTTTATCTGTAAACTGGTAATAATGCTATCTACAATATCTATCTACTGGGTGCTAGGCGTAGTATAATAAAAAACTAAAATTAAATGTGGAGTAATATGTACACACATATTATTCAGTGTGATTTTAAAACTCCAAAGCACCATAAATAAATTTTATACTAAAAACCAAAACTAAAGCAACAAAATTTCACTATTAGGAAAATCAGAAAATACAAGCAATAAAACCTCCCATGAAGAGGCATTCCTAATGTTTAATAGATGCCCTTCAAGGTTCTTTAGGCTTATACATTTTTTGTTTATGGCTATGGTATCATACATTGTTTTAAAAATAACCTTATTACTTCGTGACATATCATGACTATATTTCCATGCATTTACATTTGCATTTGCAACATTATATATTTTTTAATTTCAGATTTTTTATTGTTGCCTGAAGTTCTGCCTATATTTGACTTTATTGATTTTTAAATTTGCAACATTCCTTTTGACAGCTGTATAATATTTCATGGTATAGATGTTTAAATTGTCATTCATTTAAATTGTCAGATATTTCTGGACATTTCAGCTGTGACTGATTACAAAAAATGATGAATAACTTTGAGACCACACCTCTGTATATTTGATTTCTTTATAATACAAATTCTCGGAGGTGGAAATTGTGTGTCAAAAGGAACGTTTGTGAGGCTATTGATTTTGCTACTTTCCACACCAAGATGCAGTGTGCATTTCTTCCCCGTTCACGCTAGCCATCGCTCATCTTTTCAATGTTAGTTAATCTGTTTGTTCTAATGCACATTTGACATTGTTTTTGTTTCTACTTTTTTCATAGAACTTGTATTTCATTGTTTTCAAACTACCTTTGCCCGTTTAAAATTGGGGTATTTATCACTGCCATTGGATAGAAAAGTTAAATATATCCTTTTTATATCATAGATAGGGCAAGTATTTTTTCCCAGGTTGCCTAGCTTTTCACTATATAGAAGCTTATAATCCTCATACAGTTGAGTACATCTGTCCTTTTCTTTATGATTGATGCCTTTAGTGTCAGAAAGTCTTTCTCTACCGAAGATTTTACTATATTCACCGAAATTCATCTATGTTTTGAATTTATTTTCTACATTGAAAGAGAACATCTGCCCAGGATTTATTTTGTATTAAGGTATAAAATGTAGGCGTCTACTTTTCTCCCAGGTGACTACTTAGTTTTCCCAGCATCAAAGTTGCATCCCCCTCCATTGTCCTTACCCTAATTTAATGATCCTTATTGCATTTATCACCTTCTAACTTACTACCTTATTTACTTATTTATTATATTTATGGTCTGCACGAGACAGAATTGAAACATCATGATGGAAGAAAATTTTGTCCATTTTTTTAACTGCTGTATCTCCAGTGCCTCAAACAGTGCCATGGCACATAGTAGGCACTCAGTGAGTTTGGTTGAATGAATGAACCCATTATTGAAAACATTTATATCTTGTTCAAAGATTTTTAAATCCATCTCTATCATGTTATGAATATTTATACTCTGGGTCTTTCCAGAATCTTTTTTATTTAATCATTTTTCTAGCCTTCTGATTTCAGCAAGCTTTTCACACATGGTGATATAATTTATAGTGAACTAAAGCATTTTTTAAAAACATAAGGTCCATCCTTTTCCTCTTCCCCTTTTGTTTTTGTAGTCTCAAATTACCTGTTTTTGTTTAGTGAGTTTGTTACCAAACTGTAGATAGCTATAGTTATTTTTCTGCTTTCTTTTTTTGTCTCCCTTTAACCTTTATACTCGAATAAAGTATTTAAAAATCTATCTTGGTAAAGAGTGGCAATTTTCTGGTTCTATTTATCACCTTGCTGAAAGTTTTGTGTATTTCTGTCATTTTGTTTCTGATAGAAGAGTTCCTTTCAACATTTCTTGTAAGGCAGGTCTAGTGTTGATGAACTCCAGCTTCTCTTTGTCTAGGAAAGCATTTATTTCTCCTTCATATCTGAATGATAACTGTGTTATATAGAGTATTCTTGGGTGACAGTTTTTATGTTTCAGTATTTTGAGAATGTCATTCCACTCCCTCTTGGCCTGTAGGGTTTCTGCTGAGAAATCTGCTGATAGCCTAGTAGTGGGGGTTCCCTGGTAGGTTACCATCCTTTTTGCCCTGGCTGATTTTAAAATTCTTTGTCATTCACTTTTAACAGTTTTAATATTATTTGTCTTGGAGAAGGTCTTTTTGCATTGAGGTAATTAGGTGTTCTCTTAGCTTAATGGACTTGTAACTCCAGTTCCTTCCCCAAGTTTGGGATGTTTCCAGCTATTGTTTCTTTAAATAAACTCTCTGCTCCCTTTTCCCTCTCTTCTCCTTCTGGGATATGCACTATCCTAATGTTGTCCTTCCTGAAAGAGATAACTCTCTCAGGATTTCTTCCTTTTAAAAACCTTATTTCTCTTTCCTCTTCTACTTGTAACATTTTTAGATTGCTATATTTCAGCTTGCTAATTCTCTCTTCCATATTATCTGCTCTGTTTCCAGTGCTTCTAATGTGTGTTCTTTATCTCATTTATTGAGTTCTTGAGCTCCAGAGTTTCTTTTTGCTTCCTTTTTATTTATTTATTTATTTAAATTATTTTTTATTGACGTATAGTTGATTTACAATGTTTTGTTAAGTTTCTGCTGTACAGCAAAGTGCATCAGTTATACCTGTACATATATATCCACTCTACTGAGTAGAGTTCCCTGTACTACACAGTAGGTTCTTATTAGTTATCTATTTGATATATAGTAGTGTGTATATGTCAATCCCAGTCTCCCAATTGTTTCTTTTTAGAGTTTCAGTCTCTTTGGTAAAATATTCTTTCTGATCATTCATTTTTATTCCTGAGCTCATTAAACTACCTTTCTGAGTTTTCTTATATCTCATTGAGTTCATGGGCTGTGCCACTGCAGGTGGGGGAGTGGCAGTGAGGTTGTGGTCACCTCGGCGGCTGGAGGGACAGGATGCCAGGCCCCAGTGTTGGTCAGTTACATGTAGCCATGGGTGCTGGTGTGGTCTGGAGCCTGTAGTCATGTGTGCTGCTTCCCCTGCTGCTACTGTGTTCTCTGAAGCTGTGGGCACAGCTGCTGTGGTCAGAGGGCCAGGATTGCAGGCACTGATTCCACTGTTCCCTCGTTCCATCTCTTCTAAGTGTTCCAATTCACCTGCCTTTAGATGTACAGGTGTGTGGAGTCCTCTGGCAAACTGTTGTGTTGGACAGTGGCACCTTTGTTGAGTTGTGGGTTTTATTGGTTGTAGATTGAAGGGGAGAGACCAAGGTAGTTTTTCACTCTGTCATGTTTCTGACATCACTGTGAATGTACCATATTTTCTTATCCATTCACCCATTGATGGGCATTTGGATTATTTCCAGTTTTGGCCTGTTATGAGTAATGTGGCTATGAACATTTACGTACAAGTTTTTTGTGTGGACACAACTTTCATTTATCTTTGGTTAGTGCCAAGGAATAGGGTTGCTGATACTTATGGTAAAGTGTCTGTTTAATTGTATGAGAAATAGTTTCCAAAATGGCAGTACCATTTCACATCTCTTCTTATCTTTAGGTTTTCATTTTCTTTCATCAAGTTTTGTAATTTTCAGCACACAGATCCTGCACATATCTTGTTACTTTATAAAAAAGTATTTCATGGGTTTTGGTGCTAATATAAATGGTTCAGTTGCTTACATTTCTACTTTTCAATCATTCATTGCTAGTATATCGAAATATAGTTGAATTTTGTATATTGCCCTTTTATACAATAACTATTAAACTCACTTATTCTGTTAGCTTTTTTGTAGATTCCCTGGGATTTTCTAGGTAGGCAAGCATCTCCTCTACAAATAGTGAGAGTTTTATTTCTTCCTTTTCAATCTATAGGCCTTTTATTTCCATTTCTTGCTTTATTACATTGACTCCAATATAATTTTGAGTGGAAGAAGTGTGAACTGACATCCTAGATTCCTAATCATTGGAAGAAAACATTCAGTCTCACCATTAAGATTGATATCAGCCATAGGTTTTTTTTTTGTTTGTTTGTTTGTTTGTTTTGGGGGGCATAAATGCCCCTTGTCAGGTTAAGGAAGTTTCCTTTTTTCCTAGTTCACTGAAAGTTTTTATCATAAATGGATGTTAAATTTTGTTTAAAAATTTTTTTAACCTCTATTGAGATGATCATATGTTTTATTTTCCTTAGTTTATTGACATGGCGAATTACATTATTTTTAGAATGTTGACCCATCCTTGAATTCCTGGAACAAACACCAAGTGGTCATGAATTTAAAAAATATATATACTGCTGGATTCAATTTATTAATGGTTTGTTAAGGATTTTTGTATCTATATTTATGAGGGATATTGGTAATTTTCTTGTCAGGTAATGTCTTGACTGGTTTTGGTATCAGGGTAATGCTAATCTCCTAAAATGAGTTTGGAAGCAGTCCCTATTCTTCTGTTTTATGGAAGAGTTTGTTTCGATTTGTATCTTCCTTAAAGAATTAAGTAGAATTCTCCAGTGAAGTCAGTTGGGCTTGGACTTTTTTGTTGTTGTTGGAAAGTTTTCAACTACAAGTTCAATTTCTCTACAAGATATATTACCTTTCAAACTATTCAGGTTATCTATTTTTTCTTGAGCACATTTTAGTAGCTTGTGTCTTGCAAACAATATCTCCATTTAATCTAAGTTGTCATATGTGGCACCTTTAAAATTTCTGTAGTGATAACATGCAATTAAATATCTTGTTTAGTACTCTCCCACTTCACTGGTTTTATTAAATCATGGTCAGAAAATGTAGTCTGAATAATTTTTATATTTTAGAGTACCATTAAAGTTTTTTATCTTCTTGTAGGATAAATTTCTTTTAAAATTTCATAGAAATGCTTTAAATATGTTTTATCTGCACAATAGAAACTATATATAGAGAGAGTTTTAAAATATGTTTGTTTAAACATATAGCACACAAAGCGCATATATATATATATATATATATATATATATAGGTAAATGGATAGTGTTTGACCAGGGACACTCAGATCTTATCCTTGCTACCAACACCCCACTCCAAAGGGAAGTATATCCCTGAGGACCAAGCCGGGCAAAGGACACTTCTTGGTACTTTGGAGGCTCCTCTCTAAGTCCCAGTAAAGAATCCTAATGAGCTAACTTAGGTTGGACTCAGATCTAAAGCCTGACTCTGCTCTCTTCAACCTGAGTTTAATCTAGGAATATAGCCTTGTCTGTTGTGGATAGTTTGGTGGTGGTGGGGGACCCAGAGCCCTGGAGTGAGAGTAGGAAAACCAAAGAATCATCCCAGTGCCTTTAATGCTTTGAGTATGACCACATCCCTCCCTCCACCATCTGTGCAGAGAAATAAGTGTCCAATGGGAAAGATAGGACCTGCCCCCAATGCAGATCCCACCCCTGTTCAACACGGTCTTAATAGTATCTTATAGAGTCTACCTTCTATCAGGATAAAATAAGTCTTGGTCATCGTTAATATTTTTGCTTTGAATTCAACTTTGATATTAATATTACAACTTTTCGTGTTTTGAGATTTAACATTTGCATCTGATATCTTTGTCCATCTCTATTTTGAAACTATCATTTTAATTTAGTTTTTGTCCTTGTATACAGCATATAGTGCATTTAGTTTTTAAACTTATCTAAAAGTATTTGTCAGTATTTGATACGAGAGCAATGTGTTGGTATTTATTATCATTTCAGCTATGTTTGGTGTTATTTGCTATCATTTTACTTTGTTTTCTGTATTAAACACTTCCTTGATATTTTTTCTTTAATTTATTTTAACATTATGCTATTAGTTGATTTGTTTTTATTCAAGTTTTAATAATATGAAAGTTATAAACCTATTTTTAGAAAACATAATTGTACCTTTGTTTCTCCATCAATATCCAGTTTAAAACTGGAATTGTACCTGGGAAGATAGAAATGCAACATGCTTTTACTTCTGTCTTCTGAGAAACCTAAATTAATGTGGAAAAACCCTGCAAATTTAAATCCATAGTATTATTGAGAACTTTGTTATTTATCTTGGCTTTTAGAATCATTTGTTTACATTTCCACGTGCTACATTAACAATGATTATTTGGACTTAGTTCTGAATTTGTATGATTTTATTTCTTGACACCTTTTCTCTATAAGGCATCTTCCTTATTCTTGCCTTCTTCATTTTTTATTCCTTGCTCAGTTGGCTCAAGCACTTCTCTGAGTAATCATTTTTAGGAACGTTACATGGTTGCACTGGGTGTTGGAGAGTGTATGTCTGTTGATCCCAAATATGAATAGCACTTTTTCTAAATGTATAATTACTGAGTTACAGTCCTTTCCCAGCAAACTCCACACACATTGTTTGAAGCTGCATTTATATAGCACACTCTCTTTTTAAAAAAAAAAAAAAATCTCAATTCTATATTTCCTTGGGTTGGGGTAGTTTTGGGAGGCACTGAAAGTGATAGTAGAACCTAAAGCCACCCCAAGCCATCCTTTTGTGCCCCAATGATTCTGTCGGGCATGGTTCTGTAAATTCACTTTGTCAAGTAAGTTGTGATTTGTTGTAACATTTCTTTGCTACCCAGAGATCTGATAGTCTGTCCGGGATCAGAAAGGGCTTGTATTAAGAGAATGGCAACCTCAGGGGAGGTTCACCTCTTTTGGCCAATCAGTTCCCCATCCACATCGACCTTTTCTCGCTAGGCCTGGGCAGAGGTAGTGGGTGCAGATGGAGCAGGGAGAAATTAGAGGGGGTGGGGAGATCTTATAGCTCAGCTTAGCCCAACAGTATCCATCTGTGGCCCGTTGCATTGGGCAGTGCCCCAGTTCTATTGGGCATATATCCTCCCTCTTCTCCAGTCTTGGGCACAGTCTGTGAGCATTGCTTTGGGATTAAATCCCACTTGGGGTGGAATTTGGGTCACGTGTTGGAGGCTTCAGCAGGGCAAGAAATTGCTCCTCAATGACTACCTTGTCTCCAGCCCTAGTGTAAAATGAGGCACAACTGCTGGCGCTCTAAAACCGTCTCCTCCCCCTACTAAGGGAAGGAGCCCAGCCTCCAGTGTGTTTCCCCTTTGAAATGTATCTTACTAACATTCCTCACCCCCAAAGTGCACTTCCCACCCCAGCTGTGAGTCTCATTAATGTTTAACTGTCTTATTCATGGGGTGACTTGTTTCAAGAAATGAATATTGCAAGACAAGAGCTTCCCTCAAGTGCCTTATTCTATTGCTGTAGAACAGGTCTGGCCATAGTTTGATGACTTGCCCAGGATCCCACAGCTCACTCATGGGAGAGCTGGAACACACATCTCTTCTACCATTCCCTTCTGTCTCCATGCTCTGTTGCTTTAGTTGATGACCCCAAGCTTAATCTTATCATTAAATTGGGATTAGAGCTTTACAGTCAAGGGAAAGTTTAGTGTTTTTTTTCACATATATTCTACATAGGAAAGAAAAAAAAAGAATCAGGTGACATTTTTACAGTTGTTAGCAAAAAGTATTTTGTTAGGCAACTTCTGGAGACTTTGAAAATTATATTTATAAAGGCCTTTGTTGGTTAAATTCATACTATATGTTAGGAAAAATCTGATACACCTGAAAGCTCTGAAATTTTATTTTTACTTCTCATTGCAGCAGCAGGATTAAGAGAATTGTGTACTTGATTGTATCATCCTTCCCTTTCAGGTATGTGAAACTCTAGAAAAGGAGGTAATTAAGTATGTATTACATTTAATATCAATATTTTTTAATGGCAGAGGATCTGGGAGGGGGAAAAAAAGCATTTCCACTGTCAGTATGTCGCTAAATAACCTTTGTGCCCGATTTAATGCAATCTAATTTATCTTGGAATTTTAATTGAAGCTGAACATTAAGAATTGCAAAGAAATGGCATGTACGGAGTCTAATAGCAACATATTACCATGTTTTTTTCTACCTGTCAAAGTAAAAATAATGAGACATGCATTTCAAAATTCTATAGTTATAAGGAAAGTGTTTTAGTTAATACCATATTCACCTAGAATTACTCATTAATTCTGGAAACATTTTACTTAGATCTTTCTTCTCTACATGATAGTAAGATTTCATACTATGTTACAGATTCACACAATGTACTTGCTTCCTTTTAAATTGATAATATTTTAATTTGCATTGCAATTGTGAAAAAATGCTTTAAGATTAATTTATCTTCATATATTATACAAATAGTACAATCAACTTCTAGAGAATATGTTGAGCATATATAGGAAAAAGGCTTAGGAGTTACTTTAGAGTTCAATTATGTATGTATTCATTGAATTGAATTCCTTCTTACGTGCCCAGAACTGTGCCAGAACCATCCATTGATATGTAATCTTATATTTGTTGATAATCTCACTGATAAGAAGCCTTACTGGTCAAAGAAGTCTTTTAAGGGCTTATGTTAGTCATGCTTTCACTTGGTTTTTATTACTCAATTCTTTAAAAATAGCAAGATGAATGAGGTTTACTTTATTGTGGGAAATTGGTAGAAGACCCTTCAAAATTCTTAAATTTTAAGAAGAGTTTACAAGTGGAAACATGTCATTTTAATGTAGTTTGCCTATTCTGTCTTGGAGTGTTGGTCTGATGTGTCTTAATATAAAAGGGCATGATATCATGAAGTGGTTTAGTGGGAAATTTCTTTCCCTAACAACTGCTTCTATTGGGTGAAAGCAGAGTGATTTATGTTGAGATTCTAAGAGCAGTTCTCCCTACCACTGAACGGTTTAACCCAAAATAATGACATTTTGATATCAGATCATGGGGCTGAAGTTAGTCTACCTATAGATGTGAAAACCACTTTATCCTTATTTGGTTTATTTATTTGTTTGTTGTAGAATACTTGGAATTTTGCTGACCTTTGTGGATGTGTCCCTCATCATTACAGACATACTTATCTCTGAGAGCACGATACATATTCCTTTGGAGTATCGTGCAGTTTCTTTAGTTATTGCTTTATTTTTTTTCATGGACGTTTTTCTTCGAGTGTTTATAGAAGGGTAAGTTTGATTAATTTTTTAAAAGCACATAGAGCTATTTTGTACTGCTATGAGAAGCATCTCAAGTAATGACCAGGTCAACCCAACTAAATATGCCCCTCTTTATCAAAATAATTCTCCTTGAAGGCATCCTCCACAAGAGAAACAACACTCCAAATCCCAATTTCTATCAGACTGAGCTTTAATATTACTCTTGCAACTGGCACTCTAGTCTGCAAACCATGTATTCTCGATGGTTCCTTCAACAGGTACAGCTTAAAGGGTTTGCAAAATGGGGCCAGGCAGCTAATATGTCTACATGCACATTATTAAGAGGAATGTGTATGTGAAGTATAACTATTGATATTTTAATTGAGTTCAATGTAAATAAAAGCTGACAGTATATTAAGTACTAGATAATAGATCATGAGCAAACCCTACCTCAGTTAAAATAAAAATTTGTGGTACTTCCCTAGCGGTCCCGTGGTTAGGACTCCATGCTTCTGCTGCAGGGGGCATGGGTTCGATCCCTGGTCGGGTAACCATGATCCTGCAAGCTGCATGGCTGAAAAAAATTTTTTTAATGAGACATTTAAAAATAAATGAACAAAAACTTGTGTTAAGCTCTATGGGAGAGCGAGTCCCGGACTAAAGTCCCCAGCCTCACTTCATCCAGAGCATTTTGGAACATGCTTGTCTCCTTTCTGGCTGAATTTCTGTCCTCGTGCCTCTGAGCTGAGGACAGTTGCCCACTCCCAGGTTACTCAGAGCCTAAAGGAGCTATCCCAGGACTAGAAGATTTCCCTGGAGGCCCAGTGTCCATGGCTGAAGGAGCTAGTGTTGAGGAGGAGGTGCCAGGGCTGAAAGTTCAGCTTTGCACAGAGGAGGCCACACCAGCTCACTGGGATTCCACTGTGGGTGCAAAGCCAGGTGATGAGTTTGCAGGCCAAAGTAGTGGACCCGTCTTCCTCTCACAAGCTCCTTTCATGCACTTCTCACAGCCCGTTTCTCTAGGGCTGTGACATGTTCAGCTTCCATTGTCCGATAGCATGGCTCACCATCCCATCTCTCTCTCCCCCCTGTGTCCAGGCAATGCTTGCCTCTTGTTCAATGGTTTGGTTATATCTCTTACTATACTTAAGGCTATACTTGCCATATTGATGTTTTTGTCCCATATAAGTATGAAATGAGTATGAATATTTTTTTCCTTAATCCAGTCTAGTAAATGCACTTTAAATCATTCATCAATGCTGAATTCCTTTTTAAAAAATATTTATTTATTTTGGCTGCGCTGGTTCTTAGTTGCAGCATGCGGACTCTTAGTTGCGGCATGCACATGGGATCTAGTTCCCTGACCAGGGATCTAACCTGGGCTCCCTGCATTGGGAGCGCAGAGTCTTACCCACTGGACCACCAGGGAAATCCCAAGCCGGAAATCTTAAGGGTTCTTTTAAAATATCCCTACCTCTTCTTTGGGGAAGCATAAACTTATATCTTTTTTGTTTTTTGTTACAGGAGACGACAGTATTTTTCCGATATGTTTAACTCCTTAGATGCTTCCGTTGCTGTGGTGACTCTACTGGTCAAAATTGCTTATATTTTCTATGACTTCAAGTTTCTTAAAGATTTCCCCATGTAAGAAACATATGCTTCCCTTCTCTTAAAGTTTTTCTTTCTTAAAAAGTATTTTCTGTGGCTTTCATTTTGTGTAATCTTTTTAACTCTGAATGTGCTAATTCTGTGCTAAATAAGCTGCTTGAAAATGAAACGTTGAGTTAAATTTCTATCTGGAAACTAAAGGATGGTGGTGTTTAGGGACCAGTGAAGGGTGTCCACACTGAGTACCTTTAGTTGAGTGAAGAAGATGACGCCCCCAAAGAAGAAACTGGGGACTTGCCTCTTGTACCTAACTTGAACTTCTCTACCTTTTGCAATTCCCACTAAATTCCCACTTGCGCTTCAACCACACATTTCTTACACGTGAAATTCCTGGGGTTTTCCTATAACCAAGAGAGTACTGGTTTGAGTTGATGAAAAATTTGAGTGACTCCAATGATGATTCTCTAAAAAGGCACAAATGGAAGAGAAAAACGAGGTGACACGGGTAGAAACACAGAGGTGGAATGTTTGCAGGACAGTTAACATGACGGAAGCTGAGGCAGAGTTAGAACTGTTAGGGGTCAAAGCAAAATGTGTATGAGCCACCGATGGCTTTTTTCTTTCTCCTCCTCTTTCTACTGTGGCAGTGAGAAAAAGAAGAGCAAAAGTGTTCTAGGATGTAGCTGTTGGGTGGCTCACTAGGCTTATTCCTTAGTCAGATAGCTTGCCACTTCCTGCACTCCAGCTTCTCAGGACTTTCCCTCAGGTCCCAACAAAACTTGATGTGATAAGCTTTTGGAGTTTTTGAAAAGAACCCAAACCAGTATGGTCTTCAGACAGGCCACCTCAGCATCACGGAAGAGCTTGTCAGAAATACAAGAAGACAAACACCTCAGGGTCCACTCTAGACCTACTGAATCAGTATGCACACTCAAGCTAGAGAAGCACTAGCCCAGACCATCAGTTCTTTGCCATCGTGTTTCTTCCTGATGGTAGGAGACACACTTGGGAAGTAACTCATCTGCTATCTGCCTGATGTGTGTTCACAGCTCTAGTGAACCCCTGTTATGCATGGGAGTAACAGAGGGGCATAAGAATTCTGTTTTGATGGGAAAAAGACTGAAAAATGCTTGTCTTAAACCACAGAAGTTAAACCCACAAATTCTGAGAGTCTACCATATGACTTTTTCTTTAAATCAGAGTTTCTCAACAGCAGCACTACTGGTATTTTGGACAGATACATTTTTAGTAAGGGAGCTGTCCTGTGCGTTGGTACTGAGGAGCATCCCTGGCCTCTAACCACTAGATGCAAGTAGCAACCTCTCACAGGCAGTTGTGACAGCCAAAAATATCTCTGAACATTGCCAAATATGCCCAGGGTGGGTGGGGTGGGTGGGAGGCTTGGGCCAGGGGGTCGTGTGCAAAATTTTGCCCTTGGTTAAGAGCCACTGCTCTAAACTTAGTCCATACTGACAAGATCCTCTGTTTCTAAAGCAAAAATGAATCTTTTATTGTTAGATTGAGAATTCTTTTACTACCTCTACGACTTTTCACTCAGACAAGAGCTTTTCATCTGGCTCAGCAAAACAGACATCTTGCAATGCTGACCAGGAGGAGGGTAAGTGGGCAAAATATGTTTATGATTCAGAAAAAATGTTTGTGCTTCAGGAAATCCTGGCAAGGGTTGTAGATATCTATATATTGTTCTTTTTTTTATGTTGATTTATGTTTTACAAATGAATGATTGTTTTAAACCCTCAGGTTTCAGAAAACGAACGGCGATACAAGAAGGATGGATTTGACTTAGACCTCACTTACATTACCGGTTTGTGGAGTTTCTCTCTTGATTTGCCTATATTAACATCACATTTTTCTTGTGTGTGAGTAGGTAATTATATGCTAATTTTGTTCTTTCCCTGTCTGAGGCATGTTCTTTCAAAGCATTTTTTATCCATGAAGACATATGCCACTCTGATAGTGTGACATATTTGGAGTTTAACCCTGCAAATGGAAAAATCTTAATTTTCATCTCCATTCAGGGCTACTTGCTTATAGTATAGGAAGTTAAATGGATTTTCAGCTGACTCCATTTGTTTGGTTTAGAATTTATTGAGTTCTAGTAGTTATCCTCGGTCCCAAGGATTTCAGAGAGACCTGTTCTCTCCCTAGAACGCTAGAGATGAAGTCATTGCTTTGTAGGTCTCGGGTTTCTGAGTCAGGGGAACACTGGAAAGCATTCTAGGAGTTCCCAACATTGCTCATTTTTCTTTGGTGTTTAAATAAGAAAGAAATTCCCACCACAGGGGGCCCTCCAGACTAAAGTCAACGCAAATCTGTTGCATAAGGCTGGAACCAGCTGAGACTTGGGAGCACTGAATGTAATGGTCCAAATAGTGGATACTTTAATATCCAGTATTGGATATTAAAGTTGATTACCCTGAGGGTTAGTTAGCTTTTTTCCTGACATTCTCAATCCTGAAAGTTCTCTTCTATGAAAACAGTCTGATTATATGTAAGTCGAGTTCTCATATATTGTTTCCCATGTATAACATTTGTTAATAGTGACTGTTTTGACTTCCAGAGCGTATTATTGCCATGTCATTCCCATCTTCTGGAAAGCAGTCTTTCTATAGGAATCCCATTAAGGTAAGAGTTTTTATCTAACAAATGCTCACATTTCTCAGTAAACCTAGACTGTGGAATTGTAAGATAATGTTGGCCCAGAGATGACAGTGTTCTCCTAAAAATTTACTCTTTCAGGTAAAACATTACCATGGATTGCTATCAATTAGCTTTTGCTGTGTGATGAATCACCCGCAAACTTAAATGACTTATAACAGCAAACCTTTACTTTGCTCGTGATAATGTGGTTTGTGAATTTGAGTTGGGCTTAACTGATCAGGGACACGCTTAACTAATTTCAGCAGAGCTAACTCATGCATGTATGGGCAGCAACTGGGCATCTGAGGGTTGGCTAGTCTAAAATGGCATTGCTGGATGGCTCCAAGTGATGTCTCATTCTGTAACAGGCTAGCTCAGGCTTGTTCACATAAGGCAGTGGCAAGGACCTCACTAGCATCAAGCGAAAGAATGCAGAGGCCCTGGCTCTCAACTAGTATAATGTGGCTTCTACCTTATTCTATTGGAAAAGCAAACTACAAACCCAGTTCAGATTCAAGCAGACAACAGATGCCGTCTCTGGAAGGCAGGAATTGTGGTGAATTGTGGCTGTTTTTCATGGTCTGTCATAGGGAAGAAGATTGAGAATTCTTGAACTAAATTGTGTATTCTTAGATTGAGATCCTAAATTACAGTGGCTCCATACTGCTTTAGGTTCTGTAGATTAAATAAAGTTCAAACATCAGGTGATGTTTACTATGAAATGCCAGTTAAAAGTCATTGTTTAAGAAGTTTGCATATGTGTGCGGGTGTGTATACATTAGTGCAATTTACAGTATTTGTTCTATCTCAGTAAAACTAATTATGTATATGTGTGTATGTCTATATATAAGTATGTGTATATATAATTATACTTTGAGGCATAAAAATTACTGTAAATTGTGCAAATCTCATGTATATCTTGATAAAATTATATATAGGTGTATATACAGCCAACACCCCATCAAAATATAGAACATTTCTTGCTCTTTTTCAGTCAATACCCCAACACACTGGAGGTAATTACTCTTCTCACTTGTGTCACAACAGATTAGTTCTGCTTTTTCTTGAATTTCACATAAATGGAATCATAGACTACATCTTCTGTAACCAGCTTTTTATGCTTAAAATGAATTCTGTGGGATTTATCTAATATTGTTGGGTGTACAGTAGTTCTTTCTAAATAATATTTACTGCTTCTAGAATACTGATTGAAAGCTCAAGCATTCAGTTTACTTACAGAAATTATACAATTATACATTGCTTCACAAAGGCAGCAAACACATTACACTTTAAAAAGTCTACTTTACAGAAAATTAAAAATTCTAAATAACAAAAGGTACATCTGAAGAAACAAGTATAAATTTGGCAGCCAGTAATTTTGACAGGAAGTTGTACAGCTTGCATGACTTTAATCTGTGAATATGACCTTCAGTCATTTAGCTCAAGTTCATATTAATTTATTTTTCCAGTATAATTGTGTTTCATACCATTGACATTTGCATACTCTAGAATATGTTAGAAAGAAATGTGTAGTATTCACAAATGTTCAGAAAAGCAAGCAGAAGTTCTGTGAATCTGCCCAGTTCTTCTGAGATGGTCTCACATCAGCTTCCTAAGCATATTCAATCCTACAAAATAGTAAGCTAATGTTTGAACACAATTTCCAAGATAAAGCACATTTTCTCACCAATAGTGAAGTCTTTTTCTCAAGCACCACAAAAGTATACAAAAGAATTTGAGTTTGAACAGATCTCTCAAAACGTGTTTAACCTGATATTTCAACAGACTTAAAATTTCCATGGTTTCACAAGGACCGGATGTTTAATTACTTAGAGGAGAAAGAAACGGCCTTGAAAGATGTGGACTCGATCATTACCAATAGAAAAAGTATCGAATGCATATCTTACAGAAACAGAAAAATAGAATATTGCCCCTCTCAGAATAATGTGTATATAATTATATGTAATATACATTATATATACTATATAGCATATGTAAGATAATGTATAGTTGTACATGTAATTATATAATATATAATACATTTCCCTCTTAAAATAGTGTATATTTAAATAAAATGTATATTATAGTATATATTAAATATATATTAATATATAATGTGTAATATATAAAATTAGTATATAGTAAATGTAATATATATCATGTTATATATAACTGCATATAAATTTTATATAGTATGACTATATATTATTCTATTTATAAATATATAATACATATATATCTTATCTCTTATAGAAACAGAAAAATATAACATTTCCCCCTTAGAATAATACATGTATACTTATATATAATACATATTATACAGAATAATATATAATTACATGTATAAATTATAAATTCTATGTATATGTCTTATATAACATGTAAATATATTATTCCATTTATAAACCTATAATATAAACTCATCTCATAGAAAGAGAAAAATATACCATTTTCCCCTTTATAATAACATATTATATTTATATATAATATGTTATATATAATTATATAATGTATAAGGTATATAACTATATATTACATATCATATAATTATATAACATTAATATATAAGTATGCATATATTATGAATATATTAACATCATAAATATATAATACTTAAGTATATAGATATGTAATTTTTATAAATTCATAATTTATATATTATATAATTTATATTTTGTATGAATCATATGTAAATTACAATGTATATATCATTTATACAGTATATAAATCTATTATATATATTATTTGTATATAATGTTATATATGTTATATTACTTTATTTTATATGATATGTATTATGTTACATACATTATATCATATAACATATATAACTATAAAATATGTTACATGTAAATATACATATATTATTCTAAGGGAGCAAATTTTTAATTTTTCTTGTTTCTGTAAAAGATGAACATATATGGAATTTATATTTATAAATATAAATAATATAACTACCATGAAACCCTTTAATTCATATGGTAAATGTTGAAACTATGACCAAAATATGAACACTGCCAGAGCTGTTAGAAAAAGACTAGAAGCCTTTTCACATATGTATAATCTAAGCATCATACTCTCCAAAAAAAAAAAAAAGAATTGTAATTATTACCTTCTAGTTTGAAAACTTTAATTCTAAATTTTAAAAAAATCTATACACAAGCCACTGATTTAACCAGATCCTCCCCCGCCCCCCCAAAAAGTGTTTAGTAAGCAGGACCCAGAGGAGCTGATATTCACAGCTCCTACAAGAACAACTCTTTCAGGGTTTATCCCATGAAGTACTTTATTTTACAACCTTCTTCTCGTGCAAAACTAAAGGTCCATTTGATTACACAGAAATTTCATACAGTGTAAAACTAGAACTGAGTGTGAAATACTGCATGTAAGTATTTCTAAATAGTCTTGTTCCATCGGTTCATCAGTGACTTCTGTGGCTTTATAGTCATTTTCTGTGGAAGATTCTGAGAGAATCTCTCCAGTTCTACTGGAATTGGAGCCTCCTAGTTCTTCTGTTTCATGGCAGTCGGAATCCTACTTGCAGGGCCTCTGTTTTCACTGTCTTCAGAATGTAAATCTGTCTCATCCTGAGACAGATGAGATTCCTCTATTTGATTCTTTTCCATAGAATTCTCTTCATTTATAGTTAAGGCATCATCAGATTCTTTCTCTTGAATTTTTTTTTTCTGGAATCATTTCTGGTTGTTTTTTTTTTTTTTTTTTTTTTTGCGGTACGTGGGCCTCTCACTGTTGCGGCCTCTCCCGTTGCGGAGCACAGGCTCCGGACGCGCAGGCTCAGCGGCCGTGGCTCACGGGCCCAGCCGCTCCGCGGCATGTGGAATCTTCCCAGACCGGGGCACGAACCCGCGTCCCCTGCATCGGCAGGCGGACTCTCAACCACTGCGCCACCAGGGAAGCCCCATTTCTGTCGTTCAAGACACTCTTCCTCTTCATCCTCTTCTCTTTGTCTTTCTTCTTCGATGAAGCTGGTTCTTCTGTTTCTTCTGTCATAACTGAAGAAGTGTGACTAGAAGTTGTTTGGTCATCTCTGACTTCACCTTCTTTGTCAAACTTGAGTTTTTTAACCCCATGTCCCTCAGCTCCCAGACCATATTCATTTGGATGTTTATTTTCTATACGGCTCACTGAGGAGCTCCTGATCCAGATGTCAGAGTCACTGTGAATTTTGTCCTCATCATGCTGTAAGTTTGTAAAGCCTCTTTGCTCACTGTGCTCTGAGGCAAAAACCATTCCTCCCTTCCTCCCTCCCTTCTTTCCTTCCTTCCTTCCTTGTTCTCTCCCTTCCTCCCTCTCTCCCTCCCCACCCCATTCTCTCTCTCTCTTTTTTATTGTACAAGTTGCAGGAGTACAGCATTAAAATTCAACATCTGTATACACTACAAAGTGATCACCAGCACAAGTCTAGCTGCCGTCTGTCACCATACAGCTGACCTTCTACCTATTTCAGCCACACCCCAAACCCCTTCCCCTCTGGTAACCAGTAATCTGTTCTCTGTATCTGTGTTTGGTTTTGTTCGCTTTTGTTTGTTCATTTGTTTTATTTTTTTAGATTTCACATATGAGTGAAATTGTATGGTGTTTGTCTTTCTCTGCCTGACAATTTCACTTAGCATAATACTTTCAAGGTCCATCCATGTTGTTGCAAATGACAGGACTTCATTCTTTTATGGTTGAGTAGTATTCATTTGTGTGTGTGTGTGTGTGTGTGCGCGCGCACATGCACGTGTATTCATCACATCTTTATTCATTCATCAGTGGACATTTGGGTTGTTTCCATATCTTGGCTGTTGTTAATAGTGCTGCATTGAATATAGGGGTGCATATATCTTTTGGAATTATAGTGTTTTTTTGTGTTCTTTGGCTAAGTACCCAGAAGTAGAATAGCTGGGATCATAGGGTATTTCTAGTCTTAATTTTGGGGGTCATCTCCATGCTGTTTTCCATAGTGGCTGCTCCAATTTACAGTCCCACCAACAGTTTTTGAGGGTTCCCTTTTCTCCACATCCTCTCCAACATTTGTTATTTCTTACCCTTTTGATAATAGCCATTCTAATAAGCATGAAGTGATATCTTGTTGTGGTTTCGATGTGCATTTTTGCCTAATGATTAGCGATGCTGAAGATTTTTTGTTGTGCCCGTTGGCCCTCTGTATATCTTCTTTGGAAATTTGTCTATTCAGGTCCTCTACCCATTTTTTAATTGGGTTGTTTTTTTGTTTTGAGGTTGTATAGTTCATATATTTTGGATATTAACCCCTTATTGGATATATAAATTGCAAATATTTTCACCCATTCACTAGGTTGCCTTTTCGTTTTGATCATGGTTTTTATCACCGTGCAGAAGCTTTTTAGTTTGATGTAGTCCCATTTGTTGACATTGGCTTTTGTTTCCCTTGCCTTTGGAGTCAGATCCACAAAAACATCACTAAGAGCAATGTCAGTGAAATTACCAGCTATGTTTTCTTCTAGGAATTTTATGTTCTCACATCTTACATTCAAGTCTTTAATCCTTTTTGAGTTAATTTTTGTGTATGGAGTGACATGGTGGTATAGTTTCATTCTTTTGCATGTGGCTGTCCAGTTTTCCCAACACCATATATTAAAGAGACGATCTTTTCTGTATGTTCTTTGCTCCTTTATCATAAATTAATTATCCATATATGTGTGGGTTTTTTCCCGGGCCCTCAATTCTGTTCCATTGATCTATGTGTTTGTTTTTGTGCCAGTACCCTACTGTTCTGATGACTTCAGCTTTGTATCAATAGTATAGTTTAAAATCAGGGAGCATGATAACTCCAGCTTTGTTCTTCTTTCTGAAGATTGGCTATTCAGGATCTTTTGTGGTTCCATACAAATTTTAGAACAAATTACAATTTTCTTAAAGCTTGTTAACCACCTAACTTCCTTCTCTGGTAGCTTTAAACAATGTGTATTTAGAGTAGAGGCTAATCAGAGTAGTCATCCCAACTTTTGTGGGCTATTTGCAAACCATCAGTGGGTTAGATATGACTTGGAATGTATGTACCTTTTTATTCCCTGAGTCTCCCCTGAAAGGTGCTAAGTGACGGACCAGTGAATAAAAGGGTGATACTCATTTTAGGTTAGTCCTAGGAAAAGGCTTATGTTGGTGCCGTGTGGAATATGTAAGGTATGTGTCCATCTTTTTTAGGAAGTTGTACGGTTCCTGGATACCAAGCATCAAAACCACTACCGAGTCTACAATCTCTGCAGTATGTACATGGCTCGATATTTTGCTACTCTAGATAGAAAACAGGTCACTCACTGCATGGAAGAAGTTGATTTAGTTTTTACATTTCATTTAATCATAGGTATTTGGTGGTGGTGGGAAGTGAGTTTTAAAAAGCCTCCATCTTGTGCTGGCTCTGTTTGGTAGGAAAAGAAAGTGCAACAGCACACAGTGCCCTGTGAGGTAGGCAGGAGACTGGGGGCAGAGCCATTTTAGGAGAGTCAGGTCTAGTGGTAGTAGGTTTTGGAAGATATTTGTTTTTTTCCTGCCAGCTTGTGTTTTGAAGGCAATTCAACAAATGCACACTGTAACCCACTAGGAATGAGGTGTGAGGAGACCAGGGTCCTGCATGGGAAAAACCCCCCAAACCCTATAGCAAACAAATTATAGCCCAGCTGACCCTCTTCCTGTATATTAAGTGGACATTTTCAGGAGGCAAGTATTTTGGTTGGCCGCGTTGGCTTCTGCTCTGTGTAACCTTCTGATAATGCAGTGAGTAGCCTGCTAGAAAAGTACAAGTAAGGCCTATTAAACCCAAATAATTTGGGCTTATGTTACTCAAGATGGACAAAACACTACTCTACTTTTATTTTTGAGACCCTTACGTTTCTTTTAGAGCAGCAGGAGCCAGACAGAAAGCTCCTTTTAAAGGTAGAGGAGGAATTTCTAATAGAAAAGTATAACTTATTTACACCTTGACCATTTACTGTGTTTATTAGGGTTAGAGATATGACCCGTGCATCATTTATTTCAGGTGAAAGAGCTTACGATGCTAGGTACTTCCATGATAGGGTCTGTCGATACATGATTGACGACCACAATGTCCCCTCTCTGAGGTAAGTTGGATGCCAAGCTGGCTGTCAGAAGAGGGCTAAATACACAGGGCTTGATTTTTTGGGAAGTCTTTTCAGTCAACTAAAAATCTTTCACTTTGAATCAGTGAGATGGTGGCGTTCTCCAAGGACGTAAAAGAGTGGATGGCTCAAGATGAGGAAAACATCACAGTGATTCACTGTAAGGGGGGCCAAGGTAAAAAACGTTTTTCTTTTTCTTTCTCTTTTTCTAAAGAAATTTGAAAAATATATTAAAGTACACCCACAAGATACGTTCTGCTATTAACCGGTATTAATCATTGTTAACGTTTTTTAATATTAGCGTGAAGACTAAAGGAAGGGAAGGAAAGAGGGAGGAAGGGGGGAGGAAAGGAAGAAAGAGTAAAGAAGAGAAGAAAGTAGGGATAGAAGAACTGAGGAAGGTTACGTGTGTTTTCCCTTGTTTATTGACTCTTTGGGTTTCTTCATTTTTGATTTGCCAAAATACAAACACTGTTTAACTTTAGAAACCATCAGAGCACTTTTCATTGTATTTAAGGTTGTTCTTAAACTTTGTGAGGACCTTTTAAAGTTAAGAGTGTCAACAGCAATGCCATTTGAAAGACCCAAAATTACACTGCAATTTTTATAGTGTAATGATACATAGAAGTTGATTTTGGTGGGGGGAAAATGGGGGTGGTGGGAAAGCCAGTTGTCAATTCAACCAATTTAACTTGAGTCAGGTTTCCTCTCATTCAGATTTAGGCTTTTAATAATCATCTAGGCATATTTCACAATGTTTGACAAATAAGGAATTATGGTTTTGTTGGGCTGTGAAACAGTTTTTTATATTAAATTCCAGGAAAACACACTTTAAAACTGCCTTCTGTAATTGAGTAGAATAAAGTTTGAGTCTTATTAGAAAAGTCGTTTCAAGCTCATGAGTTAGTAGGCAAGTTCCATCTTTAGTTCCACAGGTCAAAATATTCTGTATGTATGGCCATTTACAATATTGTGCCTAAATGAAGAATACAGAGGTTGAACCACCTGGAACTGCCTTTCTTTGGACCATCTTTTACTTTAAGAAAAAGGCCATTTAATATGGCTCAACCAAAATATTATAATCTAAGAGTTGGCTTTAGTTTTCTTTTAATCAGGTTAATTCCCTGCTTAAAGGAGGACCTTCATTTCAAATTTAATTTTTTTTTTCTGAGAGCAGACTTCCATTATTCTGTGTTCATGTGTGTTTCATTGCTTTTCCTTTAGGATTGTTTGGAAGGCTAGTGTTCAGTTGGTCTGTACCAGAGCAGCTCCTTTTTTCAAGTTTTCATTCATCTTGGTTTTGCTTCTTTTTGTTGGTTGATGTCTGCACATTACCAGTGATATCATGATAGCCCAAATATTTTGTTATTGATTTTATAGGACTTCTTTAAATAATCTGGGTGCTAATTTTTTGTTAGCAGTTTATATTGCAAATATCTTCTTCCACTGTGTTGTCTTTTAAATTTGATTATGATTTATTTTGTCATATAGAAGTTTTTAATTTTTAATGTAGTGAAGTTTATCAATGTTCTGTGTGTGTGTGTGGTTCGTTCATTTTGGTCATGTTTAACAAATCCACCCATACACTGAGGTGGTGAAGATATTCTCCTTATAAAATAGTAAAGTTTTGCTTTTTACATTTAGGTCTTTAATTGGAATTTGGCGAGGAAGATTTTTTTTCCATATGGATAGACAATTGTCCTAAAACCATCTATTACATGCTCATGTAGTCCCCATCAACTTGTAGTCCCTTCTCAGTCATATACCAACTTTCCATTCGCATTTGGGACTGTCTGTGAATTTTCTATACCACACTATTGTAATTTTTATAGCTTTATAATATATCTTGATAAAGACAGAAATCTCTTGACTCTTTGTATATTTAATTTTAGAATTATTTGATCAAGTTCTACATGAAAATATATTTGGGATTTTTATTGGAACTGCATTGAATCTATAGATGAATTCAGAAGCATGGAGAACTTTGCAATATTGAGCTGTACATGAATGGTTTTCTATTTATTTGAATCATCTGATCTTTCAATAATATTTTATACTTCTCTTCAGGATGGTCTTGTATATCTTTTGTTAAATTCATCCCAAGACACATTGCTACTGCAAAAGGAAGCTTTTTTCTATTACATTTGGATTGGTTCCAATTTTTACTATTATAATGCTGCTATGAAATACATTTTTCTTGTTGCACAGGTGCCCACATTTCTGTTGAGTGTAGACCTTGGACTAAAATTGTTTTGTCTTAGGATAATGAATCTCAAACTTTAATAAATGATGTCATCTGTTTTCCAAAACAGTTGACAATTTACACTCCGCTGGCATTGCATGAAAGTTCCAAGTATTCCACATCCTTAAGCAACACTTGGATTTCTCAGTCATTTTATTTTTAGCTGTTGGGTGGGTGTGTAGTTGTATCTCATTATGGCTTTCATTTGCATTTCTATGGTTACTAATAAGATTGAGAACGTTTTCATAGGTTTGTTATGATATCCTTGGATATTCTTTTTTGTGAAGTATCTGTTTAATTTCCTTGTCTATTTTTCTCCTGGATCGTTTGTTTTTTTCCAATTGACTTGTAGGAATTCATTGTATATTCTCCATTTCAACTCTGTGGTTTGTTTTATGTATTATACAGTATTCCAAGATACTTTTTCTGCTCTGTGATTTGCCATTTCTCTCTGAGTATCTTTTGGTTAACAGCACTTCTTTTCTAACATAGTCAGTGTACATTGTTCTTTCTCTTCTTAAGGTTAGTGTTCTGTGTCCTAATGAAGAAATCTTTCCCTGAGTTTAAAAAGACATAGCCCTATATTATCTTATATAAGTTTTATTTCGTTTGGAATTGATTTATGTGTGTGGTGTGTGGAAGGGGTCAAGTTTTATCATTTTCCATATGGCTGTCTAATTGTTTCAGCACACTGATTTCATTTCCTTGCTGTTCTGCAGGACATGGGTCTGTTTCTGAACTTTCTAATCTGTTCATTGCTTTTTCATCTACCTGTGTGCTAGTAGCACAACTCTCTTACTTGTCTTAGCTTTCTAATAAGTCCTGATTTCCCTTAAAGGGAGTCCACTCATCTTGTTCTTCACAGTTGTTTGTGTTTTTTAGGCCATCTACATTTCCGTATACATTTTGGAATCAGCTAGTCAAGTTACACACACAGACACAGACACACACACACACACACACCACACACACACACCACACAGCCCTGATGGAACTTTGGAATTTCATTGAAGCTGTAGATAGAGGGGAATTGAAATCTTTACAATACTGAGTTTTCCAATCCATGAATGGAAATATCCACCCACGTAGTAAAGT
The DNA here is from genome assembly GCF_949752795.1 of Hyperoodon ampullatus. Lineage (NCBI taxonomy): Eukaryota > Metazoa > Chordata > Mammalia > Artiodactyla > Ziphiidae > Hyperoodon > Hyperoodon ampullatus. The sequence goes on from NC_136929.1 coordinate 63,182,612, forward strand.
TTTCTTCAATCTCTCTTTATAATGCCTTTTCATTTTCTGCATAGAAAGCTTGTATATGTGTGGTTAGATTTATTCCTAGATATTTGATATTTTGATATTTTAACAATTATAAATTATATCCCTTGGAAATTTTTATGTCCTAAATGTTTTTTTTTTTTGATGCTCTAAATGCAGTTGATTTTACTAACCTTGCAATCAGCAAACAACTAAATTCTTTCATTAATTCTATTAACTTGTCTGTACATTCTTTTGGATTTTATGGCACATGATGATATCGTATGAAATAATGAACTAAATTCTTCCTTTTCAATCCTTTTTTTCCCTAGCACTGGCTAGAACCTTTGGTACAGTGTTGAATTATATGGGATGATCGCAGGAATCCTTGTTCTCCTGCTCTCAAAGGAAAAGCTTTCAGCATCTCATCAATTCCTTTAGGGTGTTTGTTAGTGTTAGATATTCTCTATCAAATTAAGACATTCCTTTCATTTGCTAAGAGTTTTTATAATGAATGAATGTTGAATTTTATTGGAAGCTTTTTCTGTGTCTTTAAAATAATATGATTTCTTACCTTCATTCTATTAATCTGGTTGATTACATTGATCATAAAGTAGGAAACTAACCTTGAATTCCTGGAATAAACACAATTTTGTTGTGCTCTATTATTTTTTAAATAAATTGCTGGATTCTGTTTGCTAATATTCTCTTAAGGGTTTTTGTATCCATGTCATGAGTAAGAGTGGCTATAGTTTTCAAATTTTGGCTTCATAAACCAAAATTAAGTTGTACTTACTCTTTTTTTTTAAGTCTTTGGATGAGTTTGTATAAGTTGACGTTTTTTTTCCTTACATGTAAGGTAGAATTCAGTAGTAAAGCAACATTGGCCTCAGTGGGGGAATTGGCCTTAGTTTCTCTGTGGGGAAATTTTTAAAGTATGGCTCAATTTCTTTATTAGATATGGGATTATTTATAATTTTATTTCTTCTGCACTTTTTGGGTATTTTCCCAAGCATTTGTTCATTTTATCTAAATTTTCAAATGTCTTGGCATCAAATTGTCTTAAAATATCTTATTCTAATGTCTACAGTGGTGTTCCCTTTTTCATTCCTCACATTGCTATTTTTGGTGCCCTCTCTCTTCTTTCTTTTGATTAGTCTCACCAGGAATTTACTACTTTTATTAGTCCTTTCAAAGTACCAAGTGTTTTGGCCTTACTGATCTTCCCTATTATTTGTTTTTTATTTCATCATTTCCTTTAGTGTTTCCTTTCTTCCACTTTCTTTGGTTTAATTTGCTGTCTTTTTCTTAACTTCTTGAGATGGATGCTTAACCCAGATTTTCAGCCTTTCTCTTTTCTAGTGAGCGTTTAAGGCTATAAATTTCCCTCTAAAAATAGATTTAGCTTCATCACACAAGTTTTTATGTATATTCATTATTATTTAGTTCAGAATATTTTCTAATTTCCATTGTGCTTGTTTCTTAGACTCATGGGTTCTATAGAAATATACTGTCTTATTTTCAAACATGGGGATTTTGTAATTATCTTCTAGTTATTCATTTCTGGTTGTATTGCATTGTGGTCAGAGAACATATGCATTTTTTTGGTTCTTTGAGACTTATTTAGACTTGCTTTATCGCCCAGAATTTGGTCAATTTTATCAAATGTTTTCTGTGCACTTGAAAATAAAGTGTATTATGCATTGTCCTGAACAGTGTTCTCTATGTGCCCATTAGGTTGTTTGTTAATTGTTTTATTCAAATCTTCTATATCCTTACTGATATTTTATTTTGGTTTGCTTGAATTCTTTGCAGCATAATTCCTTCCTCCCACCCCCGCCATTTGCTTGGAAGTCATATACTCTTTTTATATTCCTTAGTAATTTCTCTAAAGGTTTCAACTGACATCCCTTATTTAGCTATCAGTTTTTGCTTTTTTCGTAGTGTTGACCTTGTATCTTCCTGAACTCGTTCATTAGTTTTAGGGGTTAGCCTATAGATTTACTTGGACTTTTCTAGTCTGCAAATAATGAGAGTTTGTTTCTTCTGTTTTGATCCCTTTACATTTTTTCTTATCTTACAATACTGGCGAAGCCATGTAGTAAATAGAAGCAGTGAATAGTGGACATTTTGTTTAGTTCCTGGCTTTAAGAGGAATGTTATCATCATTTCATCATTAATATGATATACCTGGTAGGTATTTTGGTAGATTCCTTTCATCATAGTTAAAAACTTAAAACCTTTGTCCAATAGCAAAAGTTTAGTGAATGAATATATGTTTATGTTTTAAGTTAAAATACTGAAGACAGGTGTAAATCATTTTAATGATTCCTTGCATACCTGACTTGACTGGATGAGAGGGCATCTACTTTGTCTGTGGTTGTGCTTATCCATAGCCACTGGGACATGAATCTGTAAGTTTTTTTTTCAAATGGGAATATATAAGGGCTGTAAAGACTCAGAGATGTCCTCCAGAATTGAAATGTTAACCATCCATGCTAGAGAGCTAGAGAGCTAGATTGTTAATGGTCAGTAGCCTCCTTTAGCAAGAAGCTTTTACTTATCAGAGCACAGGGTGGTACAAAGTCCTCTTTGGAAGTACTTGGCTTAGAATATTGTTTTTCCAACTATGGGTTGCAAAATAAATTTAGTGGTTCATGTTTTTAAAAGGATAGAATAGAAAATAGAGTGCATCTTAAGGTAGAAGGATAAGTTTGGAATTACATAAAATAAAGTTCAGCATATACTGGCTAAGACAAAAGCTACAGATCATTGTAGAAAGAACAGATGCAATATACTTTTTAACTCACATTTTGTATGGCAGGACAAAAATATAAATTAGAAGAAAACTATGAGACTTTGAGGATAAAATGACATGAAATCAAGGATTTGCTTTAACATGCTGGTGGGGGGGCTGGGGTGCGTGTAGAGAGGGGGAGGGAAAGAAGGATGAGGGAAGAAAAGGAAGAAACAAGTCTAACAATCAATCTGATAATTATCGAATCTGGGGAACAGGTATATGGGGGCTCATTATTCTGTTCTTTCTACTTTAAGATGTGTTGTAGCACACAAAACACTCTAACTAAAATGGATGGAATAATAGGTATGGCAAATGCTCCGTGGTGTTTTGGGTTCTGTCCATGTTTGATCTTTTATAGTTTCTTTTATTTACATTAGTAGGAAAACAGGGTGTGTAATTAGCTCTTAACTGGTAGGTATCTCTTTAGCTTTAGAGTCCTGGAGCAGAGCTCATTGCCTCTGCCTGTTACTGCAGCCTCCAGGGGTCATGACTCAGAACAACATACACGAGCACATCCATGCACACAATTAGCACAGAACTCCAGGTAGAAGCTCAGAGCAAGCAGTGTAAGGGCTTTGTGTATCTCTGAATTGAAATATTTTGAGCCAGCACTTTCAGAGTGGAAGAAAATCAATCCAAAATGAACTCTAAATACTTGTGAGCGTAGTTTTATAGCAAGTACTGCCATGAGCAATGGTTCATGAACTAACTTCTTTTCTAGGAAGAACTGGAACTATGGTCTGTGCCTACCTTCTTGCCAGTGAAATATTTGCAACCGCAGAGGTATGAAAGATGCTCCTACCAATGCTGTCTTAGGCTGATTGAATCTGCTAGCTCTGAAACCTCATTGGTGGGATGGTAACATGATTCCTGAGTCATGGTACTTAATGGAGTTGTAATTGGAGAGGTGATTATTAGAAAGCCTTGTTTGGATACTTTCTCGTTTAACTGGCACTAGTTAGTAACTGACCTCAGGGCCTCTTTGGGACGGGATGGAGGGTGAGGTCAGTGAGACGCTCACCTTGGACACAAAATTTAAGGGAATGCCAAAAATCTCAGTAATTAAGTTAAATAATATTCCAGTGCAGCATTGAAAAAATCTAAGTTAATGCCAAAAAAATCCATCGTGGATACAATATGAATATTTTAAATAAATACAGGACTCAACAGAGTCCAGATTAATGTGAAATGAGTGAGGTCAAGTTGTGAAAGTGCAAAAAAACCCTCAGCAATACAGAAGCTTGACTTGCCTCCCCCAGACCCAGAACTGCTCTGACATAATCCCACCAGCTCCAGGCCTTCCTCCTTTCTCACGAGAATAAGAAGAAGATGGGTTAGGGAAATTTTCTAAAGGACCTTGAACATCCTTGCAAGTGCTAGGGAGGTAAAAGGCATCGTTTTCCAACTCAGAACAAAGTCTCCCCTGGGTGTTATATCTTTGCACAGTCAACATCTGTGGGACCTGTGCCCTCTGGAAGTTCCTGAGAAGACAGGATGTGCTGTTGCTATGTCTTAAAGCAGGGTTCCCACTCTTTTTCTGCCGCGATCTCACTGAAAAGTCACCTCTTAGAGGGCACGCTGTCAGCCACTCTGCTTCCCTCTCAGCCTGCAGCCCAGATAAGAGACGCTGGGGGTTCTGATCTGGGCCCAGCACCCTGATTCCACCATCTTCTTTATTTCAAATTTGAGACACACAGGTTAGGAAAATGGATGCTCTAGGACAGTGTTTTTCACACTATGGATCAGTTTATCAGTGAGTTGTGAAATCAACTTATTGGGTTGTCACTCGCATTTTTTAAATAAAATGGAATCGATTAGAATAGGAAGTATCAAAAGGTAAGTATTGTTTGTGAAACTTGTTTCAGTTCTCTGTGTGTGTGAGAGAGGGAGTGCGTGTGTATGTGTGTGTGTGTATCTCCCAGGTTTATGAATGTGGATTGTAGCTTTAAAAATAAAAAGTTTGAGGGACCTCTCTGGAGGTCCAGTGGTCAGGACTGCACGCTTTCACTGCCGAGGGTTGAGTCCCTGGTCAGGGAACTAAGATCCCGTAAGTTGTGTGGCATGGGCAAAATCAGTAAATATATAAAGTTTGCAGGCTGTTGGTCTGGAGCCCTAGACAGAGCCAGAGGCCAGTGCTCAGGCCTTTGCTGTCTCTGACAGGCTGCATGCATCTCCATGGCAGGTCACTTGGTTTTCCTTTGGTCCTAATCTTCTCCATCTGTAAACTAGAAAGATAGGAAGAAGGACCAGATTATCTCCAAAGTCTTCCAGCTCTAAAGTTGCCCGTCTTTATGCATCTTTGAATGAGAGTAGGCCTTGATGTGGCTTTGTTAATTCTGTTATTTCGGGTATAGCCTCTGCCCAAAGACCGCTGACTTAAGGAAATCATGTGGCCTTAGAAACTTCAAAATGCCTTATACAGGAAAGGGACGTGCAGATGACCCATGATTGGACTGTCCCCTTTTTTATAGGACAGCCTTAATTATTTTGGAGAACGACGAACGGATAAATCCATCAGCAGTAAACATCAGGGAGTAGAAACTCCTTCTCAGGTAAGTGTTCTTTCTTTGAAAGGGGTCACTCTCGGTAATTAGGTTAAGATTGGCATCTGTTACCTGGTTTCATTTTAGACTCCCTTCCTTGGGTGATTCCTTAGGTGATCTTCCCCTTGGGTGATCTTCCCCTTGGGTGGTCTTCTCCTTGGGTGCCCCGTGACAGGCCTTGATCCCTTCCATAGGCCAGGAGCCCTGCCTCAGGTGTTGCTTGGCTTTGCAAGCACTGAGGTCTCCCCAGAGCACCCTGCTTTCCATTTTATTTGGTTATTGTTTGCAGAGTTCAGGAGTTGATTCCCTTCCCAAGGTAGGAAGGTCCGATTCCTAAGGTTTCAGACCCCTGAAGATGATCTGAAGTCACTAGCCTTTTATTTCCATGTAAAGAGGAACTGAGTCTTTCACAAACCCCTATTAGGGCAATTCAGCCCTTGTAGAATATTGTGTGTGTGTTTGTGTGTGCGTGCACGCATGGGCGTGCACATGTGTAAGGGAGAGACAGACAGTGACAGAAAAAGACAGAGACAGAGTCGGTGGGAGGGGGGCTGCACTTCAAAAGAGAAAGGAAAGGGAAAAGTAACATTTTTCAAAAACCTATTTTATACTAGACACTATTGTACTTTTACATATATTGTCTCATTTAATACTCAGACAACCCATGTGACTCATATGTTATTTTTTTTTCCCCTTTTAAAACATTTTATCATGGACTTTTTCATAAAAAGTCAAGACAGTCATACAATAAATCCCCTTCTATTCATCACACTGCTTCAGCAATCATTTCGTCATGTGGCCAACCATTCATTCCCTCCCCACTCTACACAAACACACACACACACACACACACTTCATTTTCACACTAAACTTGGATTATTTTGAAGGAAATCCCAGACATCAGATCATCTTATCCCCTAAGCATTTTAATGACATCTAACATAAAGACTCTAAAAAAAAAACCCCTTAAAACCATTGACATATCTAACAATAGTATACCTTAATAGTATCACATGTCTAGTCCTCGTTTAAATTTCCATAATTATCTTAAAATCTTTTTAAAACTTAGTTTGTTTCAGTCAGGATCCAAACAAGGGCACACGTTTCATTTGGTTGCTATGTCTCCTTAAGTCTCTTTTACTTGATAGGTTTCCCACCTCTCTTTTTTTTTCTTCCTTGTAAGTTGTTTTTTGCAGAAACCAGGCCATTTATCCTATAGAGTTTACAACATTCTAGACTTTGTTGAATCCTGCTAAGGGTTTTGCATTCATTATCTAATATAATATTCTGAATAACGCAATGAGTGGGCACCATTATGATTCCCATGTTATAGACTGGGAAATCGAGGTTCAGGGAAACTAACTGTTTGAACTAAGAACTCAAATGCAGATCTTTCAGACTGCAAAGCCCATTACTTCCCAACCTGTGCACAGCTTCTCATTTGGATTGCCTTTTGTATACGGCCCCTCAAACCCAAGTGAGAGATGGTTGGGAATTCTTAAGTAAATGTGGATGTGGCCATGAAGGAGAGTTTTCTTTGAGTGAAGTGATGAAAGCTGATACCCTTGGCTTAGTTAGCAGAACACTGTAACTGCTGGCTCTAGACATTTCATTTGGGATCAAAGAACTCAGCCTTATCCATTCATACTTTTCTGCCAAACTCAAGCAACACAAGAAAGTAAAAAAGATAGCCATAGGCTATAAGTAATACATCAACTTATTGAAGCCCAGCTCGAATCATGCCATTTCACGCTCAAAATCCGTAATGGCTTCTGACTGCCAATGGCAACAAATATGTTTTAACCTGGCACTGCCAATCTAGATAGGATTTTTCCAACCGCTTCTCCCACTGTGTGCATTCACACGCTCTAAGGCGTTTGGATTGTTTGCCGTTTCCCAGCCTGTTTATACTTTACACCCACGTGCTCACAAGGGCCCCTTGTCCTGGAGTCCCTTTGCCCTCCCAGCCTGAAGTAGTCTCCTGCTTTTTCAGGAGTTCTTATAGCCCTTTGTGTTCCTTTTAGGGACTAAGTTGCTTTACATTATTTTCCAGCTATTCGAAGTTGTGTCTTCTCTACCCTTTTTGCACGCCCACGTCTTGCCCACCTTTCCACCCTGGCAGCCCGAAGTGCCTCATATAGTATCTCCTTTGTCTGTAGTGAGTGCTTACTAAGTATATGTTGGTTTTATTAACTTCTGCTACGTGCGCCTGTTGTTTGGGGCTGTAGGGGAAAGAAGCGTGAGAGCAAAAGCAGCTACAGGGCCACGGCAGGTTACAAGCCTTTAGTGGAAGGTCAAGAATCTGGTGGCAGGAGCCAAGGGGACGTTAGATGTAGCTCCTTCAGGCACATCTTCCCTTCCCCATTTCCTCTGCAGTCACGTGAAGGGTCTCTAACTTACTCCAGGACTGGCACACCCTAGGCTGCAGCTGAGTCTCTTCTGATTCACTGGGCTAGCCGTGCAGGGGCCCGGCCTCAGGCTTGAGGGCTGTGTTGGCGAGGCCCCAAGACAGAGTTCCCTGCGTGTGTGGCAGTAATTCTCAGACACCATCCCCTCCTGACCCTGCAGCGTGGCCATTCAATGCACTACATACATTTCATCCACCCCTGAGTTAAGAGCTTGACTGGTCCTTTCCAATGCAGAGGATGGTGGTTAATTTTATTAACACTTCCCAATGGGTGGGGAAGAGTCTATGAACTTTTCATTCCGGTTGATTCTGTACCAGAACTCTTCTTAACTTCTAGAAGAAAGGAGAGCCCTTATGAACAGCTTACCATGGGAGACGGACTAGGCTAAGAGAATCCCCAGGCTTCCTTGCAAACATGGAATTGGGGGAATGGGACGCGGAGAGATGCTCACTGGCTGGGACTAGAGAAGGATGTGAATGTGCTGCTGGCCCATGGAGCTCTCCCCCGAGCTCTTATGTCTTCCCTTCTCTCATGCCGAGGAGGCTACTGCTCCCCAAAGCACAAACCTTCCTTTAACTCAGCCACAATGAAGCTTCTACCCCAGACCGACCTCTCCCACATTTGCAGTTAATGGCATCTTGCTGTCATGTGGTTCTAGCTGTTTTGTTGGTTCTGCTTAGTTGCTCTCTCAGTCCCAGCAGCCTCTAAGCCACACCTGGCTCCTTTCTTGTTCCTTGCCTGTTGCTCTTCATTCAGTATTTGTTTTCTAAGGTAGATATTTAGTCATGAGGCAACAAATGCCTAGTTACATAATGGCACCCAATCAATGTTTCCTTCATCAATTATTTTCCTTAAACAAATCAGGACTTTTTACCTTCACTTAAATCGAGACTTCTTTTGTATTGCAGAACAGATTTGTTGGATATTTTGCAATGGTGAAAAATACCTACAAGTTGACTCTTCCTCCAGTGAAGAAACTCACGATGAAAACAATCATTATTTATTCAATTCGTGGTAAGTGCTTTATGTATAATTGGAGACTTGGCAGGAGGGCCAATGTTCTTGCTATTCGGGAGGGTTTTCTCATGGTTATGTGCAGAGACAACCCCAACGCATAGCTGTCTTTTTGTGTAGCCTCCGGTACAAACCCCTCCCCCTGGAATTGCCCATCAGCCCAGCGCTGCTGTGGCCACGTTACCACTGCTTAGGTGTCCTCTCCTTTCCCTTCCCATCACCAATCTGGGGGGCTCCATCCCCCCTTCCCTTTCTCCTGTTCTCATTGCTGCTCTGGCCTCAGCCCAGGGTGTCCTTTTCAGAGTAGAACCTCCGAGATCAAAGGGAGGGAAGGTCCCCTGAGACCCGGAGACCACTTCTTTCTCACGCCCGGCTCTGGTTCAGGGTTTGTCTTGGGAGATGCATCCCTGTATCGTTTTCTCTCCTACTCGTCTCAGAAACGTTTTTTTTCTCTTGTCTCCTGATCGCTCCCTTTCCCCGCCCTCTTCCCCCATCGTCCCCTCTCCCCCAGCAACCCCATCAGGATGTCTTAAATACCCGAACAGCAAATGAATGTTGTTGCCACAAATTCTTTTGCAAATAACTGCTGAGAACCGCTTTGGGCCAGGCCCCCTGCTCGTGTTTCTTTGCCCTTCAGGAGCCCCTGCGTGTAAGCAGAGGAGAGTAAGGTACACAGATGAAGAGCTGACCACAGTGTTGGACAGCTTCCTAGGAGAACAGCACTTAGGTCTTCCCTACCTGAACCTACAGGAACACAAAAAAGGGTTGGGAGAAACCTGGCCTCTGGGGGGCACTCTCTCAGCCCCCTAGCTGTGACCAGTTCTTACCTAGAGTAAAAGTCCTATAAACTTCAAAAGAGCTGACGATGCCTGCTTCGGGAGTGTAAGGAGGAAGAGGGGACCTGCCGTCGCCCCGAGAGACAGAGATATTGGTCAGATCGTCCACCTCTGGCACTTGAAAGAAAAGGAAGGGAGAGGGATGGGCCTCAAGGCCATGTCTCTATTTCTCTGTCACCCGCCTAGCTTCCCTGTACAGCTCACCCTCAGGGAGGTGGAAACAGGGACCCCTCAGTGTGGAGGGGATGGGGCCTCACTCAGTGCCAGAGGCGCAGCAGGAGGTGATGCTCCTGATTCCCTAAAGCAACAGCCAGCTTGTGGAGCGCGAGGCGCGGTGCTGAGTGCCGGGCCTGTCCTGGGCCTGGCTGCGGGGCGAGGGCGCTGGCGTCCACCCGGACAGCCTGTTGCTTTTAGCCCTCTGAGGAGTCCCACAAAGTAAGATCTAGACATGTATTTTTTAACGCTTCGTCCAATTATTCAGGAATAAGAGAACCCTTTAGAATATATGTAAAAACTGCATAGTCAAAAAAAAGTACAGTTGTTAGTTAAAATATAAAATGCTTTTTTCCAAATTATTTACATATTTCTCCCTTCTTCTCCAAATGCCCGCATCGCCGCCACTTCTTGTCAGGGGTGAGGAATTGTGAGAGTTACCACGAGCAGATTGCATGGGTTTCTGGCTTATGGAAACAAACTTCAGCCCAGCAGCGTGGTTTCTGTGGGAGATTTTGGTGTAGATTTCCAAACAAGCGTTGTGCAGGCAGACCCTGGAAACACAGCCTGTTCCAGCAGGAGGCTGCCTGTGTGTGTAAAGGAGCAAATGTGCGAAGGCTTTGTGGGCTGCAGAGTGCCCTAGGAGGTCCGTTCTGACTGTGACGTGTGTGTGTCACGTATGAGGGACAGGGTTGGAGTGGAGCCTCGCTCAGAACACCGTCTGCCTTCGGACGTCCCCAGGGTAGAGCCAGGCTTGTCCGGCAGCTGGTGGGTGGGAAGGGACAGCAGTGCCTGGCTCCCCATCGTCTCCTGCAGAAAGTGCAGTGTGAGAGGCCACCCAGGTGGCTGGTGGAGCAGCGTCCTCCCCTAGGTAATTGAAACTCAGCTCTAAAACCAAGTTGGTGGCGTGAGAGCCTGTTTTGTACCTGAGTGTATCCTCTCCCTCAGGGTCCTCTTGGTTAACAGTGGGAATCCAGGCATCCCTCGTTTTATTGCTCTTTGCTTTATTGTGCTTCGCAGACGTTGCACTTGTTCAAAAAAATGAAAGGTTTGTGACAATTTTGAGTTGTCAGATGATGGTTAGCAGTTTTTTTTTGTTTGTTTTAGCAACGTGGCAATCAAGTTTTTTGTATTTAATGGTTTGTGTTAGAATTTTATGTATTTATTTATTGGCTGCATTGGGTCTTTGTGGCTGCTCACGGGCTTTCTCTAGTTGCTACTCTTCGTTGGGGTGCACAGGCTACTCGTTGCGGTGGCTTCTCTTGTTGCGGACCACGGGCTCTAGGTGCGCAGGCTCTGTAGTTGTGGCTCATGGGCTTCGTTGCTCTGCGGCACGTGGGATCTTCCTGGGCCAGGGTCGAACCCGTGTCGCCTGCATTGGCAGGCGGATTCTTAACCACTGCGCCACCAGGGAAGTCCCGATCAAGTATTTTTTAATGAAGTTATGTACATTTTTTTAGACATAATGCCATTGCACACTAAATAGACTATAGTGTAAACATAACTTTTTGTATGCACTGGGAAAGCAAAAAAGTTTGTGTGACTCGCTTTGTTGCGATATTCGCTGTATTGCAGTGGTCTGGAACCAAACACACAGTATCTCCGAGGTAACCCTATAACAGTATTTATACAAACCTCTGTGAGTATTAAACTATTCCAAACGGACAAAAAGGCATTTAGTCTGATGGAGTTTTGATGCATTTCTCTAACGTGAACAATGAAAATAGGAATAGTTTCTCAAACTTCTAAGCTTAAAAATGGTTTTAATAAGTTCTAGCATTTCATATATTGTCACAGTCTGATATCATATCCGAAGACTGTGAGTTCTGTCTTCATTTTTGAATTTTACTTCACCTCTGTGGAGATACTGTTTAGTTAAAACTGTAAAGTGCAGATCTAGAGAACAGAGGAACTAACACAAATTTATAAGTACTGTAGGTGAAAACTGGTGGAGAATTTTATGGGTTTGGTTTCTTCATGTCAGGCTAACATAAAATAGAGGATTTTAAAAGTCGAATTTGAGATCCTCATAGAGGCTTCCGGACAGAAAGTTGTGCCCTTTGCAGCTGTTCTTACGGTGTGGGCCTCGGCTGGCAGAGCCCACTTAAGAAGGCCTGCCTGGGGGCTTCCCTGGTGGCGCAGTGGTTGAGAGTCCGCCTGCCGATGCAGGGGACACGGGTTCGTGCCCCGGTCTGGGAGGATCCCACATGCCGCGGAGCGGCTGGGCCCGTGAGCCATGGCCGCTGGGCCTGCGCGTCCGGAGCCTGTGCTCCGCAACGGGAGAGGCCACAGCAGTGAGAGGCCCGCGTACCACAAAAAAAAAAAAAAAAAAAGAAGGCCTGCCTGGTCCGACAAAATTCTTGCTGCGCCCACATAAATAAGCAGGCCACAGCCAATGACAGCAGCCTTCTTTTGGAAGAAGAATTATTCCCTTTGAGGGAGATCAAGGTGGCGGAGTAGAAGGACGCTGAGCTTACCTCCCCCCATGAACACATCAAAAATACAACTACCTGTGGAGCTACCTGGAAGCTGGCAGAAAGGCCCTTCTACGGCCAAAGCTGTAAAGAAAAATCCGCATGGAGTCTGGTAGGAAGGGAGGAGAAGTGATCTGCTCGACGCCTACGTGGACCTGCCCACCAGAAAGACAAGATCCAGCCTCATCCACCACAACACAGGCACTAGTCCCCTCCACCAGGAAGCCTACACAATCCACTAAACCAACCTTAGCCACTGGGGACAGACACCAAAAACGATGGGAACTACGAACCTGCAGCCTGCAAAAAGGAGACCCCAAAAACAGTAACATAAGCAAAATGAGAAGACAGAAAAACACACAGCAGGAGAAGGAGCAAGATAAAAACCCAGCAGACCTCACAAATGAAGAGGTAATAGGCAGTCTACCTGAAAAAGAATTCAGAATAATGATGGTAAAGATGATCCAAGATTCTATTTCCAAGATCCAGAATCTTGGAAATAGAATAGACAAAATGCAAGAAACAGTTAACAAGGACCTAGAAGAACTAAAGATGAATCAACCATCGATTAAAAACACAATAAATAAAATAAAAAATACTCTAGATGTGATCAATAGCAGAATAACTGAGGCAGAAGAACGGATAAGTGAGGTGGAAGATAAAATAGTGGAAATAACTGCTGCAGAGCAAAATAAAGAAAAAAGAATGAAAAGAACAGAGGACAGTCTCAGAGACCTCTGGGACAACATTAAACGCACCAACATTCGAATTATAGGGGTTCCAGAAGAAGAAGAGAAAAAGAAAGGGACTGAGAAAATATTTGAAGAGATTATAGTTGAAAACTTCCCTAATATGGGAAAGGAAATAGTTAATCAAGTCCAGGAGGCACAGAGAGTCCCATACAGAATAAATCCAAGGAGAAATACGCCAAGACACGTATTAATCAAACTGTCAAAAATTAAACACAAAGAAATCATATTAAAAGCAGCAAGGGAAAAACAACAAATAACACACAAGGGAATCCCCATCAGGATAACAGCTGATCTCTCAGCAGAAACTCTACAAGCCAGAAGGGAGTGGCAGGACATAATTAAAGTGATGAAGGAGAAAAATCTGCAACCAAGATTACTCTACCCAGCAAGGATCTCATTCAGATTTGATGGAGAAATTAAAACGTTTACAGACAAGCAAAAGCTGAGAGAGTTCAGCACCACCAAACCAGCTTTACAACAAATGCTAAAGGAACTTCTCTAGGCAAGAAACACAACAGAAGGAAAAGACCTACAATAACGAACCCAAAACAATTAAGAAAATGGGAATAGGAACACACATATCAATAATTACCCTAAATGTAAATGGACTAAATGCTCCCACCAAAACACACAGACTGGCTGAATGGATACAAAAACAAGACCCATATATATGCTGTCTACAAGAGACCCACTTCAGACCTAGAGACACATACAGACTGAAAATAAGGGGATGGAAAAAGATATTCCATGCAAATGGAAACCAAAAGAAAGCTGGAGTAGCAATTCTCATATCAGACAAAATAGACTTTAAAATAAAGACTACTAGAAGAGACAAAGAAGGACACTACATAATGATCAAGGGATCGATCCAAGAAGAAGATATAACAATTGTAAATATTTATGCACCCAACATAGGAGCACCTCAATACATAAGGCAAATACTAACAGCCATAAAAGGAGAAATCGACAGTAACACAATCATAGTAGGGGACTTTAACACCCCACTTTCACCAATGGACAAATCATCCAAAATGAAAATAAATAAGGAAACACAAGCTTTAAATGATACATTAAACAAGATGGACTTAATTGATATTTATAGTACATTCCATCCAAAAACAACAGAATACACATTTTTCTCAAGTGCTCATGGAACATTCTCCAGGATAGATCATATCTTGGGTCACAAATCAAGCCTTGGTCAATTTAAGAAAATTGAAATTGTATCAAGTATCTTTTCTGACCACAATGCTATGAGACTAGATATCAATTACAGGAAAAGATCTGTAAAAAATACAAACACATGGAGGCTAAACAATACACTACTTAATAACGAAGTGATCACTGAAGAAATCAAAGAGGAAATTAAAAAATACCTAGAAACAAATGACAATGGAGACACAACGACCCAAAACCTATGGGATGCAGCAAAAGCAGTTCTACGAGGGAAGTTTATAGCAATACAATCCCACCTTAAGAAACAGGAAACATCTCGAATAAACAACCTAACCTTGCACCTAAAGCAATTAGAGAAAGAAGAACAAAAACATCCCAAAGTTAGCAGAAGGAAAGAAATCATAAAAATCAGATCAGAAATAAATGAAAAAGAAATGAAGGAAACGATAGCAAAGATCAATAAAACTAAAAGCTGGTTGTTTCAGAAGATAAACAAAATTGATAAACCATTAGCCAGACTCAACAAGAAAAAAACGGAGAAGATTCAAATCAATAGAATTAGATATGAAAAAGGAGAAGTAACAACTGACACTGCAGAAATACAAAAGATCATGAGAGATTACTATAAGAAACTCTATGCCAAAAAAATGGACAACCTGGAAGAAATGGACAAATTCTTAGAAATGCACAACCTGCCAAGACTGAATCAGGAAGAAATAGAAAATATGAACAGACCAATCACAAGCACTGAATTTGAAACTGTGATAAAAAATCTTCCAACAAACAAAAGCCCAGGACCAGATGGCTCCACTGGCGAATTCTATCAAGCATTTAGAGAAGAGCTAACACCTATCCTTCTCAAACTCTTCCAAAATATAGCAGAGGGAGGAACACTCCCAAACTCATTCTACGAGGCCACCATCACCTTGATACCAAAACCAGACAAGGATGTCACAAAGAAAGAAAACTACAGGCCAATATCACTGATGAACATAGATGCAAAAATCCTCAACAAAATACTAGCAAACAGAATCCAACAGCACATTAAAAGGATCATACACCATGATCAAGTGGGGTTTATTCCAGGAATGCAAGGATTCTTCAATATACGCAAATCAATCAACGTGATACACCATATTAACAAATTGAAGGAGAAAAACCATATGATCATCTCAATAGATGCAGAGAAAGCTTTCGACAAAATTCAACACCCATTTATGATAAAAACCCTGCAGAAAGTAGGCATAGAGGGAACTTTCCTCAACATAATAAAGGCCATATATGACACACCCACAGCCAGCATCGTCCTCAATGGTGAAAAACTGAAACCATTTCCACTAAGATCAGGAACAAGACAAGGTTGCCCACTCTCACCACTCTTATTCAACATAGTTTTGGAAGTTTTAGCCACAGCAATCAGAGAAGAAAAGGAAATAAAAGGAATCCAAATCGGAAAAGAAGAAGTAAAGCTGTCACTGTTTGCAGATGACATGATACTATCCATTGAGAATCCTAAAGATGCTACCAGAAAACTACTAGAGCTAATCAATGAATTTGGTAAAGTTGCAGGATACAAAATTAATGCACAGAAATCTCTGGCATTCCTATATACTAATGATGAAAAATCTGAAAGTGAAATCAAGGAAACACTCCCATTTACCATTGCAACAAAAAGAATAAAATATCTAGGAATAAACCTACCTAAGGAGACAAAAGACCTGTATGCAGAAAATTATAAGACACTGATGAAAGAAATGAAAGATAATACAAATAGATGGAGAGATGTACCATGTTCTTGGATTGGAAGAATCAACGTTGTGAAAATGACTCTACTACCCAAAGCAATCTACAGATTCAATGCAATCCCTATCAAACTACCACTGGCATTTTTCACAGAACTAGAGCAAAAAATTTCACAATTTGTATGGAAACACAAAAGACCCCGAATAGCCAAAGCAATCTTGAGAACGAAAAATGGAGCTGGAGGAATCAGGCTCCCTGACTTCAGACTATACTACAAAGCTACAGTAATCAAGACAGTATGGTACTGGCACAAAAACAGAAAGATAGATCAATGGAACAGGATAGAAAGCCCAGAGATAAACCCACGCACATATGGTCACCTTATCTTTGATAAAGGAGGCAGGAAGGTACAGTGGAGAAAGGACAGTCTCTTCAATAAGTGGTGCTGGGAAAACTGGATAGGGACATGTAAAAGTATGAGATTAGATCACTCCCTAACACCATACACAAAAATAAGCTCAAAATGGATCAAAGACCTAAATGTAAGGCCAGACACTATCAAACTCTTAGAGGAAAACATAGGCAGAACACTCTATGACATAAATCACAGCAAGATCCTTTTTGACCCACCTCCTAGAGTAATGGAAATAAAGACAAAAATAAACACATGGGACCTACTGAAACTTAAAAGCTTTTGCACAACAAAGGAAACCATAAACAAGACAAAAAGACAACCCTCAGAATGGGAGAAAATATTTGCAAATGAAGCAACTGACAAAGGATTAATCTCCAAAATTTATAAGCAGCTCATGCAGCTCAATAACAAAAAAACAAACAACCCAATCCAAAAATGGGCAGAAGACCTAAATAGACATTTCTCCAAAGAAGATATACAGACTGCCAAGAAACACATGAAAGGATGCTCAACATCTTTACTCATTAGAGAAATGCAAATCAAAACTACAGTGAGATATCATCTCACACCAGTCAGAATGGCCATCATCAAAAAATCTAGAAACAATAAATGCTGGAGAGGTTGTGGAAAAAAGGGAACACTCTTGCACTGCTGGTGGGAATGTGAATTGGTACAGCCACTATGGAGAACGGTATGGAGGTTCCTTAAAAAACTACAAATAGAACTACCATATGACCCAGCAATCCCACTACTGGGCATATACCCTGAGAAAACCTTAATTCAAAAAGAGACATGTACCAAAATGTTCATAGCAGCCCTATTTACAATAGCCCGGAGATGGAAACAACCTAAGTGTCCATCATCGGATGAATGGGTAAAGAAGATGTGGCACATATATATAATGGAATATTACTCAGCCATAAAAAGAAACGAAATGGAGCTATTTGTAATGAGGTGAATGGACCTAGAGTCTGTCATACAGAGTGAAGTCAGTCAGAAAGAGAAAGACAAATACTGTATGCTGACACATATATATGGAATTTAAGAAAAAAAATGTCATGAAGAACATAGGGGTAAGACAGGAATAAAGACACAGACCTACTAGAGAATGGACTTGAGGATATGGGGAGGGGGAAGGGTAAGCTGTGACAAAGCGAAAGAGCGGCATGGACATATATACACTACCAAACGTAAGGTAGATAGCTAGTGGGAAGCAGCCGCATAGCACAGGGAGATCAGCTCGGTGCTTTGTGACCGCCTGGAGGGGTGGGATAGGGAGGGTGGGAGGGAGACGCAAAAGGGAGGGGATATGGGAACATATTTATAGGTATAATTGATTAAATTTGTTATAAAGCAAAAAAAAAAAAAAAGAATAATCTTCCTTTGAGATGATGATCACAGCAGACTGTCAGGAAAAAGTGTGATAGATTCTGAAATGGGCAGTGTCTTCTTTAGGCCTACCTCCAGGGTTACCTTCACCTCTCATGGTCTTTAAGCTATTTTACAACTCTAAGTGGTAGAAAACTGATAATGATGCAAATAATTTTTGTACATAAAAATGCAAATTATTTAGTTGTGTCTAGCAGAATGCAACTGATTATTGACCTGTTTTGTATTTATTTGTAAATTCATTTCATCATTCCTTATCTGCCCATAAATGTGCAGTACTTTGAAACAGCTGTAGCATTTGACTTGTTCCTTAGTAATAAGTTAAAATGTTTGACGTGTTAAAAAATGCATGTACAGGACAGTGCTATGGCATGCAACAATTTCTATAAAACAAAAGGAGAATATATTTGTTCGTGTGTATCTACATATATAAAACCTCTGGTAGAATATATATTCATATTTGATTATATATGCATAAAAAACTAGAAACTAGTAATAGGGGTTATCTGTCTGGGGCTGGAGAACTAAACAGGTGGGAGATAGGGAAAATGGAGACTTTTCACTTCATGCCTTTTATACCTTTTATTTGTAAATCGTGCAAATATACTTAAATTATTTAAAAAGTTTTAAATTGTATGGGAATTAGTTTAAGCTCATAAAGCAATGCCCTTTTCCTGTCACGTGAGAAGTGTCTGACTTCGTCTAGCTCTACGTTTTCACTGACTTCTGGTTGACCTCCGTCGAAGTTCTGCAGGTGGGTGGGACAGAGGGAACTGAGGCAGAGAAAGCCTGATTCCTCAGGACACGTTGTGTCAGTGAGAACAAGGTTAAATGAGCACAGAACAAACTGAATGTAACAGTTAAGAGTGATGGATACATGACTTTATGAGAATATTTGTTTTAGTTCTGTACCTCTAGTTCTGTGCGTATTTAAGTGAAATATGCAGGGTGGAAGGGAAAGCCGGAAAAATTATATGGAGGCTTGAGAAACCAGCCCTTTCATGAAATGCTGAAGTAAGTGGGTCAATTAAATTGAAAAAAGAAAGGTGAAGAAACCATTTGTCTGTAAATATATGCTGAACATAGCAGGAACATTGGGATACAGTTATCCTATATTTTCCATAAACTGGATTTAAACTAGCGCAAGAGGAATTTAGACTATTTATTATTAAGAAACATCACAATTAGAAGTCTGAAGAAAGCAACACATCAGCAAGAAAGGTTGCATATCCCCTTCCCTAATTTTTTTTTTCTATGAAGGTGAAGTGATGGGATTCTAAATCTTAGAAGCTGAACAATGTCTTTTTTTCTCCAGCCTTATAAATTCTGCTTTAGGGGACAGAACTGAACTTGAAGCCTTGTCTTTCAAAGACAAAATCCATGCAAGAGCCCAAATGATTCAATATTGACACACTGTTAGCTGGGATAATTTTTTCTCTTTTTAATCCATATTGTTAATTGGTGAGACATTTTGATCTTTGCTCTAACCAGCCTAACTTTTTAATTTCATTCAGGTGTTGGAGAAGGCAATGGAAATGATCTAAAAGTACAAATAATAATGCAAGGAAAGCCTGTCTTCTTCTGTTCTGCTTCCAAAAACTGTAGGGTAAGAGAAAGCATGGAAACTGAAAATTCTAGTGTTTGTTTTAAATCTCAGTGTCAAATCAGCATGTGGCCCTCCCCAAACCATCCCTCACCACAGGGAGAGGCTGTGTTGCTTTCTGGTTACCATCCAACTTGGTGTCCCTGGGTTTGGATTTGAGTCAAGAGTTAAATTTATTGTTCAAAATAGTGTTCAGGGGAAATAGTTTTCCAGAATATATTTTCAGTTCAGAGTGGTGCTTTGCCTTTCACTTTTCCACAAATGCCAAGCATGTTCCCAGGAATCTATCAGAGTTTTAAATTCATGGATCTGTCACTTTTAGCCATATTCTCTTCTTCTTGGTCATTTTTATTATATGGCACTGATTCTGAAATTCTAATGTGCATGAAAATCACCTAGAGACTGGTAAAGATGCAGATTCCTAAGTTATACCCCCAAAGTGTGATTCAGGAAATGTGGAAAGGGGCCCAGGAAACTCTACACTTGGCAATGTCTCAAGTGATTCTAACTCAGCTAACCTATGGGACTGCACAGTGAGAAGCAGTGCAGGGGTGTATGGATCAGGGAGGAATCTCTTTGGGACCAAATAGTCAGTTTTCTTAAAGGCTGAAGAAAAGGTTAAGACTACAAACCTTTCCTGGAGCAACAGGAAAGCTTCCTTCATGGGTGTAAGAAATATAAACTTTTATTTTATTTTTTTTTTTTTGTGTGGTACGCGGGCCTCTCACTGTTGTGGCCTCTCCCGTTGCGGAGCACAGGCTCCGGATGCGCAGGCTCAGCGGCCATGGCTCACGGGCCCAGCCGCTCCGCGGCACGTGGGATCTTCCCGGACCGGGGCACGAACCCGTGTCCCCTGCATCAGCAGGCGGACTCTCAACCACTGCGCCACCAGGAAAGCCCAGAAATATAAACTTTTAAGATTCTTTCTCAGGCTTTGGTCTCTAGGTCTCCTATTACCTCTCCTCTTCCTTCTTTTTACTCCCCTGACCCCCAGGAGGGGGCACTCCCCCCAGGCCTCATCCCTGGCTTTCTGTTCTTATCTCCACACATACTCTATTCTTGGTTCTACACATCCATTCCCCTACTTTAAACTATAATATCTTCTTTCATTTACTTGACACATATGTATGAGCCCCATACATGGGGTAGACGCAGGAGCTGCAATGTGGGCATTCTTTACCCCAGCAATTCAATCACAGTTGTCAATCCAAATTTATCCAATGAACTTTTCATCTGCTTCTGCAAATGGCACCAGCATTCTCTTACTCAGACTTTCAAATCTGGTATCTTCTTTGATTCTTTTTTTTTTTTTTTTTTTTTTTTTTTTGCGGTATGCGGGCCTCTCACTGTTGTGGCCTCTCCCGCTGCAGAGCACAGGCTCTGTACGCGCAGGCTCAGCAGCCATGGCTCACGGTCCTAGTTGCTCCGCGTCATGTGGGATCTTCCCGGACCGGGGCATGAACCTGTGTCCCCTGCCTCGGCAGGCGGACTCTCAACCACTGTGCCACCAGGGAAGCCCCTATGTCTACCTCTTTATTCCTGCCCTGCAACTAGGTTCATCAGTACCATATACATATATTTTTTAGATTCCATATATATGTGTTAGCATACGGTATTTGTTTTTCTCTTTCTGACTTCACTCTGTACAACAGACTCTAGGTCCATCCACCTCACTTCAAATAACTCAATTTCGTTTCTGTTCATGACTGAGTAATATTCCATTGTATATATGTGCCACATCTTCTTTATCCATTCAATTCATCTGTCAATGGACATTTAGGTTGGTGCCATGTTCTGGCTATTGTAAATAGTGCTGCAATGAACATTGTGGTACGTCTTTTTTTTTTTTTTTTTTGGCTGTGTTGGGTCTTTGCTGTGCATGGGCTTTCTTTAGTTGCAGTGAGCAGGGGCTACTCTTCGTTGCGGTGCACGGGCTCTCTTTGCGGTGGCTTCTCGTGTTGCAGAGCACGGTCTCTAGGCGCCTGGGCTTCAGGAGTTGTGGCTTGTGGGCTCTGGAGCGCAGGCTCAGTAGTTGTGGCGCACGAACTTAGTTGCTCCACGGCATGTGGGATCTTCTTGGACCAGGGCTCGAACCCATGTCCCCTGCATTGGCAGGCGGATTCTTAACCACTGAGCCACCAGGGAAGCCCCATGTCTCTTCTTGAATTATGGTTTTCTCAGGGTATATGCCCAGTAGTGGGATTGCTGGGTCATATGGTAGTTCTATTTGTAGTTTTTTAAGGAACCTACATACTGTTCTCCATAGTGACTGTGTCAATTTACATTCCCACCTACAGTGCATGAGGGTTCCCTTTTCACCACACTCTTTCCAGCATTTATTGTTTCTAGATTTTTTGATAATGGCCATTTTGACTGGCATGAGGTGACCTCATTGTAGTTTTGATTTGCATCTCTCTAATAATTAGTGATGTTGAGCATCTTTTCATGTGCCTCTTGGCCATCTGTATGTCTTTCTTGTGAAATGTCTATTTAGGTCTGCCGCCTATTTTTTAACTGGACTGTTGTTGTTTGTCTGTTTGTTTTTTGTGGTACGCAGGCCTCTCACTGCTGTGGCCTCTCCCGTTGCGGAGCACAGGCTCCGGATGCACAGGCTCAGCAGCTGTGGCTCACGGGCCCAGCCACTCTGCGGCATGTGGGATCCTCCTAGACCGGGGCACAAACCCATGTCCCCTGCATCGGCAGGTGGACTCTCAACCACTGCGCCACCAGGGAAGCCCTGTTTTTTTGATATTGAACTCCTTGAGCTGTTTGTATATTTTGGAGGTTAATCCTTTGTCCATTGTTTCATTTGCAAATATTTTCTCCCATTTTGAGGGTTGTCTTTTCATCTTGTTTATGGTTTCCTTTGCTGTGCAAAAGCTTTTGAGTTTAATTAAGTCCCATTTGTTTATTTTTGTTTTTATTTCCGTTACTCTAAGAGGTGGGTCCAAAAAGATCTTGCTGTGGTTTATGACTGTCAGAGTGTTTTTCCTATGTTTTCCTCTAAGCGTTTATAGTGTCTCGTCTTACATTTAAGTCTTTAATCCATTTGGCGTTTATTTTTGTGTATGGTGTTAGGTAGTGTTCTAATTTCAGTCTTTTATATGTAGCTGTCCAGTTTTCCCAGCACCACTTATTGAAGAGGCTTGTCTTCTTTTTGATGATAGCCATTCTGACAGGTTTGAGGAGATGTCTCATTGTGGTTTTAATTTGCATTTATCTGATGATTAACAATGTTGAGCATCTTTTCATGTGCCTGTTGGTCATCTGCACGTCCTCTCTGGAAAAATCTCTATTCAGGTCTTCTGCCCATTTTTTAATTGCCTTTTTTTTTTTAATGTTGAGTTGTAGGAGTTGCTTATATATTTTGGATATTAACCCCTTATCAGTCATATCATTTGCAAATATTTTTCCCCATTCAGTAGGTTGTCTCTTCATTTTGTCATTGGTTTCCATTGCTATGCAAAAGCTTATATGCTTAATTAGGTCCCATTTATTTTTGCTTTTGTTTCCTTTGATTTAGGAGAGAGATCCAAAGAATTATTGCTATAATTTACATCAAAGAGTGTTCTGCTTATGTTTTCCTCTAGGAGTTTTATAGTATCCAGTCTTACATTTAGGTCTTTAATCCACTTTGAGTTTTTGTACATGGTGTTAGAGAATGTTCTTTTACATGTGGCTGTCCTACAGCCTTTGTTTTAAAGTCTGTTTTGTATAATATAAGTATTGCTACCCCACATTTTTGTTTCTATTTGCATGGAATATTTTTTTGTATCCCTTCACTTTCAGTCTGTGTATGTCTTTAGATCAGAAGTGAATCTCTTGTAGGCAGCATATAGATGGGTCTTGTTTTTTTTTTTTTTTTAATCCATCAGTCACCTTATGTCTTTTGATTGAAGAATTTACATTTAAAGTGATTATTGATAGGTTGTACTCAATACCATTTTGTGAATTATTTTCTGGTTGTTTTTGCAGTTCTTCTATGTTCCTTCTTCTCTCGCTGTCTTCCTTTGGAATTTGATGACTTTCTTTAGCATTATGTTTGAATTCCTTTTTCTAACTTTTCTCAATATTAGGTTTTTGGTTTGTGGTTAATTTGAGGTTCGTGTATAGCAGCCTATGTGTATAGTAGTCTATTTTAAGTTGATTACTTAAGTTCTACATTTTTACTCCCCCCACTCCATGTTTTATGTTTTTGATACATTTTACATCTTTTGATTTTGTATACCTACTAATTATTGTAGTTATAGTTGATTTTACAACTTCTGTCTTTAAACTTTATAACCTTTGTAAGTGGTTGATCCACTGCCTTTACTCTACATTTGCTTTTACCAGGGAGATTTTTCCTTTCACATGTTTTCTGATTTCTAGTAATGGCCTTTTCTTTTTTCCTTAAAGAAGTCCTTTTAACATTTCTTGTACGACTGGTTCAGTGGTGAACTCCTGTAGTTTCTGCTTGTCAGGGAAACTTTATTCCTCCTTCAATTCTGTACAATAACCTTGCTGGATAGAATATTCTTGGTTATAAGTTTTTCCCTCTCAGTACTTTGAATGTATTGTGCCACTCGCTTATGGCCTGTAAAGTTTCTGCTGGAAAATCAGCTGATAGTCTTATAGGGGTTCCCTTGTACATAACTAGTTGTTTTTCCATTCTTTTGCACCTCATATGCTCTTGATTCCATCTACTGTATTGTTCCTTTCAGTAATTGTATTCTTCAGCTCTGATTGGTTCTTTTTTATATCTCTTTATTGAAGTTCTCACTGTGTTCATTCTTCTTCCAAGTTTGGTGTGTATCTTTATGGGTATTTGAACACTATCAGGTTGATGACTTATGTCCATTTCGCTGGTTCTTATCCTGAAATTTTGTCTTGTTCTTTGATTTGGAACATATTCCTGTCTCCTAATTTGTTTCTGTGTATTAGGTAGATTAGCTACATCTTCTGGTTTTGAAGGTTTTGTAGGTGGTTTCCTTTGGGGCCCAGAAGAGCAATCCCTGCTAGTCACCAGAGCCAGGGATGTTTTCTGTGTGGGCTGCATGTGCCCGTCCTGTTGTATGGTGCCACAGTTGCTGCAGTCACACTGGTGGAAGGGGCTGGCCCCCAAGCCAGCTGCCTGTGTGGCCTGGCCCCAGCTGCTGCATATTCACTGGTGGACAAGGCTGGCCCCAGTGCGGCTGGCTGTGGGGCCCAACCACAACAGTTGCAGGTACAGTTGTGAGTGGGGTTGGCTCCCACCCTGGGAGGAGGGGGACTACAACCAGCCAAGGACTCCCGCTGGATATGGCAGGGTGGCAGCTGCTTTGGAGGGGTGCCAGCTGGGAGGAGCTGCTTTGGGCAGGAAAGGTCTGCAGGGGAATGCTGGTGTTGGGGTGAGTGGTGGTAGCAAGGTAGATGGCAAATGTTTTGAAATGGCACCTGCCAGTGCTGGGCCAGCCTAGGTAGAAGGAAAATTTTTTAAATTATGCCCACCAGCACTTTGTTGCCCAGAGGCAGTTTCTTCCCCTGCTTTGGCACTCACCCTCAAGTTCATGAATGTACTTCACATACGGCCTGGGCACTTCACTTTGCAAAGTGCTGCCTCTGTCCTGGGACTCAAAGTGAGTGAATTTGTGTGTGTGCCCTTTAAGAGCAGAGTCTTGGTTTCCTACAGCTCTCCTGGATACAAGCCCTGCTGGTTTTCAAAACCAGATGTTATGGGGGCTCATTGTCCTGGTGCAGATCCGAAGGCTGGGGTGCCTGATGTGGAGCTCAAACCCCTCTCCTTAGGGAGAACCTCTGTGTTCTTGAGGTCCCCTCCCACTTGTGGGTAGCCATGTTGGGGGTATGGGTCCTGCTGAGACCACATCTCTGCCCTCCTTCTGTCTCAATGTGTTTTTTTCTTTATATCCTTAGTTGTAGGAGAGCTGTTCTGCTAGTCTTCAGGTCTTTCTCAAGGAGAGCTGTTGCACACGTAGCTGTAGTTTTGGAGTGTCCGTGGCAGCATCTTCCTACTCCACCATCTGGATCCCGCCTCAGTGCTCCTCTTCATTTATACAAATCCTTCCACGCCCATCTCAGTTTCTACCTCCTCGGTGACACTTTCTCATTCTACGCCTGTTAGCCTCCCTGAAGCACACAGCTGCACCCTTAGTCTTCATCATACAGCTTAACACGTAGTTCTGTGCTATTCTGCTATTGTTCCTGGTGTGTTTTGCTCCCTGAAGCATCAACGGAGTCTTCACTTTGTTTTGTATTTTTCACAGGGCCTAGCACAGACCTTTCTCACTGTGGGGTCATTATCATACAAGGGTGTATCTGTAACAAATAATCAGTATAGCTTCAGAGTCGTTCATTCCAGAAACTTGGCCTACCTTTGGTCACTCCATCCAGCAGTCTGCTACAGACAAGGCCTATGATCCCATCAGCAAACACATTTTTTCATAAAATGTGAGCAACTAGGCATTGCTTTTTAAATACGCATACTAGCTTTAAAATTGAGCTTCTTATGTATTCCCAACATATGAAAATTAGGTGACACACATTCAACACTAATGTTTACTTGGTTAAAGTCTAATAGAAAATTGAATACTTTGCTTTTCAACTGTTCCACCATAACCCTCAACCACGATGGCCTGTTAAAAATGTTACCAGTATTGCAACTTTATAGAAATAAATAATAACATTTATACATGTAGTCATTGGGCTATGAGACCAAGAGTACGTGATTAAATAGAAGAAGCCTCAGTAAGTGAACGTGAACTTCACTGTTGTCTCATTATCAGTTAAGTTTATAGTTCTGAATTCCATGTGTTCATCCACAGATGGTTCATGATGCTGAAACAGACAGAGTAATAATTAATCTATCCAACTGTCCAGCTCTGTATGATGAGGTGAAAGTGAAATTTCTCTCTTCTTCTTCGGTGAGTAATCAAGAAACAATCTATGCTGCTAATCTTGTCTAGTCTTCTGAATGATTCTGGTTTGGGATTTCCTTTGCTACAATTCCCAACAAGGGAGATGACAGGAGATGTCAACCCCTAGTCAGGGATGGGGAGACAAAACAAGTCAGATTTCTATATCGAACTTTTTTTTAAAAAGAAAATATGTAATATATTTTTGCTCATTTGTTTTCTAAATTATATACAATTTGCATGTATTAATTTTCAAATAAGAAAAAAATACAAAAACCCAGATGTTAAAAACAAAAAAAAAACCCAAGGTATAAAGTACATAGCAGTGATATTTTTGGTTTGTATCTTTAAAACACATTGCTCCCCATAACTTATAAAATACGTTAAAGTGAGGGAGATTTTGCTTTCCTCTCAATTAATGTATAATTCATTTAAAGTAGCATATTTAATCCAATATTTATGAAAAATAAGAATATAGGCCATTGTCATTACAGTATAATTGATGTTACCATTTATCAAATGTATGTCTGATTATTCTGTATATAGCAAATTTCTAAGCCCCAATAGTTTCATTTTCCTATTAAATCATCAACCAGAACCGCCAACGTATAACTGTGTTTGCCCAATTTAAAGCTTATTTCCTGTGCCCTCCTGCATCCCCCCTGTTGGCGGAGAATTTACTAAGTTTGAAATGGTACATGTGTTGAAGCAAGTGGCCAGGATAGCTCCCCTTGAATAACGGAGCCAGTCTGAATTCTCTGAATCAGTGGTCTCTAAGCAGAAGCACTGGTGTAGGGGCACTAGCCAAGGGGATGTTGCTGATATCTGGCCTTTGTGATTGTCAAGGGTCATGAGATGAAAGCACTTTCAGAAATCTTAGGTATTTCTATCATCATCAATCGTGGTTAATTATCCAATGTAGTTGCTCCTTGTAGGAACGGATGATATTATTGGGGCAGAAATAGACATAGGTCCTTAGTAGATTCTGTTTAGCACTATCCAAACCAGATTAAAAGACCAGTGTCTAAATTTATAAATATCTTTCATAGAGAAAATACATGTCCTTAAAAATTTTGCTAGAAATGGCGAGAGAAAGGAACAGCAATCTCTCAAAGTCTCTGTCTTGGTGTCTTGAGTATAATGTTGACGGTAAGTGCTGCATATTCAATAGCTACAGTTATTTGATGAATGTACAGATGAATAAAGGAAGGGATTTTAATCCCTTTGGAAAGATTATTTTTCACAGTAAAATGGAAACTAAGAACTAAATTTTGTTTTTACCATGTCTTTTTAGGCTCTTCCTAAATACTATGACAACTGTCCATTTTTCTTTTGGTTCCATACATCATTTATACAAAATAACAGGTATGGCTATGGTATAATCCGGTAGAAACAGCTTAGTCTCGAATGTTTATGTAAGAGGTAATGACAAGTCTTTTGCTAATTGCCATAAGCCCAATTTATAGAAACCAAAAAATCCCTGAGTCACTGTTCTTCATTGCCTTCCTTATTGTGATCTGATTATTTTAAAAATATGGCTATTTTTTTAACATCTTTATTGGAGTATAATTGTCTTACAATGTTGTGTTAGTTTCTGCTGTATAACAAAGTGAATCAGCTATATGTATACATATATCCCCATACCCCCTCCCTCTTGCGTCTCCCTCCCACCATCCCTATCCCACCCCTCGAGGTGGACACAAAGCACCGAGCTGATCTCCCTGTGCTATGCAGCTGCTTCCCACTAGCTAGCTATTTTACACCTGGTAGTATATACAAATCCATGCCACTCTCTCACTTCTTCCCAGCTTACCCTTCCCCCTCCCCGTGTCCTCAAGTCCATTCTCTATGTCTGTCTTTATTCCTGCCCTGTCCCTAGGTTCATCAGAACCAATTTTTTAGATTCCATATATATGTGTTAGCATACAGTATTTGTTTTTCTCTTTCTGATATACTTCACTCTGTATTATAGACTCTAGGTCCAATCACCTCACTACAAATAACTTGATTGTTTCTTTTTATGGCTAATATTCCATTGTATATATGTGTCACATCTTTTTTGTTGTTGTTGTTTTGTTTTAACATCTTTATTGGAGTATAATTGCTTTACAATGGTGTGTTAGTTTCTGCTTTATAACAAAGTGAATCAGTTATACATATATGTATGTTCCCACATCTCTTCCCTCTTACGTTTCCATCTCTCCCACCCTCCCTATCCCACCCCTCTAGGTGGTCACAAAGCTGATCTCCCTGTGCTATGTGGCTACTTCCCACTAGCTATCTATTTTACATTTGGTAGTGTATATATGTCCATGCCACTCTCTCACTTTGGCACAACTTACCCTTCCCCCTCCCCATATCCTGAAGTCCATTCTCTAGTAGGTCTGTGTCTTTATTCCCGTCTTGCCCCTAGGTTCATAGTGACTTTTTTTTTTTTTTTTTAGATTCCATATATATGTGTTGGCATACGGTATTTTTCTCTTTCTGACTTATTTCACTCTGTATGACAGACTCTAGGTCCATCCACCTCACTACAGATAACTCAATTTCATTTCTTTTTATGGCTGAGTAATATTCCATTACATATATGTGCCACATCTTCTTTATCCATGCACCTGTTGATGGACACTTAAGGTTGCTTCCATGTCTTGACTATTGTAAACAGAGCTGCAATGAACATTGTGGTACATGACTCTTTTTGAATTATGGTTTTCCTCAGGGTATATGCCCAGTAGTGGGATTGCTGGGTCATATGGTAGTTCTATTTGTAGTTTTTTAAGGAACCTCCATACTGTTCTCCATAGTGGCTGTACCAATTTACATTCCCACCAACAGTGCAAGAGGGTTCCCTTTTCTCCACACCCTCTCCAGCATTTATTGTTGGTAGATTTTTTGATCATGGCCATTCTGACTGGTGTGAGGTGACACCTCATTGTTATTTTGATTTGCATTTCTCTAATGATTAGTGATGCTGAGCATTCTTTCATGTGTTTGTTGCCACTGTGTATATCTTCTTTGGAGAAATGTCTTTTTAGGTCTTCTGCCCATGTTTGGATTGGGTTGTTTTTTTGATATTGAGCTTCATTTTTCATATTGAGCTTGTATATTTTGGAGATTAATCCTCTGCCAGTTGCTTCATTGGCAAATATTTTCTCCCATTCTGAGGGTTGTCTTTTCAACTTGTTTATGGTTTCCTTTGCTGTGCAAAAGCTTTGAAGTTTCATTAGGTTCCATTTTTTGTTTGTTTTTATTTCCATTTCTCTAGAAGGTGGGTCAAAAAGGATCTTGCTGTGATTTTTGTCATAGTGTTCTTCCTATGTTTTCCTCTAAGAGTTTTATAGTGCCTGGCCTTACATTTAGGTTTCAAATCCATTTTGAGTTTATTTTTGTGTATGGTGTTAGGAAGTGTTCTAATTTCATTCTTTGACACGTGGCTGTCCAGTTTTCCCAGCACCACTTATTAAAGAGGCTGTCTTTTCTCCATTGTATATTCTTGCCTCCTTTATCAAAGATAAGGTGACCATATGTGTGTGAGTTTATCTCTGGGCTTTCTACCCTGTTCCATTGATCTGTATTTCTGTTTTTGTGTGAGTACCATACTGTCTTAATCACTATAGCCTTGTCGTATAGTCTGAAGTCAGGGAGCCAGATTCCTCCAGCTCCGTTTTTATTTCTCAAGATTACTTTGGCTATTTGGGGTCTTTTGTGTTTCCATACAAACTGTGAAATTTTTTGCTCTAGTTTTGTGAAAAATGCCATTGGTAGTTTGATAATTGCATTGAATCTGTAGATTGCTTTGGGTAGTATACTCATTTTCACAATGTTGATCCTTCCAACCCAAGAACATGGTATATCTCTCCATCTGTTTGTATCCTCTTTAATTTCTTTCATCAGTGTCTTACATTTTTCTGCATACAGGTCTTTTGTCTCCTTAGGCAGGTTTATCCCTAGGTATTTTATTCTTTTTGTTTGCAGAGGTGAATGGGAGTATTTCCTTAATTTCTCTTTCAGATTTTTCATCCCTAATGTATAGGAATCAAGACATTGCTGTGAATTTTGGATCCTGCTACTTTACCAAATTCATTGACTAGCTCTAGTACTTTTCTGGTAGCATCTTTAGGATTCTTAATGTATAGTATCATGTCATCTGCAAATAGTGACAGTTTTACTTCTTTTCCGATTTGGATTCCTTTTCTTCTCTGATTGTAAAAATATGGCTATTCTTGAGACCCACTGTTGCATTATCCTCAAGGTCCATGCCATAGGACTGTGTTATAAAACATACTAGAAGCAGATCTTGAGTGTGGCAACAAATCCCTCCCATGAAAGTTTAAGATGGGTTTGTTCAGTACCTTGAATATGGCAGGTCCTCAGTATGTGTGGATTTACTGATGACTGACCAACACCAAATTCTGTGCCACAGGAAGGTGTCATCCAGGGAGGCTTCAGCTAGTTTAAAAGCGAGTTGACACACTTACATCTAGGGCAGAAGTTATAAGACACAGTAAGTATCAGTGAGGACAGCTTTTAAAAAATCAGTAATAGTCTCCCATTTAAAACTGATTTTCTTATAACTAAATCGGGTAATCTATTTTTAAAAAGTAATTGATTTGAAGAGTATTCCAAAGAACCTCTATCAATCATATCTGAAACTCATTCCTAAATCTAGAAGTTCTCTACGTCTTCTATTCTGTGGTGCTGAAAATTTGAGGTTGGTATCACCATACCATTCAATACAAAAGGAAAGATAACATTCAAAAAACCATACAGAAGAGTTTTGAAGAAGTGGTTATGATTGTATGTGGCATGAATTGACAGTTCCCATGACATACAATCCTAGCCTTTTCTTCAAATGTAGACTGCATCTAATCGCACCTCAAGTCCACTAAGGTGATGGTAAATAAAAACCTAGACTAAACACCTACAATGCACACACATTTAGTGGATATTGATAGAGTGAACTTTGGATTTGATGGAACATTTTTACCAATTTTGTCCCCTGGATGTATCCAGACAGAAAACTGCGACTTATAACATGAGCGAAGTCCCTCACATAGACATCGAGGTGGAACTTCATTTGGTACTACTTCTCAAAAGTAGTTCTTGCTAAAGGGCACAGTTTTTTCCTTTAAAACACCATGTTCATAGTAGAGAAGCAACATGCTAGATCACTTTTCTCCTCACTTTTATACTTTCTGAAGATTTAACGTGTGAATGTCCATACTCCTTGGTAAAGCTGTTTTTATTATGCAACTTAATTTACCCCAAATGCCAACTTCATCATTTAAAAGACACTTGTTATTACTGGGTTTTAATACACATCTAGTCTGCTTTATCACATATAGAAATTAAATGTAGATGTTCATTCCATAAAAGGCAATATTAAAAGGATCAGTGATACGTCCTTACTGAAGGTCATGATATTTTCGTGTCTTAAGAGAGCTGATCTTTGAAAGCTAATTAGATGCAGAGGAGGGGTCGAGACTGATGGCAGCCAGCAAGGCTGTTTTTTTTTTTAAAGCTCTAACAAGGGTGTCCTACAGCATGGCTTTTCTGTTAGCCCTACAATAAAATGTAATTTTTTTTTCTATTCTAGGCTTTATCTTTCAAGAAGTGAATTGGATAATCCCCACAAACCAAAAGCATGGAACATTTACCGTCCAGAGTTTGCAGTCGAGGTCTATTTTGATGACGTGACCAACTGTAGTTCCCCTTCTGACTAGAATCATGTTCTTCCCAATCCTTGCTACCTATTAAACCTATTTCCTTGCTGATATATTTACATATATATATATACATATGTCCTTGAGAACTGTATTAAATATATAAAAGGGAGAATGGCAATGGCAATCGTTTTTTTTGAAAAAAGTCACAGTTTTCATTTGTATTGAGATAAATTTGAAACAGTACACGGGAACGTTACTTGTCACTTAAGAACTCAGAAATAAAACTTTCCTATCAAAATAACATATTTATAAATTGTGATTACCCCCAATACTGTGGGTTAATTTATTTATATATTTTTGGACAAGTATTCATTCCGTGCTTTGTTTTACATTTGTAATTTCAGATTTGTTAGAAAAGTAATTTCTAATTTCCTTCTTCTACTTGATTTACAAACTACTAACGAGCATCAGAAATGGCAGCAAAGATTGTTTTAAAACCCCTCACCCCTGCTCACAACCAGCTTCACCTAAGCTTGGGGAACTCTGAAGTAAGGTCAAGTTTTCATTATAGACACTGGTTAGTCCTGTGTCCACAGGGAATCATTTTCTCTTTGGTACCAGGTGCTACTTTATTCTAAGTACTTTCACTGCCATTATCTTAAGGCCCTAATTGTCTTTGAAAACAGTTCTATGTTGGCTTGACTATTTGAGTGATTTTCCTTTTATTGGCAAGGCTCTCAACAATCTAGCCCAAGTTGAATTGATCAGGAAATGGAAAGTAGCAAATGATGAGAACCAGCGCCTCTGCTAAAACACAGGCACTCGTTACTGAAAAACCTTGCACTTTGCAAAAAGCACACGATAAACAAAATAGGGTTTGGCGGGTTGGGACAGACCATTCCAACTAAGCAGTGTTGTAACAGAGCACTAACCACTGGCCACTTGGGTTGGCAGCCCCAGGAGGTCTGGAGGTTGCCACAGTCAGTCTTTTTTAAGGGAAACTAGAGCAACAGTTTATAGAGAAGGGTTGGTGGGTGCCAAGCTAGCAGGGATGGGAGGAGAGCCGCCAGCGTGGTGGCGTGGAAGGCCATGCAGGTGCTTCTCTCCCCCTCAAAATAGCCCCCAAAAAGCCCAGCTGCAAAGGTTATTCTACTCCCCTTAATCTGACTCCCCTTAGAGGAAGAGCTCTTGGAGACACAGCCTTTCAAACTCCTTCCATGTTATGACTACATTATTCCCTGTCATTTAGGGTTACAGAAATGTATTGTGGCAGCCCAGGTTATTGCCTTTAAAATTCCTGCAGCTATAATCTGTGGAGGGCAGATCAGCGGGCAGGCCTAGGTGAATGGGAAAAAAAGTGAGGAGTAAGATCTACCTTTAACACTGGCACAAGTTGGGAAACCCCAGTTTTTCAGAATCTTGCTTTTTGAAATAAAGGAAATTACACTTGGGGGGGATGGTTTCTCTTCCCTAGCCCTCCAAAATGGATTAAAATTTCTGGCAATTATGAGCTGTCACACTATTCTGCTTTTGCTCATAAAGAGAACTTGTTCAGGGCCTCCAGCAGGGCTGCTTTCCTAGAACCCAGTGCGAAGAATTCATTAAACAACTTGAGAAACTTAGATCATAATATATCAGAACGCTACTGGTTTTCTTGAATAGAATTTACTGACCTGGAACAGAACTATCCAAAACTTGATATCCAGAAGTTGATTTTAAAAAATAGAATGGCATCCTGCCAAATGAGTCACATCACATACAGAGCCTGGTGGAGGGAGAGTAATTCTAGTGGGCCACGTTTCGTAACTGCAGTGTATACAGAATATGTATATCAGTAGTTATTTTACATCAGGAATCTTGCTGACAAAAAAAAACAATGCTCGTTGCAATAAAACCATCACCTTAAAATATCACCATACATAACTCAAACATTCCTGACAGTTGGTTCTTAGCCCGTAAAGTACTTAAAGAAATCATATAGTCAACTATTAGGCAAATTTAATGATAGAACACGAGAATTTCTTTAAACACAGTATTTCAAGTTACTCTATTTTTGTCTGGAGTACAGATTTGAAACGGTACAAATTATACCCAAATACTGAACCATGAATTAAGCAAACAGAATGAAACGTAAAAAACACCAACTCTGTGTTAAGTTTCCATTCATTACTCCCACTCACTCTTACTTGCCTTAGACAGTTTCTGTTGAAGATATTCAGTTAAATGTTCACAGGACAACACGTGAGAAGACCTACTGCCAACAGGGCTTAGACAACAGGGGCCCGGTGGGCTCTGGAGCAGGTCACTTCCTGAGGGAAGCCAGTCCCATTTGCTGTTTTTGCTTCAATCCAGGCCTGTTCAGAAGAAGCACCACTCAGTAGCTACTGACCGTTTAAGTACGGACAAAAGTAAGGCAGAAAAATTGCTTTTCAAGAAAAGGCAAACGGAAGACCAGGCATAGCTCTGGAGCCGATCGCGCACAACACCGGGCATCCCCCCTCCACTAAACGTCTGCCAGCAGCTGGCCTTCCCGACCCTCTCTGGCTTCTGGCCGGAGTCGCCACCGAGGCTGCAGGGAGAACAAAAACTTGTGCAAACTGGAGGTCTCACACAAGGCTTCCGTTCTGCCGACAGGGGCGGACATACCAGTGTGGATCATGATTACCACATCAGCCGCGGGGGCGGATTAAGCACTCTTTATTAGAGGCCTGGGGGGTCTCGGAGCAGCACTGAATGAGGCGGCTGACCTCACTGGTGACGACAAGGGCTCCCGTAAACCAGACGACCAGGGAACAGCTGCCCATGCCAAGTCTACGGGAGTCAGATGAACCAGGGTTTGTTAGTAGTGCATACGTACGGCATAGTTTAATGAAATTACCTTGGCTTCGTTGATTAAGTCACACCCCAGAGACCACCATCACTGAAATTCACAACAGCCAGTACCCCACATTAAAGGCTCCAGCATGGCAAGGAGTGAGGGATCCCGAGACAAACTTCAGCCTGAGTCAGCCCTGACACCCCTCACGGGGAGTGCAAGCACGACAAAGACCACTTTGCCCACAAGCACCACCACTCCGTCCCCAGACGGGGAGCCAGGGCCTCTCTCGGCTTTGGCACGCTGCTCCCTGGAAGGGCTTGTGATGGGCAGAGGCAAGAAGGGCGTGGTCCAGAGTGGATCAGCAGCCCCACAGGTGGTCCCACAGACTTCTCTGGGATCCCGCCCAGGCCAGGACACACAGAGGCAGAAGCTCGGGGCCGCTGTCGGCCACAGTCTAAACAGAGCAGCCCAGGCCCCTCCCCTCAGCCCCTGCCTTGAGCTCAAGCCCAGCAGAGAGGAGCTCCTTGGGACGGGAGGAGGGGCTGGCACAGGCGAGGGCCGTGCTGCTTCCCAAAGGCTCTGGGCCACACCCAGCAATGTGTCCAAGCCTGGACTGTGATCCCGCCTGGACTGTGATCCCACCTGGAAGAAGATGGATGGCACTGTTGCCACCGAGGAGCACCTTGGGAAAATCCAGGACGCTTACTCTGAAACTTAAACCAAGAACACGGGAGCCACACCAGTATGCAGGTATATTCTCCTCTTTAGAATCTAGACGGACGCCTTAGTTTTCAAGCACCACAGGAAAACTTTTTAAAAACTTTAACCAATTATTATAGGGTACGTGCTCAGCAGATTTTAAAAGAGACCCACATCTAGAATGGATTAAGCATTTATAACCATCCTCATGAAACATGGTTACCTCTGTTTTTTTCTAGTGAGATCTGAGATTAAACATGGAACTAAATTGTGCTTCACTCACAACACAGAACCATCTAAACTGCATGTACACATACAGGCTTATGCAAAAGCCCTTCATACAGCTCTACTTAGCCTTTCTGATTAGGTACCTAGGGCCAGCAGCCCACCCACCCTGTATGTCCCACCAAGGACAAGAGCAGCAACTTTTCCATTTCACTACAATTATGGGCAGAAATTATATAATATAAAAGAGAAGCTCTTCTATAAAGTTTAAGGTAGAAGGTAGAAAAATGGAAGACACAAAAGAAATTCCCACAAAATCAAAAAATTCCACATTGGTCTTGTACTGCTCGAAACCCTGAGAACTGCAGTCCTCAAACAGCTTCACTTGGATCACGGTTTGCCAGAACACTTCAGTATGCTTCAAACTGGCTCATCATCAACTTCCTGCTGTACTCATAGGCCAAAAAGAGGGCCCCATTGGCAGGGAACGCACGAATCATGGTAGGTTTCAGTCCAGAATATAAGGCCGTTATTCCTAGAAAACAAAAGGGTGACCAGAGACTGAACTCCTCCTCCTTGGAAATATCCCACGAACCCACACAGCACAGATATTTTTACAGTTACAAATCCAGACAATAGTGCTAGAAACCAGCAGTGATGGAACAGGTTTCCCTGGACTCCTGGAAGTAGACAGACTAGTAGAAACAAGGGCAAGGGCAGGTCTGCAGCAAAGCTGGCGAGGCTCAGGGAACAGTCACCGATCCCGTGCCTGTTACCTCCTGGTAAGCGGATCAGGCAGAGCAGGGGGCTTCACGTGGGCAGACAGGAGGCAGCCACAGAGCCACGGACGGCAGCAACTTCGCAGCTTCACCTGGGGTGGCGAGGACCACGAGGCCCTGGGCCAGAACACGGAGCACTGACATTGACGTCGAAGACCTGTTTCTAGTATTAGCACCGCCCAAGGCAGTTCTGAAGATCCAGGCAGATGAGGGAGGTGTAAGTACTTCGGAAAACTATCAAGTGTAATGCAAATTTAAAAGGGGTTACTGTTAGTAGTATACAAGATGTCTGTGCTCTATTTGGGGTTAAAGCAGCTTCTGCATGCCGTTACTGTGCTCGCTTTCTCTCAAAATCAAGACAGAAAAGTGCACATCCAAGGTTTAAGACGTACAGTGGATGCTGGAAGGACAGGTCTTTACTCACCAGTGGCATAAAATTGGCTTTATACAAACACTACTTCAAACGTCTTTATCCACCTGTATAGCTAAAAACTGATAGCAAATCACCTTCAGAAATTACTTAGTGCCTTTCTCATTGCAGAAGTCTTATCATTAAGGATGTACATTCTTTTAAATGCCTTACTGATATGCTGTTAGAGCTCATCTCCTGATGATATTGTTTAAAACAAGTGGTGCAGGACTTCCCTGGTGGTCCAGTGGTTAAGACTCCACGCTTCCACTGCAGGGGGAGTGGGCTGGATCCCTGGTTGCGGAAGTTACACATGCTGCAGAGTGCAGCCAAAAAAAAAAAAAAAGTGGTGCTAACTCTGAAACATTTGTCCTCTTAGACAAAACACATACTTTAAAAATTCCCACCAGGCTATTTACAAACAAACTCCTGGCCCAAAGGTTAGGAATCAGAGCTTTAAACATTTTTGAGGGGACTTCCCTGGTGGCGCAGTGGTTAAGAATCTGCCTGCCAATGCAGGGGACACGGGTTCGATCCCTGGTCCAGGAAGATCCCACATGCCGCGGAGCAACTAAGCCTGTGCACCACAAGTACTGAGCCTGCACTCTAGAGCACGCAAGCCACAACTACTGAGCCCGCGAGCCACAAGTACTGAAGCCCATGTGCCTAGAGCCCGTGCTTCGCAACAAGAGAAGCCACCGCAATGAGAAGCCCGTGCACCGCAATGAAGAGTAGCCCCCGCTCGCCGCAACTAGAGAAAGCCAGCACGCAGCAACAAAGACTCAACACAGCAAAAAATAAATAAACATTCTTGAGAATAATGAAGTAAGCTAAAGAAAGGGGTCTGGAAAAAAATCCACAAATGTGAATTACATACACTGTTAGAAAAGTGAGGCGGTGGGGCGGTGGAAGAGAGCGATTACCCATCTGATCAACTTCGACAAGACTAGCAGCCAAATGACCACTCTCTATACGTACCTCCTCTGTTTCAGCAATTGGCAGACTGTTTTAGCAATTGGCAGACTCACCTTCATTTTTCACGATGCTTAGAAAAGTTCCAATAAATCCTGCCTGTTTTCCAGACATGGAGAGAACTTGAATTCTGGATTTGATACAATCCACTGGGTAAACAGCAAGCCAGAGGCAGATTCCACCAAATCCACCACTTAACATCAAAGGGACAGGGCCTAGAGAAGAAAATGAGCAAACAGTGTTTTGTCTCAAGAACAGCTGATGTGATATTTCCAGAGGTCAACGTAGTAGTGGCTGCAGGTAGGTGCAAATACAAACACTAAAGCTGAGGAACACAGTTCTCTGGGGCAACTGTCAAACTGTCTAAGAGCACAGGTTCTGTGTGGTAGCCTAGGGCTGTCCCTCATGACTCCAGGACAAGGGGCAGCCCTCGTGAGGGTCAGATTTAGGCTGGTCTCTGGGGCCGTCCTGCCCCGTCCTCAAGAGGCCTGCAGGCCCCCAGCAGCATGGCAACGCCCTACCATGAGGAGTGAGAACAGAGGCCACTGAAACCCAGGCTGCATCTTTTTCAACTTTCTCTTAAGTATTTTAATATATTAATGTCCCACAGCTCTGATTCTTCCTTTGCCATGAAAAAGCAAAGTTATTAAACGTAACAGTTAAGCCTAGGAGCTTGACTATCCCCAGAATAGGTCCAGAACACTGAAGGGAGGTACTTAAGAAAAAAGTAACCACTCATGTGAGCCAAACATTGATACAGTTGTGTCAAGCAGTTAATCAGGATAAACTAGAAAGAAGTACACTTCTCACTGCTCTCAAAACACCATCAAGATTTATTACTAAGTTTAAGCTTATTGCAAGATGATTTATAGGTGATTTCCCCATTGGTTGGTGATATCCTACAGGGAAAGTAATGTCTGTATTCTCCCCTAAAATGGACCCAGAGCAAATGGACAAATGTTATTCCAGTAAAAAAGTTTTGGTGCCGGTGGGCGGGGAACCTTCAACATGGCGGAGGAGTAAGACGCGGAGATCACCTTCCTCCCCACAAATACATGAGAAATACATCTACATGTGGAACACCTCCTACAGAACACCTACTGAACGCTTGCAGAAGACCTCAGACCTCCCAAAAGGCAAGAAACTCCCCACGTACCAGGGTAGGGCAAAAGAAAAAAGAAAAAACAGAGACAAAAGGATAGGGACGGGACCTGCACCTCTGGGAGGGAGCCGTGAAGGAGGAAAGGTTTCCACACACTAGGAAGCCCCTTCACGGTGGGGCTTGGTGTGGGGGGAGCTTCCGAGCCACAGAGGGCGCAGCAACAGGCGTGCAGAGAGCAAAGCGGAGAGATTCCTGCACAGAGGATTGGTGCCGACCAGCGCCAACCAGCACTCAGCAGCCCGAGAGGCTTGTCTGCTCACCTGCCGGGGCAGGCGGGGGCTGGGGGCTGGGAGCTGAGGCTCGGGCTTCAGAGGTCAGACCCCAGGGAGAGGACTGGGGTTGGCTGCGTGGACACAGCCTGAAGGGGGCTAGTGCACCACAGCTAATCGGGAGGGAGTCGGGGGAAAAGTCTGGACCTTCCAGAGATGCAAGAGACCATTGTTTCGGGGTGTGCGAGGAGAGGGGATCCCTTCCCTGTCTGCCCACAGAAGGCAGAGCACCGCCTAAACGAGCTCCAGAGACGGGCACAAGCCGTGGCTATCAGCTCGGACACCAGAGATGGGCATGAAATGCTAACGCTGCTGCTGCAGCCTCCAAGAATTGTGTGCAAGCGCAGGTCACTATCCACACCCACCCCAGGAGCCTGTGCAGCCCACCACTGCCAGGATCCCGTGATCCAGGGACAGCTTCCCCAGGAGAACACACAGCACACCTCAGGCTGCTGCAACGTCACGCTGGCCTCTGGCGCCACAGGCTCACCCCACATTCCAATTACAACTACCGTACCCCTCCCTCCCCCCAGGACGAGTGAGCCAGAGTCCCCTAATCAGCGCTGCTTTAAACCTGTCCTGTCTGGGCGTGAACAGATGCCTGAGGGCAACCTACAGGCAGAGGCGGGTCCAAATCCAAACCTGAACCCAAGGAGCTGTGCGAACAAAGAAGAGAAAGGGAAATGTCTCCCAGCAGCCTCAGGAGCAGCGGATTAAATCTCCACAATCAATTTGAGGTACCCTGCATCTGTGGAATACCTGAATAGACAACGAATCATCCCAAAATTGAGGCAGTGGACTTCGGGAGCAACTGTGGACTTGGGGTTTGCTGTGTGACACTGACTTGTTTCTGATTTTTATCTTAGTATAGTTTGTAGCGCTTGTTATCATTGGTGGATTTGTTTATTGGTTTGGTTGCTCTCTTTTTATTACTTTTTAATTTTATTTTAACTATTTTATTTTATTTATTATTTTTCCTTCTTTTGTTTTTCCCTCTCTTTTCTTCTGAGCCATGTGACTGACAGGGTGTTGGTGCTCTGGCTGGGTATCAGACCTGAGCCTCTGAGGTGGGAGAGCCAAGTTCAGGACACTGGACCACCAGAGACCTCCCAGCTCCATGTAATATCAATTGGCAAGAGCTCTCCCAGAGATCTCCATCTCAACGCTAAGACCCAGCTCCACTCAACGACCAGCAAGCTACAGAGCTGGACACCCTCTGCCAAACAACTAGCAAGACAGGAACACAACCCCACCCATTAGCAGAGAGGCTGCCTAAAATCATAAGTTCAGACACCACAAAACACACCATTGGACACAGCCCTGCCCACCAGAAAGACAAGATACAGCCCCACCCATCAGAACAGGCACTAGTCCCCTCTATCAGGAAGCCTACACAAGCCACTGAACCAACCTTACCCACTGGGGGCAGACACCAAAAACAACCTGAACTACGAACCTACAGCCTGCAGAAAGGAAACCCCAATCACAGTAAGTTAAATGAAATGAGAAGACAGAGAAATATGCAGCAGATGAAGGAGCAAGGTAAAAACCCACCAGACCAAACAAATGAAGAGGAAATAGGCAGTCTACCTGAAAAAGAATTCAGAGTAATGATAGGAAAGATGATCCAAAATCTTGGAAAGAGAATGGAGAAAATACAAGAAACGCTTAACACGGACCTAGAAGAACTAAAGAGCAAACAATGATGAACAACACAATAAATGAAAAGAAAAATTCTCTAGAAGGAATCAATAGCAGAATA
This sequence comes from Hyperoodon ampullatus, assembly GCF_949752795.1. Classification (NCBI taxonomy): domain Eukaryota; kingdom Metazoa; phylum Chordata; class Mammalia; order Artiodactyla; family Ziphiidae; genus Hyperoodon; species Hyperoodon ampullatus. The sequence goes on from NC_136929.1 coordinate 63,223,623, forward strand.
CCTGAGGCAGAACAACGGATAAGTGACCTGGAAGATAAAATAGTGGAAATAACTACTGCAGAGCAGGATAAAGAAAAAAGAATGAAAAGAATTGAGGACAGTCTCAGAAACCTCTGGGAAAACATTAAATGCACCAACATTTGAATTATAGAGGTCCCAGAAGAAGAAGAGAAAAAGAAAGTGTCTGAGAAAATATTTGAAGAGATTATAGTTGAAAACTTCCATAACATGGGAAAGGAGATAGTCAAGTCCAGGAAGCACAGAGAGTCCCATACAGGATAAATCCAAGGAGAAACACTCCTAGACACATATTAATCAAACTATCAAAAATTAAATACAAAGAAAAAATATTAAAAGCAGCAAGGGAAAAGCAACAAATAACATACAAGGGAATCCCCATAAGGTTAACAGCTGATCTCTTAGCAGAAACTCTGCAAGCCAGAAGGGAGTGGCAGGACATATTGAAAGTGATGAAGGAGAAAAACCTGCAACCAAGATTACTCTACCCAGCAAGGATCTCATTTAGATTCGACTGAGAAATTAAAACCTTTACAGACAAGCAAAAGTTAGGAGAATTCAGCACCACCAAACCAGCTCTACAACAAATGCTAAAGGAACTTCTCTAGGCAAGAAACACAACAGAAGGAAAAGACCTACAGTAACGAACCCAAAACAATTAAGAAAATGGGAATAGGAACATACATATCGATAATTACCTTAAATGTAAATGGACTAAATGCTCCCACCAAAACACACAGATTGGCTGAATGGATACAAAAACAAGACCCATATATATGCTGTCTACAAGAGACCCACTTCAAACCTAGAGACACATACAGACTGAAAGTAAGGGGATGGGAAAAGATATTCCATGCAAATGGAAATCAAAAGAAAGCTGGAGTAGCAATTCTCATATCAGACAAAATAGACTTTAAAATAAAGACTATTAGAAGAGACAAAGAAGGACACTACATAATGATCAAGGGATGAATCCAAGAAGAAGATATAACAATGGTAAAATATTTATGCACCCAACATAGGAGCACCTCAATACATAAGGCAAATGCTAACAGCCATAAAAGGGGAAATCGACAGTAACACACTCATAGTAGGGGACTTCAACACCCCACTTTCACCAATGGACAGATCATCCAAAATGAAAATAAATAAGGAAACACAAGCTTTAAATGACACATTAATAAACAAGAAGGATTTCATTGATATTTATAAGACATTCCATCCAAAAACAGTAGAATACACTTTCTTCTCAAGTGCTCATGGAATATTTTCCAGGATAGATCAGATCTTGGGTCACAAATCAAGCCTTGGTAAATTTAAGAAAATTGAAATCATATCAAGTATCTTTTCCGACCACAATGCTATGAGACTAGATATCAATTACAGGAAAAAAACTGTAAAAAATAAAAACACATGGAGGATAAACAATATGCTACTAAATAACCAAGAGATCACTGAAAGAATCAAAGAGGAAATCAAAAAATACCTAGAAGCAAATGACAATGAAAACACAATGACACAAAACCCATGGAATGCAGCAAAGGCAGTTCCAAGAGGGAAGTTTATAGCAATACAATCCTACCTCAAGAAACAAGAAACATCTCAAACAAACAACCTAACCTTACACCTAAAGTAATTAGAGAAAGAGGAACAAAAAAAACCCCAAAGTTAGCAGAAGGAAAGAAATCATAAAGATCAGATCAGAAATAAATGAAAAAGAAATAAAGGAAATGATAGCAAAGATCAATAAAACTAAAAGCTGGTTTTCTGAGAAGATAAACAAAATTGATAAACCATTAGCCAGACTCATCAAGAAAAAAGGGGAGAGGACTCAAATCAACAGAATTAGAAATGAAAAAGGAGAAGTAACAACTGACATTGCAGAAATACATAGGATCATGAGAGATCACTACAAGCAACTCTATGCCAATAAAATGGACAACCTGGAAGAAATGGACAAATTCTTAGAAAAGCACAACCTTCCGAGACTGAACCAGGAAGAAACAGAAAATATAAACAGACCAATCACAAGCACTGAAATTGAAACTGTCATTACAAATCTTACAACAAACAAAAGCCCAGGACTAGGTGGCTTCACAGGCGAATTCTATCAAACATTTAGAGAAGAGCTAACACCTATCCTTCTCAAACTCTTCCAAAATCCAGCAGAGGGAGGAACACTCCCAAACTCATTCTATGAGGCCACCATCACCCTGATACCAAAACCAGACAAAGATGTCACAAAAAAAGAAAACTACAGACCAATATCACTGATGAACATAGATGCAAAAATCCTCAACAAAATACTAGCAAACAGAGTCCAACAGCACATTAAAAGGATCATACACCATGATCAAGTGGAGTTTATCCCAGGAATGCAAGGATTCTTCAATATATGCAAATCAATCAATGTGATACACCATATTAACAAACTGAAGGATAAAAACCATATGATCGTCTCAACAGATGCAGAAAAAGCTTTTGACAAAATTCAACATCCATTTATGATAAAAACTCTCCAGAAAGTAGGCACAGAGGGAACTTTCCTCAACATAATAAAGGCCATATATGACAAACCCACAGCCAACATCATTCTCAGTGGTGAATAACAGAACCCATTTCCACTAAGATCAGGAACAAGACAAGGCTGCCCACTCTCACCACTATTATTCAACATAGTTTTGGAAGTTTTAGTCACAGCAATCAGAAAAGAAAAAGAAAAGGCATCTAAACTGGAAAAGAAGAAGTAAAGCTGTCACTGTTTGCAGATGACATGATACTATACATTGAGAATCCTAAAGATGCTACCAGAAAACTACTAGAGCTAATCAATGAATTTCGTAAAGTAGCAGGATACAAAATTAATGCACAGCAATCTCTTGCATTCCTATACACTAATGATGAAAAATCTGAAAGAGGAATTAAGGAAACACTCCCATTTGCCATTGCAACAAAAAGAATAGAATACCTTGGAATAAACCTACCTAAGAGGACAAAAGACCACTATGCAGAAAACTATAAGACACTGATGAAAGAAATTAAAGAGGATTCAATCAGATGCAGAGATACACCACGTTCTTGGGTTGGAAGAATCAACATTGTGAAAATGAGTATACTACCAAAAGCAATCTACAGATTCAGTGCAATTCCTATCAAACTACCAATGGCATTTTTCACAGAACTAGAACAAAAAATTTCACAATTTGTATGGAAACACAAAAGACCCCGAATAGCCAAAGCAATCTTGAGAAAGAAAAATGGAGCTGGAGGAATCTGGCTCCCTGACTTCAGATTATACTACAAGGCTACAGTAATTAAGATAGTATGGTACTGACACAAAAACAGAAATAAAGATCAATGGAACAGGGTAGAAAGCCCAGAGATAAACTCACACACATATGGTCACCTTATCTTTGATAAAGGAGGCAAGAATATACAATGGAGAAAAGACAGCCTCTTCAATAAGTGGTGCTGGGAAAACTGGACAGCCACATGTAAAAGAATGAAATTAGAACACTTCCTAATACCATACACAAAAATAAACTCAAAATGGATTTAAGACCTAAATGTAAGGCCAGACACTATCAAACTCTTAGAGGAAAACATAGGCAGAACACTCTATGACACAAATCACAGCAAGATCCTTTTTGACCCTCCTCCTAGAGAAATGGAAAAAAAAAGAAAAATAAACAAATGGGACCTAATGAAACTAAAAGCTTCTGCAAGGAAAGGAAACCATAAACAAGATGAAAAGACAACCCTCAGAATGGGAGAAAATACTTGCAAATGAAGCAACTGACAATGGATTAATCTCCAAAATATACAAGCAGCTCTTGCAGCTCAATATCAGAAAAGCAAACAACCCAATCCAAAAATGGGCAGAAGGCCTAAAAAGACATTTCTCCAAAGAAGATATACAGATGGCCAACAAACACATGAAAGGATGCTCAACATCACTAATCATTAAGAAATGCAAATGAAAACTACAATGAGGTATCACCTCACACCAGTCAGAATGGCCATCATCTAAAAATCTACAAACAATAAATGCTGGAGAGGGTGTGGTGAAAAGGGAACCTTTTTGCACTGTTGGTGGGAATGTGAATTGACACAGCCACTATGGAGAACAGTATGGAGGTTCCTTAAAGAACTAAAAATAGAACTACCATATGACCCAGCAATCCCACTACTGGGCATATACCCAGAGAAAACCATAATTCAAAAAGAATCATGTACCACAATGTTCATTGCAGCACTATTTACAATAGCCAGGACATGGAAGCAACCTAAGTGTCCATAGACAGATGAATGAATAAAGATGATGTGGCACATATATACAATGGAATATTACTCAGCCATACAAAGAAATGAAATTGAGTTATTTGTAGTGAGGTGGATGGAGTCTGTCATACAGAGTGAAGTAAGTCAGAAAGAGAAAAACAAATACTGTATGCTAACACATATATATATGGAATCTAAAAAAATTAAAATGCTTTGAAGAACTTAGGGCAGGCCAGGAATAAAGATGCAGACGTAGAGGGTGGAGTTAAGGACATGGGGACGGGAAAGGGTAAGCTGGGACGAAGTGAGAGAGTGGCATGGACATATATACACTACCAAACGTAAAATAGATAGCAAGTGGGAAGCAGCCGCATAGCACAGGGAGATCAGCTTGGTGCTTTGTGTCCACCTAGAGGGGTGGGATAGGGAGGGTGGGAGGGAGGGAGACACAAGAGGGAGGGGATATGGAGATGTATGCATATGTATAGCTGATTCACTTTGTTATACAGCAGAAACTAACACACCATTGTAAAGCAATTATACTCCAATAAAGATGTTAAAAAAAAAAAAAAAAGTTGGGGATGTCCTGCTGCAGCCTCTGCCTTGAGGAAGTTACCATGGCTGGAGGATGGTGCTCGCTGTCCCCTGCTGCACGGTACTCCCCGGCATCCAGAAACTCCCAGTGCCAAGCAGAACCCCCCACAAGGGGCGAAGTGCACAGAAGCCACCTAGAGTACACCACTGGGAAGCGGACACCGTCAAATCCACCTGCTGTCCCTGCCAACACACTTACCTAGCTCATCTTTTGATCTCCCCGATGCAAAAAACGATCGGCTCAGCTCATAGCCCCCGAAGAAGAAGAAGTAGCCCGGCACTTCTCGAAGTAAAGTGCTCGAGAGTCCATGGTAGAAGCCCAAGGGGCCGTCCTTGCTAAGGATACTCTTCACGACAGACCAAACTGTGCTGGGGGGACACACGGGTGACAGATAAGAACAGCATTCACACCCAACTAGCAGACCTGATGGAGCTCTAACAAGGAAGTAGCTCATTTTATAAACAGAGGAACCAGAATTCCAGCAATAAAAGGTTTTTGTGGGAAGGAAATATCTCCGAGAAAGACAGGTATACAATTATTTTGTAACAAGTTTTATTACTTGAACTAGTCTGTGTTAAGATATTTTATTACAACGAATGCATACATTTCTAGAAATCATTATCAAAGATCTAAAAGAGCCACTACCCATCTATCCAATAGTAAGTAAGTGAAATTACAATGAGATTGTCCAAACTCAGAGAGAATAAAATGGCACTGTACGTGCCCAGTCCCTTACCTGCCTTGATTCCTATCTCCTCAGCCTTTCTTCTGAGCTTGTGTATTTTGAGGGAATTGGTTCAGGTGTTCAGGGTTTGTTTTGTTTTGCATTCATCCAGGGAAGTGAGCAACAAGCCTTAAATGTTACTTAAAGGCAAGATAAAAGAAATTCTAAGAGCTGAGCTACAGCTCCTGTAAGGCTCTTGATGCACCCAGTATTTAGTTCTTAGCGAGGAAGGTGTGTACAGATCAGAGCCTGCAGAAGCCAGAACACGGGCACTTTCTGTGCAGGCTCCTCTTCCTGGTGGTGTCGGGGGGCAGGCCTATCCCTGGGAGGAAAAGCACCACAAACCACACCTGTCAGCTTAGCGAGCCCCTCACTCCTCACTTTGTTCTCAGCAGGTGACCTGGCTTAGATCAGGGAAGGATCAGGCTCCAGGTAACAAAGGCCACCTGCTTTTATTGATGATCTTCCTTCCCAGGCAATACCCACTAGCCAGGCCCTGCCTGCAGTGCGCCCTCCTTCTATCAATACAATGAAGAAGTAACAAAGTCCTCCCACTCAACACAATTAGCCTGCTTCCAATCCAGGTCTTAACCCCAAGCTACCAAATCCCAGGCTTGGGCACTGCTATACCTAAAACACAGTCAGCCAATATTTACGTTTGTACAGGGTGTCCGTCTACCTAAGTCCTTTGGATCTAACAATTACTGTCTTTAAAAATACTTTAAACGACTTTTAAGGGACCCAAGGGCAACTTTCTGGGTGCTGTTAATGATCTATTTCTTTATCTAGGTACCAGTTTACAAAGGCATGTTCATTTTGTGACTACTTGTGGAACTGCACACCTAGGATTTCCTGTGATTTCTGGGTGTGTTCCTGCTATTGTGTGTACACTGTATTTCAATAAAAAAGCATTAAAGACTTAAAGTTTTGAACTTCTAGGCTATGAATAATAGCTTCAAATTGGTTGTAATGAATCTCACAGGTGCAGGAAATAGGGCACTATTATGAACCCCATCCTCACTGGACAGAAAGTGATGACTCTAAAAATGGTCAGTTTACCTAATGGTTTTTCCCAGGAGATTTACTGGCTTTGAGTTAACTTCAGCAACAACCACCAGCAAAGCTTTAGTTTAGATAAATAAATAAGCAAGTTTTGAGATGAACAAGGATAATACACTGATTTTCAATTCCAATATATAATGAATCACATTGTATATGATACATACATTCACAGGGTAACTAGAATCTGTTTTCGAGACAAGGTTGGAGAGTGATTCGATCACTGAGGACTTGCTATGCTTCTGAGGGTTTGCATGAATGTTTTCAGAATCTGGCTTGTTTGTAGGTACACTTGAAGGATTCGGGAGGATGTAAAGGAAGTCACTGCTAGGATCTGGGATGATCAGCCTGAGCACCCACGTGAAACTGGGGAGTGAGCAGATACTCAGCCCAGAATCCAAATTGGCAGTTAGGAAAAGCTCAGCCCTCAATTCCAAAGCCACTGCTACATGCCTCCCAGTATAGGTGGGGGTCATGCCTTATGCTCTCCACAGGCCAAAAGGGGTGTAAGCCCCTGCTTCTCCACTTTGGGGATATTAAATACTTGCCTACAACATTCTGTGGGGTGGATGGTGATTCCAACCACCACAGACAGTCTGTTCAGAAAATTATCCTCAGAGTGGTGGTGGAGAGGGGTGTTTGGACTAGATACACTGTTTCTCTGCCACTTAATTTTAGTACAACCTAAAATTTAAAAATACTGGATACACCAAGGCAACAAGACCCCACGTTTGTGCCCGAGCAGCACTTACTTCTGGCTTGTGGCTATCTTTCCCGACGTCTCCATTTCATACATGGTCTGCAGCCGGCACTTCACAAGCTCGGTCGGGCAGAGGACCAGAGCAGCAAAGGCAGAGGCAAAGGAACCAGCGGCTGCATTCTGCAGGTCACTGCAAGGACGCAAGCACAGGAGGCCGGTTACCCACCCATTATTCATTTGCTCGGTCTCAGCATGCTGGAACACTGGTGGTAAAGGAGAGGAAGCCTTCCTCAGCGCCCACGAGGCACCTGCTGCTTCCTCTGAGGAGCCCACGACCCTGTGAGGGTGACGGCAGTACCCCAATTTTCATATGGGGAAAATGATGCTTAGAGATGCCACGAACTGTGCTCAGAGTCACACAGCTGCTAAGCGGCAACGCTAGGCTTCAAACCCAGGTCTGCCTGACTGCAAGCCCGTGCTCCTTTTATTAGGCATAGCTCTGTGGGCTGGACCTTTGTGTCCCTCACCCCCAGATTCCTATGTTGAAGCCATAACCCCACCCCCAATGTGATGGTATTTGGAGGAAGGCCTTTGGGAGGTAGTCAGGTTTAGATGAGGGCAGGAGGGTGAAATCCTCTTGATGAGCTTAGTGTCCCTGTAAGAAGAGACCAGAGAGCTGGCTGGCACTCTCTCCACCATGTGAGAACACAGCCAGCTGTCCCCCTGCAAACCAGGAAGAGGACCCTCACCAGACACCGAATCAGCCGGCATCTTGTTCTTGGACTTTCCAGCCTCCAGAGCTGTGAGAAACAAATTTTTGTTGTTTAAACCACCCAGCCTGGGGTATTCTGTTCTAGCAGAGCCAGAACTAAGACAGAAAGTGACACAGAAAAACCAAACCAAACAATGTGGGAGAAAAAATTCCCTACGGTCCCACCACCCCAACACACACATTATTAATACTTCAGTGTGTTTGCCCCTGAGCTTTAAATAAAAACAGGTTCCGAGGCCATCCCTACGTGCCTCTGGATTCAGCCCAGAACAGCCACAAGTGTAATGTAACTGCTACAGATGAAAACCCAGGATACATTTTTAACCAAAATGTTGCTCATTGAAAAAAGATTTCCCAGTTCAGCTGATGACCTCCTGGACCTCAGCTGCACAGAGGGCACGAGGTGGGCCAGTGATGCTGCCAGTGTGAGTCAGCAAGCTCGATGGCTGTAGGGCAAATGGCAAAGCTGGAAATATAAACGGAAAATGAATGTACATGAAGTACAAAAATGGAAGAATTCACTTCATCTCACATGGGTTTAGTACCACCAGCCTCAGTCACCAGCAGGGGAGTGAAACTGGAAAGAATATGGGGGAAAGTACAAGAAACAAATTTCCAGGAAGACTCCTGAGAGTTCATGGGGGTCAGCAAAGGAGAGCCTCTCCAAACCCTGGGAGGATGTTCTATCACGAGAGCACCGCTGGCACCTACGGGGACAATCTTTAGTTGCACAGAAAGGACTGAGCTGCTCACAGCAACAACTGGCTGTGACGCTCACCTGTTAACTGCCAGCATCCGGCTGTCACTGGACGACCAGAACAACTCACAGACCTCCAGAAGCCCCCAACGGTAACCCCCTAGGCAGCCTGCCCAGGTAGCGAGGTCCCCTCACGATTTCTCTTCCATCTGTGAGCAGAAGCCTAACGGACCTACCACATTCAATTGTCCTAAAGTTACAATAAACTACCCCACTTACATCAATGGACAGATCATCCAGACAGAAAATCAATAAGGAAACACAGGCCTTAAATGACACATTAGACCAGATGGACTTAATTGGTATTTGTAGAACATTCCATCAGAAAGCAGCAGAATACACATTCTTCTCAAGTGCACATGGAACATTCTCCAGGATAGATCACATGCTACGCCATAAAGCAAGCCTTGGTAAATTTAAGAAAATTGAAATCATATTGAAATCATTTTCCAACCACAACACTATGAGACTGGAAATCAATCACAGGAAAAAAAACTGTAAAAAACACAAACACGTGGTGGATAAACAGTGTTACTAAACAACCAATGGTTCACTGAAGAAATCAAAGAGGAAATAAAAAAATACCTAGACACAAATGACAACAGAAACACTGCAATCCAAAACCTATGGGATGCAGCAAAAGCACTTTTAAGAGGGAAGTTTATAGCAATGCAATCTTACCTCAGGAAACAAAAAGAAAAATCTCAAACACCGTAACCTTACACCTAAGGCAACTAGAGAAAGAAGAACAAAACCCAAAGTTAGTGGAAGGAAAGAAATCATAAAGATCAGAGCAGAAATAAATGAAATAGAGATGAAGGAAACAATAGAAAAGGTCAATGAAAGTAAAAGCTGGTTCTTTGAAAAGATAAGCAAAATTCACAAACTTTTAGCCAGATTCATCAAGAAAAAGAAAGGGAGAGGGGCTCAAATCAATAAAACTAGAAATGAAAAAAGTTATAACCGACACCACAGAAATGCAAAGGATTCTAAGACTACTACAAGCAACTCTATGCCAATAAAATGGACAACCTGGAAGAAATGGACAAATTCTTAGAAAGGTACAACCTTCTAAGACTGAACCAGGAAGAAACAGAAAATATGAACAGACCAATCACAACTAATGAAATGGAAACTGTGATTAAAAAACTCCCAACAAACACAAGTCCAGGACCAGACGGCTTCACAGGCGAATTCTATCAAACATTTAGAGAAGAGTTAACACCTATCCTTCTGAAACTATTCCAAAAAATTTCAGAGGAACACTCCCAAACTCATTCTATGAGGCCACCATCACCCTGATACCAAAACCAGACAAAGATATAACAAAAAAGGAAAATTAAAGGCCAATATCACTGATGAACAGATGCAAAAATCCTCAACAAAATACTAGCAAACTGAATCCAACAATACATTAAAAGGATCGTACACCATGATCAAGTGGGATTTATCCCAGGGATGCAAAGATTCTTCAATATCCATAAATCAATCAGTGTGATAGACCACATTAACAAACTGGAGAGAGAGAGAGAGGGGAAGATGGCGGAAGAGTAAGACGCGGAGATCACCTTCCTCCCCACAGATACACCAGAAATTCATCTACACGTGGAGCAACTCCTACAGAACACTGGCAGAAGACCCCAGACCCCCCAAAAGGCAAGAAACTCCCTACGTACCTGGGTAGGGCCAAAAAAAAAAAAAAGGAATAAACAGAGACAAAACGATAGGGACCTGCACCAGTGGGAGGGAGCCGTGAAGGAGGAAAGGTTTCCACACACTAGGAAGCCCCATCGCGGGCGGAGACTGTGGGTGGCGGGGGTGGGGGGAGCTTCGGAGCCACGGAGGAGAGCGCAGCCACAGGGGTGCGGAGGGCAAACCGGAGAGATTCCTGCACAGAAGATCGGTGCCGAACAGCACTCACCAGCCCGAGAGGCTTGTCTGCTCACCCGCCGGGGCAGGCGGGGGCTGGGAGCTGAGGCTCGGGCTTCGGTTGGAGCGCAGGGAGAGGACTGGGGTTGGCGGCGTGAACACAGCCTGAAGAGGGCTAGTGCACCACGGCTAGCCGGGAGGGAGTCCGGGAAAAAGTCTGGACCTGCCGAAGAGGCAAGAGACTTTTTCTTCCCTCTTTGTTTCCTGGTGCGCGAGGAGAGGGGATTAAGAGCGCTGCTTAAAGGAGCTCCAGAGACGGGCGCGAGTCACGACTGAAAGCGCGGACCCCAGAGACGGGCGTGGGACGCTGGGGCTGCTGCTGCCGCCGCCAAGAGGCCTGTGTGCGAGCACAGGTCACTGTCCACGCCCCCCTTCCAGGGAGCCTGTGCAGCCCGTCACTGCCGGGGTCCCGGGACCCAAGGACGGCTTCCCCAGGAAAGCGCACGGTGCACCTTGGGCTGGTACAACATCCCGCTGGCCTCTGCCGCCGCAGGCTCTCCCCACACTCCGTACCCCTCCCTCCCCCCGGCCTGAGTGAGCCAGAGTCCCCGAAGCAGCTGCTCCTTTAACCCCGTCCTGTCTGAGTGAAGAACAGACGCCCTCCAGTGACCTACACGCAGAGGCGGGGCCAAATCCAAAGCTGAGACCCGGGAGCTGTGAGAATAAAGAAGAGAAAGGGAAACCTCTCCCAGCAGCCTCAGAAGCAGCGGATTAAAGCTCCACAATCAACTTGATGTACCCTGCATCTGTGGAATACATGAATAGACAACAAATCATCCCAAATTGAGGAGGTGGACTTTGAGAGCAAGATTTATGGTTTTTCCCCTTTTCCTCTTTTTGTGAATGTGTATGTGTATGCTTCTGTGTGAGATTTTGTCTGTATAGCTTTGCTTCCACCATTTGTCCCAGGGTTGTATCAGTCCATTTAAAAAATTTTTTTTTAATAATTATTTTTTATTTTAATAATTCTATTATATTTTATCATACTTTATTCTATTTTACTTTATCTTCTCTCTCTTTTTTTCCAACCTTCCCTCCTTCCTCCCTCCCTCCTTTCTTTCTTTCCTTCTTTCCACTTCTACTAATTCTTTCTTTCTACTTTTCCTCCCTTTTATTCTGAGCCGGGTGGATGAAAGGCTCTTTGGTGCTGCAGCCAGGAGTCAGTGCTGTGCCTCTGAGGTGGGAGAGCCAACTTCAGGACACTGGTCCACAAGAGACCTCCCAGCTCCACGTAATAGCAAATGGCGAAAATCTCCCAGAGATCTCCATCTCAACACCAGCACCCAGCTTCACCCAACGACCAGCAAGCTACAGTGCTGGACACCCTATGCCAAACAACTAGCAAGACAGGAACACAACCCCACCCATTAGCAGAGAGGCTGCCTAAAAACATAATAAGGCCACAGAAACCCCAAAACACACCACGAGACATGGACCTGTCCACCAGAAAGACAAGATCGAGCCTCATCCACCAGAACACAGGCACCAGTCCCCTCCAACAGGAAGCCTACACAACCCACTGAAACAACCTTAGCCACTGGGGACAGACACCAAAAACAACGGGAACTATGAACCTGCAGCCTGCAAAACGGAGACCCCAAACACAGTAAGATAAGCACAATGAGAAGACAGAAAAACACACAGCAGGTGAAGGAGCAAGATAAAAACCCACGAGACCTAACAAATGAAGAGGAAATAGGCAGTCTACCTGAAAAAGAATTCAGAATAATGATAGTAAAGATGATCCAAAATCTTGGAAATAGACAAAATGCAAGAAACAGTTAACAAGGGCCTAGAAGAACTAAAGATGAATCAAGCAACGATGAGCAACACAATAAATGAAATTTAAAATACTGTAGATGGGATCAATAGCAGAATAACTGAGGCAGAAGAATGGATAAGTGACGTGGAAGATAAAGTAGTGGAAATAACTGCTGCAGAGCAGAATAAAGAAAAAATAATGAAAAGAACTCAGGACAGTCTCAGAGACCTCTGCGACAACATTAAACTCACCAACATTCGAATTATAGGGGTACCAGAAGAAGAAGAAGAGAAAAAGAAAGGGACTGGGAAAATATTTGAAGAGATTATAGTTGAAAACTTCCCTAATATGAGAAAGGAAATAGTTAATCAAGTCCAGGAGGCACAGAGAGTCCCATACAGAATAAATCCAAGGAGAAATACGCCAAGACACATATTAATCAAACTGTCAAAAATTAAACACAAAGAAATCATATTAAAAGCAGCAAGGGAAAAACAACAAATAACACACAAGGGAATCCCCATCAGGTTAACAGCTGATCTTTCAGCAGAAACTCTACAAGCCAGAAGGGAGTGGCAGGACATATTTAAAGTGATGAAGGAGAAAAACCTGCAACCAAGATTACTCTACCCAGCAAGGATCTCATTTAGATTTGATGGAGAAATTAAAACGTTCACAGACAAGCAAAAGCTGAGAGAGTTCAGCACCACCAAACCAGCTTTACAACAAATGCTAAAGGAACTTCTCTAGGCAAGAAACACAAGAGAAGGAAAAGACCTACAATAACGAACCCAAAACAATTAAGAAAATGGGAATAGGAACATACATATCGATAATTACCTTAAATGTAAATGGACTAAATGCTCCCACCAAAACACACAGATTGGCTGAATGGATACAAAAACAAGACCCATATATATGCTGTCTACAAGAGACCCACTTCAAACCTAGAGACACATACAGACTGAAAGTAAGGGGATGGGAAAAGATATTCCATGCAAATGGAAATCAAAAGAAAGCTGGAGTAGCAATTCTCATATCAGACAAAATAGACTTTAAAATAAAGACTATTAGAAGAGACAAAGAAGGACACTACATAATGATCAAGGGATTGATCCAAGAAGAAGATATAACAATTGTAAATATTTATGCACCCAACATAGGAGCACCTCAATACATAAGGCAAATACTAACAGCCATAACAGGGGAAATCGACAGTAACACAATCATATTAGGGAACTTCAACACCGCACTTTCACCAATGGACAGATCATCCAAAATGAAAATAAATAAGGAAACACAAGCTTTAAATGATACCTTAAACAAGATGGACTTAATTGATATTTATAGGACATTCCATCCAAAAACAACAGAATACACATTTTTCTCAAGTGCTCATGGAACATTCTCCAGGATAGATCATATCTTGGGTCACAAATCAAGGCTTGGTAAATTTAAGAAAATTGAAATTGTATCAAGTATCTTTTCCAACCACAATGCAATGAGACTAGATATCAATTACAAGAAAAGATCTGTAAAAAAAATACAAACACATGGAGGCTAAACAATACACTACTTAATAACAAAGTGATCACTGAAGAAATCAAAGAGGAAATAAAAAAATACCTAGAAACAAATGACAATGGAGACATGACGACCCAAAACCTATGGGATGCAGCAAAAGCAGTTCTAAGAGGGAAGTTTATAGCAATACAATCCCACCTTAAGAAACAGGAAACATCTCGAGTAAACAACCTGACCTAGCACCTAAAGCAATTAGAGAAAGAAGAACAAAAAACCCCCAAAATTAGCAGAAAGTAAGAAATCATAAACATCAGATCAGAAATAAATGAAGAAGAAATGAAGGAAATGATAGCAAAGATCAATAAAACTAAAAGCTGGTTCTTTGAGAAGATAAACAAAATTGATAAACCATTAGCCAGACTCATCAAGAAAAAAAGAGAGAAGACTCAAATCAATAGAAACAGAAATGAAAAAGGAGAAGTAACAACTACACTGCAGAAATACAAAAGATCATGAGAGATTACTACAAGCAACTCTATGCCAATAAAATGGACAACCTGGAAGAAATGGACAAATTCTTAGAAATGCACAACCTGCCAAGACTGAATCAGGAAGAAATAGAAAATATGAACAGACCAATCACAAGCACTGAAATTGAGACTGTGATTAAAAATCTTCCAACAAACAAAAGCCCAGGACCAGATGGCTTCACAGGCGAATTCTATCAATCATTTAGAGAAGAGCTAACACCTATCCTTCTCAAACTCTTCCAAAATATAGCAGAGGGAGGAACACTCCCAAACTCTTTCTACGAGGCCACCATCACCTTGATACCAAAACCAGACAAGGATGTCACAAAGAAAGAAAACTACAGGCCAATATCACTGATGAACATAGATGCAAAAATCCTTAACAAAATACTGGCAAACAGAATCCAACAGTACATTAAAAGGATCATACACCATGATCAAGTGGGGTTTATTCCAGGAATGCAAGGATTCTTCAATATACGCAAATCAATCAACGTGATACACCATATTAACAAATTGAAGGAGAAAAACCATATGATCATCTCAATAGATGCAGAGAAAGCTTTCGACAAAATTCAACACCCATTTATGACAAAAACCCTTCAGAAAGTAGGCATAGAGGGAACTTTCCTCAACATAATAAAGGCCATATATGACACACCCACAGCCAACATCGTCCTCAATGGTGAAAAACTGAAACCATTTCCACTAAGATCAGGAAGAAGACAAGGCTGCCCACTCTCACCACTCTTATTCAACTTAGTTTTGGAAGTTTTAGCCACAGCAATCAGAGAAGAAAAGGAAATAAAAGGAATCCAAATAGGAAAAGAAGAAGTAAAGCTGTCACTGTTTGCAGATGACATGATACTATACATAGAGAATCCTAAAGATGCTACCAGAAAACTACTAGAGCTAATCAATGAATTTGGTAAAGTAGCAGGATACAAAATTAATGCACAGAAATCTCTGGCATTCCTGTACACTAATGATGAAAAATCTGAAAGTGAAATCAAGAAAACACTCCCATTTACCACTGCAACAAAAAGAATAAAATATCTAGGAATAAACCTACCTAAGGAGACAAAAGACCTGTATGCAGAAAATTATAAGACACTGATGAAAGAAATTAAAGATGATACAAATAGATGGAGAGATATACCATGCTCCTGGATTGGAAGAATCAATATTGTGAAAATGACTCTACTACCCAAAGCAATCTACAGATTCAATGCAATCCCTATCAAACTACCAATGGCATTTTTCACAGAACTGGAACAAAAAATTTTTTCATTTGTCTGGAAACAGAAAAGACCTCAAATAGCCAAAGCAATCCTGAGAAAGAAAAATGGAGCTAGAGGAATCAGACTCCCTGACTTGACTATAATACAAAGCTACAGTAATCATAACAGTATGGTACTGGCACAAAAACAGAAATATAGATCAATGGAACAGGATAGAAACCCCAGAGATAAACCCACGCACCTCTATGCTCAGTTAATCCATGACAAAGGAGGCAAGAATAAACAATGGAGAAAAGAAAGGCTCTACAATAAGTGGTGCTGGGAAAACTGGACAACTACATGTGAAAGAATGAAATTTGAACATTCTCTAACACCATACACCAAAATAAACTCAAAATGGGTTAAAGACCTAAATGTAAGGCCGGATACCATAAAACTCTTAGAGGGGACTTCCACGGTGGTCCAGTGGTAAAAAATCCACCTTACAATGCAGGGGACATGGGATCGACCCCTGGTCAGGGAACTAAGATCCCACATGCCATAGGGCAGCTAAGCCCGCATGCCACAACTACTGAGCTCGTGTGCCTCAACTAGAGCCTGTGTGCCACAAACTACAGAGCCCACATGCTCTGGAGCCTGCGTGCCACAACTACAGAAGAGAAAACCTGCACACCACAACTAGAGAGAAGTCTGCGCACCACAAGGAAGAGCCCTTGCACTGCAACGAGAGATCCCACGTGCCACAACTAAGACCCAACACAGCCAAAAATAAAATAAAGAATAAATAAATCTTTAAAAAATAATAAAACTCTTAGAGGAAAACATAGGCAGAACACTCTGACATAAATCACAGCAGTATCTTTTTGGATCTATTCCTGGAGTAATGAAAATAAAAACAAAAATAAACAGATGGGACCTAATTAAACTTAAAAGCTCTTGCACAGCAAAGGAAACCATAAACAAAACAAAAAGACAACCTACAAAATGGGAGAAAATATTTGTAAATGAAGTGACTGACAAGGATTAATCTTCAAAATATACAAACACCTCATGCAGCTCTATATCAAAAAAACAACGACCCAATAAAAAAATGGACAGAAGATCTAAATAGACATTTCTCCAAAGAATACACACAGATGGCCAAAAAGCACATGAAAAGATGCTTAACATCACTAATTACTAAAGAAATGCAAATCAAAACTAAAATGAGGTATCACCTCACACCGGTCATAATGGCCATCACCAAAAAGCTTACAAACAATAAATGCTGGAGAGGGTGTGGAGAAAAGGGAATCCTCCTGCACTGTTGGTGGGAATGTAAACTGATACAGCCACTATAGAGAACAGTATGGAGGTTCCTTAAAAAACTAAAAACAGAACTACCATATGATCCAGCAATTCTACTCCTGGGCATATATCCAGAGAAAACCAAATCAGAAAGATACATGCACCCCAATGTTCACAGCAGCACTATTTACAATAGCCAAGACATGGAAGCAACCTAAATATCCATCAACAGAGGAATGGATAAAGAAGATGTGGTAAATATATACAATGGAATATTACTCAGCCATAAAAAAGAATGAAATAATGCCATTTGCAGCAACACAGAGGGACCTAGAGATTATCATAAGTGAAGTCAGACAGAGAAAGACAAATATCATATGATATCACTTATATGTGGAATCTTTAAAAAATGATACAAATGAACTTATTTACAAAACAGAAACAGACTCACAGACTTTGAGAACAAACTTATAGTTTCCAAAGGGGAAACATGGTGGGGGGGGATAAATCAGGAGTTTGGGATTAACATATATAACATATATATAAAATAGATAATCAACAAGGATGTACTAAATAGCACAGGGAACTCTACTCAATATTCTTTAATAACCTATATGGGAAAAGAATCTGAAAAGGAATGGATATATGTATAACTGAATCACTTAACTGTGCACCTGGAACACAACATTGTAAATCAACTATATTCCAATATAAAATAAAAAATTTTTAAATGTTTAAAAAAAAGTGTTTTGAAACCATAAAAAAAGTTACAATGAACTAATAGTTATAGAAACTGAGGTCAAACATTACTACAGGCAAACCTTGTTTTATTGCACTTCGCTTTATTACTCTTTGAAGATACTGCATTTTTTTTTTTTTTTTTTTTTGCGGTACGCAGGCCTCTCACTGTTGTGGCCTCTCCCGTTGTGGAGCACAGGCTTCGGACGCACAGGCCCAGCGGCCATGGCTCACGGGCCCAGCCACTCTGTGGCATGTGGGATCTTCCCGGACCGGGGCACGAACCCGCGTCCCCTGCATCGGCAGGTGGACTCTCAACCACTGCGCCACCAGGGAAGCCTGAAGATACTGCATTTTTAAAATTTCTTTTTCTTTTTATTTTTTTAACACCTTTATTGCAGTACAATTGCTTTACAATGGTGTGTTAGTTTCTGCTTTATAACAAAGTTGAAGGTTTGTGGCAACCCTGAGTTGTCAGAGGATGGTTAGCATTTTTTTAGCAATAAAGTATTTTTAAATTAAGGTAGGTACATTCTTTTTGGGACATAACACTATTGCACAGACTACAGTATAGTGTGAACATAGCTTTATATGCACTGGGAAACCAAAAGATTTGTAAGATGGTCTGGAACCGAACCTCAAATATTTGACGTGTGCTTGCATAAAGCCAAGGGCTGCCTACCATCCCAGTCCCGATTTCCTATCCCTGGTGGTCTGGCCTTGGTGCCTCAGGTGGATGTGAAGTGGGTGCCCAGGGCTGAGCTGGCCCGTTACACAGCCGGGCCTCAGAAGAGCTGGCTTGGAGCAGGCCTTCTTTCAGGAGGAAGACACTGCCTGCAGTGTGGCCTTCCTTTCGATTTTAAAGAATGATGCGTCAGACGGTCACCAGGAGAGCCAGCTCCACAACTGTACCGCACGCGGCTTTCTAGGGGTGGGAAGTGTCCGACGCCATCCCCTCCATCCTTTCCCCTTCACTCCTACTTAAACTGTTTGTCAAAACCAAAGCTTAGGGTTTCCCTGGTGGCCCAGTGGTTGACAGCCCGCCTGCCGATGCAGGGGACACGGGTTCGTGCCCCGGTCCGGGAGGATCCCACGTGCTGCAGAGCGGCTAGGCCTGTGAGCCATGGCTGCTGAGCCTGCGTGTCCGGAGCCTGTGCTCCGCAACGGGAGAGGCCACAACAGTGAGAGGCCCGCGTACCGCAAGAAAACCAAAAAAACAAAAAAAACCAAAGCTTAAAGGATTTGTCTCTTGGCCAGTCTGCAGATCCATACTTGGCCTCCCTCTGGGACTCTCTGTCAACCTGTTGACAGGCCGTAGTCAATCAGGGTCATTGACCAGGGTTTGCCAATCTTGCTGGAACAAAGGTGGCATCGATAGATGCAGACGGCTGTTTCATCCAAGAGGCAGTAACGCCTGAACAAACCCCAAGCATGCTGATACAGGGCAACACAGGGCCGAGTCAGATCTGCAGTGGACTTTGGCTTTCTAATAAATACTTTCAGCTACCAGTGCATGAGATGAGGGACATGGGCCCCAGGCTGTGCCTATAGTAGAAACGTTTAGAACTGGATCTCAAATGGCAGTCGGTGTAGGATGGGATTTTGTAAGAATCAACTGTTTCGTCACCCACTCAACAAACATGTTCCTAAACAGTCCTGCTGTGTCAGAGCCCGTCCAGCCAAAGGTGAAAAGAGAGCACTACTCAGGGAGTGTTCAAACCGAGAATATTTACTCTATCACTGCAGAAATTCATAACAGGGGATCACAAGCAGTTCTTTCCTTTCCCTGCTTCTGTGTAATTATTAATCTTTTCTCTAGACCTGACCCCTACAAAGTACTCCAGAGCCCCGCCTGTGGTCTTGTGGGAAGAATGCTGGATTGGGGGAGAAGACACAGGCTGCAGTCCCAGCCTTGTCACTTATTTACCCAGTGATCTTCAGCGCGTCAGTGTCTGTACCAGAGTTTCCCCATCTATAAAACGGATACCATCACCTGCCTGGATCCTCGCGCAGGACCGCGGTGAGGGCTAAGAAAGCATGATGTGCACGTCAGAGCTTCGTAAGCTCTCAGGCAGCATTTGCTCACTGGTAATGAGCAACCACTGCTCTGCAGGATGAAAAAGCTGCAGCCCCCTTCCTGTCCCCCACGTTCAAAAAAGACGAGGGTGCTGGGTTAGGCCGAGTGAAAGAGGAAGCTTTCTTCACTGCAGGACCTGCTCCAGAATCTCCTGTGGTTGCTCCATTTCCCTGTCCTTCTCCAAGGATGCTGAAGGAGACCTAAACTCCAGGTCTCCTCAGCTAGGAAGTCTCTCGCTCCAGTGGAAAGAGCTACAGTCACTGCAGTGTCCTTCCTGTCCGTCTCTACCACGGGACACCACATTCTCCTGGTTTCTCTTCTGCTTATTTCTTTACTTCCTCTTTTTCCTGACTCCTCCCTGCTGGAGGGTCCTAGGATCTGTGCTCAGTCCTATAAACACTGTCTCCCTGGGGGATTTCATCCAGTCCCAAGCCTTTAAAAAACAAGTGCCATCTATCAAGATGGGATTCCTGCTATAAACGGGCACATCTCCAGGCACCCCCAAAGACTTCTGTACAAAAGGAACCTACTTTAGCCACGTGGGACCTGTATTTGCAATAGGGTCTTGAATTCCCACCAAAACAACAGGCAAGACTGCCCTCTGCAACCACAAAGCTGATAACAATAATTTTAAATGATTTAAAGTAAATCAATGGGGACTTCCCTGATGGCACAGTGGTTAAGCATCCACACGCCAATGCAGGGGACGCGGGTTTGAGCCCTGGTCGGGGAAGATCCCACATGCCACGGAGCAACTAAGCCCGCGAGCCACAACTACTGAGCCCATGTGCTACAACTACTGAAGCCCACACGCCTAGAGCCCGTGCTCCGCAACAAGAGAAGCCACCACAATGAGAAGCCTGCGCACCGCAACGAAGAGTAGCCCCCGCTCGCCGCAACTAGAGAAAGCCCGCGTGCAGCAAAGACCCAGTGCAGCCAAAAATAAGTAAATAATTTTTTTTAAAAGAGTGAAAACTTATAAAATAAATCAATGTTCAAAGGAGCAAAGGCTAAACATCCCAGTGGTTTCCGAATTCCTTTTAGTCTCGGTATAACAAATACCCAAGGGATGACCAAATACACACCCAAGTCTGATGTTTGGGGCAGACTCAACCAATGAAACAGTAGGTTCACCTGCATCTTCTCAGATGCTCTGACCCTTCCTAAAATTCCAAGTTCTTCCTCAAACCTATTTGGCTCTTCCAATACTCTGCATTCTGCTGATGACGTGGAACCCAAAACTTGGGTCACAAGTTGCATCTATGGTTTAAGTTCTGCACTTCTGCCCAGTGAAGTAGCACCAACAGCAGCATTTGAAAAGCATCTTCCCCAAATATCATATGATATCACTTATATTTGGAATTTAATTTTTAAAAATGGCACAAGTGAACTTATTTACAGAACAGAAACAGACTCACAGATCTCAAAATCAAATTTCGGGTTACCAAAGAGGAAACATGGGGGGAGGGGATAAATTAGGAGATCGGGATGAACATAAACACACTACTATAAATAAAATAGATAACCAACAAGGACCTACTGTAGAGCACAGGGAACTCTACTCAATATTCTGTAATAACCTCTATGGGAAAAGAAACTGAAAAAGAATGGATGTATATATATGTATAACTGATTCACTTTGCTGTACACCTGAAACTAACACAACATTGTAAATCAACTATACTCCAATGAAAAAAAGAAAAATAATAATACAAAAAAGAAAAATAATTTTTTAAAAAAGAAAGAAAAGCATCTTCCTGAAGAATGGAAGGAACGTGAGGGTGGTTGTTTCTACGCGGTGGATGATGGGCAACTCTCCTTTTGCATAACACATGTGCATCTTCCCAGTTTTCTATGATGGCAATATATGACTTCTTAATCAAAGAAAGTAGTTATTGTAAAAAGAAATGTTCTTCTCCATAAGGTCTCATAAAAATCCCGACTACACAAGTGTTGTTTCTCAAACAAACAAAGAGGTCTCAGTGACCTCAACTCACCTCAGCTTCGCCTGCTTTTCCAATCCAACCACTTTCCGTACCACCTGCTGGCAGAATCCGTAGCACATGAAGAGGACGGAGTTCTCGGCGATGTTGGCAATCAGCGCTGGGCTGGTCCCCTTGTAGAAGCCCCGGAAGCCCACCTGGGAGTAGGTCTTCAGGCAGCAGTCGGTGAGGCCCCTGTACAGGTCGGGGAACGTCTGCATCTTCACTTTCATGGTGTCGAAGGGCTGCCCGGTGAGTACACATGCTGTGCCCCCTGCAACCAGGACAAGAGTCCTTGTCCAGCACCAGCCTACAGCCACGTGGTAGAGTGCGGCCTCGAGGACCCACGGAGAGGAGGGACGGGCAGCCCACCGCAGGGCTTACCTCTGGGTCACTTCATTTTGACCTCCTCCCCCCCAAACCTTCTAGCTCAGTCCAATAAAACTTCTAGGGGTCCTTCATGTGTCTAGCACCCCGCTCCAGCCCTGAAGGAGCTCACACTCGGTACAGGAGAGGACGTGGGTTTGACAGTCAAAGCCACCGGATGTGAAGGTGTGACGTGCGTCCAGGAGCATCGGTCAGAGGGACCTGGGCTCAAAGCCTGACTCTGCTGTGAAATCCTGGCTAAGTGATGTGACCTCTGAGCCTCGATTCCCTATCGGGTTAGCGTGAGGATTAAGATAAGGCTCTAACATATTGGCTGCTACACAACAAGTGGCTAATTTACAGCGTTAACTGTGTTTGTGTGTGCGTCCACATAAAAGGAAGGGGAAGGGAAGAGTCTGGTGTTAATCACTCTTTTGCTTGATGCCCAGTGGTCCTAATGACTATCAGGGAACTAACAGAGGAACAGGCCACAGATAAAGAAAACAAAGGGTCTAATCAGTCCCTGAAGAGCTAAATGTTTGACCCTATGGGAAAACCTCCTATTTGGACTCTACCAATTAATGATTTATATTCAGACAGGAAATGGATTGAAACTTACCTCTGCTTAGCATAAATCATATATTTATATGCTTTTATACAACAAAAGTATTGAATTGCATTCAATTACTTCGATAAAAATTCTGAATGTAAGGAAAAGAATGAACTATTAAACCCTGTAACATCTCCAGACCCTGAACTGGGTCAGCATTTGGGGAACTGTCTGTCACTGGTGAATGCTTCCACCTCCCCTTGGGCCTGGGACGTCCCCTGCTTGTGTCAGGAAACACAGCCATTGGATGAGGTTATTAAAACCTCAGCAAAATTGAAGAGAAGGCTTACATAAAATATTTCAGAAATGCAGTTTCATAACTTAGACATAACACAATTACTCCAATGAAGTTGTGGAAAGTAGAGATGGAGGGAGGGCTGTTAAGAATAACTCCCAATTAATTATTGGTAGATGGACATTTCCAAAGAGTCTGAAAACTGATCTCTTAAGCAAGCACAAGTGTGATCTCCATAATCCTATCACCACTGTCCCTTTCTTCTAGGACAGCAATGACACATTTCTGCTTTGTTTTGCCACACTATCCCCAGTTCTGAATTAGTGGAATATAATTTAATAAGATGTTACCATAATTAAGAGTTATTCTCTCCCAGGTACTGATGGGCTAGAATAAAATAAGATCTTGCTTATGTCAAAAATAATCGTTCTGGGGCTTCCCTGGTGGTGCAGTGGTTGAGAGTCCGCCTGCCGATTCAGGGGACGCGGGTTCGTGCCCCGGTCTGGGAGGATCCCACATGCCGCGGAGCGGCTGGGCCCGTGAGCCATGGCCGCTGGGCCTGCGTGTCCGGAGCCTGTGCTCTGCAACGGGAGAGGCTACAACAGTGAGAGGCCCACGTACCGCAAAACGAAACAAAATCATTCCAAAAGAAGAGGTGAATGTCAGAATTTTTAAAGTGGGTTCATAATTTTGACAACCTAGATGCATTTTAATTCTATCACAACAGATCCTACAGTCTATCTTTGATAGAAGACTGAAGGATATAAAATTCCAAAAGCTGAGCGTCCCTCATGGGGGAAAATGCCCTTCTATTGCAGAGACACAAACAGCCCAGGCATTCCCGGGAGGGTGAGAGGATGCCAACGGCAGGCAAGTGGGTCCACTGTTGCCAAAGTCAGCATCCTCTGCAGTAGGGCATTGGGGGAGCGGGGAGTGGTGAAGGGGTCGGGGATGGTGCACAGGGCCTGGGGGGCTGGATTCCACGGCAGGGGAGGGGCTGACCCAAAGGCACGCAGCACGTAAGAGGCTGTGGGGCGGGTTCCAGGCAGCCCTTGGCTCCCCCGCTCCTTGTCGTCTCTGACCTGGGAGCGCCCTCGCCTGAACTTCCTATCCGTGTCTGCAGACTTCCTCATGAGCCTACTTTGGCCGACTTCTGGTGCATGGCAAAATACTTCGATCTTCCCTGAACCCACGATTTCTTTTTTACAATTAAGACGACGACAGGGGACTTCCCTGGTGGCGCAGTGATTAAGACTCCACGCTCCCAACGCAGGG
Source organism: Hyperoodon ampullatus (assembly GCF_949752795.1). Taxonomy (NCBI): domain Eukaryota; kingdom Metazoa; phylum Chordata; class Mammalia; order Artiodactyla; family Ziphiidae; genus Hyperoodon; species Hyperoodon ampullatus. Next base: position 63,248,085 of record NC_136929.1, read on the forward strand.
AGCCTAGGTTCGATCCCTGGTCCGGGAACTAGATCCCACATACACGCTGCAACTAAGAGTTCGCATGCCACAACTAAGGAGCCCTTGAGCCGCAACTAAGACCCGATGCAACTAAGACCCGATGCAACCAAATATATAAATAAATACATATTTAAAAAAAAAAAAAAAGACGACAACAGGATGAGAGAAGGCAGCTCTGACTGCTCTTGATCTGTTGACCCAGGAGGTCCCACCAGATGAAAGGACAATGGGCAACCCGCTCCCCTGGCCTCTCCACTCCAAGGAGTGGTGACCCAATATAAGAATTGGTGAGGGAGGCAAGGGTAAGCAAGCAAGGGTCTTCATCTGCGAAGTATGAGCATTCCAGTGCTCCTCCAGCCCTAGAATCATCCAGGAATCTGGAGAACCAAGTAACCACCCAGGCACTTCCAAGTCTGTCACTTGCCTCAGGCTGAATAAAGGTGACCTTTCTAAAGAGTGGCCTGCGGTGGCAGGTGCTGCCCAGAACTCGACGGTGCCTAGTGGGGCCGGAGTCTGCCCCAGCACTCGCCCCGCCCACCACTCCCCGGCCAATCCTGGGGCCCCTCCTTTCAGGGCTTTAAGACACAGTCAAAACCCATTCTCGGGCTTCCCTGGTGGCGCAGTGGTTGAGAGTCCGCCTGCCGATGCAGGGGACACGGGTTTGTGCCCCGGTCTGGGAAGATCCCACATGCCACGGAGCGGCTGGGCCCATGAGCCATGGCCGCTGAGCCTGCGCGTCCGGAGCCTGTGCTCCGCAATGGGAGAGGCCACAACAGTGAGAGGCCCGCGTACCGCAAAAAAAAAAAAAAAAAGTCAGCCTGATTTACCAAAGACATTTCGAAGGTATCCTTTCTCTCCCCCAGCAGTAGTAAGGGCAGTGCCTGGGATTTCCCTGGAGAGATGGCACAGTGTTATTTTTGTACTCTAAGGCCTCTGAAGACTGCCAGGCTTGGGGTGGAATCCTGCATATCCCAGCCACATGGCAATGGACGAGTGGCTTCAGCTCTGAGCTGTGATATGTTCCAGCTGTCACCCGGGGACACTCCCACACCATACCCTGACTCACAGCTCTAATACAGCGGGAACTACTCTACCTTCTGCTGTGTTTGCAACACAGTATTACACTTCTATTAAGTGGATTCATTCCAGGGTTAAAGCATGTCGCTTCTGGAGCTACAAAAGCAATGTCTTCACCAGAGCTCACTTGCAGGAGGTATTGGCGCAACAAAGGACGGGTTTTCTCTGGGATTACCTGCGGCCCCCGCCGTGAGGTCAATGGCAGCTTGGATGGCAGGACTGGATTTCATGTTTGCCCACTCCTCTGCTGGGCTCCGTGGAGGGCAACTCTCACGAGCTTACGATGGGCACCTCATATCCCTAGGAGGAGGCAAGAGTTCACCATCAGTCGGGCCTCTGCAGCCCCCGTCTCTAGGCCTTAGCTACTGGACTTGAACTTCAGGGAACCGGGAAACTGGCTCTACATTGCTCCAAAGGAGGGGGCTCGAGTTGTCAGAGCAGCTTAGTGATCAGCCTCCCCTTCTCCCTGCCCACCACCTCCCCTTAAAAAGCACACAGGTCAAGAACCTTGCTCACGTATCACTGCTACAGCCACAGGTGAGGGCACTTCAACCAACCTTTCTGAAACCCTCAAGAAACGAATGCCAAATAAGCAAGCCAACCGGACATCCCAAGCCCCATCAAACCAGTTTTTCAGAGGCCTAAGTTAAACCATCAATCCACTGGGCTCTGTTCCAAATTCAGACAGCTGCCTGAGACCCTGAGAGAAGGTCACAAAACAGGAGCTCTGGAAAGGAATGGGTTAGGAGCTCTGCCAAGTGACACACGCCTGGGTCTGAATGCCTGCTCTGCCACTGGTATGGTGGCCCTTTGGGCCCCTAAAGCTGGAGGTCCCCGTCTATACAAGGTGAAAAATAAAAGTACTATCATTGTAATAGGAGGGCAATCAAATAGCCACATGGGACAAATACGATGATGAACTGTGAACACGCACCAGGAGTTCTTAGAACAACTACAAAGCACAGCACCAATCATTACTATCATCATAGGCCTCCCAGAGCCTCTCAACCATAAATGTGCACACGAATCACCTGGGGACCTTGTTAAAAGGCCAATTCTGATGCGAGTGGCTTCAAGTGGGACCAGAAATGCTGCCTGCCTTCCCCTGCTCCCAGGTGAAGTTGATAATGCCTGGCTAGTAACCATATTTTGAGAAGCAACACCTGGGTCCATTGCGCCCCAGATGGGCTTGATAAGAATCACCTGGGACACTTGTTAAACATTCCAATAACCAGGCTGCTCTCCTGGAAATGTTGATTCAGCAGGTTTGAGCTGGAGCCTAGAAGTCTGGGAAAACCAGAGTCTACTCCTCTAGCTTTAGACAAAAATCAACCATTGGCAAGGCATGGACTTAATAAATATTGACTAGAAAAGGAGAGGTGCTTCATTCACACAGAATATTAAAATAACCAATACAGAAACCAATTCTGTATGATTTTCAAACTATGTCACTGACTTACGCCTGAATAACAAGGAATGCCTTTTATCCATCACACTGAAGACCTGTGTGATCCCAGGCAGGACACCTCTCAGAGGAGAGGGTGGGCAGGCTGGATGACCAACGAATACCAACATCTTCCTAATCAGCAGCAGCGGAGAATAATTTTAGCCACCGAGAAGTTTTTTAACCACTTGAAGCATGTTGTCAATGACTAGACACCAAGAATCTTTACAAAAAATGTTAAAACCAGCAACAACGAAAGAACACTACTTAATAAAGCAACTAAAATTAGACATACAATTAGATGTACAAAACACTGACTTTATGTTACTGATAGGCCTGGAGAGGCAGTACCAATTACTAAGGTTGATAAGACAGTGACCATCCAATATCTAGAGAAGGATATCAGGATCCTAACCCAATCTCTTCCTTTTCCAGATGGAAAGCTGAGTCCAGAGGAAGACAAGGACTTGTCCAAGGTCATACAACAAGTCCGTAGCAGAGACAGGATTCAACTCAAGTCTTGCCTTTTGGGTCTGTTCCTATCAAGCAGAGTATTCCCACCTGGCCAAAAAGAGAAAACAAAACACCCAACCGGGGCTTCCCCGGTGGCGCAGTGGTTGAGAGTCCGCCTGCCGATGCAGGCGACATGGGTTCGTGCCCTGGTCCGGGAAAATCCCACATGCCGCGGAGCGGCTGGGCCAGTGAGCCATGGCTGATGGGCCTGCGGGTCCGACCGCAAAACAAAAACAAAAACAGCCAACCCTGCATTTTAGAGGAAAATGGAGACAAGCGGGGAAAGGAGTCACAGACAGGGCACATCCAATGCAGCTCATTCCCTTGGGGGGTGGACATTTCTTTCTTAGAAGAGGCACAGCAGATGGTACTGTGTCGTCAATGCGAATTCAACCCTTTTAGGCAAGTCAAACAAACACATCAACTCCTACAAATAACTACTTGTAGAATTATTAGAACAGTTAACAGTCCTAACAGATTAACTCAGAAGGGGCATCTGTTTCAAATTACGCGTAGCTTTGGCTTGAAGGAGGCATGGGGCGTGGAGGCAGCCAGACTGATCAACTTGCGTTAATTAAACTGATTCGTGAGCCTTCGGTACCAACTGGAAGAGAAAAACGGAATCCTTTCAGCGTCCCTTTACCCTTCCTTCAAACTACACCGGAGTCTGACTCCAGAAGAAACAGCGCCGACCATGTATCTTTTCCATTCCTTCGGGAAATTAACTTGTGTGGGAGAATCCGAGGAGGCCGCATTCCCCACTAGGTAACACGAATTGCTCCGGGAAGATTCCAGCTCCAAGGCCGAAGCTGGCGCCCGCCACCCGAGCGCCCAGAGCTGGTGGGGCCCACGGGCGCTGGGATGCAAACCAGTCTCGCCGCTCAGCAGCTAGCTCGGGAGCTCCTGCTCCGGGGCTCGGGATCCTGATCCGCACAAGGGGCAGCTTAGGGAGACGACTACCAACTTTGTTGCCTTCCCGGCCCTAAACGTTCGCTGACTCTGCCACAACAACCTGCGAGGGTCTCCCATTCATAAGCGCCTCCGCCCTCCCTGCCCGGCGCGGAGCTGGCGTGACACGACGAACGGGCAAATGCGGGCAACCTTTCCCGGGACGTGACCACTGCGCGCAGGAGGCGGCGGGGCCCGACAGTCTCCGGAGAATCCCGGGCAAAGCGCGGGAAGGCGGCGCCCGCGGGTCCCCGGGCACTTGTGCGGCGCGGCGGGCCCGGGACCCCGGATCTCCACCCCGCCTCCCGGGAGGGTCACGCCGCCCGGGCGCGGAGGCCGGCGGGCCCGCTCGCCCGCTCCTTCTCCCTCCCCTCCTCCCGGCCGGTTCCCTGCAGCCCGGGAGCTCCCGGCTGGGTTGCGCTCACCGCCGCGCCGACTGGCCACGTCCTACTCGCGCTCCGCCACCCGCTCTCGACTCTGACTCGGCGGCGGGGGCGGCCGCTTAACACCCACGTCGGCTACAGGCCGGCCCTCCGCCCCTCCTCCCGCGCCGGACTGCCGCCAGCGGGCGGCCCCACGGGCTCAGGAGCGCCCCCTGCGGCCGGGACGGGCTGCGCTGGGCCGGGGCCGGGGCCGGGGCCGGGGCCGGGGCCGGGGCCGGGGCCCGCCCGCCGGGGAAGCGGAAGTCGGCGCGGTGCGGCAGCGCGCTCGGGCCGGGGGGCGCGCCGGGAGCGGGAGGGGCTGGCGGGGCCGGCGGGGCCGCGGCCTCCATGTCGCTTTCCTGCCGCTCGGTTCCCGGAGGCCCTAGGTGAGCTCGTCTCTAGTTCGACCTCGCGGGGGGGGGCGGGGGGTGTCCGGAGTGAGGACGAGGGACTGAAGTCTTCAGGCTGGTTAGCTTTGCAGGGACTCGGGGCTCAAGGCCTTAATTTTAAATTATAATTGAGTGCGAAAGCACTGGAAAGGTAGTGATGAAAAATAAATTTGCTTATTGCTGGTAAAAACAAACCCCCAAACATTTCCCATTCCGCCCTCCGCGAGGACATCCGTCTCCACCGATGACATTTCGGAAAGCACGCCCACCAGTGAAAACTGTAACTCTAAATGTCCTTTTAGTTTCCAATGAATTATAGCCTAGTTCTATGGCTCTCTGGAATTTTATTAGAAAGCACAATTGGGGGAGTCTGTTGTGCACCGGGAGTAAAGGAATTTTCTCTAGTGCCCCAGGCAAAGACGCGCACAGCTGGAAGGGTCTTGGTCTATTACTGACAGCTGCTGGATGTTAACAGCCGCGGCCTTCGGAGTGCTTTGGTTCAAACCTCATGGATTTATTTTCCTTTTCTACACCGTGTTTTCTTCCTTAAACCGTGCTATCGTTTTCTTTTACAATTTTCTGTCCCGTTTGGATGTGGTGTTAGACTACGGCCAATGTAACTTAAGTGATTTGGGGTGAGGGCCAGTGACAAATACTTGAGGTGACTTGTGTTAGTCCTTAAACACGGGTGCCGAGCTGAATAGACGTTGGGGGAGGGGGCACAGGGGGAGGTGCTGTGAAGGTTCAGAGCTACTGATAAACAAGGGCCCTCCTCAACCCAGCCCAAACCGTCTTCAGCTGCGCTTTAGAACTCAAGCTTCCGGAACATAATTTAATTACAGAAGCAAGCCAGGGCGTTTGAGTGACTTACCCAAAGTGACATGTAACATAACAAGTGGGAAGCAGATCAGGACAGAACCTGCGGTATAACGTCCTATAGGACTAGGACTTTCAGTATCACCTGGCGCAGTGGCTTTTGCAAACCAGAAAGATGAGGCCCAAAGGAGCTAATTAGCACAGGCTTAGATCTCCTATTACAGATTAGAAAGAGCTGGACTTGGAGCCAGGCCACTTGTGTTAAAATCTCTGTGAACTTTAGTGAGTCATTTAACCCTTTGAAACCCCAGCCATCACGTAACAGCATCTTGGCCTCCTCCGCACCCCCCTGCGGTGGGAGCCTTGGGGGCAATCCAGCATGGGGGCAGGGGAGGGCGCTGCTACTCCAGATCTGGGCCTCCCTGAGTCATCAGCTCCCCCCTGATACTTTGTCCTTTCTGGCTTTAGCACCTTCCTCTCCTACCATCACAAGGGCTGTCCCAAACTCTCATCGCTCTCCGCAGCCTTTTACATTTCTTCTCTCCCTCGCCTCCCCTAAACAACCCTCAGCCTCAGTTCTGTAAACTAAGAAGCAATTAGGAAGCTTCCGTGCAACTCTTTAACCCCTAATCTGCAAAGTTGCCTTTTTGCACAAACTTTCTTCTCTGCCTGCTGTCTTGCTTGCTGTACCCCCATGGCTGGCCATGATGCTGGTGAAGAAACTGAGGCTTAAAGAGGTCAAGTGACTTGCCCAATGTGCTGGTTAATGATACTAAAAGGAGAAATAATTTCACCACTTGAAGCTTTTGGGCCCTGATACCATGTGGGTGTATTTTAACAAAGTGTTAATTGGAGTGGCAGATAATTCGAAAACATAAATTACTAAGGGGAGAGCTGGGACTCAGCCAAGTTCATGTTGTTATCTGCTACACTGTACATTAATACCTCCCAGAAGGCTTCCTCTTAAAAGCAAGAGGGTTGCAGGAACCAGAAGTTCTTTCTCCTGGAATAGATCTCTCTCCATAATATTTTATAAAATAACCTCAACTGCTTAAAATCCCTCACAGCAGTGGCCCTATCTGCTATCTTTGCTTTAGGAATAGAGAAATATGTAGATGTAGAAAAGCTTAACATCTCACAGGAGCTCAGGGAATGGATTGGAAAACCACCTGGTTGGCATTAAATCATGAAAGTATCCATGCAAGCTTTGTCCTAAGGGTAATTCCCCAGCAACCCAATGGCCTCTTGAGAACAGAGTTTTAGAGTCATGCATCACTGCTCTCCATAGAGGTTAGTCAACCCAATGGTATTTCAGATCCAGGTTCAAAAGAGCAAATAAGTCAATGCACTGACCTCTTTGCTTGAGGCATCTGTTTGCTGAATTTGGGATTGCACAATCCAGGAAAATCAGTGAGGCTGGCTCTGGGATGAGAGGGCAGGTATGACGCAGGTCAGAGGTGAGGGGACAGACAGAGTGGTTACATGGAAAAGGGACCTTTTGCTGTTTCAACAGAATTTCACAATGTGCTGGTTAATGATACTAAAAGGAGAAATCATTTCACCACTTGAAGGCTTTGGGCCCTGATACCATGTAGCTGTGTTTTAACAAAGTGTTAATTGGAGTCACAAATAATTCAAAAATATAAATTATCTCTGATTCAAGGGTACTTTTAGTTAATGAGAAAGAAGAAAAAAAATGCTTTGATTACACTATTTCAACTCCCATTGAATATTCTTGGCTGCTGATGTAACTTATTGAAAACTCCCTCAAGTTTTTTTGGAATCAGGTAGAGTTTGTATTTGAAATAAACATGGGTTTGGATTTCTGTCTTTCAATGTGGAATAAGGGGGTAATTCGTGTCCCATGAAAGAGTTGTTAGGGCCATGTTTTAAAGGGGGACAATTTCTTTTGTCTTTTCCTTGTCAGCTTTTTAATGGTACAAGCAAAAATAAGAAAAAGAAAGTCAGCAGAGGTGCATGTTTTATGAGCCTTAAGTTTGAATTTGTAAAATATATGTTAAAAATAAAAGATAATTTATAACACAAAGAATTAGGAGAAGTGCCCATAAATAGTTAAACTTTAATGGGTTATCAATAAGAGGAAATACTATGCCATAATTTAAAAAATCATATTCTCATATCATATGTTTTAGTACATATTTGGCTGCAAGTAATAGAATGTCCAACTGTCAGTATATTTATTTTGAATATAAAAATATATCTAGAAGTAGGAAGTTCCAGGGTTGATTAATTTAGTAGCTCAAAAGTGTCTGGGTTCCCTTCTCTGTGATTCTCTTCGCTTTTCCTCATGACCACAAAATGGCTGCCACAGCTCTACCGATCACATTCTCACATGCGACATCCAAAGGCAGGAAGCATTCTCCCATACTAACTTTTTATCAGAGAAAAATATTTTCCTAGAAGCCCTCTGTCAAACTTCTCCTTATATTTCATTGGCCCAGAACTGGGTCTCATGCTCCCCCAAACATAAACATTGGGAAGAGAATGAAGTTAACATGATTGGTTTAGAACAGGGGTCAGCAAACTTCTGAAAAGGACCAGCTAGGAAATATTTTAGGTTTTGCAGGGCATACAATCTCTTGCCTCTATTCAACTCTGCTGTTGTAAAGCAACAGCCATAGATGCTGCCAACAGATAAGTGTGGTTGTGTTCTAATAAAACTTTATGAACACCGAAATTTGAATTTCATATACTTTTTACCTGTCACAAAATATTATTCTTCTTTTAACTTCTTTCAACCATTTAAAACTGTAAAAATCAAAAACAGAAACAAGCAATAAAAACCATTTTGTATGGTTCGTGGCCATACAAAAATAAGTGGCAGTCCAGATTTGGCTACCAGGCCATGATTTGTCAACCTCTGGTTTATCCTCTTGGGAAAAAGGAGAGACCCACCTTCCCAGAGACATCACCACTGCAGACTTTAAAAAAAATAAAATAAAATAAAGCAGGGTTCTATTAGGCAATCAAGAAGGTCCTCTGCCATATATTTAGGATATGGAAGAATGCTCAGGATATAAATTTTAGAAAGCAGATTACATGTCAACATGGACTGGATGATCCCAACTAATTCTGCCTGTTGAAATCCCTGCTGTTCACCAAGACCTATATTAGACATGGCTCCTCAAATGCCTTTCCTGGTCCCTGGTCCTCCTAAACAAATTAGATCACTGCTTCCTATCAAACTTTCCTAACAAATTTTTATTTAGCACAGATCATGTGCTAGGCTCTTTGTCAACCCAAACTGAGTGCTGGAAATACAGAATGAAAGAGACAATGGCTAGCCTTAAAGAGACCTCAGTCTAAGCAGAGGAGGAAGAAACAAAGAATTATAATTCAGGGAGAGCGTGCAGCAAGAGGGGTATGGGTAGTGTAGCATCTCGGAGAAGGGCATGAATAAAAGATGGAAAAGAGGGTTTCAGGGGAGGCCCCTAGGAGACCCCTGTATCAGGGTGGGTTCTGAAAGACCAAGTGGCCCTTTCTTAAGAGGATGAAAGTCTGTTGACGTACCACCCAGGGCTCTTAGCTGCAATCAACAGAAGCTAACTCTGGCTGATGGAGCACAAAAGCAGCTGGTTAAAAGGATGCTGGGTGACTCTCACCACCGCTGAGTAAGGAGATGGTACTTCCTGAAGAACTTGAAACAAGTCCTCAAACCCACTGCAGAGGTGGTCATCCGTGGAACCCATGCTGCAGCTCCTTCCGAGCTCCAGATGTTATAGTTTGTACCACTGTCCCATTTGTGCCAGGGCCTCAGCCTTGTAGCTACTGCTCTTCCAAAGCCGGGCACCTTCATTCCCAGCTCTGCCTAGTAAATCACTGCCATGCCATGTTCACTGCCTTGTGTTTCTCATTCCAAATTGATGTCTCCTGTAGATGCAGCTGATGGTTGGAGCCTGGGCCACGTGCCTGGACGCTGATCTGTAAAGGGGGGTGCTGGGAGTGTGGGGTTTCTGGCTTCTGTCTTGGAGAGGAAGGACTCGCTTGTTAGGAAGGTCCCTGAATGTAGGTAGGGTTTTCAGACGATTTTAAGCAGCCAGAAAACATGACACATGCCCACTCCAGATGGGCCAAGCATTCCTGTCTGGGGAAACAGCATGTCTGAAGGCACAGAGGTTTGAAGCAGGACAGCGTGTTTGGGGAGCTATAGCAGTTTGGCTCTGCTGGAGTATAAAGCAGGGAGTGCTGGCAGGTGGGGCTTGGAGGTGGAAGCAGCCACCTGCAGAGTTCTCAGGGCCGCTGTTCTCTAATCTACTCAGTGTCCCCAGCTAAGGCACAGAAGCTGTGATTTACACCTTGCCTGGCCCAGGGCTTTGGCCATGGTGGGTTTTAGTCACTATCTGTTGATATGAATCATTATAATAAATCTGTAGGATTGCATCATTGTTGTAAAATTTACCAGTATGAAAGTTGCCGGTGTATACAGTTCTTTCTCTTGTGTGTGTGTGTGCTTGTGTACACCCCTGTCTTTGCCCACAACTGGGTCTATCTCCAACGGATACTTTTCTAAAGGCTAATTTGCTTTCAGTACGAGAAGTATTCAATTACTGACTTTTAGAGCTACATCGGTATCCTTTGATGATGCCTTCATTTGAATGTAAGATCAAAACCATTTTTTTTTTTTTTTTTTTTTTTTGTGGTCCGCGGGCCTCTCACTGTTGTGGCCTCTCCCGCTGCGGAGCACAGGCTCCAGACGCGCAGGCTCAGCGGCCATGGTTCACGGGCCCAGCCGCTCCGCGGCACGTGGGATCTTCCCAGACCGGGGCACGAGCCCGTGTCCCCTGCATCGGCAGGCGGACTCTCAACCACTGCACCACCAGGGAAGCCCCAAAACCATTTTTAAAAAGTCATAAAATATGGCTTGAGAAATAGAATGAACAATAATCCATCTCATAGTAAAATAAATGGAAAACATTATCAAACTTGCAAATCGTTTACACTTACCAAATTAATAATCCAAAGTAAGCAGTGCAAGCATTTTATATTTTTTTAAACAAAATAACTGTAAAGGCCATTTCTTTTTGCCTTTATTTTTTCTATTTCGATTATTAAAATCTGCAAAATCTACTTATCATTGGTTCTATTATCTTCAAAATACAAACATATCAAAAGTATCTGATGAATAAATTTTCTGCTGTAGGTTCCCCTTGTCCTTTCTCATCTTCACATCTACAGCAATCAGGTATATGCCTTCAAGTTTTCCGAGGCAACAAGCATTAAATTCAGCTTGAACTATCAAAGAAGTGCCGCCATCAGCTCGGGGACTTAATATATAGTATCTTCACAGTCAGATCTGGGGGAACAGTTCCTAGTTTGGTCACTATTAACCAGAGCAGGCCAGGTGACACAAATGATGGCAGGACAGTTGCCTTGGTACCCGTCATGCTACGCATCAAGCCCACAGTCCTTAAATCTTTCTTCTTCTCTCACGTATTGGGTGGGCCAAAAGTTTCCTTCGTTTTTTTCCGTAAGATGACTCTAGTAGCACTTAGATGTCTTTAACTTCATTCAAAACAATTTTGTTAGATTGTATGTGACAGCTGTCATATCAGTGTGTATTTAAAAAAAGACATCTAGGGCTTCCCTGGTGGCGCAGTGGTTGAGAGTCTGCCTGCCGATGCAGGGGACACGGGTTCGTGCCCCGGTCCGGGAAGATCACACATGCCGCGGAGCGGCTGGGCCCGTGAGCCGTGGCCGCTGAGCCTGCGCGTCCGGAACCTGTACTCTGTAACTGGAGAGACCACAACAGTGAGAGGCCCGCGTACCGCAAAAAACAAAACAAAACAAAAACCTCAAAATTGGTGAATTTTTGTGTAGCCATTTTTTTTGTGTGTGTAGCCATTTTAATATTGGACATAGAAAGGAAAAAAGCCACATTTTCGGCATATTATGCTTTATTATTTCAAGAAAGGTGAAAACGCAACTGAAACCCACAAAAAGATTTGCGTAGTGTATGGAGAAGTTGCTGTGACTGATCGAACGTGTCAAAAGTAGTTTGCGAAGTTTTGTGCTGGAGATTTGTCGCTGGACGATGCTCCATGGTTGGGTAGACCAATTGCAGTTAATAGCGATCAAATTGAAACAATAATTGAGAACAATCAACGTTATACCACACAGGAGATAGCTGACATACTCAAAATATCCAAATCAAGCATTGAAAATCATTTGCACCAGCTTGGTTATGTGAATCACTTTGATGTTTGGGTTCCAATAAGTTCGGCGAAAAAAACCTTCTTAATCGTATTTCTGCATGCGATTCTCTTCTCAAACGTAAGGAAAATGTTCCATTTTTAAAACAAATTGTGACGGGCGATGAAAAGTGGAAACTGTACAACAATGTGGAATGGAAGAGATCGTGGGGCAAGTGAAATGAACCACCACCAACCACACCAAAGGCTGGTCTTCATCCAAAGAAGGTGATGCTGTGTACATGGTGGGATTGGAAGGGAGTCCTCTATTATGAGCTCCTTCCAGAAAACCAAACGATTAATTCCAACAAGTACTGCTCCCAGTTAGACCAACTGAGAGCAGCACTCGACGAAAAGCATCCGGAATTAGTCAACAGAAAACACGTAAATCTTCCATCAGGATAACGCAAGAACGCATGTTTCTTTGATGAGCAGGCAAAAACTGTTACAGCTTGGCTGGCTGGGAAGTTCTGATTCATCCTCTGTATTCACCAGCCGCTGCACCTTCAGATTTCCATTTATTTCAGCCTTTACAAAATTCTCTTAATGGAAAAAATTTCAATTCCCTGGAAGACTATAAAAGGCATCTGGAACAGTTCTTTGCTCAAAAAGATAAAAAGTTTTCAGAAGATGGAATTATGAAGTTGCCTGAAGGATGGCAGAAGGTAGTGGAACAAAAGGGTGAATACGTTGTTCAATAACGTTCTTGGTGAAAACGAAAAATGTGTCTTTTTATGTAAAAAACCGAAGGCACTTTTTGGCCCACCCAATATTTTGTTCACTGTGGTCAGTGGGAGTTTTGAAGTTTGTCTCTATTCTCTTGCGGAGAATCCCCTTCTATGGGCCAAACAAGACAACCAAAGAAGGAAAGCTGTATATTTTATGCCCAGAAGGTTGTGTATATTGATTACTTGTTTATTTATTTTCATATATCCACTCTTTTTTATTTCTTTAAAAAATATTTAGCTGTGCCGGGTCTTAGTTGCAGCACGCGGGATCTTCGTTGCCTCATGCGGGATCTTTAGTTGCAGCATGTGGGATCTAGTTCCCTGACCAGGAATCAAACCTGGGCCCCCTGCATTGGGAATGCAGAGACTTAACCACTGACCACCAGGGAAGTCCCTATCTACTCTTTTTTAGATTTCCTTCCAATTTAGGTCACCAGAGATCGTTGAGTAGAGTTCCCTGTGCTAAACAGCAGGTTCTCATTAGTTATCTATTTTATACATTGTGGTGTATATATGTCAATCCCAATCTCCCAATTCATCCCACCACCAACCCCCTTGATCATTTAATACAGGTTTAAAAATTACACGTGTGATTTAACACCAAAAATATGACGGAGTGCTGGGTAGGATTTTTCTTGTCCAAACTGATGCTAAGGTTCAATGCTTAGGGGAAGGGCCTTCTAGAGAGAGCCACCACAAGGGGCTAATAACGCCTCCTTGTAGGGTTAACCGCGAGGTGTCAGACCTGCTGCTTCCTCATCCATCAGCCCGACCCTGCTTGCCCAAGCTCCGCCATCCCAGCCTCCTGCTCCATCACTGGGAGAGGAATTGATTAAGTGCGTGAGGGGAGAGGTTAGTCATGAATCGTAGGCCACCTGGGGGAGAGGGGGCAGGAGGGGCAGGGCTTGTGCCGAGAAGCCTATTCCTCCCCTGCACAAAATCATCTGGGTCACCAGGACATTGAAAGGCATCCACTTAGCTCTCTCCCAGCTGGCCACTAGTGCACGTACTGTGCAAGCAGAGCTGAGCATGATGAGGAGGTCTTGGAGGAGCTTGTCTTGGGACAGCTGGTGTACAGGGGTCTCATGAACATGAGGACTGGTGTCTCTTTCTCACAGACAGATTCTGAAGGTGGGGAGGCTTGGCCAGCTGGTTTGAAGGAACAGTGGCCTGGGGAAGGGTAGCAGGGTTCTCAGTGGTTCCCATGATTCCCCGTGAAGGAGAATAGTACAGGAAGGGGAGACGGAGGGCTGCCCAGGGAGCCAAAGGAGGTGATACCCCACCAGAAGAGGGCATTTGGGGGAGAGCTAACAGCAGCAGAAGGAAGCATGGCTGCCGTTCTCTGAGGAGGTGCTTCACCATGGAGAGGGCTGCCGTGACCCTGAACACCATCCATCCCTTAGGAAGCATCCCTTTGCTTCATATACTAACCATATGTCTAAATAGTTAAATTTAAATAAAATCACAAATGAATTAGAATTAAGAACACCAACAACAAAAAAGGCAAGACTGCCGTTTCTATCCCCTTGCTGCCCTGTCCTTGCGGAGCTTGAGAGGAAAGGGAGGAGGAGAGACATTGGGGTTGAAATTGGATTGGACTGAATTATCATAACCAAAGGATCCAAAAGTTCTGACATTAACCTGACCACCCTATTTTTTAAAATTTTTATTTATTTATTATTTATTTTTGGCTGCGTTGGGTCTTTGTTGGTGCGCGCAGGCTCTCTCTAGTTGCCGAGAGCGGGGGCTACTCTTCGTTGGGGTGCGCGCGCTTCTCATCGCGGTGGCTTCTCTTGTTGCGGAGCACGGGCTCTAGGCACGCAGGCTTCCGTAGTTGTGGCCCACGGGCTCAGCAGTTATGGCTCATGGGCTCTAGAGCGCAGGCTCAGTAGTTGTGGCACGTGGGCTTGGTTACTCCGCAGCCTGTGGGATCTTCCCGGACCAGGGCTCGAACCTGTGTACTCTGCATTGGCAGGCAGGTTCTTAACCACTGCGCCACCAGGGAAGCCCTGGCCGCCCCCCCCCCACCATTTTAAATGCAACTTAGGCCCTCCTTCCTCTGCTGCACATTTCATTTTCTGTAGCACATCCTGTGCTATATATTTTACTTATTTATTATGTTTTATTTACTGTGTTTCTCTTCCTCTCTCACCTCTACCTTCATCCCCAAAATGTAAACTCCTCAAGAGCAAGGATCTTTGTTTCTAACTGATGTTTTCCTAGCATGTAGAATTATACTGTCCATTTTGGTAGCCCCTCGTTACATGTGACTACTTAATTTAACTTAATTACAATGAAGTAAAATTTAAAACTCAGTGCTTCAGTTGTACTAGCCACATGGAGGTGCTCAAGAGCCCCCTGTGGCTAGTGGCTACCATATTGGTCAGGACAGGTAGAGGCTATTTCATCACCAGCAAAATTTTATTGAACATTGCTGACCTAGAACAATAGCTGGCATGTTGTAGAGCTCAATACGTATTTGTAGAACAAATGATTGAATGGCTGAGTTGTTTTAAGACAAGATAGGCCAGTGGTTAAGAGAAGAGTATCTAGAGGCAAACTGCTCTACTATTAGTTGTGTAAACTTGAGGTAATTAAGGCAGTGCACCCATCATTAGGCAATTAGCTATTTATGAACATTTTAAAAGTGCTTTTAGGGAATTCCCTGGCGCTCCAGTGGTTAGGACTTCGTGCTTCCACTGCAGGGGACACAGGTTCAATCCCTGTGGGAACTAATATCCCACCAGCCGTGTGGTGCAGCCAAAAAAAAAAATGTGCTTTTAGAAAATTGATTATTCTTTGCAACACAGACAGATATAACCACTGAAGGGGTACACAAATAAAGGGATACATCCATTCTTTGGAAGGCCCAGTATATTTGAGGCAACGTGGCCTAGAGATTAGCACAGGCTCTGGAGTCAGAGGCCTGAGGGGGAAATCCCAGTATCTGTTCTTCCACTGGGGTGAGAATAAAGAGAAAGTTTCAGTTATACCAACTGTTGCGTTAAGTACCACGCCACCCATGCCTGTGCCTCTCAGCCCCCCATTTTTACCCTCCATGTGGTCTCATCAGTGAAGACTTCCACATGCCACATTCTAACCCTCTCTTTATCATAGGATCCTTTCCCCACTGTGTGTAAAATACTAAAGCATGGCATTCAACTCATCCCCAAATAAAAATCCATTATTCAAAGCATTATTCAACACCTCTCTTCCAAGCTTTGTGCTGAGCGCTGGAAATCTGGAGATGAAAAGCAAAGCCTCATCTCCGAAGTAGCTTCTACTGCAGGGAGGGAAGACAGTTTACTGAGAATTATAGAGGCATGTCAAAGGTGCTGGGGGGCCACAGAGAAAGGGCACATAACCCAGCCCAGGAAACCAGGAAGGGCATCTGGAGAAAGTGATAGCCGAGTTTTGAAGTATTAGTAGGAGTTATGAGTAGGGGTTTCGAAGGAGGTAACAAACCATACAATTGCAAGGAGAGGAAAGCAGCACGGAAAAGCCTGGGAGCCTCGATGCTTCAGTGCAGAGAAGGAGGTGAGGGGAGCAGGAGCAGGGTTGCTCTGTAAGGGTCCCACGTGCCCAGCTAAAGTGTTGCGTTTATTCAGAGGGTGGGAGAGGGAGCCATTGAGTAAAGTAGACATTCTTCGTGTGAATGTGGATGTGTGGAGAGGTAGCACACAGAGGAGGTTGAAAGCATGGACTCTGGAACTGGACTGTCCTGTCCTCCCATTTGATGGCTTTGTGATGGTGGGCAACTTCTTTAAGCCTCAAATTCCTCCTCTTAAAGAGGGGAGAATGGGGCTTCCCTAGTGGCACAGTGGTTAAGAACCTGCCTGCCAATGCAGGGGATACGGGTTCGAGCCCTGGTCCGAGAAGATCCCGCATGCTACAGAGCAACTAAGTCTGTGCGCCACAACTACTGTGTCTGCGCTCTAGAGCCAGCGAACCACAACTACTGAAGCCCTCGCACCTAGAGCCTGTGCTCCGCAACAAGAGAAGCCACCACAATGAGAAGCCCACGCACCGCAACCAAGAGTAGCCCCCGCTCTCTACAACTAGAGAAAGCCCGCGCACAGCAACAAAGACCCAATGCAGCCTAAATAAAAAAAAACGGGGAGAATGGCCCTACCTGTGTCATGGAATTTTGTGAAGATGAGATAATACAAATAAAGCACTTAGTACAGTGACTGACACATAGTAAGTGGTCCATAAATGCTAACTATTGTTATCAATCACTGGAATAATTGATAATTAGGTATCTTGTTTGCCTCATTTTTACAGTAAATGAATTAATTTTATCACAATGATAGGAATTTAACATGTTGTTTTGTGTACCCTAATAAAAAATAGAAACGTTTGCTTATTCATTCAACAAATAGTGATTGGCCATAAACGGTGTACCAGGCACTGTTCTAGGCTCTGGGGATAAAGCAGTGAACAAGGCTGACCAAGGTCCCTCCTTCCATATCCTAGTCGGGGAGGCTAATGTAAATAAGTAAAAAACAGGTTTGACAAGATCTGTAAACTCTATGAGGCAGGGAGCTGGTCTGTTCGTACCCTGATGTATCTCGAGTGCATGAGATAGCGCCCCCTGCAGGCATTCAGTGAATGTGGTGAGTGAATGAAAAATCATTTCAGGTAGTGCTGAGTGCTGGGGCCACGTGATGGAGGCGGCAGGTTGGCTTCACTAGATGTGAAAGTGACTGACAAAGGGACTGGCGAGCTAAGTCAAGAAGATGTGAAGGAGCCGATCATGGAACACTCTTTGAGAAGGATATTCCAGGCACAAGAATATTTCATGCCAAAGCTAACAGTCCTGAAGGAAGGCTCTACAGAGAACAGGAAGAGGGCCCAAGTTACTGGGGTGCAGTGAGCAAGGGGTACAGAGAGGTAGGGAAGGAGATCAGAGCAGTAGGCTAAGGCTGGTCATTTACCACATTTATGCCTATTTCCTTGCCCTGCACAGACCCCACCTGGTAAGATTTTCTCTTCCTTACTTCACAGTGTCTGTGGAATAGATTGCTTCTTATGTTGGCCGCTCTCACTCTTGTGTAATAGAAATATCTTTTGATTGGCACTTTATCTGCTCAGTGTTTCTGGCTGTGTTGGGTTTATTTTGTGAGATTTGATGTAGTGATAAAGTGAAATCTTGCCCTCTGGGGGAAAAAATTCCAAGTGCAAGGGGGAGACTTCAAGATTTTAAATTGGTGAAAAAAATGGCCTAAATTAAGTTGTTAAGGATCACTTTGCTGGTTGGGTAGAGAAGAAATTGTAGGAGAGTGAGAATGAGGGGAAGGGGACCAGGCAGGTGACTAGTGAAGCAGTCAAGGCCCAAGACAATGAGGACGTGGACTTGGGGTCTAGATGGTGGGAAGAGGGATGATGGGACCCCCACCACAGGCTCTGATCACTGTAGTCTTTTGGTGGAAGTGTGCGCATGTGCGTGCACACAGACACACAGACACAGACACACACACACACACACACGGTATACATGTTTTATGTAACATGAGATTATTCTCGCCACCAGAGGGCACCTGAACGTTAACAAATGTCTCCAAGGGTCAGAGCACATTAACTCAGGCAGAGAAGCAGTTTCCCCGAGGGCATCAGTTGAGAGGGCCAGGAAAGCAAAGAGAAAACACTCTCAGCTGAAGCTACAGCCTTTGCTTATTGGAGCTTAAAACGTCTTCTTTTAAAAGTTATATTTTCTTGCGATAGCTCGTATAATAAGCCAGTAATTTGGGCTTTCATATATTACTGTTAGTTAGTTAAATGATACAGCCGGTCCTCCCAGTGGATGGATGGGAGAGAGGGCATCTGACAGACAGGAGCTGGGAAGGGAAGGCTCGTTTGCAGAGGAGCCTTTGGTCAGGGTGCCAGGCCCGGCTGCGGCCCAAACAGGGCGGCTCGGAGAAGCCCGAGGGCAGCAGACAGGAGGGCGCCTGGAGAGGATGAGTATGAAAAGGCGTGGGGATGGGGCAACCGGGGAACTTTCAGACACTTCAGAACAGGGCCCGAGGACGGTTTTGCCTGGAAACATCTCTGTCATCTCCAGAGATCACTTGCTAAGCGCTGTTTCACCATAATTCTCTGTCTTCTGCTGGGCAATACACGTTAGCATATGATCCTGGCCTTTGATACACTTAAAAGTCCAAAGCAATTTTATATATATATATACTGAGAATGAGTCATTTTACACAGACAGGGAAAAGGCAAGCATCTAGACGTCTAATTTGAAGGGCACAAAACCACTTCCTTTTCCATCGCATCTTGCATAAAATAAATGCTGTCACGGCCTCTCTCAAAGTCCCCTCCCCCCTTACCTTGTCCTTGGCTTTGAGCGCTGAAGACCTTGTGAAAAGACTCACGTCATCAGGGAGGCTCCTCCAACTTGGCCCCCCAGGAGCCTGTGCCTGTGTCACTTTGCACCGTTGCCTTCTGTGTCTTGTCACACTACCTGCTAACCAACCTGTGACCCCGCCCAGATCACCAGCCCCTTGAAGCAGGAATGAATTCTTACTCATTTTTGTATTCCAAGGGGACTAAAACCTTATTTTCACATAACAAGTACTACATGTTTATGCTGATCCCATATATTCTCTATTTATTTTATGTAGGTACACATATATATTCATCTATTTTAGGCTGTGTTTGATACTCTAGTTTGCCCTGGTTTATAAACTAGATTAGCTGGAAATATATGTATATACAGGGAGAAAGATAAAAATTTCCCACTGTGGAAGGTGCGGAGACAAAACTGCTCTTACTCCACCTCTGAAGAAAGAAGACAAATTCTCCATCTAACGCTCTGCTCCACACAGCCATGCTCCACCCAGACCAGAAAACCTCGGGACAGGCTTCACCCCAAGGTGAGCCGTCCAGCCTCATTCTCTACCTCTTTCTGTGCCTTTCCCTGGTACATTGCCTTTGAAAGAGGCCCGTAATAATTTAACACTTTTGCGAGTGGGGTCACAAATATATTGAAATGGTTAGCTAAAAGCGCTGGATAAGTGGGTTTATTCTGCAGGCTTATTTCACAAAGAACAAACCTCAGTGTCTCTGGCGACCTGGCTAGTTGGATTTTCAAATATTTCAAATTCTTGGACTCCTTGTTACATGATGTCATCATCTGCTGTGACACACAATTACCCTGCATCGGGTCATCCTGATGTTATTCAGAAATTTGAGAGACATAGAGAACAGACTTGTGGTTTTCAAGGGGGAGGTAGGGATGAGGGAGGGATGGATTGAGAGTTTGGGATTAGTAGATGCAAACTGTATACAGGATGGATAAACAACAAGGTCCTACTGTATAGCTCAGGAAACTATATTCAATATCCTGTGATAGGGGCTTCCCTGGTGGCGCAGTGGTTGGGAGTCCACCTGCCGATGCAGGGGACGCGTGTTCGTGCTCCAGTCCGGGAGGATCCCACATGCCACGGAGCGGCTGGGCCCGTGAGCCATGGCCGCTGAGCCTGTGTGTCCGGAGCCTGTGCTCCGCAACGGGAGAGGCCACAACAGTGAGAGGCCCGCGTACCTCAAAACGAAAACAAAAACAAACAAACAAACAAACAAACAAAATCCTGTGACAAACCATAATGGAAGAGAATATGAAAAAGAATGTATATAAACCTGTAACTGAATCACTTTGCTGTACAGCAGAAATTAACATAACATTGTAAATCAACTATACTTCAATAAAATAAATTTAAAAAAAAAGAAAATTAAGTGAGATAACAGATATAAATTGTTTAGTGCTCAATACGGCAGTTAATGTTATTATCATTAATTACTACACTGCAGCTATATATGGCACCTCCCAATTTTGTTGGAAAAGTTTTACTTTTTTGTACTCTTACATAGAAGCATTGAAAATTAATTTCAAGTGGATTTTAGGGAAAAAGGATTATTTTGCACATCAAATAAAGTATACTGATTCTATGAAATGGAAATATTAAGTCATAAATACTGGGTATTCAACAATGTCTACCTATATATAAAATAGGTAAACAACAAAGTCCTACTTTATAGCACAGGGAACTATATTCAATATCTTGTAATAAACCATAACGGAAAAAAAACAATGTCTACCAACCCTGAAAATAAAATAGAAAATTGTATAGCTAAAAATAAATATATTGGTAGCAATGTAAACTAGTATATAATAGACAGCAAAGCAACATATTTATTGGAAAAATGAAGTCACATATACAGGCGATGCTAGTGATTGAAAAGCAATTCATAATATAGACTAAATCTGATTGCATATGAAGTATATGCAAACAGAGCAAGTCTAATGTAAAGTAGAATAAGTCAAGCAGCAAACATTTTGATGGGTGCATGAGCAAGGAGTCACGGTACCTGTAAAACTCACCTGTGCTGTGACATTTGTGTTCCACTCTCCTGGCACTGGGGAGAAGTGGCCTCTCTATTTGTCCTATTGTGGTCCACTAGCATGAGCAGATTGGCAGCAAATGTCAGACTAGCAGGATATTTCTAACTTTTCCTGTATCTTTCTAGGTGTGTTATTCATTTAGATATTTCCCAGATGTATTATTTACTCAGATGTAGGGTGTTTCATAGAATTAGCAGAGTAATTTTTGTTTAAAACTTTTTTTTTTTGGCCATGCTTTGCGGCTTGTGGGATCTTATTTCCCCTACCAGGGATCGAACCCGGGCCCCCTGCAGTGGAAGTGCGGAATCCACTGGACCACTGGACCACCAGGGAAGTCCCTAGCATAGTAATTAAATAATGTAGGAAACTAATCTGGGGTAGATTAGATAGTATGGGAAGGAAGTTCATAAAGATGGAGTGAAATTGCTTGTACCGTTAAGCTAAACTGCTATTTTAATATCTTTGTTGCTCTTTTTTTTTTTTTTTTTTTTTTTGCAGTACGCGGGCCTCTCACTGTTGTGGCCTCTCCCGTTGCGGAGCACAGGCTCCGGACGCGCAGGCTCAGCGGCCATGGCTCATGGGCCCAGCCGCTCCGTGGCATGTGGGATCTTCCCGGACCGGGGCACGAACCCGCATCCCCTGCATCGGCAGGTGGACTCTCAACCACTGCGCCACCAGGGAAGCCCCTTTGTTGCTCTTTTGTACCATTGTATAACTTAGCCTGTTTTCAATATTTCTATATAATTATTACTATGCATAACAGTTTTACAGTTCAGTGAACCACCAGTTATTGAATCCCACTTCTAACCCATTAGCTAACAAATTTCAAATGATCATTTATTCATGGAGTGCTTTGGAATTAGAGTAGTATATATCATTTGAATGGAGTGTGTGTGTGTGTGTTACATGGCAGTAAATATAACTATCACACTGGACTCTAGGTGGCTATCAGCACAGGCTTCAGCCACTGTATTCTGGCAGCTGGTCCAACCCTTTCCCTTTGTATCCGGTGACACCCGAGGGCAGGTCTAATTCTCAGAGCTGGTCCTTCCTGTCTGCCCATCCTGCTGCACAGAGCCAAGAATGCCTGTCTATGTGTCAGGATATGACCCCTCCTAAACTCTCAGGCTCGCCTCACCCAACGATGTACTATAATCAGAACATTTGAAAAACTCTTCTCAATATCGAATGCTACGTGCACATGTTGTTTTATAACACAATTGATGCAATATCAATATTCCTTTTACTTAGATTTCCGCCTTTGAATCATAGATTCCAGAGGTCTGCCGCACCATGAATTGACTGGAATCAATATTCTCCTGATTTTAAAAATTCTTTCATTTCACTTTCTTTAGCACCTGCATAGAGAAATATGTTACAGTTCTTAAAAACAACAGCAATATATTCTCCCTGGACTATCTGATAAGGGTTGACTGATGAAAGTTCACTGTTTGGTCCAGAAGTAGTAATTGCTGAAAAAAATTGGCTTTGGTGCTCTCCAGGTGTGCCCCATTTGAAATCATAAGACATTCTTATAAAGGACAGTGTTTACTAGCCTTCTCGATAACTTAGCATCAACCAAAATTGTTTTCTGCAGGAGCTTTGGAGTTGGCGAATATATCTATGTGCTGGGAGGGTGCAAAATTTTATATAAATCAAAATATGAACTTCTTAAAAGACCATCAAGATGGTTGGAAATGGAAAAAAAGAACCCTGGCAGAATAGACTAATAAAGTGAATGGGCTTAATTAAAAGTTTGCCAAGTTGTGGTGGTAGCCCTCCTTCCCCTCTTTCACCTCCACCTCTACTTCCACCTCCTTCTTCTCCTTCTTCTTCCTTCTCTTCTTCCCTCTTCCTATTACTCCTTGTTCCTGTTCTTTTTAAATATTGTTTTCATTATGAAATATAACATGTGACCAGGAGAGCCCATGAAGCTGAAATTATGGTTTACATAATTACTGTAAACACAAATCCATGCAGTCATCACCAGCTCAAGAAAAAGAACATTACCCACTCTCCTGTGTGTCCCACTCCACTTATAACCTCTCCAACTCCCCAATTCTTTTCCTTTTTCTTTAGAATGTTACCACTATGTGTGCATATCTAAACAGTATTATTTGATCTTACCTGTTTTTGACTTTTATGTAAGTGTAATCATACTATAGGAATTTTAGTGGCTTGCTTTTTTTCATTTACTGTAATGATTTACGTTACTGTGTATAATTGCAGTTTACTTATTCTCGTTGCTATATAATACTGTATTGTGTATACCACATTTTATTTATCCATTCTACTATTGGTGGACTTTTGGGTTGTTTCCAGTTTTGGCTATTAAGAACAATGCTGCTAAGAACATTAAAAAAAAAGAAAAAGATGTGATGGTAGCAAGTCTCCAAAGATGGTCCCAATGAGCCACTCCTCCTGGAATTTGGTTTTTTTTTTTAAGATTTATTTATTTATTTATGGCTGCATTGGGTCTTAGTTGTGGCATGTGCAATCTTCGTTGAGGCACGTGGGATCTTTGTTGCGGTGTGCGGGCTTCTCTCTAGTTGTGTTGTGCGGTTTTTCTCTTCTCTAGTTGTGGCGCGTGGGGTCCAGAGCGCATGGGCTCTGTAGCTTGCGGCACGCGGGCTCTGGGTGAGGTGCACGAGCTCAGTACTTGTGGTCCCGCGGCATGTGGGATCTTAGTTCACTGACCAGAGATCGAACCCAAGTCCCCTGCATTGTAAGGCAGATTCTTTACCACTGGACCACCAGGGAAGTCCCTACTCCTGGAATCTGAAGGGAAATGTAGTTCCCTCCCTTAGAATCTGGGCTGGCCCTGTGACTCATTTTTTTACCAATAGAATGTCATAGAAGTGATGTTATGTGACTTCCAATGCTAGGCCATAAAAAGCTGTGCAGCTTTAGCCTGCGTCTGTGGAACCCTCACGGCAAGGCAAGCCAGCTTCCATGTAAGAAATTCAAATACCCTAAGGTGCCATGCTGTGAGGAAGCCCAAGCTAGCCATGTAGAGAGGTGAAGGGAAGGAAAAGGATCTCTTTTCCATTTACCCATTGTAGGTTCATTGGCTGGGTCTCTGTAAATTAGACTGACAAAAGAGAGGTTAACAAGAGAAAAACAAATAGAAGTTTAACACATGCGTCATGCATACACATGGGATCACTCAGAGATGAGTACTCAAATGAGTGGTTATAACTCAGGGTTATAGAGCATCTTAACAAAAAAGCAGTACATTTTTAGAGATGGATGAAACCAAAGCGAAAGACTTTGAGTTTCTAGGGCAGCAGATTGTGAGAAGGCAAATATATGGGGGAACTAACAGAAGTTAGAGGTTAGTGAGTAAAGTTGGTTATGTGGATTCCTTTAGTGTCATATCTGGGCTGACAAGCGTCTAGAGTTGTTTTCGGTGATTAATTTTTGTTCTTCCTGGTAGAGGAGGGTGGGGACATCTCTACAAATTTATGTCCTGCTTTTGGGCAAACAGAGGGAAGGCAAACAGAGGTTTTTTTGTGTTTGCTTCTTCTCAAATGCTTACAGCTCAAAATAATCTTTATACCAAAGGGGCATATCTTGTGCTGGCATATTCTGCTATCTCTCAGAGGCCATGTGGAAAGAGAGAGAGAGAGAGAGAGAGAGAGTTGCCCAGCCAGCCCTTTTCTTCCAGCCATTCCAGCTAAGCCATCAAATATGTGAATGAAAAAGCCATGTTGGACATCCAGTCCAGACTAGCTGCTATCTGACGGCAACCACATGAGAGACCCCAAGCAGGAACCACCCAGCTGAGCCCAGTCAACCAGAGAGCCATGAGAGATAATAACTTGTTGTTTTAAGCCATTTAGTTAAGTTTTGGGGTGGTCTGTTATGTAGCAATCGATAACTGGGATATAGAATGATTTTGTTTTTTCATTTTCATGGCAGGCTTATCGAGTCAGTTAGTGTAGACTTTCATGAGACATTTAGGACAAAGTCACTGATGTATGTCAGGACCTATTTCAGTTGATTTGCTGCCCCTTGCCTAAGGCACATTGCTCTAGAAAGTGCACTTCAAGGGGGCACTGGGAAGAAAATGACTGGTGAATCAACGCCAGAAGAGAAGGAGGACGAAAAACATTTTCTTTGCGGCTACATTTTTGTCACTTTCATAAATGATTGCTCTGGACAATTGCACAAGTTATGGTTTTTCAAAGGACGGATCTATTCTTATTTTTCTCAAAATGTACTGAAGTGCTCTTGTGGTTGAATTTGTGGCCAGTTAGAACTACTCTATTAATTATCCTTATGGTGGTCATCATTTCATGATGTATGCAAGTCAAATCATTATGCTGCACACCTTAAACTTACATAGTGCCGGTTGTCGATTATATCTCAACAAAACTGGAGGAAAAACAAACACCCCTCTCACCCCCAAATAGAGTGCATTTCTTGTAGACAGAAAAAAAAAAAAAAAGGAAAGCATCCTTGAGTGTACTGTGTTTAGCATTGTCACAAAAGTTCTGCTAGGGCTAGTGGATCTTAGCAAGATCTGTTCAATGTAACCTGTGTTTTCAGCATCACAAAAAATTCCCCACCAGGGCTTCTCTGGTGGCGCAGTGGTTAAGAATCTACCTGCCAAGGCAGGGGACACGGGTTTGAGCCCTGGTCTAGGAAGATCCCACATGCCGTGGAGCAACTAAGCCCGTGCGCCACAACTACTGAGCCTGCGCTGTAGAGCCCGCGAGCCACAACTACTGAGCCTGCGCTGTAGAGCCCTAGAGCCACAGTTACTGAAGCCCGTGCTCCGCAACAAGAGAAGCCACCTCAATGAGAAGCCCCAGCACAGCAACGCCCGACGCGCAGCAATGAAGACCCAATGCAGCCAAAAATATAAAATAAATAAATTTACTTTAAAAAATTCTCCACCAATCTTGATTCTTTTTTGAAGCGGCAGGGAAAATGTTGATGCTAATATTCAGCCGACAGTATGGAATTCTAAGCTAGAGGTTGGCATGTGACCTACTAGCCGGCATTTTTCACCCGGGTGTGTACACTCATGCCCTTCCAGATCTGAATCCCTCATCTCTTCTGGGCCACTGTTCACTGCCTTCATATGGGGCAGGAGAAAGTCAGGTCTTTCTCTTGCATTTTTTTTTTTTAATCTCTAAGGCCATTTTAGATCAATGAAACATATATGTCTCATGTTTTGACTCTCCGTCAAAAACAGAGACTGAAAAGAAATACTAATTTATCGGACAGCATGTCCCATGTTAATTTTGTTTTTTAACCTCCTTGGTGGCCATGGATCATTTTGAGAATATGATGAACGCTGTGGATCCTCTCCCCCTAACGCCGCACAGTAGGGTCTGTTCTGCGCCTCATCTTACTGGCCCCATCAGCAGTATTTTGCACAGTTGATCGCTCCCTCCATTCTCAGTCCTCGGGTCAGGGCCGCGTCCCCAGCGCCACCCCCTTGCTGACCTCAGTTGACTCCACCTCTGGGATGGGGCCAGAATCGCCGAGGGGGGGAGGAGTCGCCTGGAGACAGCGGGCTCGGCCGCGGGCGAGACCGGAACACAGTTAGCGGCCCCTGTTGTCCGCCGGCACACGAAGCGAGAGGAGCGCGTCGGGCTGGGGAACGGAAGCGGGAGCGGGGGGGCGTGTTTGTCGGAGGACGCGTCGTCGCCCCTGTGTGCCCAATTCTGTTTGTTTCTCCGCGATGTTTCCGAGGGTCTCGGCTCTCCTCCCTCTTCGCCCCCTTTCCCGCCTCCCTTTGTGCTCCGGAGGCCCAGAGGTATCGGCGGCCGCCGTCGTGCTACTCGCTTCTCCGCATGGAACTGTCAGGTACCGCGTTGCAGCGCTGTTGGCCCGGCAGGTCTTCAGGAAACCCCTGTCCGCGCTCCTGCACATTCAGTTCTTTTTCTCCGGCTTCTTGGAGTCCGTGTTATGATCCGCGGGATCTGAGAAGCCGTCGCTTTAAATCTGAGCAAAGGGAAATCCCAGAAAGATAAAATGACTTGCCCAAGGTCATGGTGACAGGCCTGGTCCGCTGCCCTGTGCTTTTTCTGCTACATGCCGTGCCTCATCTCTCTTGCCACTTCTCCCCTCATTTTAAACAGGTTCCAGAAAGCGAAGTTGTTTTGTTTTATTTTTTAAATTTTTTAAATTTTTTGCCTCCCAAGTCTGTGATGGTTTCATTTTTACCTTCATTACTGAAAACGCTTACCGTGTGCCAGCCCTGGGGTTAAGCCCCGAGTAACACAGTCCTGCCATCGCCGAGCTTAGAGTTCCACCACATAGGCAATTCAAGTATAGTGGAGTAATCGCTGAGATAGTGTAGGTAGCGCAGAGTGCCACAGAATTCATTGAACTGGTAATTGCTGGGTGAGCAAATCGAGACGCCTGACCATTGCAGGAGAGGTTCAGAGTATCCTTTCGGGAAAAGAAGCCTGATAAAATCTAAAGGGGGTGGGGGCCTTCCCTGGTGGCGCCAGTGGTTGAGAGTCCGCCTGCCAATGCAGGGGACACGGGTTCGTGCCCCGGTCCGGGAAGATCCCACATGCCGCGGAGCGGCTGGGCCCGTGAACCATGGCGCTGAGCCTGCGCGTCCGGAGCCTGTGCTCCGCAACGGGAGAGGCCACAACAGTGAGAGGCCCGTGTACCTCAAAAAAAAAAAAAAAAAAAAAAAAAAAAAAATCTAAAGGGGGCCCAAGGGTTGGAGTTAGCCAGGCAAGAAAAAGATTTGCAGCATACTTGGTGTTGGTATTTATTCTCTGAGAACTCTCATGATTATGAAAACTTAATTCTCCTGCGTATATATTCCATGCAGATCAGTTGGGGGCCCTTTTGGTTAAGTACAGCCCTGAAGCAGGTTAGGAGCAGTAGGGATGGGAAGAAGTAGCTGGATGGAAAAGAATTCAGAGGTGAAATTGCCAGGATGTGATATATCATGAGGTAAGGGTAGGGCACTCAGAGCAAAGATTTCAGCTGGCTGCCTGGGAGGATTAGGGTACATTAATATTAACAGAAGAATGAGGACCAGCTTTGAGAAGGCTTTTAAAATATGTCATAGTTTTTAGAATACAAAAATAGCTACTTATGGTAAGAGGCCCCTTCAGTACAGAAGAGTGAAAAATGGAGTCAGTCTGAGAGGCAAGCTCTTGAATGTGGTTTTGGATGTGCTGCATTTGAAGTGCTGATGAGATGCTGTCAGTGGAAACAAGCCCAGGTGGGAGGTTAGGGCTAGAGTTTTATTATTTTAGTGTTATGGAGTTACTTCCTTATACATGATTTTCCTGGTATAAATATAGGTTACTTTCTGTAGTACTAGAGCAGTCTTGGAAGGAAACATTGAAGTATGGGTTATATGTGAGATTCTTTCTCCTGATTGCCACCTTTCTGTTATAATGCCTTTAGTATTAATTTAACTTTCACATGTAAAATAATAGAGCATTTTCCTAAATTCAGTGGTACCGCATATTGAATATTATAATGTGTCCGTGTACTGATTTGTTTTTAATTTATTTATTTATTTATTTATGGCTGCGTTATTTATGGCTTTGTTGCTACACGCAGGCTTTCTCTGGTTGCGGCGAGCGGGGGCTACTCTTCGTTGCGGTGCGCAGACTTCTCATTGCCGTGGCTTCTCTTGTTGTGGAGCACAGGCTCTAGGTGCATAGGCTTCAGTAGTTGTGGCTCGCGGGCTCAGTAGTTGTGGCACACAGGCTCTAGAGCGCAGGTTCAGTAGTTGTGGTGCATGAGCTTAGTTGCTCTGTGGCATGTGGGAATCTTCCCGGACCAGGGCTTGAACCTGTGTCCCCTGCATTGGCAGGCGGATTCTTAACCACTGTGCCACCAGGGAAGTTCCCTGTTTACTGATTATAAGGATATTGGTTAAGCAGTTGGTTTTCATTCTGATTTTTAAGTGTCTGATGTGTTAGCCTCTGACATTTTTATGAGCAGATCAAAGTTTGTTTCAGCGTTTTTGGAAATAGCCATTTCTCTTTTCATTAAAGGGTCCCTCATCTGGCACTACCACTTACTAGCTTTGAGAACTTGAGATACTATTTAACCCAGGGTCTGATGCAGGTTCTTGAGATCAGTTGCACCCGAATCACCTGAGGTCTTGATTAAATTCAGATCTTTGGTCCTGATTCCAAATTTACCAACTGTGAATCTCAGGAATCCGTGTTTTAAATAAGCTCTCTAGGTGATTCATATAACCTCTAAAGGTTAAGAACCACTAATTTAACCTTTTTGAGCAGCAGTTTCTTCTATAGTATGGGAATAATAAAACCTGTTCTGTAAGAGTGTAAGGATTAAATGGAATGTGTAACGTAGCTACTCAGATGTGGGCCTCTGATGGGCAGCATCAGCATTTCTTGGGAACTTGTTAGAAATGCAGATTCAGGCTTCCCAGGTGGCGCAGTGGTTGGGAGTCCACCTGCCGAGGCAGGGGACACGGGTTCGTGCCCCGGTCCGGGAAGATCCCACGTGCCGCGGAGCGGCTGGGCCCGTGAGCCATGACCGCTGATCCTGCGCGTCCGGAGCCTGTGCTCCGCAACAGGGGAGGCCACAACAGTGAGAGGCCTGCATACCGCAAAAAAAAAAAAAAAAAAAAAAGAAATGCAGACTCTGAGTTCCTCCCCAAAGCTAATGAATCAGAATTCCTTGGTGGAACTAAAGAATCTGTGTTTCAGCAAGTCCTTTAGTTAGTTATTATGCATATTAAAGTTTGAGAAACAGTGCTCTAGCCGGTTAGCTTCATGAAACAGGCACCATGAAATTTTTATTTACTAAGGATCATCAATGCCTAGTATAGTGCTCAGCACAGAGTAGATATTCATTATATTTAATAAATGACTTTTTGTACTTTATACCCTCTTACTGAAACTAACACAGTCATTAGTTTTTAAAGTTCTCCAACATTAACTATCAAAAGGTTCTTAATGCCACAAAATAAAGTTAGATATTTGGGTTCCTTAGAATTGGGAAGTCTTTTTTTGCATGAGTTCGAAACAGATGTGATTGTTTGTGTTGTTCTTTTTCACAAATCTAAAGAAGAAAGCAGAATGACAACTGTAGCCACTGAATGTTCTTTTTTTCTGTTCCAGTTTAGCTTAGTTTACAGATAGTGATCAGTTAAATGACATGGAGCTCAATGAGAAAGTTGAATAGATTAGAATCACACCCAGGAATTTGTTTGAAGAAAGTAACCTTTTTTTTTTTACTGATAGAAATTTCTTTATTTTCCTATTGTTTAATTGTGACTTTTTATAGAGATCTTATATCATGTTAAGAGCAAGGACTTGGCAGTCTGTCAGCTTGGGGTTTGAGAATAATACGTTGAAATTTATTAACCATGTCAGTGTTTCGCAACTTTTTTAATGGAACATAGACAATGATATTTGTACCAGACCTTGAGATAAATGGGAGGCGGCAACAGACAGGTGCACCAGCGGCCCTGTTCCTCGCCCAGCCACTTCAAGGACCAGGTGGTCAGTATCTCAGCACACCTGTAACTCATTTGTGCTCACCAGCGGGTCTTAGGCCTTAGTGAGCTCTGAGCTACATGACCTTGGCTAAGTTACTCCTCTGGTTTCCAGTTTCCTTATCTGCAAAATGGGGATAATACCTACCTTTTGGAGTTGATGTGGGTATGAGAAACTGTACATAAAATGTTGCACAAGACTAGGCACATAGTATATGTTCAATAAATGTTAAATTGCTGTCCTTACAGTTGCTGATAACAGTAATATGCAAAAGGGAAGGGTTTAAGTGAAAAAATTTTAAACACATAGAAGCAGCGTTTTGAGCTCTGTATTATTTTGCAGTGTTTTTTTGTTTTCCTTTTTTTCTTTAATCTTTTCAGGACAAAAAATAATATCCAAAGATATTTTGGAACTAACAGCGTGATCTATTGCAAGAAAGATGAGCAGTCTGTTCCAACCCGTGAGATTTCCAAGGAGACAGAGAGCCAACACAGTGTAAAGGAGAATACGAAAAAAGACCTGGTAAATATTCTTAAGGGAATGAAAGTTGAATTAAGCACAGTAAATGTACAAACAACAAAGCCACCCAACAGAAGACAACTTAAAAGTTTGGAGGCTTCAACTGTCAGACTTCAGAATGCTCCAGAAGATGCCCCCCAAAAGAGGTAAGTTGAATTGCAATTTGAATGTTTTTCTTTGAAAGTAATTTTTGAAACTCCAGTCTTTCTCTTTTAGAAAAAAAATTTTTTAAGTTAGACTACATTGGAGATACAGAGTTAATGAAGACTAAATATTGGTTTGTAAACACAGAGACTAATAATTAAATGAGAAATACTGTTATTCTGTATTTAAATAAGTGGATATCTGTATGGAGTCTAGAGAGAGGGAAAGAGTAGTGATCTAATTGAGAACTCCACATTCTCTTACATATTCATCACTTATTAACTGCATTTAATTGCTTCTTTAAGCTGTTAATTAACAAATTATTTACATCCTGATTTGAAGGTTGCTTTGTGTCTCTGAAGGACTTCTTTATTTGAAATTTCATTTTAAAAAATTCCAGCTAGGATAGAATTGTCATGTTAATTACAGCTGTTTTATATTACTTCCTTTGACCAGTAATTATCAGGGCTCTCAGCTTACGTGGTTTCCTCAAAGTATTGTAATTACTTGTGCTTGTCAAAAGAGTATAATATTTTACTGATTCTAAGTGCAATCGGTGATATTTTAGCATTGTGTTGTAGTTTAAATGGCAGTATTTTGTTTTAGTGATATATAAATAATGATTACACCAGTGACATGGTCAATTCAAGTAATAAGAAATGTGGCTTTAAGATCCCCATCTCTGACTTCTCTTAGCAGAATAAACAGATAGTATAGGTTTCTATTCCCAGAATGACTTAACATTTTAACAACTGCTTGGTTTCTACATTGTATCATATTGTATCTAAACTACCACTGGAAAGCATAATTGGTGGTAGAGAGTAAGCTAATTCAAACAGGAAATGCCCATGTTAAGTACCTTCTCCTCCTCCTTTTTAGAAACAATATTAAACAAATAAAAAATATATACATACGTAATTAGGTAATACTCCGACACACATTTATAATTACTTATGAAGAGTAAGGTTTTTTCCCAGCTTCCAGACCTGTTTATGATTCATTTTGCTTTTTATTATAATTATACAATTTAATTAACTATTAATGAAATGGTTAAAATGAGTTGATTGCTTTGCAAAGACTCAGTAAAGGTAATTTTAAAAGTTGCTTTTTAGGGCTTCCCTCATGGTGCAGTGGTTGAGAGTCCGCCTGACGATGCAGGGGACGCGGGTTCGTGCCCCGGTCCGGGAAGATCCCACATGCCGCGGAGCGGCTGGGCCCGTGAGCCATGGCCGCTGAGCCTGCGTGTCCGGAGCCTGTGCTCCACAACGGGAGAGGTTGCAACAGTGAGAGGCCCGCGTACCGCAAAAAAAAAAAAAAAACAGGTGCTTTCCAATTAGGTATGAATGAGACAAGCATAAAAGTCCAGGAAAATTCTGCCCTCAGACTGCTTTGTAAGCGTTTTAAGTTCTTGTGCCATGTTTCCACATTAAAGAAACCAAAATTGGCAATATTGGAGGATGTACTGTGGGTGTAGTATACATATAAGAGATGTATCAATACCTTGGAACTTCTATCAGTGGTCCTGTGTTCAAAGAAGAGGCTTTGATCCTATATCAAAAGATTGGTGAATGAGATACATTTATTTTGAGTTTTTAAAAATGTATCTTTTAATGATTCCCACCCCCCCTCCAGTCTGCTTTTTTTTTTTAAAGGAATCCCAGATGCAGAGAATTTGGTTAGTCATCATCTTTGATTCGTGATGTACTGTCATCATTGCCCCGCGCATGGCCCGCTTTTAGCTCGTTTATTTGTATTATATGTCGAACACCCTCCCCCATGTTGATACAGTTACCATGGATGCATAACAATTGCCCCCAAATTCAGCAGCATAAAACAGCCTTTCTTCATGCTCACGGATTCTGTGGGCCAGCAGTTTGGACGGAGTACAGTAGAGAAGGCTCACCTCTGCTCCGTGATGTCTGGGGCCTCAGCTGGAAGACTTGGAAGTTTGGGAGCTGGAATCATCTGTGGGTTTGCTCACTCAGGTCTGACAGTTGATGCTGGCTGTTAGCTGACACCTTAGCCAGGGCTGTTACAGAACCACCTATATGCGGCCTGGGCTTCCTCCTTGCATGGTGGCTGGGTTCCAAGGGTGAGTGTCCCAAGAGAAAACGAGCCCCTAGGAATTTGTATCGTTTTATGACCTAGCCTTGGAGTCAGACTGGACACCGCCACTCTCATTCCTGTTCCATATTGATTTTTGAAGGGTTTTGCTTTTTTTTTTTTTTTTTTGGTGGTACGTGGGCCTCTCACTGCTGCAACTGCTGGAGAACCATCACAGCAACTGCTGGAGAACCATCTTCACAAAGATATGGTGGCATTGAAAGGAATGCAGTAGTCTAATGTTAAAACTGTGAACTACCTTGAGTTAGTAGTTCACACAGTCACTGACAGACGTGGCTGATATTTCCCTATGGTACTCCAGGGTGCCTTAGGGCACAGTTTGGGAACCAGGGTCCTGGTCTACATTGAGCTCCCCGTGAGAGGCCCTGGGACCACACCTTTAAGTTTCCTAGAATTCTTGTTGTCTGAAGGGCACCCTAAGGCACCATCTTAAATCTTTCTAAGATCTTAACAGAGGGTTTTACAGTCATGCCCATGGCTTTATCTTTAGACGGTTTTCCTAATGCTGCCCTGGATTTGATCTCTGTACAGAAGCCATTTCTAAATTTTAGCATCATTTGCTATCTGGGGGCGCTAAGAATGAGAAATGTTTTATTTTTGATCCCAGCAGGTGTTGGCTCCTTTATGTGGGACAGTTCTTCCTTCTCTCTCCTCTCCCATTTTACCATTGGCCACTAAGCAGGCAGGAGGCACCTTCAGTATTCTGTCTGGAAGTCTGCTTGCTAGGTCGTCCAACTCACTGAGCATCTCTCTCATGTGCCCCATTACTTCAAGTAATAATGTCGCTAAACAAAGGCCCCCTTTCCTCCAGCGTCCAGTAATGCTGGTCTTCCTATAGTCCTCACACGGCCGCCAGGCCCTAACAGTCTCTTTGAGGCCCTAAGCTTTCTCTGACACTTGCCTCAGGATCTCTCCAGTTTCCCCCCTCTGCCAGTACCCAAAACTCTCCCGTACATTTTAGGTTTTTTTGTTTTTGTTTTATAACAGCAGCACCCAAGCTCCAGGCTCCAAAATCTGTGCCAGTTATCTATAGCTGCATAACAAACCATCCCAAGGCTTACTGGCAGCATCTCTCTGCAGTTTGGGCAAAGAGCTGCAGATAGTTGTGTCTGCTCCACTCAGCGTCAGCAAGGGCAGCTTCAAAGCTGGCATCTGGAATTCTCTGAAAGCTTGCCCACGTACAGTACATTCCAGTGCTTGATGCTGGCTATTGGCTGAGACCATCTTTGGGGCTCTTGGCCAGAACACTTACCCAGGGCCTCTCCAAGTGGCCTGGGCTTCTTCACAACCTGAGAGCTGGGGTCCATGGATACACGTCTCCAGAGAGGTCCCAACAAAAGTCGTGTCACGTTATGTGGCCTAGCCTCACAAGTCACAGGGCATCATTTCTCTCTCATTCTGTTCATTGAGGCAGTCACGACGCCTTCCCTGGTTTCAGGGGGAGGGGAAATTGCCTCTCTAGATGGGCAAGGTTTTGGAAGAGCTTGTGGGACCAGAAACACTGCTGTCTCTGTTTTATGAAAACATCTGCCACAGCCGTGAACCTGATTACTGTAGTTGTCAGCTGTATCGAAGGCAACATTATCACGATAAAATTGACCCCCTGAATAACTGATTGCATCTGGATTGGGCGAACTCTAGGTACCTTATGGTTCAGTGTACTTAGGGCTTCCCTGAGTGCAGTTACTCTTGTAACTGCATGTCCTTTGTAGGGACCACAGATACTCTGCCTGTGGCCTTGTTACAAGAGATACTGGTTCCTGTGGGGCACTAAGCTCCTGCACCTGCGCGATGTGGGCCTCCTATCCTAACTCCTGGATGGCTGTGTGATGTGTCACCCCCGAGTGCTGCAGGGACTCCCCGAGAGGGGCACCTGAGGCTGCCCTGCCAGCCTGCTGTGGTTCTGCCCTTTACCTTTCTGAGTAGTCCGGGCCGGGCATGTCAGTGGTCGTCTTGTGAGTCTGCATGTATTGTGAAGCCTTACAAGACCCCTGGTGGGTGCAGTGATAACCATAGTTTCTAGCTCCTCCTTTAAGTAACATTCTCTTAACCAAGCAGCTACCTGCTCTGATTTCAGCTACCTACTCATTAAGGACCCCTTTCCTCCAGCTTCCAGTAACATTGATTTTCCTACAGCCCTCACTCTCAGCTTCCTTGAGCATTTCCAGGCTCTGACAGTCTCTTTGAGGCGCAGCTTCAGGGATGTGGGAACTTCGATTTGCATGTTAGACATCATTTCCTAAGATAGAAAGCCAAGTATAGTAAAACAGTAGTTTGGATCCCACTCATTGAGATGGCAATTTTCAGTGATGTAAAAACTGTAATTAACTTTTTATATCTGGCATATTTTTCTCCTAACTTACCCTAATTTACTGAAGAACAGCTTTTTTTTTTTTTTTTTTTTAGCTTATGGAACGTTTCACACATAAAGTAAACAGAATCGTATGATGTTTTGATAATTATCAGATCTTGCCATTCTTGTCACCTATACCTTCACCCACTTTCCATCTCCCACGTGATGATTTTATGTTTTTTTTTTCCAGGTAAAATTTACATACATTAAAGGTACAAATCTTAGCTGTAGGAGTTTGGCAAACTGATGTGCCCGTGTAACCCACACACTTTCCAAGATGCAGAGCATTTCCCATCTCCACCTTCCCCATCAGTAACCTTCTGTCCTGAGGCAGCCACTGTTCTGATTTTTTTTCACCTTAATTTGGCCTCTTCTAGAACTTGATATAAGTGGAATCATACCATATATACTTTTTCTAATCCAGCTTCTTTCATTCAGTTTCATACATGTTGTGGAGTGAGCGGAGTACTGTTCCATTGCATGGATATATCACTGTTTATCTGTTGTGATGATAGACCTTTGGGTTGTTTCCAATTTGAGGATATTACCATTAAAGCTTGTATAAACAGGTTTAACCACTTTTATATTTGCTTGCAGTCTGTATTGTTTTTGAAATAAAATGGCATCTAACTTAAAAATCCACTAATTTATCACTTTCGGGGCTGATCCCTCATTCCTCCACCTTAATCTATTGCTCTGAGTTAGTACTGTGCTTCATGAAGGATCCATGAACTTTAACTTTCAATATTGTAACATTTATATAAAACCGATACCTAATACTTAAGAATTCTTCTTTTAAAAAAATTTTTAGTGAAGTGTAGTTGATTTACAATGCTGTGTTAAGAATTCTTGATTTTGTCAGAAATTGAATTGAATGATACTTTTTTTTGTTTTGGCGGTACGCGGGCCCCTCACTGTCGTGGCCTCTCCCGTTGCAGAGCACAGGCTCCGGACGCGCAGGCTCAGCGGCCCTGGCTCACAGGTCCAGCCGCTCCGCGGCATGTGGGATCTTCCCAGACTGGGGCACGAACCCGTGTCCCCTGCATTGGCAAGTGGACTCTCAACCACTGCGCCACCAGGGAAGCCCGAATGATACCTTTTGAAGGACAAGAAGTTTTCTCCCAAGAAATCATTTTACTTTCCACTGAAGTGTAATGCCTCTTTTCTCTCATTTGTCTTCCATGTTCTCTTCCAGAAGTGAGTCCCTGAGCCCGGAGTTGGTGGCGGCTGCCTCCGCGGTTGCAGACTCTCTCCCTTTTGACAAGCAGATGACCAAGTCGGAGCTGCTCAAGCAGCTCCAGCAGCACGAGGAAGACTCGAGGGCACAGAAGGATGGAGAGAGACGTAAAATTAGGTTGGTGAATCAAATAGCTGTGTCAGTGATGCTGATACGTCAAAATAGGCTGGCTTCATGTGAGTGCTGAGTTATATTACATAATATATTCACTTACATATAAAATGTGCCTCATAAGTATTAGCAGTTTGTTTTTTTTAAAACTCGTGTGTAAAGTAAGATTTCAGTTTTAAAAGACCAATTGAATGATTAAACTTCTCTTGAGAAGTTACATAATTTCTTGTCCCTGAAAAAGAAGTGGTAAATTCAGTAATGTTATTTAAAATAAAGAAATAAATAATAAAATAAGACAATTTCTCTGAGAAGTTTTTTTTTTTAGTTAAATAATATGCTGGTTTTATGCACAATATGATCACGCATTTTATTTGTCTTTGAACAAGTGCAAAGCAATAAATAAATATGGCTAAATCTCAACTTTAATATAGGTTTTTAATCTAAGTGCTAGGTATACAGATATTGACATCTACTTGTCTGGATGTTTGACAGTTTTTCATGAGGGACACTTTTAATTATGTATTTTTTTTTGCGGTATGTGGGCCTCTCACTGTTGTGGCCTCTCCCGTTGCGGAGCACAGGCTCCGGACGCGCAGGCTCAGCGGCCATGGCTCACGGACCCAGCCGCTCAGCGGCATGTGGGATCTTCTCAGACCGGGGCACAAACCCGTGTCCCCTGCATCGGCAGGCGGACTCTCAACCACTGCACCACCAGGGAAGCCCTTAATTATGTTTTAAATGAACATTTCTGAAGAATATCTTTAAAAGAGAGAAAGCCACATCAATCTTAGTGGTCTGTGGTGTTAATAGGCAACATAATTTTTTATTTAAACATGACTTTTTGTTCAGTATTAGTGCATAGAAGTGAAGTAAGAATTAAGTGATATGAATCTCATGTTTAAGCAAGTTTATTACTCTTCTGTAGCTAAAATTTCTAACACACTTGACCTTTTTCTTATTTCAGTTTCACTGACATCATATCAGATATGAAAGTTGCCAGATCTGCCACAGCGAGAGTTAGCACAAGACCAGTGCATCAGATTCAGTTTGATGAAGGGACTGATGATTTTGTTGGCCAAGAGAAGCCTGCTGATCGGAGAAGAAGGTATTCAGGCTCTGCAGTCTGTTTGGTTTTGTTTGTTAAACTGTAGATTTACTTTGTTGCTGTGCATATTGTTGCTGTTGGGTGTCTGAGCATCATGAATGCATTTATATCTGTCTCCTTACTCTCCGCGTCCCATTTCCTAGAGAGGGAAAGATGTACTGGGTTTAGCAGCCCTACATTTTTCTATATTGTAAATCAGAATGGGCCCTGCCTCACATTTACCCACGATGAATAAAGGTCTCCTGATTTAGAGTAAGTGGAGCTGACTGAATTGAACAAATGAATGTTTTGCGAGGAACACTTTTTCATTCTGATGTGTGCCTAACAGTGTATATTCATGTACTCTCTATATCTCTATATATAATCATCTTTCTTCATACCTTAGAGAAATAATCCACCATCAGAAAAAGAAAGACGATCCATTATAATACCTTAAAGTAGTAGATTATTTGTGGCAATCTGAATTTGGTAATTTGCAGTTCTTAAAGATGCTAAGCCATGCCTTACATAGTTTTTTGGTTGTTTTTTTATACATTTATTTATTTATTTTTGGCTGCGTTGGGTCTTTGTTGTTGCATGTGGGCTTTCTGTAGCTGTGGTGAGCTGGGGCAACTCTTTGTTGCGGTGCACGGGCTTCTCACTGCAGTGGCTTCTTGTTTCAGAGCACAGGCTCTAGGCGCGCGGGCTTCAGTAATTGTGGCACACGGGCTCAGTAGTTGTGGCCTGCGGGCTCTAGAGTGCGGGCTCAGTAGTTGTGGCACATGGGCTTAGTTGCTCCGCGGCATGTGGGATCTTCCCTGACCAGGGCTCGAACCCGTGTCCCCTGCATTGGCAGGCAGATTCTTAACCACCGTGCCACCAGGGCAGTCCTAGGCAGCTTTTTAATGCAGTCATTTTATGCACATAAACCCCCTCCCTACTTTTTCAGCTTCTTCCTCACCACCTTCTAATTTTTGATGACAGCTCGAATCATTAAAAATCAATCTATAATATAGCATTCTGATATAGTTGCATGGCATCATTTCAAAGAAGACTGATTTAAAGAAGACTAAAATTAAATATTTTGGGTCAATATTTTTTGGTTTGTTTTTTGTTTTTTTAACAAATTTAATGCCTTTTCTATCTTATTTATTTATTTATTTATTTATTTTTGGCTGCATTGGGTCTTCATTGCTGCACATGGGCTTTCTCTAGTTGCGGCGAGCGGGGGCTACTCTTTGTTGCGGTGTGCGGGCTTCTCATTGCGGTGGCTTCTCTTGTTGCAGAGCCCAGGCTCTAGGCGCACAGGCTTCAGTAGTTGTGCCATGTGGGCTCAGTAGTTGTGGCTTGTGGGCTCTAGAGCGCAGGCTCAGTAGTTGTGGCTCAGGGGCTTAGCTGCTCCGCAGCATGTGCGATCTTCCCAGACCAGGGATGGAACCTGTGTCCCCTGCATTGGCAGGCGGATTCTTAACCACTGGGCCACCAGGGAAGTCCCAGGGCAATATTTAATAAGTTAAACTCCAAGTACACATTCTACTTTATTCAATGTCATAGATATAAATATCACTTTAAATTAGTAATTCAAATAATCTTCCGAAGTCACTATAACCCCTGAACTTCCTTTGTTAACTGCTGACCATCTTTTCCAGTCTTCCTGTACAAATTAAAAATCTAACACCCAGAAGGAGCTAACTCAGGTTGCTGAGGTTATACATAGAACAAAACCCATGGACTACACAACACACAGAAGACATTCTGTAAGCACATCCTGCTATGAAGTTCAGTTAGTGTTTGTCAGACCATGCTAAATATTTGGTTCCCCTCCCCAGCTATCACTTTATAGGCTTGAAGGAGAGAAAGAACAGAAACTTTATGTAAATAAAGACAGCTTTCTATTATAAAATAACTGTGGGGCTTCCCTCGTGGCGCAGTGTTTGAGAATCCACCTGCCAGTGCAGGGGGCACGGGTTCGAGCCCTGGTCCGGGAAGATCCCACATGCCGTGGAGCAACTAAGCCTGTGAATCACAACTACTGAGCCTGTGCTCTAGAGTCCGCGTGCCACAACTAGTGAAGCCCGCACGCCTAGAGCCCGTGCTCGTCAACTAGAGAAGCCACCACAATGACAAGCCTGCACACCTCAACAAAGACTGGCCCCCGCTCACTGCAACTAGAGAAAGCCCACGTGCAGCAATGAAGACCCAATGCAGCCAAAAATAAATAAATAAAATGAATAAATTTATTTAAAAAAAAAAAAAGAATCCACCTGCCAATGCAGGGGACACGGGTTCGAGCCCTGGTCCGGGAAGATCCCACATGCTGTGGAGCAGCTAAGCCTGTGCGCCACAGCTGCTGAGCCCGTGTGCCACAACTACTGAAGCCCGTGCGCCTAGAGCCCGTGCTCTGTAACAAAGAGAAACCACCATAATGAGAAGCCTGCTCACCGCAAGGAAGAGTAGCCCCCGCTCGCCACAGCTAGAGAAAGCCTGCATGCAGCAATGAAGACCCAAAGCAGCTAAAAATAAGTAAATAAATAAATAATTTTTTTTAAAAGCTGCCTAAAGGACTCTAGAATAAGGGGAAGCTATGGTGATATACCAAGTTGTTCACCTGCTCTGACTTGGGAGAGCCTGAGACATTCCAGGCCTGGACTGATTCCGTCAGTTAGAGATGGAGAGGTGCGAGTCCAAAGCACTGGCTTTGGAGTCACGCTGGCCTGCACTGTGCATCTGACTAAACTTTCATAGCCCCATCAGTCTGCTTCCCTATTTGTGAAATGCTGGAAGTGAAGCCTGCTTAAATGGCTTTCTTGAGGGATAGAAATGTGTGAACAATATATAGTAGATGCACAGCGAATATTCTTTCCCTTCCCTTCCGTTCTCTTTAGTACATTCCTCTTATAAAATTCCATACTTTGGTGAATCATTCCCTCTTGACTGTACTTTAATCCATCATCCTGTTTACCTGACATGTCGTTGAGGTTGAGGGAATGCCGGGTGGGGAGAAGAGGGCAAGGCACTGAGGGTAGTTCTGTAGCCTTTGTTTACAAATACTTGGGGACCTGCTAGAGGAAAACTGTATGATTTGAGATCACCTTATCTAATTTTAATGCAGTATTTTCAGTTAGTTTAATTTAGTAGAAAAAAGTAATTTGATCCAGAAAAGAATTCAAAATTATTTTAAAAACAAACCTTCCAGTTTATAAACTAGTGTTTAGTATGCCAGTAAATTTATTCAAGTAAGAACGTGAATTGATACACATTCTTGTTGTATGTGCTTATGTTGCTGTGCTTCCCATAAAACAGTTGATTAAAACATACAAGGAAAAGTTACCTGTTAACTCTCTGACATTAATTTCAAGTTAATTAAATAGCTATGTAAAGAAAGTTAAACATTATTTTAAAATTACAGAATGATCGCTTTGTAAGTGGGAATGTTTTGATTTTTCTGTACAATCTTTTTTTTTTTTTTTTGCGGTACGCGGGCCTCTCACTGTTGTGGCCTCTCCCGTTGCGGAGCACAGGCTCTGGACGCGCAGGCTCAGCGGCCATGGCTCACGGGCCCAGCCGCTCCGCGGCATGTGGGATCTTCCCAGACCGGGGCACGAACCCGTGTTTCCTGCATCGGCAGGCGGACTTCCAACCACTGCGCCACCAGGGGAGCCCCTGTGCAATCTTTTATAATTATAATTTATAATTAAGTAGGCAGTGTTTTTTACCTGTAAACTAAGACAACTGTTGACTTTAACAACTTCTAACTTAGCATATTTTAATAGCTTTCCACAATGTCAGGTTTTCTAAAACCTTAATATGAAATGGATCAAATAAAAATTGTGGCAAATTAAGCTGATCTTTTCAATTAGGTATTTTGGTAGTTAAATTGTAACTTCTTTGTTGTATTATGATGCAAAAATTCAGGTGAACTTGTTCCTGTTTTTAGTTATCAGTCCTAAAGACGTGGCAATTTAGTTAAAATGTCTGTTGTGGGGCAACAGAATTATTTTTAATTTTTACGTTGAATATTTCATATAAAATTTTCTTCTCATAAACAATTTTTGTTGACTGTGTATAAAATATTCATTAAAATAATTTTTTTCTTTTTCAGTTTTAGGAAAAATATATTCAAGGGGAAGAGGCTTAATATTTTTGAGCTTAAGGCAGTTACTGAAGAGGCACCTGAAACAGGTTTGTTAAGAAAATAACACTATTTCTCAGGTGTAGAAACATTCCATCTTTGAAAAATGTCCTTCATGTTTTGATTGCATAATAATCAGGTATTTTAATATTCCATCCTGTCATTGACCTGGATCTTATTGACGTAGTTGTTGACATTGTTAGTGTTGGTCAGATTTCTCCCTTGAAATGCTGCAGCCCATGATGCAATGGGAGGTAAGTACCATCAACCGCATGAATCCAGATCTATAGATTGGCTGCTAATTTGGGTTAGAATGTTAATGATCACCTACTATTTGCAACACACCTTTGTACTATTACGTAAAGATAAATTGTGGTGTCTGCCCTTAGGCAGCTTACTATCTAGAAGAGGAGATAGCACTTATAGATGCTAATTTATTGAAGTGATTTAGAGATTATTTAGGAGATGGTAAGGAGAGCATTCAGGGAATATATTTAGCAGACTTGTAGTGTTTTTTTCTTAACACACAGTTAGTGTTTGTTCTCTGTTCTTCCCCCTTTCTCCTTTCGACAAGAAGTCAGATCCTTCACAGTCACCATTTTAAGCCTAATTAAAAGAAATAAGTGTCCTTTTGCTTGACATTAAATTTGTTTTACTGATAACTTAAATGAAGAAACTCCATACAAACGGTCTTAGCTTATAAGTGACTTTCATTTCTAAGGATTATCAGTTAACCTTTTGGACCTTGGTAGAAATAATTTTATTTTTGATATTTAAGTTTCTAGGCCATCTTCCAGTGGCTCATTTAATCTTCCAGTTACTTATAAAAACATCTGATTTTCCCACTATTCAATAAACTCCTTGATATTAGGGGCTGGGTCTCATTGATTTTTGTACACCCAATAGCCCCTAGCCAAGTGGCTTACAAATAATAGGAATCCGTTATCTTAAATCTTAAATCCTTTTTTAAACAATTGAGCTATAAAATAAATATCCATGGAGGAAAGGCATTAATTCAGTCACTGTTCATTTAAGCTGAAGATGAAGCTAAGAGAACAACCCCCCCCTTCTTGTACTCTGACAACTGCATTCTGTCCTCTATGATTGAGGAAAAGGAAATGCAAAATGCACAGGCATGGAGAATGGATCACCTCTCCCCTGTTGAAGTGGCAACTCTTTTTTGGGGGGCGGGGCCCACCGCCCAGCTTGCGGGGATCTTAGTTCCCGGACCAGGATTGAACCTTGGCCACTGCCGTGAATCTTAACCACTGGACCACCAGGGAATTCCTGAAGTGGCAACTCTTAAGCTTGCCCCAGAAAGGGAATTTTTTGTCAGGGCAGCTGCTATGGTCCACCTAATGAACAGCCAGAAGAGGTACTTGGGTTCTTGAAGGAGCCAGCTTACTTTTCTAAAAAAATTTATTTATTTATTTATTTTTGGCTGCTTTGGGTCTTTGTTTCTGCGCGTGGGTTTCTCTAGTTGCAGCAAGTGGTGGCTACTTTTCATTGTGGTGCACAGGCTTCTCACTGCAGTGGCTTCTCTTGTTGCGGAGCACAGGTTCTAGGTGTGCGTGCTTAAGTAGTTGTGGCATGTGGCCTCAGCAGTTGTGGCTCACAAGCTCTAGAGTGCAGGCTCAGTAGCTGTGGCACATGGGTTTAGTTGCTCCACGGCATGTGGGATCTTCCTGGACTAGGGCTTGAACCCATGTCCCCTGCATTGGCCGGCAGATTCTTAACCACTAGTGCCACCAGGGAAGCCCCCAGCTTGCTTTTTTTAAGCAGAAATCTTATTCCTAAAACTGAAATTAGCTGGCAAGGAGGTACTGAAGTTATATGTATTTTATAAAACAATATAAAATGATTATGTTCTAATAAGGAAAATAATGCACAGGTTTATATAAATTTACTCTATTGAAGGTACTGTTTTAATAAATATACTTGCATGAATCTGAAGACTGTCCTTTGTTTCCAAATACAAGAATAGAAACAATGTGCAAACTTAAATTTAGTGTTTTTTCACTGTTGTTTCCCTACTGTGTAAAATAATGCCTGACATGTAGCTGGCATTCAGTAATTATTTATTGACTGAATGAATGAGTTCTTCCATCTCATGAGTCCCACATTTCGCTCCCCCCTAAATTCTTACCACTGCTGCAAAGGGTATTGTCTTAGATCCGACTGCTTATTCTGGAGTAAACAACAGCGGAGAGGCAGTTTAGCTTAACGGAAAGAGTTTTGGTATTGTGTAGATCTTGATTATTCAAATTCAGATTCTGGTATACTAACCTGTCTTAGTCTCCCTTTTCCCACCTATACGTACATCTCAAGGATTAAATGAGGTAATATAATTAGTGTCAGGTACAGTGTCTGGAAAGAGTTGCAGCT
Organism: Hyperoodon ampullatus; assembly: GCF_949752795.1. NCBI lineage: Eukaryota > Metazoa > Chordata > Mammalia > Artiodactyla > Ziphiidae > Hyperoodon > Hyperoodon ampullatus. The sequence goes on from NC_136929.1 coordinate 63,292,609, forward strand.
CTTAATAAAAATGACGATGGTGATGATGATCATGGAAAAGACATAAGTTGATCATTGCCCACTGAATAAATTTAAAAGTTGTAACCATGATAATTAAGTTATTTTGTTATGATTACTTTAAATGTGGCTAATTAGCCTAACTGCTGGGATTTTTTCTCTGTATCAGATGTTCAAGACCAACATACTTCATAACCAGCAGTCAGTGAGTGGTCAGGCATGGTCATACATGAACTTCCATGTACAGGTCTTTGTTTCGACATGTTTTCTTTTGGGTAAATACCTAGGAGTAAAATGGTTGTATGATAACTATATTCTTTCTTTCCTTCTCTCTCTCTCTCTCTCCCCCTCCCTTCCTTTCTCTCTCTCTCTCTCTCTCTCTCTCTCGTCTTCGTTGCTGCGTGCAGGCTTTCTCTAGTTGTGGCGAGCAGAGGCCACTCTCGATTGTGGTGCATGGGCTTCTCACTGCAGTGGCTTCTCTTGTTGTGGAGCACAGGCTCTAGGCATGCGGGCTTCAGTAGTTGTGGCACATGGGCTTCGTTGCTCCGTGGCATGTGGGATCTTCCCGGACCAGGGATCAAACCCGTGTCCCCTGCATTGGCAGGCGGATTCTTAACTACTGTGCCACCAGAGAAGCCCTGATGATAACATTTTAAAAAAGAAAGATATTTACATGGACTTGTGCGTAATTTGGATGTTTTTATTCTACAGAGGCAGTACCTTCTCTTTGGGATGTAGAATTTGCTAAGCAGTTAGCGGCAGTCAATGAACAACCCTTTCAGAATGGTTTTGAAGAGATGATCCAGTTGACAAAAGAGGGGAAATTGTGGGCGTTCCCAATTAACAATGAAGCAGGTAAGTCTTAATGCCATAGGTTTATAAAACTCAGTGATTGAGATTAAATGTAGCAGATGTTCAGTTGTAGGTTTTGGATATTTACCTGAATTTCAAAACTTTGTATAAACATCTTTGTGATGTCCTAAAAGAAATCTGACAGTGTTTTTTTAAAAAGGATGCTACGATTTCACTGAATTCTAGTTGTTGGATAAGGAAAATAAAGAAGTAAAATTATATGGCAGAAATGCACCATGAATTTCTGTGACTTAGAAGTGTTAAGAACTGCAAATGATGACAGTTTTCTACTTGCTAAAAGCAGGAGATTACCTGGTAAATCTTCTAATACATTAAATACTGGGTATGAGATCATCCTTCAGTTTGGGGGAACATTACAACCTTCAAGTTTTATGCTGGTATCTTTTATTTAAAACTGTTGCATTAATGAGGCACAAGTTTCTTGTATTCAAAGCCACCCAAAACAAATATGTTAGGAGGCTTTGAAATTCTTTGGCTGCATACCTAGATGCTTTGAGCCAGTAATAAAACATTATCTACTTTCCTGGAGATTTTTCTAGAGGTGTTACATCTTCCTCATTCAAAAGGAAAACAGTATTGCTATGCTGTTTATTTTTTATGGCACCCATGATGTCATCAGCTAAACATTTCATTGAATTTTTATTGATGTATTTTCAGTTAGAAGGGATTCATTTACTTTTATGGTAAGATTAAATAGAAATTGCAAACACCTCAGGAAGTCTTAGGAAAATGTAGTCTGTATTTTAACCTTTGTAGTATTATGCTGCACTGTAATATTTTCATTTTTGATAACCTTTCATTTGTTTGGATTAATAAGTGGAGTGGTAGCTTAAATAGTCTTATATTTTCATAAAGTAATCTTTTGTATAGGAAAACTTTAGGGACTTACAAATCCTTTAGCAAATTCTTAATATTTTGTATATTTGTATGATATATTCAGTAATAGAGAAATTTGCATTTCATCTATTAAATAATGTGTATTTTTTAAAGTATACTTTAAATATTTTTTAAAGTATTATGGCTTCTACATTCTAGAAGGTATCAGGATAAGGTAAAAAAAAAAAACCCCAAAACCAAGGACATTTATTTGTGTAAGCCTGAGTTCAGATTCCAGCTATGTCAGTTATTAGCCATTTGCCTTTGAGGAAATTATTTAACCTCCCGAGCCTTAGTTTTCTCATCTGTAAAATTAAAGATACCTCACTGGAAGAATGTAAGAATTAAATAAGATATTGAGTTGCTCAGCACAGTTCTTGGCATATAATACATAGGAATAAATGTTAGTTCTTTTCCCCTCCTGTATGATGATAGAATTTTAAAAGTAGCAAAAAAAAAAAAAACTAACAAAATACAATCTATGATATTAAGGAAGACTTTGTTCCATATTTGGTGAAAGTTGGGTGTTCCAGGTCCTCATGGTTCATGATATGGTTTTAAAACCCAGTATTGAGGTAGAATATGTGACTTTACTTAGGAGAGACAGTGAGTGTGGTGGTTAGAGATCAAGTTCCTGAGTGAGTCTTCATCTCTCCAAGCCTCACTTCCTCCATCTTATAAAATGATGGGAATAATAATAGGATTATTTTATGGGATTCTTCTGAGAAACAACTCATTATACAAGTAAAGCATTGTCACCATCATCATCCCTGTTTCTACAACAACGATATTGTGAGGGGATTTGCTATTATAACTATTCTCTCTTCTATACTATAACATCTTTAAATCTTAAAATATTCATGAGGATACTGTGTATTTTCTAGGAACCACCAAACAGGATAATAGAAAAGCATGAATTGGCAGTACGTTGTCATCAGCAGAAAAACATTTAAGTTCATCAGAATCTTGAGTGTCCAGACTCCAAAGGAATTTATCTTAGACTTGACCTCGTTTCTGAGAAAGTGTAATTTCTGAAAAAGGAAAAAAACATGTTTTCTGGTCAGGTTGGGGAGATAAATGTGACAAGTGTCCATATACACTGTACATATTATTGATGCTTTGGGGTCGGAAAGGGAGGTATCTCATTTCCAGCTCCTGAAGGCAATTGTTATCTGAACGAAAAACAGGAAGGGAACTGTGGAAACGTTCTCACTTTGATCACTCCCCTCAGTACACACAGGATCTTCTGAATACTTTAAGCGGACCGGCCTTAGAACCTGGAGCCTCAGCCGTTCAGTAACATTCTTTTATATTTCTTATACTTAAATTTTAAGAGTAGTAAAACATCATGCTCTCTCTCCTGATAATTAACTTCATGAAGATTTACTTTGACGTTTTTGGGAAAAGATGTTTTGTTGTGTATTTAGGGACTCACCATGTCAGTTTGGGAACATAATACCAAAAATGATAAAATGCATGTCTTGTGTTTAAAATTTACTTCCCAGTGTTGCATTTTTCTGTTATATAAAAAATTGCAGTTGTTTGTTTTGCCACTTAAAATGTAAAAATTGTTTTTCCAATTTGAAGTAGCTTTTTGTCAGTTTTTAAAACCTGGTTTGTCCCTTCTGTGTGCTTTGCGAGCCTAGAGATTTATAAAAGCTGTTAGATGGAATTACTCCCAGTTAGATTTTGTAGTATTTGTTATATATTGGATTGATAATAAGATCACTTCTATTTTAGCTTTGGCTTTATCTAAATTTAATCTCATTTTTACCACTACCCAGTTAACAGAGTCTTGCTCTTGAACATCCATTAGCCATGTACATGCCACCAAATTACAGGTGTTTTTGAAATACCCTCCAAGAGTAATTCTCAGTTTAGAGGCTTCAGTGGGCAAAAAAGCTCAGTCATGGATGTCAGTCACACTTTTGTTTTTATTCTTCAGTTGGTTTAAACTTGTTCACTTGTAATGTGCCATCCTTTGCTAGGGTATCTGGAATGTGTGCTGTAATATGAGCTAACAAGAATAGTGAGAAAAGTTCAGAAAAGAGGGTTCTGTTGTCATGTGGGAGGGTATAGTGTGGAGAAAATTGGGGCAAATATAAAGATGATTAAGTATGTGTTGTCTGAAACAATCTGTTGGTTGTTTGAGATGGTGGCCTTTGAACAAGAGCCTCAGAATACTAACAGGAAAAGAAATAATAGTTTTGACAAAATAGAAGTAGAAGCAAGTCAAAGTGAAAGTGACTGAATTTACTTCAGTGCTGTAATACACTCTTGTCAAAAATAATTGGTCAGGGCTTCCCTGGTGGCGCATTGGTTGAGAGTCCACCTGCTGATGCAGGGGACACGGGTTCATGCCCCGGTCTGGGAGTATCCCACATGCCGCGGAGCGGCTGGGCCCGTGAGCCATGGCCGCTGAGCCTCCGCGTCCGGAGCCTGTGCTCCACAACAGGAGAGGCCACAACAGTGGGAGACCTGCATACCACAAAAAAAAAAAAAAAAAAAAAAAGATTTCTCTTGCAAAATTTTCTGTCTTAAGTCTTATATTTTAAGTACATCTAAGGATATTAATAATTAACAACAACAACAAGATCTCAATCCAGAAATCACCCTTGGATTTTTGAGAGCACTTATCACGTTGATTTATTAAGTTTCCAGTGCTACGACCTTATTTTTTAGCCCTAACATACTCTTTCAAATATATTGAACATGTAAACCTGCCTTGTTTTTCACATTAGCCATATTGGGTTTTTTTTTTTTTTTTAAAGAATAATTGTCACAGGAAACTGTTAGCAGTGTTTGACGATATGGAAAAGACCTTTAGCAAAGCGAGGCTTTTATTTTTCATTTTTTACCTCTCTGGATTGCATTTCTCCCATTCCTATCCCCAGGTGCATATGCCTTAAAAACAAAAGGAAAAAAAGTGAAGGAGTAACAACATGCTTGCTTGGTGGTATAAACTATTGAGAACCATAGAGAATTCTGAATGGGATTCAGAGAAAGATTTTTTTAAACAATAATTTGTCTTATTTTTTAAAAATACATATGCATTTAGGGAAAGGACTAGAAGGATATACACCTTAGAAGTGATTAGTCTTGGAAGTGATTAGCCCGGGAAAATGTGAGTAGAAACTTTGGGGGGTTATAGGATAGAGAAAACTTCCATTTTAAAAATTCCTGCACAGCTTTTTCCCTGTATTTCATTGAATATGACTACTTTCGTCTTTCACCGTTTTAAATATCTCTGAAATCGTGATGCATCTGGTTATGCTAGTCAGGCATCAGTGAAGGAGCAGTTGTCATTGCCTGTTGTGGATATGCATCCAGATTTGCATTAGGGGCGTCAGAGAGGCCATAGTGGAACACTCTTAAGAAACGCTGCATCGCAAATGTTCTTAATAGAAGTTGGAAAGCACGGCCACTGACAACTCCGAGTTGAAAAGCCAGTTCAGAAGAGTTGGATTCTGAATGTGAAGTTTTAGGAATACCTCAGCCGACCATGTCAATCAGTTTTTGCTACATAACAAACCACCCCAAACTTACTAAAACAACAGCTAAGTTGTAACTGCTCATGAGCTTATGGGTTTTCTGGTTGGTTTTGGCAGGTTGGCTGGGGGTGGGTTGTTCTAGAGTAGCTTCTCTCAAATGTCTAGTTGGTGCTGGCTGGTTGGTGTCTAGTTGGTTGTCAGAGAAGGCGATAAGAGGGTTATATGTCATTCATCATCTCACAGGCTAGCCTGGGCTGTTCACCTGGCTATAGAAGAGTTCCTACACAAGGAAGAGCAGCGATTGACGTGCAAGTGCTTTTCAGGCCTTTGTTTGCATTGTGTTTGGTAATGTCCCATTGACCAAAGCAGGTCACCTGGCCAACCTCAAATTTAAGGGTTGGAGAAACAGGCTGTATCTACCTCTTTATGGGAAGAATGGCAAAGGCACATTGCAAAGGGGCATGTATACAAGCATAGGAGTGGTATGTGGCCATTTGGCAGTCTAACGCCTTAATTTATTTCTTGTGTGTTTTAGTTTTTATAAAAATGATGAATAGATCTTTAAATGTCCAAATAAAATTTAAAAAATCTCTTCCAATAAGTGTAAGATAATTGTAAGTGATTAGAGAGCATTTTTAAACTTCTTATTTTGAGGTAATTGTGGGCTCACGTGAAGCTGTAAGAAATGATAAATATCTCACATACCCTTTACCCATCTTCCCTCAGTAGTTACCGCCCACGTAACCACAGCACAGCATCACAGGCAGGCAGCCGGCAGCCGTATCTTTCAGCCATGTTCAGATGTCACCAGTTCTACATGTACTCCTTTGTGTGAGTGTGTTTGTGTGCTTAGTTCTGTGCAGTTTTGTCACATATGTAGATTCCTGTAATCACGACCACAGTCAGGGTACAGAACAGTTCTGTCGCCTCAAGGATCTCTCTTACACTCTTTCATAACGACATCCACTCACCTCCCACCGCCGTCCTTTCTTAGTCCCTGATCCTTGGCAATCTTACTAAATCCACTTTCCATTTCTATAATTTTGTCATTTCAAGAAAGACGTACAAATGGAATCACACAGTATGTAACCTTTGGGGATTGGCTTTTTTTCTTCCCACTCAGCATGATTAATTCTCTGGAGATGTATCCAAGTTGCTATGTGTGTCAATAGGGGTTTTTTGCTGCTGTTGTTTTTATTGCTGAGTAATATTCCATGGTTTGAATGTGCCTTATAGTTTGTTTAACCATTCCCCTGATAAAAGACATCTAGGCTGTTACCAGTTTTTGGCTATTACAATAAAGGTGCTGTAAATATTCATGTACAGGTTTCTGTATGAATACAAATTTCCATTCCCCTGGGATAAATACTCAGGAATGCAGTTGCTGGGTAGTATGGTAGTTACATGTTTAGTTTTTAAAGAAACTTCCAAGTTGTTTTCCAGAATGGCTATGCCATTTTATATTTCCACCAGCATTATATGAATGATCTAGTTTCTCCTTCTCACCAGCATTTGATGTTATTATTTTTTCTTTTAGATGTGTTCATATTCTGATTGGTGTTTATTAATATTTCATTGTGTTTTTCATCTGCATTTCCCTAATGGCTAATGAGGTTGAACATCTTTTTCATGTGTGTGTTTGCTATCTGTATCTCTTCTTGAAATGTGAAATGTCTCTTGTTTTTTGCCCATTTTCTAGTTGGATTATGTTTTCTTCTGTTGAGTTTTGAGTTTTTAAATATATTCTGAATACTTCATTGAATATATGGTTTGCAAATATTTTCTTCCAGTCTATAACTTGTCTTTGTATCCTTTTAACAGATTCTTTCACAGACCAAAAGTCTTCAATTTTGATGGGGTCCAGTTTTTCCTTTTATGGATTGTGCTGTTGGTGTCAAGTGCTTTGCCAGCTCTAGAACCAGAAGATTTTCCTCTGTTTTTTTTTTTTTCTGTTCGATATATAGTTTAGACCATGATCCATTCTTTGTTAATTTGTATGAGGTTGAGGTTCTTTTTCAATTCTTCTGGCACCATTTATTGAAAAGGCTGTCCTTTCTCCATTGAATTGTCTATGCCTCTTTGTAAAAAGTTGGGCATATTCATGTGGATCTGTGTTAGTCTGCTAAGACTTCTATAACAAAATATCACAGACGAGGTACCTTAAACAACAGACTTTACTTTCTCAAAGTCTGCAGGCTGGAAGTCCAAGATCCATGTGTTGGCAGAGTCCATAACAGGCTCTATTTCTGGGTCCTCGATTTTTGTTCCATCAACCTCTGAGTCTTACCACCTGCCAATACCATACTCTATTTTTAAAAAAAATTTTTATTGGCATATAGTTGATTTACAATGTTGTGTTAGTTTCAGGTGTACAGCAAAGTGAGTCAGTTATACATATATCTACTATTTTTTAGATTTTTTTTTCCATGTAGGTCATTACATAGTATTGAGTTCCCTGTGAATACCATACTCTTTTGATTACAGGCATACCTCAGATATTGCAGGTGTGTTTCCAGACCATTGCAATAAAGCAAAGATTGTAATAAAGCAAGTCACATGCATCTTTTGGTCTCCCAGTGCATATAAAAATTATGTTTACACTACACTATATTCTATTAAGTGTGCAATAACTTATGTCTAAAAAAAGTACAGTACATACCTTAATTAAAAAATACTTTATTGCTAAAAAATGCTTACCATCATCTGAGCCTTCAGCAAAGATCACCAATCACAGGTCAGCATAACAAATATAATAATAATGAAAAAAGTTTGAAACATTGTGAGAATTACCAAAATGTAATAGAGACATGGAAGTAAGCAAATGCCATTGGAAAAAATGGTGTAGATATACTTGCTTGGCAAAGGGTTGCCACAAACCTTTAATTTGTACAAAAAAAAAAAAAAGGCAATATCTGTGAAGCACAATAAAGCAGAGCACGATGAAACGAGGCATGCCTGTACTGTAGCTGTATAGTCAGCCCTAGCATTATTCCTCCTACTCTTCTCTTCTCTTTCAAGATTGTTTTAACTCTTCTAGGACTTAAGCCTTTCCATATAAATTTTAGAATAAGCTTGTCTGTGGCAAAACTTTGCTGGCATTTTGGTAGAAAGTACATTAAACCTGTAGATCAGTTTGGAGAGGAATGACATCTTTACTATGTTGAGTCTTCCAATTTAAATAGTGATTTTTATTTTTATGATCTTATATCCTGTAACCTTACTGAACTCACTAATTAGTTCTAGGAGTTTTTTTGTAGATTCCTTGGAATTTTCTATGTAGACAATCATGTCGTCTACAAATAGTTTTATGTCTTCCTTTCCCATCTACGTGACTTTTCTCTCTGCCTCCCTCATCAGTGGCTGGAACTTTCAGTACTACATTGAGTAAGAGTAGTGAGAGCTGATCTCCTTGCCTTGTTCAGGAACTTCGGGGAGAAGCCTTCAGTCTTTCACTATGATATTAGCTGTAGGTTTACCATGTTGATGTAGTTCTTCTCTTTTCCTAATTTGCTGAGACTATTTATCAAAGTGAGTGTTGGGTCATACGATTTTTCTTTAACCTGTTGATATGGTAGATTACCTTGATTTTCAGATGTTGAACCAGCCTTGCAGTAAAATCCTACTTGAGTAGATGTAGTTCTTCTCTTTTCCTAATTTGCTGAGACTATTTATCAAAGTGAGTGTTGGGTCATACGATTTTTCTTCTTTAACCTGTTGATATGGTAGATTACCTTGATTTTCAGATGTTGAACCAGCCTTGCAGTAAAATCCTACTTGAGTAAATCCCACTTGATCTTGGTATATAAATCTTTTTATACATTGTTGGATTTGTCTGCTAATTTGGTTTAAAGGTTTTTCCTCTAAGTTTATTAGAGATATTGTTTTGTAGTTCTCTCTCTCTCTTGCTCCTGTTTTTGGTTGTTGTTTTGTCTTTGTTTTTTTAACAAGGTAATGCTGGTCTCATAAAATGTGTTAGGAAGTATCCTGTCTTCTAGCTTCTGGAAGAGATTGTGTAAAATTGGTGGTAGTTTTTCTTTAAATGTTTGAGAGCTTTTAAATTACATATTTCTTTTCTTTAATAGTTATAAGATTATTCAGGTTATCTTTTATTTTGGTTGAGTTTTGGTAGTTCAATGGATTTTTTTTAAGTTGTCCATTTTTTTCAAGTTGTTGAATTTGTGAGTGTAAGGTTGTTTGGAGTATTCCTTTATTACCCCTTTAATGATTTCAGGATTTATAATGATAACCCCCTTTTCATTGCTGACATTGTTGGTGTGTGCCTTCTCTTTTTTCTTTATCAGACTTGCTAGAAATGTATCAATTTTTGTTTTTTTGTTTTGTGTGTATGTGTGCGTGTGAAGAACCAGGTATTGGTTTCATTGATTTTTCTCTATTTTCTTGTTTTCAATTTTATTGATTTCTGATGTTATCTTTATTATTTCCTTCCTTTTGTTTGCTTTGGGGTTATTTTGCTCTTCTTTTACCAGGTTCTTAAGGTGGGAGCTTAGATTATTGATTTGAGACTTCTCCTCTTATGCGTGCATTCAGTGCTATATATTTCCCTCTCAGCACTGTTTTAGCTGTGTCCCATAAATTTTGATTTGTTGTATTTTCATTCAATTCTATGTGTTTTTTAAAAATTTCTTTTGAGGGACTTCCCTTGTGTTACAGTGGTTAAGACTCCACACTCCCAATGCAGGGGGCCCAGGTTCAATCCCTGGTCAGGGAACTAGATCCCACATGCATGCCACAGCTAAGGAGCCAGCCTGCCGCAACTAAAGACCCACACATCCAAATAAATAAATATTATTTCTTTTGAGATTTCCTTTATGACCATGAATTACTTACATCAATTTCCAACTGTTTGAAGATTTTCCTATTGTCTTCCTGTTAACCAGTTTCTGTTTTGATTCCTTTATGATCAGAGAACATACTGTATATTATTTCAGTTATTTTAAATACATTGACATTTGTTTTGTGACCCAGGATATGGTTAAACTAGGTGAATGTTCCATGGATACTTGAAAAGAATTTGTATTCTGCAATAGTCTGGTAGAGTGTTCTGTAGATGTCAGTGTGATCCTGTTGGTTGATGTTGTTCAGTTCTTCTATGTCTCTGCTAATTTTCTACTTGGTAGTTCTCGCAGTTGTTGGCAGTGGGGTATTGAAACCAACTGTAATTGTGGATTTTTAAATTTCTACTTTATTTCTATCAACTTTTCTTTCATGTATTTAGAAACTCTTTGGTGCATACATAATTAAGATTGCTTTGTCTTCTTGGTGGGTTAATCCTTTTATTATGTAATGTTCCTCTTTCTCTCTAGTAATTTTCTTTGCTCTGAAGTCTACTTTGATATTCCTATAGCCACTCATGCATTCTTTTTTAAAAAATCAATGTTAGCAAGATATGTCCGCCTCCATCCTTTTACTTTCAACCTACCTATGTTATAGGTAAATATTTGAAGTGAGTTTCTTGTATATAGCATATAGTTGGATCGTGTTTTTCTTTTGATGGTATATTTAGACATTTACATTTAAAGTAATTATTGATTTGTTAGGATTTAAGTCTCATTTTGTTATTTGTTTTCTGTTCATTTTCTCTGTTTCTCACTCCTCTGTCTTTTCTTGGCTTCCTGTGAGCTGCTTGAATATATCTTAGGATTCCATCTTATTTTGCTTTATGTAGTTTTTTTAGTGTAGTTTTTATAGTTTTCTTAGTGGTAGCTTTAGATATTAAAATATCCATTAGTAGTAATTGCTGCTACATTTTGAATATTTGTAATATGCTAAGCATTGTAAAGGAGCTTTATAAGATTTATGTCTATTTAACTTTATAAAACCCCGTGAAGAAGGTGCTGTCTTAATACTCATTTTATGCCTGAGGAAACTGTTGCTCAGTGAAGTTAATTTGCCCAATCACATGGCTGTTAAATTGGTGAGCAAACCTGTTTTACCCCAATGTTCATGCCTTTACTGTAATACTATACTACCTCATTAATGTTAATTTTATAGTGTAGGTTTTACATTCAAAATTGTAACGTATTTTGTCTCATTTCCTAGGTTTTGATGATGATGGTTCAGAATTTCATGAACATATATTTCTGGATAAATACCTGGAGGATTTTCCAAAACAAGGACCAATTCGCCACTTCATGGAGTTGGTGACCTGTGGCCTTTCCAAAAACCCATATCTAAGTGTTAAACAGAAGGTTGAACATATAGAGTGGTTTAGGAATTATTTTAATGAAAAACGGGACATTCTAAAAGAAAGTGGCATACAGTTCAATTGAAGATCATGGAAATTTTCATTTCAAGCTGTTGGAGATTCATATTATCATTAAATAATTTTACTAGAAGTTTTCCTATATTGTGTTCATTATTGCATCTGATTTGAATGGTATAAATGTTAAATTGTTTAGAAGTATATACAGTGGTAACTGAAAAATATTCCTGCATGGAAAAAAGTTAACAGCTTTTATGGATTCAACTAGTAATTCTAAACAAAAAGAGTATCTTAGAATTACTAATAAGTTTAAGACAACTTCCTGTAACCTTCTTCTTTTCATTCAGTGACCATACTTCTTTAAAATATAAGTCGCCATACATGTGATGTCATCAGAGGACTATAACAGTTGAGAGGATTTACAGACAAATTTATATGCATAGACTATATTTACATATACATGTAGTTTCTATATTTGCATATATACATATTTATATTTTCACACTAAATTAACTACCCTTACCTAAGTCTGGGTCACTATAGTAAAGTAACCTTATAGAAATAAAGGGCTTATACTAATCACTTCTAGAATTTTAGATCATCATGCCAAAATCAGAACTAATTTCCTTTTTTTTTTTAATTTTAATTTTAATTAATTTATTTATTTTATTTGTTTGGTATTTTTGGCTGCATTGGGTCTTCGTTGCTGTGCCCGGGCTTTCTCTATTTGTGGCGAGTGGGGGCTACTCTTCGTTGTGATGCGCGGGCTTCTCATTGCGGTGACTTCTCTTGTTGCGGAGCACGGGCTCTAGGTGTGCAGGCTTCAGTAGTTGTGGTGCACAGGCTCAGTAGTTGTGGCACACGGGCTTAGTTGCTCTGCAGCATGTGGGATCTTCCTGGACCAGGGCTTGAACGCGTGTCCCCTGCATTGGCAGGTGGATTCTTAACTGCTGCGCCACCAGGGAAGCCCAGAACTAATTTCTATTATGGTGTATAGCAACGTGATTCAGATTCATACAACTGAAAGGACTGAGGATTCTTTTAAAAAAAACAAAAACAACCTCAGATTAAGAATTTAGTTTACAGTGGCCTCAGGCTAGTAGTGTTCAGGCTCTGGCACAAGCAAACAAAAATTGTATGTGAGGGAACTCACCATAAACCCAGTCTTCAAATTACAAAACACATAAGGAAAGAAAGCACCATGAATGTACACCAGCAGAAACAATAGACAACAGAATCAGACTCACAGAGCCTTTAAATATTGGGCTTATCATATTCAGAATCTAAAAATATGTGTAACTTAGAATGAAGTATAGAGCAGGAGACTATAAAAGTGACCTAACAGATCTGAAAAAAAAAATTAGTGAAGGGGTTTATTTTTTTTAATTTTTATTTATTTATTTTAAAATATTATTTATTGGGCTGTGCCGGGTCTTAATTGTGGCCTGTGGGATCTAGTTCTAGTTTAATTTAACAACAGATTAGACACTGGAAAATAGATCTAAAGAAATTCTCCACATGCAGCAGAGAGAATCAGAGAAAAGAAATATGAAAGAGAGGTAAAGATGAGTATAAGAAAGTAACATTTGTATAATCAGATTTCCAGAAGACAAAAGAAGAAATGGGCCAGAGGCTCTCTTTGGGTAGTTTAAAAGAAAAATGATAATTTAATAACTGTTAAAAAAAAATAGGATCTCTATTTTTAAAATCTTCCCAGAAAGAAAACAATAAACTCAGACCATTTCTCAGGAGAGTTTAAAATATTCAGAAAGCAAATAATCCTACAAATTATTCCAAAGCATAGAAAAAGAAGGAAAAAAATCCAACTCAGTTTCAAGAGATTAGAATAACAAAGATTAATCTCAATCATTACACATTTGAAAGATCCAAAATAGCAAACACAATCCAGCAATAAACAGGAAAGAACAGTTGATAATCTAGTTTATCCCAGGAATGCAAGAGTGGTTTGACAATGGAGAAAAAATATATATGTCACCTCAACGGATATAGAAAAAATAGTTTGATAAAATTCAAGAGTCATTTATAATTTAAAGAAACTAGAAAACTTCAAGTAGAACTTCTTTAACCTGGTAAACGGCATTTACAAAAAACTTACAGCAGACATCTTTCTGGTGAATCATTAAACCATTTCCTTTAAGATGATAAGACCACAATTTATTGTCAGTATTATACTGGAGGCCTAGACTGTGCAGTGTAGCAAGAAGAAGAAATATAAAGCTATTAGAATGGGAAATTCTAATTACCTTACCACCCAAAGATAATCTCCAATGAATCACATCCTCTCTTTGAGTGTAGGCAGAACCTGAGACTTGCTTCTAGCAAGTATCCATAGAATATGGTAAAGATGATGGGTGTAGGCATCCCCTTGATTGGATTATGTTCTGTGGCAAAAGTGACAGAATTAGTCACTCTTATGGTTACATTGTTCTGTAGGACTCTTAGTGACTAGATGAGTACGCTGCTGGCTTTGAAATAGTAAACTGCCATGTGAGGAGGCCTGTGCATCGGCCACGTGTCAAGGGACTGTGGGAGTTACTCGAAGCTGAGAGCAACCCCCAGTTGACAGTCAGCAACAAAATGGGGACCTCAGTTCTACAGCCTCAAATAACTGAATTCTGCCAGCAACCATGTGATCTTGGAAGAAGGTCCTAAGCTCTAAAAAGGACCACAGCCTGGCTGACACATTAATTGAAGCCTTGTGAGACCCCAAGCAGGGGACCCAGCTAAGTGACCCACAGAAACATGTGGATAATAAGTGTATGTTCTTTTAAGCCACTAAGTTTGATATAATTTATTATGCACAGATAGATACTTAATATAAAAAGGAAGAAACAAACCATCATTAGTAAGAGCCTGTGATTATGTAGAAAACAAAAGAATCTGTAAATTACAATTAATAGGCTAGTTGAGCAAGTTTGCAGTTGCATGTCTATATACCAGCAACAAACAGATAATACAATTTATAAGATACCATTTATAGTATCATTGAAAATTATAAATGAATAAGATCTTTATGAAGAAAACATTTTAAAACTTTAATAAAACAGTAATAAATTTTTTAAAATAAGTAAGCAAATGGATAAGTTCATGGGTAAGCTATTTATCTATATAGATTTAATGCAGTTTCATTCAAAATCCCAACAAGGTTTTTCACAGAACTTCACACATTTAAGCTAAACTTATAGAGGGAAGCAAATAACTAAGAAGAGTCAAAATACTCTTGAAAAAGAAGACAAGGTCAGGTAAGAAACTTGCCTTAACTTTTAAGCTATCAGGACTTTCCCTGGTGGTCCAGTGGTTAAGAATCCTCCTTCCAATGCAGGGGATGCGGGTTCGATCCCTAGTCGGGGAACTAAGATTGCACACGCCATGGGGCAACTAAGCCCTTGCGCGGCAACTACTGAGCCTGCACTCTAGAGCCCATGCTTCACAACTACTGAGCCTGCACACTCTGGAGCCCACACACCACAACTAGAGAGAAGCCCGCACGCTGTAACGAAGGTACCCGCGTGCCGCAACTAAGACCCGACGTGGCCAAATAAGTATTTAAAAAAAAGACTTATTATAAAGTTGTGATAATTAGACAGCAGGATATTACACACAGAGATAGTTAAATAGACTGATGGAACAGAATAGAGAACACAGAAATAGGCCCATTAGTATATGGAAACTTGATACATGACAAAGTTGGCATTGCAGATCAATGGGAAGAGTGGATATTCAATGAATGGTGTTAGAACAATTGGTTATACACATGAAGGGAAAAAAGTGGATTCTCTACTCATTAAAAAAAATCCAATTCAACTGTATTTGATACTTAAATGAGATAAAATTATAAACATTTAAAGTGAAAATACAAAAGAATATCTTTATGGCTCTGATGTAGGCAAGGATTTAAAATACCAAAGCACAATCTCTAAGAAAAAGATTAATAAATTTGGCTATGTTAAAATTTAGAAATTTTAATCAAAAAAGATACCACCAAGAGTGAAAAGACAAGTGTCCAGCATGGAGAAGATAAATGCTTCAATACAATCACTAAATGAGTAGTATGTAGAGTATACAAAGAACTCCTAAAAATCAAGTAGAAGAAAAACAACACATAAGAATATGGTCAAAATATATAAACAGGCATTTCATAGAAGAAATAATATACGTGGCTAATATATGAAAGAATGTGAGGAAAATGCAAATGAAAACCATATTGAGAAAAACACTAATTCGAAAAGATACATGCACCCCAATGTTCATAGCAGCATTATTTACGATGGCCAAGGTATGGAAGCAACCCAAGTGTCCATCAACAGATGAGTGGATAAAGATGTGGTATATATACACAATGGAATACTACTCAGCCATAAAAAAGAATGAAATTTTGCCATGTGCAGCAACATGGATGGACTTAGAGGGTATTATGCTAAGTGAAATAAGTTAGAGAAAGAAAAATGCTGTAGGATGTCACTTATATGTGGAATCTAAAAAATACAACAAACTAATGAATAAAACAAAACAGCAGCAGACTCAGAGAACATACAGAGAACAAACTAGTGGTTACCAGTGGGGAGCGGGAAGGGGGAGGGGCAACGTAGGGGTGGGGGAAAGGCTATTATGGGATTACATGAAACTGTGTGTGAAACTTTTGAAAAGTTTAAAGCACCACAGAATTTAAAGAACCTTTCAGTTAAAAATGTTTTTAAAAAACCCATATTGAGGGCTTCCCTGGTGGCGCAGTGGTTGAGAGTCCACCTGCCGATGCAGGGGACACGGGTTCGTGCCCCGGTCCGGGAAGATCCCACATGCCACGGAGCGGCTGGGCCCGTGAGCCATGGCCGCTGAGCCTGCGTGTCCGGAGCCTGTGCTCCGCAACGGGAGAGGCCACAGCAGTGAGAGGCCCGCGTACCGCAAAAACAAACAAACAAACAAACAAAAAAAACCCATATTGAGATAACATTTGTGTATTCTTTAGATGGGTGAAAAATCAAAAGATAGGCAATATCACTCATATGTTGAGGTTGATGGGAGTATAAATGGGTAAACACTCGGAATTACATAATTATATATAATATATATTACATACCTATATAATATGTAAATATTAATATATAACATACATGAAACATTTAGTTTCTTTTATTATATGTGAATACATAGTATAAACATCTGTCATGTGTGTGTGTGTATATATATATATTTACATAAACTGTGAACAACGCTTCTGGAGTATATACCTAAAGAAACCCTTGCAGGTAAGTGCTGGGAGGCATTTACAAAAATGTTCAAAGTAGTAAAAATTGGGGAGGAAGTGCCCATTGCCTGGAGAACTAATAAATAAACTGTGGTTTATTCGGGCAATGGAACTCTAAACAGAAGCAAAAATGATTAAAATAGAGCTGTACACATCAATACAGACGAATTTCAGACGTTGAGTGAAAAATAAGTTGCAGAAGAATACATGCACTAGACTCCCATTTACAATTCTGAATATACTGCAGAGCAATACATGTGATTCTAACAAAGATCACAGGAATGATAAACACAATACTGTAACTCGGGGAGCCAAGGGAGACGGGCTGTGGCGTTGAGGAGGGACACCCAGGGAGCCTCAACGGCACTAACATCCTATTTCCCAAGTTGGATGGTAGGTTCACAGGTGATCATTTTATTATCATGCTTTAAAAATTATATTACAGGGACTTCCCTGGTGGCGCAGTGGTTAAGAATCCGCCTGCCAATGCAGGGGACATGAGTTCAATCCCTGGTCTGGGAAGACCCCACATGCCACAGAGCAACTAAGCCCGTGCGCCACAACTACTGAGCCGGCTCTCTAGAGCTCGCAAGCCACAACTACTGAGCCCGCGAGCCACAACTACTGAAGCCCGTGCACCTAGAGCCCGTGCTCCACAACAGGAGAAGCCACCACAGTGAGAAGCCTGCTCACCGTAACAGAGTAGCCCCCGCTCGCCGCAACTAGAGAAAGCCTGTGCGCAGCAACAAAGATCCAATGCAGCCATAAATAAATAGATAGATAGATAGAGAGATAGATAGATAGATAAATAAATAAATAATATATTACAGATATCCCTTTGTATGTAACAACATTTCATGATATTTTAAGGAATGCATGGAAGTGGGTGTATAACGAAGATATGCAGAATCTGGCCATAGTTTTGAAGGATTATCATACCTTCACAGTTGAGACCATGACATTAAAAACATCCTTTCTTTGTCCATATACACACTTAATTCTAAAGAATCTACTATCCTTAGATTCTAGGTCCTATGGTCTATGTGTATAATGAAGATACTCCAACCATTTGAAAAAAATGTTCTGTTCTCAAGCCAAATAGAGGACCACCTACCATTTCGGGAAGAAGCACGTGTTAGCCAAGGTGCAGGAAAGCTGGAAGGGTGTAGCTCGGTGGCTGAGGGCAGTAGAGGTGGTTGCGCCATGCGTGCCAGTCTAGAGTAATTACTGTCATCAGCATCGTGGCTGAGATGGTCACAGGCACCACTGAGGTGGTGGGTTCCTCTCAGCTGACTGGCCTGGTGCTGTGTGCTTCACACATATTACATCACTGAATTTTGGAATATTCTCTAAGGTATGTATTATTCCCATTTACAGGAATTTAATAAATTTCCCAAGGTTGCAAATAAGTGGTACAGCCAGGATTTAAACCCTGGATCAACAACTCCAAAAACCAAGTATTTTTTTTTCCAGTACCCCTCAAGAAGAGATTTGAGGGCAATTATATGGATACTCTGGAGTAAAGGGAAAAGGAATTTCTTCATATGGGTTCAGTAAAATAGTCTAATGGGATCATCGCAAACATAGGAACTTTGAAGTGGTAGTTAATGTTTAGATGAAAAATCATTAAAGAGTGGAATAACAATGTAATAACTCAGAGTTTTGGGGGCCTAATTCAGTAGGGCTATTTGGGAAAAAATTAAAGGCAGAAAGCTCAGTGGGGCAAATGTCAAAGTGGCCACAATGAAAAAAGAATTTTTAATGGGATGGTAAGTGAGAAACAGAACTGAGAAGTCATTTTTCCAGTGTCATTATGGGCAAAAAGAAAATTGTTCTTTTATCTAGCAATCCCACTCCTGGACATATATCTGGAGAAATCCATAATTCAAAAAGATACATAGGGACTTCCCTGGTGGCATAGTGGTTAAGAATCCGCCTGCCAATGCAGGGAACATGGGTTCGAGCCTGGGTCTGGGAAGATCCCACATGCCACGGAGCAACTAAGCCAGTGCACCACAACTACTGAGCCTGCGCTCTAGAGCCCACAAGCCACAACTGCTGAGCCCACATGCCACAACTACTGAAGCCCGCATACCTAGAGCCTGTGCTCCACAACAAGACAAGCCACTGCAATGAGAAGCCTGTGTACTGCAATGAAGAGTAGCCCCTGCTTGCCACAACTAGAGAAAGCCTGCGCACAGCAACGAAGACCCAACGCAGCCAAATAAATACATAAATAAATTTATTAAAAAACAAAGATACATGCATCCCAGTGTTCATGGCAGCACTATGAACAATAGCCAAGACATGGAAGCAACCTAAATGTCCATTGACAGATGAATGGATAAAGATGATGTGGAATATATATATATATCTCTATAAATATATACATAGATAGATAGATAGAGATATAATGGAATATTACTCAGCCATTAAAAAGAATGAAATAATGCCATTTGCAGCAACATGGATGGACCTAGACATTATCATTCTAAGCAAGGTAAGTCAGAAAGAGAAAGACAAATACCATATGATATCACTTATATGTGGAATCTAAAATACGAAACAAATGAACATATCTACGAAATAGAAACTGACTCACAGACACAGAGAACAGACTTGTGGTTGCCAAAGGGAAGGGGGGTGGGGGAGGGAAGGATTGGGAGTTTGAGATTAGCAGATGCAAACTAGTACATATAGGATGGATAAACAACAAGGTCCTACTGTATAGTACAGGGAACTATATTCAATATCCTGTGATAACTGAGTCACTTTGCCATACAGCAGAAATTAATACAACACTGTATATCAACTATACTTCAATAAAATTAAGAAAAGAAAAGTATTTTTTAGGCTCTAGGTCAGCTTGTAATAATCCAGAGATTGGTGGTTTAGGCCACCAATGTCTGACTTTGAGTCAAACTCTATTCCCTATACCATCAGCAAGAGGGCTCAGGAAAAGAAAGGGGAGGAAAGAGTCAGGTGTGCCATACTTGTGGCTGCCGAACGATGCTTCCGTGGGAAAGGAATTTGAAATATGGTCCTAAAATGAAGCTTTCTGATTTAGATGGATTGAATTTCACCATGTGAAAATAACTCACTGCTATTATTAGTGTGTAAAATCAAGAGATTTAAATGAGATTAAGATCTTTGTTAAACTTTCTGAGATATTAAAAATTAAGAACTCAATTACCTTTGCCACATACATTAACTTTGGTTAATGCCTTGACGCATTGAGCTACAAACTGGCATTTACAGTCTTTGGTCACTTCCACACCAAAACTTTTAGCCTAACTTGGAGGTGGAGGTCAAGCTAGTAGGAGTCAGGAATTATGAATATGAAGCGCAGAATTCCCCAACTGAGAAAGACAAATATCTTTTACTAATTCACTCATTTCATAGGTGTGGAAAATGGAGGCCCAGAGGGAGTAACTTGCCAGTGATTTCATAGTTCATTTATGACAGAGCTGAGAACCCCAGATTCAGATCAGGGACCCTTCCTTCTTTTACATTAATTGGTAGCTTAAGCTGGTAAGAATTATTTTCTGAATGAACAACAGGGAGCTCCATAAACTCAAAGATGAAAGAAGAGAAAGAGAATGCAAATTGTTTTTAAAACATTTCAGCATTCTGTCAAACCACATGGTTTCAGTGAAGAGCAGTTCAGTATTAGGGGAAATTCTGAATAATATTCAAATCCTCAGCATAGCTATGACCAGAAGGATGTGGTTTTTAATGTGTGTTAGGAAAATCACACTTCAGATGAAGCTTATTTTATTTTTAATTAACGTTTTTATTTTTGAAATAATTTTAGACTTACAGAAAAGTTACAAAAATAATAAATCTATGTATACCCTTCACCCAGCACCCCCTAATGTTAACTTACACAACCATAGTTCAATGATCAAAATTCGTAAATTGACATGAATACAATCCTATCAATTAAATTACTGCTGAGGGCCCAGGTTCGATCCCTGGTCAGGGAACTAAGATCCCACAAGCCACGTGCTATGGCCAAAAAAAAAAAAAAAAAAAAAAATGAAATGAAACAAAAAACATAGAAACCAAGATGTGCACACAAAGGGGAAGCTTATTATTTGATGATTATAAAGCTTATGTATCAGAAAATTTACCAATATAGGACCACGCAGCATCTCCAGTAATAATTCTGAAGCAGAGCAGCCAATTATATATGGGTTAACTTTAAACATGGTTTAAAATGCTCCGTTTGCAGCCCGATGTGCGTTAGGCATGAATGCCATTTACATCAAAGCCGAGAAAGTGCTTTTCCTTCCTAAGATGTTCCTTTATTCTTTAGCAGAAATTTTAATTTTCTTTTTTTTCAGTCTCTATCCTTCTATCTATAATGTCAAACTAATTACATCTTATCTTAAATAACAGAATGATAAAATGTTCAATCTCATTAATAATCAAAGATATGCAAAGTTAGCAATGAGACTGTAGCCATCTTATGAAAATATTAACAAATATTGAAAAGCTTAGTAAGATCCAATATTGTTAAGAGTGTGAGAAAGCAGGTTCTCTAGGGCACCTTTTTGAGAGCTATCGGTAGTATTGATTGAAACATTAAATGTGCATTTGTCTTAGCAATTTCACTTCTAGAAATGGATCTATCAGAGATGTAGGTACAAGTATAAAAAGGTGTGTGTGTGCATATGTGTGTGTGAGACTACATTGCTGGTAATTATGAAAAACTAGAGACAACTTAAATGTCCATCAGAGATGGCTGGTTAGATGCTCGACATTGCTAATTATTAGAGAAATGCAAACCAAAACTACAATGAGGTATCACCTCACACTGGTCAGAATGGCCATCATCAAAAAGTCTACAAATAAATGCTGGAGAGGGTGTAGAGAAAAGGGAACCCTCCTACACTGTTGGTGGGAATGTAAATTGGTACAACCACTATGGAGAACAGTATGGAGGTTCCTTAAAAGAGTAAAAAGAGAACTACCATATGATCCAGCAACCCCACTCCTGGGCATATATCCAGAGAAAAACATAATGCAAAAAGATACATGCACCCCAATATTCATTGCAGCAGTATTTACAATAGCCAAGACATGGAAGCAACCTAAATGTCCATCGACAGATGAATGGATAAAGAAAATGTGGTGTGTGTGTGTGTGTGTGTATATATATATATATATATATATATATAAATAAATAAACACACATACACACACACACAATGCAATATTACTCAGCCATAAAAAAGAATGAAATAATGCCTTTTGCAGCAATATGGTTGGACCTAGAGATTATCGTATTAAGTGAGGTAAGCCAGACAAAGACAAATATCATATGCTGTCGCTTACATGTGGAATCTAAAACTATAAAAATGATACAAATAAATTTACATGTAAAACAGAAATAAACCCACAGACATAGAAAACAAACTAATGGTTACCAAAGGGAAAGAGGGGAAAGGATAAATTAGGAGTTTGGGATTGACATATACACACGACTACATATAAAATAGACAACTAATAAGGACCTACTGTATAGCACAGGGAACTCTACTCAATATTTTGTCATAACCTATTGGGGCAAAGAATCTGAAAAAGGATATATACATATATGTATAACTGAATCACTTTGCTGAAACTAACACAACGTTGTAAATCAGCTATACTTCAATTAAAAAAATTTTTTAAAAAGAGAGAGGGCTGGTTAAATACTGTATTGTGCACATAGGGGAGAGTCACAAAGAAGTGATGTTTAAGTTGTGAACTAAAGGATGAATAGGCATAAGCTGTGTGTGTGTGTGTGTGTGTGTGTGTGTGTGTGTGTGTGTGTGTGTGTGTGGTGTTGGGAGTGAGGAGAAGAAGCTGTAGCATATAGGGTGGCCTTGAGGCAGGAAAGAAAATAGTGTGTTTAAGACTTGGAGGCTAAGAGAGAGTGATCGGGAGAGTGCCTCAAGAAGGGGCTGGAGAAGGAGGTGGGCATGGCTGGTACAGAGGCTTGACAGGCATGTTGGGCTCCATGTGGTGGATACAGCTTATCCTGAGGTTTTTCACAGCTCAGCCTACAGATGCTCCATCGTGGAGCACAGGCTCGGATCCAAGTTCACTTTGACATCAAGTCACTCACTTATTTCGTGCATAACTGCTTCCAGAGGCCTCCTCTGCCCCTCCTTATACACTAGGCTTTCCTCTATCATTGCACCTGCCATACTGAATAGCCATCATCTATTTGTGTGTCAGTCTTCCCATCTTCACTGTGAGCTCCTTGAAGCTTAGTTATCCTTGTATCTCCATGTCTAGCACAGATTGACATGCAATAAATAGCTGTTGAATTAATAAAGTAATTCAACTGACCACCCACCACGGGGTCTTAACCTGGAGTCTAGGGTCTCACTGGGGGAGGAGGTATATATGTAGATAGAATTCAGGGTTGGGGAGTGTCTGTGAACTTAGGGGAAAAAAAATTACTTCCTTATTTCCATTCGCCTCTAACTGAAAATTAGCATTTCCTTCAATTATGAATGTACACAACAAAACACAGTAGTAATAGTAGTATTAAGACTCTGTCACCCATAGAAGTCACAGCTATTTTCATATCACATTAGAGTTGTTGCAGATATCTCAAAATATAATTTACGCTCATTACCACTTCAAAGTTACAGTAATTATTAGACCTGCCACTAGATCTTGTTATTTAATGTGTCGAAAAAGAGTAACTCATTATATCACATTAAAAATATTTTGATAACTGTATTTCAACATAACCGTCTTCCTTCATAGTCCTATATATTTTATTTTATGCATTTAAAAACATTACTCGGAGAGGAAGTCCACAGGTTTCCTTTTTTTTGGGGGGGGGGCCACCCTAAGAGGCTTGTTGGGGATCTTAGTTCCCCGACTGGGGATTGAACCCGGGGCCCCGACAGTGAGAGCACCAAGTCCTAACCACTGGACCTCCAGGGAATTCCCCACAGGTTTCTTCAAGAGTTCACAACCAGGGAATTCCCTGCCAGTCCAGTGGTTAGGACTCTACTCTCACTGCTGAGGGCCCAAATTCAATCCCTGATTAGGGAACTAAAATCCCACAAGCTGTGTGGTGAAGCCAAAAAAGAAGAGTTCACAACCAGGTGGTTAAGAGCCCTGCCCCTAGAGTACAGCACATACAAACGTGTATACCACACTCTCTGTGATGAAGTATTGTAAATTGAAAGTGTCACCACCCAACTCCCTTTCTGTCAAACAGGTATCACCTTTTCCTCTCCCATCCCCAACTCAGGCCATTCTGGTCTCTTTCTGCCCTCTCATTTGAACAAACCACTTGTGCTCCTGCTCTCAATTCTCATTTCTGTAAGAACTATTAAACATGAATACCTAGCCTGACCTCTCTCTGGGCCCTAATCATATGTAAACAATGCCTCTATTTATTTTTCTTTTCTTTTTTTTTTTTTTGTGGTATGCGGGCCTCTCACTGCTGTGGCCTCTCCTGTTGCGGAGCACAGGCTCCGGACGCGCAAGCTCAGCGGCCATGGCTCACGGGCCCAGCCGCTCCGGCATGTGGGATCTTCCCGGACCGGGGCACGAACTCGTGTCCCCTGCATCGGCAGGTGGACTCTCAGCCACTGCGCCACCAGGGAAGCCCCAATGTCTCTATTTCTTGTTGTGTGTCCAACATTATCTCAAGTTCTCCATCCTTCTCCATGAATAACCTCTATTTTCTAATATTGTATCTCCTCTCTGGTCAGATAACAAAACCCATGAATTGAGTTCCACAGCGTTAGCTTGTCTGTAGGGTGATTTACTTTAAAATACTTTAGTATTAACAGTGTGATGTAGTATACCTGAGACAAACACAACATTGTAAATCAACTAAACTCCAATAAAAATTTAAAACAAAACAAAACAGTGTGATGTATGTGTGTATAAATTAACTTTAATCCATATCCCAGAGGCTGTTCACATTTGAAGTACACTAATTAGGAACCCACACTCCAGAGGGGATTAGTTAACATTTGAAGCACCCTCATCAGAAATGCATTCTCTAGAGGCAGTTACTCAAGCACTTCAAATCCATTATTGATTTACAAACGAAATGATAGGATGTCAGGGATTTGCTTCCAAAGAATCCAGAAGGAGGGGCAAATAGGAAGGGATATGGATGAAACAACGTTGACCACAAATTGCTAATTGTTGAAGCTGGGTGATGAGTAATATGAGGGGTTTATTAACATCCTCTGTATTTTGTATACATTCGAAGCTTTCCATAATAAAAAGTTTTGACACTTGTCATAATTGCAATCTACACCAGAGTTTCTGTCTAAAGATAACAGATTGAACGCTTGCCATCTACCTTCCCTCCTGAAACCTCACTAAAGTGACAGGAAAGGGATTTCTTTTTTTAAGTCATAAGCATGTAACATTGGAAAGAATAGAGAAAAGGTGAAAAGATTTTGGAGGCTGGAAAGACAATGGGTGAGTGATAAGGGATTAGCAGACCAAGAAAATGGGAACAACCTGTTTTACTCTATAGAACTCCCCCGCCCCCGCAAGATCGGTAATTGATCACACCACATTCCTCTGCAAGTGTAGGCAGAAGGTGGTAGGTATAACAAAAAAGACTGACTGAAAATCTATTAGGAAGCAGCTAGGTACAATGTATGAAATAAATAAGCAACAAGATATATTATACAGCACAGAGAAATATTCCCATTGTTCTGTAATAACTTTAAATGGAGCACAATGTATCAGATTGACTCACTATGCTACACACCTGAAACTAATATTGCTAATCAACTATACTTCAATTAAACAAAAGCAGCAGCTAGGTGCCTATATCACCTGCCTCTACTCTGGCAAAAGACTGGAGATTTGTTCCACAGAAGGTAAAACAGAAGTTTTGAACTGAAGATAAGATGCACTGGTAAGAGGTATGGAATATTACTCAGCCATAAAAAGAAAAGAAATTGAGTTATTTGTAGTGAGGTGGATGGACCTAGAGTCTGTCATACAGAGTGAAGTCAGAAAGGGAAAAACAAATACCCTATGCTAACACATATATATGGAATCTAAAAAAAAAAAAAAAACAGTCATGAAGAACCTAGGGGCAAAACAGGAATAAAGACGCAGACCTACTAGAGAATGGACTTGAGGACACGGGGAGGGGGAAGGGTAAGCTGGGGTGAAGTGAGAGAGTCGCACTGACATATATACACTACCAAATGTAGAACAGATAGCTAGTGGGAAGCAGCTGCATAGCTGCTTAGGGAGATCAGCTTGGTGATTTGTGACCACCTAGAGGGGTGGGATAGGGAGGGTGGGAGGGAGGGAGACGCAAGAGGGAAGAGCTATGGGAACATATGTATATGTGTAGCTGATTCACTGTTATAAAGCAGAAACTAACACACCATTGTAAAGCAATTATACTCCAATAAAGATGTTAAAAAAAAAAAAGAGGTACTGTACTTCCAATAGAAGGGTTAAATAAAAACCTTCTAAATATCTAAATCCCTTTTTTTAAAACATCTTTATTGGAGTATAATTGCTTTACAATGGTGTGTTAGTTTCTGCTGTACAACAAAGTGAATCAGCTATACGTAAACATACATCCCCATATCTCCTCCCTCCTGCGTCTCCCTCCCACCCTCCCAGCTGATCTCCCTGTGCTGTGCAGCTGCTTCCTCTCCACTCAAGATACTAACGTACATCGGCGCCATCAATTTCACCTTCTTTTTTTTTTTTTTTTTTTTTTTTGCGGTACGCGGGCCTCTCACTGCTGTGGCCTCTCCCGTTGCGGAGCACAGGCTCCGGACGCGCAGGCCCAGCGGCCATGGCTCACGGGCCCAGCCGCTCTGCGGCATGTGGGATCCTCCCAGACCGGGGCACGAACCTGTGTCCCCTGCATCGGCAGGCGGACTCTCAACCACTGCGCCACCAGGGAAGCCCTATTTCACCTTCTTGAAGAAGTCTTACCTGGGAGCTTTTTGCCTGCTCTGGACTGGTTGCCCTCTTCACATAGTGAACAGCTATCATCCTGGGGTCTCTTGTTACGTCTTCTTAAGGATAACTCTCTCCTAGGTTGGTTATATTACTTCTTGTAGGCCAAGTCTTCCTCTTTCTTAGTTTACTTAACCTTTTGGTAAGCACATCCTCCAACAGCTCCTGCTATAATATGCTGCATAGCAACCAACCACAAAACCTCAAGTGGGCATCTAGCCTTCAGCCTGGGTTCTAGGTTCAGTGGGCCTTCCTTTAACTAGTAATGCTGATTGGTTATAAGAATCACCTGGGATGCTTATTAAACACACAGACTCCTGGGACCCACCCCAGACTTTCTGATCAGGGTCTCCAAGGCAGGGACCTGGACATTTGTATAACAAATTCTGTCATCTTGCAAGTATGAGAAACACTGCTGTAAATGTTGGTTCTGTAAACCCAGGTCTTCAAAATTGGCCCCAGGCAGGCATATTGGAGCCAGCTGGGGAGACTGATAAAAATACAAATGCTGCTAATTCAGTCTTAAGATTCTGATTTCAGAGACTCTGGGGTGGGTCTTGGGAATCTGAGGTTTTAACAATCCTCCCTCCCCAAGTTGATTCTGAAAGACAGCCAGGAGCCAGGAGACCAACGCTTCAGTAGATAAGTGTGTCCACTTATACCTTTCATCATATTCCACTGATTTTGACCTTTACTATGTTCAAGATGTTCCCTGCTATTTACCAAACCACTGCAGGAGAGAAAGGTAAATCAGTTATGATCCCTAGCTATAGCAGCTTCAGTCTTGAGTGAGAGACAGGTCTACAAACCATTAGCTATAAGACAGTGCTAATCAGTGATCAGTATATTTGAACCCAATCGGATTAGGTATCCTTCCAATTGTCCCACACATTTATTGAGTGCCTATTTTGTGCTACGTACTGTGTAGGTTGAACACTTGACACTCCTCCAAATCTATACATGAATTTTGGAAACATGGGCTGATTTTTTGGTGGTTTAATTGCAAAGCAATCTGAATCTGATGGTTTCTGGTTCTGATATTATGTCCTCTGCTTTTGGAAAATCACTTTACCATCTGTCATCTCTCTCTCTTTTACTTGCTGGTGATATATGAAAATCTCAAGACATTTACTTACAATCCTATATAAACTCATTATGGAATGTAACTGCCCCACTCAGAGGATACCTGAAAATGTGTGTCGGAAAGATAGTTTTTGCTTGTTTGGTTGTCACCATGACTCTTAGGGGAGGGTGGTGCTACGGGTGTTTGGTGACTGGAGGCCAGGAATGCTAAACATCTTGTAGTACACAGGACAGTCCTGCCCCAAATGTCAGTATTATCCCTGTTGAGAAACACTGGAAGTATATTTCTGTCAGTAAGTATTGGGTTGAACTACATGGAACTGCTGTTTACGTAGGTCAAGAATAGTCAAATAGTGACCATGTTATGTGGCTCAACCTACTACTTGTGCAGCTATTCAGAGCAGCCCTAGGGATCTAATCTCATTTGGGCAAAGAAGACCAAGAGGCTGATTTGGTTACAGGAGCAAATATGGAATTGGTGTTCCCAGAGCTGAGGATCTGTCAAGGCCTGATGACCAAAATTGTCCGCAGGACCTGCTGGGGGCAAGTATAGGGTGAAAGGTTGACCCTGTCTCTCTGTATTTTAATTTAGAAGGTAAACATCCGTTCATTAATGCTCCTTTGGGTCTTCCGGGTTCCTAACTCTCCCCCAGCCAGTAGCAAGTCCACTGTCTGGTACCATGTATCATATGCAACACAATCTGTTACGGATTGAATGTCAGTGTCCCCCTGAATTCATACGTTGAAACCCTACACTGCTGGGATGCAATTAGGAGGTAGGGCTTTTTGGGAGGTGGTTGGGATTAGACAGTCATGAGGGTGGAGCCCCCATGAATGCGATTAGTTCTCGTAAAAGAGATTGTCCTCTGCTCTCTGCCACGTGAGGAAATAGCAAGAAGTCAGCAGTCTGCGACGTGGAAAAGGCACCCTGATCTCGGACTTCCAGCCTCCTGAACTGTGAGAATAAATTCCTGTTGTTTATAAGGTTCTCAGTCTATGGTATTTCTGTTAAAGCAGCCCGAACGGACTAAGACAGCATCTAACAATTTTTAAAAAGTTGAAGTAGGAAGGAAATGTCGACTCTATTGCTTCAAATGAGTAAGAGTTGGAAATTAATTGTGTGCAAGTTTGGAAGGCCTCCAGTATCATAAAGGTCCTGTGATAGAAGTGGATGTATTTATGCCGTGGAGCGGCTGGGCCCGTGAGCCATGGCCGCTGAGCCTGCGGGTCCGGAGCCTGTGCTCCGCAACGGGAAGGGCCACAACAGTGAGAGGCCCGCGTACCACAGAAAAAAAAAAAGTGGATGTATTTTTCTTCAAGACAGCATAATGTCAAGAGATTCTCGGACTTGTCAATAAGACTATTTCTGATCTGTTCTACTCTATTGTTACATTAGTCTATCTATCTATCCATCCATCCATCAATCATCTATCATCTATTTACCCATCTATTATCTATTCATGTCCACTACATGCAGAGAGATAGATGTCTCTATTTGTATCTACTCACTATAGAGATATAGTAAGAGTAATGTGTGTGTGGGGGGGGTGGTTAAGGATACAACAAATATTCTTCTTTTGGACTTCAGAGCCGGAAAATTAAATCCACCTTGCAAAGGGATGAGACCGGGAAAGTCACTGCTTTCATCATTGCTCCTCTCTGCTTACCTTGCATTTACTGGGGCCTCTCAATTCAACATCATAACCTCTTAGTGAAAAGGTCCACCACTGGCTCACAATAATACCTTTGTCTCTTAGTTTACATTCTCAAGAAGGATAAAAGCGAATGGATCCATTTGTCTCAGTTTGGGCAGAGTCTTAATCTTTTTTTTTTTTTTGTGGTATGCGGGCCTCTCATTGTTGTGGCCTCTCCCATTGCGGAGCACAGGCTCCGGACGCGCAGGCTCAGCGGCCATGGCTCACGGGCCCAGCCGCTCCGCGGCATGTGGGATCTTCCTGGACCGGGGCACGAACCCGCGTCCCCTGCATCGGCAGGCGGACTCTCAACCACAGCGCCACCAGGGAAGCCCCAGAGTCTTAATCTTAATCCACATCATCAGCCCCTGATCACACTATGGATTGGTCCCTTCGGGTTAGGTGCCCTTTCTGGGTCTATTTAGGGATTGTGGAGGATGGGTGGAGTAAGGTTAATTAGCATGCTAGGCTGTCCCTTTGAAAGCTGTGGATGGAACAGTTTAACTTAAAAGTCAGGTGTAACAGGAAAATCACCACCTATATTCAATTCATAGCCCTAACTTCCCCATATTCTATCTGACAGACTTTGGGCAAGTCACTCAATATTGTTGAGTTGTAGTTCCCTCAACTGTAAAATGGGTGTGAGCATATTTGTTCCACAAGTTTGCTGTGAGGAGTAAATGAGATAAAAGGTGTGAGCAGAGCGGCTACGTGGAGACACAGGTTATGCTTCCATCGCAGTAATTTTATTGCAGTGGTGCCAATGAGACCTCAGACAGTATTTGCTAGGCTCATAAGTGAAAATTGGGTGTAACAAGACTTTTCAGTATTAGAAACGATTAAGGAATAATATATTTTAGATCATTTGCCAAAATAGCAATGTACTCCCTACAAATTTAACTTCTAGGGCCTTAAAGTAAATTGCTTGGGACTTCCCTGGTGGCTCAGTGGTTAAGAATCCGCCTGCCAATGCAGGGGACACGGGTTTGAGCCCTGGTCTGGGAAGATCCCACATGTCGTGGAGCAACTAAGCCCGCGCACCACAACTACTGAGCCTGCGCTCTAAAGCCCACGAGCCACAACTACTGAAGCCCATGTGCCACAACTATTGAAGCCCGCCTGCCTAGAGCCCGTGCTCTGCAATAAGAGAAGCCACCGCAATGAGAAGCCCGTGCACCACAATGAAGAGTAGCCCCCGCTTGCCACACTAGAGAAAGCCCGCGCGCAGCAACGAAGACCCAACACAGCCAAACATAAATAAATAAATAAATAAAATTTATTTTAAAAAGTAAATTGCTTGAAGAAATTGCTTTCCAAAGATTACAGGTGGGTAATTTTTGAAGTATGTCCACATTTAAGTATAGGTCAAAGAAACCCATCTAAAAGAATTGTGGACTAAGTGACTCGATAACAGTGGCTTGAGCAAAAGTTCTTTTTAAAAGGGCTATCTGGAAGATTAAGAATCAAACTTTGGAGGATTGGCAGTGGAAGGAATCATAGCATGTGAAATTCCTCAAATAAAAATTTATTGACTTAAAAAAAAAGGAGTGAGCAGAACATTGAGCCTATACATGGTAGGCACTCAACAAAGACTTCAATTAACATTCAGAAACAATACTAAGGGCTTCCCTGGTAGTGCAGTGGTTGAGAGTCTGCCTGCCGATGCAGGGGACACGGGTTCGTGCCCCAGTCTGGGAAGATCCCACATGCTGCGGAGCGGCTGGGCCCGTGAGCCATGGCCGCTGAGCCTGCGTGTCCCCTGTGCTCCGCAACGGGAGAGGCCACAACAGTGAGAGGGCCGCGTACCTCAAAAAAAAAAAAAAGAAACAATGCTAAGTGTTTACAAACATTTAATCATCTTAATTCTCCAAACTGGAGTTCTACTATGTTTATGAAACCTGAATTTCCTGTTGGTCAAAAAGCTTATGAGGAGTACACTGTTGTCTTTAAGCACACCATGCTTTCTAGATGTAACATTTATAGAGGACCCATTAGATGCAAAGTTTAAGGAACACAATGTCAGCCATTCTGGAGTACAAGGTGAAAAGAAAATGCCTGAGGAAAATGACAAGTGACAGCATCTAATGTAAAACAATTGGACTAATAATTTGAAAGGAGAGCAATAAAATATTTAATCAAATGCAGAGTTGTCAAAAATCTGCCTTTCTGCCAATCCATCTTCCACACAACTCTTGGGATGGTTTCTAGGCACTAGTTACTTCAGAAGCAAAGACTCACTCGCTCAAACCCCCTTAAGAGAAAAAGGATTTGTGATAAGTCCACATGGACTTGACCTGGATCAGAGGCCCTTCTAGGAGCCAGCTCCTCTGCCTGGTCCTTCTTTCTTTCTTTCTTTCTTCCTTCCTTCCTCCCTCCCTCCCTCCCTTCCTTCCTTCCCTGCATTGGGTCTTCGTTGCCGCACGTGGACTTTCTCTAGTTGCGGTGAGCGAGGGCTACTCTTCATTGCAGTGCCTGGGCTTCTCATTGCAGTGGCTTCTCTTGTTGTGGAGCATGGGCTCTAGGCATGTGGGCTTCAGTAGGTGTGGCATGAGGGCTCAGTATTT
Organism: Hyperoodon ampullatus; assembly: GCF_949752795.1. NCBI lineage: Eukaryota > Metazoa > Chordata > Mammalia > Artiodactyla > Ziphiidae > Hyperoodon > Hyperoodon ampullatus. Next base: position 63,324,654 of record NC_136929.1, read on the forward strand.
GTGGCTCGCAGGCTGTAGAGCACAGGCTCAGTAGTTGTGGTGCATGGGCTTAGTTACTCCGCGGCATGTGGGATCTTCCTGGACCAGGGCTTGAACCTGTGTCCCCTGCATTGGCAGGCAGATTCTTAACCACTGCGCCACCAGGGAAGCCCGTGTCTGCCTGGTTCTTATGGTCTGCATGCTCTTGCTACTGCGGCCCTGGCCTCCTCTCCCTACCAACGAGCCAACTTTGTCTCAACCCTGTATACTTAAACTTGGAAGGAGCCCATCTGGCTGGCTTAGTAATAACCATAGTCCATATTGGCCAGAACCATCCTTTTAGGCCACCTCATGATCCTGTCTGTGGATGGCTGGCCCTGGGATCAGAACCTCTGATCCTTTTTATTCAATCCTGGTCAAAACTGCCCCAACCAGTCCAGGGCAGCTTCCCTGAGCTAGGGGCTGTAGGCAGGTCAGTTCCATCTAGGAGGAGAAGTTGGGTCTGGAAAGCACTGTCTACCCGACAGACATGTCCAGGGTACATAGTTTTTTTAAGACAGAAATTGAGTCATGGTACCCCTTTCTCATCATCATGTGTTTTTAATTCTTAAATTCTTCGGGATTCCCATTTTTTAAATTTTTATTTTGGCTGTACCATGCAGCTTGTGGGATCTTAGTTCCCCAACCAGGGATCGAACCCCTGGCCCAAAGCAGAGAAAACCCCGAGTCCTAACCACTGGACAGCCAGGGCATTCCCCCAACCCATCACCTATTGTGGTGGTTTTCAATAAGCAATATTTAGGATGCTTCTTGGCCTTACCCATAACTACCAAATCAGTGGCATGAAGAATAGAGCTAAGAGGTTGCTTTTTTTTTTTTTTAAGCAAAGTTGCCAAAGTTTCCAAAATGTGCCTTGTTCATTTTCAGTGAACAAGGCTTAGCATGCTAGCCGGCAGAGTTGAAATTCAATAAATGTTTGATGAAAATATAACAGAATGACAAGGTTTTCTTAAACTATCCCAATCTATGAAAACCTCCACCTACTTTCTTGTCCTAAAGATCTCCCCAAGCTCAGGTCAGTTTTCTTGATTCCCCTCACCTGAGGGACGGAGAGCTCAGCCTCGTCCATGCTGAGCCGCCCACTCTCCATCCAGTTACAGGTGGAGAAGGGATCAAACCCCCAGATCTCTCCCTCAGTTCCACCATCCTTGCAAACATCTGCTCGGCACATTTGTAAGATCATTTTATAATGTATAAGCATAGAGTGGGCTAAATCCAGATTCGGGGAGGAGGTGTTCCACTAATGAAAACATAATATACGGAACATAGTCTTATGAGAAGATAATAGTGGAGCACTTTGCATCTTCTGAAGCATCACTTTCCTGTCTTCCCCAAGAACAATGGGGTTGAATTCGCTTCTATGTGCAGGATTAAAAGAGCTAAAAATAGATCACACAATTTCTCCAGGGTGATCTTGTTTTAGAACACAGTGTTGATAATGATCATCTTCTTCTTCTTCTTTTTTTTTTTTTTTTTTTGCGGTACGCGGGCCTCTCACTGCTGTGGCCTCTCCCGTTGCGGAGCACAGGCTCCGGACGTGCAGGCTCAGCGGCCATGGCTCACGGGCCCAGCCGCTCTGCAGCATGTGGGATCTTGCCGGACCGGGGCACGAACCCGTCCCCTGCAATGGCAGGTGGACTCTCAACCAGTGCGCCACCAGGGAAGCCCAATCATCTTCTGTTTAAAAAGCCTCTCCCCACCCCTACCTACCCCCCAAAGCCCTCCATAGCCCTGCACTGATTAAACGGCAAACTTTATCCCTTTGTACCTTTCCATTTGCTCTTCTCCCTGTTTAGAGCACCACCCCCCCTTCTCTGATTGGGAAACTCCTTACCATCCCTGAAAGACACAGCTCAGCACTTGGCTGCTGGGGTGCCTCCTCCCAGGCGGTGCAGCACGAGCCCCGGACTCCCCGCTTGCTCCCACGGGGCAGTATGGCCCAGTGTCCGTGCAGCAAACAACACTTAATCACTGACACGGGTAGCCTGGCTCCATGACCAGCTGTGCCACTGTGTGTCAATTACTTACTGCCTCTGTGCCTCAGTTTCCCCAACTGACAGCGATTGTAAAACCCAGTTCCCAGCCTATAAGGTTGTGCTATGTTGTACAATATAGTGCTTAACACAGCGCCTGACACATAATTAGCGGGAGCTAAATGTTAGTTCTCATTCATAAACACTACGTAAGGAAGCATCAGTGAGTATCTTGTTGAACAACTATGCAATCCTAGGTTTTCTCTAAGTTAGTGGTAAGCACTCAGCATAAAGAAAATCAGGGCAACTGCTTTTTATATCAGGGTTTCCAACTTTACCTACCTGTAGGGGTTGTGATTTCAAAACAAGAAGCCCCACATCCCCATTCAAGACTGGATAAGCCATAATGTGTTTGTAGGTGACAGTCTATTTTTATTCTTTTTTTGAGCTAGGTATTTTAGTCTCGCTGTGGAATGCAGATGAATATGAGCTCCTTCATAATAAGGATCTGTACTTTAATAGGCTTGGTTATTAAAAAAAAAAAAAATTGTCCTGTCCCTTCCCTTCCCCTAGAGCGTGAGCTGAGATGTAAAGTTGAGTTAAATTTATAACGTGCTTCTGACCTTATGAGAAATAGGCCCTGGAGACAGTTTTCAAGTTGTCTAATTCCTGCGAAATTATAATGGGTAGGTTTGGTTTTAGAAGAACTGTCAGTTAAGGCAGCTTTTCTTCCCCTACAGTATGACTAATAATGGCAGTTATTAAAATTGAAGCTAAAATACCTAGAATTAAGATTTTGGCAGAACATACTGAGACATTCCATGGTTTTGGACATTTTAAGTATATGCCTTGATGAAATGTTCACTTCTCACTTAACAGATTTTAAAAGCAAGAGGTGGAAATAAGTGACAGAAATAAAAGTTATATGACAAATGTATCTTAAATGCTCCTCCAGTGAATTTTAAAATTAAAAGTAGGATAAGGGAAAAAAGTCTGAGTAGAAGGTCAAGTCTAAAGGATTGAAAACAGCTTAGAAAATCCTTGAGGAGAGTATTTCGGGAAATTTAAATTTCCTGCGAAGCTTTGCTCTCTGTGAGGATCTAATACTTTGAGAGTGGTTTTCACTGTCAGGGCTAATCTTTCAAACCTGGCACAAGATTATGAGTGAAAACGTTTCACTTGGCCCATTTTTGACATGAAGCTATCTCTAGTTTCCCTCTGGCTTTCAAAAACAGGCTCGCCCATCACTGACTGAAGTGGAAACCCCGAATCACTGCGTATCTTCCCCTCTTGGGCCCTTGGGACCTTTCAGCGCAGACCAGGCTCCAGTTGGCTGTGGAGCGCTCTTGGACGCCCGCTTACATTTTCTCCCCTTTAGTGTTGGCTAGGAGTAGACAGAGAGCTCTAGGCCATATGGGCTCCCTTTGCCCTAGTTGGCTGCACATTCTACCCAAATACAATGAGAAAAAAATGGTTTCTAAATGCAAATCGTTGTTCCAAAATTATTTTCCTATCTCAAACAGGGCTTGCTTTATCAGGGACAAAAATCTTTCCCCACATTTAATGAATCATCACTCCAGTTCCAACTCTTACCCCCCTCCCCACCTCTTTGCCTTACTTCCTGTCCCGTCTAGTAGTTCTTCCGTCTCCTGATCTCCTATGACATGGAGTGTTTGTCCTTTCTCCTTACTGGGATTTTGGATTTTATCATAACGGCTATTCAGCAATCTGCCTCCATAATTATTATCCATTGTTCATGAAAATCCAAGGCATAAATTTCCTTTAAAGATGGATCCATTCCCAAAGCCTACTTCCTCCCTTTTTCTGAAGTGAAACAAAGGTTCTATTTTAGACTAATAAGCAGCCTCAGAGAGGGTGTGAAGATCTAATGGAAATTCTCTCTTAACGAGTATATTTACTTATTAAATAAAAATGATCCAGTTCCCAAAATGAAACTGATAAAGTTTTTTCACCCCAACTAAATACTGGATAGAGTGAAAGATATAAATTAATCAAGATGTTTAATGTTAAAATATGCCTATACAATGAACAATAATAAAAATGGTGGAGCATCTATTACTCTTAAGTATTTATATAGTATAAAAATTAGACAAATTTTAAAGGCTCATAAAAGACTCTCTCTCTCTTTTTTTCTTTTCTGAGTTATCTTTTCTCAAAAAGGTAAGTGAACCTTTTTTGCAAATGGACCACTAATGTCACATACCAGTAGGGGGCACTAAAACATTGCTGTTAAACGTTATAAAAGTGTTATAAAAAACACTTTTATCAGAGTGAAAACGGGTTTTTGGGCAACTTATCTTTTGCCCCATCAGGTTAATTGGAAAATGATGGAGGAAGATGGCAAGGGAGAGAAACACAGTTCAATTAGAAGATCAAAGCTAATAAATCATCTTGGCTAAATTTGCAGAGAATCATTTTCTGTGTAAAAACTAACGTGACAGCTGTGTAATATGTTTGGAATCAGTGAACTTCTGGACACAAGACTTCATGCTGGCTCTCTGATGCCCCATAACAGCTGTGGACAATTACGTATGGGGATCCCTCAAACGGAAAGAAATGGCAAAACTCAACTGCACGTGGTCTACTACGCCTTGTGGTGGTCTAGGACATGTAACTTTAAAGCCTAGATTGTAATAGCTTTCAGTTAGATGGTAGTTTGGGCTTGGACCCTTTGGTCATTCACTTGAGGTGTGGCAAGAATATACCATGGGGAACGGCTAGATGACATTCTCAGGTGTCGGGTGCCACACTGATCTGGTCAGTCTGGACCACTGGGCTCCCTGCTCTTTACTGGCAGGGACAACCCACGTCATGAGGTGAATGAACATCTGGTCCTAAAAAAAGTGAGTGCGCTGGGGCTTCCTGGTGGTGCAGTGGTTAAGATTCCGGGTTCGACCCCTGGTCCGGGAAGATCCCACGTGCCGCAGAGCAACTAAGCCCGCGTGCCACAACTACTGAGCGTGCGCTCTAGAGCCCATGAACTACAGCTACTGAGCCCATGTGCCGCAACTACTGAAGCCCGCGTGCCTAGAGCCCGTGCTCCACAGCAAGAGAAGCCACTGCAATGAGAAGCCCGTGCACCGCAACGGAGAGTAGGCCCCGCTCGCCGCAACTAGAGAAAGCCCGCGAGCAGCAGCGAAGACCCAACGCAGCCATAAATAAACAAACAAACAAAATTTTTTAAAAAAGTGAGTGCTGTGCTTCTTGGATTGTTTATTTCCATGAGAGGGAAAAGCAAGCCCGTGCATGTCCCTTTGGCTATGCTGCACAGCTAGAGATTGTGCACTGAATTTAGCCTGGCCTGCGGCATTCTTGTCATTTATTTTGCAAAGTTTCGTAGTATGGAAAGGAACCAGCAGCACAGGGGGAAAACACTCCTACGGCTCTGACTATGTGAAGATGGCTGTCAAACACAGGGCCCAGCCCAGCTAGTGTCCAGTGGGGAGGGGGAGTGTGCTCTGTCCCTGCCGAGACGCTAAAAGCTCCCTGGGCGAGGGAATTCAGCTGCGCGGGGCACGAGAGGAGGGTTTAGATCCAGGCATGGGAGCAGCTGCAGTCATGTGAGCTGAGAGGAATGCAAGCGTGTGTGGGCAGTGTCGATTTCAAAAGCAGGTTCTCCGAACAGTGTTTCCCTCCCCATCGAGAGGCCCGGGCTAACCTTAGGACTAGGAAGGGAAATAATGAAATGTTGTCATCAGCCCAAACAGGTGGACGGCAGAGGCATGGACAATGCGGATGAGACCAAGTCTGAGAGATGGGGGTGACCACCGACTGACAACTCACCTTATCAGTTGTGATTCCAAAAGGCCCAGGCTGCGGAAGGCCTGCAAGGGAGCCACAGAGGTTATCTGCATGGCCAGTATTTACAATCTGGGTGGACCGGATCCAATCGCGACATCTGAGGCTGGTCTCAGGAAAGGCTGGTCTGGCGTTAGGGTGCCTTCAGCCACATGGGCCTGGAGGGGTTGGGGGGTGGTGGTGGGAGCTTGAATGCACTTTGGGTAGCTGGGTGTGGGAGGGTGGGACCTCATGCGGGTTCTGTAGGCTCCTGAGGGGACCACCAGAGGATGTGGTCTACCCTCGCCTTATTCAATAGGCTGGCCTTCCCATTCTTTCAACGAGCCGCACACAAAAATGCCTTTCATCCAAAGGCTGTTTTTCCTAAATGTGATATTTCTCAGGGCTCTCCAGAAGCCTAGTGCAGGTGGGAGAGAAGACCTCCAGGGGCTAGGGAAGGGAGAGTGGGGCCCTCTTTACTGGTTTACTGAGGTCAAGGGGTAGTGGACCTGTACGGTGAAGTGAGCTGAGAGGAATGCAAGCGTGTGTGGGGGTGGTTGAGCCCTCATGCACTACAGATGTAAGACTAACTGGAAGCGGAAGTAAGCCTTTGATGGAACGGAAAAGCCATGGTGGATGGTGGGTTGCCACTCAGCAGAGAGCCCCTCTGAATTATCTTTGAAAGGAATCTCAGACCTTGTAACCAAGTCTGCAATGCGTGGGGCTAATCCCACCTGCAGGCACTTTCATATAATTATCTCAGTGGAGCCTCACAGCAGCAGGTAGTCTCATTCCCATTATTCAGATAAGGAAACTGCCTGGAGGAATAAGGAGTAAGAGTTTGAATCTGAATTTAGGTCCTTCAACCTTCCAGGCTAGTGATCCTCTCACCACACTTCACTGCCCTCTGTTGGGTTGGTGCCGGAGGGGTAACAAGTATTAGATCTACTTACTAAAGAAGCCACATGGATCACTGTTTAAGAGCAAAGACTCTGGAGCAGACTGTTAGCTAGGTGACCTTGTGCAAGTTGCTCAACCTCCATGGGCCCCCATTCCCTCTTCTGTCAAAGAGCGCCTCCCCCACAGGGTTTGTGAAGATGCAATGAGTTTATATGGTACAGTGCTTGGAAAATAGTAAGTTCTAGATGAATGTTTTCCTCTAATGCTGACCATGCTTCTTGTTCATAAACCGTGCATTAGCAGCATGGATTTTGTTGAGACTTTGCTCTCAAGTTAGTGCTTTATTTGCTTAACTGCATTTTTGGGTTAGGGCCCTTTAGTCCCTCAGTGGAATGTTAAAAATCTACCCTAACCTTTGGAAAAACGTAACTGATCCTTTAGCCAGTGGATTAGTTTTCTAGGGCTGCCATGACAAAATACCACAGACTGGTTGGCTTAAACAACAGAAATTAATTTTCTCGTAGTTTTGGAGGCTAGAAGTCCAAGATTAAGGTGTTAGCAGGATTGGTTTCTCCTGAAGCCTCTCTCCTTGGCTGGTAGTCAGCCTCCTTCTTTGCTATGTCCTCACATCATCTCTCTTCTGTGTGTGCTCACACACCCCTAGTGTTTCTCTGTGTGTTCACATTTCCCCTTTTTATAAGGACACTAGTCAGATGGGATTAGGGACCACCCTAATGGCCTCATTTTAACTTAATCACCTCTTTAAAGGCCTTTTCTCCAAACACACTCACATTCTGAGGTTCTGGGGGCTTCGAAGTATGAATTTGGAGGGGTGGATGCAATGTAGCCCATAACAGTCAGGTTCTTCAAACCCCCCAAATCTAGATGCACTAACTTCAATCTAAGATTGTAACAGGTACTATTTAAAGGGAGAAGTTGCGAGCTTGGGAGCAGTGTGATGACTGGTAGATACCAGTGGGAGTGCCATGTATGGGTATCGCAGCACACTCAGGATTTTAAATCGCATAGGATATCACGATTTAAAACGTTCCCCTAGCTTTTCTCTCCTGTTGTCGTTCTCAGCTGCCTAAGAGAAGAACGCGGTGCAGGGCAGCAGATGGAAGTGAGTGTGGACTAAGGAACACAGGTGTCCCCTCACCTGGGTCCAACTCAAGAAAGGCCTTTGAATCTCTCTGGGAAACAAGAGAGAGTACTTTATCCATTAGGACCACCTTAATAATTTCTTCATCACGACCCATTTAAAAATAATATTTCCATTATGACCAGTTTAAGAATTTATCAGCAAATGTAGCTATGAAGGTCCTTCCTAATAAAAAACTTTCACACCTTTAAGTGTTTGGGGGTAACATTTACATTACAAATCCTTACCTTGACTGTGTAATTTTAGCAACTTCTTTTGTTTCTTAATTTCAGGTCTTCCTGATTCCTAATTTAAGAGGTTTCCATGGTTCTCATCAATTTTTGTTTATCAGTGACTAAATTTGTTGTATGTTTTAATTGGGTTGTGAAAATAAGGTGGCATTTACGATCTTTTAATAGAATCCTGGTGTGTACACATAGGAACGTGAGCGTGTACGCCCTCAGGCTTGCACATGCGCATGTGTGCACACGCACACACACACAGGGTGACACAGTTTTACAGTACCGTTGCCAAGAATAACTAATCTAGGAATAACTGCAGAATCTGATAATACAGGTGGTGTTTCTTGTTAAAATAATTTGTCTACATGAACAGACATGAATTCTTTTTAATTATAAAAGTGAACGTTAAAATTAAGCTACTGCCTTATTCCTAAATATTTCTTTTTTAACTATCAAAATCACTTTATTCTCTCTCATACGTAAGGCATTAAACCTGAGAAGATTGGAAAAAACATCATGAATTACTCTTCACATGACTTCCTAAATAAAAATAGTTCATGGTTCAAAGTTTGAAAGGCAGTTTATCTAAAAGAAAGCTTTAAAATTACTAAAGCTAACCTTAATCAATTGCCTTAACAGGTAGTTAATCAAGCATTTAGAAGCCAGTTTCTAAATAAGTATTTCAATAGTCTTAAAAAAAAAATCAGACCTAGAAAAAAAAAATTGGGGACCCAGAAGCCATTATATTCCAATTCCCTTTAAGTAGAATACTTTTTCTCGTTTCTGTTCTGTATGTTTTTGTTTTCTTTCTTCTCCTTTTTTTTTTTTTTTTTTTTTGAGAGCGCTAATGTCATAGGACTATTCTGTTTTCATGAGGAAGTCACTTGTCTCCAGTTGTTGTTTCTTGGAGACATCTAACTCTTACAAAACATGCTGTGGTGTTTGAGTGGGTTTAGTTTTTTAAGAATTTTGCCCCCCAAAAAGAGCCACAGAAAACCAAAGAATACACTGTATCAATTCTCTTCTGCAATTGTTTTAGAGAAATTTGCTCTATTGTTAAAGTTGTGCTGCTTTCTATGATAACACTATCTGTTAAATGAAGCTGCCAGAATCATCATCAGCTAAACTACCAAAATGAGTCAGCTAACTTTATTTTTAACTGCTTTTTAATTGCCTGCTGAGACTATCAAGCATAATGTAAGAGGATTTTTAAAGCCTTTATAGCAATGTTTTGGTATATCAGGCCATATAAAAAGGTGCATCAATGGTTCAGAATTCTCAAGTCATTTCCATGAATTTTTCCTTTTAAAACTCAGCTGTAGGGCATGGATAAGTAATAAATCCCTGAGATTGGAGACTTTTCCTAAATTCTTGCTATGACATTCCATGGATGTTATACATACTATCTCTGAATCCACAAAGAATCAGTTGGATTTGGGCAACCGATGTGCAAAACATTTGAACATGAAGGAGCCATAGCAGGATTTAGAACAACTATCAGTGATTTAGAAATCATGTGTTTACCTAAGCTGAAGTCATTCGTATAGTAACAAAGACCTACCCACGAGGTTGTACCGATGTCAAAGAACAAACATTTCATCCCTGTTTCAAAGCACTTTAAGACATTATTTTAATCCTTACAATACCTCTTTGAGGTATGTAGGTGGCAAGTAATATCAAGACAAAATTTCAAAATGCAGAATAAATTGAACACTACCTAGGGAATAAAAGAACTTCAGTTGATCGTGCTTTGTTGATTTTCTGCTTTTCTTGGAAGACCCATTGGTGATTTCATTTTATCATATTTTGCAGGTAGGGCCAACATCACAGCATACTTGATAAAACAGCTACTGTGATCTATAAGAGAGCCACTGTGTTTCCAGAGCTTTCTACTCACACTATAGCCTTGGCTGGAGATGAGCGAGGGACACACGTGATTTGCTTTCCTATCCAGGTGGAGGCATTCTGCTCCTTTCTCCACCCTACGTCCCCAGGCCTTGTCGGTCTGTGTCTGCAATAAGAAGTAAAACATCAAATCAAGTATCAAATATACAACTATTGAAGAAAAGAGATAATATAGTTGGATTATTATACTGATTTTACTTGACTATCATACAAAATTATGATTATCTGCTGACTCTCACAACTAGATGCACTGGCTGATTAAAACTAGGACATCTCCTGAGCATGGGAAAGCATGGAGGGGTGATTTTCCTTTCGTGATTCACTGGCAATTTAAACTGACTGGAAGGAAGGTAGCCACAGATAAGCTCTTCTGACTAAGAGCCTGTGGGTCTTCTGACTGTAGTCTGTGGGTCGTAGAGGCTGCCAATAGGTCTCTGTGATGGGAAGCTGAAGACAGGAGAACACAGCCTAAACGCTTAGCTGAAGTGTGTTTTATTCATGCTTTTTATGAAAACTGGGGGCATTAAGATAGGAACCCATCCCCTTCCCAAAGTAAGTTTTTCTAAAGGTGCTTTACAAATATTCCTGATATTTTATGCTCACCTGGTGGTGGAGAGGGCACTTTCCAATTCACTTTGAGGTGGAGGAACACAAGGGTTTTGTTTGTTTTGCTCTTAATTTTGTTTACTGTCTCATGAAAGTAAACCTTATGGCTTTGATCAATACCCAGCACGTTCAGCAATAGAGCTGGATTCAGTAGTGTTGGAATAACGTAAGGTCCCTCATTTGAATTGTAAAATATATGTTCACTTGTTCTAAGCTAAATCTGAGCTTCTGAAACTCATACGAGGAATGGCTTTTAGATAGAGATCCAAAGCTAACCACTTTCTTTGGTAGGGACAGAGCTCAGTAGAGCCGGTGAACTTGGTTTGATGTGCTTTATTGAGGATAAGGAGGGCTTCGGAAAGAGTTCCAGATGAGCCGACCTTTCTGGAAGGGCAGGTTGCTCTTACTGTAGAGGTCTGAGGCTGTCTGTTCAGATAAGCAAGTGCTAATGGCTTGAAATCCCCGACGTCATTTGTGTTATACAAATGCAAACGTCAGCATTATTATTGTCATTTATATTCTATCTCTAGGCTTCTTTCATTAACATAAACTAAACTGGTTTCAGGCAGAGCTGATTGCTGACAAAGATCCCTCCACCTCCCAAAATGTTCCAATGTCAATTTTCTGGAAAAAAACCTGAATCATCAAATTAACCTCTGGTTAATTTCTAGGGCTCTAGAAAAATCCCAACATTTCACAGAGGCAGAAGGTCTGTTAACCAGGAGATGAGCTCTGTATTTTGATAACAGTAGGGTCAAGTCTGATTACAATTACATAAGCTTCTAAAGTGCAACATTAAGTAAGTTTCTTAGCTCTCTGTACCTCAGTTTCAATTTCTGTAAAATATGAATCATAATAATTCCTACATTATTGGTTGGCTTTGAGGACTGATTCAGATAATAGCTATATAGTGCTTAGTCCATAATTACTGTTGAAAAATGGTAGTTTTTATTAACACTGGGGCATAAAGAAAATGTGTATATTCTGCTTCTGAGTAAAAAGTGATTTATGGCTTAGAAATGAAAACATTTTGAAACGAGAGATATATATTTATATTTATCAATATACATATCCTCTTGTTTCAGATGATACATAAATCTGAAAAATAGGAGGGCGAGATCTCACCGAGCCTAGTCTCGGATTGTGGGAAGAGTTTTTCCAGGTTGTAATCTTCTGGAGTGCAGGCATGCAATGTAGCTGTCAAATGTTCTGTTTTCAGTTTGTTGTTCAAACACAAAATTATTTAAAGTATATAACGGCATCATATGAGACAAATCAGTTTTTTCCTCCAGCATGGTATCAGTGATCAGCTAACTGGAAGTTCCATTTTAAAATGTTAAACCTTAGAATATAGGATATTTCAATGTGTTTTAAAGGCTGTATTTACCACAAAATAAAAACCTGGTATTATAAAAACCTGGTATTCCAGAGAAATACTATTCATCTATGTTTACTCTCTGGCATAGCAGACTTTGCATATGGGTGGGCTGTGTTGAGTGAGCCAAATCTGAAATTTGATAAACTCTTACCTCCTGTTTTTACACCATAACTGACACAGTCAGTGACTATACTATACATGTCATATTAAAAACACATGTACTCTGACTATACAGTCATTACCTCTTGTTATTGATTTTTATCAACAAATGACAAGCAACATGGTTAGTTACTATAAAATGCTGTTTCTTCTTCCTTCATTCTTTCATTACTGTCGTGGACTCCCAGGGGTTTACAGTCACATTTGACGCCCTTTCTGGACTGTAATGTTATGGAAATAGGGCAATTTGATTGGAAAAAACTGATTATAGTAAAACAGCAATTAATTCTTACCACTTAACTTGAACATTCATACATGTTAGTTTTCCAAGTAAATAAGTAGAACGCCTTGTTAAACTTCCTTTCTGCCAAAAATGTACTACCATCTGTGATCTACATGGCAGCTTTTTCTTATTTAATACATATGTCCCCCCTTTTTTGGGAAGCATGTTAAGAGCTTTAATATGACATGAAACAGAAATAAAATAGTGAAAACACATTGTGTTTCAAGCATGAGTGCAAAATTCAGATTTGTGATATTCAAAGAATTTGGGATTTCATGTGCCATCCATTAATTTTTATGGCAACTCTCAGTCCTTAATGTTAGAAAAAAATTTAATTGTAATGTGCAGGCAGTTTGGAGTTTGGGAGAGTAATTTTATTGTCTCAAAGATAGTTAAAGACCTAGTGTTTAAAATAGGCTGAATTTCATTAAATAGTCTGAAAACCTCCAGTTAGAAAGGTGAAGTGAAAAGCAATGCAATACAAAGAAAGAGTTTTGGCCTGAATGCCAGGAGGTCTGAATCCTGGCCCAGCTCTTCACTAACTGTACAGCCTCGGGCAAATGACTTAACTTCTCATTGTCTGTTTTCTTACCTGTAAAACGAGGGGTTTGTGTGAGACCTGTAACAATCACCTATAAATCCATCACCCAGATGTAACCACTGCCAAAATTTTTTAGCTGACAGTGGTACCTCCAACCTTTTAAATATTGTATCACCAGCATTGTCGCAATGCCATTATGTATGCTTGGTCCACTTTATCTTAAATGACTATATGTGATTCTACCTTACAGGCATTTAACCATTCTCTGTTGTTGGTCATTTAGATTATCTCCAAATACATTTTTAGTATTGTTGTAAGGACCCACAGGTAGTCTCTCACTAACACTTAAAGCAAAGGAATAGAGTTTATCGAAGCTGACACACATCTTCATAGCACAATAGAAAATGTTGGATCTCTGGTTTATGATTTGCCCAATGCTTCTCTCCAGTTACAGATTAGTCAGCATCATCTTTATTTGTGATAGACAAATAATCTGACATATTCCATGTCTTTTGTCCATTTGGAGCAAGATCATCCCAATCCCAAGGCCTGGTGGCCAGAGCTCATACTCCCAACACCTGCAGACATTCATTTATTCAGCTTTTCTACCTCATCTTATTATTTTTCTTCAAAATGGTGACTATGATAATACATCAATTCTTTTCTGCCTTAGCATTCCTTGTATCTATCAAATACTTTTTTGTGTGTAATTCCTTCAAATAAATATTGTCAATATGCATTCCTGATTATTTGAAGAGTGACATAGTCTTAATTCTGACATCAAATATCATATAAAGGAAACTAAACTATTTGTGACCTCAAGGAATTTGCCATCAAAACAATGTACTCTGAAAAAAAAAAAGAAAAACCAATGTACTGTGTGATGCATGGCACCTGGCCTGTACATAGGAGGTGCTCCACAAGTATTTGCTGAATGAATGACAAAATCCGAAGGAAATTACCCCTCGAGAAAAATAAATGGCTACTTCTGATATTGCTATAACTACCACTTAATAGGCCAGGTTTCACGACACTGGTTTAAGAAGCTGAAGCTGTGTTGTTTCATATCATTATTTTGTATGGGCAAGTTGAAGAAAGCCTGTTTTAGGTTGATAGCAATACCTCCTCATGATTTAGACAAAATATTGGAAATGGGCAGTTCTGGGGAAGGGAAGGTGGAGTATGAAGTTAAGTGCTGTGACTGAAGAATAAGCATCCAGGCTTTTTACTCATTAACTTGGACTTAAATTACCTATTTTTTGATAGGTAAGAATTTAAACCAGAGATCAGTGTGTTGGTGGTGAGGGGTAAATATAGAAATTTCTGCCTGAGATTTGATCAAAGGGAACCATCCCTCAGTCTTCCTGTCAAGGATGATGTAATAATTACCCTGAAAAGAGGAGGAGGAAAGAATACCACATTGGTTTGTGAGATGGGCTTTGTGAGGCTAAACTTCCTTTTTCATTTTAATTGTCCTTACCTGACAAAATGAAACATTTTTCTTCCCAGTTTGGCCACATGAACCGATGATAATGATTCACACTTACTTACTAATCGGTGAGAATCATTAGAAAAACCCTTCTAAGCAAACAGCTACCACAAAAAAAATACTGAAGGAGAAAAAAACCTTTTTCTCTTAAGCAGAACTAGTGCCAACCTAAATCCTTTGCCATGCTTCAAAGAAAACGTTTACATTTTTGACTAAAAAAAACCCCAGACCACTTCTTTTGTAATCTTTTTATTATCTTACTATCACTATCATTTTTTTGTGTGTCTGCTTTTTAAAAATCTTTTAAATCAAAACTTCCAGCTCAGTGGAGTTAATCTAAGTAAAATTACTAAAATCTGTGGGATTGGCTGGAGAGAAATACACCACAGTTTGATCGTGGTTATCGCATATTAGGATTACAGGGTATTTATAATTTTCTATCTGTGTGTTGAGAAGATTATGGATGGGAAAGCAAGAAATTGAAACCCTAGTTCTAACAGCACCACTGTTATTTGTGTGAACTCGGGCAAATCGGTTAGCTTCTCTGTGCCTCGTTTTCCTTACCTATAAATTAAAGGGACCACCAGGATGATCTCCAGGTTTACTTTCAACTTTATCATTCTCTAGATCTAGCTGAAAAGAAAGTTCAGCTTGATACAACCCTTAGGGAGGGCAATTCGGCAGTGTCTCAAAATTACAAATGCAGTTAACTGCTGACCCAGTGATCTCTTTTCTGGAAATTCCTCCTATAGACATACTTGCACATATGCAAAATGAGTTATATAAGGTTATTCACTACAGAAGGGCTTGTGACCGCTAAAGAGTAGAAACAAGCCAAATGTCCACCAGCTTGTATGAGTAGATTGATACATACCACGGTATTTTAGGCAGCTGTAAGAACCTTTAAATATATATTTTTAATTTTTTGGAACCGCGTGTCAGGGACATTGGTGCTTGTAGGTACTCTGGGCCTGCTTCAAGTCAAAATTTCAAAAAAGACCAAAGAAAAGCAAATATGTCACTTACAGAAACAATTAGGTAGGATAGCTCAGAAGATTTCAAGGATCTGGGGAGAAAGTTTGTAAGAAAACCCTCTTAACCAAATACTTTCCTCCAACTGAGGCCGTGAAAAACCGGAATTGAAATGAAGGCAAGGCCAAATTTGCAGCTGGCTTCCTCTGCCAAGAATGACCCACTAGGGCACCGCCTATTCGCAGGGTGCGGCCGTCTGAATGGGGGCTGCCCCTGCAGAGTGCAGTGGCAAAGGTTGAGGGAAGCAGTAGTTCTACATTACGGCCTTCCTTTCAGCTCGTCTGGGTTACTGAGGTCCCCAGTGGCGGGCAGAGGAGGCCCGAACAGTCCAAATTTCATAGTAAACGCAGAGACCGCAAAACGAGGGTGGGAACCAACCCTAGCTTCCATCTATCAGCCTCACAACCTCCACCCTGCCCCCTTATCACTGGGAAGCTGTTGTGATAAGCGGATTATGAAGAAATAGGAGTTTGGACGAGTGAGAATGTCAAGGAGGAATACATCTTTCAGTCTTTTCAAACTTTTGTAAACGAGGCCTCATTTTCTTTAGATGCCACTTTTTCAACTGAAGAACCACCTGTCAGAAAAAGGGATTTTTTTTTTTTTGGAATTGGGAGCTGTCATTTCGGACAAGATATTTTAAACCCTATGGTCAATCTTCCATCTTAAGTGACCCCATCCCTCTGAAAGGAAATGCCTTCCATATTCCTCCTAAAAAAAAAAAAAAAAAGGCAAAAGAAAACAAAACCTGACGACTGTTTCTTCTGCTCCCTGAGACACAAGGGCCATTGTCTTCTTACCTTTTGCCCCACCGATCTCTGCAGGACGTCCTGGACCTGGAGCCCAGATGGGGGAAGGTGGGGTGGGTTGATGGACGCACGGGGCAAGCGGCCTAAAGGAACACCTGGGAGTGGGGCAGGGCTGCACCCCAAGGCTTTGGTCCTCTCCCCTCTTCCATGTTCACTTCTCGACACCTCAGCACCTCCATTCTAAATAGCAAAGAAATGGCAAGCAAACAGTTAAACTGAACTAGGGTGAGTACTAAAGTGACAAGGCTCTCACCAAATGCTCCCCTCTGACCCCTTCCCCGTCGCCGCGGACTGACTCAGTGGACAGAGTCTGAGATTCCCGCCCAAGGGAAGAAGGCACGAGGATGAGAATGCCTTTGGGCCCGAGGGCGCGTGTGAGGTAGGACCATCTTCGGCCCGCGCCAAGTCCCCTTCTCTCATTTCTAGTTAAGTCAAGAATGGAATGAACCCGGCTGGTGGCTGCTGGGCTGGACAACTGGCCCCCGTCTACACCAACCGCAGAGCCTCAACCCGCGGGTGCGGACCGGTGGGTTCCCGGCGCGGAAGCTGCAGCGACTGCGTCCTCCGCGCGGACTTGACTGTCAGAGCCCCTGCCCCGGGGGGCGTGTGCGGCTCGCGCGGGGGGCCGGAGGACTCGACACGTCGCAGGGAAAGGAAAACAAAACAAAACAAAAACAAAACCCACCGACTTCCCCACGTTTCTCTGCAAAGAAATCGTAGGCAGAGTCGAGAGGGGGCGATTGAGCAGAATGCAGCGAGGCCGCCTCCGCCCGCCCGCCCGCCCACCCAGCGCCCCCGGAGCGCTGAGCGTCCCTGGCCCCCGCCCGGCCCGGCTTTGGGCCCCGAGCGGAGGTCGAGGCGAAGCGAGCGACTCATTCCACTCGGGCTTCCCGAGTACTCTCTGCTCCTCAGTAGTAAACAAAGTGTCGCCGTCGCCTCCACGTTGGTTTTCCTCATAGCAGTCAAAACACTGAGAGGACGAGAGACTCACAGAAACACTCGAGAATTACCAGAAAATAATAACAGAGAGCTTAAAAAAAACAGAGTGAGAGAGCGAGAGTGTGCGTGTGTGTGTGTGTGTGAGGGAGAGAAAAACACCCCACTACCCCCCACCAACCCACTGCGGCCTCCCGGTGGAAAACCGGGCCCCGCCCAGGCCGGCGTCCACTGGCTGCCTGGGCGGAGCCGCCGCACGCTCATTGGCCGCTCGGGCTGTCAGTCAGGGGCGGGCCGGCGCGCGCGCCGCCGCGGGCGGGGGACGGCGGCAGATCCAGTAAGTCGGGCGGCAGCGTAGTTGCTGCAGCTGCCGCCGTCTCCGCCACATTCAACAGGCAGCAGCGCCACGGTCGCGCAGCCCGGGAGAGTGAACGGTCCGCGGCGTCCGTCCGTCCTTCGTTCCGCGGGCCGTGTCAGCAGGAGCGCGACGCCGGCGCTGCCGGGGCCCGGCGACTCTGGCCTGCCGTCCCGTCCGTGCAGCGGACCCGGAGGAGCCTAGATGTTGATGGACCTGTGAAGTTAAGTTCTGGGCTCGCGCTTCCACTCTGCCGCCGCGCCTTCCTCCGGGTTTCCGTCCGCTCGCGGCACCGACATCAACCCCCGCCCGCCCCCCGCCCCCGGCCCCGGCAAATCTCGGACCGGCTCTTCTCGCTGTCTCCCCTCGGCCCCCGGTGCTGCGCTCTCTCACTTCTTGGCAGTCCCGCGGCTGGGGGAGGGGCGGGGGTCACCATGGCCGAAGCGCCCCAGGTGGTGGAGATCGACCCGGACTTCGAGCCGCTGCCCCGGCCGCGCTCGTGCACCTGGCCGCTACCCAGGCCGGAGTTTAGCCAGTCCAACTCGGCCACCTCCAGCCCGGCGCCGTCGGGCGGCGCGGCCGCGAACCCCGACGCCGCCGCGGGCCTGCCCTCGGCCTCGGCGGCCGCTGTCAGCGCCGACTTCATGAGCAACCTGAGCCTGCTGGAGGAGAGCGGGGACTTCCAGCAGGCGCCCGGCTCCGTGGCGGCGGCGGCGGCGGCAGCCGCGGTGGCGGCGGCGGCGGCCGCAGCTGCCGCCACCGGGGGGCTGTGCGGGGACTTCCAGGGCCCGGAGGCGGGCTGCCTGCACCCGGCGCCGCCGCAGCCCCCGCCGCCCGGGCCGCTGTCGCAGCACCCGCCCGTGCCCCCCGCCGCCGCCGCCGCCGGACCGCTAGCGGGGCAGCCGCGCAAGAGCAGCTCGTCCCGCCGCAACGCCTGGGGCAACCTGTCCTACGCCGACCTCATCACTAAGGCCATCGAGAGCTCGGCCGAGAAGCGGCTCACGTTGTCGCAGATTTATGAGTGGATGGTCAAGAGCGTGCCCTACTTCAAGGATAAGGGCGACAGCAACAGCTCGGCTGGCTGGAAGGTGAGTGGCCTCGGGGCTAACGGCCGGAGCGGGAGGGGGGCTCGGGCAGCCTGCCTGCCTCCTCCTGAGGTCGCGGTGGGGCAGATGAGGGGGCGGCTGGGCAAGTTTGCTTGGCCTGAAAGTGCAGAGCACGCGGTCAGTGCGTGAAGGGAGCGGGCGAGAAGCGCCAGGGGTGGGTCGTGGGCTTGCCCCGGACCCGTCGGGGGACCGGAATAAGTGTCTCTGCGCGCGCTCTAGTGAGAGTTGGAGCGGGACGGGGAAGGGGCTCGTTGAGACCTAAGGGAGTGAAAAAAGTACGCCAAGAAGTGGACCTCTGAGCGGGCAGAAAAGTTCGCCAGTGGAAGGAAAGGGGGTTTCACTGGGAGCTGCTCCGCCACGGCCCGCGCGGACTCGTGCAGCTGCTGCTTTTCTTCCAGGACCTCGGGGGTGAGGGCGGCTCTCCTTCGCCCCCGCGGCGCGCGTCCTCCTAGCCCCGGGACGCCCCGCGGAGCCGTTTCCGCCGCGCTGGGCTGGGGAGAGCGCGGCGAGGGGCCTCGGAGCCTTGCCGCCGGGGGACGGGGCTGCAGGTGGAGGGGACAGGCAGGGCGCGAGCCGGGAGGCCCGTCGGGGATGGCCGCGCAGATTTTGGAGGCCGGTGTGCATTTTGTTTTGTTTTGATTTTATTCGAAGTGGCCTCGAGTGCGGGGGGCCGGGAGCGCCCATCCCGAGGTAGCGCCTCCGACACGTGCGAAGGGACGGCCACCGCCTGCGGAGCGCCGGCGCCCGGCCGCGCGGGGCGAGCTAAAGTTCAAGTGTGACCCTCGGCGGGGGCGGGAGCTGGCGACGGCGAGGGAGGGGCAGCGGGCGCAGGAAGCGAGTGCCTTTAAAGGGCCAGCGCGCCCTGGCCTTGCGTGCCTCCGGGCCCTGCCGCGGCGCCGCGCGGCCAGTTCTTATCTGCGCCGGGAGGTACCCCCAAACTTGGCCTCGCCCAAGGTTCAAGGTCTTTAATTAGGCGAGGAGAGGACCCCCCCCCGGATGACCAGGGCCGGGGGCGTGTATATTCTCTTGCTTTGCCACCTCGGTGCCATCGAGCACGGAGGTACGGATCCGAGGGGCAAGGCGGGGTGCTTTGACACTAGTGTTTTGGGGGAGTTGGAGTGGAGGTTCGAATCTAGGGAACTCCTGCCTGCATGGAGGCCTGTAGAGGAGGTGCCTCGCCCTTTCTGCCTTTCTGAGAGAGAGAGACAGACCCGAGGAGAGACTCTGTGTGGGCAGGCACGTCCCTACCCCGAGGTGGAGAAGGCCCTGGGGCCCTCGGGAGGTCAGGCTCGGGGCTGGGGGTGCGGAGGCTTACGGGCCGTGCGTTCGCACTGCGGCTGCCAGAAGCTGCCAGTTTCTCACTGTCACAGGTGGAAGGATCGATGCGAAGGTTCTCTAGTTGAGCTAAACTCCTTCCTTACCCCTCATCTGGACTGTACAGCATAATCCAGATTTTCCTTTGCTGCGCACTTGTTACACCAAGGTGGTTTTACATACACTGTCATCTTTGTGGTTAATGTGTATAAAAACGGTTAAGTTAATCACATCGTATTAAAGTTCCTGGAGAAGGAGTCAGGATCTTATTTTTTTCCAAAGTGTATTTTAGAGTAAAGGCATCACTTATAACCTCATTACTAGGCATTACATGCAATTTTACCAAGTGCTTCAAAAAGGTAAAGTGCCTCCTTACTTTAAGCTAGGTATATACTCTTTTAAGTCAGAAAATCGGGGTTGCCTGCCAAATCCAATTTTACTTTAACATTTGAATTTAAGTACTTGACTGACTTGTTTATTTATCAATCCTACTTGAGCTGTTACAAAGCATTTGCTGTTAAAAAAAAACACTTTTTTGTTGTTGTTGGGCATTCAAAGTACAGTGTGTACTTACACCTTTTCTCATGTCCTTGGAAATGGATACAGCCTGCTTCAGCTTGCTGGAGTGGCTTTCTTTAAAGATAGGGAAAGGCAGAGTTTGGGGATTATTTTTAGTTTTGCCTCTCAAATGGCCTTAAGTCAAGGTATTCTTAAACTATTGTAGGAATATAACTTAAACGTTTAAGCTTTAGTGCTTTTTATAAAGATAGATTCTAAGGCCAAATCCTCCCCCCCTGCCGGCCATTTTTATTAGGTTCTTTACCTGTTCTAATTTTTTCCCCAAATGCAATTGTAATTTTTTTTAAAAAAATTACTGGTCAGAGCTAGAAGATCTATTAAATGTTAGTGAGAATTATCTGTCCAGAATTGGAGGCCAGGTAGCAGCTCCCAGTGGAAACCTAGTGGAGCTTTGGGAGAGAGCAGGCTGCCATTCTCAAGTGAGGAAATGTTTCAGGTGCAATCAGAGTCAGTTGGTGCAAGTCAGATTACAGCAAGCGCATTTTCACTTTGAGTAAAAGGGTATTTTAAGAAGAAAAGAAACAACCTGAAGTGTTTCTAACTCATAGCTAGTCTTCTGGTTGGAGTTTTCATAAAAATGAGTTACTTGTTAAAACGAAGTTTCACTCTCAGATCTGAAAAACTTGCTTGTTTTAAACATTCATAAAAAGGAGAAATTTTACTATGACTTTTAGCTTAAAAAAAATTCAGTTCTAAAATGCAAATCGACCAAAACTTAACTGTTTGAGGACTGAGGAGAGGCTGCTTTGGAACTAAATTATTTCCTGTGATTTACTACAGGGAATTAGACTGAATCTTTAAGTAAATATAGTTTCTTGTGCTTTACTTCCTGGGGCCTGCCTGAGAATTTGTAAGTCATTTGCATGGGACAAAATAGTTGGAAAGCTGTTAAAAAGTTCAAAACCTTTTAGTTCCTTCAACACTGGTAGTATTTGTGGAGTATGCATTTTGTACTTGTAGGAATGGTATGTTAAATCTGCTTTACAGTTGGTTAGAACTGTCATAAGGTTACACACAAAGTGGAAGGTGAGACTTTTGGAAATCCCGGGATCTTTTAAACCATGTACAGTACTTATACATAGTGAAACTTCATTTCCGTGACCTGTTATTTTTCCCCCCCCGTATAGAAAGCTTTCTAGAGCTTGGGAAGTAATATTGTGAGCTCTGGCTCTGTGTTTTGTGTTTTTGTTTTTTTTAATAGTTGTTTTGAGTTGACTCTTGTTTTGTGCTTTGAAATTATTTGGAACACAATGTAGATTAAAAGAATGCTTCAACAGTAAGACTTAACACTTGTTAAAATTTTAAATTGTTTTATTATGAGATATCACAGATATTCTTTATTTTGGAATAAGGTTTCTTTAATTTGGTCTGTGAACTGAGAGTGCATTTCCTCGTATTTAAAAATTCATATCTATTCTATTATTAGGGTTTGCAACCTGCAGGTGAGTAATTTAGCCACAGAGGTTCCATGGCAGGGATGATGGCTGCTTTCTTGCTGCACTGTCACGTTTGACAGAGTCCGGGTGAGGATTACTGAAATCACCTTACAGAAAACCTTTTTTACAGTTGGGTGAAAATGTCAATATATGTATTTGGGGAAAGGAGCATGAGGAAAGAGAATTGGGAAAGGGCATAATACAGCGAAGTATGCTCTAAGGCTGAAAGTTATGTGGGACTGATGTGACCATGTCTCATGCCTGAGATATTTTGTTCAGAAATTCCCAAATCGTTGTCAAATATGAATACCTTAATTGCTCCTCATAAGAACTTTATTTTTATTTTACTTTCGGTCTTGTGGCACATCCTTGGGGAGATGTGGCAGGAGGGGTGGCTTCTATTTTTGAATGATACTCAGCTTTGTTTTTCTTTTTTTAAAGTGGCAGACGTTTGAATACTGGAAAGAAGGCATTTTTAATTCTCATGTAAACTTCAAAAAAGATTAAAGTTTGTTGAGACACTCCCTTCCCGCCCACTACTGAAAGGCCATGACGTTGGCAATGGACACAAATATCGCCAGCTATCATGAGCTGCACAGGGGTCTTCTAAGTGGATGTATGAAATGGGGAGGGAGGAGCGAATACTGAGTGGTTGGTTAGAATCCCTAATAGGGTGCCAACTTTTTGCTTGCCCTTTCGCTGTAACCTCTTCATCCAAGCTTCTAAACTGTAATTCTGTGTGGCTTCCTAAGAGAACATCTGTCGGTATTGGCCTGGAATTTCTTTGGGAAGCCCTAACTATTTGCATTTTTCTGGAACGCTCTGCCCTTGGAAACTACCCAGTACCCTGGCATCATGGGAATTGACTGCCGGTTTTTTTGTCTTTGTGTGCCATCACTTTGGGGCTTCCTGGAATCCTCTCAGAAAGGCAGTGTAAACCCCATGGTGATGCGAGAGAGCAAAGGAGTTTGCAGTTGTGCTCTGCATGGAATGAGCAGAGTGGGTTCAGCCCTGCTTCTCTGCACCTCAGGACTTGCCTTGGCCTTCATAGTAACAAGTTGCAGAGACTTGCCCCCGCGCCTTGGGTCAGATGACCACCTTTTCTTGGTGCACACAAAATTCTGAAGTTGATGCAGTTGTTCCTCAGTTGTGAACCAGAGAAGACCAGATGAACTTGAAAGTGCTTATTTTGGTGTCTGAGGGGTAAAGGCTTGTATTCCAACGGATACGCTGTATGCGAACGTACAGTGTATACATACAATGCACAGTAAGGTGTAGGAGGAGTCCCCCTTTTCGCTAATTCCTGATAAGGACCAACAACACTCAAGTCAGTGGCACAGAACTTCTTTGCAGAGTATTACTACTTTTTTTTTTATTGGGGTCTTCTATAGAGCATAAGAAACATGCCAATGAATATTTGAACATTATTGATTTCATATGGTTCAACCTTTTTTTTTTTTTTTTTTTTTTTTGTGGTATGCGGGCCTCTCACTGTTGTGGCCTCTCCCGTTGCGGAGCACAGGCTCCGGATGCGCAGGCTCAGCAGCCATGGCTCACGGGCCCAGCCGCTCCGCGGCATATGGGATCCTCCCAGACCGGGGCACGAACCCGTATCCCCTGCATCGGCAGGCGGACTCTCAACCACTGCGCCACCAGGGAGGCCCTGGTTCAACCTTTAAGGAGAACTTTTTTTTCACTGGCATCCCAGTTTACTCCACCCAGTCTGCCTATGGTTTATTGACTTGTGGGTTAAGCAGTGCAAATAATGAATCTTGCCTTCCTTACCCCTTCCCCCCTGGCTCTTTTATCCGTCCTCATACAGCTTTGATATAACCAAAAGAAAAGAAAAGAAAAGCAAGCTAGTTTTGATATTGGGCCACGTAACATTGAAAAGCTAGATCTGCAGCGTTTTTCAGTTTATTTAGTGAATTTTCACCTTAAAGCATTACTTAAATAAGGACATACATTCAACTTGTGTCCTTTTTTTCAGGCCATATACCTTATAGAAAAAAAAAAAATAACAGAGCTGCGTGATGAGCTTCTGTAGCCCCCATGTCTGGGTTTCTGATGACTGCCGAAGCTGCACTCTTTATGGTCTAAGTTCTTCTCTTTTCTCAGTTCTCCCTTGACCTCTCTGTAGAAATCCTTTCTTACCTTGGGCTCAGTTACATTGTACTGTCCTGATCCTTGCCCGCATTCTGGCTTCTCCTCCAGTTGGTTCATTTTTCCTTCTATGCTCAATTGTAAGTATGCCTAGGACTAGGTGTAGACTTATTTTGATTCTTTCCTAGATAACTTACCCCTTTATTGTCCAAGTCTCCAATTAACTTAAGGCCATAAATGTCCCACTTTCACCTCCAATTCGACATGTCTAAACCCAAGCATACTATATTTCCTGTTCCTCTCAGATGAGGTTCCCATCTTGAGTTCCCTGATTTGGTTAATGGTCTTTAGCCCTTTCCCTCATTTTCACTCCTGGATGTCCTCTTCAGCACTTTCTTCTCATGGTGTTAGTGTCCCCAAGTCTGTTAGCTCTTCTTTCTCAGGGTCTCTTGAGACTTTCACTTCCCAGCTTCTAACCACTTCCCGGGTTAACTCTTATATCAGTCCCAGTCCATCCTATCCCCAGGACTTGGAGCATCCTGTGCGTCTACTGGAGCTTCCACAAATTTTCCTTAGTCTGCAAGGTTCAAGTAAGTTCCATCAACTTTCAACCTTGGCTTGTGTCTGAAGGCATTTTCGATTCTCTGAGTGAATGCCCGGTAACCTCTTAATTCCTGCTGCTGCGTACTTTTTTTTTTTTTTTTTTTTGCGGTACGCGGGCCTCTCACTGTTGTGGCCTCTCCTGTTGTGGAGCACAGGCTCCGGACGCGCAGGCTCAGAGGCCATGGCTCACGGGCCCAGCCGCTCCGCGGCATGTGGGATCTTCCCGGACCCGGGGCACACCGGGGCACGAACCAGTGTCCCCTGCATCGGCAGGCGGACTCTCAACCACTGCGCCACCAGGGAAGCCCAAGCCCTGCGTATTTTAATTTAACTTTAACATCTGCATGTTTTTGGCAGATCAGTTTTATTGTAAATACATGGGTGGAAAAAATGTTTTCTTGAAACATGGATCTTTTATGTTTCAGCTTCCTCTGTGTTCAAGATGCTTACATTCTGACATAGGGAATATAGCCAATATTTTATAATAACTATAAATGGAGTATAACCTTTAAAAATTGTGAATCACTGTATTGTATGCCTGTAGGTTATAACTTACATGATATTGTACATCAATTATACTTCAGTAAAAAAGATCACATTCTGTAATACTTGAGGATAATTTTATTAGTAGTATTACTAAAGAACAGTGATTATTTTCAGTCTATAGTCAAAGTATTTCCTTCCCATTTGTTGAATGATTATTGTGTATAAGTAGTATTGGATGCATTTGAATGATAGAAAAATGATTCAAGTGTGGATCCTGTAGGGAGATTAGATGTGACACATAGTAACTATGATACATGGTAGCATGGTTAAGTGCCTTCGAGAAAAATGGAGTTCTGGGTTGGCCATTTAGGTGGGCCTTGAAAATGGGATGTTATTCTCCCAGGATTTCATTATAAAATATTTCAAACGTTCAGCAGAGTTGGAAGAATTCTCACCTGAACACCCATATACCTACCACTTAGTTTCTACTTCTGCCATTTTATTATACTTGCTTTATCATATATTTATGCATTGGCACATCCATCTTCCCATCAATACCCTTAGTTTTTAAAATTTATTTTTGGAATGATGGAATGACATTCATAAAGGCATGAAAATAGGGGAAACAGTTTCTCTGAGTGATGGATGTATGCAACACACAGAAGGTTTGAAAAGTGTAGGAAGGAGAGTTTCTATTGTCAGACTGAACTTGGACTTTATATACATTATGAAAATAAAATTGTGTTATAGACCAAGTTTTTCTATGAGATTGTATGTTTGTTTTTGTAATATAAGAAATTATGAAAATAGGATTATATTTTTAGTTTTTTAAATGCAGTTTCTCAGAAACGTGTTCATGTGTAAAATATAGAGCATGGAATGCAGTGTAAAGACAATGTGCTGCATTTGATTTAAAACTGATACACAGAATGTGGTAATGCAGGGAACAGATTATGTAATTGACAATGCGACTAGTAGACATTTATAAAATGTTTAGATTTTTGCTTGGTCTGTTCCTTAAAATCAACTTTCACGCCCGGTGTCCCGGGGGCAGAGTGATTCAAACAAAGAAGGATCACTATTGATCGCAATTCTTACTGTTTTTTTTTTAAGTGAGAAATCTTGAAGTTGAAGTTAGCAACCTTTAGATATACTTAGGGCAATTATGAGTGAAAGTTATATTGACTTGAAAAGATGCTTTACAATTTAAATGTCAGTTCTCATGTTGTATTAGCTAAATATTAGATATCCTTGATAGCTTTCTCATTGTATTATATCTTTACCCACTAACCCAAGTACAGGATGAAGAAGGTTATAATGAGATGTTTTAACAGATCCAGAGGAGGTTAAATTTGGATAGGCTAAACCCACAATTGATGCCAAGCAGATAGACATAACTGCATGTATTCAGAATACTTGGAATGAGTCGGATTAGCTTTCGGTGAACTAAAAGGTTTAAACAAAAACTCTACTGTGGCACATCAAAAGGCAGAAATACAGATTTATTAAAACTTATTAGCCATTTTAGAAATGACGGGTGTTGAAGAAATGTAGGAAGCTATTTTACTAGTGTAAATAGTAAAATAGTAGCAGATAGCACTTTATTCAAAAGATACCCTGCTGTGGGGAGGGGGACAGTGAAGCAAAAATAGACTGCAAAACTCACCACTGTGAGGTTTTGTTAAATGAGTAAGTTACCTTCCACATGGATGAAACGGCTTTCAAAGCATGCCAGGCCATCACAGTTGCGTGACTGCTAATGATGTCAGGGTAAACTAGTCAAACGCAGGTAGGAAACAATATGGCACTGGCCAATCTAATTTTTTCCCGCTATTAATGTTTGTAGATTGAGTGAGGGTCAAAATTGCAGGCTGTGCCTTTGGTCTTTTCATTCCATAAGTAGAGAGAGATGTAAAACATCTTCATTCTTCAACGTGAGGGGTTTTACCTCCCTCTGGGAGGAAGTCAGAAGCAGTGTAGAGATGTGTGGGAGGATAGGTCATTTCTTCCGAGGTAGCCCCATTCCTGCTGACACTAAGTCATATGAGTTCTTTAACTCTTAGTGATCGTGGGTGGCACTACCGTCTTTTGAGAAGAGAATGTCACCTCTGAAGCATGTGGCCCACTGGTCTATACTGTGCACCTGTGACCTGGGCTGTGCTCTTACCTGCAACAAGCCCTGCCCCTCTTATGTACACCCCTGCTAGCCACACGCATGGAAATCCCAAGGCTGCCACCTTGTTTGATTGTGACTTGGTTCTGAAAATCTCTGTGTAGATCTTTGACCTAAAAAGAAAGTCTTTTTCTGCCTTGATTAATTTTCCCCCTAGATGATATTTGTGTTAATTACAGTGTCATTCTTTGTGTGGCTTAAGTTACAGAGCTGATCCTAATACTAAACTCCATGACCTTAACAGCTCTGGAGATGCTGCCCAGCTCACCTGATTAAAAGCAAAACTGTAACGAGAGAGAGGGTGGGAAGAGCCAGTGACCTGTGTCCATTTGTTTTTCCTCTGTTTAAGTCAAACAGATATTTCTCAGTTGCCATTCCTCCCAAATCTAGAAAATGGGTCATGGTTTTGTGAATCTCTCCTTTTGTTATATTAGAGATTTGCTAAGAATCAGGGTTGAGAAAAAATGTTTTTCTGTTTACAGCCATGATCCCGAAGTTGTTACACAGCTGCCTTTGCACTGCTAGTGAGGGGCCTGGTTTGCTGAGTTAAAACTTTGAAAGTAGCTAAAGGAACCTGGCTTCAGGAAGGGGGAGGGGACCTCAGTGGTTGCGTTTTGTACCTGCAGTAAAAAAGTCTCAAAGAGCATGATTAGCCCCCTCAGTCTTATTTGGACTCAAGCCAAGAGAGAGGCCTAGTGAAGGAAGGAGGGAGAGGAGAACCAGTTTGGGTTTTGTGGGAAGGTCTGGAGGCACTTAGCACCTTCTAGCACTGCCCCCCACCCCCAAATCAGTTTTTCTATTTTAGTTAGAAAATTAGTGCTTTTCCTCCACTAGTATCATGTCTCAGAAGCCCACCATGCAGGTGGCTTGAGGGGAGACCCATCTTGTCCGAGTTGAAAATGCCTGCACACAGAATTGGGGGTGGGGACGGTATCTTTGCAGTGGTGTTTGAGGGTAAGAGTGAAAAGGGTCTGTCTGAAAAGAAATGCATTTGAATTTCAAGTCCAATTTGGAGAGATAAATTATGATTGAGTTACATAATTCCTAGACTTGTAAATATTGTGTATCCTTCAAAGCTTGAAAACAAAATAACCACATAAATATCTGGAAATGGTCTATATAAGTAAATATATCATACCTCAGACAGTTTGGTTGCTTGGAAGCTAGGTCAAAGGAAATGGTTTGCATATGGTTTAGCTAGAGGCTCTTATTTTGGCAGATTCTTGAGGCAGTGTATTTTACTGGACTGCTATTTTGACATGAACTTTTTCACTTGTTAAGTGAAGGGTTGCATCAAGATAGGTGCATTGGAGATGTAGCTTCTTTATTCTGTGATGCTTAATTTGCGGAATCATCAATTTGTCACACCAGTGAGTGTTCCTTGTCAAGTTTCAGCCCGCCAAACTGTGATTTGAATACTGGAGAAACCCAGCTACCTTAAGGCAGGCGTTACATCACCTGTCTGTTCTGCAGGGCCAGCTCTGAAGGGGTCGGAGGGGAGGTAGTTGCAGAGGGGAACTTGTTGAACTTGTAAATATCAACGGAGGTTGTTTGTGTACCTGGTACCTCACTGGTTTGGTTGCATCTCTCTAAATTTGAATGTAAACGTATTTTCTCTGGATGGGTAGATATGCATGCCATCATGAAATTTACATGCAATGAATGTGAAAGCTTCCTGTGGACCATCCTACTGAGAGACCTTTTTGTAATCTGTGTGACTGTATTGGTCTCTCTCCTTCAGCCTTTTGGAATTTAACTTTCTCTTTAGTGGCCCATTATGACATTTGCATACATTGAATGTGAAAGATTCCTCCTATATGCTCACTCTCTTCTGTTACCTGTGTGCCCAGAGGGTTTCTTGACCCTTTTAGAATTCATGAAATAGAATTACTTATGTAGGGCCTGGATTTATATTTACTGTATACATTAACGTGCAGCCTTTCAGATTGTGATCTAATACTGATTTTAAACACAGTATTTGATGGCTTTACATTTTAGAAGAGGTCACCATAATGGTTTTTATTGCTGTTTTTGTTATCTTCTGAAATACGTGGGATAATTTAAAAAGTAATGCTAAAGAAATTTTTTAGGGTTAAAAATTCCTATAATTAGGCATGTTTTGATGCGATTTACATCCTCTTTTTTGCTTCTGTAGTGGATACTTCCCCAGCTGTGACCACATTGCTCTGTAATAGTCCTGTATTATTATATTCCAGTATTTCTGAGGTGCTTCCTTAAGGTGCTTTATGTTTCTTGAAATGCCATTTTGACGCCTTTGATAATTATACTGAGAACATATTTTTAAAAAGCAGAAGTCACATTAAAATTTTGTAAGAATGATTGTCAAAAGCTTCAAGAATTACTCTCCCCACACTTCAGTGTTTAGGCGGGTCCTTGTGTTGGAGGACTAGTGCCCCCCCCGCCACTGTCTGTCACCAGCCTTTCAGAGATGCTTTCAGAGACTGCCCTTCTTCATGATCTTTTTAGCCTGAATTTCTCACTGTGGTGTCTAACTCAGAAGTAAATATCCTTAAAGTAATCTGTTCAGCCTAGTTGTTACAAGCCATTTAGTGAGTAGCTTGAATATTAAAGTTTGTGCCATTGCATTCCTTAGTGTGACTGCTTTATTTTGAGCTAAAGGGTGGATAGAGAATAAAATGGAGAGAATATTGATACTGATACAACCCATATTTACGCTGAGTGTTTTTTCTCCACGAACAATGGGAGGGTGCATGTTTGAAGTCAGTCAGTTTCAGAATTTACCTTTCGATTGCATGCCTTATAAATTGTATTTCTAAGAAAAAAATTTAAAATACTGGTTATTGTGCTGTGTGCTCCCGTTGAATAATGTAAATGATCTTGGGTTATATCGCATGCTGAATGTATTCCTAGAAGGAATTCCTGCTTAATTTCTTTTGTGATGAAACTATGGAGACATTTTACTCAAAGACAAGCTGTTGATGGCTATGTTCTTAGACTAACCATTATTTCCGCCTGTATTTATATATAAAAGCCAAGAAGAGGAAAGGGAAAACACGTTCAATCCTGGAAGTCCTGAGCTGAGATCCATTCCACTGCGATTGACAACTCAGGGCCTGCAATTAAGCCTCATTTACACTCCCCACCTCCATTTGTGTTTCAAATAACTCTCTTAAAAGAGTCCTGGAAGGAAGAATTAATGAAGTCAGAGGATAACATGAAAACTTAAAACATTTCAGAGGGATTCCTTTCATGACTAAATTCTTTGTGATCCTTAACTGTATGAATACACCCCTGGGATTGGAAATGGAGACACCCCCCTCCCTTTAATCACGTGCCCCATTAAGCTCGTTTCTGGGTGGCTTGCTGAAACTGTTTCAGGGACTCACTTTAAAAAATGACATTGAATTTTATTAAGCAAGCATTCAAGTCCACCACCTGCCTTTTGCACAAAAGCTCACCTCTCCTGGTGAGCTATCCTTGCTCCCCTGGGCTGCTGTCT
Source organism: Hyperoodon ampullatus (assembly GCF_949752795.1). NCBI lineage: Eukaryota > Metazoa > Chordata > Mammalia > Artiodactyla > Ziphiidae > Hyperoodon > Hyperoodon ampullatus. Next base: position 63,355,521 of record NC_136929.1, read on the forward strand.
TGTTACACAGGCCTGAAACAAGGTAGCAGCCAGCTTTCTGCAGACCTGCACAATGGCACATCACCACCTCACGGCCCACCAATAAGAGCGTAATGACTTGTTAGACCACATTTACTGTGCAGATGAACTTGAATGTCACTAGGACAGCACACCCCTCTAGGCTTAAAAACGTTTGAATTTAATGTCCCTTCTGTCTTTCATCAGGTTATAGCTTCTGGATTTATAGTTACTCATTCTGGCTGTAATTATATTAGTAGTATTTTTGTTTGGCCAAATATGAGGCATGACCTTTGCCATCCTGCTTGACTGTGCTTGGGAATTTGACATCCTTCAATTTAGATGGAATTCCCTTGCTTTGTTTCCTGTGATAGTGTGGGGAATACGCGTTTTGGCTTTTTCAACAGAAGTGGAGGAAGACAGGAAAAAAGTAGAATTGGAACGCACAAAGAGGGTATTAATTTTTTCTGCTGGGCGTGGTTCACTTGGCATGCTTTTTATTAGGAGTCTGAGCCTATGAAAGGAGTTAATGCAGAATACTCGGAAAATGCTATACTCATCCCTAGTTTTATTTTCTCTGATCTGGATTTAAATTTCTCACTGGTTTGACATTTTAGGGTCTTTGAACTATTTTTCATTTAAGTACACTTGGTAAAAAGGACTAAAATTCTTATGTTTTTGTGATGTCTTTACCAGTCCTAAGTATGCCATCAACTGCAAAGAAAACTGCAAAGGGGGAACATATTTGCACCTCTCTCTGAGGGGGGAGTGTTTTGCTGCTACTGACTAAAAGTTTACATGTGTGATTCTGTTTCCTGAATGTAGTCAAAACCGCCGTCAAAAATTATCCCCTTTGAATTGTCATGAAGTTTTAGTATCTAAAATTTGGTGAAGTGAAGAGAAAAGTTGAAGCCAGAGTTTTACGATGTTTTCCTTTTAAAAGTTGCAAAAGTCACCTTTTGCTTTAAGTGCTTTAAACAGAAAATCATCATCTGTGTCCCCTGCCTCCCAATAACCCATTAATAGGCTTGCTTTTGTGTTAATTTTCTCATTTCCCATCTAAGGTTAATATCCGGGGTAGGTTAGTTAGCAGTGTACATTGTAGGGGGAGTCTATCTGTTCTGTTCTCAATTATCCAGTAAATGAAGAATGCCCGTGCAGCCTTCTGAGCTTTTGAGGGCACACATCCAAATGCCTGTATTAAAAGGGCACTTCTTTTTGATTATCTCCTACCCCCGCTCCCTACTTTTTCATCTCCTCTTTGCTTTCCTTCTCATTTTCAGCCCCCTCATTTATTTGTTTTGAATACGTTTCTCCAACTTATTGATGTAAATTAGGTGAGATCTTTCTTTAAAGGTTGTTGCTGGTTACTGGTGTGTTTTACTTCATTACAGCTACCCGATTGTATTTTCCACTGCCATTGGAAATGGTCATTAAATTATTAATAGATCTGATCCCATTAAGAAGTATTTACAAGGAGATTTCTGTCTAACAAGTTGTCTGTATAGAAGTTATCTTAAGTTGTTGGCATTCCCATTTATCTCCTAGTTCTTGGGTTTTGGCTCGAGGCCTTTAAAATTTACTGAACTGTGTGTAAGAGAAGGTATGAGGAATCATGAAGTTTTTAGTTGAACAAATTTTAAAACTGCTTGGTGTAGGAGCCTCTGCTTGGCCACTTGGAGATTCTGAGAATCACTACCTCGCACGCTGCTGAAAAGTTTATTTCTATATCGAGCCTATGTATTCACGTGTAATTCCCTTCCTCCCTGCCCCCCGCTTGCTTCTGGATTTTGGAGCTACATTGAATTAGCTTAATGTATTTCCCCTTCAAGTACCTGAAGCCAATTCCCATAATTATCCTTTTCCCAGCTTACCAGTCCTAACTCCTTAATAAACCCTTCCAGGGACTTAAGATTTCTGTACGTTGTCGAAACACAGAACCCCAAACCCAGTTGTCTGTGGATGGGGAATGACCAGTGAAGTACATGGCGGGGCTGGTAGTGCCCTTGTCCAGGGACAGCATGCTTCTGGTAGGGTGGCTTGAGAAAACCTGTGCTAGCTTTTGGATGCTGTGTCACCCTTTGGCATAGAACAGAGGTAAAAGAACAGGGCCAAGAGGCCTGTGGATTCTCGTCGGTGTTTGGTTAGGATGGTGGTCCTGTGATTCAGGTGAACAAGCTACAAGTCCCACATTAAGCAAGGCGTATAAAGAGAAAATCCTCGAGGAGGAGAGTAACTGAGGGGAAGAAGCTGAATGGAACAACTCAGTGTATTTTAGCCTTTTAAGCGAAATATCTGTTAGTATGTGTTTGCCTGTCTTGAAAGTTTTTTGTTTTTTTTTTTAAACTAACTTCAGTTTGTACTGGTAAGTAGGCAGGGTTTTGAAAGGAAGGAAACAGCTTTTTGGATGTTGGATAGTCCAAATGTATAGATGTAAATTTCCACTGAATCTGCACCACCAAATCCATCCTATTCAGTGATGTGTAGTGAACCTATATTTGACTTTTGGGAAGAGAGAACCACACCAAGGTGCAAGATGTGAGTAATCATAGCCATATCGGTGTTATGCTAGGTGTATATTGTCATCAGCTCTTCTTATTGAGCCAAAGTGTGTCGTCTTCGAGCTTTTCAGTGGTGAATCTTAAACTTTGTCTTTAGCCATAGTCTGGATTAGTGAAGTCTGCAACCTTCCTGCTCCATCTGTGTTAAATGTGGAAATTACTAATATTGAGATGGGTGGTGTTGGTTGATTTCACATTCTGAAGTTTTAAATTTTAATTTCTGGCCTAGAGAATATGAAGCCATAGGTGGAGAAGTCTCTGCATTAGTAAAAGCAATTAAAATCTCAGGGTTGTATGGTTTTTGTGCTTTAATGAGGAGAGAGAATGCCGCCCCTGTGTTTTGGGTGAGTAATTCCATAGATAGACATTTTATCTATTGATTACAGAGATTTGACCCAGTCAAATGAGGCTTTATGGGGTTGGGATCTGCAATACTAAGGATGCTAAGTTCCTGTAAACCACTTAGGAAGCTCCTGAGCCAATACTGTATGTGTGACCTGGTACATCCATCATGTACAGATCTTTTTACATCATGAGTGCTTCTCTGGGTCCATTGGATTTGATGCTCTCCCTTATCACTGCCTTCTCATTGGTCCTCCCAGTAACTTTTCCTTTTCTGTTCAAGGCAGCAGAGTTCCCACTCCTTGTCAATCCGAATGGAAACTTTGCTTACCTGGCTCCACTTGGGGTCAGCCAAGGTGGGAGAGGAACACTAGTCCTGTTTTAATCACAGATTGTTAGGAATAATTGGCTAGCCAGTGCCAGTGTCTACAAAACATGATTAGATCCATGGTTAGATATATTTTCTCACACGCCTGGGAGGATGCCCTTAGATCACCAGGGTGTTTGAGAATCGATGTTGGGGTCATTTCAGAGCTATAAGAATTCCCTCTAGCATTTGCTTTTTCTAATGCCCTCATGAGCCTAGCCCAGATCTGTGATTTTTCAGTGAATATTAGGAGTCCTGGATTTTGTTTCTAGATTGGTAACCTGATAATTCATATTTAGACAAGTCACATCACTGCTGTCTTAGCTTCTTTATCTGTAAGATGGGGTTAATGATACCACTGGGGAGTGCCTGTAGAGCAGGTTGAGGCCCTCAGAGTAGGGAGCTATGTAATTAGGCCGCGTCGTACATTTTAGTTTTAGCCAAGATACTTGGGCTTAAAATTCAGAGTAGCTGAGAGTCTGGGGCTTTCATTTTTTTTTCTGGGCTTCTTGATTATATAAAGTACGTTTAGGTAAAAAACAGAATAGAACCAAAGAAAGCTAAAACACCTAACTAGGTCTTTCTTTCCTAAACTTTCCTAGTTCTTCTGTAGCAAGTTTGATGAGGGTGCTCTGGAGACTTGTTTTGTGTTTTGGAAGAACTTCTGATAGTATGGGAAAATAGCTGGTGGGTTGTATTTGGATTGTATAAATATGGGTAATTTATTTTTTCTTTATATTTTGCCTTTTTACATTTTTTAAAACATCTTTATTGGAGTATAATTGCTTTACAATGGTGTGTTAGTTTCTGCTTTATAACAAAGTGAATCAGCTATACATATATATATATCCCCATATCCCCTCCATCATGCATCTCCCTCCCACCCTCCCTATCCCACCCCTCTAGGTGATCACAAAGCACCGAGCTGATCTCCCTGTGTCCTTTTTATATTTTAAGCAACAAACACTTGTATTAGAAGTATTAAGTTTTTTGAAATGAAAATGCAGTTTGGGGTTTTCCATCCCTCCTCCTCCCTTGAGAGAGAGAATATTGGATTCAAGCAAGTGATTGCATAAACATATAAGATAGCTATCATTACTATCCCCATTTCTTAGACAAGGAAACTGAGGCATAAAGTTAAACAGCCCAGTGTCACACAGTAAGTGATGGAACCAAGAAGCCAGTGGGTTTTTATTGTAGATCTCAGACTCTTAACCACTTCACTTTGCTACATCAGAGAGAATGATTATCTTTGGAATCTTGGAGGAAAAATTAGGACTTAAAGTTGGAAATATGAAGGTAAAATTAACAGGTAGATAATCAGTTAATTAACAGAATCTAAACAATTAATGCACATACCGACAATCCGAAGACAGAAATTTTGCTGACTTGTCCAGTTAGTTAACTAGACTCCTAAAGATGAAAAAGTACATTGGTATAGTGAGCCTTTGGGGTAGTGAATTTTCTTGTCCTCTGAGGAGAGGAAGGAGTGCATCTATGGTGATGATTAATGAGAGGTAGGGAGAAGTGACCCAGTGACCCAGTCGTGGCTCACAGTGTGGCAAAAAGGAGCTTTTGCCCCATGTTTTCCTCACCAGATGGACGAGTGGGTGCTAGAGTGTTCTGTGGGCTCTGCCACCATGTCCACACACTGCTTAGGAGGAGGAAATACTTCCTGTCACAGGGAGATGGACTTGGCCTGTTGATGCTCTGGGGTTGACAAATAGAAAGAACAAATCCTGACCCATTTGGACAGAAAAGACCTTGTTTGGGGTGAACTTACGCTTCAGGAAGGCTACTAAGCCCTCATTTAAGGGACAAAGATGAGGTGAAATTCTTAGCTAAGCTGTTACCCAAACTTTACTAAGTGCTGGTCAGTCTTCTTTACCATTTGGCCGTGTTTCCGTTGCACAGATGGGACCTTACTAGATAGTTCATCGGTCTGTATAATCCCGGATTCCCCTTGTTGAGAGAAAGTCTTTTGATTTTGCTTTGAAAGTTGCTTGGCGAGAGTATTGTGGTTTGGAGGAAATGATAGCCCGGGCTTCAGAGATAAATACTGCTTGGCTTTGGGTCCTGCTTCCAAAGTGTTCCTCCTCCCTACCTTTCCCATACAGCCTTTAAAAATCACGTCAACCTACAGTGATTATTTCTTCCAACTAGTTTTGTGTATGTTTCTTGTGTGAAGTGGCGGCATGTTAGATTTTTCCTGAATAGGTAGTTCCTAATAGATGGACAGGATTTGTGCCATTTTATTTAGCGTGGGGTTTTGTAGAAGGTGATTAATATTTATTTTATTTAGATAATGGAATTTCTGCTTACCTAAGTAAAAGGGCTCCTTTTTGGAGGAGTAGTGTTTAGAACCTGGAGTATTGTCACCAATCCATTCAAGCTTGTTGAACTTAGCAGAACTTTGGACAAGTTAACATTAAGTATAGGTTTCCTCATCTGTAAAGTGAGAATAATACATCCTGGGGTTTTTGTGAGGGCTAAGAGATTGGGGTTGCCACATAAGAAGACAAAGGTGATTGTCTCCTGTGTCCTCAATCCATTTTATCTGGAGAGATTTTTCAGATAGAAGAGAGAAAGGAAAAAATTCTCCAGACATACCTCATTTTATTGCACTTCGTTTTATTGTGTTTTGCAGATATTGCTTTTTTTTTTTTAATTGAAGGTTTGTGGGAACCATGCGTGGAGCAAGTCTATTGATGCCATTTTTCCAACAGCATTTGCTCCCTTTGTGTCTCTTTGTAATTTTGGTAATTCTTGCAATATTTCAAATGTTTTCATTATTATATTTGTTACGGTGATCTGTGATCAGTGATCTCTGATGTTACTATTGCAAAAAGATTACAACTCACTGAAGGCTCAGATGATGGTTAACATTTTTTAATGAAGGTACGTATGTTTTTTTTAGACATAATTCGATTACACACTTAATAGACTACAGCATAGTGTAAAGATAACTTTTATATGCACTGGGAAACCAAAAAATGTGTGCGACTCACTTTATTGCGTATGTGCTTTATCGCGGTGGTCTGGAATGGAGCCCACAACATCTCCGAGGTATGCCTGTATTTCTACATTCCCTACAAAAGACTAGGCCAGTGGTTCTCAACGGGGAGGGATTTTGTCCCCCAGGGGACATTTGGCAATTTGGGAAAGATGTTTGCTTGTCAGAATTGGGGGTGGGGGTAGGGTTGCTCCTAGCACCTAGAGGGGAAAGACCAGGACTGCTGCTGAACGCCCAGCCAAGCCCAGGACAGCCCTCCGACAAAGCGTGGTTGGGCCTCAGATGTTAGTACTGCTGAGGTTGAGAAGCCGTGCTCTATGCAAAATTACCCTCTATTATTCTTTTTCCTGCACTAGAATTTTGTTATTTATTGTTTACTAAGTGACTTCAGAACTTCTTCTGCCCTCTGCCTGGTGTGAATATGAAGTTTGCTTCAATTCTTCTCGTTACTGTCATAAGAGGGCATGGGTTTTCTTAGGACAGTTGCTGCCTTCTGAGATCCTAGGTCCCCCGGGGTGTGTGATGGCAAAGGCTGGTCCTCGCACGCTTATAGGGTGGGCATTGGTCGTGCCCCACTCCTTCTGCAGGGCTCCCTTCCTCCTCCCCCGCTGCCTCTTTTGCCCACCTCCTTTAGGAAGCTTTTCCTGATTCCCTCCCAGTTGAATGGGATCTCTCTCTTTCCTTTGATTCCTGTGATGGGTACGCTTTCTCATGGATTTGTCTCTTGCTTTCTGTCTCTCCATGGGCTGCAAGCTCTTTAGGGCAGAATTCTTTCCTTCTCTTTCCTGGTCCCTGGAAACACCTGAGTATAGTTCCTCCCACATAAATGGATATGAAACAGACATTTAGAAAATAATACATTACATTTTTTTGATGAGGACAGAAAAACAATTTCTTTTATTCTTTCATATTACATTTTCATGCGTCACTTTAATATTCCTCTGTAAGTTAGATGATGGTGATGCCAGAGGTTCTCATCTGGCTTGACGTGTTTTTCTAGAGCAGCTTTTTAAATTACTGGGTCCTTAAATTATCTGGTTCACTGTCATTGTACTAACCTAACCTAAACCAGTCCATGCTGTTCCTAAATTTAGGAAGGAATGGAATCCTCCACAGTATTCCAGTCTTCTCTGCCGCTGAACTATGCTGGCAGAAAAAGAAATTCCAAGAATTAAAAAAATAGACACAAAGTGGGCAGCCATGTCACTCTTAAATAGACTGTTGGTAAAAATGTGTATTGCAACTTGAAGTGATCCTGAAGTGTGGTGCTTCAAACATTTTATTCTCATCTGTAGTTAATTTACAGATTAAACATACAATTTTTCTGAAATTCTGTAGTTGGTTATCTGAACTATAGATGTGACAGTTATTCTTATAAAGGTAATTGTTGCTGAGGAAGTCCATATTCTAAAGTGGTGAGAACTCGGGTTTGCTAGTCACATGCTTGGGTTGACTCCTGCCCTTAGCACTTAGCAACTTTGTTACTTGGGCCTCACTGTGCTTTAGTTTTCTCATCTGAAAAGTGTAAATAGTAACTCTCTTATAAGTTGTTGTGAGAATTCAGTAAAATATGAAATATTCCAGGGCAGTGTTTGGGATGTAGGAAGTGTTTTTTTATAAATGGCAGCTATTATTACTTTAGCATAGAACAGAGTATATATAGAAGGCAAGAAAGATGAGACTGACATTTTTTGAGTTGGTTAAAATGTGACAGATAGGAACACCTGGGTCAAGGGTGAAATCCCCATGTAGACCTGTTGTAAGCTTTTACACTAGGATCAGTAGCCGTTGCATATACCCGCCACTGCTAGAAGGGCTGATGACTGTCGAATTGGGAATCTTGCTGTCTGATTTTTGAATCCAGACTTCCTGACTGGTGAGCGAAATTAATAACCTCTTTGCCTCATCTATAAATTTTTCTCATCTATAAATCAGGGTAATAATGACTGAGGGTTGTTTTGAGAACTGTATGAGTTAATATGTGTGAAGTGCTTAAACAACAGTGCCTGGCACAGTCATCGTTCAAGAAATGTCACAGTTTATAATCACTGTCATTTATTCAGCTTGTACCTGGTGGCAGGGACTGTACTTGGCTTGTGAGATGTTATTTGGTTCTCACAGCAACCTTTCAAGGTAAGTATTATCCTCAGGAGACCCCTAGAGTTAGAAGAACTTGCCCAAGATTGTGTAATTTGTTGTGGCAGAGGTATAACTGACCCCACAGCTTTTTCCACAGACATGTGCTACTGTGGGACTGTGAAATGCATGTATTGGGTCCCCTAGCTAGACTGCAGCACATCCCAGAGGCCAGGGCCACTCTCAAGCCCCTGAGACTCGGCAGGGTGGGCCCCCAGTGGAAGGCGAAGAACTCGGTGAAGCCATCACACTCATCAGGGTGTTCCTGACCGCCAGAGGCCCTTCCTGCAGAAGGGACCAGCCCTGCCCAGTTGTAGAGGGCAGTGGTTAGAGGTGAGAAATCTAGTCCAAGGAATTGCCCAGACATGACATCTTATACATTTCTTACACACAAATTCTCTGCCAGGATTGTTGTAAAAATATTTTCATTATAGTCTTAACAGGGTATTTGTTTAAGGATTATAAACCTGATTAACAAAAATTTCACTGGTGTCTGACAAGCAAATTATGAAGCTGAGTAAAAACAAAACTGACCATGGTAATTTCTTTTTTTCTTTTTAAACAACCTTGGCAATGTATAAAGTGCCTCCTCCTCATTCCAATGTGTCGCAATATTAAACTGTAAATTAAGTCTTGAGAAGTTGCCCTTCTGTGTTAAAAGCCTTTTTATTAGAAACAATTAAAATTTTTTCTTAGTATTAAGAGAAGCTTGTAATGTAATGGTTCTGTAAAGCTACAGATATTTTATAGCCTACAGAAAAATATTATCTTGAATTCACTCCTTATCTTCTTCCTAGGAAGAATTGAAGAAGCAGAATGAATGGGAAGCAATATTTTTCTAAACTTTTTATTGGTTAGTTAATGTGGAAATAGGCCTTAAGATTTCTTGATTGAAAGGCTCTTCTGTAATAAGCATTTCAGATGTCTAATATTTCGTTTCAAGCATGTAGAACAATGCCAGATGCCTCATAAGGTTGGTTATGACTTGTAAATGTCATGAGTTAGGTTTAGAGGCTTAGATTTTAGTGAATGATGCTAAAATGATGTTGCAATTGTACATTTTTTTTTTAAGAAATTAAGACCAAAGTCACTTTTCTTAGTAATTATACTCAGAGTGACTTAAAAATTATATGTTTTCTACTACAACTTTTTAGGTTTGTATTCAGTTTTTTGAACATGGGACTTCTTTGTTAATGTCTAAGTGAGATTTGTTATTGCCTATATAGCAAGACAATTAAATATGTACTCATGTAGACATGAACCAGTTAAATTGCTGAGTCTTCTGAAGATTTCCCCAACACAAAGCAAGATTTTGTGGTGTCATTGGGAAAACTCTAAGGTGACTTTGTCATGGGCGGTTTTATTAGAAAAGTGAGGCTTCTTTATCTTTTGCTGTAAAATCACATAGCTATGGAATATCAAACCTTGGTATCCTGTCATACCTGTCTATCGCGTGGGCAAACGCTTTGATGTTCAAGAGCTTCCAATCTTAATAGTAAGTGCTTTACTCGGTATTGTGCTTTGTAACTTTATTTTTATGACCCTGGTTGCTCGGCTTAATACATACAACAGGTATTTCTACTGATGATGTGTGCCCGGGCCAGGGTTAACCCAGGGGGCTGCTGAGGTAGTTTGAGTTCCTGTAACTGATTATAAGGAGACTGTGAATTCTTTCCTTTGCCATTCAGAGAGTTACTGTGTCTCAGTATCTTTTAGGTAAGGAATGGATAGACGTTCACATTTATATTTTTTCATAATAGCTTTATTGAGATATAATTCACATACCATACAATTAACCTATTTAAAGAGTATAATTCAGTTTTTAGTGTATCCACAGAATTGTGCAGCCATTACCACAATCCATTTTGAAACATTTTCATCACCCCCAAAAGAAATGGGTAACCGTGGCTAGTCACTCCCCATTGCCCCCTGCCTTCCAACCCTAGGCTCCTAACTGTTCATCTGCTTCTGTCTTTATGGATTTGCCCATTCTGGGCATTTCACATAAATGGATTCATCTACTATGCAATCTTCTGTGACTGGCTTTCACTTAACGTAACATTTTCAGGGTTCGTCCATGTTGTACATACGTACTTCATTCCTTTCTATTGCCAAATAGTATTCCGTTGTGTATGAATAGACTACGTTTTATCAGTTGATGGACATTTAGGTTGTTTCCACCTTTTGACTATTATGAATAATGTTGCTGTGATCATTCATGTATAATTTTTTTGGTATGTGGACATACCTTTTTATTTCTCTTGGCTTGGATATATATCTAGGAGTGAAATAGGTGGGCCATATGGTAACTCAGTGTTTCGCCTTTGAAGAACTGCCAGACTTTTCTAAAGTGGCTGCATCATTTTATATTTCTACTAGGAGGGTATGAGGATTCTAATTTCTCCATATCCTTGGCAGTGCTTGTTACTGTCTTTTATTTTAACCATCCTAGTGGATATGAAGTGGTACCTCACTGTGGCTTTGTTTTCCGGAATTTTTCTGATGGCTAATGATGTTGAGCATCTTAATGGCCATTTGCATATCTTCTCTGGAGAAATATCTATTCAGATTCTTTACCCATTTTATTTATTATTTTTTAAAAAAGGTTTTTGTTTTTATTTTGGCCTTGCCACATGGCTTGTAGGATCTCAGTCCCTGACCAGGGATTGAACCCAGGTCACGACAGCGAGAGCTCCGAATCCTAATCACTAGACCACCAGGGAACTCCCTAGGTTCTTTACCCATTTAAAAATTGTGTTATTGGGCTTCCCTGGTGGCGCAGTGGTTGAGAGTCCGCCTGCCGATGCAGGGGACGCAGGTTCGTGTCCTGGTCTGGGAAGATCCCACTTGCCGTGGAGCAGCTGGGCCCGTGAGCCATGGCCGCTGAGCCTGTGTGTCCGGAGCCTGTGCTCCGCAACGGGAGAGGCCACAACAGTGAGAGGCCCGCATACCGCCAAAAAAAAAAAAAAAAAAAAAAAAAAATTGTGTTATTTTTGTATTTTTAAATTGAGATTTAAGAGTTCTTTATATATGCTAGATACAAACCCCTTATCATATATATGATTTGCAAATAATTTCTCCCATTCTGTGGGTTGCCTTTTTACTTTCTTGGTGGTGGTGTGATTTTTTTTCTTTTACTTTTTAAAATTGTGGTAAATACACATAAATTTACCATCCTAATCATTTTTAAGTATCTAGTTCAGTGGCTTTAAGTACTGTCATATTGTTGTGCACCCATCACCACCATCCATCTCATACAATATTTGTCTGTTTGTGACTGGCTTTTTTCCACTTAGCATAATGTTTTCAAACAGATATGGTTATGTAGAACAGAATTTCCTTCCCTTTTGAGGCTGACTAATATTCCCTTCTATGTATGTACCACATACGTACAATTTATACGTCAGTGGACACTTGAATTGCTTCTGGTTTTTGGTTATTGCGAATAATGCTGTGAATGTGGATGTAGAAATGGCGGTAGTGTTCTTTGAAGTACACAAGTTTTTAATTTTGATGAAGTCCAGTTTATCTATGATTTTCTTTTGTTGCTTGTGCTTTTGTTGTCATGTCTAAGAATCCATTACCTAGCCCAAGGTCACAAAGATTTACGCTCACATTGTCTTCCAAGAGTTTAATAGCGTTAGTTCTTACATTTAGGCCTTTGATCCTTTTGAGTGAATTTTGGTATATAGTGTGAGGTCACATTCATATTTTAGGGAATGGGGGCTCTAAACTTATCCTCCAGTTGTTACGTCTACTTTGGTTCTGCTGCGAAGCTGGAGCATGAAAGCCCTTCTCCACCGCAGTGCTGCCGCGCCCACCTCCAGCAAGACCCCCAGCCCGGCCCCTCAGCCCCGCGGGATTGCGAACTCTGGAGCAAAGACTTCGGCCGTAGTTATTTTTGTATCCTCTTCATTTTTCTGTATTCGTCATCATGGATTCATTCTTTCTCGCTTATCCACCCTTACAACATATTTATGTCAGGCAGAAAATTCCCCGCACTTCGGCAGGCCTCTTTGGGAGTTGGAAGTCACATCTGTGTTGGAGGTACTGCCTCTTCCGTTCTTCTGATCTCCTTCTGAACCACGTTCCAGCAGAGTGGTGCCAGGAGGGAATCTTGGTGTTATATCTCAAGGCAACTTCCCTCCCATTTAATAAACATAGAAGATTTAAACAAAGAAAATGACAGAGTGGTGTTGCCAAAGTGGGTAGCCTTCACAGTACTTCGAGGGGATAAATAGATCGTTTTAGGCCCTTTTCTTGTTTACCAGACCGACCATTAAATGACAAGCCTTTCTTGGTTTTTCTAGTGTTGACACATAATTTTTGTTCTTCAGTAGGAACAAAGGTAAAACTGGCCCAGGCTGTTTTGAAGGATTCCCCTGGCTGGCATGTGTATAGACTACATGCAGATTTTCTATATCATCAGATTCGCGGGGTTTTGGTTCCTCTTGCTGTTGAAATTAATAGTACTTGAATTCCTAGAACAAAATGCCTAGCATTTTGTCAGGTCCGGGGTTCCTGGTTTAGCGAATTACATTTTAAACCTCTCTCCCTTATTTTGTGGCGATAGAAAGGTAGATGATACTATCAACGTTTTTAAAGTCGTGGGCATCAGTAAGTTAAAAATCCTAAATGTGACTAATTAAAAGTTCTTGTCACTCCACATGTTGATGAGCTTGAGTGCGGAGCTTGAGAGAGGCCTGAGCCCGGCTACTTGTTCTTTCTGGAGGCTTCCTGACGGCCAGTTCCCATCTGCCTTCTAGGTCCCCTGGTTTCAGAATGATGCGTACTCACTCCACTAGCGCTTGTTTAATCATCCTGAGTCCCATCATCTGTAACTTCCTCTTACAGAACTCAGTACCCCAGAAGGGCCCTGTGGAACCAGATGGCCGCAGGGAAACTAGATCTGTGGTGTCCTCTGAGGTTTTAGCCCAGGCTCACAACTCAGTATGTAAAAAGAGGGCCACGGGTGGGTGCGCCCCACGTCCGGCCACTTCATACATCTACAGGTTGTGAATGAAGTCATAGGCAGTTCAGAACTTACTGTTGTAACTACTCAGTGCCATTTATTGGTTGGGCCCCTTCAGTGATTAGGTTCTAATCGTTGTAGTTCAGTATGTTATTGAATTCAGATATTGAGCTCTTATGATGTGCAAGGGGGGCACGTCAAGGTGAGGCTGTTACCCTTGGGGAGTTGAGATAGGTTTACCTCATTCGCAGGGTACGCTGTGATGAGCCTGGTGGACCGTAGGTGGTCTCTAGTACTGTGTGAATTCAGGGGAGAGGTGAGTCTGTTTCAGGGAAGGCGCCCGGGAGAAAACTTGGGGAAGCAGGTTGAGCCTGCAGGCTTTAGATGTGTGGAGGGAACGACACTTAACACTGTTCTGTATTACTTCAGCTTCCAGAGCGCTCTCACACTTCCCACCTCACTCAGCTTGAACCTCAGCCACCTGGCCTGGTCGCATCTGCACCTAGACTGTAGGTGGTCAGAATCCCCACTTCACAAGTGAGGATCAGGGCTGCCAACCGAGCATGTGACTGGATACAGCTGAGGGTTGAGGCTAGGTCTTGTGAGTCCAAATTCCACTGTCCCCTTTCCAGGAAGTCGTAGTAGAATGAACAAAAAAGAGGAAGAAAGGCAAACTCAGCACAGTGAGTTTTCCAGGACCGTGGCAAGGAAGGATGAAAAGTGCAGAAAAGGGACGAGAGGGCCACGGGCACAGGGTGTGTCGAGATGCTTCTGTGAGAGTGCCCACGAAGGCCGAAACCCTCAAAGGGCCGTGCATGTGTATTTTTTAAAAACTGCTTTATTGAGGCATAACTAACATTCACTGACTGCATGTATTTAGTGTGCCATTCGATGATGTTTTTGTTTTTCTTTTTTTTTTTTTTTTTTTTGCGTTACGCGGGCCTCTCACTGCCGTGGCCTCTCCCGTTGCGGAGCACAGGCTCCGGACGCGCAGACTCAGCAGCCATGGCTCACGGGCCCAGCTGCTCCGTGGCATGTGGGATCTTCCCAGACCGGGGCACGAACCCGTGTCCCCTGCATCGGCAGGCGGACTCTCAACCACTGCGCCACCAGGGAAGCCCTCGATGAGTTTTGACACACGTATGCGCCTGTGGAATGTCACCACAGTCAAGATCATGAACCTAGCCATCACTGTGAAGTTTCCTCATGTCCGCTCAAAAGATAAGCTTAAAGAATAAAGAACTTCTGCACACCCTTTACCCAGATTTACCAGTCTTTAACATCTGCCACATTTGCTTGCATTCTTATGTGTATATGCATGGGTGTGTGTAAATTTGTATAGACATACGTTCATTTTCCCCCCAGTTTGTTCAAGAGTAGCTTATATAAAGAGTGGCTATATGTATATGTATAACTGACTCACTTTGCTGTATAGCAGAAACTAACACAACATTGTAAATCAACTATACTCCAATAAAAACAGTTAATTTTAAAAAAAAGAGTAGCTTACATAAGTGGTGTTGCTTTATTCCGTAATGTTTCAGTGTATATTTTCAAACAACAAGTGTAACCTCTTGTGTATCTGTCGTACAGCTATCACATTCAGGAAATTTACCATTAATACAGCCTTTTTTATCCCTTTTTCCCCCCGCCATGTTCCAGTTTTGTCAGCTTCCCAGTAATGTCATTAATAGCAGCTTTCTTTTTCTCGTGGTACAGGATCTAATGCAGGATCACACATGCATTTAAGCATTACCTTCTTTAGTCTCCTTTGATTTGAACAGTTTCTCAGTTTTCATCTTCCATGCAATTGACAATTTGGAAGAATACAGCTGTTTTATAGAGTGTCAGAGGGTTTTGAGCAGGTGGGTGAATATGATCCTCTGGGCTTTGGGAAGATAGGTGTGAGATGGACAGGGAAGGCGGAGAGCGTCAGGGGCAGTGGCCTTGTTGCTTGGTTTCGAGAGGCCAGGTGGGTGGAGGAAGTACTGATAAAATTGCTTGGCTGTAGATGGCCCTGGACAAGAGCAGAGCTCATTGCAGGGTCCTAGTAAGGCTTTTGATCTGGAAAATTAAAGAAATAATGAAAGAGGAGGGAGGAGGAGTAAAGAAAAATTGGGAAGGCATTTTTATGTCCCTGAATTGTATATATACATTTCTAAATATTTACTGGACACCGTGACACCTCTGGTTTAGAAAGAGGTTGTGACATCTTAGGAGTTTTGGATCCTGTGGCCAGATCGAAGTTCTTTGCATGAAGAGCCTGTGCCAGTGAAGTCACCCATGGGCGCACGTTGGTAGCTGGTAGCCCTTTAGCCTTAGATGGAGGGAAGTTTGTCCTCTTGAAGGAGTCAAGGCTGGTGTCATCTTAGGCTGAGTCTGGTGTACCAAGTTTTAGGGAAGCTCACGGGCCCTGCAAGTGAAACTAGGCATCTTTCCCCAGCTGAGACCACACGGGGAGCGTCACCTTGAGGACGGGCTTTGAAGGGGCAGAAAGGTATGGGTAGAGTTGACAATTGTGTTCGGTAGCCTGCGGAGTGTAGTTACATTTCTGTGGGTGCATAACAGTCCACTAAGTGCAAGGAGTTACCTCTGGACTTGCTATATAGTAGAGCCAGGAAAATTTGGGAATCTTAACTGACAAGGAATTTTTTTTATTTTTATTTTTTTGCGGTACGCGGGCCTCTCACTGTTGTGGCCTCTCCCGTTGCGGAGCACAGCCTCCGGACGCGCAGGCTCAGCGGCCATGGCTCACGGGCCCAGCCGCTCCGCGGCATGTGGGATCTTCCCGGACCAGGGCACGAACCCGTGTCCCCTGCATCGGCAGGCGGACTCTCAACCACTGCACCACCAGGGAAGCCCAGGAATTATTTTTATAACCCTTGTGACGCAAAGAACATTGCCGGGTGTGGGGCAGGAGATCTTTCACTGATAGGACAGCTTTAGAAACAGTGTTAGGTTTTCCATTTGGTAAAATGTTTTGTCACTTATGTTAAACTATCATAACTACCTAAAATGAGTGATCTTACTTGGTTCCTTTGTCGGAAGACTTGGGAATACTGTATTCAGAGTTTTTACAATGTTTTAAGGGTGGGATTAGATTAAAATACATCCTATTAATCAGAATATCTGCTGGCTAGGATTTTTCTATTATTCTGTCTCCTTAGAACATATCATAGAACCAGGTATTTTCTAAAATAGTCTTAGGTTTTAAAAGAGTAGTAAAGCTGGAAAAGACTTTTCACCCAGGTCCCTGATCCCTGGTCAGGTTTATCATTTAAACACTCGTGTTTCAGTTTCAACATCTCTAAAGTAGAGATGATAATCTCTTCTGTCCTGGATTGCTTTTGACAGTGTGCATGCAAAGATGTGTCTTCAAATGGTAGTGGGAAGGTTGGTATCCATACAGTGTACTTATCGTGAGCCGTATTTTCCTTTAATTTGCACCTAAAATATTTTAAAGAGGCAGTTGTCTTGTGTAGAATTATCACAAGATCATATAACTACGTTCTCCTTCTGTGTGGAAAATTAGACTTTTTAACTGAGTCTGAGTTAATGGAAATTTAAGTATTATAAACTCTGTTTTATAGAATTTTCTATTAGGCTACATTTGGATTTGTGCTCTTCCGTCCTAAGTTTTTAAATTCTAATTAATTAATTTTTTGTTGCATTGGGTCTTAGTTGCTGCACACGGGCTTTCTCTAGTTGCGGTGGCGAGCGGGGGCTACTCTTCATTGCGGTGCATGGCCTTCTCATTGCGGTGGCTTCTCTTGTTGCGGAGCACGGGCTCTAGGCATGTGGGCTTCAGTAGTTGTGGCACACGGGCTCAGTAGTTGTGGCTCGTGGGCTCTAGGGCTCAGGCTCAGTAGTTGTGTTGCATGAGCTTAGTTGCTCCGCGGCATGTGGGGTCTTCCCAGGCCAGGGCTTGAACCCGTGTCTCCTGCATTGGCAGGTGGATTCTTAACCACTGTGCCACCAGGGAAGCCCCCTAAGTGTTAATGGTGGGAAATTGTGGATACTTATTGAGTAATAGTCAGAATTTGCTGGATTTGTTGGAAAAGTAATCCATTAGCATTGGGGACTATAAGCAGTATAAATTGCTGACACCATATTTATTTTATTTTGTTTAAGTAGGAAGGAGACCCCTTGAGTGAGAGTTTTCGGGTGACACATTTTATACTTAATCATAAGTGCATTTGTGCTATGTCAAATTAGTTCTAGGTCATAATAAACAGTTTATCAACATGCCGCATTTATCGTAGTCACGGCAATGCTTTTATCTCCCCACCCCGACCTTTGTTTGCTTGGATCCAGATTAATTTACTACATTTTGTGTTTCTTTTAGTTCACTGTGGTAATTCTATTGCGTTAAAGCTTTAATCAGTTTTATCTTTACTAACAGTTGACCTTATCACAGTAAATAGTGCTTTCATGAATTCTGCTGACTTAAATTTATCCAATGAAAACTTTATCTATTACTAGACTTTTTGTTACTTTTCAAATAGCATTTAAAACCATGTTTTATAATTGGTTGGCAAAGGACTCTAGAGTATACACACAAATCTTTACTGCTGAAACCGGTATTATTAAATTTTCTACCTAATGGATTGCCAGAAATATTCTTTGCTGTATACATGAAAAACTATTACTCATACTCAATGAGATAGTTATTTCCATTATTGAAACAACCTCACTGAAAGTTGTAATCATATGTTCCTTTTCATGTTTACAAAAAGATTTGGAGAGTGGGTAATTCCATACACTTCAGAATTTTCCGGAAAATAATTTAGAGTGGAGTTGATAAGCTTTAAAAAGTATTAAACTCATACACAGTGTCCTCCTGCCATTTGCCCGGCTAACCCCCGTTTAATTTACGATGAGACGGTTGCTTGGTACCTGTGATTCCCCACCCCCTCCTTTAGTCAGAGTACCACCCTCATAACACAGCATGAATCAGTGCTAGAATTTTATAAGTGGTAGGGTAGGGTGGGTGATACCCGGTAAATGAGATTTGGCTGTTGTTCCTTTTTGGTACAAGTTTTAGATGTTAGGCAGTAGAGCATTGCTGTGGGTTCTGGTAAGTTTGGGGGAAGCTCCTGTAGTTCATTATTTCTGTATGGTCTTAGGAGCTTCATGAGTGGTCTGCTTTTGCAGCAATATTCGTTGCTGACAGCTTTGATCACATTACTGATCTGTTTTTTTGTTGATGGTGCTATCAGGCTGTGATATGGCAACAGTTCCCAGGTGCTTGAAATTTTAGAGTTGAGACTAGGTCACATCCCCTCTCAGCATCTCCTGCAGAGGGTCACCTAGTCCCTGTTTTTCTCCAGGGGTAGGAACTTCATTGACCCAAGTTGGCAGAACTGGCTTCCATTCTCTTTTTGGGATGTGCTCTCATTTATCAGTGTCCTCCTTAAAGTGTGATAATAAAGAGCTCACCTGTCCTCTAGCTGTTACGTGGCCTCTTCCGAGCACATGGGACTTTAATTTCCTGTGATCTGGAAACTACACTTTGGTTCTGCAGCCTGTGTCTTAACAGCTTATTCAGGATCTGCATCACTCTGATAGTTCGGCTGAAGCCTGCAGTCAGCAAACATACCTCTGACTACCTCCAAACACATTTCCGCCAATTTCTCACATCCTTTTTTAAAAATTTTTATTGGAATAGAGTTGATTTACAACGTTGTGTTAGTTTTTGCTCTACAGCAAAGTGAATCAGCTATACATATACATATATCCACTCTCTTTTAGATTCTTTTCCCGAATAGGTCATTATAGAGTATTGAGTAGAGTTCCCTGTGCTATGCAGTAGGTCCTTATTAGTTATCTGTTTTATAGATGGTAGTGTGTATATGTCAATCCCAATCTCCCAGTTTATCCCTTTCCCCCCTGGTAACCATACGTTTGTTTTTTACATCTGTGACTCAATCATTTTTTATTTTTTTTTTATTAAAAAAATTTCTTTTGGCTGCACCGCGTGTCTTGTGGGATCTTAGTTCCCCTACCAGGGATTGAACCTGCACCCTCGGCAGTGAAAGTGCAGAGTCCCAACTACTGGACCTCCAGGAAATTCCCGGTTATTTTTATTTATTTTTTTTGGTGTTTTGTAAGTAAGTTCATTTGTACCATTTTTTTTAGATTCCACATATAAGTGATATCATATCTCACATCTTTTTTTTACAGCTCTGTTGAACTTTCAATTTTATCTTGATCTTTAACTCAGCATTCTAACCTGTCACTGTAATTTAATTCTGTTGTTGATTTTCTTGCTTATCTCATTTTGCTGCTTGTCATTGGCAGGTTTGCTCGTCTGCCTTCTGGGTTATCATGTGATACACAGGTATGCATACAGAGTAAAAAGAGCTTTATTAATAAGTCAGCACCAGTAAGAACTAATGTCCCACATGATTCCCAGTGCCGCTTTAAAAAGCCTGTGTTTGTAGAGTGGCCTTCCAGTGGATTAATGTTTTATGGTCAGATTTTTGATAGTTGGAAAAATGTATTTCAATATAATGGTTGTGTTATTTTTCAGAAGCCAGTTTCCTGTTTCCAGTGTTCCTTTTCCCCTTTACCTGTAGTTCATTGTTTTTTAACTCTCCCATTGGAGGATTAGAGGAAAGGTGAATCAGTGCAAATTAGGTTGTTTTGTTTTGATTTAGTGGTACTCTCAGCTGAGAATTAGACTGTGTAAATGTGTCAACCATCAGCATACTGAAGCCATAAGAAATGATTGGCATAGGCTTAGATCTGTGACTCTAACCCTCCAAGCAGATGGTGCCCTGAGGAGTCTCCTATCTGGACACGTAGCACCCTTCCTCCTCCATGTTAACTTTTACCCCTAGGAATTCTTGGGGAATGGGCAAAAATAGGTGTAAACTGGAAAATAATTTTTACAGGATTGGAATTTTTCATTAATATTAATAATAACAACAAAGAGCTGACTTTTTGCTTTTCATCACTCTGTGTGCCAGGCATACACTTTGCGTGTATTATCTTCTTTAATCATCACAACAGTCCTGAAGTAACTACCTGCTACGTAACCCTGTTTCATAGTTGAAGAGATGGGTGCAGGGAACAGTGGAATTATGTGGAATTGGCAGAAGGTTTGGATATTTTTTGTTTAGATATCTTTGACTTGGGAAAGGCACGTTTGCCTTCTGCCAGAAAAGAAACTCCATAGGTGACCAGGCACCCCAAGGAGTGATATCTCAGGGTGTCATGTTGAGACTCAGCCAGTTCAGTTAAAGGTTTTGTTTTGTTTTAAACAAACACCACCCATTTGTAAGTCTAGCTCTTTCCATAGTTGTGATGTTTGAGATTTTTGTTTTAAAATGAAGGATAAGTAATGGAATATAGGCCATTACATAAGAGAAATGTCAAGCTCATTAATTAGGAGAAATTATACAAATCATATATAATACTGTATGCAAATAATTATATAATGCTGAAGAATAATATTTACTATCTTTTGAGGAGCTCAAACATATGTAGATAAGCACCAGTCTCTTTTTCAGGACTTTAAGGAGTAAGAAGAACTCCATTTTTGTACAGCTTTCTACTTCTGGAATGGCAGTAGAAATAAAAATCAAGCTTAAGTTAGAGACAAGCTAATAAGATAGCTGCCTTTTACTGAGTACTACGTATCTTGTGCGCGATTCTAATTCTTAATTCCGTCCATGTAAGGTAGATAATGTTGCTGTTCTCCTTCTTCCAAGTGGAAAGTGAGGCTTAGCTATTTTAGGTAGGTGACATAGTTAATGAAAAGGACAACCTGGAATCAAATCCAGGTCTGTCTGTCTCCATGGCTCTTAGTTTTAACTCCTGCCCTTTTCTCAGTTTTGTCACTAAGCTCTTCAATAAAATGATAGTCACTCTGCTTCATCGACCAGTTTAGCAAAATCACCCATCAAAATCTAATCCTGTAACATGGAACACAGCTCTTGGGAGATTGGAAGTGTGAAGAGTGTTTATTTTATTATGAATTGGTATTTGTACATGTACATTGAAGGTTCTTAAATCTTGAACTACTCTGGAAGGAATATCTAGAAATACAGATAATGTAATTTTTTATATATATAAATTTATTTATTTTATTTATTTATTTTTGACTGCGTTGGGTCTTCATTGCGGTGAGTGGGCTTCTCATTGTGGTGGCTTCTCTTGTTGCAGAGCACGGGCTCTAGGCATGTGGGCTTCAGTAGTTGTGTCATGCGGGCTCAGTAGTTGTGGCTCGCTGACTCAGTAGTTGTGGCTCGCTGGCTCTAGAGCGCAGGCTTAGTAATTGTGGTGCACAGGCTTAGTTGCTCCGCGGCATGTGGGATCTTCCCGGACCAGGGATCGAACCCGTGTCCCCTGCATTGGCAGGCAGATTCTCAACCACTGCGCCACCAGGGAAGCCCCAGATAATGTAATTTTGACAGGCATGTCACCTGTTGGTTTCTATTTTGCCAATGAAAGAATGAGGCTGAAGTGGTTGTTTTTTGTTCAGTGGCCTCAAGCGTGTGTGAGGACTAGACTTCATTTCTTGTTCATTGTAATCTTAACTTACCCTCTAGAGCTTTTCATTCTCCCCAGAGAATTTCACGTGGAATGCTTCTCATTTATCGTGTCCATGTATGGCACAGAATACCCATGTTTCAATTGCGTAGGAAACTCTGAAGTAAAAATTAAATACTGCTTCTGTTTTTGCTTTTTTCTTAGTTGTTCTTTAGCGTTGTTACTTGACTCTTTTTCTCCTATTTGAAAGATCATGGTCCCTGCCCCCCTCCCTGCCAGCTGAGCAACTCATTTGATAGTGTTTCTCTTGTTCCTTCACCCAAATATAAGTTAGGACAGCAGGGGTGCTGGCCTGCTGAGGCTTGTGTACTGTGGCTCCGTGTCTCCGTTGGCTGGAACTGAATTCCCACTCGGTGACTCCCGTTACCAAGTGCCCTTTCTGCTGCTCTAACCCGTGATTTTACTGATAGACTGACTTCCTGTCCTTGCCCACGTGCGTTTTGCCGTCTGCTGAGCCTTCGTTTGAAATTCTTTTTCGCAACCGCCTCATTAAGCCTACATTGTCTCATCCTCAAGACTCATCTCCTCTGCAGAACTTTCTAGAAGTACCTGTTTGGTTCTTCCATTTCCTTCCTTCAGACGTCCCTTCAAACAGTAGCCCCTCTGTAGAGCTCTCTGACTTCATCATATGTCACATGTGCAGTTTTCTTGTCTCAGCATGGTCTGCTGAAGATATTTGTGTTCTATTTAAGTAAATATTTCAAGTAACTTCGAAGCACCTTTGAATTCAGAAGACCTTTTTCCTTTCCCATCCCAACCCACCCCACATGCAGTTTGTCAGCAAATTTGGTCATCTCCCGGAATTCCCTGGCGGTCCAGTGGTTAGAGCTCTGCGCTTCCACTGCAGGGCTGTCCGATCCCTGGTTGGGGAACTAAGATCTCACAAGCCGTGTGGTGTAGCAAAAAAAAAAAAAAAAAAAAAAAAATTTTTTTTTTTTTTGGTCATCTCTACTTTCAAAATATATCCAGATTTCCTTCCACGTCTCACCTCCTCTGCTGCTATCCCCTTGATCCAAGTTGTGTAATTTCTCACCTGGTTGCTTGCTGGGTCTCCTCACTGGTTTCCTGCTCTGCTTGCTTCCCTTCAGCCCTTTCCCAGCAGCCCCAGAGTGATCCTCTGCTCACAGCCTTCCCCCAGCTGCCTGGCTCCCTCCGTGTAAAAGCCAAGGTTCTCCAGTGGTTCCTCCCCCTGCCTGACCCCCAGTCATTTCCCTGAACTCATTTCCTTCTTCATGTCCCTCTGGTCACATTGACCTCCCTGCAGGCCAAGCATCCTCCTGCCTCAGGGCCTTGGCACCATCCTTTGCCTCTGCTTGGACAAGCATTTTCTGTGTGTTTCTGTGTGTTTTGTTTGTTTCTTCCTTTGAACCCAGGACATGTAGATGCCCAGCAACTGTTTGTTGCACGAATGCACTTTTCCTGTACCTCTGATTTCACTGTATGCTCTCTACCTTCGTGACTTGGGGTGATCATTGGGAATATCTACTTTTCCACTTCCCACCTGTGTCATAATGTCTTCTGGGGCTATTGAAGCATCTCTTCTCAACTGTGCATTGACTGGTCTCTCAGCTACTTAAAAATGGTCTTCTAGCTAGGAAGGAATGAGGATCTCAGGAGAACCTGCATAATACAACCTGCATAATATGTTAAGTAACTGACCTTATTTTATACGAAGTTTAGATCCAGCAGGTGCTGGAGGGTCTCAGAGAGTCTCTGTGCTCTGTGGATTAGTACTCTGCTTTCTGAATGGTTGAGGATTTTGGAAGGCTGACCACCAGATATGAGGCGTATTGCTGTATTTGTACTTTTTCCTCTGCAGGGTCCAGGCCTGTGCAACACCAAAATTCTTCTAGCATCATTCTCAGTAACAAAACCCTCTACATGAAGATTTGTCCCCTCTGTTCCTTAGTGTTCTGTCTGCAAAATGAGGTGGACTGACTGTATTTTCAGGTCTTTTACAATTCCAGTGACCTTGACTCACGTAGGCTACTTTCTGGGTATCATTTTCAGATGAATCAAGTGTGGTGCCATCATTTGCAGGATCATGCTTTGAAACAGAGAGTCATACTCCCGGCAGTGCTCTTGCCTTCCTAAAGCAGATTTAGCTCATATCATATCCTGGAAGTTAAGTGTATCTAGCCTCAAAACTTCCAGCCACTGAAGGAGATGGGGACAGTGGGGATCAAGCCTATAGCAAACACTTAGACTTTGGGAAGCATCCTGGCATGGCTGGGTGAACTTGCACATAACCACCGGCGCCAAGTCAGTTCTCTGGGACTTTTCCAACATTCGTCTCTGTATTGAATTTTGTTCTTATTCCTGAAACAGAGTGGCTACTGAAATCAGGAACTAGAACTGCTGGAAAATACCTTTGGAAGCCACTCTGCTGCTTGGTAGAGGAAAGGTAACTGCTAGTAGTTCAGATACTGGGTCAGATGCTAGTTTTTTTTTTCTCCATCCCTCTTTTTCTTTTTAAAGAGGGGCTTGATTTCCTGTCCCTTTTGTCTGTTAAGGCTCTTCTCGGGCTCTTAGAAAAATGAGCCATTTAATGGTACCAGCCATGAGGGTCCAACTTCAAATCCTATGAGAGCTGTCCCATCAGTCCTGGTCACGGGACCCAGAGGGAAGACTGTACAGCTGAAGAGGCGGGGCTGCCAGGCAGGCAGTCAGATGGTTCTGGTGTGGCATGTTTGTTCAAGTGACCTGAATGTGCTTCCTCTTTGGGGACCTGTTTTAAATGCAGATGCTAACACCCCACAATCACCTACTTAAACTCAACCAAGGGAGAGTCAGGAAATTCAAATTCACAGTGTCTGTGACTTGGCCACGCTGCCCACACACACATCAGGGTCTTCAGTCAGAGATACTAGCGTGTACGGTAACACTCACATTGCACATGGGAGCCGAGTTGCTGCTGCTGGGGGAACTGCAACTTTGAAGTTCCAGGCTCTGATGTGATTAAAGTCCCTCTGTGTGTGGTAACTTTTTCTCTTTGTTTAAACACCGAACTGAAAATAAAAATTGATTTAGATTGGGGATGGGTAGAGAAGCAGATCCTAAAGGGAGGAGACCTCTTGCAAACCACATGTCACTATGTCACATCCTTAAATGCCTCAGGAAGAGAGAGATGACAGACCCCTGACCTTTTCACTCTCTCTTTGTACTCACAGCCGTTCCCCGCCCCTACCCTGCCCCCAACACACATACCACCCCACCACCCGCCACGGAAAAGGACTCTTACACTTGGCTGTGTTTCATTGACCTAGTGGTAATCCTGATGGGGAAATAAGAGTTTATGTACGCTAGGTACTCTTCTTAGCCAAGATCCAAGGTTGAAATACTTGGGGTCATCTAGTAGGTTTCTTAAAATTGTGGCTGGTAAACGTTTGGTTCTTTGCCTCTATGTTGCTGATGAAAGGAATATGGGGAAAGGGAAAGCAGAGTTTGTGGGTCATTTCCTCTTTAGAAAGTTGCCATTAAAATTCTAGATCGATTGATATACCAGTCATGGAATTGACTTAAAAAAAAACAACCACAAAACCAAGAAATTTTGTGCCTGGGAGTTTAAGATTTCTTGGCCACATAAATCATAGGGTCAGCTTTCTTTTTGAAAGAAATCTTGTTAGGTACGTTTGCACTTATGTATGTGTGTGTGTGTGTGTGTGTGTGTGTGTGTGTGTGTGTGTGCTGGTATTTGTGTGTATGTATGTATGAGTAACCCACGCAACATATGTCAGGAATCCCTTCTGGGGGATCCCTGGCGGTCCAGTGGTTAGGACGCCTTCACTGCTGTGGGCCAGGGTTCGATCCCTGCTCGGGGGACTAAGATCCCACAAGCTGCGTGGTGCAGCAAAAAAAATAAAATAAAATAAAAAAGAATCCCTTCTGTTTTTTTTTTTTCTTTAACGCTGAAAACCTGAGGTATCATCCCGATACTTAATTTTACAGGTTCATGGAACCCCTGTAACACTTTTTCCCCTCATAAACGGCATGATCTCTTAATATTTGAGCGTCTGTGATGTGCTGTGTGCCTGCCATGCTCTATCCCATTTGAGCTTTATGGGACCCAGTGGGAGAGGTGGTGAAGCCAGATTTTGTCAGTCTCCATGGTGTGACAACTAATAAATAGAAGAGGGAGAACTGGAATGCCCAAGTGCAGTGCCTTTTTTCCACCAGGCCTCTACCAACCTGCGGATCCTGTCCTTGGTAATCCCTGCAGGATGCAGGGCGAAAGCTAGACCCCTGGTTCTTAGGGTTTTTTTTTTTTTTTAACTGTAGATAACACTACAGTTGTGATGGCAGGAGAGCGACAGTAGGGCTTGTGACAGACAGTATGTAGAGTTTCTGCCTTTTAAAACTCATATTTGAAAATGAGAAGAACGGCACACAAGCAGCTTCTGCTGTTTGCCTTTATGTCCCTTTCCCCATTTCCCCATCCGTGTTCAGGGCCACAGGTGACAAGGGAATGGGCAGGTAAGTCAATGGGAACTCCTAGCAGGTTTTTCTACCTCTCAGCACCATTTCAAGGAGATGGAATGGAACTGTGATGGCTTAACTCTCTCTCTTCATGTCATAAGTCAGCAGAGCTATGAACTCGTTTGTCTTCAAATGTAGTATATACACGGAGTACTTTATATGTAATTCTCAATTTATTGGTCAAATCCTGAGATATACACTGTATATACCTAATATTGGCTGCAGCAGTGTCATCTTGTTAATTTTTTTTTTTTTTCATATACTGAACCTACTCTAGCACAATTTTGGGTAACAAGCAAGATTACATTCTGAAGTGGTGGCATCAATGATCTCTAGAACCCCGTAAGGTCATGTAGAATGTGTTGAAATGGCAGGACAGAGCAAACTCATTGTTCCTAGAATATACTGCTCACTCACTGTAGTTATTTTATCCACAGACAAGATGGATTTTACAGTCTGTGTGCATTATAGATGTCATTGAATAAGCATTCACCTTTGGTGAAGATGTTACCTTTCCCTTAACTTCTAGCTGAGCGGGTGCAGTAGCTAAGACTTTGGGTTCTGGAATGTATGTCTGTTTTTGTGTATAAATAAATGTAGTTTTATAAAACCTGGCAACCGTAGCAAATGGTGGTGAAAGATTTTGGCTGTCATTTAACAGCATTATCACATGGTTGACAGTTTAAATAAGCAGCACTTTATCTTGATGAAGTGAATGCATTTAATTGGTTATCTTGGCCCACCAGGGTATTTGTTGTTCAAAAACTTAATTTTCTTTTTGGATTGTTTATGTTATTTTTCTTTCTAGATGTTTGTGGGGCATTGTTTTTATAGCTTATATTGAAAACATGCCTTTTCTTTTTAAAGTGGATGTAGTAAAGAGCTCTGTTAATAAAAAATTAAAATGGTCAGGCAGAGTGACTTTTTATATTTTCCTGTAAAAACAGCCTCAGTTAAGTGAGCCACAATGAGCCGTGATGTATTTCCTCCATCAGGATGGAAAATAAGCCATTTATTATTTCAGGTCTGACTCACAGTGAACCTGCTGACACTGTGATGTTTTAAAAATCGTAATCATAAGGAACAGGTTAGGGCAGAAACTTGGACGCTGGGCCTAGGATTACCTGCTTATTACAGTGCTTTACAACTTGGATGCTTTAGGTTTTCTGGTACAGTGTCCTAAACCTCACACGCTAAACACCCCCTTGTTGTACAATTACTGCTTGCTGGTTTTAGATGGTGCCAGATAGACAGATGCCTCATCGTAATTACCATTTTTTAATTTCACTGCTATAGACACATATATAGGTTGTTATCTCCTCTCCCCTCCGCAGCGTGCGTGTCTTTCTCCCTGCCATGGGCTCTTTGGTTCACAAGGACTGGGGAGTGAGATAGGTGGATGCAGCGCATGTGATTGCAAAGCAAACCAGTTATAGCGGATACAGTTATCAAAATTGTCACTTGGTAAGACGTGTGCTTCTTTATCAATACATTAAAATAACAGGATTTAGTGGCAAATCACCGTAATTTTGAGGTAATTACTCATCGCAAGTAAAAAAAATCTTTTGAATTTTGACAGATCCATCTCCATTGGTGTCAAAGTCACAGGCACTGCTAATACTGTGTTGCGCTGCCTATTTTCATAATTGAAAGAAATGCTAGATTTCAATGATTGGTTAGTAAATATCAAAATGTATGTCTTCCCCCCTCCCCTCCCAATCTAAGTTTCTTAAATCCCTTGAGTTCTATACATAGGCTCCAGGTTAAGAACCCTTGGCCTTGAGGGATTTTTTTAATACATATATATATTTATAAAGTGGAAATTACATCCTTTCAAAAGGAAGTATATCCTTTTCATTTTATAAGACAGAAAGAAGAATATAGAAAGGAAGCAAATTAACTTTGTCATGGCAAGCAGAAGGAAAAATAAGCAGTAGATTCTCAGTTTGGTATTCTACCCTCCAGATGACTCTGTTGCGTGATGTGTTTTGTCATCCAAACATAATTTTATTTCAAGTCTACTGAGCTTTAAAAATTACAAATGATAATGATAATTAATTAAATTGGAGTAGTTTTAACAATATCGGGGAGACTTCCCTGGTGGCGCAGTGGTTAAGAATCCACCTGCCAGTGCAGGGGACATGGGTTCCATCCCTGGTCGGGGAAGATCCCACATGCCGCGGAGCAACTAAGCCTGTGAGCCACAACTACTGAGCCCTCGTGCCACAACTACTGAAGCCTGCGCACCTAGAACCCGTGCTTCGCAACAAGAGAAGCCACTGCAGTGAGAAGCCCACGCACCGCAACGAAGAGTAGCCCCCGCTCGCCACAACTAGAGAAAGCCTGTGCACAGCAACGAAGACCCAATGCAGCCAAAACCAACCAACCAAACAAATAAATAAATAACAAAAAACAAAAAAACAATAACAGCGTTGGGGTATGTGCTGGAATAAGCAAGTGCCTAAATTAAAGGACGTTTACGTTGAGTGTCATTGTTTAATGTTACCCTGATTTTGGAGGACCTTTAAAAATATTAAGAAAAAAAAATCAGTGTTTTTAACATTTATTCCAGCTGAGGGCTTTAAAGCAGCCTTTAAAAAATTTTTAGTACCTGCCCTGAAAGATACAGGTATTCCCTTCCCATCTATCTGTAGGATCTATCACATGAGCTGAAAATTATCTTTACTAAATTAATGGTGATGGTGACAAATCTTACTTCTTTGAAGGGAGAAGGAGGCATTTCATGAGATTATACTGAAAGGATACATTTTTCTCTCACTTATATAATATCTACCATAAGAATCAGTGAAGCACTTGGAGATGACACTTTAATTTGGAGACAGGTTCTTTTCTGAAGATAATTCAAATAAGAGATGGCCTCAAGAAATTAGCAAAATGGAAGTAAAAGAGAATAAGTCAGTTTCTACTTATGCTAATACTTTCTACTTACGCAGATACTCTGAGGAGATGCAGTATTGACAGATAACCACAAGTATGCATTCTTGGCTTGAAGGATAGATGAGACATTGTGTCAGCCAGCTTTGCTGCATAACAAATCACCTCAACGTCTCAGTGCCATACACGTATAAGCATGTATGCTTATACATCTTGCTCACATGTATGAAGTTGCCTAGGGCAGCTCACTCTTTCTCACTCTGAGGCCCAGGCTGGAAGGGATACGTTCTTCTCAGGATGATGTCAGATGCACAAGAGGGGGAGCCTTACTGCGCAAGTTCACTTCCAGCCTCTGTTGGCCAAAATAAGCCATACGGCCAAGCCTGAAATCAGGGAGGAGAGAAGTGCACTTTAGCAAGGGGCCATGGAAATAACCACACCGGAACAATTGGGACCAACAATTCTATTTACCACAAATTCGAAAAATGCTGGCAGCTGGAGGAAGCGTTTGGTTATGAGATTATGTGGTGCTACTTTGTTGCCTTTGGCTTTTGTCCTTTCCTGTGCCCCAAGAAACACCAGTTCAGCTTTTCATATGACCGTGATCTGAATTTAACACATCACAGGGGACACGTTACTGTCAGGTGAGGGCAAGACAGAGGAAGAGAATGGAGCTGAGACAGGAGATCTCGATTCTAAGTCAGGTTTAGCTGTAACCTGTTGGAAGACCCCAGGCCGTTGACGTAATTTGTCTTGGGCTGCTTGTTCTGTAAAATGAAGTTGTTGGGCTAGTCTGTCTCTGTAGTTACTAACACGACTAGAATTGAGATTTCGCTCCCTGTCTGTAACTGCATGTTTCATTTATTGGCACCACCAGTGCACCTTTATGTTGCCATGTGTCATAAGGGTGTAGAACTTGGGAAACACCCAAGGGCAACAGAATGACTTTAAGTAGCCAAAGGAGGTTAAATACTGGATGAGAATAAAGGCACCGAATGTGTAGTTACTTATTATCTATGTGTATTGTACTAAAAAATGTGCACTAGTTACTGAATGCTGTATTGGACGGTTATAGACTCCTCCAGTAGGCTCTCAATTCCCTGGGAGTGGAGACAATGCCTAATCTATCTTCCTCCCTCCCTCCCTCCCTCCCATTCTCTCTCCCTCATCCATTCATTCATTTGTAGTGCCTAGTACAGCGCCTGACATGTAGTAGAGCACATTTGGAACAAATGGATGAAGTAAAGAAGCCTCAAATGGGAAATTAGTGAAGGCGTAGCCTAAAAGTGTCTTCAAGAAGAATGTGGGTTTTCTGCACTCACATGGAGTAACTGGGATGGACAGTTGTCCACCTCGGGTCATTTGGGATGTTACAGTAGTCCAAGGATTGCACCACTGCTGAGACGTCATATACTCTCAGCCTCCTTGCTCTGTCTCTGGCATTTTGCTGGGCACTCAGGGTGCAGGACAAAACAACACAGTCAGTGTCCTCCGGTTTTTCTGGAGTTACAGCACCACGTGCCTCCTTCTGTAACAGAAGCCTGGACATGGCGCAGGGGAGATGTGCAGGAGGCAGCAGTGCAATGTGGCTCTAAACCAGACAGCTCTGTATTTGCTCACATACTTGCAGATATTACCGTCATCCCTAAAAACAGTCCTATATAGAACAAAAAGCCACATACTACTAGGTTAAGATGTTTATTAACTACTAGGTTAATAAAGGCACCATATCTCCTGCAGGAGGGACAGGGAGCTCTCGGGAGAAACTTGAGGGCTTTATGGAGAGCCTCTGGGAGGCATGAAATGACACAACACATTTTGGGAGCCCAAGTACAAAGTCTGAAGGGAGAGGGCAGGGTGAAGTAAGGCTGCAAAGGCAGGCAGGGTCAGATCTGAGAGTGTTACATGAACTTGATCTTTACCTGATTGAAAGAGGAAGCCAGTTTTAAGCAGGGCCAGGTATGTGATCAGATGTGCTTTTTTAGAAAGTGGGGAATAGGAGTGGCTGCGAGGAAATTGCATTGGCAGGGATGCAGGACCCTCAGGTGGAAGTGTGGCTTGGGGACACCTGACATGTAGAGTCTCCCAGGGGCAGACTCCCACTTCCACAGCCTTCCTCAGTCCCTGTTGGCACCCTGCCTCTCTCCCCGCCCTTCCAAAAAATAGAGAACATGATGTGCCGTCTTTTTTTTTTTTTTGCGGTACGCGGGCCTCTCACTGCTGCGGCCTCTCCCGTTGCGGAGCACAGGCTCCGGACGCACAGGCTCAGCGGCCACGGCTCACGGGCCCAGCCGCTCCGCGGCATGTGGGATCTTCCCGGACCGGGGCACGAACCCGTGTGCCCTGCATCAGCAGGCGGACTCTCAACCACTGCGCCACCAGGGAAGCCCTGCAGTCATTTTAAAAACCTTTTCCTCCGCTGACAGAAACTGCTGTACTGCTTCTGAAGTGTTGCTAGGCCTTGAAATCATCTGTTTTAGACTAGATAGCTTCAGGTGACAGGATGGGTGTGGTGTAGTCTCAGTGTTGAAGGATGATATAACCTCAGTTTGGTAAAACGTCAACTTGGGGTGTTTGAAAACCACCTTGGTCACCAAAGTACGGCTGTTATTTTGATCTTCAGTTTTTACATTTGCTTCCTCTTGCTATCTGACATTTGGAAAAAAATGGTTTTTACAATATTTTGGTTAAGTAGAACATGCCTTTCAGTAAATTCCACCACAGCATTGTGTCAGAATATCTTTTATGTTGGTTCCAGATTTGTTGATGTTTTTATTGCTCGGTCCACGTACATCTTCTAGATTATTAGGTTCATACTTACTAGCTTTAAACACTCGTCAGCTGATATTAAGAGGCATCTCTTAGCGGTTAGTGTTGGCGCCACTGTTGGTGTAATTTGTGGCATCCTTCCACACACTAGTTGGTTGTTTTTGCCAGCCTGCATCTCCATTGATCACCAGTGGTATTATTCCTTCGCCTTGTGCAGTGGTGATGATCCAGCTTCTGCCTTAAGAGGCTAACAACTAGTCAGGGCTTAGATAGCTGCTGATACACAGATATTAAGGGCAAGTGACTGGAGAGAAATGTAAAAGGGAGTACTGGGGTTTCAGGGGCTAGAAAGTTCACATCGGGTTGGAAGCACCAGGAGAAGCATGGCCCACGCTTAAGATGAGTGCAGAAGTGTGGGTAGAATTTCAGCGGGCTGACACTACTTTTGGGCCAGTCAGGGAGGAGATTCGGGGTGGGAGAAGCAGCCTGAACACAGGGATGTTGGTGGGAGAGGGTCGGCATGTTAAGGGAATTGAGAAGTGTAGTGTAGTTGGAGGTGGATTACTGGAGATAATGCTGAAGTGGGGGCCTTGTCCCCATCATTTGTAATTGAGAGTTGGGAGCTATTGAGAAGGGAATTTTTCATATGTGTATTGCTAACAATGATGCTGTTAATTAATTTTTTAATTGCCAATTATGGTAACCTGGACTGCTTGGATTTGTGACTTGAGTATCTGCGAACAGATTGGAATTATCCTGGAAATACCCACTTATTCCTTGATCAGGGAATAAAATGATATGATCACGCAGTGAATTTTAAGTTTTATTTTTCTATTTAGTTATTTACTCCTGTAGTCATGTATTGGTAACTGATTTTTAGTATCTTTTTTTCTACAGTGTGGTTTTGCTCACTAAAAATGAGGACTGGATTACAGTTTATCAAGCAATATGTATATTAATTATCACGTTGGAAATTTTGAGTTACCAATTTCGCCCACCTAAGCATGTTAAAAGGACTTTGACATAACTGAACGTAATAACTTCCTGGGGACGCCAGTTCCTTTACTATTACAAACTCAGAGTGTACATTTCACAGTTTTAAAAAAAATGTTAAATCTCATTTTTAAAAAAATCATGCTTTTTTGAGTAAACGACAAAGAACATTACTACCCAGTTTTATTTGTTTTTTAATAAATCAAGAAATACATAGCAATTTTTAAATTTTGGAAACAAAGACTTCAGGTCTCTATGGTGTTTAATAAATGTGATTATTCATAGCAAAAACGGCATTCCTGAAGCAGTTTAAGAACCAGGAGAAAGAGTTTGTGTCAAATAGGAACCAGCTGGATTTTAGAAGGCGTTAACATGTAGCTGTTTTGCTCTCTATTATGTTAAGTGAATACACTTTAGGTTTCTGTCTAAAAAAGAACATCTTAACCTAGTAGTATGTGGCTTTTTGTTCTATATAGGACTGTTTTTAGGGATGACGGTAATATCTGCAAGTATGTGAGCAAATACAGAGCTGTCTGGTTTAGAGCCACATTGCCTGTTACGACATTTCTAAAGAAGAAAGTTTCCAGCAGAGAAAGGCTGATGGTGATTAAGTGGCGTTACCTTTCAGTATCTGCAGTATAGACTGTGTGTCTGTCGCCTTTTCATCCACACTGGCGTCTTGGTGTCCTTGCCTACTACCAGTATGACACTGGGCTAAAGGCCTCTGAATCAGTTCTAATATAGAGAGCACAAAGGAAAAGAACTGTGCTAAGAGAACTCCGTAAAGACCATACCATGTATTCCAAAGCCGAGGAGAGTTAAAAAAAATCATCTGGCACCCAGCTAATTATGAGATAATTGGGCTACACGCAGTCATATGTGCACGTTAATTAGCATGTACATACATGCACATACATATACAATATCACTATTCAGATTATCCAGAAGATGGACTTGTAGGAACAAGTAACATTCAACTCTTAACACATTTAATGTGTTAATATTAGTACTTCTTGGGTGGCAGGTTTTTTTTTTTTTTTTTAAAGGAAGTGAAACATTTCAGGTTAATTCAGTCACATTTAACAGAAATCAAGGGTTAAAAAAAAAAAAATCCTGTAGTCTTCCCTGTCTTTACCCCTATCTGGCAGATAAATGTTTAAGGCACACTTTGGTGGTAGCACCAGCATCCGCGGGAGCAGCTCTCCTGGTCGACCGGCGCTTCACCAACACATGTGAACACAGGCTCTCCATTTCCTTCGGGAAATACCCTTCTGGTTGAATGCCTCTCTGGCTGCTTATGCTACCCTCTAGTACACCAGCTTAGTTGTGTTTTTCTTGGAACTCATTTGTGTTTTTTCAGACATGTTTGTGCAATTGTACTGCTTTCCCAATTAATAAAAAATTAATTAAATGTTAAATGAATCCATTCAATATGAATGTGAAATAATTATCTTTACGAAAACTAAGTTGAATACTTTGGAAAGACTTAAATTGCTGATAAATTAGGTGTGGTCAGACCCTATAAAAAATGAGGGGAAAAGCATGAAGAATTCTGTAGTTGGATTGCTGTGTGCAGTGGTTGGGTAGATTCCTGTCCTTTAAAGAAATCAGCGTTGTAAATCCTCAGTGACAATGCATTGTGGGTTTATAAGAAAGACTGGACCTTGTCTCAGAGGAAAGATTTTACCTTATCTCAAGCACATGTACATGTATTTATCTTAAGTTTAATGTTTAAGCCCTGTATATCAATTTTTAAAAATTCTGTACTTTAACTTTCCCTTTTTTAAAATTAATTGGCCAGCTAGGGTTTTGATCTGGTTTGGATTGTATCGGGTAACAAATGTTTTTTAACCTAATGGTCAGTGGCATTAAAAATTTTGACCACCAAAAGCCGTATTTGTTTGGGATATGTCTTGTTTCTCTTCATTACCTTGTGTTGGAGTGATAGATTATCTCAAGAACGTGCTGGGAAAGTCTGAAATGCAAATAAAAGGCATAGGCATAGTAAGAAGTTCAGAGACTAGAAGGATTATTGCCAATGCCTTCAAGTAAAACTGGGGAAATGGCCCTAACAGTGGTGTAGCTGCTGAGTGACTGAGGCAGTGAGTGGGTGAGCGTGTGTGGTGTGTACTTGTGGGTGGGTGTTCACATTCATCCCTTACTCATCCTGCACAAAATTGCCTCTCCACTGGGACCTTGAGCTCTGTATCAGTTTTATGGTGGTGTGAGTGAGGTTCAGAAGATTTTGCTTATGAAGTGGATGAGTTTGGTAGTGCGGTTTTGGGCTTTGTTTTGCATTTGGGACCATCTTTACTTCTGTCAACTAAAAAGGATAGATTGTTAATCTACTCACAAATCCTGGAAAAGCCTTAAAATGATTGCCAATTAGTAGCCAAAGGTGTGGTGTGTTAGGGGCTATGTAAACCATGCCTGCTAGATAGAATGCTCTGTGTTGGGATGAAATTAAAACAGCAGTCCCCCCCCGCAATTCAAATGATTTTGTGTAGAAAAACAAGAGCATTAAAAAAGCTCTATTAGGGCTTCCCTGGTGGCGCAGTGGTTGAGAGTCCGCCTGCCGATGCAGGGGATGCGGGTTCGTGCCCCGGTCCGGGAAGATCCCACATGCCGCAGAGCGGCTGGGCCCGTGAGCCATGGCCGCTGAGCCTGCGCGTCCGGAGCCTGTGCTCCGTAATGGGAGAGGCCACAACGGTGAGAGGCCCGAGTACTGCAAAAAAATAAAATAAAATAAAAAAAAAGCTCTATTAGCAATTGAAGGTAAGTATCTCTCCATTTGGTGTTTGAAATAATCTTTTATATTGCTGGTATGGATTTTATTCTCTTATATTTATAACATGTGCATTGGTTATGCATCTTCCCCCATCCTCCACATTTAATCCCTGAGAGATCTGTATTAATGAGTTTTATGCTTTGAACTTAAAAATTGTTTCTTGTCCTCAAAAGTGAGACTGGGGAGAAAGAGAAGGAAGGCTTTTCAAATTTCCTTTGAAAGCTTTTATTTATCTCATATACTTATTCCTTTTGAAAATTTCTCTGTGTACAGCAGCCTTAGGTTTTTGCACATGACCGATTTAAATGCCAGAGTATGTGCAGATTCACTGTCCCTTGGTTGTTCATGTCCCCATTCCTTTGCTCAGATTCATCTTCAGAGAGTTAAGGAGAGGAAGCGTAACCTGCCTACACTTAAGGCATAGGTTGGTTATTTAATTTGCACTTAGTTAAAAAAATTTTTTGAAAGAAACTGTATTTAATTTGTTCCTGCCATGATGGAACTAAAAATTAACTAAAAAGAAAACCGGAATGCCTGTCTTTTTGCAAAGGTCTATGTGAATTTTTCTGTGTGCTCTGAAAGCTATGTGTGTGTGTGTGTGTATATATATATACATATATATATATAATTTCATTATTAGTAATAATATATGTACCTCTGTAGGGTTCCAATTACCTTACTTTTTAATCTCTAATATTTGAAAATGTAGTTAGATCTTCTACTGGTACTAATTTTAGATTATGTAACAGGTCTGAACTGAAGATCTTTGGTGATACTTCTATTTCAAAGTATTTTTCAGATGAAGATATTAATGATTAAGCTGTACTTGTACAAAGATATGCCTGGTTATTGCTCTATATAGCAAAGCAAAGATGTTATTCTTAACATTTTTGAAAACGTGTGCCAAAAAGTGAAAGTCTGACAGAAAAGCCATTCAGCCACTGAGAATTTTAATGGGAATTTCAAAATCATATTTTAGTGAAGTGTCAATGTTTAGTGTGTTGGGCAGTTCAGAAGAGTGATTTGTTCAGATTTGCTAGGAGACTTGATGAGAACTAATTTGACTTTAAATTTGTATTTATAATTTAAAAAACATAATCATAAAAGAAAACTTGAAAAATAGGGAAAAGAGCCATATTTCTTTAATGAAAGAAAACTTAATGTTTTAGCAATGTTCCCCTTTTCTTTTCTATGTAGTATCTTTTTAAAATCACTGCTTAATGCTATGTATAAACTTGCCAACTTGCTTTTGATTAATAAAGTAAGTTTAATCAGAGAATAATGTAAAATACGATCATTGGCAGCATAACTGGAAGTGACTTGGGCAGATAAAAATTAGCTTTTTAAAAAAAATCTTTTACTCCCAGTACTGTTTTTTAAAAAAATATTTTTATGTATCTTATTTATTTATTTATTGCTTGCTTGCTTGCTTGTTGGGTCTTAGTTGCGACACACGGGATCTTTGTTGTGGTGCACGGGCTTCTCTCTAGTTGTGGTGCGTGGGCTCTCTCATTGAGGCGCGGCCTTAGTTGCCCCGCAGCATGTGGGATCTTAGTTCCCCCACCAAGGATCGAACCCACATCCCCTGCATTGGAAGGCGGATTCTTTACCACTGGACCACCAGGAAAGCCCCCTAAAAATTAGCTTTAGATCAAAAGCTAAATTCCTCCTTTCATATTATCTGTTGTCATCGTTTAGAGAAAAGAAACATACCTTACCTTAGGAATTCTCTCTTAATATCTCCTGAAGACTGGGCTTTAACAAACAAATTTACCAGCTGTCTTCTGGTGAAGGGGGAAGATGGGATTGAGCTGTGACCCATGCCTGTGGGATAATTTTATACCTCGACTAGACCCACCTCAGGCTCATGCTTACAAACACCATTACCCTGCAGACATTGATTTCAGCTTTTCTGTTTTTCTGTCTCTTTTCAGCTTTTATTTGTAGTAGATTGCTTCATGAAAGACCACTGTTGATTGGTTGTTAATCATCTAAACGTTGGTTGTCATGATGACTAGCAAGTCTAAATAAAAATCTATTAGCTTCAATTTGGACAGAAATGTGAACGCCCAGTTGAGTGGATTGCCTTTAAATCATCATTGGTGATACGTGTATCGAGGAGTAAATTAGACAGTTTGAAAGCCCCATTAACTCTTTCAGAGCACTAGGCTACTATCTAGTTCACCCAAACAGTAATTTACTAAGTTTAGCATACCCAGACAGTAATTTGCAAAGTAATACCTTGAAGATGCTAGAAAGAGTTAATGAAGCTTCTGAAGTACCTTGCACTTCCTTGGAGAATCTAATTTCAGCATTTACAATGGTTATACTTGAGAAAAAGATCTTTAAATTGAGTGCCTGTTGCAGGCATTGCTACTAAACGTATTCTGCCATCTTTAGGTTTTTATCCTACTCCTGCCCCGTTCCTGTCCTTGTTTCGCATACTCTTTTTTCTTCTCTCCTGTGAGTATCCCCCAAGGTACAGTCCTGTTCCTCCTGCTGTTTCTTGGTGGTCTCCTCTCTTCTCACTGGCTTCAGCTGCCTTGATTCAAAGACATGGGTTTCTGGACACCGTTTAGCTCTTGCTGTCTTGTTC
The DNA here is from genome assembly GCF_949752795.1 of Hyperoodon ampullatus. Classification (NCBI taxonomy): domain Eukaryota; kingdom Metazoa; phylum Chordata; class Mammalia; order Artiodactyla; family Ziphiidae; genus Hyperoodon; species Hyperoodon ampullatus. The sequence goes on from NC_136929.1 coordinate 63,393,982, forward strand.
TTCATCTCCCACGCGACATCTTCGCATCTCTTTTTGCTGAGCTTTAGTCTCATTTGTCAACCAGCTGGTGACCAAATGGCCTTAAACTTAACTTATTTTCCTCCCTAAAACTGGTTTCCCCTCCTGACTAATTTAATTTTTGAGTAGCACCTACCACTCTTCTTTCAGTAGTCTTGTCCTGGAGCCGTGGAGAAAACTCCTCCCATCAGCTGCAGCCCCTACAGTGGAGTGGCGAGTGCAGGCTCCCTTGGAGTGTCTCCTCCCTCCCCTTCCCTGTGGTCCTTACCATCTCGTTCCTGGATCACTACACTGGGCTTGTTGCCTCCAGTTTCCTCCTCCTCCACTCTCCTCTGGGTGAGCTGAGACATCAAATTCCTTGACATGTCACTTTAATTATATCATTAATTGTATCATTCATCCCTTCAAGCACCTTCAGACACTCTCTGTTGGCATTCAAGGCCACCCACCATCTTTCCAACTTCCTTTCCTATGAACTCCTCTAGCAGCTCCCCCTTCCATGCTCTAGGGCAGTCTCCTCCCTCCTGGTTATTTTGCTCATTCTCTTCCCCTGGCAGGGCATTCATTCCCTTTCCCTATCCACACTAGATAGATCCTTCTAGAACTACATTCTGCACAGTTTCACTTATATGAATTTCAGTAAACAAGCAAAACTAGTGTATCTGCCAGAAGTCAGAATAGAGGTTACCTGTGGGGAAGGGGCTGCTGACTTTGTGGGGCACGGGAGCCTCCTGCTGGGGTGCTGGGAATGACCATGACTGCCGTGGTGGTTACACGGGGGTATACAAATGTAACAATTCACTGAGCTGTACGCAGCAGATTTCAGTGTTTGGCTACGTGTAAGTTAAACATCAATAAAATGTAGGCTAAAACGTAACCACCTTACAAGACTGCGGTATGGCTTAAATTCAGTACTGTATTGAAAATGCTGAGGACAGAGACTGGCATGTGGGGAAAATCCCATTTCTTTCAGTTAGAAGAAAGTTGTCATTCTCACTCTGAATTGTATAGCAAATATTCCCCAGCAAGACGAATTTGGCAAATAATTTTGTCTTGGAGACATTTTTGTACCTTCTTCACTTGAATTGCCATCTTTATTGCTGAGTTGATATTGTTGATATCATGTGGATACCTGCTTTTATTTTTGTTTATTGTGTTTTTTTTTTTTTTTTTTTTTTGGTTGCGTTGGGTCTTTGTTGCTGCGCACGGGCTTTTCTCTAGTTGTGGTGAGTGGGGGCTACTCTTTGTTGTGACGCGTGGGCTTCTCACTGTGGTGGCCTCTCTTGTTGCATAGCACGGACTCTAGGCACACGGGCTTCAGTAGTTGTGGCACGTGGGCTCAGTAGTTGTGGCTCGTGGGCTCTAGAACGTAGGCTCAGTAGTTGTGGTGCATGGGCTTAGTTGCTCTGCGGTATGTGGGATCTTCCTGGACCAGGGCTCAAACCCCTGTTCCCTGCATTGGCAGGCGGATTCTTAACCACTGCGCCACCAGGGAAGCCCTATTGTGTACATTTTTGATCATCAATAGAAATAGTGGCAGTATGGTGTGTCATGGAAAGCTTATAGTGAACTTAGAGATTTTTTTTTCCCCTCAAACATTGCACACAGTTAAAAAGAACTTTGAGTTTATTTTGAAAGTATTTCACACAACAGGCTTAAGATTGGAGTTCTTTCCCTGAGTATTCTAGTTACCAGGGAAGCATCCATAAATGGGCTTATGGGAGGGCATATTACAGGTCAGTATAAGGAAGAGTTTTTAGTAGAGCTGTTAAAATGGGTTTAAATGATTTTTAAATAAGAAACCATCTTCTGAGATGGTGGTTAGCAAACTTCAGTATGTGTATGAATCTTACACACCCGGGGATCTTATACAGACATAGGTTCTGACTCATCAGGTCTGGGGTGAAGCCTGAGGTCCTGCATTTGTAACCAGTGCCTAGACGCTGCTGCTGGTCCCCAAACCACACTTTGAATAGCACAGAGTCAGGGGTGTATTCAGGTTTAGAGATGTGACATTTTGAAGGGCAAAACAAGAACAGCTTAGCCCATAAAAACCACTCCTCAAATTTGGGTGGTTAGTGGTCACGTGAGCCACGTTTGTGTAAAAATATTCCTGAAAGAATCCATTCAAGAAAGTATTGACTCTTTCTTTTAAAGTTTTGGTGTTACAGGATTTTTGTTTTTTCGTGCTAGTGGGCAAGACTGGTTGATTTCATTAGTTTGTTTTTGTTCCCTCTTGCAAATAATGTTGTATCAGTGGAAATGGTTGTGAATTCGACCAGAATTTTTAGGGGAGGAAATTTAGAAATAACTCGGAATTATTTGTGAATGCCCTTCCTTAAAAACAAAAAAAACCAGACAAACTAGAAAAGTATCACCGTAGGCCACAGCCCTCGCCGGTTTGTGACTCTGCTCCGTGCACAGTACTTGGCAGGGTCACCACCGCTGTGCCCTGTGCCGTTGGAAGAGCCAGCTTCACTACTTCACGCTCTGCCGCTTGTGTGGTGGATTTCCATCCCCTTCTCCAAACGGGGGCCTCTTTTATCCTGTTGTTTCCTTTTGCTGGTCATATTCTTGACTCGCTACACAATGATTTTATACCCTGTCAAGTCTTCAACCTCTGTCAGCCTGTGATTTGAAACGGAGAAAAATCCAAGTTACAAATTGAAGACGCGACCTGACCCTTTGATGTTGGGAAAGCGGTGCCGTCAGAATACTTGTCCCCAGCGCTGCTCCAGCCCCGTCTGTCCGCCTGCCCGCCCGCAGTAGCAGGGTGACAGGAGGAATGTGGCTCTGCCTGCTGGCTCCCGGGCACATTCCTTTCTGTTTGGGACTGAAGTACCAGACGCTCATTATTAAATTACTTAGCGGAGGTTTTGTAGCACCTCTGACGCCTTTGAAAAGGCCCTTTCAGCCAGAGAAAGGGTGTGCGGGCAGATGGAGGGAGAGGGCAGCTTTCACACTGCTGAACAGGCCCTCGGACGGCGCTCAGGATGCCTGTGAAGGTGCCGAGGCTGGCCGTTTCTTTTCAGCTCTGATTCGGCAGGAGAGACTTTCCCAAGCTCGACGGAAGGTTCTTCACAGGGCAGGGCCCTTCCTTCACCGAGGGAAAACGTAGGGTTTCGGCTTCAGCCTTGACTCAGCGTTGCCATTTACATTCCAACACAGGAGACCTTGTTTAGGCTATGACTAAGGGCCCACAGATGGTGGGCTGTGGTTTACAGATCCTGATAACTTAGAGCGGGGCGCAGCCCGGGCTGATAAGATGGGCTCCAGTGGTCTCCGTCAGAAAGATGTGTGTAACTGAATTACGTAGGTGGTTCTGGAATGTCCTCACCACCATCTTCCTGGGGAGATCGCTCTGTCTTAGAGAATGAGAGAAGGTGCAAAGGCTAGGTGGCCATGAACTTGTCTCGTTTATCAGACTTTGTAAGCCTTTATCTGTAATGATGGTAATAAAAAGAGCAGTCCTAAATACTTCACGGGGTTATTGCTGGGATTGATTGAGATAATGTACATGGAAAGACTGTGGACTTTAAAACATTAATCACACGCACTTATTTGTAAACTGTGGTCTTCCAGGGTTTTGCTTTCGTAAGTAGCCTTCCTGTGTGACCAGTGCTGAACTCGCAGGGAAAGGCGGTCTATTCTTTCTCACATGCTGCTGGGGAGACCAGTTGCTGTTGGCTCAGGAAGGACACATAGTGGGGAGACGGGGTGACGGGACAGGCTCTCTTCCTCCTCTTTGGGGTGCTGTGCTGTCTTCAGACAGAATGAGGATGAGGGGATGTGGTGGGAAGCAGGGAGGTTTAATGACGAGATGGCATTGGGGACAATAAATATTACAGTCTTTCTCCTCTGTGTACCGCTTAGGTGAGTACGTAGAAATCAGGAATTACCAGTGATGTTTAAAAAATCGGTGTGACTATACATGTTGCTTGCTGAGAACGTAGGCTCGCTGAGGACAGAGCCTGCCAGTGACATGTATGTTTAGTAGAGCGTGGATTGGGGTTGCTTGACTCAGCTGGAGACGGTGGCCGTGATGGTACCGGTGACACTTCTGCCGTTGAGCCTCGCTGGGCCGACGGCCGAGCTGCTGGGAGCTCAGAGTACCTGAGCTCGTGGGAACCTCACTCGGTGGCTCTTGTCCTCATTTTATAGTTGAGGAAGAGACTTAGAAGGCTTAAGTACTAGTGACTGTCAGGGATTTGAGCCAAGATCTCCAAAGCCACATTGCTTCCTAAGGCTAGTTTTAAAAATTTGATTCCTCAAATGTGCAATAGCCCACAAAGACTATAAGACAGTCTTCAGTAAAGCTTGCATTTCCACTAAGGCACACGAGACCATGGAAGGAAATGGTGTCAGGTGTTGGAGAAATGATTGTATGCCTGGGTTAGAGCAACCCTGCTCCGCGGTCTTAGCCCAGGCTTTCCCGTGGGTTGTCACAACAGAAGCCTCAGGACTCCTGGAAAGCACACAGGACCCATTCTGAGTGCAAATGGGGAGGATTAGCTTTTATGCAAAAGAACACATGGTCCGTTTGGCCACCCAAGAGGACTTAAATCAGGTTCTATTAACTTCGGCCTTTACTCTCCCTTTCTTGTCTGACAAACATACAGGCTATGATTTTTTTCCCCTCAAACCCGGAGCCACTTCTGTTGTATTAAATAATCACAATGCCGTGTACTGAATGCTTTTATGTTTACTTGTTGGACTTGGAACCCGCCCCCCAAGAAAAAAAAAAGTTATGTTGACATTTCTGCAGAGCCTGTCACTCACCAGAAGGAAAAAGACTCACATGTCACTGTTTTATAGCCAGCAATCCAAGTTGTGAGATAAACATGCCTTGAAATGTGGTTTTCATACCTCATGTTGTTTTATGGCCTTGCTGCCTGAAGTATGGTCCATAAACCGGCCTGGTGGCATCAGCATCACCCAGGAGCTTGTTAGAATCTCAGGCCTGACCCTAGGCATATGGAATCAGAATCTGCATTTTGATAAGACCCCTGGTGATTCCTGTGCACATTTAATAGAAGCACTGGATTTTATGGCACTCACCGCCCTAAGTTAACGGTTAAACTTATTGAATAGAGTTTTTTTTTTCCTTTTCTACGAAGCCTGTTTCAAGAATATAACCTTATATTTTTAGAGCCAGGCCCTAAAGAACAGAAGTCTCAAGTATAGCTGTTCAGCACCAAAGGGGCATTTTGCCATTTCTAGCAAAGTCTGACATTTATTAAACCTCTTAATCACTCCATCTCAGTTTTCTCCATTTGTAATGCAGAGTTGCTAGTGTTCCTTTATTTGGCGAGAGGCGTTGACCTTGGCTTCCTAAGAGTATAAAACCCACAACCCAGTTACAGATGTCTCACGTAGGCACCACTGAAGATCGAAGCCCGTAACCAACCGTCCGGTCCAGATGGCCCCTCCCCCTGCTGCACACCTCTTCTGCCACCCTCTTCTTGTGCTCTTCCTTGGAGGGGAGAGGGTGAGGTGAACACGTAGAGAGGTGCTCCACACCAAGCGGTTTGAACCTCTTCGTTCATTGTCCACGCATCTTGCCTTCTCAGCGGTGGGACTAGCAACCCGGGCCTGATTCCTGTCGCTTCCTGGCTTTGTGAGCACAGCCTCGGTTTCCTCAGCCCCGAAATGAAGGTGTTAGATCCTGGTACTCCCAGAGATCCTCACCAGCCCACTTCCACTGCCTGCAGCCAGCTCCTCATGACCCGGGGCCACTTCTGACGCCCTCCTTTCTGCTCTTCCTCCTCTCCGCTAAGTGCCCTGCCTTCTGCTTGCCTCCTGCTGCCCTCACGGGCCTCCTTAGACTCCAGAAGAGCATAGCGGTGACCGCGTGGGCTTTTTGTGCACTGTCCATTAACTGTTCAAGGACTCGGAGATGAACTTGTGAATGTATTTGAATGTACATTACTGCTCACTGGATAATGGTGCAGCTCTCTTGGGGGCCCTTCAAACAGAAGACACCCATGTATGAAATATTATCTCTTTATTCCCCCATTTTTAGGGAAGAGGGTTCCCTAAATCCTTTCCAAATTCAGAGGAATTAGGAAATCTTGGATCACTTCAGTATTAACAAATTGTGGGTTGTAGTCAAGTGAGCCTTTGTCTAAGGGGACCTCGTCAGGCAGTGCTCTATGATGTGACAGGGCGGCTTACGATGTCTCACTAAATGTAAGTGATCTCAGAGCCAATTGTTAGGTTCACTTGAAAGTCTATGAAACATCTAATTAAGGAGCAAAGAAGGATGTCAGAGAAGGATCCAAAGTCCTGAATTTTTGTTATATTGGGGTAGATTTTACTGGAAACTAGAGGACTCTTTATATAATAAATTGCTGTTTGAAAAAATAGCAAACAGCAGAAAGCTAAATCTTCACTTTTCTTTACCTGTGGTATAAGTTAGAACCAGCTTATAGGTTGGGATGTCCAGTAGTTTAGTTTGTATTATTTATTACCAGAGTTCAAATTTGAACTTGAAATATTTTTAAAGCACACTGTACAGTGGTAATAGCTTTTCTTTGCAGCATGTATAATTATCTTGCTAAGCTTTTTCATATCACCTAGGTAGAAAACAGTAACGTCTCGGAATGATTGTACACCGGGGCTTGAGACCCCGGAAGTGAACTGTTTTCTAATGACTGTATTATGTGTGTGATCCAAGCTTCAGTACCTCTCCGAGTCTTAGATGTTAAATGATCTCATTCAAAATGCCTCCTTCTATTCTTGAGGCATAGTTGGTATTTTATCAGTGTTAAGTTTTACAAACATAACTGCTATGTAGGTGGTGAAATGATTGCTTATTAGATTGGTAATATCATAAGCCATGTACCTTTTTATTGTGTTTAATAATGTGAGACCCAGAAATGCCCCCAATATATTTCTTTAATATTTCATGGCAAGACAGTAGGGGCCTGCCATCCCTGTTAAGCAGTAAAGTATTACAAGGAATTGGAAAATAGGAATTACGATGATTGAAATTGGAAAGAAGGAGGGAGTAACTTGGATTCTTCTCAGTTATTAGAAGTCTCGTTTCCTGACTGTGCTAAGCACTGCAGAAAGACAAGAGTCAGACAGAGCTTTAGTCCCTCGGGAGCCTACATCCAAGGCAGGGGTCACCTGATGCTGCATTTCCAGTTGTAGAATTGGAGCTATTCAGAAAATGTTCCCGAGGAATGTAGGAATCAGGGCACTCTTCTGGTTTAGTCTTGCTTCTTCCCTGCTTTCACTGCTATTCAAAAACAGAATGTTCTTTGTTCTGGATCTTTGAAATACAAATTGATCTGCTGCTTTTAAAAATTTAAGATAATTCCCGGGAAGACATTGTAGGCTTAGTTCACAAAACAAATTGTGCAGTGGGCAGGAAGCAACTGGCTCTGTGTCCTGAGTTTTGATAATTTTTTTTTTTTAATGGAGGGCAGGTACACAGGTTCTTATATTAGTATGTCCGTAGCTTAGTAACCTGAGAGCCGTTGGAAGTGGAGATGAAAGTAGCATGAAGATGAAATGAGATGGGGATGGCACACTATGATAGACCCAGCTGGGAAGAGTGAAGTGTATGTAGCTATGGAATGTTGATGGGTGAAGATGCCAGTGTGTGAGAATTCAGCCTAATGATTTATTTCGTTTAATCTGCTTGCAAAGTTTTAACTTATTTACTGAGCTATAGCAACCAAAAATTTCAAATAGTCTTTGCTGTAGTTTTAAGTTAAGCGCTGCCCCCAGGAAATAACAAGCAACCAGCAGCCCACAACACCACGGTGTGCACAGCCTCCTGTTAATTGGAAATTTAAAGTCTCTTCCATAAAAGACTTGATTAAACAATAAAGTGATTGGGAAGATGATGCAGTCACACCTTGAAGTATCTGTGTTGATTCTGACTTAAGGTGAAGTATGCATTGAAACTCTTATCAATAGAATTTCACAAAAGTCACTGAATGAAAAGGCCTTCACTTTCAACTGTTTTCACTCCAAGATGCAGCAGGGCCGCATTCAGTGTTTCTGTACAAGTCGTCTTTCTTTTGGAGATCTTGAAGAGATCAAAAGTTAACAAATCCAGGAGGAAAAGTATTGTAAATTCAGTTTTGTATATGAATTCCTATGACAGTAGCCATGCCAAGGATATGCAGAGACTTTTCTTACTGTTTCCCTTTATTATGCACCTGGTCAGTGTGTACTGAATATCTAATATGTGCCAGGTACCATCCTGGGGACTGGAGACCCACCGGTAGACAATACTCACAAAATTCATGCCCATGCAGAGTTTACAACCCCAGCAGGAGAGACTGCAATAATTGTACTAGTAATTAGATAAGTAAAGCGAAAGAAGTGTGTCATGGTGCTAAGTGCTTTGGAAAACAGCCAAGCAAGGAAAGAGGGCAGATCCTGAGTTCCAGGGTAGACTTATTAGGGTAACACTTACGCAAACACCTGAAATGGTGAGGTCTTCTTTCAAATCTTTTGAATTTTGTACCGCATACATATATTTCCATATTAAAAATAAATCCTCAGGAAAAGAATATATGGTGTCAACTCTTGGCTGTGCCATGTCATTCTTTCATGATCTTGGCCCGAATGAAGTCTTTGAACCCAAAGATGGGAAAAGTCGCTGAATATTGGCTTTGTCCTTAAGGAGATGCTCGTTTCAGTTGCCTCAATTTTTATATTGAAGGTTTTAATGAAATAGGATATTTTTGTTATCAGTTGCTGATTAACAAAGTATTCCAAAACGTAGGGGTTTAAAATAACACACAGCCCCTATTTCACAGTTTCTGTGGGTGAGGAATCCTGGGCGCATTGTAGCTGGGTGCCTGTAGGGGAGGAGATGACACAGGGCCTGAATATCAGGAGGAGAGCCTGTGACGTCTTAGAGACCCCTTCCCACGTGGGGTCTCAGGTACTCTGAATCTCTTTAGACTGGCCCTGAGACTGGAGGGACAGTTGGATGGAAGTACCTTTCTTTCTGCCCTCCAAGGAAGGAGAAGAAACTCTTTACTTGTTGTTTTTTTTTTTTATCCAGTTTTTTAATCAAATATAACACTTATCACAGAGAAACAGTAGTAGAACTATGAGGTGACTGTCCTCTAATGGTTTTACGCTTCCTCATTTATACGCCCCTTTGGGGGTTTGCTCTGTCCTCCTCCACTCTGCTCCCTGTCCTACCCAACCATCCTGGGTGCTCTCCCTGGTGGGCCTGCTGGGGAAGGGTGAGGATTCCTGTTCTGGGCCTTTGGCTGGCTGTACCAACCTCCTCATCACTCCCTCCACTTCCTGGCTGTCTCTGGCTCAGTGGCTCTAAATTCTTCTACCTCCGTCTAGTTTGCAGTCCTGCCCAGTTTGACTGAAGCTCAGTGCCAATGACGATCTCTTCTTTTTGGGATGCTTGCCTTCTCCATATGAGCCACTGTCTGCTGGACCCTGTCTTGACCCTGTCATAGCGCTCTGTGTCCGGAAGGTGGGAGCTACTAGGAAACTGTCTACATCAGCGCCATCCCTCAGCAGCAAGCTGCCAACTTGCCCTCTTCCAAAGTCTGCGTGCCCTCTTGGATTTCTCACTGTCCCCCCTCCGTCCTCCTGACTTGTTGGCAGAAGGGCCTCTTTGATTCTCAGTGGGTTTGCAGAGCAGAAACGATGGTCTCCTGATGAACTCCCTGAGTGGTCATCCTCTCTGCCTGGGACTCTGGTCCTCTTGGCCTCCGCTCATCCCGCACCCATCAGTCATGCTTCAGCCCTCCAGGGGTCTTCTAGAACCTACGCATGGTGTTTTTAGCAACACCTACCACCTTGAAAACCAGAAGGGAATAAAAGGAAGAGGGGAGTGGACATTAAGTAAAAGAGCGTTTTGCTGGGCAACTTGTGAAGTGGAATGTTAAATGAAACACTGCCATGTGCCAGGCAAAATGTTTAGTTAAATTTAAGTCCACTCCACTCCTCAAAGTAATTTGATTTTCTTTAAAAAAAAAAAAGCTGCACAGAAGGCATTAATATAGTTCTCGGTGTGTTATTTAAACAGGGTTGGCATTTCAGCATGTCTCCTCATCCTCATTGCGATTCCATTCACAGCAAATCTGAGCCAACGTAACAGATCTAGACTTTGAGACTGTTGGGATTAACCTACGCTGCGGAGATGGAAAACTCGGCTTTATCTGCTGAATTTTCTGGGTTTGTGCTCTTTTGGGTTCATCTTTAGGTTTCCCTAGTTCCGGTTTTGAGTATCTATATTTTAGTCCTGGCTAGGTTCCCACTTGGGATACAGGTGTGTGCCTTGTTTTACACTGAGCTTCACAGATACTATGTTTTCACCGGTTGAAGGTTTGTGGCAACCCTCTGTTGAACAAGTCTACTGGCACCATTTTCCCAACAGCATTATTTTTAAATGAAGGTATGTAGACTGAAGGCAATCTCTGTCTCCATTCTACACCCTTGACAGACAAATGCTTCTCTCAAACTTGAGTCACTTTAATTCTGGAAGGGGTGGGTATTTGGATAATGGTCATTTTGGAAAGAAAGCTCTTTCAGCGACAGTAGCAGCCAGGAGTTATTATGTAAGAAGGGACCCAGGAGTCTCAGCAAGGAGCAGATTTCCCCATTTGTGGCATTTATGCTCTGGTGTAAATTCCTCTCATAGTGTTTTGTTTGCATCCTTTGGCTTAGATGTTATTAGATGTTACTAGTCGAATCCAATCCCTTGTTTTGTGAAAACAGGTTTTCTCTTTATCCGAGAGAGCCTCTTCTCTGACACTGTCCTGGAGTAGTCATTGTGGGACAAATGATGGCTTTCGAATCTGTTACATTTTCAGACTTGCTGTAGGCTTGTAAAATAACACCATTGTTACTGGGAGGAGTTGGGCAGGGGCCACGAGCAGTAGGGAGAGGAAGGCTGCCACAGGACAAAATTGCAGACTTCTGCTAAAACTTCCTGACTGCAAATTATGGCAGAGAGAAAGACCTCTGTCACTCTCCAAGTTACTAGTCTTTGCGTCTTCACCTTGTTGTTTCCAGGCACCCCTCAGACACCTGCTGCTTCTGGTCTTGTCCAGTCATGCCCTGGTGACCAGCCCCAGAAGTCTGGCGGCTCTTGCTGCCAGATCTGAACAGCCGAGCTGTTCTGAGCACCCGGGAACAGTGGCACTCCTGAACACCTCTGCTGCTGACATACAGAAGCACATGCCTTCTTTCTTAACTTCCAAGCAGAGTCACCGTGATGGCTTTGAAACGTGTTCTGAAACGGAATAAACTCAAAGGATTCTGTTAATCTATTCTGATTTACTTAGGAAGCAGCAGCGTTCATTATTTGACTTATGTTACTGGTTAATTAACCAGACTAGAACATGTTTCCTTTTTACAAATTGAATGCTGAGGGAGTAACAAAGACCAAATATTTTACAACACGGATCCTTGAGTTTGACTCTGAAATACCATATTTTATTTTGCAGCAACTTCCGGTTTTAGTGACAACTGAAATACTTTCTATTATTAGCAAGTTTTGAATTTTAAGTAAATTGAAATGGAAATGAAAGTTGTTTCTAAAAATAATACTGACTGTGCTTATGTGATTTTTTTTTTTCTTTTTTAAATTCCATGTTGTTGGTGAGGAAGGTCTTGATTGGGAAGAAAATGTAAATTTTATGCCAGTCTCTTCTTGTTTAGAATTAATGAGAATAGATGGGACTGTTTGAGGGTTCTTTTAGTGTCGGATACTCTTGCGGTCATTTCGTGGTGATCTACCCCGACAGACGGTCCTATGGGCTGCTGGCATCAGCGGCATTTTTCTAAATCCCTGTCTTCTTGACTGTGAAGGACCTGCCCTTTATTGTACCAGGGAAGGCTCCTTCGTTGCTTAGTCTGAATTCTCTAGAGAAGGTTTGGTTGAGGACTGCTCTAATGAGGCTGGTGCCTTCTACCAGTAAGGAGGTTCGATGGATAACGGGGAAATGAGCATATTGCTTCCCGACTCCTTTTTAGCGGGGGGCTTCTTTAGGTGACTTTCTGGCTTGGAATAAATTCCCCTCCAAACCTGATACACTCTTTCAAATATGAGGATGAAGATATATACCAAAGCTTAAAAGTATTTTTTTCTGGACTTTGGGATTCTGTGAACATTGCTTGCTCCTGCTAGCGGCGATTGTGGAGGGTTTAACACCCTCTTTTTCACTAGGATTTTAGATGACTCAGTGGAAAATGAAAAGGAAGGCAGACAACTTTGTTTTACTCATGGCATCACTTGGCTTATCCAGCTTCAGCTGAATCAAGATGTGATAATGAAAGTAGAGGTCCTTTCTCCAGATACATCTGACCTTCACGCTGAGAAGTACAGTTCAGGGAGTTACCACCAGAGCCTGTCTTGGGAACACACAAGTCATTCTGGGAGGAAAGGTGGGAGATGTAGCACTCCCTTAATCCTCCACTCTTGGTTTCTTTAGGATGAAATTCACAATTATTTAAATGTAGGCCTCGGTTTGCCTGAACTCCTAACCTTTTGTTAATTGAGTTTAATTTGTGAGATTCCAGGCCTCCTACACCACCTGTACCTTAGGATGTGGGGATATGGAACACGATGCAGTATTCTGTACTCTGCATTATATAATTTGAAAAGCACTGTCCTAACCTGAAAAAGTTTGTATGTTTGTTCTCTTTTGTATGGAGGACCCTATGGTTTGCTTGGAGGTCAGCCTACATAGCACAGAGGCAAAGACCCATTTCCACTGCCAACCCCTTGGCCATTTTCAAAGACAGGCAAAGGATACTGTGAATGCCAAAGACAGCACTTTAATTGGATGGGTTTCATAACTAATGTCTCCTTAAGTGAGGACTTCTGTTTAATTTGCTTTTCCAGACCATTTGGTAGAAATTGCAGAGGAACGGAGGGAGAACAGCACGTTGTCGTTGGCAGGCGGCGGTGAGAGTAGCCGTGGAGGCGCCAACTCCTTTGTTTAAAGGTGGCTGTTTTCTTCAAGTCCTTGAAGGAGATTTGAGCTGTGCTGTAGGTGCAGGAGGGTAATTCCTACGGTCAGTACAAGTTTCCCCCTCAGTTCTCGAGTCTTTCTTTTAACAAAAATGACCAAGGTACCCAGCCTTGGAGAGGAGATGAAATTTGGATAAATACTTTAAAATTTGTATTTGAAGGGCAAGATGAAAACTATTCATGTAAACAACTGTTGGGCTTATCTGGACTTTTCCATTGTTTTTGTGTTCCTGCCTCTTGTGGATAATTGACCATTGGCCACCAGTTGATGCCTGGGGACCTTTTCACTCTAGTCTGCTCTCTCTCTCTCCTTCTTTTTCTTCTTTGTTCTGAGCCCTGCTTCCCAGGCAGAGGAGGTCAGGCAGGTACACGTGCATTTGGGAAGGAGGAGGTGGGAAAAATATGCAATAATGAGCCCTTCTGACTTTGGATTCAGCAATTTAGCATTGGTGCAGTAGGTGGAGTTATTCTTGGAGCCCCATTTTGAAGATTGCTGTGCAGAAACCCATCTGTGCCGCTGGTTGCCAACATTTCTGGTACAAATATTGTCATTTGCTCTTGAGGCAATCTGCTATTTCAGTCCTAGATGCAGTTTTGTAATATGCTGGGCAAAATAGTAGAGAAAAAATATCTTAAGTGGTGGTATAATCTTCAGTTTAAAAACACTTTAGCAATGTTTCCAGTAGAGGATTTGTTCAACGTGTCTTCTTTTCTCCTTTCCTTGGCTTGTAAACATAATCTAAATTCATTTTTCTCACTTGCCCGAGCCATGGTTTCATTGTGCTGACTCTGCACCCACCCAAAGGAAAGATGGAGACCTAAGTAATAGTTCTTTAAAATCACACTTCTAAAATGTGAAGGTTTAGCATACCACGTTTCTTCTCTTGACGAGAAAGTAACTTGGCCAGAAGTTACCTGGTTAAAAAAAAAATTGTCCAACATGATAGTCCACAACCCTTTCCCAGCCTGTATCCTTCCCTGTCCCAGATAGTGAGTCACATCTGCCTCACAGGACGCTGAGCAGAAGGCCCCCTGTTGCCTGCACAGAGTGGGCGCTCCCTGAAGGTTTTGGGGTATCTCCGGAAACCCTGGGGATGGAGCTGTGCTCCGTTTCATTGGGCTTTGTCATAGGCCTTTCCTAGAGAGGGAAAGCATGTCCTCTAGGAAGTAATGCGTTTCTTTCTGTTTCTATGGCTTTCTCATTTTTGTCCCCAGCCTGATGCATAGTAAGAAATCCATTTTCCAGTATGACTCAGTGTACACGTGCACAAACGTGATACAAGAGTTTTACAAAATAGAAAAGCTTTCTATTTTGTTAATAAAAAAAAAATGCTGGCCTCCACCCTCTAGATTGATTTCACTGCTTTATGGATTGTGATCCAGAGTTTTTAGCATGAGGTTCTTTCCCACATTTATTCTTAAAAGAGCTTCATGTCACAGTAACCTTGGAGTTAGGGGAGAAGTGGATGCCTCCATATATGGAAGACTGGCCTTCAGTCATGGAATGGAAGGAGGGGGTTCACACTTCCCTTGGGTACACACTGAAGGAAGTAGCCCCTTTTTGGATTGGTCTTGTCTCAAACATGATCTTGTTAAAATTATGTACTAAGTTAAACACCCTCAAAGATGTCTGATGCCATGTGAGCCCTTACATGACATACTAGCCAGGATAATTTTGCACTTTTCTGGACATCTTTGTCATTTAGATTCTGCTTTTGACCCTTGAAAACTGGCGGCTGCTTGGATCCACTTTGCTGGATAGGGTTTCACTCTCCTTTCCTTCTGCATTAACCTGGGTCAGGCTCACCTGACCTATGGTCAGCTGTGTTCAGAACCTTTGATCCCATGAAAGTACTTTCCACTGTTAATTTCCAGAGCAGATGTGAAGTCTCCCTCCATCCTGGAGTCAGATGGCTTGTCAGAAATGTAAAGGAATTTTAGGTGATATCAATGTTTGATAAGAAATGATTATCCTTTCTTGGCCAAAGCAGGAGCAGTGGAAGCGGGTGCAGTCAAGCTGCAATAGTGTTCTTCCCACTGAGTCCCTGGCTGGCCTGTTGGTATCTGGAGCCGTGATCTTGTAAAGACTTCATTGTGAAGTCAGCTGTGTGTGTGTCCAAAGGAAATACTATATATTAAAGAGGAAAGCGGGGGAGGAGAATTCCAGGAAATTGAAAGGTGAGGTTGACACGTCCTCATTCCCTAACGATGCTTCTGTTTTTCTTTCTGAAAAACAATGATGGTTTAAAGTCTGATCTCAGAACAAACTGGCTTTTATCCATAATAACCTTATAATTATATTTTTAAACATCCTTTCTTAACTACTTGTTAAATAACATCATACTACTAAGTTGCCTTATATTATTTGGTGTCAATGCCCCATACAAGTACCACTAACGCAGTGTTTCTCAAACTTGCCTGTTAGATGAGATACTTGTTAAGAATATTCTGGGACTTCACTCTCCTCCTGTTGAGTCAGACTCTATATGGAATAAGACAGTTGAGTTATTCTCTTAGAATATTAGAACTGAAAGGAATATTGGATGTTAAGCTACTCCAGGTGTTCCCCAAACTGGTGACCCTCAGTATTATTATGACTTTTTAAAATATGGAACCCTGGGGCTTCCCTGGTGGCGCAGTGGTTGGGAGTCCGCCTACCGATGCGGGGGACACGGGTTCGTGCCCCGGTCCGGGAAGAGCCCACGTGCCGCGGAGCGGCTGGGCCCGTGAGCCATGGCCGCTGAGCCTGCGCGTCCGGAGCCTGTGCTCCGCAACGGGAGAGGCCATGGCAGTGAGAGGCCCGCGTACCGCAAAAAAAAAGGAACCCTGGGCCACACTCCATATGTGCTGTGAATCCCAGCCTCCAAGCCAAGGGCTTTAGGGTTTCAGTTTTCACCACACTTCCCAGAAGATGCCGATCATCAGTCTGGAATGGTAACCACCCATCTCTTCAGACTCCTTCAGGAAAGGGAAATTGACCGGGTGTGCTTGGTTATTGGGCCACGAGATAGCAGCACAAGAAATCCTCTTCGGATAGCTATTGATTCACTCAAGTAATATTCATGTCTCAGGTCCTGACTAGGTAGGTGAGCGCTGGCAGTTTCGAGATGAGTGAGTGGTGTCCCTGCCCTTGAGGCGAGTGGACTGGTACTCAGCCTTCCCGAAGGATGAGCTTGGGGGTGTGGCATGACAATTTGGGGAGCTTTTTCAAGCTGTGTCCGGTGCTGCCCCAGCTCTCAGATGGGCATGCGCCTGGGTGGGGGTCAGAAAGTCTAGGGCACTGATTCTCCTTCCCTCTTGGCTGCTGCCCTGCCCCCACCCCCCGTCTTTCTCACACAGCTTTATGAAATAGTCCCAACACCTAGAAGCGCACAGAGGCTAGTACAGTTGGTACGCACATGCTACCACATGGTTTTAACAAATGTCACCCATCTTGCTTGAAGCCTTCCTGTCTCCCCAGAGGCAGTCACTGACTCAGAGGTGGGCTGTTGGGGGCTCCTTTCCTTAGAGAAGCCTGCCCCCCGCCTCAGCTGGGCTGATACAGGCGGGTCCATAAATCCTATATAGTCACCCTTTACATTTATATAAGTGTTGTCAGTGTAGGTATCATTCTGCAACTGTTTTAAAGTCAGCATGGTGTTTTTGAGTTTTAGCCATTTTCATTACATGACCTGATGTGGCCCCACACTTAACTGTAAAGTCAGGAAATTGAAGCCAGACAGCTTGAAAACCTTCTTAATGGAAAAAGTGCAAGAAGATGTGGGTGGGAGAGAGTTTCTGTTGAATTTTAGTATAGAACTTTGTCATTTATGGGAAAATCGTTAATTTGAATCAGGCACTGTTTTGAATAGCCCACTATCAACTTAACAAGAATTAATTGCACGTTGTATGAGTTCATTGTTTTTATTTACTATGGGTGTAGTTATTGCAGTTTGGTTCCAGACAGGTGAAAGTTAAGATTTGTGGCATAAAACAGGAAGCAGATGGGGGCTAATTAAAGTTCTGTTGATGATAAAAGGATGACTGATCAAGGAACAGCTGGTTTCCCAATTTAAACACAATTTGTCCTATTGTATGAAGACAGCCCTCTGCAAGTTCTCATGATTGTCTTTCAAAGGTGAAGGCATGTGTTTCAGCAAAGTGTGAAGGCTGTTGCACTCTATTTTTGTTCACCTTTTTTGCCTTTCAGCGGTTTCTCTTCCGGGTTTATCCACGATGAGGGAAGGAGTCACAGAACACAGCTGAGATTTTCAGTGGTGCCCTGTCCACCCCAGACACCTTTTATGCCCTGGAAAAGCCCAAATTCCCTTCTGTATTCTCCAAGGACGTGCCCAAGCATTTGCTTTTATTCTGGTTTTTTTTTATTTTTTATTTTTTTATTTCTTCCGACACCCTCTCCTGCTGGGTTTTAAAATGTTGGTGCCCGTATCTCCCTAACTGCATCACCCTTGTATGTCTGTGTGTAGATGAGGGCTAAGAAGTGCTTTAGACACGGTCTTGAGCTGGTGTGTCTTTGAGCTTCTGGCTGAAATTATTTTGTTTGATCGTGCCCGGGATGACTTTCATCTTCAAGTGGCAGCATCTTTTGTTGCTACTGCTAATAATGGTTGGATAAACATTAAGACCCAGTGTCCAGGGATGTGTTTTGCCTAAAAAAAGGTACCAGCACTCGGTTCTCTTTGAATCTGTGCAGGGCGGTGACATGAGGTTTGCTTTGCCTTTAGTCAGAGGCTAGACGTTTGCTTGACATTTTGTGTTTATAAGTGCTTTGTGTGATTATCTCATTTTAATCCTTATAAAAACTTTTTAAGTGGCAACTGTTGTCCCCATTTTGCAGATGAGGTGATTAAAGCATGGGGAGTTGAAGCACCTCAGCCAAGGTCACATTCACTAAGTGCCAGGACTGGGTTAGAATCCAGGCTTGTCTGACAACAGGCTTATGTTCCTCAGCCACCATATTCTACTGGTTTTGTGTAAAACTATCATAAAACTATTGTTTTTTCTACTTCTGATTAAGGAAAGAGCTATTTCCTGAAAAAATAAAAAATCAGGATATAGTTTGTGAACTTCATCTTATTTGATTATGTAAATATTTATGTGTGTGTGTGTGTGTGTGTATTATATGATACAGGTCCTGGCACTTGGTAGGAAATCAGTTTTTTGAATGAACACATGAAAGAGGAACAGGCATAATTTTTTTTTCTTTTTGGGTCTCTCCCCGCCAAGGAAGTAGCTTTATTCTGATTTTAAAAGTTATACGTGCTCTTTCTTTTAACAACAGCAAGAAGGACAGCCTACCACTAGAAATTAAAAATCCCCATTACCTTCACCACCGAGAGACATCATCATTATATTCAGTGAGGTTGTCTTGTAAAAGAAATAATTGACCATATAGATCCCATGTAACTGGTAATAAAGGTCACCGTTTATGTTAGCTACAAATAGCATGCACCAGAGGTTTCGGGGATGTGATAATGGACATTCATTGTCAAATGTTGTATATAAGTAACCTTTCCAGTCCTAGCTGCTGTTTGTCCCCAATCTGGTTCTACAGTAGCTCTGCTACCCATTGTGCTAACGAGGAGCGCCTGTGTGCAGGTTCCTCTCCTCCAGGCTCTGTTTCCGTGACCCTAGAGAACTGTCTCCCTGCTCACATCACAGCTCTTACAGCCAGAGCCGGAGTATTTTCCTGACCTAGGAGCTGTCTCCAGAATCATAGTCATTTTTTTCATTCCGCTGTCTGAGCAAATCAACCTACCACACTCTTCTCCTACCTTCTCTCCTCCCCTTTTCTTCTTCCTCCTGTACCTTGCTTGCCTTCCTTCCTCTCACAAAAGCATTAAGGGAGGTGGGAGAGATTTGGAAATGAAATGAGAGTGGGCCCATTCTTCTCCCCTGGTAACTCTGCCTTGTGTATTTTTGAAGATACTGATGTTGGCTCTTACTGTGAGATCTCGGGCGAGAGGCCTGTGCAGGACCTGCTTCATCCTGAGTAACCTGACCTGCTCGGAGAGTCTGCGTCTCCTTCGTCCTTCAGAGAGTGAGAGGGCATGGTGCATGGTTCGCAGAGCACCTGGGCTTTCCAGGGTACCTGGGACAGGTGTGTTCTTTGGTAGGAAGTGTGGATAGCTCTGCAGCTTTCAGGTAGCCTGCGCTTCTACCCTGGGCGTAATCATGAAATCTCACAAGTGCACAGTACTCTATTTATGCTTTTTGAAGAGGTTGTATCCATTACAACTCCTCTGTGGAGTTAGGACAAACGTTATTTTTTCCACTCTATAGGCAAGAAAGCGGAGATACACAGGACATAAAATTTGTCCAAAGTCATACATACAAAGATAGAGCCAGACCTGGGTCTTCACTCTCTTGACCACTGTCTTGCCATTAGACCAGCATTTCCCAAAGTGTGTGCTACTAAACGTTGGTTCCACAGTGTGGTCTGTGAGGAAGTGTCAGAGACGTGGTGGGTGCATGGGATCACACCCACAAAACAGAACAAAACATCTTAAGTTAGTGAAGGGTGTTGTGTTTTGCTTTGCTTTGCTTTTGTATGTTAACATGAAGTTAGTGTATTAAAGGCTCTAAGAATCCTGCAGTTGGGAGTCCTGTTTGAGTCGGTGTGGCCAGATACCCCGAGCATACTTCCTCAGTGAACTCCTTTCACCCTAGGAGGAGCCGTTATTCTTTGGAGCGCATGTTGGAGATGCTGTCCTCGGCCACAGTGTACCGCCTTGGCCTGGATTTACTTTGGAGGTGCTCCAGGAGACCTCAGTGGTTAGAGGAAAATCTAACCTTTGGCGACCTGGAGGGCGAATCCACGTGGGCAGTGGTTGGAGATAGAGACTACCCTGGGGGTGGGGTGGGAGGCTGGCCATGGGGAATCCTGTCATCATGTCATTGTCGGCAGTTCAGCAGGAGCTTTGTGGAGTAGGATTTTAACCGGAACGCAGGAAGGTTCTCAGTCAACAGGATCAGCATTCTAGGAATGGTTGTCAGAGTTGTTAGGTAAAGATTCATGAACTATAGCCTGAGTGACAGCTGCACTGTTTGGCAAGGATGGACTTAAGAAGTTTGGACCCAGAACAGCACACTGCTTCCTCTTGGCAGGCGCTGGACCAGGCACATTCCCCGAGCGAGGCCGCCTGTGTCAACAGCCCTCCCCCCAGCTCTTGTTTAATATTTAATATTCAGCTTTGCTGCTTTTGTTGCTCTCATTAGATTGCTTGATTATATGGTAGGGGGGCGTGGTGAAGGTGCAAGTGGCAGATTCTGAATCCCTCTCATCAGTCAGCCCTCTGCTTTGGGGGAAGCAGAACCTCTTAACAAAAAAAACTCTTTTATTTTGAGGTGAATTGTTCCAGCCAGGCAGAAAGGATTTATTATTTTGCATTGAAATCTCAAACTAAGGAAGCACGTCCAGCTTCTCAGAACTGATCTTGGGCATTGCACTTGATGTTCCCTTCTCTTCTCTTCTCTTCTCTATTCTCCTCCCTCCCTTCCTTCCATACCTAAGCTAAGCTTTTCCAGGAGTCGAGTGTACATGAAAAGTTCACATAAAGTATTTTCTATCCAGAAGATACAGACTCTGAATTAATGGAACTGCTTTGTTTGGTTTTGTTTGCTTTGGTGGGGAGAACAGAAGGATCCTAAAAGGAGCAATGGTTGGGAGAAAGCGCTGTGAAATAGATGGGAGGTTAATAACCTGTGGTGTGGTATTTCTCTCAGCAAGTGTTCCTCAGCGCTTCTCTAGATAAGTGACCAGACCAAGTATTGGACTGTGAGATCTTCCTTTTACAAAATGTTTGAACTGCCTGCTGTTGTTTGTTTGTTTGCTAGTAACTTTGTGACTTTTAAACCTGGTTGTAAGTTGCACGGCACTAACTTATTTTGGGGGCAGAAAGGAAAGGAAGCAGATAGAGGCCAGGGCTCCTGGGCTGTGGAAGAGGAAAGGTCGATGGGATCTGCTGAGGGTAGGGTTTGTACCCACAGTCATGCTTTTATAATCAGATTCTGATGGGATAGTCAGCCGTTAAAAATTAAGTTCCCAAGATTTAGACCTCTTTCCTGTGTGTGTGCGTGTGCGTGTGTGGTGCCTTTCAGGATGATGGAAGTGTGTATGTGGTGGAGGGAATGTTGTGTGTGGGGGCGGTTACTGGGGAGAAAATGCCATCTCAGTTTATCCTCATACCACTGCTGCCCAGCCATGGGCCAGTCTTGGCCCTGGATCTCATGCATCTTCTAGGGTACTGAATAACTGGGTGATTTGTTGTAGCTTTATCCCTGTTTATGTGGAACAGTCCATGGTTACATTGTAGGGCATTATTTCCTTTAATTTCCCTTTAGCCTTTCAAAACAACCTGAAAGATGTTATGGTTGAGCCTAGACAATGACCTCAAGAAACAAAAATAAACCTTTCTAAAAGTAAGAATGGGATTTGTATGCCAAATGTTGTGAACGGTGGATAAAAGTATGAAAACACACCAGCCTTCACGAATTTTAGAATTTGTTTTCAAAACAAATGGTCCCAGTCCCAGTCTCCTGCCCTCCTCTGACTATGAAAAAATCAGATATTATACCACGAGTTTCAAAACAACCAAGTAGCATTTGAATCATGAGACAAAAGCCCGGCAGCAGCTTTAATATAAAACCCCGTCATTTTCAGCGAGAGATGCATGAAGCCCTCAAGGTGACACTTGTCATCCGCCTCTCCACACAAGCCGAGGCAGCCTCCTGTTGGGGGAGTGATTTGAACAAAGGGCACCTTTCAGGGTGGGGAAGAACCATACTGAAGACAGCACCTCCCCTAGGTGCTTTTTTTTTTTTTTTTTTTTTTTGCAGTACGCGGGCCTCTCACTGTTGTGGCCTCTCCCGTTGCGGAGCACAGGCTCCGGACGCGCAGGCTCAGCGGCCATGGCTCACGGGCCCAGCCGCTCCGCGGCATGTGGGATCTTCCCAGACCGGGGCATGACCCGTGTCCCCTGCATCGGCAGGCGGACTCTCAACCACTGCGCCACCAGGGAAGCCCCCGAGGTGCTTTTGCTTATCAACAAACATTTATATGCACATGAAAACACAGACGTCGCACATCCTTAAATTTTTGGATAATCAAAAATATCTGCTTTCCGAGCAGGACACAGTCTCTCCATTTTTCCCTGCTGTCTCGTGGGAAGACAGGTTGGCCCTTTCCTCTAGGTTCCACGTCGTAACTTTATTCTGATCTTTTCTCGCTCTCCTGAGTGTTGCGTGTCGGATAAAATACAAGCTCCTGGCTCATTTTTAGAAGTCCCCTCCCACCTTGTTTTCCCCTCTTTCTGCGTCTGAACTCAAATACAGCCACTCTTACCCCTTCTTTCTTCTCCAGACACGTCTTGTTAGTGCTTTTAACAAACTTTTTTGCATGTACTGATACTAATATTTGTTGGTCACTTTGTACGCACTGAGCATTTAGTACTGTGGTTCAGTAAGGTAAGTACTGTTAGATTGTAAGTCACTTGCCCAGGATTACTCAGGTTCGGGTTTGAATCCAGGTCTCTCGGGTTTTAGAACACTTTATGTAGTATACCCATCACCTTTTATTCGTGTTCTGCATTCACATCGACAATTCCCTTCCCTTTTATCCGGCGATCTGAATCTTGCCTTTCCTCAGTTCTAGGTTAGGGTCTTTCCTTTCTTGTTGTGAGCATGTGCCACCTTTCATTTTCGTGTTGTCAGCCATCTGTATATGACCCTGGGAGGCAGGAAAAGAGCCTCATGTGACTTAGTTGTTTCAACAGTACCTAGTATACAGTAGGGGCCCAATGAGTACCTGTTGAATGAAAATGACATTGATTGCTTTTCATTAAAAGACCCTGATTTATGTTATTGAAATGTGAATGGAAATAAATTAATTTCTGAGATTGTCTGGATTTAAATAGTTTACGTTAGACCCACTTCAACTAAGCTTTGCTTGACTTCTTGATTAATTTTGGATGGATTTTTCAATGATAAAAATGAGGGTAAAAGTTTATCTTCTGTTTGTATTCCCAGTAAAAATGACTGACTCAAGATTCTGTGAGATCCTTGGTACCTCCGCCCCCCTCCATCCCCCAAGAACAGAACAGTGCTCTGGTGCTGGCTGGGGCAGTGCTGATGGGACATGTTCTGCTCCAGCCCTGACTGACCCTGGGGTCCTTTTTTTTTTTAAATTAATTAATTAATTAATTAATGTCTGTGTTGGGTCTTCGTTTCTGTGCGAGGGCTTTCTCTAGTTGTGGCAAGCAGGGGCCACTCTTCATCCCGGTGCGCGGGCCTCTCACTATCGCGGCCTGTCTTGTTGCAGAGCACAGGCTCCAGATGCGCAGGCTCAGTAATTGTGGCTCACGGGCCCAGCTGCTCTGCGGCATGTGGGATCTTCCCAGACCAGGGCGCGAACCCGCATCCCCTGCATTGGCAGGCAGACTCCCAACCACTGTGCCACCAGGGAAGCCCCCTGGGGTCCTTTTGGAACAGTTGGGTGTCTTTATAATTTAAATAAACAAAAAACTAAATAACCCAGCCTTCAGGACTCTTCAGAAGAAAATATTTTGTTCTCAAATTGCATGCTACTCCAGTTTAATTTATAGTTGCTTTGAGGACTAAAACAGTTATACAGCGTATTGGTGTCTGTCTTCATCAGTTGTTTGATAGAGTGTATCATGGACTTTAAAAATGGTTAAAATGTAAAACTTCTTACCTTTGGGGGTAGAGTTGTAGCGAAGAGCGATTGTTTGAAACTTTGTTCACCCACTAACAATTCTGAATGCTCCCTTACAGTCTTATTTAGGTTGTCAGAATTTGTCTCTGTTACTTTTCGGAGTAATAAAAAAGAAAGAAAATAAATTAATACCGAAGAGACTACCTGTTGTTTAGAACAAAGTGAGAGGAGTTGAAATTAGACTGACCTCGCTGCTCATAGTTGTTTAAGTATCTGTGGTAATAGGGTTAACAACTTCTTCCAGAAGACTCTGCTTTTGTTTTAGAATATCAAGGATTTCTAGAAATTGAAATTGTTAGTGTCTTTAACATTTTTAATATGCTGTGTGGTTTCCAAACGCACCCTCACTTAGCTTTCACCGTGCTCCTTTGGGTTATATGATGGTGAGGCACAGGGCATCATCTAAATAAGCCCTTACTCTTCTGGGAAGACCCTTAATACTGAACCATTTGGGCAAATGCATCATTTTAAGGAAGTGGAGAAAAGGCACCCCAACTGTATATTCTAATATATTGTGGTGGAAATTGTGGCAGTGGTTCAGAGTATCCTTGAATGCAGTAGCTCGGAAGAGATACAAAACATTTGTACCATGTGCAAGGTTCCAGCCACAATGGTTGCTATTCACAGTTCCATTTTGGACAAAATTCAAAGTGATAAAACTGAAAACAGTGAGCAGTGACGTTTCAAAGAGGAGTTTAACGTGTACCATCACAGACTGTGGGCTCAGGTGAGAAGTTGTAATTCTCCATTGGTTTGAATCATCCTAAGAAATGGTTCATATAGTTATTTATTCATTCTTTCTTTGTTAATTTCCCTCTAGTATTTAAAATAGAGCTTAACAAAACTCTCTCATTGTTTTCTCAACCCAGAACAATGAATGTGTGTTGTGTGTAGCCGGTGCATTGACAATGTTGTTCATATTTCTAAAGAGGTTATGGGTTCAAACTGCAGCATTAGAGTAAAAAGTTTAATACAAGGAAAACTTTCCAGATGGGGAGGTTTGCTGATCGCTCAGTTGGGGATCCTCAGGTGATTTGGGGATCCTTTTTGTCCTACTTGGCTTTCTTCCTCTCTTCTCTCTGGAATGTGGACCAGCCTAACCCTGGGGCTAAGCTCAAAAATAATGGAACCCACAGGAGTCATAGTAGATGTCCCCAGGTCGTCTAAATCTGGTTCCAGGGCAAACTCAGTTTGGAGCCTTCCAGCATCCCCTGAGCCCCGGAGTGATCGTGGCGAAGCATATGCTCCCAGAGCTGGCCTTAATCTTGACCTGAGACCTGATTTAGGCTGCAGGTCCTGTGGGCATCACTTAATAAATGTGTTACTTCTGGTGGAGTGTCAGTGACTCTGCAGGAGTGAGGGGGCCGTTCTCAGGCTCCTTCCTTGTTCAGTTGATGCAGTTTTCAGAGGTGAAAATGCTGTTCATAGCATGGGTGACAAACAAGCACAGCACCATGTTGTCGTGACAGCGCCGTGGACAAATACTGCTTGAGAAGTTAGGTGCGGGACAGGGGCTGTGCTGGTGAGGAGGTGTGGTTTTAAGGTGGACACATTCTGAAAGGCCTTAAGAGACATGTATATGTAGGCTTTTAGGTAACTTAATAAAGCTGCATTTCTGAAACATTTGGGGGGGGGTTCTTTTGGAGTCCCTGAACTGGCGTGGGTCCCGGTGGTACTGACGGAGCCTTTGTTGTTTGGAAGGAAGGTGTGGAGAGTAGGGCTGTTGTGCAGCAGACCTGCTGTGTCTGTGGTCTGTTCACTGAGGTGGATCCCTGCCATCTGCAGGACGCTTGGGGACAGCTCTGGCTGGCCCAGTCTCCCACGGTGGGGGGCGCTTTGCTTTGTCATGAAGTAAATGGGCCCAAATGGTTTTGCTAGTATTGGGTCAGTCAGTGAATATTTGTAACTATTTGACTTGGGACAAACGCTGAAGAATTTTTGGGGGTAGCCCTAAGACAATGTGTACTTAACAAATCATTGTTGCTTTAGGTTCCTTAGCCAGAATGATGGGCAAGAAGGCTGGTTTCAAGATTCTGTGTAACCAAGAAAACCGTACATTGCAAATAATGTGTAATTCAGAGTGTTGTGTTTTATTGCAAGTTGTTGTTGTAATCTGGATTTATCATATTTGGGTTCCAAAACAGAAAAAAAAACCCCACATAAACCTAGACTTTGTACTTTTTAATTCTGTTGACCATGAGTAGCAGTTTTTGGTAAATAGCTTATGCATTCAGTGGATTCATCTTTCCCTAGATTTTCCAGACAGTGAACATATTTAGGATAAAAAGCAATTATAGATAGTACGTCCTATGGGTGGGATCTTATCCTAGAGATTCTAATCTGTCCAAGTTTCAGCCTTACTGCCTTTACATTCATAAAGCTTTTTGTGGCTCTTGTAAGCAGTTTGGTTGCAAACCTTGAATAAACATTTACTTAACATGAACAGGTTTTGTTTTGTTTTGTTTTGTTGTTGTTGTTTTTGCTGTACGCGGGCCTCTCACTGTTGTGGCCTCTCCCGTTGCGGAGCACAGGCTCCAGACACGCAGTCTCAGCGGCCATGGCTCACGAGCCCAGCCGCTCTGCGGCATGTGGGATCCTTCCGAACCGGGGCACTAACCCGTGTCCCCTGCATCGGCAGGCGGACTCTCAACCACTGCGCCACCAGGGAAGCCCCATGAACAGGTTTAACGGGCTCATCACTAACTCTGACAGAATACTTTAAAATTCACTTTAGTTCTCTTTAGAAAACTTTAAAATGGATCAAACTATTGATATATTCTATGTTTCATTTTATGCCTGATTTAAGTTCTTCATCAGAAGAGAGTAAATCCTAATGTGTTCTTTGTTTTTGGCTTTTATTTTGTTTTGCCTCATTCCGGTAGCCAAATGCATAAGGTAGTTAATTGCATTGTAAAGCAGTGCGTTTCTAAAGCCACTGAAGATTCGAAAAATGGTATGGCCTATAAAATAAACAAAGATTTTCATTAGGAAAATGGCAGAATCACTTCAACAAATGAGTTTCCTCTTAATATTCTGCGCTGGTGAGGCCTTCTGTGTCTGAGGCAGTCATTAGGCAAGAGCACAAAAGAGTCTGTATTCTGGGCAGTTAATGAAAAAGAAGTTTCGCAAAGGATAGGCTCCTTCAGGTCAGCTGATGGGCAGGGTGGGGAGTGGTGGCTCCTTGCTGTGGGCTTGGCAGTGCCTGCCGGTCTCTGTGCCTCCCTGGGGAAGGAGTGACTGGGTTAAAGGGTGTCCAGGGATGCCTGCTTGCCGCACTGGAACTAAATCCCAGGAGAACAAGCTCCACTTTGAAATCCTTAGTAGCCGACACATCCTTTTTATTAAAAAAGAAAAAAAAAAGGCATTTAAAAGAATTTTAGCCAAGTGAAATTTAGTCTCTGTATATCCATTACGGGGACCTTCCTAGCCAGGGTTGATGACATTCACTTGAGAATTAGCTCTGTGGCTAGTATATGGCAACATCAGGCCCAAGCGTATAGCCGTGGGAGGTAGTTTCTGTTTTCCAGACTTCACTAAGCAGGGCTCCACAGTAGCAACTTTCACGGAGATTGTACAAGGACAGTGATTCAGATAGATGCCTCATGATCTGGAACAGAAGGGAAGATGCTTGCATCTAAGGTTTCAGCCTCACCTGGGTTGTTCTGGGTTTTGTCTTTCGGAGTTCCTGGTTTCTGATAGTGTGTAAAACACAGGGCATGAAATGGTATAGGTTTTCACATCTGAAAATTAAGGACTTCGCCCTTCCTCTCATAAAATGTAGCTTTCTCTGATACGGGGTTTTCCTATGGGACACAGCATGGGGAAACATGGTGCTTCTTTTTTTTTTTTTTTTTTTTTTGGTACGCGGGCCTCTCACTGTTGTGGCGTCTCCCGTTGTGGAGCACAGGCTCCGGACGCGCAGGCTCAGTGGCCATGGCTCACGGGCCCAGCCGCTCCACGGCATGTGGAATCCTCCCGGACCGGGGCACGAACCTGTGTCCCCTGCATCGGCAGGCGGACTCTCAACCACTGCGCCACCAGGGAAGCCCTGGTGCTTCTTTTTTAATTACAACCTTCTGAGAAGCAAAAGCTTGGGATACTTTTAATATCATTAAGTAAAGTTTCTCTTCCATCCCTGAAGATTTTTTCTTAAGTCCTAAATGTCTGAGGTTGTTGGCTGAAAATTTACCCTGAAATATGGAGGCTTTTGGCCAACAGCAGAGCTTATTAAAGACCAGGCGAGCCGTGGAGCATCGTCTGTTTCTCTATCACAAGGTTTCCTCCTTGGCCGTCCTTCTAGGCCAGGGGTGCTTCCGTCTGCACGCCTTGTTTCCTGATACCACGGTCCCGTTCACTTTGTAACCCACCCCTTTACCCAGCACTCTGCCCTGCAGTCTGCTCTAAATCCCCCCCACCCCTCGGGGGCTCTTTCAGGGTTTGCTGTCTGTGAAGCAGGCGGCGGTGGGTGGCCACCGTGCGAGAAGAGACGAGGAAGAGCGTTGTTCTCGTAATTGCCTTCCTGGATACCAGTTGGCTGACTGGTGTATGTCCCTCTCCTTGAACAAGCTCGTGGACACAGGTTATGACAGGGGTCGCCCCCACAGCTGACGGAACACGCTAGTCAAACGATCCAGACTTTTACCTTTGAAATCCTCTTAAAGGGCGAGAACAATTTCTCTGTCAAAGAAGGGTTTTGCAGCTCAGTTGTGAGGACATGGAAACAGCCTCAGGAAGGCTGGCTGCCTGTTGAACAGGAAGTTTGTGATGAATGGTTTTTTAATCAGGTTGTAACCATTCATGATGGCTAAAAAATTCCTGTTTATACCTCTCTTTACTCCCCATCACAAAATAGCCAACCTCTGTTCCCTCACTTTGTGCCAGGTGATGCGCTGAGTACTTTCCATGGAGGTGATGCCGTGCCGCCCCTAACGATCCCGCGTAACAGTTGGTATTGTGTCACGGACGTCAAGACTGGGGCTTGGGGAGACCAGCTGACTCAGGGGTCCCACGGTCTGACCTTGGGATCCGCCTCCCCACTGCCTTCTGAAAACACGAAGGTTCACATGAGATCTTACATGTGTCTTTCTGGTTCTGTTGTACATGAGAACATAGTCTCCGATACGCTTTTTTTAGTAGAAGCTGATTTAATGTAGTCATCTTTTCCTTCCTTTGGAATTATTTGAGTCAGAGATAGAGCTGCTTCGAGCCAAATGTGTGTCTGTCTAGCCGCTGGAGAAATCTGTAGCTGAGTATTGGTTTGGTTGGGGGAGGGTCATTGCACGTCCTTGACACTTGTTCTTCTAGGACTAAAGCCCCATGTGATTCTGCTTTTTGTAAATGAACACCCATAAGCCTTTCACACCTGCATTTTAATCTTTCTGAACTCTATTTTCCCTAATAAAAAATGAGGGTGTTAGGCCAGGTGACCTTCCCAGGGTTTTCCAGCTCACAAGTTTTATGAGGCTTGCAGTCCTCTGTCCACAGGGGTTCCCAGGGAGGCCTGAGTCCTAGTACAGACTGGGGGTGAGAGTGGCCTTTGGGGTCACTGATGTGCAGGCAAGAAGGCCAGGTTTCGGGGAAGTGAAATCAGCTTTACAGAAGAAGAGCTGGATGCCAGGGCCTAACGTGTAAGCACGCAGATCAAGCTCTTCACGGCACATCTTCCATTGCAGCACTTTCTAAAGTTGAATTTTTATGCTGTCGGTTGGTAACATACGTCTTTCGACATCACCTGTAAAAAAGAAGCACAGGCAAGAAAGGTCACATGTTTCCTTCTGTTTGCAAGCAACATGCATTATTTTACAAAGTTGTTGTTTTATTAGCACCTCTAACGGGAACTCTGTTGAACAGAGATTATTCCTGCTTTCTCCTTAGTTTGTTTTCATTCTTGGAACTGCAGGAAGGGATGTGTAAAACAGAGGAAGCAGGAGGCGGGGTGAGTCCATGCTGGGAGCCTACGAAACCATAGCACACATTGACAGAGTTCACAGAAATTAGATAAAATGCTTTTGGAAAAACCTAGTGTGTCTAGCATTTTGAAAGAATTTCTAGAATTTCTAGAACAACAAGTTCATTTAGTCACGTGTTCCAGCGCCTTAGTTTGGAGCTCTTTTTGTTTGGCTTGGTGACTGTAGCTCACACCCACCCTCTCACAGGGCGACGGGCAGTTCTAGGCTGTGGGACCTCTGAGGGCCTTTCCATTTCCCTCGTGGGTCCTCACAGCCCCTTTGCACAGGCTTTCCCTGGGCGGTGCTCACATTTGAAATTCACACTGCAGCTGCCCTGCTTTCTTTCCACAAAGAGTAACCAATTAGAATTAAAAGCAAATCATATTTTGTAAATTTATTACCCATTGAGGCAGAAAACGAGCTTTCTAAACTAGTGTTTGTAAACAGAATTATTTCCGCTCCCTCAAGATGCACATATGTAACCTCAGTCTTAAGTATGTTCCTTTGATTCTTCTTCATGATGGTGACGGCAAAAAGTGGTTTCTCCAGCTGGCAGTGGTGTTGTGTGCAGAGTTATTTTGCATGAGATTCATTTTCCGAGCCTCAGTTTTCCTATTTTTAAAACGGGGCCAATAATACCTGCCTTATATAGGGCTCTTGCAAGGATGGAATGAGACATGATGTATTGAAAGCCGTTTGTAAACCGTAAGGTAAAATCCACGTGTAAAGTACGAAGGCCAGGGGATCCTGAGCAGGATGTATTCAGCTTAAGTTGCTGGTTTTGTTTTATTCTTGGTTAAACACAAAGACCAGAGTAGTCTTAGAATGCCCAGCAGAAAGTAGGGTGCAGCAGTGATGGGTAGAGTGGTGGCTGAGAGGTGGTGGTCTCCACGTACACTCGTGGGTGGGCTGGATGGAGCCAGGTGGGAGCTCAGGTCTGAAGGCGGGATTCAGGAGGGCGGGGGGGAGGGAGCAAACTGAGGGCTGGACCCCCAGGCCATTTCTCCAGCCCAGGCCTTGGGGGACCAAAGAGTTTGTTAGACTTGACGGAGGTCTAGTTCTGCTCCCTTGGTTTTCTTTGTTGGGGCTTCTAGTAGCCTGGAAGTTTACTGTAATAGACTAGTGCTCTCTAAATGTTTTTGTAAAAATCACACCCTTTTTGATGGTACATTTATTCACTTACACTGTACCAACATATTGTATATATTGTATAATGCATTTGCTCATTTTTATTTACTTAATTTTTTTTGAGGCTGGAACAGACAAACTTTATTCAATGGCTAAAGAATGGAGAAACGGAACTTAGTTCTCAAATCAACTTCTCCATGCTCATTTTAAAAAATGAGATAAAAATGTAAAGTAGGTGAAAAGTGTAAAGATTTCTTCTTGCACGTCGACGGCTGTCCGATTATTGCTTTAGACATCCAGGCTAAGTGCGTCCAGGGAAGGGGCAGTTCCTGCCCTGTGTCTTCAGGGTCTCTGGGGCCCAGCCTTGGAGCGTGGCTTCTTGCAGCCAGGAGGGCGGTGGGCCCGCAGAGCTCAGTCACAACCGTCCCCCAAGGAGACACACCAGCCTGTGGCCTTGGCAGTGGCCCTGCTCTAACACCTGCCGCTGCTTCCCCGTCACACACCAGCTGAACTCAGAGCGCGGAGCCCGCACACAAGGCTCCGGCAGCCACCTTGAGGATTCTGAGAACGCGCCCAGCAAGCGCGTAGTAGTATCTAAATTCCTTCATTAACACCTGCCCACAGCAGACACTGTCTAGTGCAGAGAGAAAATATCTTAACTACTACTGCAAAACTGGTCTATTTTCCCAGTAACTAACATGTAAAAGCCTCGTCTTAGTGGGAACAGTACAAGGTACGATTATAAAGAAAGGAGACCAATGTTTGTCATATGGGTGAGTCTCTAAAACACGGACATGTTATCTTATAGGTGCCATTATCTTAATAATAACAGCGGGTGATATCGATTGAGGTAAGGACATCTGTTGTCTCATTTAATCTTCACGACAACCCCGTACATGTAGGACCTATTCATCCATTCAACAGATACTTGAGTGTCTACTTGGTGATGGAGCTGCGAGGATACAGCGCAGCTCCAAGAGGACAGCCCAGGTCCCCGAGCTCATGCAGCTCACAGGGTAGTGGGGAGCCAGACATAGCAGAGTCATGATTGTGGTGAGTAAATCAGGTCCTGGGTTAGCTGCAGGCTGGGATGGGCTTCTCAGGAAATGCTTCCGGAAGGAAGGGACACTTGGGCTGAGACAGAAGGTGGGGGTGGGGTGACCTTTGGCAGGAAAAAGTCGAGGCTCCTGGACAGTCCTTTGTACATCATTTTTTTGTCCTGAGAGGCCATTTAGGTGGACTTGTTCCTTTCCCAGGTAGATCATAAAACACCCGGAGGGCAGACTCTGTGACTAATTCCTTCTGACGTCCTTCACTGCACCCAGCATAAATCAGTCCCAGTAAAAGTTCCTTGGCATGAATTGGTACACGAATGGATAGAGAAAAGATGTGGAAGGCATTACACCTTCCCTGTGATGTTTTTGGGATGTCCGTCAACAGACGTTCATTGAATGTATCGTGTGTGTAGAGCATCTGTTAGGGGCTTTGCGATTAGGAGATAAAAACACACGCCAGCCCCTTGCCCTTTAAGAAGCTTGGAATCCGGTCTGTAGAGCGCACAAAATGAACACCCGAGCGTTCGAAACAGCTGGCAGAGCAGGTTGAGCAAGCCAGGGCACACCGGGTGCAGGCTGCCCCTGCCCCCAACACGATCCACGGACTTCCATTGGGTCCGGCTTCCCAAGAACTCGCTGCCCTGCTCTGGGTGGCCAGGCACGCAGGAGGCAAGGGAGAGTCGAGGGACAGGCAGCCGAGGGGCGTGTGCAGAGGAGAGGCAGCCCGGCACCAGCGGCAGGCCCGGACTGCAGAGACTACGGCTAGTGGAGGAGAAAGTTGCTGAGTGGTCTTTTTCTCTGATGGTCTCATGCAGAACCTTGGGATTTAGGTATGTGGTTTGCAGTGCACGAGTCTCCTGTCCTCTCACCCTACCTCTCTCCTCACGTGATATTTATTCGTTGGTCAAAGAACTGAACAGCTCAGAGCACTGCTGTCCGCGTGTGGCTCTCCGCGCAGGTCACGGGGAGCCGCACTTTCCCTGCCTCGGCTGTGTCCACCGCATCCGGCAGAGATTTGCAGACATAACATCATTAATAGCGACACGTATTTTTACAAGCTTTACCTCTTCAACACTCCACTCCGATATCCCCCATTGGAAATCATAGCTTCTTTAATGTCCTGCCGGCTGTGTGAAAAACAGGAATTTATGTAACAAGCCCTGCGCAGCAAACCTTTTCCTGTTCGGAAAAAAATTTTTTAATTGTTGGCAAAGTTAGGAGACAGCTCTGTTGCTCAAAGAGCGACCTGAAATGTCCTCTTAGGAAAATATGTAGCATAATGTTTTGATAAGTAAGGGATTGTTCTACATCCACTCCCCGCCCCCCGCCCTTTTTTTTTTTTTTGGTAAATCTAAGTGGTAAGTCAGCGTATGTCCCATCCGAGCTAGTGAATGCTTCCTGAACTTTTTAAAGATTTCATCATGACAGATTCTGCAGTCTTGTTAGAAATGTCCCCCAGGGACTTCCCTGGTGGCGCAGTGGTTAAGAATCTGCCTGCCAATGCCAGGGACACGGGTTCGAGCCGTGGTCTGGGAAGACCCCACATGCCGCGGAGCAACTAAGCCCGTGAGCCACAACTGCTGAGCCTGTGCTCTAGAGCCCGCGAGCCACAACTACTGAGCCCATGTGCCATAACTACTGAAGCCTGCATGCCACAACTACTGAGCCTGCGCTCTAGGGTCCGCGAGCCACAACTACTGAGCCCGTGAGCCACAACTACTGAGCCTGCACTCTAGAGCCCACGAGCCACAACTACTGAAGCCCGCGCACCTAGAGCCCATGCTCCGCAACAAGAGAAGCCATCACATTGAGAGGCCCGTGCACCACAACGAAGAGTAGCCCCCGCTCACCGCAACTAGAGAAAGCCCATGCGCAGCAACGAAGACCCAACACAGCCAAAAAAAAAGAGAGAGAAAGGAATGACTTCCAGGCAAAAATAAGATTAAAAAAATGTCCCCCAATTGCAGTTGCAAATGATCTGATCTAATTATGTGAATCATAGAGCTGTGCCACCTCCTCCCCCAGGCAGTGCAGACAGCCAGGAAGCCACTATCTAGGAAGATCTTCCCCCTTTATCAGTTACTAAATGTGACAGGGACAGGAGTCAAGCTTCCTTTCCTCCAGAGATTTCATCGTCACTTATCTGTGTTTCTGTTGTGTTCAAAGAACAAAATAGTCATGATGGAATATTGGGAGCACACAGTATGTGTGTGTGTGTGTGTGTGTGTGAGCGCGCGTGCGTGTAAGTAAAACCTTCCCATAGGGTTTGGGGAATCTTACGGGGATGTATTTCATTGGGGAATTGCAGTGCTCGGCCTCTTTTAGAGGGTTCTTGTATGTCCACAAAGTCCTCATAGCCGGTCTTGAGTTGGGGATAGATCTGTAGGTGAGAAGGAAGAGGAGAATCTTGGCAACAGAAGAAAACCCTCACTGCCATCCACTTACACACCTGCCCAGCGTCCAGCCTGGAAGTCCCATTCAGGGCCGTGGCTGACCCACACTTGCCTGGGCCTGGCAGAAGGGCTCGTCACATAGCCGCTGTGTTGCAATCCTTGGGTGGAGTGTAGTACAGAGGGTCAGAGGGCGTTCTGAAATGTGGATTTCTCAGCCTTGACTGTCCGGCCTCACTCTGACTTTTGCATCTCCTTTTAGAAAGTGAGATTTTTTTCCCTTTGTTTTCTGCCTCCTTTTAATGAGGAAAATTGTGAACTCATAGTCTGTGTTGAGCCCTGCCCTGCCCTGCTGTGTGCCAAGGCTTTGTTCTGGCGCAGTGATTGGCACTCAAGCATCTGCGTCCCACGGCGATGGCGTGAAAGTGTGGGTGTCGTGGCTGCATCCCGGGCGACCACAAATCCAGCCGGAGCCTTTCCGTGGTCAGGGAGGGGGGCCGCAGCGGTTCGGGGGGCTCGGTCGGCTGAGCCTTGCATTCAGTCAGCAGAGGAAGCCAGGGAAGTCTGGGGGCCACATAGCACACACAGCCCTGCTCCAGGTCCCCAGGTCCCCGTCCCTAGACTTGGGATCAGGGCCCTGATGACGGAGCCTCCTGCGTGCCCTGTCCTGTGCTGGGGCAAAAAAATCTATCAGAGAAGCTCCCTCCTCCTCGGGAGCCCCCTTTTCCTTGTCCACGCGTCCCAGAGGCTCTCCAGATGCTGTCAGTCTCGCCGTGTGTCCGTGTAAGTGGCAAATGTGCCATCCGAAGAGAATTTGCAGTAGTTCTAGGCGTGATGGAGTGGAAAGGGGTTTGATAGCACTTTGTTGTGGAGTGCTACTTGCGTAGCAAATCCAAGTGGTTTTAAAACCAGTTCCTGTAATTTCCCTGCAAAATAGAGCTATATAAAAGAAGGTGTTTATAATAATGCTCATTTAACTTTGTCCCCTCGTTAAATTAAGGCAGATACTGTTTTTAAGATACGATACTGTTTTCCCTTTACTGATTTGAGCTCTCACGTAGTGACTGTACAGATTGAAATCTATACCGTAAACTCTTTCAAAACTTGACTTGTCTTCCATGTGATACGTGTCTGTATTGAATAGTGGGTTTTCCAATTGGAGGAGTATTGTATTTCTAACATGGTGCTTTGCTTTACAGAATTCAATTCGCCATAATCTGTCCCTACACAGCAAGTTTATTCGAGTGCAGAATGAAGGAACTGGAAAAAGCTCCTGGTGGATGCTTAATCCAGAGGGAGGCAAGAGTGGGAAATCCCCCAGGAGAAGAGCCGCCTCCATGGACAACAACAGTAAATTTGCTAAGAGCCGAGGCCGAGCTGCCAAGAAAAAAGCATCCCTCCAATCTGGCCAGGAGGGTGCCGGGGACAGCCCAGGCTCTCAGTTTTCTAAGTGGCCTGCAAGCCCTGGCTCTCACAGCAATGACGACTTTGATAACTGGAGTACATTTCGCCCTCGAACTAGCTCGAATGCTAGTACTATCAGTGGGAGGCTTTCTCCCATCATGACCGAGCAGGACGACCTCGGGGACGGGGACGTGCACTCTCTGGTGTACCCGCCATCGGCTGCGAAGATGGCCTCGACTCTGCCCAGTCTGTCTGAGATCAGCAGTCCTGAGAACATGGAAAACCTTTTGGATAATCTCAACCTTCTCTCATCACCAACGTCATTAACTGTTTCAACCCAGTCTTCGCCGGGCACCATGATGCAGCAGACACCATGCTACTCGTTTGCGCCGCCAAACACCAGTCTGAATTCACCCAGCCCAAACTACCAAAAATACACGTACGGCCAGTCCAGCATGAGCCCTTTGCCCCAGATGCCTATGCAAACGCTTCAGGACAGCAAATCGAGTTATGGAGGCATGAGTCAGTATAACTGTGCACCGGGACTCTTGAAGGAGTTACTTACTTCCGACTCTCCTCCCCATAATGACATTCTGACACCAGTTGACCCTGGGGTGGCTCAACCCAGCAGCCGAGTCCTTGGCCAGAATGTGTTGATGGGCCCTAATTCGGTCATGCCAGCCTATGGCAGCCAGGCATCTCATAGCAAAATGATGAACCCCAGCTCCCACACCCACCCTGGACACGCTCAGTCGACGTCTGCGGTTAATGGGCGTGCCTTGCCCCACGCGGTGAGCACCATGCCCCACACCTCGGGTCTGAGCCGCTTGGCCCCAGTG
Organism: Hyperoodon ampullatus; assembly: GCF_949752795.1. Classification (NCBI taxonomy): domain Eukaryota; kingdom Metazoa; phylum Chordata; class Mammalia; order Artiodactyla; family Ziphiidae; genus Hyperoodon; species Hyperoodon ampullatus. Next base: position 63,430,472 of record NC_136929.1, read on the forward strand.
AAGACAGCTTTACAAGTGCCTCTGCCCCACCCCATGCAGATGAATGCCCTGGGGGGCTACTCCTCCGTGAGCAGCTGCAACGGCTATGGCAGGATGGGCATTCTCCACCAGGAGAAGCTCCCCAGTGACTTGGACGGCATGTTTATCGAGCGCTTGGACTGTGACATGGAGTCCATCATCCGGAACGACCTCATGGATGGAGATACGTTGGATTTTAACTTTGACAATGTGTTGCCCAACCAAAGCTTCCCACACAGTGTCAAGACGACGACACACAGCTGGGTGTCAGGCTGAGAGCGAGCGAGTGAGCAGGTAAGAGCACCCTGGTATCAAAAGGCCTTCTGAAAACAGGACTTAAAAGAGAGGAAAACCCAGTACCTTGCCTTGTATCTTCCATGGTCGGGGAGTTTTGGATGGCAGCTGGCCGCCCCTTGCCGAGAGGCATCTTTTATCATTCATCCTCCACCCCTTTTGCAGCTTATAAATTTTCCTCTGGAGCTTAAACATAAGGAAGCTTTTCCTCTAACTGCTTTAGAGAGTTTCTTTCGACAGTTAGACTAGATGGCTGCATCTTTTTAGTAACTCTTCAATAAGTGAATGCATTTGATACAAATCAAACGCTGAAGGGTTTTTTGAAGTGGAATTTTCTCCCACTGAGTGATTTCAGAGCTGTTTGAGAAAGTCCAGCCCCCCTGCAGTTTGTCTGTCACCCTAATATGTTGAGTTGAGTTGATTTTAATTTGGCTGTACATTCAATGAGTGTGTGTGTGTATGTGTTTTCTTTCCTAGGCTACACTTAAAAGTACTTCAGATTGTCTGACAGCAGGAACTGAGAGAAGCAGTCCAAAGATGTCCTTCACCCTACCTTTTCGTTTTCTTGATTAAAAAAAAAAGAAAAAAAGTGTTTCTTTTTTCCTTTCGTCAGACTTGGCAGCGAAGACACTTTTCCTGTACAGGATGTTTGCCCGATGTTTGCAGGTTACGTGCTGCTGTAGATAAGGACTGTGCCATTGGAAATTTCATTACAATGAAGTGCCAAACTCACTACACCATAAAATTGCAGAAAAGACTTTTGGATCCTGGTGTGCTTTCAAGTTTTGTATATAAGCCGTAGCTACAGAGTTGTATTTGTGTGCATTTTTGTTTTTTTAAATATTCATTTGGTCCAAGGAAAGTTTCTACTCTTTTTGTAATACTGTGATGGTCTCATGTCCTTGATAAGTTAAACTTCTGTTTGTACGACCTGTGTTCTGCTGAACTGATGAATGACAAAGAACCAAGCTCTCCATTCTGCACCTCCTTGAACAGCTCTGGACCTGTTCACATTGCCACATAATTCACAGGAGAACCAATAGCCTGTTGTCCATCTGCTGGATTAATGGACTTATCAAAACTCTTTTGGAAAAAAAAAAAAAGAATAGAAAATAGGTTAAACGCCAGCCTTGTACAAGTCTTTTCTATTTTTTTGTTTGTTTTGTTTGTTTATTTTGTTATTTGCAAATTTGTACAAACACTTAAATGGTTCTAATTTCCAGATGAATGATTTTTGATGTTATTGTTGGGACTTGAGATCATTTTTGGAATAGATATTGAACTGTAATGTTTTCTTAAAACTAGAGTCTACTTTGTTACATAGTCTGCTTGTAAATTTGTGGAATCCCAGATATTTGAAGCAGCATCCGTAATTTTCATTTTTTATTTCTAACTGGATTAGTACTAATTTTATACGTGCTTAACTGGTTTGTACACTTTGGGATGCTACTTGGTGATGTTTCTGACTAATCTTACAATCATTGTAATTAGTACTTGCACACTCAACATTTCTGGCCCTATCTTGGCAGGAGAGTGCTGTATAGTTATGAACATTTTGTGTTTCACGTTTAGGAGAACTTGATATGTTTTTATGTATGTGTTTTTAAAAAATTCCATCCGCTTCTACTATCCTGTGAATTAAGCATAGCACCCAGCATCGACTCTTCTGATGGATGCCTGTATTCTCTTTGTTTCCAATACTCCTGGCGGGGGGCCTCGTAATATTTGTAGACCAGAAGGGGAGATCCACATCTAAAACAGTGCTCCTTTCTCAAGCTGGGGGTTTGATCAACTTAACCTTTTTGAGCTGAGCTTCAGCAAAAGTTTTCCCTCGTTAATACTGTGCTCTTCCTGGTCTAGGTGGAGGTTGGTTTTGTAGCTCTGCCTTGAAGAATTAGGTCCACACTCATGCTTCATCCCTCTTTCCCTCTGTCCTTGGGCTACTTGGCACATTGTGGAAGGCTAAGTCGGAGCGGGGAATTTTTAAGTGGCACTTGAGTGATTTTTATAATGTTTTGGGTTCATGAGTGCAGATGGCTACCAAATGGAATAGAACTTGTTTAAAAATTGGGGCAATGGGGCTTCCCTGGTGGCGCAGTGGTTGAGAGTCCGCCTGCCGATGCAGGGGACGTGGGTTCCTGTCCTGGTCCGGGAGGATCCCACATGCCGCAGAGCGGCTGGGCCCGTGAGCCATGGCCGCTGGGCCTGCGCGTCCAGAGCCTGTGCTCCGCAGCGGGAGAGGCCACAGCAGTGAGAGGCCCACGTACCGCACAAAAAAAAAAAAAAAAAAAAAATTGGGGCAATGAATTTGAAAACCAGCAAACCAGCTGTAAGTGGTATATTTTAATTTATTTTAAAAAGCCTTAGCGTAAGTTAAGAATTGGAGAGTTTCTTCTGCCTTTAGCAATCCCAATTATAATTCTGATCATTATGTTGTAATACTGATATTTTCCAATTACCTGTACTGATAGACCAAGTTAATTGGCTTTGCGTGCCATTTAATCCATCGGTGTGTTGAAGTCATGTGGAACGCCCAGAATCCACACAATAAAAGGAACAGGTGCACAAAAACGTTCCTCTGGCCTTCTTGAGAAGGCTCTGATTTCTGTGAACCCAGCCCACTTCACACTTGCTGTGTCTTGCCTGTGAGTTGCGTCTCTGTTGGCTTGGTTTTTCCTCCGTGTTTAACAAGAACACAGGTGTGCTGATGGCGCTCTCCTCCAGGAGACAGGCTCTACTGTAAGCTCCCACAGTGACTTCTGTGCTTCTGAAGATTCACTAAACAGCCGCCTCTCTAGCCATCTTCATTGTTGGCCACTCCAAAGTAAGTCTGGTCATAGAAAGCCTAGTTCTTCTGAGCAGTGCCTCCTGCACGCGTGCTAGAGCTCGCTGGAGCCGGAGTACTCATGTTCCCCTCTGGGTCCACCTGCCACCACTCCCCGCCTCCCAGGCATCACACGGTGAGACTCCCCACCGCCTTCTTCATTGAAGAGGCAACTGTAGCTACAAATCACTGTTAAAATCTTACTACTTTGTAGAGTGACTTTTAAAAAGATGTTGCTTCCTCTTGAGTCTGTGTAAATATCTTTTTTTTTTCCTTCAAATTTTTCTTTGTGTTGAAATTCTAACAGGAATCCTGGGTAGCTCTCCGGGGTACAGTGAAGTCCAGTGAAAGGCACCTTGTCTATTTTGAAAACAAACATTATGTGACCTCTAGTAATTCTTTTTCTGTAAGAATACTGACTTTCTGGAGTAATGAGTATATCAGTTATTGTACATGATTGCTTTGTGAAATGTGCAAATGATATCACCTATGCAGCCTTGTTTGATTTATTTCCTCTGGTTTGTACTGTTATTAAAAGCATATTGTATTATAGAGCTATTCAGATATTTTAAATATAAAGTATTGTTTCCGTAATATAGACGTATGGAATATATTTAGGTCATAGATGTGTTACTTGGAAAGCTCTGCTTTGACAAACTGACAAAGTCTAAATTAATTAGCAAATGTTGTACCCCAGTGAGCAGTAAATCAGTGAAACATCCCCAAAAGAGGAGAAAGACACTTAAAATGGAAACAGTTCCCCCAAAATATGCGATTTGGACTCGTTCAGCTGCTGGATATATGTTACCAGTCCTCCCCTCCCACCCACCATTCCCCAACCCCCAACTGGAAATTCTTACATTCAGCTCCTAAGAGTTCTTAATTTATAACTGACTTTTAAACAAGAAGTTTCTCTTGTGGTTTTAGTTTGGGAGTAACCATTCAGTAAAAGTTGCAGTGTGGTTTATGCAAACAGAACAGCCTAGCATTACTCTTGGCCTCCTCCCTGACGGGGGCGGGGGGCTGACAGCCTGGCGGCGTGGCCAGGTGCGGCCACGTCCATCCCGTCGGGACGCAGTCACTCCCGCCCATATTTCGCTACTCGAGTTTAGTACCAGGTTCCACGTTCCCGTTCCCATACTCTCTGAGAAGTGCCTGATGATGCTGATGTACTTACAGACACAAGAACAATCTTTGCTGTTACTGTATAAAGCCATAAATGTACATAAATTATGTTTAAATGGTTTGGTGTCATTCTTTTCTAGTTGTGCAGAATAAGCTCTTTATTAGGTTTATGGGGGGGTTGTTTTTCTGTTTTTTCATGGTTCGCTCTCACATGAGTTAAAACCTTGTCAGCCACAGTGCCGTGGTTTATTCAAATCTGGTATTTCTTTGGGGGGGGGGGGGTGGAAACAGTCCCTCTGGGACCACACTGTAGTCCCCAAGAATTGAGAGCAAGTAGACTCCCTGGTAACAAACCACCCTGGAGCACTTCATCCGTGGAGCGTCTGACACTACGTCTGCCACAGAAATGACCAGGCATATGAGATCTCGTGTTGGAATAGGTGGAGCTGAAGGTAGAAACACCTGAAGGGCCGGCTGGGGAGGGCCCTGGCTAGGAGGTCAGCGAGCAGGCGTGGGTGGTGTGGTGGGAGCAGTGGCTTCCCAAGGCCACATGAAGGGGGCGCTGTGCCTTCCACTCAGTGGCTGCAGATGGAGGTTTCTTTGTTCGCTTTTTTTCAGAAAATGCCCGAGGAATGAGCTGGGATTAGATTAATGATGGTTAAATCCAGGATTAAAACCAGGATTAAGTCCCGTCTCTCCATGCTTCTGACTCTTTTGCTAGGCAAGGGAACGTCCAAATGAGTTGGAGTAGGAAAAGGGAAATAGGTCATTCTAATGTTTGTCTGTTTAGACACTGGAAGATCAGTCCAGCTTCCAGGGTTTTTGTTTTTCGTTTTTTCCTTCCTTCCTTTCAGCAATGGAACCCTTGCTTTAAAAGACACGATAGTCAGAAGCCCAGAGTGTGGAACAGATAAAAGCATCTACCCCCAGAGCTGGGTCTTGTGCATAGATCACTTTGAAAAGTGATCTAGTCCAAATGCAGAAAAACGCCTTGATTGCACCACCAGAACTCAAACCAGCAGGCTCCTTTCAAAATCCTCTGTACATATACATAAAATCACACACCTGGTGTCATTCATTAAGACCAGTTCCCACGTTTTAACATCAGTTGATGAGAGGAAGCAACACAGTGGGAGGCGACAGATCCCATGGTTGGAGCTTGATGGTTAACGTGGAGGGAGAAACCTCCTTCCTCGGACAGTATCTAGGCCCCTGCTGTGACCAGAGACCGACGGACTGTTTCTTGACCTGTGGACCTGCCACACTGAAGGACTTTGCCTTGGCTATTGTTTCTCCACGTTGGGGCTGACCTACTGTAACAATGATGGTGCTGGTTAAACTTACACCCGTTGGTGTGGTTAGGTAGGTGGAAGGCTGTTCCAAGAGACGTATTGCACTAAGTGGCAGTCTTGGCAGTAGTCACTGTCACGTAGACATTGAACCTTGTATCATCTGTTAGTGTTCCTTGTGGGTCATGAGCCTGCAGCCAGGCTGGGCCATGACCTCTACAATGAGAGCGTGTTCACGTTAGGTTTCCTTATTCTCATTTATTATTTCGTGTAGAAAATTACCCTGGTGATCACATGGATACATGGTCTCTAGGATGTTTTCCAGTTTAAGTAACTGGAAAATGAGTGAAGTTAGTGTGGAATGGAAAGGGAGGTCTGTGCTGGCATGAAAGAATGAGGAAGGCAGGTAGTCCTGGGTGGTGGTGGGTAATCCGGATGTGAGATGGAGACAGCCGAGGTACAAGCTGCAGGTCAGGGGCAGGCCTTTGGATCCTTTGAGCAGAGGAAGCTGCAGGGTGGCATTGGGCATCTAGAGGTTCAAGAGAGAACTTCGAGTTTTGCAGGTGGCTGGGAGAGGAGGCTTTCTATGCAGATCCCAGGCTTCGCCAACATGGCTGTGAGAGGGAGAAGCTGCATCCTTGAGAAGGCATTCACCTGTTAAGGAGAAAAAAGCGAGATGGAGGCCAACTTTCTTAGGCCAACTTTCCTCAGCTTGACTGGTAGCAGGATACTGTTTTCAACCCTACTGCCCATGAACTCAAAGGCACAGTTGAAACTTCTTGGCATTAGTACTTTTATCACGTTCATGTCTTCGAAAAGTGAAAGTCTTGTTTGCACTGGCAGCCACTGGTGGAAAGTAGAGATTTACATCCTCCAGGAAGAAAGAGGGCAACTTTTGGGGGGCTTGTTAGTCATTCTTCACATTTCCTTCCACGAGCTCCAATCCCCGACAAGCAACTTTCAGAGTGCCCATAAAACTTAAAATTGCCTAAGATGGTAACCCACTTGCTGGAGTTTCTGCAAACCCACTCTGGGGATTGTAACGTTACTAAAATTGCTGCTCCAGTGAGGTGATCTTAGCTGCTTAGAACAGAGCTCACAGTGGGCCATTTTAACACAGATTTCTCTCTCTGGTGAATTGGGATAGAGGACGGTCCGCTTTGCACTTTGGTTGCAAACTGGTTCGAGAACAAACCAGAGATGCCCACGGCTTAGTCTGTGCTGGTGGCAGGGACACTCGGAGTGTTTGCAGAGCAGTGAGCTTCCCTGATGCGTGGGCAGTGATTTCCCCACAGATGAGGTAAGTTGAGGATACCTTCTACGTGCCTCACCGGTTTGATGTGAGGATTGGAGGATGAGGTAATGTCTGCACATGACTTCCCCTGTCAGGGGAAAAGCCTCAACTTAGGAGTTGGTGTCAGCATAGGTAATGGTAGGCCTTGGAGATTGGTTTCCTTAGTGGGGCTTCTAGACAGTCAGCATTTCCCTGCAGGGTAAGTGGAAGAGCTGCTTGGCTCATTTCCATGGTTTTCCTGCATTCCCATTTGCAGGCCTCCATGTCTTACACAGGGGAGTGGGTAGACATTTTACCAGACCCAAACTCCAGGAGAGCCCATAACCTCTCCTTGGTAACTCTAGAAGCACTTAGTAAGTTGTAAACCCATTATGTGCCCAATACAAACTAGGCGAGATACTTGTTTCCCAAGAACAAGTGGACCTATATTAAGAAAATTGAGAGACATTTGTAGACTATTTGACCTCGACCTCACCCTACTCATGTTCACCCAGAGGCTATGGAGGACGTCAGCGCCATGTGCCCTTATAGGCTAACCTGTAAGATGGGGAATGAGGAGAGGAGAGGGCTAGGCTGAGGATGAGGGGGCCTCGTGGTGTGCTGGAGCCCGATCGCCCATTTCACAGGAGCTGACGCCTAAGTGTGCAGGAATTTTGTGAGCCGATTTCGGGTAGCACCATTATTTGCAATTAACTTAGATAAACTTACTAAGTTACATTTAAAAACAAAGGCAGTAAATACTCAAAACTCATCATGTCCTCGTGAGCTACAGGTGGCTCTTGTCTGCCCTTGAAGTAAATATTTGCCCTGGTTGTATCTTATGATGGGGATGCTCCCACTGCTGGTGCTGAAGCTGAGCAAAGTTTCAGTTTCATAAATAGAGTTTGAACGAGGGTGGGAAATGGCTTAACAATAAATCATATCAGTTGTTTGTATTTTTTTGGCGGGGGGCCGTGCTGCACAGCTCGTGGGATCTTAGTTCCCGACCAGAGATCGAACCTGGGCCCTCGGCAGTGAGAGCACAGAGTCTTACCACTGGACCGCCAGGGAAGTCCCATGTCAGTTAAATTTATTGAGAAAACAAATTTATTAAGAAAAGAGTTAGTGGATTGGGATGCAAGTCCCTTTGTCAAATCCTGGCTAAATTGCCATCACCGCCATATGTTGGCTACAGATGAAAGAGTTTGCCAAAAATCAATTGGCCTGATAGAGTTTACAGTAAAGACTGTTTGTATATTTTGTTATTTATAGATTGTGTGCTGCATATTCTTTATATCAGTAAATTCGTAATAAACTTATATACATATATGCAGGCATATGTTACATGTGCAGCTCCATGCTGCCTCCACGGAGCAGGTTAAACATTGACCAGTGCACCACTGACGGGTGTAACGAAGGCATTAAAGGACTGGCAGTTTGGATGACACAGGAGAACAGGTGGAATGGCAGTGAGAGAGGGAGAGAACAGGAGGTTGTCTCAAGGTCCAGGGTGTGGTCACGCCAGTCAGTGATTGACAGGCAGTGAGGATGGGGCCCTAGAGGGGAAGAGGTCGGGGAAGAGGAAGCCTGAAGATCGCATGGGGCATGCAAATTAGAGCCAACAGAAGAGACAGCAGGGCCGGGGTGGAGAGGAAGTCTCAACTCCAAGTGCCCAAGCCTTTAATCTGGGGGAGGAACCAAGTTGCAGGTAGGTGTCAGTGGCTAGGAAAGGTACACAAGGGAGTAGCTGAATGCCCTAAGCATCAACAGAGGTTTTTAATTTTTAAAATTTATTATTATTATTTATTATTATTATTTGCCATGCCGCATGGCTTTCGGGATCTTAGTTCCCCGACCAGGGATCGAACCCGGGCCCTCGGTAGTGAAAGTACGGAGTCCTAACCACTGGATGGACAGGGAATTCCCCAACAGAAGTGTTTTTGAAACAGGAGGGTGGAAGGGGAAGATTCTGGAGCTGGGAAAGGAATACAAAAGGATGCCAGTTCTGCTTTGGGGACTTGTGATGGTTTGCCAAATGGAAATAATCACACCTGCTCAACTGGAGTTACTGAGGGAAACAAATGACCCGAGTTAAGACCCTATCACAGTGCCTGACACATTAGAAAGGGCTCACAAAATAGTGGTGACCAGACATGCTGGTTTGGCTGAGACAGGCTTGGGCTAATTGTGCCCAGCACAATTATTATTAGCTGTTCTCGTCAAGTGTTTGGGTGGTTAATTATATGTTCGACCTATCAGCAAATGACTGTTTTCCAGTTAATTACTTCCTAGAACCCTCACTTCACAGTGGACATACCAAGAGTCCCCCCTGGAAGAAGCAGTCTCTGGCTGGAGGGTTTTTCTTCTAAAGGAATGTTAGCCCGGTGTCTGAATAGCATAGGTTAATCTAAGGCGTACAAGGTCTTTCCCTACCTTCTTCCGCATTCTCATCTCTTCCACCCTATGTACCAGTCACGCCCAACAGCCATTCCCTTTTATGCTTCCAGCTGTTTCACATGCTGGAAGATTTTGTCTGGAATGCCTTTCTCCTCCTTTCCTTGTCAACAAGGTACAGCTCAAAGCCTCCTCCTACCCTTCAAGGCCCTCGTAGCAGAGTCGTTCCTTGCACAGGTGGGCTAGATGGTTCTCAGGACTCCTTTTCCAAATGCAGGCACGTGTCTTTGTTTAGCTCTGGCTCCATCATAATAATCCTCAATAGTCCTCCCTAGGTAGCCCTCTAGCCATCCTGCCGAGAAGTTCAGAGCCCAGCCTGACTGACTTGGGTCATCACCAGGCTCCCAGTGAGGCTAAAGCAACTGGTCAGTGCTTGCCACTGGACACAGCCAAAGGCATTCCTCTAGGGTGAGCCCGTCTGCGTCGGCCTACATTCCAACAAGTTAAAAGCAGACCAAGAAGCCCAAGGTATTTGGACAAGTCTGGAGCTGCTGTTCACTTTCTTCAACCAAGGAAAGCTCAAAGGCAAGAGAGGGGATGTGACCAGTGATGAAATGGGATCATTGGCTTTCCTTCCAGCCAGCCATCCCCACAGGCTGCTGAGTCCTCCCTTTCCGTATACCTCTTCTCTGGGCTCAGGAACCAGGGTCAGTCCCCTTTGCTTAGTTCCCACCTCCAAAATTGCCAATAACAAGACTGAAATGCCAGTTTATCTGCTTACCCTCCGGAGGGTTGTAGGTCTATAGAAATGGCTAGGTTGTGTCAATCCTGGAACAGTCCTAGCCTCTCCACTTAAAAAAACAGGCACAGCTGGTCACCCTGAGATAGTTGCTGACTTGTTTTCACAGAACCTGGCCGGAGAAAGACACTGTCATTTGTAATTTTTGCCTTGGTGTTGTGTCATTGGATTGTCTCCACTTTTCCCCTACCGAAAGGAATTAGACAAAATAGGTGGGTTTTGCATTCTGATTATAAAATAATATATTGAAATTAATTTGAAATATTCAAATATTTTTTGAAATACAATGTTATTCTGAAAGGAATGTAATCATTCTCCTTTACAAGATAACAGTTTTTTCTACCTCAATTCACCACATGTACCAAAGCAATGACTTGGTAAAAAGGAGACATTTCCTGAAGTCAGGCAATTCTGTTTAGAAGTACGTGTGAAGTTGTGATAAACACACCCTGAATAGAAAATTTCATTTATTCTTAAGTATCTTATGAGATCTCAACAGTTGTGAGAGCCCTATGGGCTGTATTTTAGATTAGTATTATCTTTAATGTTCCAGTTCCCTTTTGACTCCTTTTTTTCTTTGTCTTAATTGATATTCCATTAAAAGCATGAATAATTTTCAAAAGCCTGGATTGGACTGGCTGGGGGCATTTAACAGCTGTATGGAATCTCATGTAACTATCATGTGCCTTTCTTTGGAAACAACAATTGTCCTTGTCTTTTGTAAGAAAATCACATGATTAAAAAAATAGATGGCTAGCAATAATTCTCTTGTCACTTGGTTACTGGCAGGAGTAGGAATAGGGAGGAAAACGTAAGAAAAATGCATTCTTGGATCCCTTAGCCACACCAATCTGCAAACCTTCCTGGAGTAAATAATTTCCTTTGTCATTTCTGGGTAACTAAAAAAAGGCTTCGGAATGTTTCCAGGCTTGGGCATTCAGTTGTGTAATACTTTTGGAGTCTGAGTTACCTTACTTTGCTCCAAGAGTTGGCTCAAAACCCAGCCATCGTCCCCCCTGCTGGATCTGAGTGTCAGAGAAACTGATATCAGCTGAATGAATGAAAATTCAGTCTTTATTATGGACAATAATACTCCCTCTGGGATTAGACTTTCTTAATATTCTTGACAGCAAAAAGAAGTTTGTATCAGCTTTGGATCCCACAGATGCTGTTTTGACCTAATCGTCTTGAGATGAAGCCTGACTCTGTCTCAAATGTCCCCACCTGGGAAGGGAGCTGCCGGCTTCCACTGCAGAGAGCCTGCCCACGTGGGGAAGGGGAAGGCCTCCTGCCACCTTCTAGATTCCAGAGAGTGAATGTTCCAAATACGGAGTGTTTGAAAGCTGTAGGGCTGGTCATTGACCAGCACAAAAAAAAGTGTTGGAATTGAGTGCTTCTCTGAGAAATGAGCCAATGTTATTTTCCAGGGCAGTTCCAAGACTTATGGATGAAAAACTATAATTAAGGAAAGTGGGTGGATTATTAGGAAAGGTTTGTTTCTTCCAAAGGTTTTGTGATCTTAGTAGCATTTTGCATGTGCCATACCTAGCATCTGCTGAAGTTAGTTCCTCAGCCTCCCTTTGAATTAAAATGAGCAGAGGAAACCCACTCTGTATGGATCACAGACTAGGGAAGATGTCTAGAGACCCCGAGGAAACTTGCTGAAGTAAGACACGGTGTTTCTCAAAGTGTAAACTACCAATTGTGGGCAACAGAATAATTTGGGAAGATTTGTAAAAATGCAAATTCCTGGGCTCCTCCTCAGACCTGTGGATTCAGGAATCTGGGATGGGAGGAAGGGGGGATATGATGGCTGAGAAATCTGCATTTTAATTATTCCAGGTGATTTTTGTGAACACTGAAATTTGAGAACCACCACCAGTCTCTGGAGATACTGCAACATTAACTGCTATTCGTTCATTCATTCAGCAGTTAAATGTCTCCTGAGCACCTGTGTACCTGGCCCTCTGCACAGTGCTGGGATGCCCTGTGTGGTGCACAGGACAGACCCGTCATCTGCCTTCATAAGGCTTTCTGTTTCCTACCCTCTTCAGATGTGTAGTGAGGTTTACCAGAAAGACGTCATGAAGTATTCTTTAAAAATAGGCTACTGGTGGGCTTCCCTGGTGGTGCAGTGGTTGAGAGTCCGCCTGCCGATGCAGGGGACACGGGTTCGTGCCCCCGTCCGGGAGGATCCCACATGCCGCGGAGCGGCTGGGCCCGTGAGCCATGGCCGCTGAGCCTGTGCGTCCGGAGCTTGTGCTCCGCAATGGGAGAGGCCACAACAGTGAGAGGCCCGCGTACCGCAAAAAAAAAAAAAAAAATAGGCTACTGGGGTCAGGTAGAATACTGGCCCGATAACTGGTTCTGAAATTCTAAAATTTCCAACGTCCATCAAAGGCTTTTACCTGCCTAACCTGCAGGGCATGCTGAGTAAGCTAGTTGAGGAGACTGGCCTTCTGTCCTGGAGGTGCTAACAAATCCAGGCCTGGTCTGGCCTCTAGCCAGCACCAGGATCCATCCCTGAGTAACACTGTGGAGTGGCACTGAAGTAGCTTCAGCCAAGAGGCAGACCTGGAAACACAGCCAATTTGATCCCTACTGACCAAAGGGCAGCGCTAAGTGCATCCAGGTCTGAGGAAAATAACCCAGTCTGTGTAGGGTCTGTTTTCCATTGGAAATGAAGCTTTTTTTTAAAGCAGTTTAATTTTATTTTTTAATAGCTGCAGGAGAGAAACAGCTCATCTTGCAAGATTTTTGAAGGAATGTAAGCTGGACCCAGATGTCCCGGCTGAGATGAGATGAGCTTACAATACCGAGCTCGAGCTCGAGCTCGAGAGCCAGGCTGGGCCGACACCGCCTTGCCCCTGGGCCAAGCCTGCGCAGCTCCAGGGCAGAGTGCTCCAGGGTGGAAAGCCTCTCTTCCAAACCCTGGTGAGGAACAGCAGCCACGGCCCTGGGGCAGGGTCAGTGGCCCCCGTGATGATAGCACCTTGACACTTCATTTGGGTGGCGTCCTCAGGCTGAGCTCAGCCCCAGACAAGGGAACAGTTCCAGATCACTGGAAGTCTCCGCCTCTGTGGTTGCCTGGATTTTTTCTATTTTGTTTGTAAAATATCCTCCAAAGTAGGACATAAGTCTCTCTTGCAAAAAGAACCATATCCAATTCAGCTTGACCTTTTCAGGGTCATCACAGGCATATCTACGATTGAGTCAAGTTGATGTCTGGAGGTGTCCTCGATGCCAGAGACTTGGCCTCTGTGCACCAGTGCTGAACTGAATTTCGGAGAAAGAGTTTTGGGTGAAATAGAAAAAAATAGCTTTATTGCTTTGCCAGACAAAGCGGGGCACAGCAGGCCCATGCCCCTCAAAACTGTGTGTCCCAACCTGGGAGGATTTGGTGAGGAGTTTTATAGCAATGGTTCAAGGGCAGGGTGGCTGATAAGGATCAGGGTGCAGGGCCTGCAGTTGTTTCATCTGGCTTCAGGTGGTCTCCTGATGAGCTTCTCAAGGTTATCAAATTGTGATCTTCTGTGGAACGAAGAATGCTCACATCTTCCATGTCTTGGGGGTTTTAGTTCTGTAGAAGAGCTCAAAGATATTGTTTTATGTGTATTCCTTGAGGCGGAACCAGGACCCTGCCCCAAGGCTGCACTATTGTTTCTTGACTGCTCCTCCCTTGTCCCTGCATCCCCTCCCTTCCCTGATTAGCAATTGTTTGAATCTGCCCTCTGGAACTCAGGGATGGTCATGGAAGCTGGAGTCTATTCCCTACAGACAAGAAATGGGGGACACAGAAAGGCTTTCATGCCCAGGAGCCCCACAGGGTCCTGCTTGGCTTCATCCTCAGCGCTTTGAGGTAGAGCTCATGGTTGGACCCTTCCTCCTTCATTCCCTCCCTCCATCTCTCTCCCTCATGCCCTCACCCCTTCCCTTCTCTTTCTCTCACTCACTCTTTTTTTTTTTTTTGCAGTATGTGGGCCTCTCACTGTTGTGGCCTCTCCCGTTGCGGAGCACAGGCTCCGGACATGCAGGCCCAGCGGCCATGGCTCACGGGCCCAGCCGCTCCACGGCCCGTGGGATCCTCCCAGACCGGGGCACGAACCCGCGTCCCCTGCATCGGCAGGCGGACTCTCAACCACTGCGCCACCAGGGAAGCCCTCTCACTCACTCTTTATTATGGAAAATTCCAAACATAAACAAAAGTAGGAAGCATAAAAAGTATCATGAATCTCCACATACTCATCACCCAGGTTGAATAGTTATCAACTCATGGCCAAACTTGTTTCATGTATACTCACCCTTGAATCTGGATTATTTTGAAGAAAACCCCATATATCATATAATTTCACTTGTTTAAAAATATATATATAATTATATAGATAAGAATTCTTTTAAGTTTAAAAAAATTTTTTGGCCACATAATTTACATACATTCAGATCCTTAGAACTTGTGTACCACTCAGTTGGACAGCTGCAAATCAAGCAACAGCATGTTTTTATCACCCCATCCCTTCATGCCCCTTCCCCGTCCGTGCCCTGCATGAAGAAGCAACCGTTGATCTGATTTCTGTTGCTACCGGTTATTTTTCGCCTCTTCTAGAATTTCATATATATGGGCTCATATACTGTACTTTTCTGCTCCTGGCTTCTTGCATTCAGTGTGTTACTTTGAGATTCATGCAGGTTGTTGCTTGCATCAGTGGCTTGAGCCCTTCTATTTTTGAGGAGTGTCTCATTGTATAGATATGCCAGTTGGTTGATCCATTCTTCTGTTAATGGACATCTGGACTGTTTCCAGTTTTTGACGAGCAGGAACAAAGCTGCTGTAAATGTTCTTGTACAGGGCTTTTTTTATGGACATATATTTTCATTTCTGTTGAGTAAATATCTAGAAATGGAATTGCAGGGTCATAGGTATATTTTCCTTTTTTTGTTGTTGTTTTGGGTTTTTTTTTCTTTTTTTATTTCAGTATAGTTGATTTACAATATTGTGTTAGTTTCAGGTGTGTGGCAAAGTGTATATATGTATTCTCTCTCAGATTCTCTATTTTCCTTTTTAAGAAATGCCAAATGGTTTTCCAGAGTGACTGTCTCCATTTTACATTCCCACCAGCAACATATGAAGAGTTCTGATTGTTCCACATCCTTTCCAAAATTTAGTATTTTTCATCTTTTTAATTTTAGCTATGCTAGTGTATGTAGTGGTATCTCATTATGATTTTAATTTTCATATCCCTGATGATTAGTGATGGTGAAACCTTTTTCATGTGCTTATTGGCCATTTGTATGTCTTCTTTTGTGAGGTGTCCATTCAAGTATTTTACCCATTTTTTAATTGGGTTGTTTGTCTTTTTATTTTTGAGTTGTAGGAGGTCTTTATGTATTGTGGATACAAGATATAGGCGTTTCAACCAATCAATACATAACCTCGTTTTGTGCATGACTGTTTAAAGACACCTTATTAAAAAAAAGATATAGGTGTTCTATCTATGTATCTATCTATCCATCCACATGTACGTGTTGCATGTATTTTCTCCCAATCTGCTACCTATTTTTTTGATAGTGTCTTTTGATGAATAGTACTTTTAAGTTCAATTTATATTCATTTTTTCTTTTATGGTTTGTGCTTTCTGTGTGTTCACCAAGAAATCTTTACCTACTTCTGTATTCTCTTTTTTCTTTTTTTTTAATATATATATATATTTATTTATTTACTTATGGCTGCACTGGGTCTTCATTGTTGGGTCTTCGTTGCTGCGCATGAGCTTTCTCTAGTTGCAGCGAGCGGGGCCTACTCTTCATTGCGGTGCGTGGGCTTCTCATTGTGGTGGCTTCTCTTGTTGCAGAGCTTGGGCTCTAGGCGCATGGGCTTCGGTAGTTGTGGCATGCGGGCTCAGTAGTTGTGGCGCACGGGCTTAGTTGCTCCGCGGCATGTGGGATCTTCCCAGGCCAGGGCTCGAATCCATGTCCCCTGCATTGGCAGGCGGATTCTCAACCGCTGCGCCACCAGGGAAGTCCTCTGTATTCTCTTATGTTTTCTTCTAATCACTTTGTTGTATACATGGGATCAAGAACTAAGACAATAACAAAAATATAACCATAGTACCATTATTACACATAAAGAATAAGAAAGTTCTTAATATTATTAAGTATCCAGTCAGCATGATGTTCAAATTTTCTCAATTATTTTCTGATTTTTCCTTACAGTTTTTGACATTTACATTAGAATGCAAATAACATTCATATATTGCTATTTTTATATGTTTCTAAGAATCTCTCTTAAGCTATATATAGCTCCCCCTCCCACTTTTTTTGCACTCTGTTGAAGAAACTGGGTCACTTGTAGAGTGTCCCACGGTTTGGATTTTGCAGATTGCGTCTTCATGGGGTCGTTTATAATATTTCTTATCCCCTGTGTATCCTGAAAGCTAATAGATCTAAAGGTGTGATCATACTTAGGCTCAATTTTTGTCAGGAATACTTCATAGTATTCTGTGAATACGTAGGGCTGGAAGTATATGGTGTTTGATTCTCTTTTGTATGATGTTAGTAGCCATTGACGATCGTTGTTATTGTGATTATTTCATTAGGGTCATAAAATGGTGATATTCCATCATCTCTTCTGATTATTTCATTAGGGTCATAAAATGGTGATATTCCATCATTTCTTCTAAATTCACTAGCTGAAACTTTCAGTGAAGAGACTTCCCTGAAGTAATGATATGGATGTCCTGTGGACTTTCTCTTGAGTAGTTCTGGGAATGCCAGTGTTTCTGGAGTTATTAATCTGCTTTGTATCACTAGATTTAAATTTTCTGCAAGGCATTAGGCTGAAGTTGTTGCTTATTGATAGTTACAACAACAGCAATAATAATCACTACCTGCTGAGCACCTTGGGGGCAGGTTCTAACCTAAGCACTCAATGCATTTCACTCATCAGATATTCTGAGTTGGAAATTATTACTCATAGATCCTCATGGCTTCTACCACAAGATAACAGACTTATCTAATGATCTCTGATCTTCCAGGCCACCGTCTCCACTATGGATATGTGGAAGACTTTCCTCCTCCTTTAACTTTATAGGTTTGAAAAGATTTATATCATTAAATGCCTTTCCCTGTGTGAAAAAATATGAACTCAGGACAAACACTCACATAATAGGATGTTGACTATTCCCATTAAAGTTGAAAGAGAAGGGCCGTGGCTACAGCATGAGTAATCCCAAATCTGGCTGCTTACTGATTCAAGCCAGAAATTTAAACACATCATTTGCCCCTTACAAAGGCTCCATTTCCTCCTTGGTAGAATGGGAAAAAATAATACTGGGTCATGACTTGTTGCCAAAGAGGTGTTTCCCACTAGAGACCAACTGGAGACAGCTTGGGTAGATGGTGAGGTCTGTAACTGCTCCCAAATGAATATAGAAAAACATCCCAGAGAACACACCTTCCCTGGTGAGAGCCCCCATTTTTCCTTCTTTATAGCTTCGTGTCTTTTAAGAGGAAATGATCTAAGTGACTAGATGTTTGAAGGAAATTATTAAACAGAATACTTAGAATTGGGTTTGACTTGAAAGAAGAAAGTGTTTAAGATTTGAAAGACTAATGAGTTTATGCTACATAGCAGTCTGTTCTGCTGGGATGTACCATTCAGCTGGTTCATAGGCAGAGAGGTTTACATTCTCTTTCTTTCTTTTTTTTTTTTTTTAATGTGGTACGTGGGCCTCTCACTGTTGTGGCCTCTCCCGTTGCGGAGCACAGGCTCCGGACGTGCAGGCTCAGCGGCCATGGCTCACGGGCCCAGCCACTCCACGGCATGTGGGATCTTCCCGGACCGGGGCACGAACCCGCCTGCGTCGGCAGGCGGACTCTCAACCACTGCGCCACCAGGGAAGCCCTACATTCTCTTTCTTGATTTGAGGAGCAGGCTTATTTCTTGTGTGTTCAGCTGCTTGTGCCTCCTTCTGTTTCCTTGCCTTTGAGTCCCTTCCATAAAAATATCCTCCACATAGCCAGCAGTTTCTATCCCTTTGCACATTTAACTCCATTATAAGACAATCTGTTTTCCCTGAAAACTTCACTGAGCATTGCTGTTGGCTTTCCTGAAGATATAGATACGTTTAGTAAAAGTTTACCAGTCTCCATTGCTTTAAGGGTGGGATTCTGTTTTACATAGAATGAGGATACACCCCAGTTCCTCCAAGATAGCCTCAACTTATGATTGTCACCCAGTTGTCATTATTAATAGTGTCCTCTTTCCCTTTCAAAAGTGTCTTGGTGTAGATGAACATCATGTGGGCACGTTACCTGTACTCACTAGCCACCCATTACTTTTCTTTAGGCCCAGCCATGAAATGGTGGAAGTGAGCCCAGGGGGAATGAAGAGTAGAGTCAGCAGGTTGATCAAAAGACCTCCTGGCTCTTCTTGAATAAAAGAATCACTAGTGTTTCATGACTGTTCCTCTGATATGGTCAACGAGACTGAGAATGCCACCTTATTCTTCTTTAGACTTGTTACTTTTGATAACTAGGAAACATGTTTTTCATCTGAAGCCACTTCAAGTCAACCACGATGCAGCATATTTCAAGCCAGTTTAGCAAGAAGATAGCAACGAACATGCTCCACGTAAGGCTGTCCACCTGGATCTGAGTTGCCGTCCTACAAAATGAGGCCAGATGTTCATGGCTGGGTGTAATACTCCAGAAGCTTTTGCCCAGCAATCGAGAACAATATTAAGAGGGTGTGATGGCTGGGGATGCTGTCCACTTCAGACAGGTATCTCAGTACTCTCTACCTGTGTACCATAGCAGATCAGCATCGTCCAGATGAGCAGAGAGGCAGGGGAAATTCAGCTTGATTTGAAACACAAACATGCAAGCAAAAACAACCTAAGATCCACTCATAAGAGCCCTATACAGAGTTGGTCTGAGTCAGAAGTGGACACAGCTGGACACAGCTAAAATAATCAAGCGTTTTGCCTAATAGCAGCTCTAGACTCAAACAAGGAAAGACAGATAAAAGTTGAGCTCCTAAGTGAGTTCAATTTAGGTAACTTTTGGGGATATACACAAAAATCATTCATGAATTAGTCTGGTCCTTACTCATTTATACGTTCTTCTAACAATGTAAGAATCAAGATAATTGACCTGAAAACATTTGAAAAACTGAAATGTATATAAATATTAAGTATTATTATTGAGAATCAGCTATATTCATGATGTTGTGTTTGGGACTATGGGAACAAAAAGACCAGTAAGACACGATTCTTATCTTCAAAAAGCTTATAATCTAGTAAAGCAAATTATAGCAATCCAGACGAGCTCGCCCTGACCAAAGCTAGAACAATTTGAGCAACAAAATAAATCACGATAGTATTTATATTTAACATAATTTATATAATTTAATATAATGTATAGACAATACATTATACATAATTTATAATGACGGTAATTTAATATAATTATATATTCTATAATGTAATATATAGCACAATTATATTTAATATTAATTTTATATAAAGTAAGCATCCTTGAGTTAATACTGATAAGTACAATATAAGTGACTGAAATAAATAAATATGTGAGGAGGAGGGACAGCTCTTCTTTACAGAAAAGTCCTAGTGAATAAATGTGGAAGGAATCAGGGAAATAAAGATTACTGATAGAATATCGTCACAGTAATTATTGTAGGAAGATCCACTGATGAATAGTAAATTAGAGGGCCAGCGTTTAAGGAGAGACAGTTCATCCCCCCTGGGGTGGAGGGATGGAATTACCTGCCGTCAGGTGGGAGGTATGGACCTGGGTGGAGGTCGTCGATGGGGAATCAGGGTGCCTTCTTGGGCAGGGAGTGTTTGGCTGGGCCTTAAAGGCTGGGACAATTTCGATATGCATGTTTGGGCTGGGCAGGTGAGGCTTTTAAGGTGGATGGTCTTTTAAAAGTCTGGGCCAAAGCACAGGGCAGGAGAGGGCAGGAAAAGAGTGAGTGGGTAACTTTGGCTGGAGGTCAACAGCCTCGAAGAGGAATGGCGGAGGCCAGGCCCCTCATGGCAGTAGGTGGAGGGCCAGAAGCCAGGCCAAGCTTGTTGAGAACACTCCTTGGCCGAGCATGGGGAGACTTCACCCGCTGAAGGGATCAGGGACACAGTCTGAACCTGTCCCCATGGCCTCGAGAGCAACTAAAGGTGTGAGGGAACAGATGGTATATATATATTTTTTTAAAGAAGATGTTGGGGGTAGGAGTTTATTAATTAATTTATTTATTTTTGCTGCATTGGGTCTTTGTTTCTGTGCGAGGGCTTTCTCTAGTTGTGGCAAGTGGGGGCCACTCTTCATTGCGGTGCGCGGGCCCCTCTCGTTACGGAGCACAGGCTCCAGACACGCAGGCTCAGCAGTTGTGGCTCACGGGCCCAGTCGCTCCGCGGCATGTGGGATCCTCCCAGACCAGGGCTCGAACCCGCGTCCCCTGCATTAGCAGGCAGACTCTCAACCACTACGCCACCAGGGAAGCCCCAGATGGTGTATTTTAAAGGCCTTTGTGGAGGTTGAGGCCTCCATGGGGGCATGACCAGGAGACCAGTGTGTGCAGAGAGGTGGGTGAGATTCCCATTGCACAGGGGGTCTGTTTGTGAATGCTGGGTCACTTGGGAAGCAGGTCTGGCCCCAGGTCTTTGTCCTTGGCTACTGTCTGCTCTGTGACTCTCTCATAGTACCAGGGGTTGCTGCTGTGACGTGGAACCTTGCCTGCTCAGACAGACAATCATGTCCTTGTCAGGCTCTTTCACGTTCGGGGAGTCAGCTCGTTGGCCTGACAGTCACTGGGTCCAGGGGTGTCGGGGAGGTTCTGTGGGTATGCTGAATGTCTGGAGCATCCCCCGGGGATGTGTGGGTCTTGGCTTAGTTCCTCTCACTCCCAGTGGAAACGCTGTCTCTGGAGCTTCCCACACACACCTTCCCCCGCAAAGGCGGGGGGTGCTTTGGGCATGAATGTTCCTCTGAAGAAACGTGCTGGCTTCTTATGTCACGGCTAGACAGCCCCCCGCTGGGCCTGTTTGCTGTCCCTTTCCTTTTGCTCCCTGCGGGTGTCAGGAGATTTGGGGAACTTGTGACTCATCCTAGCCGGTGACTGTGGCCATTCTGCTGAGAAGCCCTGTCTCAAGGGAAGAGGCAGGGGTCACCCAGGTAGGTGCCAGCAGTCACTTGGCTCCCAGGGTTGACAAGCTCAAGTGGGACTTTATGGCTGGGCGTGATGGAAACCATAACACATGGCTCTCTGGAGCGGGGCCGCGCTGGCTGGGAGGATGTTTGGCTCTGCCTGTGTTTGAACGGTCTGACGACAGCTATAAAGCTTAGCAGCTGTGAGGTAGATCAGGTACCGCAGGACTTTTGGACTTAGGTTAACCCTGGGGTCTTGAGACTAGAGCTGCAGCTTTGGAAGAATTCAAGCAATGAGACAGCACGTCCTGAGAAAAGTAAACTCTTAAGCTCTCTGTGTGTTCAGTTCTGGAGGCTCTGCTGACAGCAGCCCTTCCATTAATTAATTTTCTGAAGAGATGAATTACCATTTGTCTCCTTCCAGGAGCTGACGTCTAGATGCCAAATACATATCCCTTTATCTTCTGGGAACCTAGTGTTTTGACTTGGGCCCACTGTAGACACTAGAACTAACTCCATGGAGAGTTGGTAGCAAAACTAGGGAGGGAGATTAGGCCAGCGTCTGCCACCCCTTCGTCCGTGTCACTGTGATAGGGAGTCACGAAATCACGGGGATTAGTGTAGACCTAAAAACACCGCGTCCCGGCACGAGTGCGGTCCCGGCATGAGTGCGGTCCCGGGCCTTTCTGTGTCCAGAGCGGGAAGCTGAGAGGCAGGCGGTAGGGAGGACTGGTTGGAGGGCTGGGATCTGTTCTCAGACTCAGCGTCGAGCCCTGGCGCCTCCACACACAGGTATGTAACCTTGGGCCCGTGCCTTCTCCCAGCCGGGCCTTTCTTTCCTCCCTGATAAAATGAGATAACGATGCGTTCTTTTCCGGGTTGTTGTGAGGCTTCAATAAATAACAGTGACCGTGAACTCCCTGTACAGAGTCTAGTCCCGGGCAGCGTGAGCTCCCACCCTTCCTTCTTTTAACCTCCTTAACGAGGTAGATGTTGCCAGCTTCACTTTCAAGGGAGGAGGCCGAGGTGAAGCAGCTCGGCCAAGGATGCAGACGCCCCGTCCATCACGCCAGGCTCCCTCCGGAGGTCAGCAGGCTGTGTGGGCCCCGGGAGACCAGAGCCGACCTTTGAAGCTCTTTCAAGCGTCTTTGCCATTTGCCGAATCATCCCTGGAAAAATCTGTTCATCAGACATGTGCCCTGCCAGGTCATCCAGCAGACCAAGCGCTTTATTTTTTTATTTTTATTTTTTGCCAGTGAAACAGGCTGCAAGGTCCACCTCCAGTTTCATCTTCCGCAAGTCTGGGTGTTAGGAACCATCACAGCAACTGCTTTTGGTTAAAATGTCTTATGTGTCAGGCGTGGCGCTAAAAGCGTTCCCTGCGTTGTCTCATTTTATCCCGTGTCGACCTTGAGAGGAAGGTGTTTTGATTCCCATTTCCCTGATGAAGAGTGTGAGGGTTAGAAAAGGGAAGAATTAGCTCCATCCTGTTGAAAAAGAGCCCAGCTGTCTAACCCGGAAAGCCGTGTTCTTTACTACCTAACTCAGATGAATCCAGAAGAAATGTCAGTCATTTTCTGTAGCTGAGTGTCCAGGGCAGGTGATGTTCAAATATGGAAAACCACGTTACACACCTGCCAGGTGTGACCCAACACAGGCCACACTTCAAGCAGCCCCTGGGAGGTAAAGATGGTTTATCATACTAACACTGTTATGGGTTGAATGACATCCCCCAAACCCGCTCCTGGAACTGATGATTCTGGAACAAATAATCTAGGATTCAAGGAAAAAAAAGAGGTGGGGGAGTTAGAATGAAATAAACTGTGTACACCAATACGAACCATTACTCAAAGCTATTGTGAGGCCTTTATACTCTGCAGGGCTATTTTACCAAATTTTGTGGGGAAAGCTCACCTCTACTCAGAATCTTCCTGCTATAACGTTACTCATGGATACGTAAGCTCTGACTTCCATGAAGTGTGAAGTATTTTACTTTATAAAAAGCTGTTGAATGGATCTGGGGATCTTACTGCATCAGCCTGACTATAGTAAATCATATGAAGTCTGTATGCGGCATTGGGACGCGTGTAAACCACGACTAAAACATACTCCGATCACTGCCCATCATTTGTGGGTCAAGTCCACGTACGTGGCTTGTTTCCAGTGTCCTTGCAACATCCCTGGGGTGAGAGGCAGTAGTTCCATGCATTATATAGTTATGAAGATACAGCACCTGGTGTACAGTGTTATTATTTATATGCCATTCATTCCCACAAGGCATTTGCATTAATATCAAAGGTGGAGGGGCTTCCCTGGTGGCGCAGTGGTTGGGGGTCCGCCTGCCGATGCAGGGGACACGGGTTCGTGCCCCGGTCGGGGAAGATCCCACATGCCACGGAGCGGCTGCGCCTGTGAGCCGTGGCCGCTGGGCCTGCGCGTCCGGAGCCTGTGCTCCGCAACGGGAGAGGCCACAACAGTGAGAGGCCCACGTACCGCAAAAAAAAAAAAAAAAAAAAAAAAAATCAAAGGTGGAAAGATAAGAACTAAATAATTAAGGAAGAGAGAACTGATTTACTAAAAGACCTTCTCTTCCTCACTTTTTCTTTTTTCCTTTTTGTTTCTCACTCATCTTTTTATTCCTCACTCGTTTTATTATAGAACACTTCTAACGGCACACATGTAGGATAGTATTGTTATCCAGATTTGACACCTATAGCCCTCATTCACCCCACACCAGAGAGCTTTGAATTCAAATGCTTCAAATTCTCTGTATCTGCAAATACTTCAGCATTAATCTTTAAAAGATAAGGCCTCTTTATTTAAAACCACGATATGATGATCATGCCTTAAAAAATCAACAATAATTCTTTATTATCCATTGGTGTTCATATTTCCCTGATAGTCTGACACACTTTTTTTTCAGTTTTATTGAGGTATAATTTACAAACTATAAACTTCACCCATTGTAAATGTACAGCTTGATTTTTAGTAAATTTATACAGTTGTGTAAACATCGCCACAATCCAGTCCTAAAACACTTAAACAGTTTTAATGGTGTGTTTACATCATGATTTTATTAGGGCCCTTATACTGTGATTGGGTGATGTCTTCTAAGTCTCTTTTAATGTATAGGTTTGCCCTCTATAACAGTTTTTTTTTTTTTAAGTGAAGAAATAGGTCTTTGCCTTTAGAATTTCCCGAAGTCTAGATTTTGTCAACTGCATCGTTGAGATATTATTTAACATGTTTCTCTCCCCCTGTATTTTCTGTAAGTTGGGTTTAGAGACTCATTCAGGTTCAAGTTCAATTCTTTTCTTTAGCATGATTACATCATGAATGGTGTAGTGTACTTCCAGCAGGGTGTCATGGTGTGTGATTAATCTCTTTTCTTGATGTTAGCAACCTTTGATAATTATTGCCTAAGTCTATTATTTCATTAGGATTGCAAAATGGTAGTTTTCTACTTCTGCCTTTATTACTTCTGTAAGATAAACTTGTCCTCTTAAACCATTTGGTCTCCTAAGGATGAATTTGAATATGAAAGGCAAGATAGAGGCTTAATTCTTTTGCTTTTATTATTTTTCAAAATAATGAGTTGATTCCCTAGCATCGTCCAAAGACAACCATTGAGTTTTGTTTTGTTTTTTAGTGTCATTATAAAGTCAGAGATTCAGACTTCCTGGAAGTGTTTCGATTTATTGTGGTAATTATCCTCTTTGATGCTTGGTTGTTCCATTTTGTGCAGATTGGAATCTAATCAACTTGGCATCTCCATTCTTTTGGACATGACTCTTGTAGTTGTTGGTAGCTTTTTCTCTTTTTTTTTTTTTTTTTGGTGGTATGACAAAAATTTCCAGGCTCATCTGGTACATTTTGTGCCACAGATCTGGAGTCAGTCATTTCTTCAAGGAGTACTTGTTCTTTTTGGTGGAAAATTGTATTCAGAGACCATAATCTGGGCGCTAGGAGGCTCATTAATACTGGGTAGGTTATTTTTCACTAGGATTTTTAGTGGGCAAAGCTAGAAAAAAGTGTTTAAGATAAAATACATCTTAATTCATACTGTTTAAGATAATATACATCTTAATTCATGCTGTTACTTCCAATTCAAACTCAAGAGCATAAAGTTTTTTAACCTAATTTATTGTACAATTATATTTCCTTCCTCCTCTCTATCAGTCGTTTGTTCCTTTTAATTGCTGAACGGTATTCCATTGTACAATATAACACATTTCGTGTATCCATTTACCACCTGATAGACATTTGGATTGTTTTCAGATTTTGGCCGTTATGAATAATGCTGCTATGAATAGTTTCATCCAAGTCTTCATACCAACATATGTTTTAATTTCTCTTATGCAGATACCTAGGTGTGGAAACTGTTTTCCAAAATGGTTGTACCATTTCACACTCCCACCAGCAATGTATGCAGGTTCCAGTTTCTCCACATCCTTGCCAATGCTTGCTTTGCCCTGTTCCCAGCCTATCTTTCTGATTATAACCATTTTAGTGGGCGTAAAGTGCTTTCTCATTTTGGTTTTAATTTGCATTTCTCTAATGTTGAACATCTTTTCAAGTTCTTATTGGCCATTTGCATATTTTCTTTGGTGAAATGTCTATTTAAATCATTTGCCTAATTTTAGAAATTGTTTTTGTCTTATTATTGAGTTGCATAAGTTCTTTATATATTCTGGATGCAAATCCTCTGTCAGATATAGGATTTGCAAATGTTTTCTCCCAGGTTGGGGTTTGGCTTTTTGTTTTCTTAATGGTGTCTTTCGAAGAACAAAAGGTTTTAAAGGTTTAAAGTCAAATATAATAATTATTTTATGGACCATACTTTTGATGTGATTTTTAAGTCTTTGCCCACTCCAGGATCATGTAGATTTTCTTTTATATTTTTTCCCAGAAGTTTTAAAGTTTTAGCTCTTTTTTTTTTAAGTTTTGGCACTTATAGTTAGGTCTTAGATGCATTTTTTAAAAGCATTTATTGACTGATTGATCGATATTTATTTATTTATTTTGGCTGCACCGCGCAGCATGCGGGATCTTAGTTCACTGACAGGGATCAAACCCTTGTCCTCTGCAGTGGAAGTACAGAGTCTTAACCACTGGACCGCCAGGGAAGTCCCTTATATCCACTTTTGAGTTGATTTTTGTGTATGGTGTGTGGTAAGGGTCTAAATTAATCTTTTTTACTTGTCAGTATTCAATTGTCCCAGCACCATTTGTTGAAAAAACTATCTTTTCCCAGTTGAATTGTCTTGGAATTTTTGTTGAAAATCAATTGATTGTAAAAATAAGGATTTATCCTTGACTCTTAATTCTCCTTCATTCATCTATATGCCTGTCTTTACAATAGTACCACACTGTTTGCACTAGAGCCACACTTAGCTATATAGCTTTATAGTAAGTATTGAGATCAGGAGATGCAAGTCTTCAATTTTGTTCTTCTTTTTAAATATCGCTTTGGCTACTCTAGGCATTTCACATTTCCATATAAATTTTAGAAGCAGCTCATTGTTTTCTGCAAAATCATCTGCTGGGATTTTTTTGCTTGGGTTTGCATTAAATCTAGGATGAATACTCATTCTTCTCAAGTGCACATAGAACATTCTCTGGAATAGATCATATGTTGGGCCACAAAACTAGTCTTCAACTTTTTTTTTTTTTTTTTTTGCGGTACGTGGGCCTCTCAGTGTTGTGGTCTTTCCCGTTGCAGAGCACAGGCTCCGGATGTGCAGGCTCAGCGGCCACGGCTCACGGGCCCAGCCACTCCGCGGCATGTGGGATCTTCCCGGACCGGGGCACGAACCCATGTCCCCTGCATCGGCAGGCGGACTCTCAACCACTGCGCCACCAGGGAAGCCCACAAAACTAGTCTTAATAAATTGAAGAAGATTGAAATCATATCAATCATCTTTTCTGGTCACAAAGATATGAAACTCAAAAGCAATTACAAAGATAAATGTGGAAAATTCACAAATATGTTGAAATTAAACAACAAGCCCTTGAACAACCAATTGGTCAATGAAAAATCAAAGGAAATTTAAGAAATCTTGAGACAAATGAAGATGGAAGCACAACATGGAAACACAAGATGCCAAAATGTATGGGATGCAGCAAAAGCACTTCTAAGAGGGCAGTTTATAGTGATAAATACTTTCATTAAGAAAAAAGAAAGATCTCAAAGAAACAGCCCACCTTTACCCCTCAAGGAACTAGAGAAAGAAGAACAAATTAAGCCCTAACAAAGCCCAATAAACTAAACGAGGTTAGAAGGAAATAAAGATCAGAAAGCAAATAAATGAAATAGAAAATAAAATGAAAATAGAAAAGATCAATGAAACTAAGAGCTGTTTTTTTGAAAAGATAAACAAAAGAAACAAACCTTTAGGTAGACTTGCCAAGAAAAAAAGGGAGAAGACTTAAACAAATATAATTAGAAGTGAAAGAGGAGACATTACAACCGATACCACAGAAATACAAAGGATCATAAGAGACTACTATGAACATTATACACTAACAAACTGGACAAACTAGAAGAAATGGATAAATTCCTAGAAACATATAACCTACCAAGACTGAATCATGAAGAAATAGAATGCTTGAACAGACCAATTACTGGTAAGGAGATGGAATCAGTAATCAAAAACTTTTCAACAAAGAAAAGTCCAGGACCAGATGGCATCAATGGTGAATTCTACCAAACATTTAAAGAATAATTAATACCAATGCATCTCAAATTCTTCCAAAAAACAGGAGAGGTGGGAACATTTCCAAACTCATTTTATGAGGCCAGCATTACTCTGATACCAAAGCCAGAGAAAGACACCGCAAGAAAAAAAAAATTATAGGCCAATATCCCTGATGAACACAGATACAAATTCCTCTACAAAATATTAACAAATTGAATTAAACATTTCATTAAAAGGATTGTACACCATAATCAAGTGGCATTTATTTCAGGGATGCAAGGATGGTTCAACATCCACAAGTCAATAAATGTGATATGCCACGTTAACAAAATGAAGGATTAAAATCATTATCATCATCTCAATAGATGCAGAAAAAGCATTTGACAAAATTCAACATGTTTCATGATTGAAACTCTCAACAAACTGGGTATAGAGGGAATGTACCTCAACAGAATAAAAGCTATATGAGACAAACCTTATATCTCTTATAGATATAGGTCTATTTAGATTATCTATTTCTCCTTGTGTGAATTTTGTTAGTTTGTGTGTTCCAAAGAATTGGTCCTTTTCACCTAAGTTATCAAACTTGTGGCCATAGAATTTTATATAATATTCCTTTATTCCTTTTAATGTCTATGGGGTCAGTAGTGTTGATTCTCACCGTTTTTAAATGAACTTCTAAATTTTATCATTAGTAGTTGTAAAGAATATAACTTTAATTCAAATATCCTTGGCTAATATAATGTTGTTTGAATGCTACAAGATTCGATGTCAATTCTGTAACTATTTTTGATTTTTAGAGATGTAAGTGCTAAGAAATCTTGTCTGCATACGTACATAGACAGGAGTGGAAAGATTCTGTTAGAGCAGTGCCACCCAATTCTCTGAACTCCTTCTGAGTTAAATGCCCAAATCACTTGGGGATCTTTCATCAAAAATTATTTTTAGACAAATATAGTGAATAAATCTATTAGGAACTTCTTCCATTTTGTTAAGAACAATGCATTAGAAACTACTTGAGCTGCAAGAAAATATTTTATTTACTCATTAGTGTTGTGCACTTTCTCAGATGCAACCTCAACCTTCCAAGTAAAACTTTGCCTGGCAACCTGGAGGTTTTACATGGACAAGCCATCATTATAAGATCTGGGATGAGGAAGAGGTAAATATTTCTTTTGTAAAGTGAGGGAAGGATCGATTTTGAAAGAGGAAGTAAGAAGAGGGAACTTGTAAGATACTTGACCCTAGTCAAGTCCAACAGTTTAGGAAAGATTGAAGGTAGAACTTGAGGCTCCAAAAGGTATTTTCCTTAAAACTATATAAGTGCCTAGGTGTTCCCTGGGAAGATTTCGTCTATCTGAGGGCATGTTCCCTATTTTGAAGATCCTCCTATGGAAAAGGCAGGAAGGCATCCTTAATAATGTAGCATTTGATAAGAGACCTGAAGGAAGTGAGGGTGGAACCATGTAGCTCTCCAGGGGAAGAGCACTTCGGAAGGAACCACACAGGCAAAGGCCTTGAGGTAGGAGTGGTCTTGGAATGTTCTGGAAATAGCAAGAAGGCCAGTGTTCATGGTTGCAGAGTGAATAAGGGAGAGGGTGGTAGGATATGAGGCCAGAGAGGCAATCAGCATCATGTTAGACCTTAGAGTCCAAGGTAGGAATGTGGGATTCTATTCTGAGTAAGATGGGAAGAATGGCTCTCCTTTGGAGGGTTTTGAGCTTGGGGGTGACATGACCTGATTTTTGCTTTAAAAGGCTCAACCTGGCTGCTGTGTCAATTATTACATAGAAATATTGCTGTCTTTGTCATTTCTGGGCAGTTTTGTTTACAACTCTTTCTGGGTTCACAATTGAGGATGACAGTTGTAACTGCGTGTGATTGTGCAAATAATCTGACCTTGGAGGAATTTGGGCTGCCAGCTCGTTCTGAGTGTGGCTTTCTCAGCCCTATGGCCTTGGAACGCTTGTATTCAAAAGGGAGCCACCTCCTTTCTGGCTGCCACACCATTGAACTTGAACCATAAATGTTGGGATTTGAGAGGCAGAGAAGCTCACTAGGGTCCCAGCTCATGGACTCACAGATACGCTTGTAGGTCAGTTCCCAGGACACAGACCCTGATGCTCAGGCTGGTGCAGGGAATGTTTACTGGGGAGTGCTCTTGAGGACATTACCTGTTAGGGGTAAGGGAGCCGGACTGGGCAGAAAGAGATGCTGGATTGTGAAGCATTTGCAACAGAACTCTTGGCCTTCCTTACAAGAGGAAGGCGCTTCAGAGTCTTCTCAGTTGAGGCTTGGTCCTGGGCCTTCATACCTTCCACATCCACTCGTCAATGGCCGTGGGTAGCACCTAGAAAGGGAATGTGAACTTGGGCCCAAAATAGTTTCTGTGTCGGGACTCATCTGGAAGCCCCCGGCAGCCAAGATGCCAGGCAACCTGGGGAACGAGTGTCCCAGTGTTGAAGGTGGGGGGGGCCGGTCTCCACCCCAGCTGGTTAACGGGAAGCACCTTTTGAAGCTCATCATCTCCCTCCTAGATGCCACCGTCGTGAAGCTAACGAAGCTGAGGCCCAAAGGGAGTGCTAATGTGGTTCATCCGTTCCTCATTTTCTTTTATGTGAATTAGAAAACACAAACATGACTTCAACACCGAGGCCTTATTTTCTAAAGGAGGGAGAGTGTAAAACGTATTCTTAATTTTAAAAAGTATTTCTGTATTTCAAAGGGTAGTTTGCAATGATTGTTAGTGCTGCATTTATATATTTATTTATTTTGAAGAAAACGTTCTTTTACTTCCGGACAACCACATGGGTTATTCAGGCGATCACCAAGTTCACTTCTCACCCGTGCTCCACACATTCTGTTTCCTTCATTGGTCCACACATTATTCATTACAATAAAAATACACTCGGGCTTCCCTGGTGGCGCAGTGGTTGAGAGTCTGCCTGCCGATGCAGGGCACACGGGTTCGTGCCCGGGTCCGGGAAGATCCCACATGCCGCGGAGCGGCTGGGCCCGTGAGCCATGGCCGCTGAGCCTGCGCGTCCGGAACCTGTGCTCCGCAACGGGAGAGGCCACAGCAGTGAGAGGCCCACGTGCCGCTAAAAAAAAAAAAAAAAAAAAATACACTCTGTGCCCACAGCTGTGACAGGAATCGATTCATAACACTGAGATAATTTCAACCAATGGGAAGAACACTGCTCAGATAATGTCGTTTGCTTGGGTGGTTCTGTCTTCCTGAGCTCGCTGTGAAAGGAACATCTTTGACCACCAAGCAGTAAGATTCCCTCGTTTGTGAAATATTTTTCCCTAAAAAAAGAAATCGGATAGGACCGAAACAACCATATTTTGTAAGGTGTGGACTGAATTCAGTAAACCAACTATAGGGAATTCCCTGGTGGTTCAGTGGTTAGGACTCCGAGCTTTCACTGCCGAGGGCTCGAGTTCAATCCCCGGTCGGGGAACTAAGATCCCGCAAGCTGCGCTGGGAGGCTGGAAACAAAACAAAACAAAAAACCCACAACTGTAAGAAGACATTTCGGAGACAATTGGGGGAAAATCAAATACATTAAGAAATATATACACTAACTAATATGTATAAAATAGATAACTAATGAGAACCTGTTGTATAGCACAGGGAACTCCACTTCGCTGTACAGTAGAAACTAACACAACATTGTAAAACAACTATACCCCAATTAAAAAAAAAAGAAATAGTATTAAGTAATTTTACTACTTTTCTTGGGAGTGATAATGGATCTGTCGTCATGTTAAATTTAAGTCTTTATGGATGATGATCAGTACTGAAATTTACAGGTAATATAATATGAGGCCTGGGACTGGCTTAAAATACTCCAGAAAATAAGAGGAATAGATGAAATAAGAATGGTAAACTGTTGATGGTAGTTGGAGCCGGGTCATGGCACAGGGGGGTTAATTTCTATCACTTTCTTCACTTTTGTGTGTGTTTGAAATGTTCTGTAATAAAATGTTAAAAATATTTTTTCATGTCTGGTTTTTAAATTTTCATTTTACTGGGTAGAGGCTAAAATAAGGGGTTGTCTAGCTCAGTGCTGGATTTCTGGCAGTATGTGTCCTAGTTTAGAGAAGAGGCATAGCCCAGCCCGCAAAAATGCCCAGCTGGACCCCATGGGATTATGCTCATCCTCCAAGGCGAGCGGTGCCACACACTGTGGGTTTCACTGGGAACGACCTTAAGTGTAGCAGAAGGAAGGTTGAGCTGACAGAGCACAGGGGCCTGGGTTCAAAACCTGAGCCACCTTCCATAGTATAATGATCTTTCCTAAGTATAATAAACATAAATATAATGATCTCATATGTCTCTTGTGCCCTCTCAACCTCATTTATAAACTGAGACTTGTTTTGAGGGTTGGCAGTAATGCACAGAAAGTGGCTTGTTTTGAGGGTTGTTTTGAGGGTTGGCAGTAATGCACAGAAAGTATCTAACGCATAGTTGATGTCTGATAAAATGAAAATCGTTATTAATGAAAAGCCTGTTCGTTCTCCTGTCCTAGGGAATAGTCCTTTGTCTTGTGTCACAGAAGTCACTCAACCAAGAAAGCCAGAGCCATGTTGTGGGAGAAGTTTTCCCTGGGAGCTTATCTTTGGGAGGAAAGAGCCCTTATCACTAGATTTCTTTCATGAAGCCCCTCAGCGCCCTGAACTTCTACCCTGTAATCCTTTTATGAAAGTTTATTTACTAGTCTGTCTTTAAGAATTTGAAATACATGTTTATTTAAAACATGAGGATATGGGAGGAAGCTTAAAATGTCTCTAACACATTTTTTAAATTGTTGGGTTGGCCATGTATATTTTTGCTCCTTTGGGCAGCTAATCAAATAAAAAGTACCCAAGGACCTTAATTCCTTGGCTGGGGCTCCATCCCCTAGAATGAGGGAACCTGTTCCTTGGTGCAAAGTGGAGGCTAGTATAATAATATTCATAATACCATGCATAAAGATTTTTCAATAGTATTTTTCTTACAATTTCTTTTTGCTTATAAAAGTAACACAATGTGAAAATCCACCCAGTTCTCTTATATTTCATTTGTCTACTTCATAAGTACTTTTTCAGTTTTTAAAAATATGCATTTATCATTCCATCTTATTTATACTAATGACATTCCTGTGAACTAGAGAGGTGGGAAGTACTCTCATTTGGAGACAGAGAGGGTCAAGGTGAAGGACTTCATTCCAAACACAGATCTCGCTTCCACCCCAGTGTTCTATCCGTTCATTAGACCCGGATTATAATCCACCCATTGATCTGGAAGTCATGCCTGGTTAATTTCCCAGCTGACAACTGCCCTCCGCTCCCCTCCCCCTGGGACTTTCCCAAGGGGAACGTGACCAGCACTGACTCAGCCAGCCCACACCTCACAGCCTTCTAGCAGCCCCCCACTTCACCCACCTGGATCGTACTTGAAGGAAATCAAAAGTAACACCTAGTTGGGAAAGGGCTAGGTCTCTTGCAGTAGATGATACAGCCTCCCACTCATCAGGAGGTGTCTTGTTCATTTGGACACACAGATCCGGCTGAGGTTCAAGAGCTGCTGTGTGGACCAGAACTCGGGGCAGAAGTTCATTTCCTGGTGAACTGTGTGGGCGGTAGACTGCGCCTCTTGAATCCCCTGCTTCTCTGCTTGGAGGTGGCAACAGAGGATACAATACTCGTTCCTTTTTCATGGAGTCCACTTACTCTCTCAATACCTCCTGAGGTCAACGGTCTCAGCAGATAGCCTTTTGCTGACTAGCCATGTGTCCCTGTTTTTATCAGTTTGAGCTGGATGTTAATAAGAGCTATCACTTATCAAGCCCATACCATGCACCAGGCACCGTGCTGAGCAAGACATTCTGTCAACAATTATAGAGCCCCTGGGAATATAGTTGTCAATAAAGCTCTCCGGAAGCTTATGATCCACTGGGGGCGACAGCCACTGAACAACTGCTATTTGAATGAGTACAAGAGAGCAAAGCCCGATGCAGGGGGAGGCCAGGGCACATCGGGCATGTGCAAGTGACTTTACTTCTCTTTTATTCTCACATAGCTGTAGGAGGTAGGTATTGCTATGCCTCCTTTTTCAGACAAGACAACTGATGCTGAGAGAGTTTAAATAAATTTATGAGAGAAAAGGAGTGCCGGGCTTTGACTCAAGGTCTATCTAATGCCAAGGACTTGGTGTCCTCCACACCTGTACTTAGTGCTCATATACAGAAACAAAGCTACTCATCATTGCAGGAAGTGTACATCTTCTGTAAGTTCCAATTTAGCCATATCATTGTTGTATTAGAAATCCAATCTTCTTACCCCATGGAGGGGCTTCAGGGGACCTGTGAAACTGCTGAAACTCTTTGCAAATTTGAGGGGATATGTGCACGTATTTCTTGGGAGAGTGTCCTTAGATCATACTGTGTTCTCCAAGGGATTCATGACACCAAGAGTTTACTAGCTACTGTATTAGTCTGTGTATTCATAGCCCTGATCCTGACTGACTTTGGTCTCAGCCTGCCCAGCAGGCAGCTGAACAAACCCACTGCAAAAAGAGGTGGATGTTCACCCATTGACATTTTTGCAAGGTGTCAGTAGTGATGATTGAGAGTTCACCCAAGTCTCAGTCTTACTCCTTCCCCTCTCCTGCCAAGCCCCGTGGTTGGCGCAGGTAGAACAGGTGGGGTAGGTCTCTCCTAGGGCACTGAGGATCTTCTCCCAATATATCTCTCCCACGGGTTCGCTGGTGCCTGGTAATCCAGCATTTCAGATGGTTTTCTGGGCTGCTGTAACCAAATACCTACACAACCTCAGTGAATTAAATCAACAGAAATGTGTTCTCTCACAGTTCTGGAGTCCAGAGTTCCAAAATCAAGGTGTTGGCATGACCATGATCCCTCTGAAGGCTCTAGGGAAGAGGACTTCCTTGCCTCTTTCTAGCTTCTGGTGGTTTCTGGAAATCCCTGGTATTCCTTGGCTTGTAGCTGCTTCACTCCAATTTCTGCTTCTTCACGTGACTATCTTCCCTCTGTGTCTGTGTCTTTCATGGGCTTCTAATAAGGACGCTGGTTGTTGGATTTAGGGCCCACCCTAATCCAGTATTACCTCACCTTAATTTAACAATTACATCTGCAAAGACCTTTTTTCCAAATAAGGTCACAATTTGAGGTTCTGTGGGGGGGGGCATGAATTTCAGGGGGATATTATTCAACCCAGTACAGATATATTCTTTGACTTTGTCTTCCGCTAACAAAATAAGTACTTCTCAGTAAAAGGGCAGTTCCATCAGAAGCCTTCTCAGTAGTTTATACAGTGGTATGAATGAATTTATCAGATCTTTTTCCCAAAGCAGGTTCTGTCTGGGCATAGGTCTGAAGTACTGGGTAGCTGGGTAGGGAGGGCTTAAGCTCCTCACAGGGAAGGGCAACTGGAGATACCAAGGACAAGTTTTCTTCACTTTATAGTTTTGCTGAGGGTAGATCTTGATGTGGAATCCATTCATTATATGATACATTCATTCTAAGAAGATTGAATAGTTGGTATGTGTAGGGAAGTGTGAGGACAAAAAAATGAATCAGATATGACCTCCACCCTAAAGGAACCTGTGGTCTCACAGGGGAGGTGAACAGACCTGACTTACCCAATAGCGAGGCTCTGAAAGTGGTAACAATCCCACTTGACAACACTGAGTGTCTTACCCGAGTTGAGAGGTGGGAACACCTGTGCGTGTGACTAACCCGGGGGGTGGGTCGGGAAACGCCTCATGTCAGTGGAGGTATTTGAAGTGGGATTTCAAGGATGGATGAATGGGAAATGGCCTGGTTTGGCTGGAGCTTAAAGAGCATGAAGCAACTGGATTGTGGAGGCCTTGAATGGCAGGCTAAGAAAGTCAGGATCTAGATTTTAATGCCAGAGCCACGAGGAGTCACTGAGGGTTATTGAGCTGCAAAAGGCAGGTTTAATTCTGCTTCAAGAAGGCTCACTGGACCGCAGTGGGTTTGATGGGAGGGAGGTGTGGACCGGGATCTAGTTGTGAGGACTCAGCAAGGGTCCTGCGGAGAGGGGACCAGGGCTGGAAACTGGACAGAGTCCATGTGAATGGGGCAAGAAAATGGGTAAATCAACATGAGACAGAATATGTAGTGAGGGCAGGACTGGGCCACTCATTGGGCATGATGCCAAGTGTTTTGCTTTGCTTTTATAAGTTGGAAACATTTATTAACCTAACATTCTTTTTTTTTTTTTTTTTTTTTTTTTTTTTTGCGTGGGTCTCTCACTGTCGTGGCCTCTCTTGTTGCGGAGCACAGGCTCCGGATACGCAGGCTCAGTAGTTGTGGCACACGGGCCCAGCTGCTCCGTGGCATGTGGGATCCTCCAGACGGGGGCACGAACCCATGTCCCCCGCATTGGCAGGCAGATTCTCAACCACTGCGCCACCAGGGAAGCCCAAACATTCATTGTTTTTATTATGCAGTATATCATACACAGAGGAATATAGGTAATGTATATGTAAGTTATAAAGCGTAACATTCAAGTAAGTACCCTTGAACCTACCACTTACCTTCCACTCACAATCACACCTGTGTGCCCGATCTCATCCCTGGTTCTACCCTTAATTTTGTGTTTCACCATTTTCTTGCATTTTTCTTATAATTTTACCTTATCTGTTTGTATCTCTAAAATGTTATTTTGTTTTGTTGGTTTTGAGCTTTATAAAAGTGGTATCATACTGTATGTACTCTTTCTCTCTATTATATTTTTATATAGTAGATTATATCATAGATTATATAATATATAATACATAGAATATATAATAGATTATATAATAGATTTTGCCTTTAAAAGAAATGGGAAAGATGATGAGTGCTATTTGTTTTTTTTATTTTTAAATTACTTTTTTATTGGAGTGGAGTTGCTTTACAATGTTGTGTCAGTTTCTACTGTACAGCAAAATGATTCAGCCATACATATACATACATCCCCTCCCTTTTGGACTTCCTTCCCATTCAGGTCACCACAGAGCACAGAGTAGAGTTCCCTGTGCTCTACAGTAGGTTCTCATTAGTTATCTATTTTATACATAGTATCGGTAGTGTATATGTGTCAATCCCAATATGAGTGCTATTTGGACATTTCCATATTGTGCGCAGAAGGCACTTCCGACTGGAGACTTCCAGGAAGGGAGAAGTCTAATTCCTTGGACGCCCGCCCGCCCCCGCCCCCAGAAGGCATTTCTGAGGAGCTAGCTTAACCTTCTCTCTGTCTATCCCTGCCCTGAAGAGCAGCTTCTGCCTGGTGGTAACTGAGGGGCAGACACCAAAGTAACACATTCTGTGCCAGGAGGCTCCATAAAGAGAACTTGCTGGTTTAAAAACGACAACAATATTTATTTTGCTCACAAATCTTCAGTCTGGGCAGGGATAGCTCATTTCTGTTCCACTCTGTGTTCAGCGGGGCGATTTGAAGCCTGGGGGCTGGAATCATCTGGAGGCTCACTCATTCACACTCTGGTGCCTGGGCTGGCAAGACTCATACAGTTGAAGGTTAGAACAGCTGGGGCTCCTTGGGCAGCACCCTCTCCGTGCGGTCTCTCTGCAGCTTCAGAGGGCTAAACTTCTTATAGGGCGGCTCATGATTCCCAACGTGTGCATCCCAAGAGAAGGAGAGCCAGAGGGAAGCGGCATTGCCTTTTACGACCTAGCCTCAGAAGTCCATTAGCTGTACTCTACTGGTAGAAGGGTTACAAAGGTCCACTCAGGTTCAAGGAGATGGAACATAGACCCTGCCTTTTAATGGGGAAGTGTCGACATCACATTGTAAGGATGGAACATAATAATGTCATCTTTGGAAAATACAGTCTGCCACAGACTCTGACCTGGAAGAATGAAATGCCTTGATGTGTTTTCACAGGAGACTCCTGTGAAGCAATAGGAATGTGCATATAAAGAATAATGGCCCGAGAATAACCAGTTAGACATCCAGGTCCAGGGTCTAATACATACCTCTCCTGCTTCATACACCAAGGAAGTGGCATTGACGCACAGAAATCGGGCTTAACTTGTGTAACTAACAATCGCTGTGCAGTAGCATTTAATTCAACCCACAAGAATTAATTTCGAGCTCCCGTTTCTCATGAGGTGCCGTGGTAGGTGCTGGCATACAAAGACAGGGTGGTCTGCACGTCCTGACTTGCTCCCCAGCTGCTTCCTGGAAAATCTGGCGACCAGACAGGAGAGAGCAAGGTGATAGGAGGTAAGACAAGGGAAAGAGGGACAAAGGAAGAAAGGAGAAGAAATAAGACTAAATAAAGGAGAAATAAAAAGGAGGGAAAGAAGAGTTCTTCAGGTTTTCCGTTTCTGTATGAGTCTCTACTTTTCTGCTTCAATATAACTTTTGAGTTCTTTCCTCACAATCTCACACACCCCAAATTTTAACTACCAGGTGGTTAGGAGGAATTTGCAATAATACTGTGTGAAGACAGCTTTTTTTATCTTAAAAGCTCAAAACCTCAATACTCCTTTTTGAGGTAAATCTTCAAATACCACACCAGAATCCTCACAATTTGTACACTGTTGCTAAGCGGGCATATTCTCTAGTTTCCTCAGTTTCAACTCCTTGGGATGCCATCTTCCAAAGCACAGCCTACCTCGTCGTGGTCCCTCTCCTGAGGGTTCTTACAGGTAGAGTCATGTGATTGGGTTTGAGCAGGGAAAATGAGCTGCTTATTTGTGTTGTGACCCAGTTCTGTTTTATTGGGGGGAAGAGGGTTGGTACTGTGTATCTGCACCTCCACAGAACTTTTGACAGTGAATCCAAAAAGGGAAGGGGTGCAGCGAATTCACACGGATTCAGCAGCTGGTTCTGGAGGCTCTTCCAAGCTCTCTCTCTCTCTCTGGATCTATCCAGGCAGTTCTGTTGCCAGCCCCTACTGCTTCTGCTGGAAGATAAAAGTCTGGCGCCCATCTGAAGTTCTACAGAATTGGTCCTCCAAGCTGAGGAGGCTTCTGAAATTTCCATTGTTATTTTTAAAAACAGTTTTATTGAGATACAATTCACACACCATACAATTCACCCATTTAAAGTGCACCATTCAATGATTTTTAGTATATGCAGCTGTGCATCCATCACCACAATCCATTTTAGAACATTTCCTGATCCAAAAAGGAAGTCTCATACCCATTAGCTTTCACTCCCCATTTCTCCCTAATCACGTTCCTCCACACCGCCACCTCCAGGGAACCACTCATCTACCACTTATCTAATGGATCTATTGAGATTCTGGATTTTTCTTATGTATGTGATCTATCTATACAACATGTAGTCTTTTGTGACTATCTTCCTTCAAGGTTTTCAAGTTTCTTCCATGCTGTAGCATTTATTAGTACTTCATTCATTTTTATTATTAAATATTATTCAAGTTTATGGATATAACACATTTTATTTATGCATTCATCAGCCGATGGACATCAATTTCCACTTTTTGACTATTGTAAATAATGTTGCTTTGAGTGTTAGTGTACAAATTTTTGTGTGGACATATTTTTATTTCTCTTGGGTGTATACCTAAGAGTGGAATTGCTGGATTGTATGTTAACTCTATGTTTAATTCTTTGAGGAACTGTCAGGCTGTTTTCCAAGGCGGCTGCAGCATTTTACGTTCCCACTAGCAGAGGGTTTCAATTTCTCTGCATCATCCTCAGAACTTCCTATTTCTTCCTTTTTTATTATATTCATCCTAGTGGGTGTGAAATGATATCTCATTGTGGTTTTGATTTGCATTTCCCTGATGGTTGGTGATTTTGAGAATCTTTTCATGTGCTCATTGACCATTTGTATATCTTCTTTGGGGAAATGTCTATTTAGATCTTTTGCTCATGTATTAATTGGGTTATTTATCTTTTTATTATTGAATTATAAAAGTTCTTTATGTATTCTGGATACAAGTCCCTTATCAGATATGTGATTAGCAGTTATTTTCTTCTGTCTTCTGGGTTGTTTTTTCACCTTCTTGATGGTGTCAGTTCAAGTGCAAAAGTTGTTGATTTTGATGATGTCTGATCTGTCCATTTTTAAATTATCGTTTGTTGCTTGTGCTTTTGGTACAGTAGCTAAGAAACCATTGCCTAATCCAAGGCCACAAAAGACTTATGCCTGTGTTTTTTCTAAGAGTTTAATAGTTTAACTCTTCTATTTTGGTCTTTGATCTATTTTGAGTGAATTCTAGTATATGATGTGAGGAAGGGATGCAACTTCATTTTTTCGCATATGGATATCCAGTTTTCACAGCATCATTTGTTGAAAGACCATTCTTTCCTCATTGAAATGTCTTGGCATACATTGTTATTTCTTATGGCATGGAAAAAGCAACAATGAGAAGTTAAAGAAATTGCAGAGAAGTTTCTTGATGAATCCTGGACAGTAATGATTCACGGCAGCTACACTGTGCTGTGCCTGTCACAAGCATGATGTCATTTTTTCTTTTTTTTTTTTTTTTTTTGAGGTACACGGGCCTCTCACTGTTGTGGCCTCTCCCGTTGCGGAGCACAGACTCCAGACGCGCAGGCTCAGCGGCCATGGCTCAGGGGCCCAGCTGCTCCGCGGCATGTGGGATCTTCCCGGACCGGGGCACGAACCCGTGTCCCCTGCATCAGCAGGCGGGCTCTCAACCACTGCGCCACCAGGGAAGCCCCATGATCTCATTTAATCCTCACAAAAACTCCAGGAGGTACATTATGATTATTCTCATTTTACACACGAAGAAGCCCAGGCTTAGAGAGGTTAAGAAGCTTGTCCAAAGGGCCATTGCTAATAACCAGTGGCTCTGGGCTTTGAATCCAGGTTCATCTGAGTCCAGCGCTGCTGTGGACAATTAGTGGCTCATGCCAAAAATAACAACAGCAGCTAACTATATGTCAAACACTATTCTAAACACATTACTAACTCATTTCATTTCTACAATAACCATAAAGGGTGTGTATTCTTTTTACACCCACATAAGGATGGATAAACTGAGATGCAGAGAGGTTAAAAAACAGCTCAACCAATAAGTGGTAGAGTTAGGATTTGAGCCCAGAGTCTGCTTTTTAACCGCCACCCTATACCCTTCAAAGCTTGGTTGCTGGCGTTTTAAATTTTCAACTGCAGCTTCTCTGTTTGGAGAACTTTATGATCTACTCATTTGTGATTTCCAGAAGCAAGTCGCTTTAATTTCACCAGGGCTCCTTTTCACTGGGATCGCTCATTAGAATAGTCTTGAAGAAATTTCCAGGAGGTATTTTTGTCTTAATGAGATGAGCAGTTTTCATAATGCTGAGCATCTGCTTTTCTAAATTAAGGGAGTTTCTTGTAATAACGGGGCATCAATAGCCTATAGGAAACCAGCCAATCCCCACTGTGGATTTCATTTAAGGTGAGATGGATGACTTTCACCCTTTAGGCATGGATCCTTGTTCTTGGCCTACACAGGTAGAGTAAATGCTGCTGTTCCAAAAGATGGCTGGTGCTATGCTCTCCATTTTTAGTGTTTCTTTTGAATCATGAAATGTCACAGTTCATTAATTCCACTTGTTCTTTTTGCACATGAAAAAAAAAACAACCCGAGTCCCCCAAAGGTTATGAGCCTTGCCCAGGACTTCTGATCCCGGTCCAGTGCATTTCCTGACCCCCAGGCTACCTCTCACTGATGTCAGTATATTTGTTCTCATTTTCTTGAACGTGAACCATCCCAAGGTGTCTGCTGTGAATGTCTTAATGGTGGAATGCAGAATGATACAATGCTTTTCAGCCGTTTTATTGTGAATTTACTCCAGATAGTTTTTGTTTAATCAGAACAATATTTTCTAGGTTGCCAGGCAATGTAATGATGGAGTTTCAGGCTTTGTTGCCAGCCAATGAAATAGAAAAGGCTCTATCTTTTGCTTCCAGAATGGACTTCTCTTTCTCTCTCTTTCTAGATTTCTGTTCACTTTATGTTGAGGTCAAAGAATCAAATAGGCATAAAGAAAAAGAAAGTGGAAAAAGCTCATTTAAGAGGAAATTAGCATCCATCTTCTTTGGTTCTTGTACCTGAATAAGTGGATAGGTAGATATTCAATTTGTGTGTGACGCTGTGTTAGGCTGGGGAAGTTGGCACCCTCGAGAGTTACATTAAATCAACATAGATCTGGATTGGGATTGACATATACACACTACTATATAAAATAGATAACTAATAAGGATCTACTGTATAGCATAGCAAACTCTACTCAGTACTGTGTAATGACCTATAAGGGAAAAGAATCTAAAAAAGAGTGGCCAAATGTATATGTATAACTGATTCACTTTGCTGTACGGCAGAAACTAACACAACATTGTAAATCAACTATACTCCAATAAAAATTTTTATAAAACCTCAACATAGATTGGGACAACTGGGGAAGGAGACACAGTTAATTGAGATGAAATTAAAGGTTACAACCACAGAGTAATTTACTTAGGTAAAATATGCACCCATCAAAGGAAGGGCTATTGTGAAGTTTGAAGTAGAAGGGGAGGGAAAGATCAGGTGCGCGTAAAAATACAAATTCAAAATGGAGTAAATTAGGTCGTACTGTTCTCTCACTGCTTATCAGCATGGTTCTAACCCTGTCAACAATTTTGTCACGTTTGGGAATCCTGAGTGGAAATGGGAGGATGGCGATCCTGAAGAAACTGAAGAAAATGAATGAATGATTTATGATGAGAGGAAAAACCAGAAAAACCTGTGTTGTGTTAATTAATTGGGCTCAGTCAGAATGCTTCTTGTTTCCCATCAGTACCTTTTCAAGCGTTCTAATCCCGCTGTTGCCATTCGTAGGTGCTATGTGTTGCTTTCTCTTCCATTACGTCTCTGTCTCTGATGACCTCACCTTCCCCCTCTAGGAGAAGGTTGTGTTGTCACACTCCTTTTCACCAGGAAGCTCATTCACTTGTGCTGGTGTCGTGGCCCTTGAGGCAAGCATTTCCCTACAAGGGGCCAAGAGGCATGTGTAATGATCCAGGACCCCCTATCATACATACCCATTAAGTCACTGGTTTCATGAAAGCCCTTTGTCACCCTCATCTTGTCACCACCCTGCCCCGCCTCTTCCCTCCTAGCTCCCTTCTGTACTTTGGGTCCTAGCCCTTATTTTTGGATACCTTCTTTTGTAAAATAAAACCCAGATGTTTGGCCCTGTTTCCAGCTGCCCTCCTCTCCCGCCTCACTCCCTGCATCCTGCAGCATGCATGCACAATGAGTTTCCTTAATAAACAACACTCTTCCGGAATTTCTCTGATCTGATTTCCTCTGCTTCACCTTTGCCAGAATCACACTTGCCAAGGGTTTCCAGTGACTCCTAACCACCAACAAACAAGGACCGTTTCCCATGCTTGATCATTCACCCACTCACCGAGCAATAAAGCTGATTTGACTTGTACCAGGCTGGACACATGAGATGAAGGATGCCATCCTTGCCCTCAGCACACTTAGGTTCTAGTTGAGGGGAAACCAGTAAACAGACTGGCCCAATCTGAGGATGGGCAATGGGTTGGAAACTGCTTCTAGGATTCCCCATAAGTTGGTTGGTTGGGTCATCAATTTACTGCTTCATACTCTTCTTTGCCTGATCTGCCTGTCTTGCCTTTTAATTCAAGCTACTCTTCTAGCTCCTTTGGAGATATGTTGTTCTGTGATCCTGCCTTTACAAAGCCCCTTAACATAACACATATTTTAAAATGTCTAATTTACCCAGATCAAGTTGCAATATCATAAAAAATGAGAGATTAAGAATGCAGAAAACGAGTTTAAAGGAAGGCGAGAATGAACAGTTTAACAAAAGAAAGGATGGCAAAACAGAACTTGTAACGAGTTAGAATGAGAATTGGGTCTTTATGGGCATTTATCATCTATGGATACTTATAAACGTCAGTAGTCAGCATTCAGGGATGTTCATTCACCCAGTATGTGCCAGATGATGGAGCTGGTTGTTTACACCCAGCATCTGTTCTGATTGGTTGGTGCCAGAGTGGACTTACATAAAGGTAGTCAGGCCTCAGCTTCAGAACCTTTTATTTTCACAGCTGTGTGACGGCCCTAGGAATGTGTTCATTGCCATGGTCATGTGTTTTTGTAAAACTTGTACACCTAAGAGAAATTAATTCTACTTGGTTAAGACCACTCCCTCCTTCTGTGTGACTTCCTCTCCATACACGTCTCGTTGAATTGGTGGCCGCAGGCACTTTTTGGATCGTGCTAAGGGAAGTGGAGTTGGGCAAACATTCAGTTTGGGTGAGAAGCATATATTGATGAGATTCCCAGTCACTTCTGTGCAGAGTTAAGTGTCTCTGGCTGCTCTTATTTAAGAGTGGTTTCCAGAAATACTCCCAATGCCCATTATACTGACTCCACCAGTGCCATGACTGAGCTGGTATTTCATGTGAACAGGTGCTGAGGCACCTGGCACTAGAAATATGTGGGTAGTAGAAGATAATCAGGGCTGGAAATGGAAGGAGCCAGAAGCTATAGAGGCAGATTCTATAGTAAATTATTCCTTTATCAGATATGTAAAAGTTTAAGCTGAGGATTCGGTTCTTATCCATGCCTCGTCAAAATAGTTCTCTCCTATCCAGTATGTACTTGATAATGCAGCATCTACAGTTATAA
The DNA here is from genome assembly GCF_949752795.1 of Hyperoodon ampullatus. Classification (NCBI taxonomy): domain Eukaryota; kingdom Metazoa; phylum Chordata; class Mammalia; order Artiodactyla; family Ziphiidae; genus Hyperoodon; species Hyperoodon ampullatus. The sequence continues at coordinate 63,475,012 of NC_136929.1, forward strand.
ATGTACCATGTAAAAATTATTTTCCATACATTTCCATAGGAAGTCCATAGAAATATTTTGATATTAAACAAGTGAATTGTAACAAAACATTTCAGGTCACAGTAAAAGCAGTAGGATAAGAAGACAAGATCGTTAAGAAGATAAGATCGTTCAGGGATTTCCCTGGCAGTCCAGTGGCTAAGGCTTGGAGCTCCCAGTGCAGGAGGCCTGGGTTCCATCCCTGGCTGGGGAACTAGATCCCACATGCTGCAACTAAAGATCTCACACTCGGCAACAAAGATCCCACGTGCCGCAACTAAGACTCGGTGCAGCTAAATTAAAAAAAAAAAAAAAAGAAAGAAAAAGAAGACGATAAGATCTTTCAAAAGAAGTCATGGATACACGCTTGGATTCTTGACACTCTAATTAATGAAGAGGAACAAATCTGCTGTCACTCATAGACCCCAGCAGGGTGGGCCTCTGCTGTGGGCACCTGCTCCCCAGGACCCAGCTCTAGCTCTCCTCCCGCTTTGCCCACTCCAAGGGGAGAAGTGCACGTGGAGCCAGGCGCCCCTTGTCTCTCAGTAGTGAGAACAGGCAGAACATTTTTGATGAGAAATCTAAATGCTGCTCCCATACTGGAGACCAGTGTTTGGAAAGCACACTCAGGAAAGACTGTGTTAAAAAAAATTATTATTACTTTTTATTGATGTTCAGTTGATTTACAATGTTGTGTTAGTTTCTGGTGTACAGCAAAGTGATGCAGTTATACATATAATACTCTTTTTCATTATAGGTTATTACAAGATACTGAATACAGTTCCCTGTGTTATACAGTTGGACCTTGTTGTTTATCTACTTTATATATAGTAGTTTGTATCTGCTAATCCCAAACCCCTAATTTATCCCTCCCCTCCCTTTCCCCTTTGGTAACCATAAGTTTGCTTTCTCTGTCTGTGAGTCTGTTTCTGTTTTGTAAATAAGTTCATTTGTATCATATTTTAGATTCCACATGTAAGTGATATCATATAATATTTGTTTTTCTCTGTCTGACTTACTTCACTTAGTATGATATTCTCTAGGTCCATCCATGTTGCTGCAAATGGCATGATTTCATTCTTTTTTATGGCTGAGTAGTATTCCATTGTATATATGTACCACATCTTCTTATCCATTCATCTGTCAGTGGACATTTAGGTTGTTTCCATGTCTTGGCTATTGTGAATAGTGCTGCCATGAACGTTGGGGTGCATGTAGATTTTCTTTTTTTTTTTTTTTTTTTGTGGTATGCGGGCCTCTCACTGTTGTGGCCTCTCCCGTTGCGGAGCACAGGCTCCGGATGCGCAGGCTCAGCAGCCATGGCTCACGGGCCCAGCCGCTCCATGACATGTGGGATCCTCCCAGACCAGGGCACGAACCCATGTCCCCTGCATCGGCAGGTGGACTCTCAACCACTGCGCCACCAGGGAAGCCCTAGATTTTCAAATTATGCCCAGGAGTGGGATTGCTGGGTCATGTGGTAGTTCTCTTTTTAGTTTTTTAAGGATCCTCCGTACCGTTTTCCATAGTGGCTACACAGGAAAACAATTCTTAAAGAACCCTGGAGAGAGAGTGGCAAACCAGGTCATATAGCTAGTGTATGAGAGATGCCAGACAACAGAAGATGAAACACAGCCTTGTGACATGTGGAAGACAGCCTCCCACTTAGGCCACCCCACAGGAACAAGAATGAGCCAAGTACCTCCAAATAATAGACTTCAGAGGAAGTTGGCCCGTGAGCGAGGTGAATGTCGTTGCGATGGATGGATGTGGGCTGGCATACCCCTGATCGTGAGAGGGCTGTGCTTCACCTCCCAGAGTCGGGAGGGATATGTGGTGACCTTGCCTCCTGCCTGCCTGCCTGGCTGAGGCTGCAGCCAGACCTCGAACTGAAATGAAAATATCCTTCTAAGGGTATTTCAGGTTCACGATCCAGTTGGCTAGTGGGAGGAAAAGGATATTATCTGATGACAGATAGTGGTAGCCAATGTATGACGATTACTCATAGAATCAACATATGCTGGGAATTCCAGGGAGGTGCGTTCCAGAAAACCTGCATCCCAGTACTTGACTTCTGGTTCAGGGAAACAATGGGGCCTGGTGGGAGGGGTGAGGGCTGGGCTGTTTGTGGAGCTGAATATTCATCTCTAGTCATGGTGTGACTGGCTCTGTAAGGTCACGCTGCCATTCTTCAATAGCTTGGGGGATTCCTCAGAAAACCAAACCCCGGAGTGTGAAGCTTACCTTTATTCAACTCACTTCACAAATATCTATGGTGAGTTGGCCAGCCATTTGTGTTAAGAATGGGAACGTAAAGACGCAAAAGAGAGGGCCCCTCTCCTTAGGGTTTTGCAAATTGGGTAGGAGGCTTAGAGAGTTCTGTTCTGACAAAGAACAGGGACTGGCAGTTACTTGTTAATTCTTTGGAAGCTGGTGTTGGCTGAATTGTGTGACTGACTGGGAACAAGGATGGATGTTTGGAGTAAGTTAATTTTGGGCTCCAAGACCTTCTGTCTCATAACAAATCTATTTTCCCTTCACTCTGCTTTTCATCACATCGAGGTCGGCTGCCTTGTGGGTCTCTGGATGAGTAGAAGCACTTTGAACGTTCAGTAGAGGTCATGACTCTCCGTTACTAATCTTGTAACTATCTATTAAGTACAAAGCCCTCCAGTGGCTCCTTCCAAATTGGTCCATTGCTGCTTGGATGGTGAGGATGGCTGACACAGTAATGGCCCTTAATCTGGGGCCCGTAGCTCCAGCTGTTGGGAATTTTGCCAAAGCCAGAGTGTACTTCGGTTAACCCTGCGAATCGACACAGTGGTTCTGCTGTAAGAGTGTATACTCCTCCCTCAAGAAAGCCAGTTAGGCCAAAACAGTGGAATGTTTTCCAGGTTGTAATGTGAGTAAATTCTGAGACAAATGGCTATGAAGTCAGTGCTTTATCTTCTTCCAAAGCTGGAAACACGAATGCTATTCTGTGCTTTAAAGTTTAATGGCTTGTAGCAATAAGGTGGAACATTTTTACATTATGAGGTACGGGCTGTTCTGTATGGTGGTCAGCAAGCTAGCTGAGGTGACTCCATGTTTGGGGTAAAAGGGAGAATGTCCTAAAACAAAGGATCAGAGAAGTGAACAAAAGTTTCATAAAAAGTTATAGTTAACATTATAACTATATAGTTACATAGTTATATAACTATATAGTTATATAACTATTATAGTTATATAACTATGTAACTATATAGTTTATATAACTATATAGTGACGAGGACCGCCATTTAGCTATAGTATTACCTCTATGAACTTTGAAATTAAAGGAGCATAAGTAAGATTACTATAGTTATAAACCTCTCGTTCAATGGGACTGTGGGTGAACTCCCAAGAAATAACCGACTTCAGCCCTGGAGCACCTGGCTAACGAATATCCAGGCAAACGGGCTCTTCTTTGTTATTACCTGCTTTTCAAAGGAGTTTGAATTATTTATAGGGTTAAAAGCTAATGCTGATGGCATATAATCTGCTTTGTAGTTCACAAAAGCGGTGATAGTGATAGCTGTTTCTCGAACACGTTTAAACTCATTGCTACATTTGATAAATAACCTCTTAAGTTTCTCAGACATGCTTCCTAAAGAGAGCCTCAAAACGTCTCCTTCAGTGCCTTGGACAGTTCTTTGAATGTAGCAAATGATTGGAAGTTTGTGATTGCTGATACCTGATGATGATGATAATGATGATGATGGTGATGATGATGATAAAGATGAAGATGGCTAATTTGAGTGTTCAGTACGCACCAGGCTCTCTATTCTGTGCTCTGCATTCATTAGCTCATCAAATCACCACCCCTCTATGAGTCAGGTACCCTCAGCTCCATTTCATAGATGAGGAGACTGAGACAAGGAGAGTAACTAAGTAACTAGTCTATGTTCACATGGTGCATTTGTAGCCATGCTGGGACAGGTCCCCAAGCGTTTCAGCCTCTAAAATCTAAGCTCTTGGTCGCTCTACTCTGATTTCTTTCTTTCTTTCTTTTTTTAAATTTTATTTAGTTTTTGGCTGTGTTGGGTCTTCATTGCTGCGCATGGGCTTTCTCTAGTTGTGGCGAGAGGGGGCTACTCTTCGTTGCAGTGCGCGGGCTTCTCATTTTGCTGGCTTCTCTTGTTGTGGAGCACACGGGCTCTAGGCACGCGGGCTTCAGTAGTTGCAGCACACAGCCTCAGTAGTTGTGGCGCATGGGCTCTAGGGTGCACGGGCTTCATTAGTTGGGGTGCGCAGGCTCAGTAGCTGTAGCGCACGGGCTTAGTTGCTCTGCAGCCTGTGAGATCTTCCCGGACCAGGGATCAAACCCGTGTCCCCTGCATTGATAGGCAGATTCTTAACCACTAAGCCACCAGGTTAAGTCCCTCTACTGATTTCTTGATGCTAATGAACCTCGGCTCCTTTCTGCTCCTGTGCTTACCATATAATTTATATCAAGCCATATAAATAAACCAGGGTTCCTCCCCACCCAACCCTGTCAAAGATGTTATTGTTACTTTACAGGATGTATCTCAGAGATTTTTTTTAAAAAGCTAAATTGGGAATCCAGTCTTCTTTTAATGGCATATTTCTGCCAGGTCCTGAGGTGTATCTGAAGATGTGCTTACTTTGTCATTATCACACACTTTTTTTTTCCTTTTTCCCCTTTTTTTTTAACCTACTGAAAAAAAGAGAAAGCAACATGTACTGTCCAATGGGCCAAGCAGTTCTGGTGTGGAGACCCAAGTTCTGGCCCCATCACCCTCACTCACAGGCTGTGTGGTTAAATCCAAGATACTTGATGATCTATCATGCAGAAAACTCATGGAGATCAGACAGTCTGCCTCCAGCCTGGTAAGGATGCAATGGTGTTTAATGTAGGGATGCAGATGGCTGGTACTCAAGGGGAACAGGGCAGGGCCTCCAAGGGATGGGGGCAGTGGCTGCTGACAGATTATTCTTATTAATCATAACCTTCTACCACTTATTATCATGGCATCTTCAGTCTTTTAGCTTCTAAAGCAAGTGTATGTATATTATCTCATTTTCTCCTTTTTACTGGAAAAAGTAGATGGTGCAGAGATTACCCCCATTTTCCACTTAAAGCAATGGAGGCTCAGAGAACTCAATTGACTTGCCAAGAGTTAGTTTACTGTGTGGGTTGATATTTGAGGCTCCTTGACTGTGAACTTGCTCCATGCTATACAGTCTGCATTTTTCAACACAATAATGCCCTGATAGCAAACACCATTTCTAAAACACTGGCCCCTGGAAATTATAAAGAAAGAAACAGTTTTCAAATGGAATGATTTAACATGCATTTGGGCACAAAGTGCTACAAAAGTGTAATTCATTCTTGCTAGTGAGACCAGAGATTAAGAGACTTGGGGTCTTATTTTTTCATAACTCTACTTTTTAAAATCTATTTAAAGAAGAAAAAAAATCATCTGGAGGCCTATAATTTTTTCCTGTGTCCCTACAATAAACAGGGATTTATGTTTTCTTTCTGATTCTTAAGTAATAAAGCATGATCATTATATAAAATTCAAATAATATGTAAAAATATAAAGAATGTAAGAGAATCCCAAGGTAATCACCATTCATAGTTTGAAGATCAGCGTTCTATCATGCATTTGTCCAGATACTTGGAGCTTCCTAGTTCAAGAGAGCTAAGTTAGCAGACTTTTATAAAGAGAGATAATCACCCGAGATTTTCTTTTAAAATACAGATTTTTCCTAACACCAGTTTGCTTAATGTGAAGCCTAGCTATGCTTGATAATCATCTTGTAAAAATAGAGAAAATGAATACATGTGGGGCCAGCCAGTGTTGTGAAGGGCCAGGAGGTGGGGAATTGTAGGTGACTGAATGAGCTGGTATCGACGCTGAGGGGTTAGTCCATTTAGTTCAGTTCAATAAGCTTATCTTGAGATCTTGCTCTGTGCCAGGCAAGAGCGACACCGAAAAGGAAAGCGTCTGTCCCGCTGGTGGGGTCTCATGGGCCAGCGATGGCGGACAACTTTTGAGTAAGGGGCACGGTGGTCAAGGTGGATCTGAGTGCCGTGCGAGCTGGGGCTGAGCATGAGGGTGGGCACAGAAGGTTTCCTGGAAGGAAGAGAACCTCAATTGGTTCTTGAAGCACCAATTAACCTGGTGTAGGAAGGATAAGACGTTCCAGGTAGAAGGAAAGGGGTAGGAAAAGGCTTGGAGGTAGGAAGGAAAAACCACCGAAAGTAGCTCAGTATCACCAGAATTTGTGTGTGTGTGTGTGTGCGCGCGCGCGCGCGCGTGTGTTTAGCGGTGGGTGAGGAAAGATCAGCCAGACCACGTGGGTCTTGAGTGTGAGGGTAAAGAACTTAACATTCAACCCTGTAAGCTGGGCAAAGCAGTCACATGGTAGGTGTGCATCTAGAAAGCTCGCTAGGGCAGCAGGAGGTGTGCAGGGTGGGTCTGAGAGCGCCAGAGTGGGGCAGAGAGGAGACTAGGCCAGAGTCCAGGTGAGGCGTGAGGAGGGCTGGGCGAAGCAAGGAGCTGGGCTGGAGGGGAGGCTGGGAGGGAAAGCAGAGGGTTCAGGGAAAGGGCCTCAGAGGCAAATAGGAGAGGCTCAGCCCAGAGCTCCAGCAGCAGGACTCGGGGCCCAGGACCCACCGCCCTTCCAGAGGCCGGGGTGCTGAGGAACCCGGGGGACGACTTCCTGAGTGTCTCCTCAGGTGAGCCGAGGCAGTGGAGAGAACACTTGTTACCTTTATTGGGAAAGAGGAAAGAATAAATTTAAAAAATAATACTGAGACCTTTGAAAGAAGAGTATAGGAAAAGTGTACAAAATTGGCTTAGCTTTCTCCTCAGACCCAATCCAGACATCTTCTCAGAGATGAGGCCAGAGGACAAGTTCAGTGTGAATGGGTGCCGGCTGCCCACTCAGAGAGCAGCCATTCCCCCAGCAGCGGGGACCGGTGGCAGCTGACAGCTCTCCGACGAGTCCCTCTCTGGGATTTGCGGGGCCAAGGTCGTGCCCACTTCCTGGGGCAGCCTGCACCCAGTGACTGCTCATCATGGGGTACAAAGGGACAGCCCCCTTGACTTAATTTGGGGCACTTCTCCTCCCCATGGGTAAGCTGAGGCTCAGGTTCTGGCGGCCTTGAAGTTCAAGGTCTCTCTCTACGCAATCCGACTTCCTCTACCCACCCCCTCCCCTGCCCCAGGTCGTGACCCACAGAGCACTCCTTAGGGACCTTGAGCATCAAAGATGGGAAGCTAAGGGGATGCTCTGAGGGGATGGCGGAGCCAAACTGGATTCTTCTTTTCTAGGAAGATCCGTGTCAAGGATCTGTCTTCTCAGCGAGGCGGTGAAGGTGTTTTCTGGGACTCTGAGGTCTGGAAAGTGGTCGGGCCAAGTGCCCAGAGAATGTTTTTTTGTTTGTTTGTTTTTGCGGTACGCGGGCCTCTCACTGTTGTGGCCTCTCCTGTTGCAGAGCACGGGCTCCGGACGCGCAGGCTCAGCGGCCATGGCTCACAGGCCCAGCCACTCCGCGGCATGTGGGATCTTCCCGGACCGGGGCACAAACCTGCGTCCCCTGCATCGGCAGGCGGACTCTCAACCACTGCACCACCAGGGAAGCCCGAGAATGGGCTTTGACATCGGACAGACCTGAGTTTGAATCCTGCTCTGTTACTTATCAAGTCTGGGATTTTGAGAAAGTCATGCCATCTCAGAGGTTTCATCTGTGGAAGAAGAAGTCATACTCACCTCACAGGCATGCACTTACCTTACATGCTTTTGTTGTGAGGACAAGCGAAATGGCTGTTCGCGCTGTAATTCCTAGTGCTTGGCTCCTGGAAGGGTCCTCGGTGGATGTCGAGAAATAATGAGCGAGCGACACTGATGGTAGATGTCATTGAGGGCGGTGCTGGCAGTGATCCAGGCTTCAGAGATTAAGGAGAGAAGTGTAAAGGATTAAAGGAAAGTGTATCATGGAGGAAAGAGGATTGGGTTTTTTCACTCATCATAATTTGCTGCCCATAGATGAGTAGACGGATCTAAACTACACATATCTGATTCTCGAACGATGTCCTAGCAAGTGAATTCAGTTAAAAACATTTTAAAGCACCTGCTATGAATAAGATGCTGGAGGACCCTAATTACAAGTCTGTTAGTGGCTTAAAGAATTTATTTTATGAGGAAAAAAAAAAGCCTATATAATCATTAAATGTAGTCAGAGCACAGAACGGCTGCTCAAAAAATATTTACTGGATGAAGTATATTATATGAAACGGTTCAAGTTGTTGGGTGTCTTAGAGCTGGTAGAATTTATACCATATAAGAATGAGATAGTTAAAAGTAGTGATGATATGCCCCAGAAGTGAGCCAGATGAAGAAGTGGAAATTAGGAAAGAATACTTAAGACAGGAACATTCTAAAGTCTTAAGGGGCTCAGTGAGAGGCGGGAGGGTACAAGATAAGGAATTTGAGAGTCCTGAATGGATTTAACCCTTCTTATCTATGCACACAGAAGGAGCTATCAGAAGGCAATAAAACAAAGCAAGGATGAGCTCTCAAGAATTCCGTATTTGTCTTCGAGTGTTTTATGGGCTGATTCTTTTGGCTCACATCTACTGTCCTGGTTATGCTGGTTCCAATGTTGCATTTCCTGAGCACATGCCAGCTAGTAGGAAAGGATGAGAGCCAGCTATGTGCTGGGGAACCTTTCCTCCCTGGGATTAAAATTGTGACCTGTATAATCCACAGAATGGACAGATAGAGTTGAGAGGAAGTTAATCATTCTGGATATCTGAGTTTTCCAGATCCCAGGTAAGACTGTACCCTAGAGGTCACAAGTTCAAATGCCCATGGGGGTTGAGGGGCAGATGAGGCAGGTCATGTAAATGAGGAAAGCAGCCTGTGTATATAGGACAAAAGAGTGGAGGCCATGTCCTTTAATGACTCTGTTTCATCCATGCTCTGGACCACTACTCAGCAGTGAAAAGAAACCACGTATTGATACACTCAACAACTCCAGATAAATCTCCAGGGAATTATGATGAGTGGAAAAAACCCAGTCCTATACACTGTGATTTCATTTGTATCACATTCCTGAAATGACAAAATTATAGAAATGGAGAACCGAGGAGCAGCGTTTACCATGGGGTCAGGGATGGGGTCGGTGATGGAACGCGGATGGTGCTCATGAGGGATCCTCCTGGTGACTGAACTGTCAGTATCTGGACTCTTGTCAGTGTCAGCCTCCTGGTTGAGATGTGATGCTAGAGTTTTGTAAGATGTTACCATTGGGGGAGACTGGGGACAAGGAATGTGGCATCTCTCTGTATTATTTCTTACAATCGTATGTGAGCCTACAATTATCTTCAAGTAAAAATTCAATTGAAAAAAGGAAGGGTGGGGGCTTCCCTGGTGGCGCAGTGGTTGAGAATCTGCCTGCCGATGCTGGGGACACGGGTTCGAGCCCTGGTCTGGGAAGATCCCACATGCCCCGGAGCAACCAGGCCTGTGAGCCATGGCCTCTGAGCCTGCGCATCCAGAGCCTGTGCTCCGCAACAAGAGAGGCTGCGATAGTGAGAGGCCCACACACCGCGATGAAGAGTGGCCCCCGCTCGCCGCAACTGGAGAAAGCCCTCGCACAGAAATGAAGACCCAACACAGCCAAAAATAAATAAATTAATTAATAAATTACAAAAAAAAAGTGATATGGAAAAAGGAAGGGTGGGAGCTGTAGTGAACTAGAGAGCCCATGACCCTCTTAACAGGCAGCAGCCACGGAATTTTAAAAAATGTTGCCATACGTGCAATCCCAAATAACAAACACCTCCCCCAGACTAACGAACCCTCCAACCAAGGAATAAACGTGTCTAATCCCTGGTCTACCCACTTAAGCTCTCAAAAATTTTTTTAAAAAATTGTGAGCATTTTAGATGTAGGTCTTTTAAAAAATGTATTTCATAGTCCTTTGCCTTCTTAAACATAGTATAGTGAATACAGCAAAATAATCTCAGTTGTTCCTGGAAGCAGAATGCCATCATCTGCAAATCATAGATAACCTCGCTGGAAACAGCTTAAACACTGAGAAAAGGACATTTGTTTGTATAAGAAGAAGTTGGGATGGAAGGTCAGAGTTTAGCGCTGTTTGACTGTTTTTATGTAAAGCTGAGCTGCCATGCTTTGTAAGGTTTCTGATTGCTTTTAGGATGTCTCTGCCTTTTTTACTGCCAGGCTCATAGGAATATTTTCTTGATGCTGTCAGCATGCAGGCTTGCAGTAGAATTTTGTTTCCTACTAATTTATTATGTGCTAAGAAATTGGGTGGCAAAAGCTATCGGTGTGACTGTGTGTGAGTGTGCACGAGTGTGTGTTAGGAAACAGGTGTTGAGCAGGACTCCGAGGGACCGAGTACTCACTCTTCTGTGTGCAGTCTTTTTAAGATCCATTTAACTACTCAGAGGCCTCACTGGTTCCAAATAGCAAAGACTTCTGAGATACTGCATTTTGAAAAGGTAAAAATGAAACTTAAACGTGGAAATTTCATGTTGCCTTGCTAATTTCAGACTGGCCAGAATAATACTTCTGAGAGGCAGCTTAAGAACCTAGACTCTGCAGCCAGGCTGGTTCACATCCTGGCTCCACCACATATTAGCTGTGTGACTTTGGGCAAGGTGCATAACCTCTCTGTGCCTCAGTTTCTTCACCTGTAAAATGGCGAGGATGATAATATCGTAAGGTTGTTAGGAAGATTTAATGGGTTGCTATGTGTAAAACACTTAGACGAGTACCTGGCACATAGTAAGCAGCCTACCTATTCATATATATTAAGCAACAGTAGCAGCGTGAATAGGAAATGTTGCCAAGTACTACTTGCCATCCTTGTGTAACTCCCAGGACCAGCAGGTGAGGTCACATAAGGCAGTTTTTCCTAAGGTTTCTGGATTATTATCACCTGACCAGGCGGTAGCACCTGAGCCCTTGTGGGAGGGAGGAGGGGGAGAGGCAGATAGTTTCCTGTGCCTGGACCCGCTGTTCCTCTGTTCCAGCTATCACTCTGGCTGCTCCTTTTAACCCCATCTGCTGTCCCTTTAGGTGCCAATTGCAGATTTCTGGGAGAGACAGTGTGACAGGCCAGCTTGGGTATCAGCTGTTATGGGGCAGTTCTGGAGAGTTGTCACCATGAACCGGGCAGGCACCTCACAGTGTGCACGTTGCGCTGATAAATCAGAGCAAATACTGGTTTGGGAGTTAGCTGCTCACCAGTGGGGTGACCTTAGAGAAGCCATTTAAGCTGCTTGACCCTCAGTCTCCTCATCTCTAAAATGGGGATGCTCATAATACCTGTAATGCATAGTTTGCAGTTCTCATTGCAAAATGAAAATATGGAGCTCTTTGTTCCAAAATGATTAAGAATATCAAGATGGTGACAGCAGAATATGAAACCAAATGTGGGGTCCTTTGTGGCTGCTCGGGTCACACACCCAGGGAGCTTATCCTGCACAAGATTGTAATAATGACCTAAAATAAAATCTTGTAAGAAGGTATCGTATACTTTCATTTATGCACTTTTGTTGTTTTCATCTTAAAGTGTTCTTTTAAAAGATCTTGGCTTAACGCTTCTGTCAAGGCTGCCCGAGAGAGCTGATCTTCAGGTGATGTGCCCGGGGGCTAGCTGGCCCTGGGTCAGTAGCTTGCAACCATGGGGGCTGAGCTTGTGGTTTCCAACCTCACCCCTGCACACAGCCATCAGGGAGGAAGACACGTGCTTCTCCCGCCTCCTCCTTTGTTCTGGCCTTGGCCTGGCTTGGAGGGAAGGCTCCCTGAGGGGCTCCTGCAGGGAGCTCAGGGGTGGGGCTGGGAAAGGCAGACCGGAGAGGTCTCACCTCCCCCCAGAACTACCACTGGGGAGCCTTGGCGAGGGACCGGCCCCTGGGAGGCTCTGAGGGAGCATCAGGGAAGGAATTCATTCTCCCGTGTATTGACAGAAGGGACGGAGGCCTCTTCATCTTTACCATCTTTTAGTATCCGCTACATGGCCTCTCTCCAGAGACGATCCCAAACTCACTTTCAAGCAGGCTTGCTTTGCACTCACCTGGTCCACCGCTGGGCTAAGCCACTGTCCTGTTCAGGCTTCTGCCTTTGCGCAGTCTGGCTCCCTGGGGGACTGCTGGTCACTCTTTTGATCAGAAGGGGCTCCTTGCTTCTAGGTCTTGTCTCTCCTTGCGGCTCCTTCCTGAGCCCCTGATTGGGGGTCTTTACGCCAGGTTGCCCTGAGGCCTCTCCGTTGTCACAGGACGTGCCAGTCAGGACCACGGCTTCAGCCATCGCCCCCTCCCCCAGGGCTCCCCCTTTCTGGTAAAGCTTATCCCTAACTTCCTTCTGGGACATCCGTGTGACCCAGTGATGGTTTATCGGCTAATAAATTGGCGAGGAGGAAGGAAAAGAGGAAGGGGGGGCGGCAGGAGAAAAGGAACCCCGTCTGTCCAGAGGAAATTCAAGAGAATCACATTCCTCACCTCTGAAATAATGGGAGAAAAGTGTCCAGTGTTTCAGGGCAGTTTCCGTCGTACGAATGGCTTGCATTCCAGATCTCAAGGCAGCCCCTCGGAAATCAGAACTGATTTTCCTAAGAAACACTATGGTGCATGGCTATTCTCAGCACAGCCCCCAGGAGCCTTTTGGCCTGGGGACCTCCAGTACCACACCAATAAACCAGCTTAGCAAAAACAACTCTGCAGCTGTTCCAAGCTCTATGATGCATTAGTGAAATCTCAGGTGTGTTTTGGAGGTGACAGCTGACAGAGGGGGTACAGTCCTCTGGGGTCCAGCACTTTGCATAATTAAAGCCACTTCTATCTTCTGTAAGGCTCCTCCCCGGATAGGCATGTCCTCATAAAGGAGGCACTTTTGGAGGGGAGGTAAACATGCTATCTGGCAAAATCCGCCCAATGGAGGTGAAGGTTGGACTCCAAACCCAGACTCCCTTGTTCCCGGTTGCTCACAAGAAGAGTGTTAGAGCGTTTGTGTGTGTGTGCGTGTGCCTGTGTGTGTGTGTGTTTCTAAGAAAGCACATTTTGTACGCATTCTCTGCAGATGCAGACCTCCAGGACTTGACTGTTTTTATAATGATGATGAATAAAAGCAAAGTCTTTGAAGAAAAAAAAAAAGTTCATTTTGATTTTTCAAGACAAGTCAGCAGCAGCCCCAGAGACTTTCCAATCCTATTTCGCCCTGTGCTTCCTGCTCAGAGCTTCACATTCATGTGTTGTTTGCTGTAACTGAAAAATGCCTTGGCCTCTGGAAAGCTAAGTGGATGCAAATGCATTTGGAATTGTCAGCTTGGAGCAGTCTCCAGTGGCCCGGAGCCCCGGCACAATTTTGATGGCCCTGACAGAGCCGCCCTCGTACCTCTTCGGAAAGCTGGCTGCCTGGGAGTGCTTCCTGCCATCTGTAGCTATCTGGGACCTCGCTTCTGTTGATGAGGCTGCAGGAGATGAAAGCAGGAACCACGTTAATTATTGCAAAGTGCTTTTTACTTTTAAAGTGCCTCGCTAGCGTTAATTAGTTATTCCTACTTACAGCACTGTGGTGAGGTAGGTCAGAATTATTACCCCTTTTTTTACCTTGGAGGAAATGAAGACACAGAAATTTAATGACTCCCCAGGGGACCTGGGGGAAGTTGGTCTCCTAGACAGAGTTAGGTTTTCAACTGGTGTGTCTGGCTTCCTCTGGGGGTCTTGCAGAGCTGCATCCCTGCTGCCACGCTAATATCCCCGGCGCGTCTTAGGCAGGGATGACTTCTGTCTGCCGTTGTCAAAAGGAATTGGATTTGCCAGAGGCTCAGGTGGCTGGAAACAGAGAGGAGAAGTCGCTGCCCCTTTTCCCATCCATACCAGGCAAGGAAGCTTGTTGGTTTCGGTCCTTCGCTGCTCTACAGGAGGCGAGGTTTGGGAGGAGGGTCCCCGCTGGTTAGATGCCCAGTGAGGGTGATGGAGCAGGGAAGGGAGGGAGAGTGTGGGGCTGGGGGCTGTTTCTAAGCCCTCCTGTCCCGGGCACACATTTTCTAGGTGGTTTCTCATCTGTGTGGATCTGCAAGCAGAGGTGCTGATGCAACTGCCTCCACATTGGGGCAGAAGGTGATTAAATGTTGGGAAGGGATAAGGCAGGGTGGCAGGGGGAGACACGGGCCTTGGAACCAGACCGCAGCTGCTTCACACGCTTTCTGGCCATTCCTCTCACCAGGACAATGGCTCTTAGTGGCTGTGGCTCATCTGTAAGACAGAGGTGATAAACGAGCTCACGGGTGTGAAGCTTCCGGCACAGACTATTAATGGTTGTCACCGAATTGCTGTTTCATGCTCTTTTTTTTCCTTCCCCACTTGCAGGCTGAGTTGGAATTTGGTCTTCTCACCTCAGACCCTTTACTTGCCAACTAAAGTCTCCCTGGATTTGAGCAGATACCCTTCTTGCCTGCAACTTTATCAGATCACCTTGGGTCATCAGATAACCTTGAGAAACTCCATCCCAGTGGAGCGATCTCCTTCATTTCTACACAGAATTTTGGGTTGGCATAGTCCAGGCAGGACTGACAGCTTGAAGAAGAGAAATCACAGGGCTGAGAACGGAAGCTGGGGGTGGAAGACACGGGTCCATGGGGGAGGGGGGAGGAGCGGCTCTGGAAGCAGCTCAGCCCGCCCACCCCCAGCATCAGCCCCTGACGGAGCTCACGGTTTGTGATTCCCGGTACTCGAGGGTGGCTCCGTCTTCTCTCACCTTCATGCTCGCGTGTGCTTTTGGGCGGCGTCACCCTCTCTGGGCTGCTGTGCCTTCTTCCCGGGAGAGGCGTGATGTTCTGTCCCACGCGAGCCAGACTTTCCTCCGTGGAGGGAGGTGAGACGGACCTCAGGTGTTTTTTGTGCGCACCTGGAGCATCTTTCCTCTGACCCATCCGGTCCCGAGAGCCCTCACATGGCAACTTGACTTCCCCTTGGGGCACGCTGGCCACTCATGTGCCGGGACCCTCTCCTGTGCTAGCAGAGGAACCTCTAGTCCTTTTCTGGCAGGCTCTTGTGCTGGGCTGCCTGCTTGTCCGCTATTAGTTGGGGGACCTTGGGTAAGTTCCTTCGTGGCTTGGGGTCTTGCTTCCTCATCCATAAAATGAGAGAAGAATATATTGACCTTATTTGTGAGGATCAGATGAGTTAAGACAGTCAAAGCCCTTCGAACAGAGCTGTCGGCTCTTCTTACACCTCTGGTGTGCATAGTAGGGAGAGGACACCCCGCCTTGATTACAATGGAGCATGAAGACAGGCAGCTCATTTCCTTTGAACGCGGGAGCAGTGGGGAAGACCTTACTGTAGTTCCCTCGTTTCTTGAAAACTGTCTGTGCATCAGTGGACAGGAAATAGGTACTTCTAATAAAGGAGGAGGCTCCTTGCTGCCTACTGACTAAATTCCACATTCCCTAGCGTGGCCTTCAGGGCCTGATGCGGAATCTGGCCCGACTGACTCGTCATGACAGCCCTGGCCCCGCACGAGCAGGGGTCATGTCCCGTGTGCCCCTGAGTCTGGCCTCATGCGAGCCTTCCTCCCCACCCCTCCCCCATGGACCCCTGGCTCTGGGTTATCCCCATTGCTTCTGTACACCTTGAACTTTCACACTTCCGTTCCTTATCTGTGCTGTTCTCTCCCCATCTCTCCTCCTAACTGAGACCCACTTCCTAGGTCACCTCTCCGTGAACCCTTTTGTGACTCCCCGCCCCCGCCGATTAAAAACCTAACACGAGAAAGATGTTGAAGCCTCGGCCTGGATTTGTGAACTGCCCACGGGCTCTGGGGCCCTAACGGATCAGTGTGGCGTTACCCACTGGGCGCTGTCTTGGGGCTGTGCCCATGGCGCTTCTGCTGCCGTTGCCTGGAAGGCTCAGCTGCCCAGTCACTACTAAACTCTTGAGTTAGCTCGGGTGCTGGTGCCTCCAGGAAGCCTTCCTTCCCTGCCCCTCTCTCCGATCATTCAGGATAAGTCAGGGCTCCCTTCCTGTGCCCCCTCGGTCCTTCCCAGCATTTCCTGTGGGCAGTTGTGGGTTCCTAGCCCACCCCAGAGGATGTGGGCTTTGCTGGCTTCAGCCTCGCATCCCCAGGCCTCACCTGGGCTCTGCTCAAGAGCGCGTGCACCACAGATCCTGCGGAAGGAATGCAGAGTTGCAGAAATGAGGCATGTTTTTCTACCTTGCAGGCTGCAAATTCCAGCTTTCCCAGAGCAGGTCTGGTAAATTCCCCTGGTGCGAGGCCACTGGGGAGGGTTTTGGGGGAGACCGAGCTAATAATCTTCTTACCTCTGGGAAAAATGTGTGGTTTCACTGTAGGTTTTACAGTGGGTCTCGCCCTATTGGTCTTGAGGGCAGTTCAAGTCTGTACGCGGACACCCAGGAGTTGGATTCTAGAACATTCCTTGGAGATTACTTTGCCCACCTCTGCCATTCTACCGCCCTTGGTAGCAGAGAGGTTGAGTGACTTGCTCGAGGACCCTAGAACTAAGGGACAGAGCTTGGGACGGGGACCGGCGGCCCTTGTTTTCTGGACTAGAGCACATTTCTCAGCCCTTGAGGGGGCTCACTGAGGGGAGGGAGGGCTTTTGGCCGGTTCTGAAGCGCCAGGGGCCGTCTGGTGGGGCTGAAAGCAGAGCAGCAGCCCTACTTCAGAAGCCTCGGGCTGCTCGGGGCACCGGAGCTGCTGCTGGGACAGGAAGTAATACTTTCAGAGTTTTAGCCCCAAAACCTCAGAAACTTTTTGATGATGCATTAAATGTCAAGTATATTGTCGAGAGGAGGAAAAAAAAAAAAAAAAACCAACAACGAGGTATGAGCCTTGTTCCTGAGATGACAGGAGATACTCAGTAATCTTACAGGAAGTCATACTGTCAAAATATAGAGAGGGTAGTGTCTGGGGGACCACACCTTATACTAAATTGTACTTAGTACCAGAGAGCTTTCGCAGGCACCTTCCGAGGCGGAGCCAGCGGAGGGCGGGTGGGGAGAAGGCGGTGGGACTGCTGTGTGTGGATCTTTGCTCTGAGGGGCAGAACACAGAATTTCACGGCAAGACTGCTTTGTCTGGGGGGGCCTGCCCGGGCTGCAGGCAACTAGCATGAAGATGTGGGTCAAATGGAGGTTTAAAAAAAAGCACAACTGAAGGAAAAGGATTTTTCCATCTTCTTTCTTGCCTATCTGATTTGTCTCCTTGGGCGATCATCTCCAGATAATTATGACCTCTGGGGACTGGAGGGCAGTCTTGGAGATCATCTTGTCCAACACATGAGACCTCGAAGCCTGCAGATGGACTTGGCCCAGGTCCTCGGCCAGGTAATGGCCCAGCAAGCCCAGCCCCCAGGCAGCCGGCCTCTCCTCCTCCACCCCCGACCCTCCTCTTGCTGTGGCCACACCCGTGGGTTCTCCCATCTCCTTTTCAAGTGAGCTGGCTCCCCCAGGGCAAGAGTCCTGTTCTCCAGGGTAGGTATTGGGCCCAGCAGGACACGGGTTTGCTGAGCGAATAAACGAAAGCCAGGCAGGACCTGGGCCGGGTTCTCCACGCAGTTGTGTGTGCAGACTGTAGAGTTGCTGGAAACACCAAGGGACTTCGGTTGCAGAGGGTGGGGCCGCCTGGGTGCGTTTGGAAGCTGGGCAGTGTTGCCACACTGCTCATCGACGTCTCTCTCTCAACCCTAAACGTTTCTCTCCCCTATTTATATCTCCAGCCCTGACCCTCCACTGAGCCCATCTCTCCAATGGCCTGGCTTGACATCCCCGCTAAAAGAGTCAGCAGGCATCTCAAGCTCCGCATGGCCAAACGTCTCCCTTCTTTTTCTCTCACCTCTGTTTACCCTGAATCTAAGGAGTCGCTCTTGGTTCTTCTGTCTCCTACCCCTCCGACCCCAAGCAAGTCCTACTGGCTTCACATATCCCAAATCAGACCACACGTCCCCCCTCCACGTCTCCCTCCCTCGGTCAAGCTGTCACCACCTCTCCCTCTGCCCTCTGGCCATTCCAACCTTCCTTCTGTTCCGAGGCTTGTGTGCACCTCAGGGACTTTGCACCTGCCGTTCCCTCTTTCCTTGCACAGCTGACTCCTTCGCACTTGGACTGGTCTCGGCTCAGACCTTACCCCTTACAGAGGTTCCCCCTTCACCCTCCTTGTCCCCATTACGTGTCACCCCTTTTTGCTTTTGTTTTGTTTTGAGGACACTTACCCCCGGTGAATACTCTCTTTTATTTATATGTTTGCTGGTTTATTGCCCAGCTTCCCACCCTGAAGAGTAGCCTCCAGGAGGGCAGGGGCTTGTGTATCTCCCCACATAGACCCGTGGCTGCCACACAGTAGGAGCTCAATGAATACTTGTTCCATGAACAAAGCACTGGCATCTCATGAGCCTTTGCTGCCTTCCTCTCTGCCATTCACCTGGAAGTGCCACACAGCGCTGGAAAAGCCACAGAGCAGTTCAAGGACACTCACAAAACCTTTGAAATGAAAAGCGTCTCATTTCAGCTTCTTACAGTTGTGGCAGGGCCAGGGGCAGCATTTCTTGCTTTGAACCCCTCAGGGGAGGCACACGCCTCACCTCCCCGAGACCACCATGCTCCCATTCTCATTCGCTAATGAGAAGGCCCTGAGCTCCGCTGGGGCCTGAAGGACAGTTGTGGGCAAGACTTGTGCCTCTGCTCTGGCTAACTGTACTGCAGGCTGTTCCATGGGGGAGGGTAGTTCACCGTCACCAAGCACTTAGAGACGCTTGCAGCTCACCTCGTCCTCCGTGATGCTCGCCACGCAGGAGCTGTGGTGGCCCCAGGCATGCGGCTTTCTTGCTCAACCTCAAGCATCCCCAGACATCTCCCTCCGTGGAGCGCTGGGCCGGGGCCATGTGTGACAGGGCTGTGCATCCTCAAGGGGAAGCAGCAAAGGTGCACATCTCGGCCGCCCCCATGGAGCGGGAGTCCCTTCTGGGTAGAGCCGCTGGTCATGCAGGCTGCGATTGGGGCAGCTTCCCATCTCACACCACCCAGCAGCTCCTGGGTGCCCCAGACTGTGTGCTCTCTACCTCTTTATGTTTAAATCCTTGCAAACAATCCTATGAAGTAAGCTTTTTGAGTACTCTTTATAGAGGGGGGAAACTGAAGCTCAGAGAAGTGACGTGATCTGTGCTGGGACCCACATCTGGGAAGTGGCAGTCCGGGAGTGGTCAGAACCGGGAGTCTGACTCCTGAGCCCACATCGTCAGAGTCCCAACAGCCTGGCATTACATCCCTGAGCCTCCCTAGACCTGGATCCGGGGTGACCAAGCCACTGAGGGGCTTTCTAGGACACGGGATTGTCACTGCCCAAGCCGGGAGAATCAGCAACCCGGGACGGTTGTCACCCTACCTGTGTAGGCAGGGACCATGGAGCCAGGACATTTGGGTGCAGGCCTGGTCTAGGTTTCTGAGAAAAGGAAAATATATCCTCTTCCCCCCTGCCCCCTCTGGCCCTTAGCTCATCAGCTTTTAAGATGTTTTTCTTTCGTCATCTGTTTCTAAATGACATTGCACGTTAAATGCCAGTGTCGAAGTTTTGTGGAACCTGGACCTCGATGCCGAGCTCGCTGGGGGTTGGGATACTACTTTTCGGTGACGGGATCTCAAGGTTGACCGTGCGTTCGCTCTCATGTGTTCCAGCCATGCCTTTGTTGTCTCTTCTTCATGTGATAATTTAGCAAGTCTTGGTCAACTTTGCAATGATTCTGACAGGTCATGCAGGTCGTGAGGTCAGAGGTTAACAGCAGCAAACCTTCAGTGGCCCTGAGACAGCCTGGAACCGGAGCACACCGTGCCCTGCTGGGGGCCTTATCTGAGGGTGGGCCTGGTGGAGCTGGCGGGGTCCCCTGAGGAGTTAGGACAGAATCCCGGGCTCCCCGAGTTCCACCCCGGCTCCTTAGACATTCTCCAGTGACCACTCACAACTGCCGAGCTGTTTCCCCCCAGCGCTCGGACCCCCCGTTCTCCTTGGCCGTGTCACCCTAGCATCTTTTGTGTCTCTTTGTTTCTCCATCTCTTCTTGCCTCTGGCAAAACAGCCTTTGCGATCTTAGGTGGTTTCTGCTGAGGCTAATTGCACTGACCTTTCTGCTGGCCAATGGGAATTAACTTCAGTTAATCAGTTAACGGGATTATTTAGCTAAAAGGTAAACACAGATGAAGATATTCTAGTTAATTAATGAGAAAGAGGTTAAAAGTTTAAAGGAATCTTCTTGACTTTCAATTTTTTTTTTTCCCGCTGTACGCAAGCCTCTCACTGTCGTGGCCTCTCCCGTTGCGGAGCACAGGCTCCGGACGCGCAGGCTCAGCGGCCATGGCTCACGGGCCCAGCCGCTCCGCAGCATGTGGGATCTTCCCGGACCGGGGCACGAAACCGTGTCCCCTGCATCGGCAGGCGGACTCTCAACCACTGCGCCACGAGGGAAGCCCTCAGTTCTTTTTAAGTGACTGGAATCGGTGTCCCTTCTTAGGCAGTGACACTGAACAATCAAGGGTAAGGGGTGTGCGGCATCTGGGCTGTCACCATGCTCCCCAGGGGCCTGTTGCACCTATCCTGACCTAGTCACCACTGTAGTCACCTACACAAGGAGCCAGGCAGGGACCCATATGCAGCTCCCCAGCTTATTAGCCATCTCCTTGCATTTCAGTTTTAAAGCCAGCTCATTGGTTCGTTACTTGGTGGACGTTTCTACAAGCCTGAGTTGTTAACAGCTCAAACTGGGCTTCTCCTTGACTGAATTCAACATTTTCCTTCCAAACCAGCTCTCACTCCTGTGTGTGCTACTTCAGACACGTGACCTGGCTTTCCACCCTCCCCCCAACCCCCAACGCGTCCAATCTAGAGACCTCAGTGTCGCCTGCTCCCTGCCTTCTCCCCGCTCCCTCCTTCCCATCCCCGTGGGCCAGGCCATCATGCCTCCACGTCCTTCCTGGGTCATTCTAGATGACTGTAATGTCTTTCGTCTCTGCAGGTGGGCCTCCCAGTGTTGTCCGAGTCATCCTAAGACAGGTAGAATTACACTGCGCTTCCCCGCACCCCCTGCCCCCGAATTGGCCATGTTCTAGGTCTTCCAGGTTTGGCCCAGCTGACTTCCAGCCTCACTCGCTTCTCCCCACCCTGTGCTTTGGCCACGTCTCAAGCTCTCCTGACTCCTAGTTTTTGCTTATGCTTTTCCTTCAACCTGGCTTCTTTAGTCATGGAACTCCTACCCAGCCTCAGAAGCCACCTCCTCTGTGAAGCCTTCTTTGCTTTTTCCTAAAATGAATGAATTGCTCTGGAGCCTGCCAGCGTCTTCTCTGCACCTCTTTAGTTGCCCCTGCCATGTATTACTGTTGGTCTCTCCACTGCACTGGATTACAAGCTCCCGGAGGGTAGGGGCTGTGCTGACTCACCTGCGTGTCTGTGTATTGACCGTACATTGGCCTGGCCGCGTCCACCTAGGCTTGCAGCTAAGTAGCTTGAGCAACTTAGCTGCAACACGCTGCTGGAGTCCTTGATCTCCCCCTTAAAGGGCATTGGGGGTTTCCCTAGAAACTGCCACTTCAAAGCCATTCAAAAAAAAAAAAAAAAGAGCTAAATTAGGCAACATTGTTTACTTCTTAAGAAGATGCTTTGGTGCGCCTTCCTGCACCTGTGAGAAGTCTCCAGTCTGACCTTGACAGTTCCCTGTCCAGCAATAGAGCTGTGAAAATCAGGGCTGGGAGGGTGTGTAGGGCGCCCAGAGAGGCGGAGGGGACCGAGGCTACTCTCCCTGAGCCCCCAGCCTGGGAGAAAGGGGTGCCAGGTCTCAGCTGGCTTGGCCACACGGCACCCCTCTCCTCACCTGTCTGCCCAGAGGGGTGTGTGTCACCTTCCCCCTCTGGAGGCTGTGCCTTCTTCTCCTTCACGGAAAGGCTAGGACTTGTGCTTCTGCCTTGATACTGACCACACTTTTGTTTTGCTCCTAAACTCTCAGCGAGGGGAGCCCTGGGCTGCGTCCTACGTGGGAGTCCTGCCCCGATCCTTGCTTCTGGGCGCCCACATTTCCACAAGGGCCCTTTGTGTTAGCTAGGCCCTCCCTGCTGCAAATGACCTTGAATAGCACTGTCCTCCGCACATTTCTGGCCGCGGGAGGAGCCGTGACCGCTGTGAGTCCAGGGCCTGGAAGCCATTTTTGACTCAGGCAGGACAAATAAACAGATGGGCAAGGTGGCCGCCCTCGAAGTCTCACCGTCATTATTCACCCATCAGCAGTGGTCAGCGGATGGCGCGTCTAGGACTCGGGTTTGCAGTTTGTCAAGTGATTGAACAATAGGGCTCTATTGAGCCCCTGCCGTGGGCCCACATCTCACAGGCCTGTTTTACGGAGGGAGAAACTTGAGTGACAACCAAGAAGTTGCACTTGAGCCAGAACCAAACACGCCCCGGGCTGCCATGCCGGTACTTTTTGTGCTGAATCACGGGGCCTTCTTGCGGACTCAGAGCAAAGGAGAACAGCCTCGTGTGCTCAGTGGGTTTTTACAGCTTCCTTTTAGGACTTACAGCTCCTACTGACCCCGGTCCTCGCCCGGCCAGTCCTGCCCGTCCTGCACATGTGGGCCATCGTGCCAGGCGGGCCCCAGGGCAGCGCCCAGGAGGACGGAACAGCAGCCGAGAGGGGCTTTCTGGGTGACGGCGAAACTGCTGTTCTTTTCTCAGCCGCGATTTAGCAGTCGGGAGGCTTGTGTCCCGAAGCAGGGGCTGCATCAGGGGAGGGGCCCCGACGGGCAGCCTTCATTCAGCGGCCCGGGGCCGCGGGGCTCCCTCACGGGTGTCACATGGGGCCCCGATGAAAAGAGCAGGGGGTGCCCGCCAGGGAGGCCCGGCCAGGCCAAGGGCTTTCTTCCCCGGGCACCGTTCCCCGGGCCTCCCAAGTCCCACGAGTCAGCAAACTGGAGGAGCGTTTTCAAAGCGAGGCCTTCGCCCCCCCTTGGCACGTTCCTCAAAGCCGGCCTCGCTCTCGCTGCGCCCGGGAGAGCCTGGAAAAGGCTCTTTGTGTTCACGGGGCTCAATGGGGACACCTCGGAGGGATGTGAGCTGGAGGACGCTGGAGGCGGGGCCGCTTGGGCCGGGGGACGGCAGGGTGCAGGGCCAGGCAGCCGGGGAGGAGGGGCCCGGGATGCAAGGCAGCTGGCAGCGTGGAGACCGGTCCTGGGAATAGTAGTGGTTAAGAATCCACACGCACGGCCTAACAGATCCTTTAAGAGGTTGGAGGCAAAGAGCGCTTATGCTTTTTCTTTGTTTTTCTTTTTTCAGTTGCACAGCAGTGTTTGGTATACAAACAACACCTCAGGTCTGTGGTGGTGGGTCCTTAGGAACAGACAGAAAGAGAAGTTGCCTTGGAATTTAGGGACTTCAAGAGTTGGCTTCTTTAAAAAAGAAAAAAATTCATTTCCAGACCTCAACTCACTTTTTCACAGAAAGGTGGGTTTTTCATCCGTTCTGAAATAAAGGCCATCTGAGGTGCGTGTGAACGTGATTAATACCAGAGTCCAGCTTAGAAATCATGGGTGACGGCCCAGAAAACGTTGTCAAGCACAAATACCACTTCTGCTTATAGCAACACAGAATTCTGGGCCTGTGAAGCAATCCCAGAGGTCCGTTCCACCCTTTGTCTCTGGCAAACCTTTTTAATTGAAATCTTTTAATAGTGAGCATGATGGCTCTCTAATTCAATTATATTAATCTCTTAAGATGTCTTGACTTAGCCTATTTATTTACAAAAGTTGATCCTAAAAATCATTGAACCAGCTGAAGGTTTGTATGTTTTCTATAAAACATAAAAAATAAATTTCATTTGGAGCTGATGAAAGGTGAATTAACAAATATACCCGAAGTACGGCAAGAATGTTGAAGAAAACAATGAATGATTTTTCTCTTGAACAATTCTTAGTAAGCCAAAAAAGAAAAAAAAAAAACCATCAACAAACCAAACGAAATAAAACAATAACAAAAGGCCTCTCCAGCACTGTAGTTAGTCCAGTTTGTGCAAAGTTGGTACCCGGTTTTATGACCTAACTTTTCCCCCATTGTTTCCATGGATTTGGACATTATCTTTCAAACACGCTATTTCCAAGGAAGGTCTGAATTGGTTTGCTTTTGCCACGCATTTACAAAGCGGGCTATCGAACTGGTTCACAAGCAAAACAGAGGCCCTGGAAAGACGATATGCCTTCCTTCCTGACGCAGATATTTCAGGATTGGGGAAGCAGGGTTTCCTGTGTTCTCACAAGGGGTTGAGATAAAGAAACCCAGGGCAGTCTCAGAAAGAATTGAGCCTGGAACGAGCAGGAGGCAGTTGTTTTTGCGTGCCTTCTATGGTGAGAGGCAGGCCCCGCCAGACTGCTTGCGGACAGGACGTGACGTGGGATGGAGTTTGTAGCTGGGAGAATTCTCTCGAAGCCTGTGATGTCCGCTCCCTGGGAAGTTCAGCCTTTCTCCTCCTCCTCTCCCACCAACCCCCGTGGTGCCAACCTTGGATGACGAGCACAGCGGAGCGGCGTCTTACGTGTCTGTCTCGTTCACACCAGCAAAGCATCAGCCATCGTGGTGCTTTCTGGGAATGTTTATTTGGTCTACTTTATGTGTTCCCTTTGTTTCTATGTTTGACAAAAGGCAAAACAGAGAAGTAGGTAAAATTTGCCTTTCGTGTATTTCCCCATCCTCCATCCAATTTCCCTTTTTGTGTTTTCCCCGCCCCCTTCCTCCTGGCTGTCCTGCAGCCTAGGAGCCCCTACTGCCTAAATGAAAGCAATTTGAACATTTAATTCATCCAAAGATACTGGTGTCTGATAACTGAGGCCTCTTCCAGATATTTCTTGCATTTAAAAGGAAAAAAAATCAGCAACTACCAAATGTAAGATAATAAAAATAATAAAGATAATAATATAGCCACATGGAAGGAAAAATCCAGCAGCATAATAACAAAAAGTTTATGTTTATCGGGAGAGCAGGAGTAGGTGGAAAGGAAATGGGAGGAATTATAAGATCATTAATTTTCTCATCTTTCTTAGTTGGGAGGTAATGGATACGATTTGATTTCTGAAGCTAATTGAGAAATAGAAATTTAAGCATCTTATTTAAAATGGAAAAGGTAACCACTATATGAACTGAAATTCAGACTACACAGTAAACATAGGAAATATAAATGAAGCGTTAAAAGCGAAAAGGATATTCAAGATGATAGTATTATGACAAACAAATGTATTACAATAATAAATGTAAACGAGGTCAAACTATTTATTAAAAGAAATAAACGAACAGAATGGGTAAAAAAATAAAAAACCTAAACACAACTATGTACTGTTTTTAAATATATATATATATGTATGTACCTAAAACAAAGTGACTCAGAATCAGAGATAGAGCTTAAACTCCCAGAAATATCTCTCTAATGGTGGAATTCCAGGCACTGTGGCATTTGGGAGGGGTAGATATTTTTGGACTAAGCTTTCCCTGCCTCTAAAATCAGACCATGTGGTTGCCAGCTCACGAAACCAGCCCTGTGTGCATCAGTGTTTGTTCTAGATTGCTGAGCTTCCAAAGGGCAGGGGCTGCGCCTGCTTTGTTTAATTCCAGGCATTTCAGAGAAGGACCATGAGAGGACACACTTTTTGATGTTGAAGGGACATAGAAGTGGCGGGGGTTCATGAGTCCATAGGGTAGAGTGACTCTGGTCAAGTCTTTCAGGAAGTTATGGTAACTATTTTGGGCTTTGAGCATGCTATTTGATATCTCCAAGCATTTGTATTTAACAGATCAGGGCTTGATTTATCAGGGTTCCCCTACACATCATGATTTCTGAGAAGCAGAGTTAGACAGACCTGGAGTTAGACTATCAACTCTTTCACCTACCTGCTGTAGGAAAATTACTTAGACCTTCTGACCCTCATCTGTACAATATATTCGTTCATTCATTCAATAATTATTTGTTGAAAACCTACTCTATGGCAGTCTTTACCCTGGATGTTGTGAATACAGAAGTCTCTGTTTTCATGGAACTTATAGTCTAATGGACTAGGGTAGAAAATAACAACAGTCAGCAAATAAATGCATAATATGTCAGGTGAAATAAGCAATTAAAAAGAAGGCATGTGGGGTGATGGAGCAGAGAGAGTGATGGGGATGTGAGTGTGCGTGTATGAGTGTGTACCTGCTGCGGTCAGGGCAAGTCTGCCTGGGGAGGAGCCTTTGACACCTGAAGGAACTCAGAGCTGGGGAAAGACTCTTCCCTGCAGAGGGGACACGTGAAGACTCTAGTGTAGAAAAGTGGCTGGAGTGGGATGAGCAGGGAGAGCAGAGGGGACAGAGAACTACCTGGGAGCCACATAGAATATTCTAGGCTGTGGGAAAGATGGCGGATCTATCAGGAGCCTGCTCAGAAACCTCTGCAGGGATTTGAACAGAGGAGTGATACAATCTGATTGATTTAAAAAGGATTAATCTGGCTTCTGAGTTGAGAATAGACTGAATCATCAGAAGTCAGAAGTGGCAGCAGGGAGCCAAGTTAGGAGAGATGATGGATTCTTAGAGCAGAATTCAGCAGTGGAGATGGTAGGAAGTGGATGATTCTGGGTCTGTTTTAAAGGCAGAGTTAGCAAGATTTCTAGTGCGTTGGACGTGAAAGAAAGAAGTCAAGGATGACTCCAGGTTTTTTTGGTCTGAGCCACTGCAAGAATGGAGCTACTGCATCCCGAGATGCAGAGAGGCAGATGGGGGACCAGGAGTTCTGTTTTAGCCATATGAAAAGCCTGCTTCATATATAAGTGGAGATGTTAAGTTGGAAGTTGGGAATAAGAGATTGGGACTCAGGGGGTGTAGTTGGGGAGGAGATATATAGAATTAGAAAATAAAGCCTTGGGTTCAGAAGACATCATGTATGGGGTGAGGTAGCCAGAGAAGACATCTATGCCCTGGGTCACTCTGGCATATAGGGGGTCGGATGGATGAGGAGAAACTAGCATAGGAGCAGCTGGTAGCGTGGGATGGAAAACAAGATCGGTGGGATTGGGAAGCCAAGTGAAGAAAGAGTTTGAAGGGGGCATCTTCAGCTTTGCCAGAGGCTGCTGGTGGTCAAACGAGATGAAGCCCGGAACTGGCAATGCCATGAGGATTACATGAGGTAATGTTAGTACAGCGCCTAGCACACAGAGCAAATACTCAACAAGGGTGGCCGTAACCAAGTGGTTAGAGATGTCTTCCTTTGGGTGAAGGTGC
Source organism: Hyperoodon ampullatus (assembly GCF_949752795.1). Lineage (NCBI taxonomy): Eukaryota > Metazoa > Chordata > Mammalia > Artiodactyla > Ziphiidae > Hyperoodon > Hyperoodon ampullatus. The sequence goes on from NC_136929.1 coordinate 63,502,335, forward strand.
CTGGGAGGCGTATCTCACTTTGATGGAGAGAGGGGGAGAGAAGGAATACGTTGGGTGTGGGTGCTTAGAGAAGTTGCCCAGAAGGGAGAAGGAGCTCAGGAAGGTGGGGGAAGGTTTCTGAAGATAAGTTTTTGTGTTAAAGGCTCCCCAAGACCCGCTGCTGGCATTACAGTCCACACTGAGGATGTATCAGCCAAGTTGCAGTTATTTTCTCATCTTCGCACATCTGCCCAATGTCTGAGTCTGTATCTGGAAGGTTCGGAGCCTGTTGAGATTTGGCAGAGCCTTACGGGCTATCCTGGGCTTGCATCATGGGCCACCCCACCCTTGCTCCATGTCCTGGTTGGGCTGTGGCATCATCACAGCGAGTAAGGACCCAGCCCTTGGCGACTTTCTTCTGCTTTGATCAAAGTATTCTTTCCTGAGCTAGGATACAGCCTCAGATCCTTCTCAGCACAGGTCTTCAGGACGTCCCTAACGACTGGTCACAGTGGCAAGCAAGATGTGGTGCAGTGTAGTGGTTGCGAGCATCACCAGACTCCTGTGTCTCATCCCCGCTCTGCCATTCACTGCCCGAGTGGCCTTGGGTGATTTCCCTAACCGTGTCTCAGATTCTGCATCTAAAACACAAGAATGGCAGTAGAACTCACGTCACAGGGTTGCTGTCATAATATACAGAGAGCACTTAGTGCCTGATGCAGAAAGTGTTCAATAAATATTAGCTGCTATTTTTATGCAGCGTGAGGTCTCTTGTCAGATAGTCTAGTCAGTCTCCTAGGTACTCTAACTGGGGGACTTTGAAGGCAGAGCCCCACGTTTATTGTGGAAGGCATCATTGAATTGAATCGCTAACGAGAGGGGGACTGAGCATCTAGCTACTCCTTTCTCTTTCTCTCTCACCCCCTCTCTGCCTCTTCTGACTCTTTGCTGGTCAAGCTCTTCTTTTTTTTGCAGAGCAGTGCCGATCTTTAAATCTGAAGTTCAGTCTTGGAAAGGCTTTGGCGGTGGATGGGTTCGACTGTTTCCCCTGCAGGTGTCTCAGGAGCTGGGGGGCCACTTGGCCTGGGTGTCTCCAGGATGATGGCCAAGGAGCCTTTGGTGGAGGCACTGCTTTCCCCCCCTTCTCCTTGGGACCATGGAAAACCACTGGGTCCCACCATGCCCAGTTTGGTGATTCAGAAACTCTAACCAGTCCACCTAACGGACCCCTGAGGGAGGGTACAGATCAGCCAAGTTCGTCCTGGCCACTAGTGGGCCCCTGATCTTGTAGTTAGCCGACCCTCAAGTGCTCCACCAACACTGAAACAAAGAAATCCACATTGCTGTTCTAGGGAAAATAAGTGGAGTCATTGGGCTGGTAGCGTGGAGTGTTGGCTAAGTGCTCTGGAGCCGGAAGACCTACGTTCAAATGTTGCCCCTGTCACTCTCCAGCTGGATCTTCTTGGAGAAATTACTTAATTCCTTTCTGACGCGTGCTTCAAAGGTGAAGCAGGACCAATAACAGTGTTTACTGTGCTAAGTGATACAGGGTTAGAAGGAATAATGCTTGTGCAGTGAGCAATGCTGCAGTGGGCGCCGGGTCTTCCATCTTCGCCCATTTCCTCTTTCTGTTTTCAATCCCTCTCCTGCACCTCCTCTTCCCTACCCCGGTTTGACAGGGGCAAGGCTTATGTTCCTTCAGTATTAAAAACAATCACCTGGAAAGCTTGTTGAAAATGCAGATTCTCGGGCCTCAAGCCCTAAGATCCTAATTCAGTTGGTCTCAGGCTGGGCCCAGAGATCTGCATTGTTGATGAAAGCTTCTCTGGGATTCTTTTCTGTGCTCTGAGGGTCATGCTTCCAGAAACTTTTCTCTAAGGAGTTTTTTTTTTTTTTTTAACATCTTTATTGGAGTATAATTGCTTTACAATGGTATGTTAGTTTCTGCTTTATAACAAACTGAATCAGTTATACATATACATATGTTCCGATATCTCTTCCCTCTTGCGTCTCCCTCCCTCCCACCCTCCTTATCCCACCCCTCTAGGTGGTCACAGAGCACTGAGCTGATCTCCCTGTGCTCTGCGGCTGCTTCCCACTAGCTATCTATTTTACGTTTGGTAGTGTATATATGTTCATGCCTCTCTAGGAGTTTTTTTTTTTTTTAATAAATTTATTTATTTATTGGCTGTGTTGGGTCTTCGTTGCTGCGCGTGGGCTTTCTCTAGTTGTGGTGAGTGGGGGCTACTCTTCGTTGCGGTGCACGGGCTTCTCATTGCGGTGGCTTCTCTTGTTGCGGAGCACGGGCTCTAGGCACGCGGGCTCAGTAGTTGTGGCTCACAGGCTCTAGAGCGCAGGCACAGTAGTTGTGACGCTCGGGCTTAGTTGCTCCGCAGCATGTGGGATCTTCCCGGACCAGGGATAGAACTCATGTCCCCTGCATTGGCAGGTGGATTCTTAACCACTGCGCTACCAGGGAAGTCCCTAAGGAGTTGTTAGTAAGAATTTAAGGTACCTTCCCACATTTCCATTTTAATAAGAAGTAAAAAAAAAATAAAAATATCCATTCAAACCTACTAAGACTTAAAACTGAGTTCCATAAAAATCCTCTTGTGATTATACTCCAGTCCCATAGGAGCTCTCTCAATTTTCTGTCTTCCGCGCTTCATTCTGAAGCATTTCTTCTGTTCTGCTGACTCAGTTATACAGTATTTTTGTTTTTAATTTTTACTTTATACTGGAGTATCATTGATTAACAATGTTGTGACAGTTTCAGGTGTACAGCAAAGTGATTCAGTTATACATATACATGTATTTATTCTTTTTCGAGTTCTTTCCCCATTTAGATTATTACAGAATATTGAGCAGAGTTCCCTGTGCTATACAGTAGGTCGTTGTTGGTTATCTGTTTTAAATATAGCCGTGTGTACATGTCAGGCCCAAACTCCCAGTCAGTACTTTGGGTGATGCTTCAGCCTGGCAACCTCCCGGGAGCCCCAGACCTGTCTACTGGCCCTTCCACCCGGAAGGGTAACAGGCATCTCACGCGCCACAGGTGCAAAACAACTCACGAGTCTTGACCTTGACCCCGTCCCCTGTCTCCCCCCTTTTCAGCAGGTAGTTCATCCTCCACCCAAATGCTCAGCACCCCCTTCCCCTGTCCCAAACGTCTCCTTTGTTCCTCACTTCCTCTCCCCCGTATCCGACCCTTTAGCAAGTTTTAGTGGCTCTTCTTTCTTTGTTTAATTATCATTTTATTAAAAAAATTTCCAGTTTTACTGAGATATAATTGACATATAACTTTGTCTTAGTTTAAGGTGACATATGACAATTCGACATAGGTGTATATTGCGAAGTGATCACTGCAATAAGTTTCGTTAACATCCCTCAGCTCACATAGTTACAGAATTTTTGTGTGTGTGATGAGAACTTTTAGTATCTGCTCTCTTAACTTTTAAATAGACAATACAGTGTTGTTAACTACCTGCACGATATTGTCCAAATAGGACCCCTGGGCACCACTGTAGCTACTGTTAAATTAACCAAACAAGGAGGCTGTTAGACTGAGGAGGCCCTGATGCCTGGCAGCCTAAATCTAAGTCTGTAAATGCCTCCAGGTTTCAAAATCAAAACACTAAGGACCGCCCATCACAAACAGCCAATCAGGCTTTACGCTGTAGCCAATCAAATAATTCCCTTGCTTTGCTTCCACTTTTTCTCTGTAAAAGTCTCTCCCCAGCTCCTAACCACTTCTGGTCTGGCCCTGCCCACTTCAAGTAGATTTGCCCAAATAAACTCTTAAGATTTTTAATTTGCCTCAAGTTCGTCTCTTAACACTACCCTAACCCAAGTCATGTTTACCTCCTGCCTGGTTTATTTGATGGTCTCTTACTTGGTCACCCTCGTCCCCAAGAAGGAGCTTTTATCTTATTTTATTTATTTTATTCTGTGGCCACGTGCTGCGCGGCGCGTGGGATCCTAGTTCTCCAACCAGGGATGGAACCCACGCCCCCTGCAGTGGAAGCGGGAAGTCTTACCCACTGGACCGCCAGGGGAGTCCCGAGAACGGGCTTTCAAATGTGTCAGATCATGTTAGCCCTGTTCACTTAAAACACACACGCACCCTGTCTCTCTGCCCCAGACCTCTCACCTGAGCCTCAGAGCCCCGGCGACCCGGGCCTTGCTGGCCTCCCTGGCCTCCCTGTCTGAGCCCCCTTTCGTCCTCGTCCCGTTCCCTGGGCTCGGGCCCCTCTGGTCTTTCAGCTCCTCGAGGACCACGCTGTCCCTGGCTCTGGAGATCCGCTCTTGCTGTACCTCTTCTGCCGCGCCTGGCTGCCAGGTCCCGACGTGACTGACTTCTGGTTTCTCAGCACAGAGATGGAAGCATTGGGCAGAGCCCCCCCACCCCGCGAGCCCTTTGCGGGGGCTGCAGACCACCCCTGCCTTCCGTCTCGTCTCCCAGCATCTTGGGTCTCGGGAGAAAAACCGAAGGGAAGGCTCAGGCGCATTCGAACTGCTCCTTCACCCTCACAATTTCATCTGCCTCAGACCCAGGATTCTTTGTCTGGTTCTGAATTGACCTGGGAGAATCAGTCTGTCTCACAAAGACGTCCAAATATACTTCTTTTGGTAAAGAGTAAGTGTCCTCTTCGGGGAAGATGCATTTAGGCTTTGCACTGTTGGTGCTGGGGATTACTGTGCTGGGGGAGGCCTTTATGAGCTACATGTGGCCTTGCGATCAACCCTCCCTCCGTCCGAGGTGAGCAGGCTACTGATTTAGTTCCATTTGGAAAACTGATTCAAAATCCTCATTATGAATGCAAGGCTGGCCTCTGACTCAGAGTAGACTTCTCACAATCTCTTTTCTGGGTTTCAGAAAGATATGGAAAAGCTCCTGAAACCTGGAGGGGACCCTTGATGACATCTAGCCTAGTGCTTATAATTTCTTCTATAAATATGTAAAAAAAAGGAGCTTTCTGCTTTACAGGTATGAGGCCCATTGAGGTGGGTTGACCTGCCCAAGGTCATCTGCTTTCCCTGGGCTTCGGCCAAGTAGCGTCTTCACCTACTGTTAGAACTCAGCTCTCTGGAAGGATGACGGTCCAGCCTGTCCAGGAGCCATGGGCCCTGCAGCAGGGCCGGATCCCCCAGGGTAGGGCAGCCAGAAGCACTACTGGGGAGAGAGGGAGACAGAGGAGGGGAGAGGACCCGAGCAGGGAGAGCGGGGAGAGGGAAGCTAGCAGGGAGGGCGTGGAGGTGGAGGAGGGAGAGAGTCGGGGATCGTGGACTTCCCCTCTGCAGGCACACTCTGCCTTTGAATGGCAAACACTCTGGCAGGAGTCTGGCTGCTGAAGATCCAAGATAGTAGCTGCCTGCCTCTTAGCATTTTAGAGTAAGTTCCTTCACTCTCTTATCTTCTTAATTTCACAGCAAACAATGGGCTATTGACTGAGCTTTCAGAGCTGTGGGTGTTCTCAGAGGGAGGCCGGCCAGAACACTGACATCTCCAGCTTTTGCTCCAACTCCCAAATCGGGCTCCATCTATCAGAAATATGAAACCCCGGAGCCTCCCTCCTCCTCACTTCTTTACCTTAAGGCACAGGCAGCTGGGGAAGAGAACCTTGGGCGCAGGGTGTGCGCGTGTGTGTGTGTGCACGTGCGTGCCTGTCGGTGTGAGTGACTGTGTGTGTGTTTGCGGTGAGGGTGTGTAAGTGGGGGACAAAGTGCATCTACCTGGTCAGTGATGTCAGCGCTTCCCACGCACACCTTTCCTAGGGCAGGACTGCGCCGAGGTGAAGCGGTGTGGGCTGGAAAATGAGAAAGCTTATCAAGTCTTTTCTTAGAGGGGCAAGATAAAGCTCCGGGGTCCTTTTCTTCCCACGTCAGGAGAGCCAAGAAATGGGCTCCCAAAGCTTTCGTGCCTGTGTGCACATGGACCCTTGGCAAGGACTCCGACCTCAGCATTCTGGGATGTCTGCCCTCCAAGTGCGCGCAGGAGTTAGTGTGGTGCCCGGCACTTTGATAGGAACCAGCTGAGAAAGGGTGTCCTGGGACCGCTTCAGAGAAGGATCTTCAACCTTGGCTGCACAGCTCAGCTTTTGCTTCTGACCGGGTTCAGGACACACTCCCCCCTGAGTATGACACCTTGGCACATGGAATGCTACCAGCTGAAGGAACATGAGAAATGGCATGTGCACGAAGACCTTCCCCGGAAGCAGGTCATCAAACCCTCATGTGACAGGTGCCGTCCCAGTACCTGGAGGAAAGGCACATCCCTATCTTCAAAGAAGACCACGGGGGGACACAGAGGAATTTGAACGAACAGGTCTTGCTCGGTTTCCTTCTTGCTCAGTTTATCTGCTTTGTTCTTATCTTTCCAGGACTCGCCACTCTTCAGCAAACAGGCACAAAAACACTCAGGTTTAACCATTTCCTTGGATCTTCATTTCCGTATGAAAGCTCCCATGTCATATAAAACTTACACTGAATACACTTGTATGCTTTTCTCTTGTAATCTGTCTTTTGTTACAGGGGTTCCAGTTAAGAACTTAAAAGGGTAGAGGACTGCCTCCCCAGCTCCAATTTCCCTCCTGGGTGGGTCCCTCTCCTTGGAGATAAGGCTGTTGGCAATAATCTCAACCTGCAGTAAAATATCCTATGTGGGCCCCAAAGATCGAACAGTTTAACTGTTAAGCTTCCTTGCCCCTGTTCCCCTGACATTGGCTATCCTGAGATGAAATATGGGAGTCCACTGACAGCTTTTATTCCTGCCTGGTTATGGGATGACAGAAGTGTTTGTTTCGCTGGGTTTTCAATTAGGACACAAAAAGGCAAGCTAGATCACTGTGTCACTGCCGCCATTTCTGGATCCTGGTGATGGAAGTTCCTTGGGAATGTTTTGGAGGCTGGTGTGTGCTCACCGGCCTTCCCCTCCAGGCCACAAAGCAGGGTCCGCCTCTGCACTTTTCTCCTAGAAGCATGCCTTGGCATGGGTAGCGCCACATCAGAACACACCAGGACAGGTTTCTGCTTTCTGCCGAGATGGAGATACAGAGACTGGATTTACTCCCTCATCTAGAGCTGCTACGACGTTGGATAAAATATAGGAACAAGACACTGGACAACAAGCAGTGAAAACCTGCAATCCCTGTGAGGTGAGAAACAAATGATGTGAGCCCTGTGATTGCCCAGCTTGCTGCCTCGAGAGAGTTCCAGACCACAGGGCAGGAAAGGGCAACCCAGGCTGGACTCCCGGAGGTGAGGACGTGGAACTGAGTGTCCAGGGAGCACAAGTCCACAGGGCTGGAGGTCGCAGCGCAGAGAAGGAGAGGAGAGAGCTGCAAAGACAGAGCGCTTTAGGGACCTGCAGAGGCTCCCTGCGTTTACTTAGCAGAGTAGGGACCTACACAAGGCCAAGGCAGGAGTCTCCCGAGAGGATTGGAGCGAACAGTGCCGACACCTACACGGGGCAGGTAGTGGTGCCTGCTCCCACCAGACAGACTGGAAAATCTCGTGACACCTGGAGCACTGGGGAGAGTACTTGGGAAGGTCTTGCCTTGGACTTCACCAAAATTAGTAGCTTTTTCTCTTTGAAAGACTGTTGAGAGAAGGAAAAGCCAGGCCACGGAGTGGGAGAGAGTATTTGTAAAGCATATATTTAATAAAGGACTTGTATCTAGAATATATAAAGAACTCTCAAACCCAACATTTAAAAAATGAACAACCCTGGGCTTCCCTGGTGGCGCAGTGGTTGAGAGTCTGCCTGCCGATGCAGGAGACACGGGTTCGTGCCCTGGTCCGGGAAGATCCCACATGCCGCTGAGTGGCTGGGCCCGTGAGCCATGGCCGCTGAGCCTGCGCGTCCGGAGCCTGTGCTCCGCAACGAGAGAGGCCGCAACAGTGAGAGGCCCGCGTACCGCAAAAAACAAACAAACAAACAAAAAAACACAACCCCATTAAAAAATGGGCAAACGATTTTAACAGACACTTCACTAAAGAGGTTGCTCACCATCATTAGTCATGTGGGCAATGCAAATAAAACCACACCGGGTACCACTCCACTCCTGTTAGAGGGGCTACAATTATAAAGACTGTTCATTCCAAGGGCTGACAAAGATGTGTACACATTGGAACTCTCCTACCCTGCTGGTGGGAATGCAGAAAGATGCAACCACTTGGGAAAACAGTTTATCAGTTTCTTAAACAGTTAAGGAGACATTTACCATCTGATCCAGCTTTTCCGCTCCTGGGAATTTACTCAAGAGAAATGAAAGCATATGTCCATCTGTATTAGTTTCCTAGGGTGGCCATGACAAAGAACTACAAACTGGGTGGCTTAAAAACATCAGAAACATATTATCGTGTATTTCTGGAGGCTAGAATCTGAGATCAAGGTGTTGGAAGGGCCAGCCTCCCTCTGAAAGCTGGAAGGGAATCCTTCCTTGCCTCTTCCTAGCTTCCAGTGATTTGTTGGAACTCCGGCATTCCTAGGCTTGAAGCTGCATAACACCAGTCTCTGCTTTCATTGTCACGTGGTGTCCTCCCCGTGTCTCTGTCTTCACATGGCCATCTTCATGGAAGGGCACCAGTCACATTGGGTTAGGGACCCACCTGCTCCCGGGTGACCTCATCTTTATTTATGTATTTAATTGGAGTATAGTCGCTTTACAATGTTGTGTTAGTTTCTGCTGTACAGCATAGTGAATCAGTGATACACATACATATATCCACTCTTTTTTAGATTTCCTTCCCATTTAGGTCACCACAGATCATTGAATAGAGTTCCCTGTGCTATACAGTAGGTTCTCATTAGTTATCTATTTTATACGTAGACCTCATCTTTAATTACATCTGCAATGACCCTTCTAAATAAGGTCATTCTGAAGTTCTGGGGATTAAGACTTCAGCATATCCTTTATTGGGGCACATGATTCAACCCATCACACCATCCAAAGATTTGAACAAAACTATTAGTAGCAATTTTATTTATAATAGTCGAAAATGCAAATAATGCAAATGGCCACCAATTTAATGGATTAAATTAGATTAGTGGATAAACAAGTTGTGGTGTATTTATACATTAGACTACAACTTGGCAATAAAAGGAATAAACTATTAATACAGGCAAAAACATGGACGAATATTAACAAAATTGTACTGAATGAAAAGAGGTCAGTCAGAAAAGAGGACATACGGTATGATTCCATGTAAATGAAATTCTACAGAATGTAAACTAATCTATAGTGACTGAGAGCAGATAAATGGTTGCCTGGGGACAGCATCAGTGGTTTCCTGGATATATACTGTATGAGTTTCCTATTGCTGCTGTAACAAATTACCACAAACCTAGTGGCTTAAATGTATTCTCTTATAGTTGTGGAGGTCAGGAGTGTGAAATGAGCCTTATGGGACTAAAATCAAGGTGTTGGCGGGACCGTTTCTTGTGGAGGCTCTAAAAGAGAACCTCCTCCAGCATCTGGAGGCTGCCCTCATTCCTTGGCTTGTGGCTGCATCACCTCATCTTCTCCTAACTTAGGTCTTCCTGCCTTCCTCGTGTGGAGGCCCTTGTGACTACATTGGCCCCATGTGGATAAGCCAGGATTATCTCTCCATCCCAAGACCCTTAAGTTAATCACATCTGCAAACTCCTTCTACCATGCCGGGTAACATATTCACAGGTTCTGGGGATTAGGATGTGGACATGATTCACATATACATTTGTCCAAACTTTCAGTTGTATACTTTAATATGTGCAGTTTATTGTATATCAATTATATATCAATAAAGCTGTTAAAAAATCAAAACCAAAACCAAGCCTAATAAATTACTTTGATGAAAAAAAACCCCACAATAGTCTGCTGCGTTCCATCAGCTTGCCAGGGCTCTTTGCTCTCCTCCTATAGTCATTGCTGAGATGAGCAAGGATTGGTCCAGAAGGTCAGGGCTCCTCCAGGGAAATGTGCTTCAGCTTCTGGCAAATGACTCTTCAAGCCTGGCTTAGTTGGCATCACCAGGGCACTGCAGAGGGGCACAGCTGGGGGCGTGCTCTGCGGAGCGTCTGCTGTATTTTTATGCTGATGAATCAAGGTAAAGCGAGGGATAACAATCAGAGAAGAGCTGCCGGTGTGTTCTGTGCCTGGCAAACTGGTCCCTTCATATTTGCTCCAATTGACTTTTCCAGTCTTACTTCCTGTTTCCCTACATGACACTGGATTCAAAGGGGTTAAAGAAATTGCTCCTGATTGTGTAATTAGGAAGACAAGAACAAGGACTCAGTACCTCCGTCTCCAAACCTTGTGATTATCTCACAGCCGCATCCACGGGGAGGGTGTTAGGAGCTGAGGATGTGATGAAGAGCCTGGGGTCTTCTGCTGTGCTGACAGGGAGAAGTTGTCTCTTTCTCTAGTGAGGGCTTCTGTGAGCCTGGACCTCAGAGACTTCTCTGCCTGTCACTGCCTATACAGCGAACTTTATTCCTGGACGAGAGAATGATCCTTCTACCAGCGTGCTCAAGTCCACATGGGGCAGAGATTTAAAAATTGCTACCTCAATTCCTTTTTCTTTCTTCCTTCCCTTCCTTCCTTCCTTCCTTCCTTCCTCTTTTATTGGTATACACTTGACATATAACATTGTATTCGTTTCAGGTGTACAACATAATGATTTGATGTTTGTATACATTGTGAAATGATCACTACAGTAACTTTAGCTGACATCCATCGCCTCACATAGCTACAGAATTTTTTTTTTCTTGTGATGAGAACCTTTAAGATCTACTCTCTTAGCAACTGTCAAATGTGCAATGCGGTATTATCGACTATAATCACCATGAATTATTGATTTTATAACCGGAATTTCATACCTTTGAACCCCTTCACCCATTCACCCCCTTTGAGGCAGGGCAGGGTGGGAAGGACATGCCTTTCCTGGTTGAGGGAAGAGCCGCTTTCAGCTGCCTCTCCTCAGGACCATCCTGGCTGCAGCTGTAACTCTGCTCTTGGCTGCCCTGCAGCTGGGAATAGCTTTCTTGCTCTCTGCTGGGCACACGGAAGAGTGGTATGTGTGTGTGTGTGTGTGTGTGTGTGTGTGTGTGTGTGTGTTTAGGCTGGAAAGCTAAAAGTGAGAAGTGGATTGACAAGATCCCCAAAGTCAAAGGCTCTACAGTTCCACAGTGCTTACCCCCATCCTTGACCTGCCTGGGCTGGTAGACCCTGGTAGGCACAAGGTGACTGACTGTGTATGTCCTGTGTCCTCTAGGCTGAAGTCCCAGTGAAGAGGGAGGTCCATGAATATTCTTCTCCCTCTGTACCCCGCATGGGGGCAGAGAGACCCTGTACTGGGTTATGCATGAGGCATATACACTATATATGTATGTGTGTATGGAAGGAAGGAATCTTGGCTTGGAAACATTGTTTTATTGGCAAAGATAGCACTTCTCCTAAAGGAGATGGCAGAATTTGCCTAACTAAGCCTCCAGAGGAAAATATAACAGAGAGTGTGAAAGAAATCCATGTTCAAACATTGGCAAGTGTGAAGCATTCAAGAATTCTTGTGTGAACATCATGTTGTCAGGAGCAAAATTAAATTAAGCTGGTCCCTGGCAAGTGTTGGGAACGAACACAGAATCGGAGCAAGCGGATGGAGACTGCTCTGACATTTCTGCAAGAAGGCACACGGAGTGCAATCGGGCGAAAACCAGGAAAGCTGAGGGCTGGGTTCTTCAGTTAATTAACGCCCAGAAACTTGACTGCTTTGTGTCCCAAGGGTCCCAAGGAGCTGCCAAAAGAAGAACTGGAATTTTCTTCCCCTCCACGACCCAACACGGGCAGAGTAGGAATTAAGTTCATTTCAAAAATATTTATCGAGCATCCCTATAATATATGTTGGACAAACTATTGTCCTAGGCATTTCAGGAGATGGTCCCATCTCCTTCATACAGTCTACAGTCTACAGATGTGAATGCAACTTACTAGAATCAAAGGCAACGTGAAACAAATGCTCCATGGGAGGTGTAAGAAAAGTGCCAGGGAATGCGGGGTTCAGAGTGATAAGTTCTGATAGAGTCGCCTTTGTGGGCTCGGGATGGAGTTGGGGAACACTTCCCAGAAAAAAATCAGGCATTTGAGCTGACTCTTGAGGCATGTAGAATTTGTAGAGAAGAAGGCAATGAGGGATGGTTTTATAGCCAGAATTGACCCCGGAGGTCCCAGGAATACTAGGATTCAAGCAATGAGCCAGAGATCCCATACACCCCCCTCCATTCTTGGATACCCTTCTATGGCTGGGGTCGCGGGGAGAGTGTGGTCTTTGCTGATGTGCCAGAGGTGCCTGAACACCGCTAGGAGGGCTGCAGCCCAGCCACAGTCTCCTGTGCGGCCAGCCCCCATCCTGCCCCTCTGACGGCTCAGCCACGCTCTGCTGTCCTCCGTGCCTTGGCACTTGTGTTGGCCTTGTGGATGGCAGTAGATCGGCAGATCCGGGGGGGCCACGTGGCTCGGTATTCTCCCCTGGGACTTGTCGGCCCATGGTTGTCATGTTATGGCATGGCAGGGCTGGGAACACGTGGAGAGTCATTCCCTCCATCCCTCTTCCTTCTCTGAAGGCACGGGAGCTCACCATAGTGGTGGCCACTTAGTCAAATTTGAGAAGCAAGACTGGACTCCAGTTCTCCCTATCCTGTCCCACACCTTGCATTTTGCGTGGTCAACATTGCATCGCAGCTTCTCTCTCTTAGACTTTTGTCAGCATCCTCCTCCAGCTCAGGGCTCTCTTCTCCCCACCACTGCTCGTGTCCGCAGGGGGCACCTCCCCCAGGAGCCTCAGGCTGTGGCTCTTTGGCTTGCAGTTTGCTCTGCAGTGGGGACGGTTCTGGCTGTGCTGTGATGTTGAGGACCAGCTGAGGACAACTTGCTCGGAGCAGCCACCGCTCCCCACAATCATTCCCCACTGACATCAGCTCTTCTCATTACTGGTGGCACACCCGAGCTCCCGCCCACACCTCCCAGCCAGGTGCTCCAGGAGCCTCTGCACACTGTTCTCATTGCCAGTGTCGGTAGTTGCTGTTGGTCCAAAGTTAGGAGCTCAGTAGATGTTGCCTGATGAGACTGAAGTTCTTCGGGGCACTTGCCTGAGTCGTTCACAGTGGATTACCTTCCTTGGTATCTTAAATTATCCAAAGCAGCTTATCTGAGAATGTAACATTGCTTATTGGATGCTAGAATTTTTGCTGGAAATGCTTTGAACCTGTGGATCTCTTTGGGAAGAACTGACATCTTTACAACATTTATGTGGTTATTTGTTTTCTCTTTATGTCCTTCTATAAATCATTCTATTTTTCATAGGGCTATACTTACATATTTTGTGCATTGCTGTTATTGTGAATTAGATAATTTTTTCATTACGTTTTCCAATTCTGTTTGTATGTATATATATCTATTTATGATAATATATAAAAAACATAAAAGCTGTTGAACTTTTATTTATTTATTTTTTATTTATTTATTTATTTATTTTATTAGTTTCTGCTTTATAACAAAGTGAATCAGTCATACATATACATCTGTTCCCACATCCCTTCCCTCATGCATCTCCCTCCCTCCCACCCTCCCCATCCCACCCCTCCAGGCGGTCACAAAGCACCGAGCTGATCTCCCTGTGCTCTGCGGCTGCTTCCCACTATCTATCTACCTTACGTTTGGTAGTGTATATATGTCCATGCCTCTCTTTCCCTTTGTCACAGCTTCCCCTTCCCCTTCCCCATATCCTCAAGTCCATTCTCAAGTAGGTCTGTGTCTTTATTCCCGTTTTACCCCTAGGTTCTTCATGACATTTTTTTTTTTTAAATTCCATATATATGTGTTAGCATACGGTATTTGTCTTTCTCTTTCTGACTTACTTCACTCTGTATGACAGACTCTAGGTCTATCCACCTCATTACAAATAGCTCAGTTTCGTTTCTTTTTATGGCTGAGTAATATTCCATTGTATATATGTGCCACATCTTCTTTATCCATTCATCCGATGATGGACACTTAGGTTGTTTCCAGCTCCGGGCTATTGTGAATAGAGCTGCAATGAACATTTTGGTACATGTCTCTTTTTGAATTATGGTTTTCTCAGGGTATATGCCTAGTAGTGGGATTGCTGGGTCATTGAACTTTTATTTTGATTTTCTGTTTTTGTTTGTGTGTATGTGCATGTGCACTTTGTTTTATTTTTATACATTGGATTTTTCTAGAAAAATGAGAATTGGCAACTTACCCCAAGTTTTTGAACTTCGTTGAAAAACAATTTTTAAAAAATATTTAAATGATGGTGGGAGACACTTAGCAAGGCACGACTTTCTCCTTTTCCTCTCATTGATTAGTTTTAGGATACGTAAATGGTAACTAACTTGAATGATTAAGAAATCAGACATGAGAGCAGGAGTCCAATGTTGTTCATATCTTTTAAAACTGAACATCCTTGTTGAGCAAGTCTGGTGTTTCTGATAAAATGGGTCTTTACATTATATCCTTTGAGAGAGTTAAACCCTCTCAAGTTGCTAAGTTTTCAACCAAGCCATTGGTTACTTAATGAAAACCATAGAACCACTGGCAAATTTCTAAGGGAATTCCTGCTCTTTAGTTTGCTTCTTTTATGAGAAAAAGAAGAAAGTCAAATATTAGAAATGTGAATTCTCTATTTCACCTACCATTTTTCTTAGGGGGAGATGCCAGGCATGGTATTCTATAATGTCATCAAGGAAAAACTGTGTATCTAGATCCCTGTTTTCTGTGAAAAGTGACCAGAGGAAACTGAGCGTTATTTCTACCTTTGTGACAAAGATTAGGTAGCTGTCATTTTTCACAACTTTCTCTCTGGATCTTGAAAATGGTATTGCTGAAACTGGCATTGGAAGAGTTAAACCACACACAGGTTCACTTTCTACATCAGTCTGGTTGAGTGAGTCCTCTGACATGTTACACACTGTTGTGAGGGGGTGACAGAGGGGTAAAGAATATGTCATCCTTTGCCAGAATAATTGGGTGTTTAAAACATCTTCCAGGACGTTCCCTGCTCTGTTTTATATGCCCGGTTAAGAACTCCGCTCCAAGAGAAACATATTTGAAGATGATCCATGAAGTGAAATTCTACCCCATGCCTCTTCTCCTACTTTAATGAGAAAAATTATTCTGCATTCAGATGATATCCAAACATTTCATATGTATATGTCTTTGCCCTCACTGACCACGATGAAGAGAAAGCTCTCGTTTAGGCCAGTGGTTCTCAAACTTGAGCCTGCTTCTGAATCAAAGAAGACCTTGCTAAAACACAGATTGTTGAGTTCCACCCTCAGAGTTTCTGATTTAGTAGGTTTGGGGTGGGGCCTGAGAATCTGTATTTCTAACAAGTTCCCAGGAGATGCGGGTGCTCCCTGGCATCCTTGGAGAACCTCTGCTCTAAGCAAACTTGTGAGTTAAGTGAAAATGCTCATAAAATTTCTTCACTCTCTAAGTTTCTCGTAGCACAGTTTCACAGGTATGTGAAACTTTGATCTGAAGTATGTGGTTGGAAAAGGAAACCCAGAATAACATAGGCTGATGGAGCAATTATGGAGAAGGTCCAAATTAAGCAGGATGATCAACTTTACAGAACACACACCTGAATGATTCTCCTGAGTACAGGGTTCGAGGTACCTCAGCTGTGAGGTAAGGTGTGTCATAAATGAGACCTAATATGACCTAGTGGGACGTCTCGCCTTCCAAATATGGGCTTCGTTGGGGCACCTCCGGGGGATCCCATTGTCATGCCTCTAGGCACCTATGCAAGGGATCAACTATCAATGCTGAACCACCTCTAGCATGGCTATGGCGCATGCCTGACAGGGACCTGGGAGCTGTCCCTCCAATGACCAAATCACAGAAACACACATGCTTTCAAAGTGGCCGTTTTCTCTGAGTTGCCTCCCCATGCCACCTCCCATGGGACTGGAAGAAATGGCTTTGCCTCTAGCTCTACAGGCTCTTCACGGATAGAAGCTCACTTTCTTTGCCAAGGTTAAGCCTGGCTAGAGTGGAGAAGACCATTGTCCCCAGCCTGTGTCCAGGAAGACTTGTCGGCCTCTGCCAGAGAAAGCTAGGAATCAAGCTGGTTCATTAGGGAACCCAAGGCCAAGGGCAGAATTTCTGCTGCCTTCTCTTCAGTTGGAGGGGTCATATCACAGGGAACAGTGCTCATCTTCCTCCTTCACATCGCATCCTGAACAACAGGGCCGTCGAGCCTCAGGATCCACATGGGGAGGAAATGAAAATTTGTGCAAAATCAGGCAGTTGCCTGATTCTTCCTGTGGCTGAGGAGCCGCAGTGAGGTCAGTCCCCAGCAGCTGTCCCCTGGGACAGCTCAGTGAAGTCCTGGGCCACCAGGAATTGACGCCTTCCCATCTGAATCCTGGAACCAAAGTCAAGCTGGTTTGTCCTTGACAGAGTGGCCTTTGAATTCTTAAAATATGTTCTGACTGGTGTCTAGCCAGTGGGAGATGTGATTACAGTAATTGATGGGCCTATGATAGAGACTGCTTTCTGAAAATGCAGTGTCGGGTATTTTGAAAGTGATTCCATGAGCGCTTATTTATACATGACTCCGGTTTTCTGTATGTGAAAAGCTTGTGGCTAATGTGTCAGATGAGGACAACCAAACCACCAAGGTCTTTTCCCTGGAAGATCACAGTAGAAGAATTTAAGGCTAAGAAAACGCAAGCATTTGAGACAATACCGTCATTGTTGTAAGATAATCTCCTTTACATTTTCTTAAAAAAAAATTTATTTTTTTTTAGTTGGGGATAGAGGGAAATAAAAGTAAGGCAGACATTTACCCTAAATTCAGAATCTATGGTCACATCTACCCATATCCTACTTTTCTGGAACATCCAACTTTATTTAGCAGGTTAAAGCTGAGAGTTTCAGAATTGAATATCTTTCTTAGCACTCTGAGAAACAGCGACTTAAAAAATTTATGAAAGAACAGCAAATACAGAAAGAACAGCAAGTCCGAACTCTACCTAGTACTTCATTAAAATAACTATCTTTGTTCAAGGCTCTTTGGTATTGTTGTTTCTCCCATTTCATTACTTAGAGATTGTTCTTGTATCCTTGATTTAATGGGTTTATTGTCTAAGTTTCTATTATTTTAATTCCTGTCATAGACTCAGGAAGGAATAGTAAACAAACCCAAGGCAATATAGATGATGTTTTCAACTGTTCAGTTTTATCTATAATCTGCCTTCAGTGGTGATAATGTAGTTTATTCCAGCTAAATTTGGGTACTAAAATGCTTTTATGTCCAATTTTCTTGCTTGTGATGAACCACATGGTATAAACCTAGGGAGAAAATTCACCCCCAAATAAAAGTCTCTTTCAACTTGGAATGTTGGTGCTTATTTGTAAGGTTAATTTTTATAAAGATAAATTTATTTATTTTATTTATTTATTTTTGGCTGCATTGGGTCTTTGTTGCTGCACACGTGCTTTCTCTAGTCGCGTCGAGCTGGAGCTACTCTTAGTTGCGGTGTGCAGGCTTCTCATTGCGGTGGCTTCTCTTTTGCGGAGCACGGGCTCTAGGTGCGCGGGCTTCAGTAGTTGTGGCTCGTGGGCTCTAGAGCGGAGGCTCAGTAGTTGTGGTGCATGGGCTTAGTTGCTCCGCGGCATGAGAGATCTTCCCAGACCAGGGCTCGAACCCGTGCGTGTCCCCTGCATTGGCAGGCGGATTCTCAACCACTGCGCCACCAGGGAAGCCCTGTAAAGTTAATTTTATTTCCATATTTCAACTGTTTTCAGAAAAAGACACTGGGAAGAATTTAATTATTTTGTTGTAACTTATTTGTCAATTTCATGAATGTGTGGTGGCAATGACAGTCACAAAGTTCTGTAGCATTCCATAGTCTGGAGAGAATTAGAATGTTGTTATCATCTTCTCTAGTTGTTCTAGAATGAGGTTGGAAGAGATCATTATCCTATTTGAAAATTAGAAACAGATATAGGTGTGAAGAGACCTGGCAATGGCCATTTAACAAATGAAAGGTCCAACCAAAGATGGGTCTGATTTCTCATGCCTCAGGTACTTACTTGTTATCCTGGGCAAGATCACGAGGACCACTAAGACAGTCAGAAGAGACACTTGATCTTTCCTGGATATTCCAATTTTGGGGCCCATAAACACATGTCATTTGCTTCACATGCTTACTAAAAACTGGTTGGTGATATTGTTCTTACATGATCTGCGTGGGTGCCAGTTGCAAGTGGGCAAGTTGAGCCAGAGACGTGGCGATGATTATGTCAGAACAGGCAATCTCTGCTTTGCAGTTTTGTTAATCAGGCTTGTGTAGTTCATACCAGCAGCTTCCAATTGTGCTTCTCCACCCAGTGATGGCTCCTCATCACTGCAACAGGTAAAGGCGGCACCACAGAAGGACAATTGTGACATCCTTTGGAAGTAGGTTATATGACTTTTTCATATAAGAAAATCCTCATAAATACTTTATGATCTCATTTTCATGGATATGGATATATATATGTGTGTGTGTGTGTGTGTATATATATATATATATATATATATATATATATATATATATATATATATATATATTTAAATTTATACCTTAGTGGTGAATAAACATCTAGCTGACTGAACTGAAATGTCAGAGCCTGGTGTGTCCTCTTCCACATCAGTGATGGAATCTCCAGGCTCCCAAATAGGAGCCTTCTACCATCTCCTAAAGGCTAGATCGATTGTCTCCTCTCTCCTTTGACTGTGTCCATTTCCTGTCGACAACATCCTACCCAACAAGCCAATAGTTTCCACTAAGAAACTATTATATTGCAATGTGAAGAGTCTGGGCTCACAAACTACATATACATGGGAAATGTTTGGGTATGCTGGCAGAGATCATGCACTTGTGACCCGTGGGCCACGTGGCAGTGTTTCAAAGGCAATGTCGCAGGCAGGTAATGTGCAAGAACTTTACACCTGCATCCCTACTCTAACCTCTGCTTCACCCTTTTGTATTGTCTTCCTGGTTCCTATAGTTTCCTTGGGATCCTTGTTAGATTCATGGGGTCCTAGGCCAGCCTTCTTTAAAAATTATGTTTCTCTTCATAGTTTCATCTTGTTTCTGCCATAGTTGAATCAAAGCTCTATCTAAATAGTTATGGTCCTTGAGGAACAGTGTTCCTTTTGTTTCCAGGTACAGCAATTGAATCGAGGCCACACTATCTTGTCAACAACACCAAGCCCCTGGGCTGCACTGCTGTTCCGCAGACTATGGCCCAGTGTTATCCCAGAACTAGGCTTCCTTATGGGGTGGTTTCTAGGTCTTTTCTTGGGCTCCTCATCACCCCTCCCCTTCTAGGCCTGGGTTATTTGCCTTTTATCTTCTGTTCAACTTCCTCCTAGATAATCTATGGCCCATTAAAATTAATGGTGGCAAAACCTCTTCACTGACATATGCTATATATAAGATGATTCTTGACCATAACTATGAAGGATGCACACTCCTTACATACAACTGAAAAAGTTCAGATTCAATTGATACTTATTAAGCATTTACTATAAAAAAGACATTTTACTGGTGCTTTCACATATATTTCTCCTTATGGCATTGGTGTGAGGTAGGGATCATCATTGCCCAATGAAGGAAATAGACTCAGACTCTTTAGAGAACTTGTGTGGGTTCACACAGCTGGTGAGTGATGAGCAGTGGTCAGGATTCACAAGCCAAAGCATTTTCTTAGCACAAGATCAAAGGTTAGGGTGGGGGAGACACAGGCAACACCTCTTCATTCAGCTCCAACTGGAGACAGCCCTGTAAGGTACCTGTGCCTGGGCAGGTCCTGTGGAAGGAGGGATAGGTGTGGGCAGCAGTGCCATTTAGCAGGCTGTCAACTTCAAGGGGCATCAAACACTAGCCACTTTTCAGAGGCTGATTTAAGTGGAGGAGCAACATGAGGCAGCGTCACAGATGTTCATTCTGCTCTCAGATCAGTCCGTCCCTGGTAGCCATGTTTCACTGGGACATGGGAGGAGAAAGACACAGGTGGGGATCATGGGGAGCTGAAGCTGCTGAGACTTCCCAGAGGGAAGTAAGTTTGTAAGTTTGGGGGAGGAAGGGGCAGTTAGGGAGTTTATCCTTCAGGGAGAATCTAGGTACATTTTGGCTCCATTGTCCCCTTTCACGGGACTCTTGCTGTGCACACAGAAAGGTGAAGGAAGGAAGAAGGTAAGAGTGAAGTGGTGATAATGCTGAAATCGATTTCAGATGCTGTGGGATGTAACCTGACTTTCCTAGTTACCATGTATCGCATGGGACTATTTTGGGAAGTTTTCTGCATTTATCAGTGGCTAAGACTTCAAGTTCACTTGAATTTCTTCAGAGTCTTGTAGAATTCTAGACATTCATATACTCTTAATAAATGTTCACTGAAGAAACTGAACGAAGGAATGAATACATGAGATGTTCCCTTCCTGATTTCTTAATTCCTTTCACTTTGTGCTCCTACTCAACAAATATATATTCAGCTCCCATTAAGATGCGTGGCTGTGGTCAAGACAGACAAAAGTCTTCCTTTCCCAAGCTTACATTGTGGAGGTGCAGAGGAAGAGGATAAACCTATAAAAAAAAAAAAAAAAAAACCCGGCAAAGCGAGTGACAAGTGCTATCAAGGAAATCACTCAGATACTGAGCTGGAGTGATGGGGTGGGGATGACGTCCTTTAGCTGGAGTGGTCAGGAAGGATCTGAAGAGGTACGGTGTGAGCTAAGGTCTGCATGGGAAGGAGGAGCCAGCCATGCATGGATCTGGGGAAACCTCAGTTGTGAAGGAGCTCACTGAGGTGAAGCCGTGTGGACTGAATGTACTGGTATCACTCATATTTGTTTGCCAGGGCTGCTGTAACAAAGTACCCCAAATGGAGGGGCTTAAACAACAGAAATTTATCGTCTCAGTTCTGGAGGCCAGAAGTCTGAGATCAAGGTGTCAGCAGGGTTGGTTCCTCCTGAGGGCTGGGAGGGACAATCTCTTCCAGGCTCTTCTCCCAGCTTCTGGTGTTTCCTGGCAGTCTTTGGTGTTCCTTGGCTTGCAGTTCTCTGCCTTCATCTTTATATGATGTTCTTCCTGTGTGCCTGTCTCCAAATTTCCCCTTTTTATAAGAACATCATTCATATTGAATTAGGGCCCATCCTAATGACTTCATATTACCTTGATTACCTCTGTAAAGACCCTGTCTCTAAATAGGGGCCCGTTCTGGGGTACTGGGACTTAGGGCCCAACATATCTTGTTTTTTGGAGACACAATTCAATCCATAACATCACAACTCATGAATGTGATGAAATGTCTCTGTCGTATGTGCTCACAGAAGTTTGTTAGGGTTTTCTCCTCTCCTGGATTAGGTAGCACACCCTGTAAGGGGTGCACATTACTCACTGTTCCTTTTGGATCTTTCCAGCCCCTCGTATAGAGTTAGCTCCCGGCTGATAGAGGAGCTTGGGAAAAGCTGCCAACAGACTCAGTGCTTAAGGAGATCGCCTTCACTGCGGGAAAGTGTTCTTCACGCCGGTTTCCAGTGGGTTTTAGGAAGAGACGCAGTGAATTCCAAGTATTTGAGAGGGGGCTGGGCCAATGGACTTGCCTTTTTTTTTTTCTTTAATAATAAATTTAGGCTTCGTTTCCTCTTTGGACACTCTGATCAAAACAAACGGATTAGGCCCAGCACATGGTCACAATAACAGGTGGTTGGGAGGTCCCCTGTGGCTTGTTGCCTGCCGAGCCTGGCCTCCTTCGGGCCTGGGAGGAAAGCAGCCTGCGGTCGGGCCCCTGGAGGAGGTGACCGCACACAGGGGAGCCAGCGGTGCATGTCTGCAGCTGGCCCCGGCCAGCTCTTGACTCATGGGGAAGTGCAGACAATGCAGAGAACAATGTAGGGCCGACAACAGTTAATGAAAGGAAGCGAGATTTGTCAGGGCCTTTTCCCCCGGCTGCTGTCACCGTTGTGCTTTATGAAGCGTGCCTCTCTCCTCTGGGCCTGAATGGAGCCACACACGCAGTGATGGCAGATTCACCAGCCATAGTGAAGAGCCTGCGGGTCTTCTAAATAACGTCCCCTCTGTAAAAAGCACACCCGATGGGGTGCAGGTGACCTGCGTTCGTGTCCCAGGGCCACTCTCAGTGTGGCTCCGTGACCCTGGGCAAGTCGGCCAGGCACAGGGAGTCACAGGGTTTCTGTCTGCACAGCCCCGCTTCCCCCCAGTGGTTAGGAATCCAAATCAACAACGTAGAGGAAGGTAGTGCTCGGAGTATAAGGGGATCTGTACACCATTACCGATGCTACTTTTGTGATTTCCAGATGTGTGTGTTTCATCAAAGTTAGTGAGATAAGAGGAAAACACTGCGTCAGAAAACAGATAGAGGCTGAGGAACGGGAGCAGGGGACTCAGAAGGATGAAGGTAGATTTGTCCTAAGCAGGGTCTCAACATTTTTTTTTTTTTTTTTGCGGTACGCGGGCCTCTCACTGTTGTGGCCTCTCCCGTTGCGGAGCACAGGCTCCGGACACGCAGGCTCAGCGGCCATGGCTCACGGGCCCAGCCGCTCCGCGGCATGCGGGATCTTCCCAGACTGGGGCACGAACCCGCGTCCCCTGCATCGGCAGGCGGGCTCTCAACCACTGTGCCACCAGGGAAGCCCCAAGGGTCTCAACTTTTGTTTCCTCCGAGCAGGCCCAGAAACTGCCCCACGAGGGCAGTTGCTGCAGTGTATTCACATGGCTGAGAGAGGGTATTGAACCAGCGATTATGTAGCTCACTTGGGAGTGTACGTCACGTTACCCAGGGGCAGTTTTCTTACAAGGCTCTGGGAAAGTAGGTTGGCTTTAGGGTTGACTAAACCCTCTAGGTCTGCTCCCTTTGTCTGGGATTCTCTTGGCTTTGCTCCCTGTCTGTAGCTGGCACCCTCCCGGGGGTCAGAGGTACCATGTCTACAGCAGTTCATAGCATCCCAGTGACCACCAGCTGCACCAGCGGGGGACGCTTCTTTCCCAGGCCCGCCAGCAAACCTCTCCACATTCCTTATTATTTCTAACTTAGTTACC
Organism: Hyperoodon ampullatus; assembly: GCF_949752795.1. Taxonomy (NCBI): domain Eukaryota; kingdom Metazoa; phylum Chordata; class Mammalia; order Artiodactyla; family Ziphiidae; genus Hyperoodon; species Hyperoodon ampullatus. Next base: position 63,525,427 of record NC_136929.1, read on the forward strand.
TGTGATTCTGAGGCAAGGGGACAGCATTACCTGCAGGAACTAGTGGGTGAGGGCGCAGGAGCTGAACAAGATCTGTGTCCTATGAAGTCAGAGAACGGGGGACTGAGGCCAGGTGGGAACTGGCTATGATGACCCCCTAGCAGAGCCGGGGCTGGAACTGGGTTCCCAGGTTCCTGCAATACTCTCTTCCTCCCTGGCAGGCCCATAAGTCATTCAGCTAAAGGAGGTAGAGACAGCTGTGCAGTGTCTGAGCTAGAGATCTGAGCATGGTCTTCACATGTTTTCTTCTGGACGGATGGGGGTTGTGAGTGGGGGGATAATATAAGGAGAATCGATGAGGGGCTTGCAGATGAGGACATAGAAATGCTTTGGGTTGTGTCAGAATTGAGGAGCCACTTCAGTGGGTACAGAGTCAGGGCTCAAGTTTCCCTATGACTCCATATTAGCTGAATATCAGGGAAACCTTTGTATTAAGTAGAATGCCCCAGGCAGGGCCCTGCACTTGGTTTAATGCTCTGTTGTCGCATTGAAATTCTTAATAATTTTGAACGTTGCACTGGGCCTCCCAAATTAGGTAGCTGGTCCTGGTGTGGTGAAATAAGAAACACAGGTATTACCAACGTGCCCATTTTATAGATGAGGAGATTGAGGGTTAGATTAAATGGCTTCCCTAAAGTTACCCTGCTGGTAAGCAGCTCACGTCAGCCCCTATATCTTGCACCTCCCAGACCAGTTTTTGGGCTGATTTATCAATGCAGTGTGTACATTTTGGAGTGCCTGCCCCATTTATGACAACGGCTCTCCATAACTTCCCCATACCTTCTATGATGAGGCCCTCAGCCCTGTTTACACCATAGAGACTCCCCCTGGTCAGAGTTGGTACCTGAGCTGGACCCAGCTGGGCCCAAGTGGGGAGACTGGTCATCTTCCCTGGAGTGGTTTAAGCAGAAGAGTCAAGGTCATGCCCGGGGTCACCATGATGGGACAATATGCTGAGACGTGGCTTCTGGACTTCAAGTTCTCAAGGTCTCTGCCACTTGAACTTCTACAGCTTCACGTCTTTATTTTCATATACTGCTGGACTAAAAGCAAGAGACACTTGAGTTTTGTTGAGTTTAGAATCCTACTTGTCTGAATGAACAGAATTGCCCTTACTTGGAACAGCAAATACATCTAGGATTTTCTTTTTGAAATAGGGCCTTGTCCTAGGCTTCAGTTTTGATGTAATAAAGTTGAAGTACTCATCTAAAATCCACAGTTTCAGCAGGCCCCTTCACCTTGGTCAGAACCGATGTGGATATTTTTCAAGTCTATTTTCTGTACTGATCAAGCTTCCACATGTTGACCTTTGAGGCAGATATCGCCATTTTGGTAACACGATATACACATTACTGAATAATTACATAAACTCTGGGCAGCCGCATTTCCTAACACGTGGGCCTCATCTCAGGGGGCCAGGACAGTACTTTCAGTGCAACAATTCCAAGAAGTTTTATACAAATAACGCTCTCTTTGAAGAATCTTTCCTGTTTAATGGGAGCTAGGGGATATCATTAACTTGAACACTTGATTTGGAATAAGACATTAGAGATTTTAGAAATTAAGGGCTTTGGAATATCAAACTACCTCCTAGGATTTAGACCCAAACAAGAAAAAACTTCAAAATAAAACAACATAAAAATTACTCAATTATTATCAACCAAATTTAGAAACATGTAATGAATATTAATTTTTTTATCTGGAGGCTGTGCAGTCCCAGGTGGGGATTTTTCCTTGAATATGAGAGAATAGAAAAACAAGTGTCAAGGAATAAAGGGTACTTGTGACCTTTTCCCCAGGCTCCCAGAGTGATGTTTGGGGACACCTATCTAATCGAGAAGAGCTATTCACGTGGAGGACAGCATGAGAATGCAGCACAAAACTATGAGGCAGGGGAAAGAGGAGAGAAAAGAGATCCTTTTTACTGTCAGCTTCAATCTTTAGAGAATTGCTCTGCTTATTTTTTTTAATTTATTTTTTTTTGCGGTACACGGGCCTGTCACTGTTGTGGCCTCTCCCGTTGCGGAGCACAGGCTCCGGACGCGCAGGCTCAGCGGCCATGGCTCATGGGCCCAGCCGCTCCGCGGCATGTGGGATCTTCCCGGACTGGGGCACGAACCCGTGTCCCCTGCATCGGCAGGCGGACTCTCAACCACTGCGCCACCAGGGAAGCCCTTGCTCTGCTTTTTGAATTGTTACCATGATCACTGGCTAGCAGGTTAAAGTTTATAAGCAAAAGACGTTTTTTCAGATGGTGCCTTCACATCTCAAAACAATGTCATAAAACACACGTAGGGTCAGGCCTGGGAATTTTGGAGCCAGTGTCAAGGTTTCATCACTAGATTTTTTAATCTGCATTTCTCACGGTGGTTCCAGACCTCAACTAAAAAGGGGTTGTTTTCTAGTGCTCTCTTTAAGGATGCTGAAGGCAAACCTTTCAGGAGTTTCTAAAGTCCTTTCAGAACCTGAGCCCTGTTCTACACCAGAGACTCAGTTTGAAGTCCCTCCTTTCTAAATGACGCCATGCACACAGCTCAAAGTGCGGTCCGTTCTTGTCTACACCTGTGGAAATGCGTGAGCCTCACTGGGCTACAAAGTCTTCAGTAGTCAACGAGGGACGTACTGCCTTCCATAAAACATCCCCTTGCTCACCAGGCACCTGGGGGAAAGTCACGGTGTCTGATGATCAGAGGTCCATCTTAGGACCAACTGCTCACCTAGACACACAGTGCAAGGCCCCTTGCTTGGCCTAATCTTTCAGTCAGGAAGAGGCGAGTCTCCTTTTCGGCTTAAGTTTGTTTGTTTTTTTTTTTACCTTCTTCTTCTTTTTTACCTTCTTCTTTTTTTACCTTTTTTACCTTTACCTTTTACCTTACCTTTTTTTTTTTTTTTTTGCCTTTTACCTTCATTTAAGATCAATGAAATTGATCTTAAATTGTGGACCATGCACTCACTGGGATTGAACTTCATGGTTCTCGGTAGAAGTGGCAACAGCACTGGGCTTTGTTCAAGTGAACTAGTTCTGTGAACTTGGTTTATCCTCTGAGAATCAGGAAAGTGGCCACCCAGTTCAAGTGTCTCTTCATGACAAGATCTATAGCGCAGTCTAAGATCTATAGAGTGCTCTAAGATCTACAGGGCTTCTAAGATTTTAAAGCCTGGAGTTCTAGAAATGTAAGAAAGCAATTGGTCGAGAATGTATAAATATACACCACGCAATGACTTTTTAATAGTTTCCCAACATGTGTGTGCATACATCAAACTAAAACATAAAGTAAATACTGGTATATCTAGACTACAAGCCAGGTGTCAAGCCCAGGACGCCTCACCGGGGCACTGGTGATCCTGAAAGTCTTTTTGGACATGGTGGGAAATGAGCATGTATACACACACACACACACACACACACACACACACACACACACACACTACTCTCAGGCACACACGTTGGTTGAGGTGCTGGAGAACGTGTCCTCCTTCTGGCTTATCAGATGTACCTTTACCCCTCTCTGTCCTCTGACCCATGGTCACTTATGCCTCATTACAGTTAACCTCTGTATATTAGAGCTGATGTGTTACTTGCTTCTCACCTCTGCCCGGGGTTATTCAGAATCTTCATCATCGTTTCATCAAATGATGACTCATCTTCATCATTTTCTGTAGCTCTAGCCATTTCTGTTCCCATTTACAACCACTCTAGTTGGTACAAAACTAAACCAGAAGTCGGAAGATCCAGTTTAGTGTATCTGCGCTCTGTGACGTATCCGTGCAATGCCCCTGACGGCCGTGATGAGAGGGAATCTCCAGACCTCCTTGCTTCATGCTGCAGGGAGAGCCCTGCCCTGCCCTGACGATGACGGGCAAGTGTTTGACAGTTACTCATAAACCCTTTCTGCTATGAGCTTCTCGTCTTTATCCTGCTCTCTCTTCTATGGTTCTTTTCTCTTTCCCACTGTTAACCGGTCTTCTGGCTGCAGCAGCTGGAGTCATAAACTGCCCCTTTTGTAACAAAACGCCTCTCAACTGGGGCTTTGCTGTTTGAGGATTTCATTCTTACCATGATGTGAGTTACACCAACAGATTCTCACTCCTGGGGTTCATGAGCCAAGTGGAGGTGCTGATGGACCAGCACCTGGCACACATCCTTCTTTAACTCATTTATAGCACATCCTTTTTTCGCTTGTCTGTCCTTATCAGAGTTGGCGTAATCCTGCATTGCCGCCCATTAGCAAGTGGCCAGGCCTGCTCCTGTTACGCTCAGGAAGTGGCTGTGCTGAGTGATGAGGCACCTGGCAGGTCTCAATGACCTGTCTTGCCCAGCCACCCAGTTCAGGACACCTTTTCAGCCTGGCCAGTTGCTCCAGGGTGATGACAGTTCAGATACAATTCTTCTTCACGGATTCTTTAAATCAACTGAAGTCAATTCCAGACTTACTGCCAGAAGTGAGAGTGTATTAGAAATCTCATCAAGCCCCAGAAGATCCTGAACACGTGGTGGGGAGTCAGTAATCCCTCAATTGTACTTGCGATGCATCTGCACCTGTCCTTAAGTAGAGTCTTCTTTGAGATCAACTTAGGGTCTTGCTAATACGTTTATTTGAAAATTTGCTTTAGTATCTATTTCACAAAAGTGATGGGAAGTTTATTTTTTGCAAGCAAGTATTAATCATGTTGGATAATTTTTTTCTTTATTGGAAGGCATCAAATAAAGGCAAGATTTAGAAGATTCTGTGCCCATGTTTGCATATACACAGCAGGGTCACATCTGTCTAAAAGATCATGCTGATGTGATTCTCCATAGCCAGCCTCTACTGCCTATTTTTTTTTTTGGCGGTACGCGGGCCTCTCACTGTTGTGGCCTCTCCCGTGGCGGGGCACAGGCTCCGGACGCGCAGGTTCAGCGGCCATGGCTCACGGGCCCAGCTGCTCTGCGGCATGTGGGATCTTCCCGGACCGGGGCACAAACCCATGTCCCCTGCATCGGCAGGCGGACTCTCAACCATTGCGCCACCAGGGAAGCCCTCTATTGCCTTGTATTCAGTTTGAATCTGGAAACTCCTATATCGAACAGACGGAATAGTCAGTCATTTCAAAAGGCATCTGCATGTGAGCAGTGATGACCATTTTTTTTTTCTGGTGTAAACCCCTTAGTAAGGAAAGAAGTCATGATAACATGCTGATTTTGAAAAAGCATTTCGTTTGGTTTAAAGCCATTAGCTGCAATGGAGAAAACATGGCGGAGTGGATTTAACAGTTAGGACTCTTTGTCAGCGAAGGATACTCATCTAGGTCTGGGGTCAGGAAACTCAAAAGGGGAAGCTCCAATTCCCACACTGAATTCCTTGCCAACCCTTTGGTAAGCCTTGGCAGGGTTCCACCTCTGTCCTGCCCCAGTCTGACCCCTGGAGCCTGTGAGCGCTGGCACCCTCTGAGTACTAGATGGCATGAATGGCCAGTGGCCAGCGCCATCTGAGACTTCAATCAACTCAATACCGAAGGTTAATCTCTTTCACGCGAATCACTGAGTTTGTAATTGGCTGCCAGTACTTTCTAGCAGAAGCCCCTTTTTCCTATAATACCTATGGGTTCGTATTTTTAGGTACGGCTCACAGACCTCTTTAATTTCTGAACTCTCTGTTTTGCACAGTAAATTTTTTTTCTCTTTTCTTATAGATCTTGTCATGCCTCAGGCTTGGACAGATTGCATTCATGGAGTTCTCTAGTGTGAGATGTTAACATATTCCATTTTTCTTTCTTTTTCTTTTTTAGAAAAATTATTTTAATTTTTATACAATTTGTAAAGATTACTTTGCATTTACAGTTATTACAAAATATTGGCTATACCCCCCGTGTTGTACAACACATGCTTGAGCCTAGCTTACACCCAATAGCTTGTACCTCCCCCTCCCCCTCCCCTGTGTGCCCCTCCCATCCCCAATGGTAATCACTAGTCTGTTCTCTTTATCTATGAGTCAGCTTCCTTTTTGTTATACTCACTTTGTTGTATTTTTTGAGTATGCCATTTTTCTTGTTTTTTTTTTTTTTTGGCTGTGCCATGTGACATGCAGGATCTTAGTTCCCCGACCAGGGATCGAACCCGTGCCCCCTGCAGTGGACGCGCAAAGTCTTAACCACTGGATGGCCAGGGAAGTCCCCTAGAGTATTCCATTTTTCTCGACTGTCACATCCAGGTTTGGAAATGTTTGCATGAGAGACAGGAATGCTATTTAGACTTTCATTCTCTCTGAGCAAAGGGAAATGCGATAGAGATATGATCTCACAAATAGCTCGTGATTTTCCAGATCCCTCAGGAGGAGGCCGTTGGGGTTTTTATTAATGGAACCTGTCTTGCTCCAACCCATCCAAGATGATCAAAACGCTCCTTCAGGGAAACAGAAGGTCAGCTTGGGCGATTCCCCACTTCAGTAAAATAAGCACATTTTCTTCTCTTCCTTTCTCTGTTTACAGCCTTCTCCTTCCCTTGGAGTTTGTGTCTAATCTGTGTCTGACAATTTTGTGGCTTTTAGGCCATTCTAGGAGCTAATGTGAGAGGGGAAATGGCAGCAAACAGTGATGGTCAACTGCCTCCTTTACGTTTCTCCACAGAAAATTGGGGACTCCAATAAGAAGGAACTATGAGGGCCAGTGACTTTTATCTGAAGTGTCACCCCATGTTACTGTTTCCCTGCCATGCCCTGCAGATTGGTCCTTTCCAGAATGTGCTAGAAAGATGCCCCTACACATCTGTGCAGAGCTTGCTAGCATGAGCCTTAGGGTAGGCAGCCCTGGGTCTGAATCTCATGTCCACCTGTTATTTGTCACCAAGTGTCCCAGGGCAAGTCTTTGAGCCTCTTTGAGCTTTAAGGTTGTGTCTTTAAAATGTGAATGGTGGTTCTCCTCTCCTAGGTGGCTGTGAGGATTCAATGAAATGATGGCATGTAGTACTGTACTTAGTGCAGGGCAAACCCTAGGAAATGCTAATCAACGCTCAGCATTAGCATGACCATAGTGTTGTTTCCATGAAGATGGAGCCAAGTTAAAATAAACATTAAAGGAAAAACATGAAGGAGAATAAGAGAGGCAAAGTGCACGCAGATGTGTGTGTGTGTGCGTGTGTGCGCTTGTGTAAGTGGGTTTCAGCTATGTCTCTGACGGCGATGATTCATTAAAATGCTGCCACAGCACTAGGAGAAGTGTCGAAAACACTCTAGGGTGTAAACGCAGGGTCAGTTGTTTAGAGGTGAATGAAGTGACAGGAGTGAGCTTACACACGGATCTGGTCAGTTCTGGGGTCTGGAAGCCAACAGCCAACCACGTTTGCTCCAAATTTGTGCTACTGTGGCATGTATGGGGGCCCAGTGCAGGTGAATTTGTGGAATCGGCTGTGTCTGAGGGACTTAGCCCCTGTGAGCTGCTGTAGCTGTGTCCGTCCAGTTACCGGCCAGCTGGCGTGTGGCCTCTCGCCTTATTTCCTGCACCCTAGGGATGGCTTGGACCCTTAGCAAGGCGTCCTGGAGAACTAGGTTTCTAAGGAGGACGTCAGGGCTGGAAGGAGCTCTGGATCTAGCTGAGCGGCTTTTTCTTCACTAACGCACAGCAGAGGGAGCTCAGGATGGGCAAAGGGGAGGGGCACTAGGAGAGGAAGGACATGGAGGGAGAAAGCGAGCATTCAGATTCCTTATGAGGATGCTCTAGGCCCCAGGTTACCCACGTCATGAGCTGCAGCCAGCAAGCACAAAGGCTCCCGAGTTAAAACCTGCCTTTTAGCTGAATGTGAGGCTAGTTACTTCCCATGTCTCGTTTTCCTCGTTTATAAAGCAGGGATAGTAATGATAATGATAATAATAATAATGAATAATAATATCGCATTGCTCATTGGGCCGCTGAGAGGAGCTAAGCCCTCCAGATGGTTTCTCACTGTGCCTGGCACAGAGTACGTCTCTTATAAATGTTAGCCGTTAACCTTTTTACAGGAACGGGCCTGAGATTCTTGCACCTTTGTGTATTTCTATTATTCTGACCACAGGAACATTTCTTCTCTCAATTTCTTTCATTTGCCTCACTCTTTCTGTTCAAGAATCTTCAAAATCCTTATCAAGGGCATTTGTTAAGTACTGAATTGTGTGTAGCTCTCTGCTTGATGCTGTATAATTGTCTGGGTTCTCTTCTGAAAGGGAAAGTGGTTTTCTAAGCCTGATTTGGAAAATATTGGGTACACTGTTTTGGGACCAGTAGGTGCTGAACAGGAAGATGGGGTTTTTCTGTTGGCTATAAGTTATTAGTAGTGGGAGTTGGGGAGTTTCATCAACTGACCGAATAGAACTTTGGGGCATGGATAATTCTAGTCCAACTCAATGCTTAATAGAATGACAAATGAATGATTAAAATGTGGATTTAAGTGCAATCAGATTTTAAGAATGGTAACTCTATTCCAGGATAGTCATCTCTAGACATTTTTAATAAAATTGCTCAGCTGTAGGTCCTGCAAAAATAGAATGTATAGGAAGGTCTTAGGCTTATCAATTCGTAGAAATAAGTGCAATTCAAATAGGATTTCTTTAGAAGACAATTCATGTTCGTGCTCACAAATTTGTTGATTTCAGCAAACAAATGTTAAGAAAACAGACTTCAATAAACTTCCATAAAGTCAAAGAAAATCTATGGAGCCTCTTTGCATAAGGAGCAAAGGAGTTCTGAATAACTGGATTTATTTTTAAGGAGAAAAAAATAGAAGGACACAAGAAAATACTCTTTTTGGTTCCAGTAAAACTGAGACAGGAGGAAGAAAACAAGCTCATGTAAGAAAAAGATGAAATAAAAATGTGAATACAGCAATAAAAGGAAACGGGGTCAGACTCTCAAGCAGCATCACTGCGGTGACAGCCTTGGAAGAATAAGGTCAGACTAGGCAAAGCAGCTCACGAGACACCACTTATAGAAGACACAAAAGAGCAAGAAAGGGCAAAAGAAAATGTCACCTCTCTTCTTTATTAGACTGGGATGAAGAGCCAATAACAAGCCATCAAAAGAACAGAGATCTTGGATGCTCCTTTAGAAAACCTCCATAGTTTAAAAAAAAAAAAGACAAGGGGGCTTCCCTGGTGGCGCAGTGGTTGAGAGTCTGCCTGCCGATGCAGGGGACACGGGTTCGTGCCCCGGTCCGGGAAGATCCCACATGCCGCGGAGCAGCTGGGCCCGTAAGCCATGGCCACTGAGCCTGCGTGTCCAGAGCCTGTGCCCCGCCACGGGAGAGGCCACAACAGTGAGAGGCCCGCGTACCGCCAAAAAAAAAAAAAAAAAGACAGGAAATAGGAACAGAAGACATAAATTTGGAGGGGGGAGGACATAGGCGTGGTGGATGATGTTTTAAATGGGTTGAGGGTATTAAAGTCAGGATGCTTCGTGTACTTGCATTTCAGGGCCTGAAAACGAAGTCGCCAAAGTCATTTCAAGAATGATTTTGTGCAATCAGGGAGGAATCCCCAAATTGTAAAGAGCTGTCACGCCCATACACACCCATACACATTGGCAGACACACACACACACACACACACGAAGATTTAGGCAATGACCCTTAAAGAAGAGTCTCCAAATAAATCAACAAGCATATTGAATAAAATACCGCACGGGGTAAAATCTTTCATACTTAAAATGGGCACCTCCATCTGGCCAAGGCAGTTTCTTGCTCTGCAGAGGGACTGGCCTAGTGATCAAGAGGACTTACTGGGTACAATATCTTTGGCTTCAGAGAGACCCTGTGACTTGTCAAGAATGATCAGTAAACTAGCAAGCTGACCAGCCCAGCTACCATACGTGTTTGTTCAGAGCTGAACCATTTTCATGCATCCTGGGCTCTCTGTGTCTGATTTTCCCAGTTTTTTTTCCAGTTTAATTTTATAGGAGAATGTATTTGGAGAGATTTCATGCATTGGATGATGATTTACCTCTATTACAAAAGGTATCGGAATCTTTGGTGAAATTTGAAATGAATTTTGATTAGACAATATATATATATATATATATATATATATATATATATTTTTTTTTTTTTTTTTTTTTTTTTTTTTTTTTTGCGGTACACGGGCCTCTCACTGTTGTGGCCTCTCCCGTTGAGGAGCACAGGCTCCGGACGCGCAGGCTCAGCGGCCATGGCTCACGGGCCCAGCCGCTCTGCGGCATGTGGGATCTTCCCGGACCGGGGCAGGAACCTGTGTCCCCCGCATCGGCAGGCAGACTCTCAACCACTGCGCCACCAGGGAAGCCCTAGACAATATTTTTAAATTAATTAATTAATTTTTGGCTGCGTTCGGTCTTCTTTTCTGCACGCAGTCTTTTTCTATTTGCGGCGAGCGGGGGCTACTCTTCGTTGCGGTGCCTGGGCTTCTCCTTACGGTGGCTTCTCTTGTTGCGGAGCACGGGCTCTAGGCACGCAGTCTTCAGTAGTTGTGGTGCACGGGCTCAGTTGCTCTGCGGCATGTGGGATCTTCCCGGACCAGGGCTCGAACCCGTGTCCCCTGCATTGGCAGGCAGATTCTTAACCACTGCCCCACCAGGTAAGTCCCTCGACAATATTTTTATTGACTCCCAATAGTAACCTAAAAACCAGCCCACAGTTTTCATAGGCTTGAAATAAAGTAGTACACTTTAGAACTCAATTGTGTGTATAAGTATTTATTCTTTAAAAAGACAAAGTAGCACCAAACATTTAAGAATATTTAATAATGTATCCTGGGTTTTTTTTTTTTTTTTGTGCTGTTGCTGATCCTATTATCAAATTCCTTATGGAGAAATTCTGCTAATATTGTTCTCATCCACCCTTATCAGTGAAAATTGTGCCATCTTTCCAGTGGGGGGATCGGGGGCCAGCAAAATTGATACTGTCTTCATTTTTAGAAAAGGCTGGGGACCTTTCCTTGACCTACAGTATGACCACAGGGTCTATCATTCATTCAGTTATGCATCAATGAGTCTCTGAGTTTCTATTAAATGCAAGAGAATATGCACCTTTGTTTTCTCAGAAAGGGTGGGTCCTCCTTTACTGTGGAGCCGTATAGTAAACCTAATGCCGTGTATTGTGACCTGCATATGATGGTGCTTAGTACATGCTGGGGACTTGAAATGAGCACTTAGCATTTGCCTGACTCTATGTTAAGCTCTGGTTCCCACCCTTCTGATCTTCTGCAGAAGACCAAGAAGAAAGCTTAAATAGGGGTGGGGACAGCGGAAGGGCTGCTAACAGAGTAGAAGAGACATTCACTTGAACCACATCTAACAAACCAGAAAAATAAAGGCAATGTTTTCCTGCTTCAAGCACCTCACTTTTATCTGCCCAAAGTTTACTTGAGAACATAGACATTTAGTTCATTGTTCACAGTGCTCAGATCTTCAGTTTCCAAATGCTGCCACATGCACCTGGACATTCGGCACAGTCGATGAACAGGCCTGAAGGGAATGCAGTTTCATCTTCCTTGGTCCCTGTCCAGCTCATGCATGGAGGAGAGCGCTTAGGGCATTGTCACTGTCATCATTAGACCTTCTTCTTTCTCTTGCTGTTGAAAATGGTCTGTGGGGAGAAGTCGTCACTGGCCAAAGTGATGTGGGCATGTGTAAATGGAGTCTCAGATAGTTATGCTCTAAGAATGGTTGGGGCTTACTAGTAGAACTGTGTACTTTGCTGCCAATATCACTAAAAAAAACAGAGTTTACCTACCGCACAGGGCACTTGGCTTTGTGGGGTCATGGATACACATCTCTTCTACTAAAACGACAGAGACTATCTAAGTGGGAAGGTACTTCTCAGGGCCAGGCCTAGTTTTTATAGGTGGTGTAATATTGAGGGGAGCCTGCCTCTTTCATACTATTGATTCTGTCTTTAGTAGTTGTTTTTAGGGGTTTTAGTAGTCGTATTTACTAAATATCATGAAACAAATCTACTAATAGGAAGATTGTGAACTCATTGTATCTCTCTTTGAATACTTAAAATGTTTATAGATCAGAGGGCCTGGCTTAAAAGTTGATTCAAATCTTAATTTTGGTTGATGCACATGAATACATGCTGTCTTTTAAAAACAAATAGCTTATACCACAAACTTTTGTTGAGGTGTGTGTCGTTTACTTCTGAAATACTGAATTCTTTAGCTTCTGTGAAAAGGTGTGCACCAAACCAGTTTCCTCTTTTTCTTGGGTAGACAGCTAGACTACATTTTTCTTTTCTTTTTTTTTTTTTTTTCTTGCGGAACGCGGGCCTCTCACTGTTGTGGCCTCTCCCGTTGCAGAGCACAGGCTCCGGACGCACAGGCTCAGCAGCCATGGCTCACGGGGCCAGCTGCTCCGCGGCATGTGGGATCCTCCCGGACCAGGGCACGAACCCGTGTCCCCTGCATCGGCAGGCGGACTCTCAACCACTGCGCCACCAGGGAAGCCCTAGACTATATTTTTCAAAAGAGGCCATATGACTGACTTCTAGACAAAAGGATGTGGGCAGGGATGATATGTGCCCCTTCCAGGCCTGGCCCACAGATGATCCCCCATGCTCTTCCCCTTCTACTTTCTTGATGAAGACGAGCATGACCACCATGGAAGCCAGACCTTGAAATGGCACAGCCACAGGGTGGAAGGAGCCACAAGGTGTATCGCTACTTGGAGGAGAGCTACGCCCTAACAGGAATAGTCACTTGGGACTTGGTGAGCGCAAGAAATTTCTAATCTGTTTGAGCCATTATATAGTTTTGGGCTTGTTTGTTATAGTAGTGAATGTTACCCTCACTAATATTAAAGTTGAGAATCCTTAAGAAAAATGTCAAGCAGTGCTATACAATGGAAAGTTCATGCACTTTGGAGTGCAACAGAACTGGGTTGGAGTCGTGGCTCTGGATCTTCATTGCTGGGTGGCCTCTGACGTTTACTTAACTTTTCTGAATCTCCACTGAGACAGTGTCAGTGCAGTCAAGCAGTAAGGCCTGAGCTCCTTGGTTTATGTACATTTTGCGCTTGTGTGAGAATACCCCTCTCGATGGACTCATAATCTGGGGAAGCTGGTACGGGCCAGATAGGAAAGGATTAGGAAACTTCTTCTTCCTTCCGTGCCCCATCATGGCTGATGTTCAATACCTAGCCAAAAGTTCCAGTTTGCTAAGGGGCCCAGGGAAGATGAGAGTGAAAGGCATTCCTATGAGATGCCAAGAATAGCTGAATCTGGCCTCACATCCATGTTCCTCAGAGTTAAACCTGCCAGAAATCATATTTGCAATTACATTGAAGGAAGGCATCACTTGGTCCTGCTCTGGAAAAAGAGGTGAAATATATATTTTTAGTAGAGAAAGGAGGGCTTCACCAGCCTCAGTTGGCACGTGAACAGATTTGCTAGCAGCTGCGAGGTGTGATCCGAATATTACTGACCTAGACCAAAGGAAGTAAAATTCCTAGCTGCAGACACAGCCTTGCCCTCCCTAGGGGGTACCTGATTAAGAGCCATTTTTGGCTTCTTCCTTTACTGACGCTCAAGGGTGAGTGGGTCTCACTGGGCCCGCAGGTGTGAAACACTTTCTCTTTTCAAGTCCTTGGGCATTTTCTCCTTTGGGGAGTTACTCCGGTCGTGATGTAGCTGGAGGGCTCAATTAAGTGGCTCAATTGGGGAGTCCACTTTTTCCACTGAGAGGAACTCAGGCAGCTCAGGGCACTGACACTTTCAAATTTTAACTCTACATTGAGTAGAAATATCTACTTTTGGAGACTGGTTAAATTGCTAAATGTCTTGAAAAGCCTCCACTAATGGACAGATTGCAAATTACTTTGTATCTCTTTTTGAATATTTAAATTATTTCCTGCTTGTAGGGCCTGTCTTGATGCTAGACTCAAATGGAGTTATCGTCATGGTCTCAGGACTGGATTTTCGGACAGTTTTTTCGGTGTTGACGTTGTTTTGCCAATGCAGGCAGGTACAATCAGAACTCTCCTTACTTTGGTTTTCATGTGCCTTTTACTTTGTAAAAGTAGTTGCTGGAATAGTTCATCCAGGCTACTTGTATAAACTTATAACCATGAGTGGAGGATGAAAATTTAAATCCTTATTTTAATGATGCTAAAGAAAAATTAGAACACTCTTATTTGAAGACAACTATCTGTTGGGGTAGCGTGAATGTGTTTTTGTATTATTTGATATAGTCCATCTGGAATTTTCCAAGAACTCAGGTTATCTAGGTCAATGGCAAATTGCATAGCTTGGTAGAATGCTGCTGGGTAAGATTCTGTCTTATTCCTTTTGTATGTAAATTGATTGTTTACTCAAGAAAGGGGTCGTGATCAACTGCCTTTTCCCTCTAGCCTTCTTAGTTCTTCAGATAGTAGGGGTAAAACTGACTTAGCAGTTCAAGAATCTAGGACTAAGAGAAGTAAATGATATGGGGTTTCTGACCAGTGAGACAGCTTTTCAACACCCAAAGGCCCACAGGAGTAGACATCGTTGCCATGGTGCGCTAATAATGTCATTCGTCATACAAAGGAATGCAAGCCTGCTGAGCGTGTATAAGGTCAGCCCTAAATGGAAGAGAATGGATGGAGGTGGCCAGGAATTCTCACGCTCAGTTCACTTCCATCCTAGGCTTCGCTGTCCTCCCAGAAACCAGAAGAATTACAGTGAATCTTTTTCTTACGCAGTTTCTGTGTGAGCGCATATGCATTCACACATGTGCACGTGTGCATGCATGTAACAGCGTGATGGCCAGTCTTAGATATTCAGGGAGTGGTGTGAATGACAAATCCAAGTTCAGTGGTTTGGGGCTTGATCGCTTCAGCCAACCTTGCCGTCATTAGCTGTGTTGATGTCAGGTCTGTTTCTCTGTCCCCATCTCTGTCTCTCTGTCTCACACACGTGTGTACACGTACCTGGAGAAGCACAGCAGCTCACTAAGGAGGAAGTGAAGCATCACAGCCTGATGCCACACACACTCACCTGTGCAGTGAGTGGGTCTGACTGACTCTACTTTTTCACTGGTGACAGCACGCAACATACAATAGTGGACCATTTCAGCGGACCCCAAGAATTCTATAATAAACCACGGGCTTTCATCTCTGAGTGCCTGTGTGGCTCTGCAGAGCCCTGGCCTGAGCTTCCTGCACAGGTGTTTCTGGTGCCCCCGGCAGCTCTAAGTCGGGCCTGGATGGGTGTCCTGACCCTTATCTCGCTCCTTCTCCTGTCTGCACAGGCTGGAGAACAGAAAAGGGCCTCTGGCCACCTGGTTTCCTTAAGGCTGAGGGCTTATGGGCAAGGTCCTTTCCAAGCTTGTATAACCATGTGGAAATCCCTGGGGAGCCTCTAAACACAAACTCCTGCCATGCGGGGAGGGCACCTGCCATACCACGAATTCCTCATCTGCAGCCAAGTTGCCGTTTCTCACCATCAACAGTATGTTCTGCAGCCTCACGCCATACCTAATTTGTGTTGCATTTTGAATATCCTTGGAAATGCCCGTATAATGAGAGGAAAACAATATGTGTCTAAGCAGAGTCTTGTCTCCATGTGCAACTTTTCCGCTGGCAGAAGTCACACTGATGCTAATGAAATCTGAATGCTGACGTCCTGTCCTGCAGTGGAGGATGGTCTCCCTGTGCTGAGACACAGTTTCTTCTCGTTAGCCCCACCATCTTTATCAATATTAACAGGAATAATGAGAATTAGAGAGGCTGGCTTGTGGCAGAATGCAGATTTAATGGGGAGGGTGGGAGGAAGATGAATGGTTGAGAAGTAAAGATGCACTGGGATAGTGAATGGACCGCATCCTTCTGGGACCCTCTTGAGAGGTATTTTGTTCTAAATGAGGTATATGGTGAATCACTGCCACCCTGCAATTTTAACTCTAATGGGGAACTTCTCACAGCTGAAGCCCTAGTTTGTGACAAACTCTATCTTGTGATGGTTTTACAGCTGGGGTGTGTGTGTGTGTGTGTGTGTGGTTAACACTTGGATGTATAGTCAACAGCCAGCTTCATCAGGATTTATTCACCACGAGAAGGTTTGCTGCAATGGTCCATCAAATGCATCTCCATAAACATTTCATAATTTTAATGTGTTAATGACGGTCTCACCCACCATATGAAATGTTTCAAAGGGAAATGCAGTGAGGGAAGTGGGGGCAGAGTCAGGGGAACTTTCTTTCATCGTAGAAGAGAAATTTTCATGCTGAGGGAAAGTCAATCAAAAGTGGTAGATGATGTGTCTCCTACTGATTTCATTCCCCTTGGAAGTTTCTCTGATTTTTGCTGCTTATTCAAGCATTGGATGTCACTATGTCAAATCCCCCTACTGTTCCCAGGACTGTTTGTGACTCTGAGAGGGGCTGAGACACCTGTCCCGAGGCAGGCAAACTTCAAGGGCAATATGGGAGTGGGGCAGCCAGGGGGCCTGCACAGTTTCTCGACAATTGCTGGTTTTCTATTTCTCCAAGAGTTGCTGTGCCATGGGGATTATGGCTGGTAGCAGGAGTGACTCAGATGTGGTCCAAGCAGCTGGAGGCCATGCTGCTTGTACTTAGAGGGTGTCTAACCAGCAAGCACTAGGGCAAAGGGAAGGAGTGCATCTCAGGTTTGTGTCTTCTTCTGGAGCTGTGCACCAGCCTCAATGTGCTCACACCTCCCTTTCCCATTAGGACGGGGCCATGAGGACCTCAGCACTGTGTGGTGCAGGGGAAAGTGCCCCAGCTTACAAGCTGGAAGACCCAGGCTTGGGTCCACGTGCTGACAACATATTTGCAATATCAGTGGTGTGACATGGCTGGCAGAGAATCTAGAGTGCCCTTAGGACGTGTGGACAGAGGATGCATCTAGCACGGAGGGGGCAATGGATCCGCTGGGAGGGCCATGTCTGGAGAACTGAATCGGGTTCTGCATGCCGCACTCCTGGAGCAATAGAAACAAGTCAAAACACACTCGGAGGATGGTGTGCGGAGCTGGGAGAGGAGGTGAAACCACGTCACATCAGGAACTCATGGAGGACTGAGGCCCCTGGCCTGAAGAAGTGATTTGGGGGGAAGGAGTGATGATCTGAAGAGCTGTCACAAGGAAGAGGAATTAGATTCTTTTGATGAAGCCCTTTTTGGTGAGGTCTGGGACCCTGGCAGAAGCCATGGAGAAATACATCTTAGTTTCCCATAAGGAAGATCTTTCTAATAGATGCAAATGTCTAAAGGTACTTTAGATTGTTGTTATTGGGGATAATCAGACCAAATTCTGAAATTTTGACATGGTTGTCTGGATGCTGTGGAAATTTTGATGCAGTGTTGCGGTGAATTGTCACCATGGACATTTTGATATGCCTTTTAGGATAGAATCAACCCTTTTTGGCGACAGCAGAATAAAACAAATGGCTTTATGCCTACTATTAAACTTTCTTCTATTTTTTTTTTTTTTTTTTTTGCGGTACGCGGGCCTCTCACTGCTGCGGCCTCACCCGTTGCGGAGCACAGGCTCCAGACGCGCAGGCCCAGCGGCCATGGCTCACAGGCCTAGCCGCTCCACGGCATGCGGGATCCTCCTGGACCGGGGCACGAACCCGTGTCCCCTGCATCAGCAGGCGGACTCTCAACCACTGCGCCACCAGGGAAGCCCAAACTTTCTTCTGTTTTGAACTGAGTGTGAAATAGATGCCTTTGGCCCATTCCACTACCCCGCTGCCATCCCTGCCCCAGCCTCCTCCTGGCTCACAGCTCTTCCCTGACCCAGGCCCCATTCCTGATACATCTGTGGGCCTCCCCCACTCCCTGTCACTTGTCCCTTTTGATTTGGGGGACAAATCATTTGGGGATATGGTGACATTGAAGATCAGTGACGGGTCTCTGGGGTGGAGTGGAGTTGGGGTTAGGTTGAAAATACTGAAAGGACTCACATCTTTATTCGTACTTTAGAGTAGCTGTTTTTTTTCTACTGTTACCCAAAAGCCTCAATTATAATTTTATACTGTACATGTCAAGATGTCCACATGTCAAAATGGCCTCATCAAAATGTTGTTCTTACAACTAGCTGGACACACACTAGTCAAGTATATTACACAGAGAACTTAAGCATCGTAGGGGTGGTTGAACACGGTTATTTGAAAGATATTTTGTAATTCTAAAATTGTGTGCTCTAACCCAAGAGTTGCCAGTTGCAGGTCCATGGGCCGTGCTGGTCTAGGACAAAGTTTTCACCATCTGCATTAAAATGCAGGAAAATAAGAACAATGGGTTAATTTTCTCTAAGGCTAAATTTATTCAATTTTAAGGACTTTCTTCTAAGAGAAGGGTCTTTTTTCCTTCTGTCGTTGTGGTTAAAGTATTCTTCTTTTGTTTTTAGACACTGGGGATAGGAGGTGGTATTTAAAAGTGTCAGTGGACAACATAAATATGCCTGTCTCATTATTACATGTTTTTCTTTTACTGGTATGTAAAATCTCAAAGTCTGGGAGCCCTGATTTAAATCACCCAGTCTTTGGAACCTCATTTATTCAGTTGTGAAATGGGCACAGACACCTCGCTTCCCTATCAGCGTAGCTGTAAGGTCTCACATTGGCTACTGTTCTTCCCAGACACAAGTGTTGTAGGCTTTGTATGATATAAATGCCCTGATCGTTGAGTGGACAGCAGTGTCAATACTGGTAATGTGAGTTGTTGCGTGAACGGCTGGTGGAACAGAAGTAATCTCTCTCCTCTTGCCCTAGTGTTTCCTTGACTAGTATTTCCTTCTCAGCTTCCAGTAGCACAACTGAATGCAGCCAGGGAGTTTGCTGTGTTCTTTCAGACTCATGACAAAATTTCTGCCAGGGCAGCCAGAGGAAGACTAGAATGCCCGGGGCAGCCAAAGCGGGCCCTTCTGTGGAACATGGTATGGGGGGATGGGGGTGGGGGGAGAGTTCCAAGAAGCGGGGAGTGGGGTGGCCTTGCCTGTCCCAAGGTAGGTGTGAATTGCGGCGTGTTTATCAGGGCAGTGCTTCCAAGCAGGTGTGAGGGACCAGAGGGTGCCACTGAGACCACGCCCCGCACCAATTAAATCATGCATCTCTGGTGACGCTAAAGCTTTCCAGGTGATTCTCATCTATAGCCAAGAGAACAACCCTTTCAGCTCTGAGGGAGAAACTTGGAAAAGATTAACCAGGAGGCAGCTCATTCGTGCCGATGTCTATCAAATAGAGCAAATTCCTCCTTCAGTTTTCAAGGAATCATTGCAGGCGGGAGGGGTTTTTGTTAGTGCTTGCTCTGGGGCACCAGCTGGTTATACTTGATCTCCATCTTTTGCCTTAATATTTCACTAGGGAATTAATAACATATTGAGGTTAAAGGTTCAGCTTCTGAAGAAATTTTTGCCTCGTGGAATGATGTTCAGAGCAGCGTTGTTTCTGGTGGAAGGTAGAAACAACTTAGTGTCCATCAATGGGGCCTCAGACACATCAGCGGTGGCATGAGATGGAATACTGCGAACAAATCAGATCTGTAAGTATCATCATATCACATGCAAAATATAATGTGGCCTGAAAAAAAAGCAAGTTACAGGGCAACACACAGGGAATGAGACAGTTTATGTGGCTATTTAAAACACACAATATGACTTGTTACTTACTGTTGCAGCTATCTTCCTGTTTCTGGATACCTATACCTGTGGCCCAACGAAAGCTGAAGGACTAGAGGGGACACAGCAGAGCCACCATAACGGTGATCTTTGGGGAAGGAAAGGAATGGAATTGGAGAGAAGTCCAAAGGCGACATTTCTGTAGATGTTTTGGTGCCTTTATAAAAAAGAACTGAAGCAAATATGAAAATGGTTAAATGAATTCCAGGTTATGGGTACAGAGATCATACATTCTTTGTTCTATATTGAAGTTATATACTTCTTCTAAATTCAACAATATAACGACTAGAAAAAAATTAGCCTCTGGATTAAGATCCTTTCAGCTTCAGGTCTTGGTCTTCCACTTGCTGTGCGTGTGACCTTTAGCTGTTTCACCTTTTGGGGCCTCATCTGTAAAATGAGGACAGCGCAGTGCCTAGGGTATGGTAAGCACTGTGTAGGTTAGCTATTTTTATCAGCGTCCTCCAGCTCAGATGATAGAGGCTGATTCTTCCTCTTCAGCCTTTGGAATCCAGCTCAGGTGTCATCTCCCTCAGGAACTGTTTCCCAACCATCCCAGCCAGGTGCTTCTATAATACTTGGTTCTACCCTGCGTGGTACCCTACGTGCCATCATCTTCTAATGATGATGATTCATATTTATGGAGTATTTACTATGTGTCGGGCACTCTTCTAAGCATCTTGCCTGCTTGCATATTATCTCAATTCTCACAACATCTTGTTTCATATCATCATTAATTCCCATTTTACATTCTCTTTTTTAAAAAAGTTTTATTGGAGTATAGTTGATTTACACTGTTGTATTAGTTTCAGGTGTACAGCAAAGTGAATCAGTTATACATGTACAGATATCCACTCTTTTTAAGATTCTTTTCTCATATAGGCCATTACAGTGTATTGAGTAGAGTCCCCTGTGCTATAGAGCAGGTCCTTATTAATTATCTATTTTATATATATAGTAGTGTGTATATGTCAATCCCAATTTCCCAATTTATCTCTCTTCCCCACCTTATCCCCTGGTAACCGTAAGTTTGTTTTCTACATCTGTGACTCTATTTCTGTTTTGTAAATAAGTTCATTTGTACACTTTTTTTAGATTCCACATGTAGGTGATATCATATATTTGTCTTTCTCTGCATGACAATCTCTAGGTCCATCCATGTTGACGCAGATGACATTATTTTGTCCTTTTTTATGGCAGAGTAATATTCCACTGTATGTATGTACCACATCTTCTTTATCCGTTCCTCTGTTGATGGACATTTAGGTAGCTTCCATGTCCTGGCTATTGTAAATAGTGATGCAATGAACATTGGGGTGCATGTATCTTTTCAAATTATGTTTTTCTCTGGGTACCTGCCCAGGAGTGGGATTGCTGGGGCATATGGTAGTTCTATTTTTAGTTTTTTAAGGAACCTCCATACTGTTCTCCATATACATTCTAGTTTAGAATGACCTGTTAGTGTGTCTCCCCTAATAGGTGGTGAGTTTCTGGAGCCTAGGGATTGTGATCGATGAAACCCTGTACCCTCCATGCTTGGCACAGTGACTGAGAAAAAGAGGTCATTCAAGAAATTGCCGAGTGAATAATGAATGCATAAAGTTAGGCCAAGCAAACCCAGCCCCCTGGTCACTGCGTGGCGAGAATGTGAGATGGTTTGAGGATCTTTTATGGGCTCCTTTGCTCTGCTTTGCCATCCTGAGCGCCATGTCTCTGAGGGACCATAGCAGAGAAGTGGGGAACGGCTCCTCTCAGGGACAAAGCTTACTGACTGTTTTATAGGTAAAAGTGTGTGACGTGTGATCTTTGCCTAGCTCACTCTTACTGCCCTTTAGACATCAGCTCATACTCTCCTTCCCCAGGATGGCGTTTCTGATCCCTAGGGCAGAAGCAAGCCCCAATCACATACCTTCACCCAATCCTGTGTGTTTCCTGGCTCGTGTCAACAGTCGCTCTAAGATGGCTGTCTCTAGAAAGACTGCTTACTGCCCGTCTCCCCTCTAGCTACACCTGCTGGGAGGCAAGTGTTGTGTCCCCCATGTCTCTGCTGTGTCCCCAGGGCCTCTGCAGTATTGGGCCTGGCATGTTGCAGGTGCTCAGTACATCCTTGCCGAATGAATGGAGTCAGGAGAGGCTGAGAGTGGGAAGAGTGGGTTATTGAAATTCAACTCAGTATTCAAATTCACAGCTGCTACTGATGAAGACCATGGCTAATGTCTTCAGGCCAATATTCTGGGGGCTTGTGAACCTCTCTGTACCTTGGAGCTTGGCATGGCTGATAAGTGACTCTTCTAGAAGGAATCTTGCTCAGTGGGCAGAATCTTCTGTGGCTGGCATCATT
Source organism: Hyperoodon ampullatus (assembly GCF_949752795.1). Lineage (NCBI taxonomy): Eukaryota > Metazoa > Chordata > Mammalia > Artiodactyla > Ziphiidae > Hyperoodon > Hyperoodon ampullatus. The sequence continues at coordinate 63,547,400 of NC_136929.1, forward strand.
CCAGACCCTCTTCCCTATTAGAGTGGTTCACAACTTACACTCTTGAGTCAGGACCACCTGGGGGCATTAAAAATACAGACGTTACCCGCTCCCTGGCCTTTCCATCTATGTATACACCCACGCATACCCTGAATAGGAATTTCTGGGGTGAAGCCCAGGAGGGCATGTGTATGACATGGTACATCATGGGATGATAACCACTGTTGACCTCTTTCAGGCCACTCAGTTGATTTCCAATGTCCTTAGTTTATAGGCAGGGAGTTCCTGACATACCTTACCTTTTAGGAGGAGAAAATGGATCAGGTATTGAAGGGCCAAGAGATGGATTTTTTTTTCCTAGTACAAAACCACAGACTTTCTCTCTCTCCCTTTTGTTCTCATCCATCTCTGTTCTCTTTCTTGTTGTCTTTGTTGAATCATTCTTACCTGAATCTTAAGAGATGGATGGAAATAGCCTGAAACAGACAAAGGTGAACTCAGGACTCAGCTGTGACCAGAGGCTGCCGGGTGACTTGTGGCCTCCCAGCCCTGGGCACGCAAACAGGAGATTTGTGGCGTGCTTGGAACCCCTGGCGGGGGCTTATTATACAGCGGGGCCTCCCAAAAGCTAATTTACTGGATTATGGCCACATTTCCTTCTGCTCCCCTTGTTAAGCTTAAAAAAAGGACTCCGTCAAAACAACAGGAGGCGTCACAGATGTAAACCTTCAAGGCTTTCTGAGCATGCGAACCATGCCTTGGCTCTCAAGATGATTGAAAATGAGACTTTCCTTCACATCTTCCCATAAATATCAGCTCCTTCTTCCCCCTTGGTGCCCCCAGGGAGGGGAGCCGGCCCTCCCCGAGTGGATGGACACACGCTCAAACATCTTCATCCACCCTCAGGGTACAAGTTACTTGCTCACGTAACTCTTAGTTCTACCATTGTAAGAACACTGGGGGTAGTGTTCTTTTATTTACGGGAACACTTATGAGGTCTGAAAGGGTCAGTGATTTGCAGGCTGGGAGCAGACACAGGCCCCGTGTCCGGGTCTGTATGTCAGGGCGTCCGTCACCACCTTCTCCCTCCCCATTGGTCTGGGTGGGAACACACCCGTAGCTCCAACACGGGTGCAGGGTGGCACCCGCCAGGTGGCTGGTTTGGCTCCGTGGGACGCTCAGGCCTTTCCTTTGGCCTCTGGTCGCTCTTGATGAATATCCCTGTCCTACCCTTGAGACAGAGGCCTGAAGCTGAGCCTGAATTAAACCTGAGTGGAGCCGCTTGGAATGAGAATGTGGTCTGAGATATTTGTTACGGTCTGTGAGGGAGGAATGGAACTTAACCTATTAGCCTTTCTTAGTTTATTCGCCTCATTTCTATTCCACTTGATGTTCTGAAATGACGTTTATTAACTGTTCCATGAACACGCACGTCTTTGCGGGGGGCTTGCTGCGCGCCGCGCGGTGGCGTGGGGCTGGAGGCGCGGCAGCGTGGACGGCTCAGGGTGAGAGCAGTGGGGACCCCGAGAGGGCAGGGGGACAGGTGTGGCGCTCTCGAGACAGGAGGAAGGCCCAGAGAAGGCTTCGGGATGTACTGGGGGCCGCTGGCTCCAAAGCCCTGGGGCGGGGGCGGGCGCGGGCTTGGAGGGGTTAAGCGGGGCAGCGAGGAGGGCGGCGTGGCTGGAGCAGACCAGAACCGAGCACGAAGGCCGGCGCTGGACTTTGGATTTAATTCTGAGTGTGATTGAAAGCCTCCGGGGGTTCTGGAGCTCTGACTTGGGTTTTTTTTGTTGTTGTTCATAATTAAAAACTTTTTTATTTTTACTTTTGGCTGCGTTGGGTCTTCGTTGCCGTGCGTGGGCTTTTCTCTAGTTGCGGCGAGCGGGGATATTCTTCATTGCGGTGCACAGGCTTCTCATTGCTGTAGCTTCTCGTATTGCGGAGCAATAGACGGGGCTCTAGGCGCGCGGGGCTCTAGAGCCCTAGGCGCGCGGGGCTCTAGAGCCCTAGGCGCGCGGGGCTCTAGAGCCCTAGGCGCGCGGGGCTCTAGAGCCCTAGGCGCGCGGGGCTCTAGAGCCCTAGGCGCGCGGGGGCTCTAGAGCCCTAGGCGCGCGGGGCTCTAGAGCCCTAGGCGCGCGGGGCTCTAGAGCCCTAGGCGCGCGGGGCTCTAGAGCCCTAGGCGCGCGGGGCTCTAGAGCCCTAGGCGCGCGGGCTTCCAGGCGCGCGGGCTTCCGTAGTTGTCGCTCGTGGGCTCCAGAGCGCATGCTCAGTACTTGTGGCTCGTGAGCTCTAAAGCGCAGGCTCAGTAGTTGTGGCGCACGGGCTTAGTTGCTCAGCGGCATGTGGGCCCTTCCCGGTCCAGGGACTGAACCCGTGTTCCCTCTATGGGCAGGCGGATTCTTAACCACTGCGCCACCAGGTAAGTCCCCTGACTTGGGTTCTTGAAGCGTCACTCTCGGGAGACTGGCAGCTCGGATTCAGGCGGGAGGGCAGGAACTGGGGAGGAGTGGTCGGGTTCAGCGTTTGTTCTGAAAGCAGAGCCAGTGGCATTTGCTGATGCGTTGAGTGTGGGGTAGAGAAGGAATGAGTTGTTCGGATGGGTAATGGCGTGTCTAGATGTGCACACCTGAGAAGCTTCTGTCACCATTGGCACTTGGGGAGATTCAAATCCAGGAGGCTCCTGGCAGGAGATGGGCCATCGGAATAAGGACTTTGCCTGGAGCTGCTGCAGCAGCTTCCTGGCTGGTCTCGCCTCTGAATCCTGGGTTGTGTTTCTAAACGAGGGTTGGCTACTTTCCATTTCCTCCAGATCAGCAGTATGTCTCATTGGCCTTTAGACCAAGTCCAGGCCAGCCCAGTGGCAGTCAAGGCCTCATCCTAGCATCCCACACCCTCTCCAGCTATTTCCTTGCCTGCATTTACCGATGTTCCAGACACATCAAACTACTCCCCCAGGCTCCCCTGCCCATGATGTCACAGTCACACCCGCTGCCTTATTTTATGCTCCTCATATGCCTCTACCTTTCAAGAGTCTGTGGAAGCATAGTCAAAATTCTGCCTTCTCCAAGTTCACATCCCATTTTCTTCACGATGGAATTATTTCTCTAATAAAACTTGATTTGTACATTTAGTCTAGTCACCATTTAATTTTCCTCTATATTACAGTTGTATATCTTTAAATGTATGTTATATATATTTATATTGTATTTTTGCATATATTGTATATTTTGTGTTATAGTCATATAGCCCTATAATATTGCTTTTAATGTAAGGTTTCTATTACTAGATTATGTACTTCTCACGGATGAAACTGGGTCTTACTTTGTATTCCAGTCTAACCTAGATTTTTAGAACCTCAGTCAGTGATCTGAATCATATTGATTCAGTAAAGGTAGACAGGGGCTAAGAGAACAGTTCTGAAGCATCAAATGCCCTCTGATTACAGCTCTTAATGGTACATGAGGGTGATAGTAAAGGGCTTGTAAAAACCTGGAAATTGGGTAGTTTTCTGTTTCAGATGCAGCTAGCACTCTCCAAATAATCCAGGGGTCCACCATGTTTCCCAGCTTCCTTTGCAGTTGTATTGGCCACGTGACTAGCTCTAATCAGTGAAATGTGAACGGGAAGTCAGGGGTCACTTTGGCTGAGGCTCTTAGGAGCCTGTGCTCCCCTCCATCTTTGTCTCCCTCTGCTGCAGTCAGCCTATAGCCATGCATTAGTATGCAGAACACAGAGTGGATGGAACCTGGATCCAGACTCATCAGATGGAGAAGGGCCCTGCCATCTCACATTAGACCTCGCAATGATATGAAAATGTTGTGCTAAATCAGTGAGATTTTGATTTGCTTGTTACCTCAGCATAGCCTATCTTATCCTGACTACTGTATCTTTTCAAAGTAGAGCTAGTAAATTCTGCGTATGATGGACTTGATTATCCGTCCAAGAAAGCAAAGTCAGAAATGGTCTGTCTGTAATTTGCAGGCATCAGACATCACATTCAGGATGATTCAGAGAATGAGCTCATGGAGGCAGAAACAGAGTATGATTGTAAACAAACATACAAACAAACAGCAGAAATCTAATCTGTTGTGATGTACTGTGTTTCAGAAGGGGGGTGTAGAAAGGGAGATGAAGAACCAGAAGTTGGACATGTCCTTGAGAGAGGGTGTCTTGTGGAGGAACAGCATGTGGCCATTTGGAAGGTGTAACTATACTGTGGCGATGGGCGCACCAAGTTGTTTGGGCCAGATGTCATTTCACATTCAGATTCTGTAACTTCCTGCTCCTGATGTGAAGCCATGCTTGTAGTATAACCTCCAGATAATACTGAACTTGTCATTAGTTTGTACAAAAGGAGAGAAGACCCTCATGCGCTATCATACATACTAGCTGGTTTCATCGACAGGTCATTCTCTAGCCAGTTAATTCTCTAGCAATCTAGTTGTTTGTATCAGCCTCTGTAAGGCAGTAAGTTCATTCATGAGAGATGGAAATCAGACTCCATCTGTTGAGTCTGTGGAAATCAGACCCAATCCGCTGGCAAGCCACCTTGTGAGGTCTTTAGGCAGCCAGGTGGGCAGCCAGCCAGCCAGGTCTCAGACCCTCCCCAGGCTCCACCACTCCACATTGCCCTGGGGGTTGTACTTGGTACAGCGCGTGTCCTTGACCTGCAACCTTCAGAGGCTCCCAGGAACGGAGCTGACTGGGAAACAGTCAGCTTTGTCTGTATGATCTCATGAGCCTTTACATTAACATTGGAGGCCCCCAAACACCCCATTAGAGAAGCTTCTCCTTGAAAGTAAGGTTGATTGTTGCACTGAAAAATGTACAGACCCAACCATAAACAGAACTGATTTTTGTTTACTTAAATGAATTTTAGGGAGAGGAGTCATGCAAACATACTCTAACTCTGCCATTTCCCACAGAAATCTCAAAGACAGTTTTGGATCATCAACAATATGTATATCTGCAGCTGTGTGTTTGAAAGCAACCAGCAAATCCATTCTCAAATAAATAGTTGTCTCTCATACGAGCATCATGTTTTAGAGATTTTCAGTTCCCTTTGTTCTCCTTTCTGATTCCAGACTTGAAATATTGGTTATGGTCTCATATCCCAAATACCAATCCCCAAACTAAAAACAGAACACAAATCTTTGTTAATGTTTTTTAATAGTAAAAATATTCATATAAATAAGAATTTCTAAAAGTGTAGAAATTAAAAAAAAAAAGAAAGTAGGGCCCTTCCTAGTTCCACCCTGTAGAAAAAGCCACTGTGAAAGTTTGGTGAATAACATTCCAGATCTTCTCCCTACACATATACAACCATATGTTTTATTATTTACAAAAATCGGATAATTTTATGCATGCTGTCTTACAATGTGCTTTTTTCCTCTCGGCGACATATCTTGGGCATATTTTTCATGTCAGCGCACATTTGTATTTTTTAGTGGCTGCGGAATATTCCATTTTATATGTGTACTATAATTTATTTAGCCAATCCCCATTGCATTGCTCTCAATTTTTCATGTTTATAAACAATCCTGAAATGAATATCCTTGATTACAGATCTTTGAGTACTACATGGTCTTAATAGAGTTAAGTTTCTAGATGAGAAAGAAAGAATTCTGTATTTTAAATTTTAGGTCAAAAGAATTCTGTATTTTAAATTTTAATAGCTTCCGCCCAAAGGTCTGTACAGTTTACACATTCAGCACCGCCATGCTGGCATCCTGGTTGGATTTGCATTTTGATAATCTTAGGTAAAAGAAATCTCAGGGCTAGAATCTACTGTGCAAAGTAGAGGTGTACTTTTTGAATTACTAAAATGCAAAAATTACCCCATACAATGCCATTTTGGTCGTAGTTTCATAAGCGCAAAATGGTAACCGTGACTCCTGAGTGAAAGCAGAAGTGCAGGCCATTCTGACGTTCTCTGTCGAGTTCCCACCTCTCGGCTCCCAGTCCCGACAGAGACAACCATACACGTGTGAGGAGGTTTGCTGGGCCGGCTGGAGTAGGAAGTGCTTTGCTTTAAATCTGCCTTTTACAGAGAAGTCAGTGGGCTGGAATGGAAAGGTCCTGAACTCCCACACTTGCTGCCTCTGCACCCTTGGTGCGTCACTAATTCTCTATGAACTGATTTTTTTATCTGGCTAATGGCATTTTGTGAGAACTAACTGAGAAATTAGACGGAAGTCCCTAACCAGTGCCTGACATGGAGCATTTGCTTGTTTTCTCCATCAGCTGAGCATCCTTCCTCTGTGGAGAATGGAGCTTCTGTTCTAGGACCAAACTTCACTGTGACAAACGACTCCAGTTTTAAACCATCTCCTAGAGAAGGGTAAGTATTACTTTTAGGGATCCTCTATTCCTCTTGACTTGTTTTCAATATATTGGACATTAAGGTACGTTGTTGAACGGGACATTTTTTTTGTTTGTTTTTTCAGAGCAATTTTCTCTAAGAGTCTTCACCATGTCCATTTGGTTTTGCCAAGCGTGTTGTGAAATAAGTCATATTACTGTTTGGCCACATTATGTAGATATAGCTCATTATGTTTAAATCTGCCTATTGTTTCAAAGGCAGCTCTGTTGACGCTGGTTCCAGTGGGGGTGACTGTAGCCAAATGAGACCAGAGTTGGGTCTGTGAGGCTTTTCCCTCCATGCACGTGTGAAATTGTTTCCTGGGTGAGCTGCTCTACCTGAGATTTGAAGAATCTGTCACTCGTGGTAATTTCCTTCTACTTGATGGTTTAGCCAGACTCTTGCTATGCTTGTGCCCATTCAAACTACTCCAGGGTGTTCTAAACTACATGGCTGCCCATCTGGAGTATCCAATAGGATCCTGGTGGATACGTGGGAAGCAGCTGCAGAGGGAGACCATTCCTGGAGAAATGCAAAGAGCCCAGTAAGCTGGTGGGGAAACCAGCCCTGGACAGGAGGGAGGCAGCGCAACCTAATTCATTATCTTGCTTTTATTTAACCACCATCAAAGGTGGGGAGTGTAGTGAATAGTATCCTTAGTCTTCAGATGAAGAAATGGGAATTCACAGGTTTAATGACTAAGTCTAATGAGATTTGTAAAGCTCGAGCTTGAGCTCAAGACTTGTGGTCCAGTGCTGTCTCTAGTGGGGAAGACTGTGATGGTGGTAGCACCCCAAAACTGTCCCTGGGCTGCAGACGCAGGAGGCCCAGATTCAGCTTGCACAGCAAAGTGTCAGGGTTCAGCTACATACAAGAAACTCAGCGGGAACATGACCTAGTGGGAAACTAGAGGGAAACTGAGGCACACGCCCTGTTCTATGGAGTGTGTTGCTGAAGCCAGAGATGGAAGGACCAAGGATGTCAAGGTGTTCAGGGCTTACCTCAGAGATACCAGTTGCTTCACCCAGTCCAAGACCCACCTGGGAGAGGTTGGAGGCTGTTAACTTATCCTAGTTCATCGGGGTTCGTTAGGTACGAAGCATGGCAGAACTCAGGAGAAATGAAGCCTCATGACTTCAGGTCAGAGGGGCCGCAAACAGCAGAGACTGTATGTAGGTTTCACACTTTAGCCCACAGACTTGCCCTATTTCAGATGCTTCTTCTACCTTCCTTGCTTCACCTCTGCATTGTCGATTGAGTGCAGCAAGCAATGCCAATGATGCCAGACTGTGATGGGCTCCGTGAAAGTGCTCTGAGCCCGCTTGACTAGGTTCTCTCCTTTCCTGTTGGAATCAGTCAGCCCGTCATTGAAATGTGTGCTGTTCGTGTGGCAGACTTCTGTTGCTGATAAAGCTCTGAGTGAAGCTTAGGCTGCTGCATGACCTCGGTCCCCTTCAAATTTATACCTGTTCATAGTTTTATTTAGTCTGCAAAGTCACTTGTAGATAATAACAGCTTTTCTTCTGTTATATTCTCCAAGAATCCAGTTACGCTAAGCCTCTTGATACAGGTTCATGAGCTCAGATCATGCTCGTGACCGACTGATGGGGAGTTTTTCTACTCCCCTCCCTTCCCCCTCCCAACCCTTCAGCCTCAGATTAATATCTAACATCTTTCTAGAAGGCTGATAACAAAGTATCTTTGTAAAGAGCAAAGGCTTTTTTTTTTTTTTTAAAGCTGAATTCTGGTTAACCAAGTTTATTTTCTGTTGAAGCAGAGAATAACTATAGAAGGCACAGACCTGGCTGCTCAGATTCTTTCTTTGAAAATGAATGTTTTCATTGCTCTACATTAGAAGATGCTGAGGGTGATGGAGTGAGAAAGGCCAGTCAGGGTCTTCTGTTTAGCTACGATGTCCAGTTCTTGCAGTGATATGGAGAAAAGCAAAGAAAGTGATGTGTTGAAAGGCAGTAGTGCCTTTTTTCAGTCTTGAAATGCTGTGCCATTTTCAGTCTTATTTATCTCCTGGTCCTTGTTTTTATTTTTAAGGAATTAAAGGTAAATAATTTGTACTGAAATACATAAGGATAAATATTGGGTGGGGTGTTTCTAGCCACTTTTCTGTCTGAAACTTCTTGATACTTTTGGGTAAGAAAATCAGATGTATTTCCTTTGTTATATAAACTCCAAGGGATTGAAAGCTAGGAGAGGAAATATAATCAGTAAAGCTTTGGCTTAATCAAGCTTCTAGACCCAGTGACCAATTTATAGGAAAATAAGACACAGGAGCATGTTAAGAGACATCATGGGCTGCAATTAGCAAAACTCAGATATAGGAAGTTCTAAAGAACAGATAATCTAATTTCTTCTTTTTCTTCTTCTTCAACAACATCAACAGGACATGGGGAAAATAAATGGGGGAACCCATAATTTAAAAGAGATTTAAGATATATAACTAATAGTAGTGTATGGACCTTACTTGGATCCCAGTTCAAATCTCTACCTAAAAGATTTATAATCTTGGGATAACTGGGAGACAGCCCAGTAGCAATGAGAACTGCTAACATTAGACTGTGGGCTCTAATATCACTTTCCCCTAAAAGAAACCAGGGTTCCTTAAAGAAGTGGCCACTTCTTTAAGAAACCAGGGTTCCTTAAAGAAGTGGCCACTTCCATGCATAATATACAATGTGAATTTAGAAAGTCTTGTCATATCAGTTAGCAAGGAAAATGGCAAAGACTTCTAACATCATCTTAGAACTCAAGAGCTACCTTGGTCAAAGATGGGAAATATGGGCATCAATAAGAACAATTACTGCAGTGGATAGAAATAGTTCAAATATGCCTAAATTCATGAGTTCATAATGATACTTTAAAAAGTGCAAATGAATTGGTCATTATTAGAGGATGCCAAGGAACCAACTCATTATTTGAAACCTGGTAAATAAGAGGGAAAAATCAAGCATTTATTCTTCCTTTTAAATATGGACTGTGCCATGAGATAGTCAAAAGAAGACGGGAAGTTTCTCACTCTAGAAGTAATCCAACTAATAATTGAAGAAGAAATATTACCATTTTGTAACCATTAATTAATGGATGAATCTAGGCATCGAGCATGAATGAATACTAATATCACAACACTACAAACAGATATTGTGCACCCCTGCAATGGAAGAACATAGTACCCCTATGACATAGTCTTGACAAAAAATACTTGAACATGCTTAAGCCTCTAGATCCAACTACCAATTTATAGGAAATACAGATGACAGGGAAACATGTTAAACTGCTCCATGGGGCTACAATCACCAAAATCCAGATTGTGGGAACTTTCACAGGACAAACAATCCAGTTTCTTCAACAAATATATTGCAAGGAAAAGAAATAAGGGTTGGAAAAGGAACCTATATGCTCAAAGGCAATTTAAGGGATGTAAATCAATTATAATATGTGGATCTTCTTTAGATCCTATTTTTAAAAAGTATCCAAATTTTCACAAACTGTAGTAATGTTAATGACATTCACAAGATCAGGATATTTGAACACTGTCTAAGGAGTTATTATTTTGTTACATGTGATACTGGTATTGTGATTATGTTAGACTCTTTATCTTTTATAGGTATATATTGAAATATTTACAGAAATGATATGAGGCCTGGGAGTTACTTCAAAAGCCTAAGGTTAAGGGGAGTCATCTCCTGGGGTGGAGATGAGCCAGACAGACCATGGGTTGGTGGCTGTTGGAGCTAGGTAATGCACATAGAGGAGGTATTATTTTGCCTTTTTGGTGTATGTTCAAAATTCGACGTAATAAAAAAAAGATTTTTTTAAAGGATAGGTAAATGTGAACACTGACTTGATGTTTAATTATGTTGAGGAGTTAATGTTATTTTTAAAGTTTGTGGTAATTTGGATTTACACCTTTGAAAAGATAAAATAGTTTCTGGGGTTTGCTTCAAATCATTGGTGCTTGTAGGGATAAGAAATGAAATAAAAGTGTCCACTATTGTATAAGTTTGAAAATCTCCTAAATTATAGGTAACATACAAAAGCTAGGCTAGGCTGTAATTAAAGAAAAAAAAAAGGGCTGCAGCATAGAACAGTTAAGGTAAAAATGCCTTGTGTCTTTGGCTAAATTGAATGAAAGCCAAATGTTCATTTTTATTTTTACTTTTCATGCTAAGCTTTTGGGTTAGCAAAAACAGAACCTAAACACAAATGCATTTAAAGCAAAGTGAATAGAACTATGTAAACCTGTTGACAGTCAAGAATTCTTCTTTGTAGCAATCGTATAATAAAACAAGGCATTTCTCAGCCCCATTTCCTCCCCCTATATCACCTGAAGGTCAGTAATGCTATTGTGTGTAAGATTTCTAGTGTCATTTATATAAACTGCCTACTAAATTAAGTTCCTAAGTTAAACTTGAAATTTATCAGAGTTAGACCTTGAAATTCATACATACGAGAAAAATAGGTAAAATAACGTATTACAAAAGAGAAAAGGTAAGTACCCATTTGTTTGAGCTTTAAAATGTACTGAAACAAGATAAGAAGGATGTTTCTATCAAAATGGTAAGAGCTACAAAAAAAAGTGACGATTATATAAGGTCTTAGATTCTAGATGCTGAAGAGTAGATGGAGAGGGTGGCGGGAAGAAGACATCTGGCAAAGTCAGAGTCAGAATCTGTGGCGTTCAAAAGTCTCTGAAGCACAGGGGGCTGTGGATTGCTTGCTCAACCTCCATTCCACTCTGCTTCTAGTTGGAGATGTTGGGACTCTAAAACTGATGCATGGCAGATTCCCTTGCAGCAAGGATTCTGAATGAGAATTAGGTCTTGCTGATTATACATGCCTACGCTTTGGATTTGGAAGGCAGACGTGAGGTGGAGGCCATCTTACTTTCATTTCTGGGGAGGCTGCCCTGCAGCAGCACTGCAGTTTGCTTTCTCCAGGTTCCTGGGTATTGAGAAGCAGTTGCAGAAGCAGAGCAGCTGTGGGGACTTCCAGACTCTGGCCTCCTTGTTCCTGGTTTACAGCTATGGGAGTGAGTCTGGAACCCATAGCTTCAGTATGAACCTCAGGCTGGTAGCTGGTCTGGTGGCTGCGTCTGCATTGTTCTGGGAGTCCCTGCTATAGGCTTATCCCAGAACTTGTCTGTCAGCCCTTCCAAAGACTTTTTGTAAGCACCCAACTCCCTGGATTAAATCTCTTTCTGTTTAATACACCTAGCATGATATTGTTCATGATATTGCTGATGGAAACAAGCAGCATTTAAAAGCGTTCAAGCTTTCACAAATGAATGTTAGGCCTGCCAAAATTCACCTTTCCTTCCCCACACACAATTACCAAGGCCTCACACGTCCAGCCCCATCATCCCCAAGTCCCAGTTCTCTTGGTTCCTTTGCTGTTTCTTGCCAGTGGTCCCAACATTCAAGGTATCTGCAGTCAGCGAAGGACCTAGGCTTCAGAGTGGCTGGCAGGGTGTCCCACACTCAGGTTCAGTTGCGGATTCAGCTGTCTTTGAACTGTGCCAACTTCTCCTCCCCCCACACCTATTGTCACAATAATTCTAACATGTAGAGTTTTTTAAAAAAAATTATTTATTTTTGGCTATGTTGGATCTTCATCGCTGCATGTGGGCTTTCTCTAGTTGTGGCGAGCGGGGTCTACTCTTTGTTGCAGTGCGTGGGCTTCTCATTGCGGTGGCTTCTCTTGTTGCGGAGCATGGGCTATAGGTGCGTGGGCTTCAGTAGTTGCAGCATGTGGGCTCAGTAGTTGTGGCCTACGGGCCCTAGAGCACGCAGGTTTCCGTAGTTGTGGCTCGTGGGCTCTAGCGTGCAGGCTCAGTAGTTGTGGCGCATGGGCTTAGTTGCTCCGCGGCACGTGGGGTCTTCCCAGACAGGGGGTCGAACCCATGTCCCCTGCATTAGCAGGCAGATTCTTAACCACTGCGCCACCAGGGAAGTCCCACATGTAGAGATTTTAATCCCTATTCAAAGACAAGGTGCGTGAAGCTTAGAGACATTAAATAACATGTCCAATATCCATGTTTGAGGGCAGATTTAGGATTTGATCTCAGTTTTGTCTATCGAATGAGCTTTTGAAAATACACTAATGTAGGTATGTAGTAAGCATCGTAGTTTAGTCCTGCAGTCCTGCCGAGGACTGAGTGGAGGCTACACAAGAAACAGAATTTCTTTTCTTCTATGCTGGCTTCCTGCCTTTTGGTTAGTTCATAGGAGACAGCCGAGGAAGAAGGCATGGAAAAAAAGCCATAAAATACGAGTGACCAAAAGGAGCAAAGGGTAGTGGAGACGAGCTGGTGGTGTTGGTGCTGTCGGTGGTAGAGATGGGTGGCCTTGGCACGCTCGTGATGCTCACTGGGGCAGTGCCAGCCCTGGTGGGCTTCGTGGTGTGGTCCGTCCGCTGCTAGTGCTCGGAAGTAGAGGAGCAGATTGAAAGCTGCCTAAAGGTTTGCAGCGTTGCTTCACCCTAGCTTCCGCTCGCTCCTTTCATTCTGTGGATAGAACGAACTTCCCTCTGCCGTGAAGGAGGAGGCTTCTTTCCGGCCTAGCAAACCCCACGCAGCTCAGCCAGGCTGCAAGGCTTGGTTGAGGCCTGGACCCCTGTCTTTTCCCTGTGAGTAACTAGACCTCCAGCTACAGACTTGGACCTCCTATATTCTGTTCTGTAACTGTACTGTCTCTAAAATGCCAGCATGTGACTCCATGGGTGCTGTGCCCTGCCCCTGCAGTGGGCCTGGGAACTAAAATACATGGCTCAGGATTCTAGTTCTACAACTTTCTGTGTGATTCTGGCCCAGTTCCTTAACCTCTTTGAGCCTCTGTTTCCTCATCTCTGAAATGGGGGGAAATAACACTACTGCACAAGGTTAGAATGCGGATAACCAAGTGAGTTAATTATCTAGAACGTGGCAGGTGCTTTATACATGGTGTCCCTTATATTAATTATACACACTCTGCATGGAGTCGATGCGTCTCTCCACTGGGGGAAGCTGATGAGAAAACAGGGGAGTATCAAAGTGTATTTCTTCACTGACCAGAATAGATTTTCCATTAAGAAACTTCCTTTCAAACGCATGCAAAACAGTCCAGTTCCTCGCAAATGAAGTGTTGTTGTTTTGACTTGGCAAGGGCATGGTGTCATCTGAGCCACTTACTGTCTTGTGTCATCAACAAAACAAAACAACAGTAAACAACTGGTGTTTAGCCTTCGTGACTCTGATCTCAGGTATCTGCCTACAGCCTGATCAAGCTCTGGAGGCACACTTCAAATAATCCTTAGATAAATATTATTTCCTCTTAAGAGGAACCCATCAACCTAATGAATCATATTAAAATAATTCCTGACTGTACATTTGCCTAGTGTTAAATGTTCATAAACTTTATTCTGAACAACTCAGGTGCCGTTAGACTTAGAGGTGTTACAGGAATTTTATCGTCTCTCCGTTTTCATATATGTTTGTGTTTATTTAAAAATAATTTGCACAGAGTTGAGAGCTTAAATTTTATATTTTCTAAAAGGAAGAAGGGAATAATTAATTGTGTATCTCCCCATTTCTATCCATAGACCATCTCACAAAATATCTAGATCTGAAACTCTGTGAGATTGATAATATGCAAAAATCTATGCTATCGGAAGTTGAAACGAACATGTTTAAATGAGATGTTTTTAATAAAGTGCTTGCACAGTTCTTGACTCAAAGTTAGCAGTTTATAAATATCAGTTCCTTTTGAATATTTACTAGTGCCTTCGTTTGATGATTCTAACTCATACTATGTCCAGAAATTGTGTTTTCTTCACTTTGAAAGTGATTCATTTTTTCTCTTGCAATCCACTGGATATTGAGATCATGTCATGATGTGACTTAAACGTGATGTAACCTGGTGGGGGAAGGGATTATGTGTCATTGAGAAGGTCAGGTTGAATGAAGTGTTCCTAATACCCTAAGGAAAGGAGATATTACCCTCTCTTGGTTTCCAAGTCATGTTTCAAATGTTTTCTTTGAGGTTAGGACTCGGATCATCCCTTTGCTATATACACTTAGTAATTTGCTAATTCATTCCTCAGGCTTCTAAGTAGTATTCAGACAACCTTATTTGTCTCCAGTCCCCATCTGTAAAGTGGATAGCATGCCTACCCTACAGGTGTGTCATGGCTAGCAAGGCATAAGTATTTACTGGGGGCTTATTTTAGCAAGAACTTAAGAAAGAAGTCATGGCCCTTAACCTTCATAGAATTGACTATTGAGCCTTAGAGACCAAAGTGAAAGAAAACATTGTGAAAAAATGTTTTCGTTGTTCCCTGAGAATTGAATACAGATACCAGGCCATGCAACCCCGGCTTCTGTCACTGCATTGAGTGCACATCCGGCTCCCTGGATAGTCTGGCCTTTCCCCCTCATAGCCCAGACCTCTTGGAGCTGCATGTTGGATTTGAGAAAACAACCTTTCCAGATAAAGCAAGATCATTCTTTGTTATCAGTAGACACATGGCCACCCCCTGCCCACCCCCCACCAGAAATTTCAAATAGCACTCAAGGTCCATTAGTAGAAGAATGAGAAGTGAAATTGGATCGCCCGTTGAGGGTTGAGCTTTGGGTCTTGAGTCGTATTTGGTGATAAGTTTCTGGAAAGCCTCCTGCCCCTCAAGCTGCAGCACACTTTGGTCTTCTCCTGGTCCCATTAGGGTCATGGTCCCCAGTGAGGAAACTCAGCTTCTGATAAGGAAGAAGCTTGAGGGTTTTTTTTTTTCTCTCTCTTTTTTTTTTTGCAGGTAGTACAGGGGGGGTCAGGAAGCAGGAGCAGAGGATGTCCCCTTGACCTATGAGATAAGAAAACAAACAAACCCATGTGAGGCAGGAGTGACATTTGTTCCGATGCCTAATTTTAGAAGCAGAATGTGAGGAGATGAGTTGGAACACACATGGGCAGCTCCAATAAAAAGTTGAGGTGGAATGTTCTTGCTCTTACTCTGGATGTGCTGTGGGACCAGCATGCACAGGGTTTTGCAAACCGATAATTGGTGATAGATTATAGTTTTTTTACTGGAGGGTCTGAGATAATCTAGCTGGCTCTCTGTGAACAAGGAGATAGACTTGGTAGGAACTGAAGGATGAAAAGTCACTTTCCTACATTAACCATCTAGGAAGCAACTAGGAAGGGGAAGCAGAAGCCCCCCAGAAGGATGACTCCCTTGATTGCATCTTCATGGTGCTTTGTAATTAGGGGCCCTAAAGGAGTGTCTGAACATTCAAAGGAAACTGGAAGACTCAAGGCTGTCTAGACGAGGGGTGGCAGATACATGGCATAAATGCCACCCTCTTCTTTTC
Source organism: Hyperoodon ampullatus (assembly GCF_949752795.1). Taxonomy (NCBI): domain Eukaryota; kingdom Metazoa; phylum Chordata; class Mammalia; order Artiodactyla; family Ziphiidae; genus Hyperoodon; species Hyperoodon ampullatus. The sequence continues at coordinate 63,563,092 of NC_136929.1, forward strand.
CAGGCCATGGCAGATACCGCCAATTAATCATGGCACTTTTTCCTGCTAAGATCTTCAGTTCTTTTATGCTGAGATCTACAAAATTGCGAAGACCACCTCTTCCTGTGTGAGTTCTCATTTTGTACTTCTGGTTGGAATAAATTAGAAATCACAAGACATCAAGAAACTGATATAAATCAAAAGGTTTCACTCTCCCTTTATTCCACTTTATTGCGGTGGTCATGAAGTCTCTTAAAGTGACGTTGATCTTGGTGATTTATTCTGGTAAAGGGACTTGTCTTATTATTATTATTTTTTTTTGCATAATGAGATTAATGTTAATTTTCAGAGACCGACTCATACTAACCAAGCTTTAGAAAACGAATGTTGTGGTATAATAAGAAATAGACATGGTCTTTGCTCCCAGTTCTTGGTACAGAGCTCCTAAAACTCGGCATTTCTTGAGTGACAGGACTGTCTTTTGTTATTCATAAGAAGATCCTTTTCAGCACATCTGAGTTTATGCTAATGAGGTGACTTAAGGTGTCCCCTGGATAGTCTGGGATGGGGCAGATCATCAGAAAGACCGAGTGATAAGAGGGTAGGAACTTTCAGCCCCCGTCCACAGCCTCTAGGAGGGGCAACAGGAGGGAGGCTGGAGATTAACACGCTACAGAAACTCTCGAACAATGATAGGTGATGAGCTTCCAGGCTGGTGAACACATAGCAGTGCTGGGAGGGTGGTGTGTCTGGAGGGAGCGTGGCAGCTCCATGCCTCTCCCCCCTTGTCCTAAGTATTTCTTCCAGCTGGCTCTTCCTGAGTTGTATTCTTTTATAATAAATCAGTAAACATAAGTAAATGTGTCCCTGAGTTCTGTTAGCTATTCTAGCAAATTATTGAGCAAGAGAGGGGGGTCAGGGGAACCTGATTTATAGCTGGTTGGTCAGAAGCGCAGGTGACAACATGGACTTACAATTGGCCTCTGAAGCGGGGGGTGGGAGGTAGAGGAAGGGTGGGTGTGGTGAGACCGAGCCCTTAACCTGTGGGATCTGCTGCAATCTCCAGGTAGACAGTGTCAGGATTGAATTCGCAGGGTACCAGTTTGTGTCTGCCCGAGATTGGGGAATTGCTTGGAGAAGGAAAAACCCACACATACTTTTAGCTTGCCCTGGGCCTTATCTACCTGAGAAGTAAAATTATCATGAGAAAGTTTCTTGAGAATTATGGAACCAGAACTAAAAGAATCCGTTGCCTGAATTCCTTTATTCCTTTAGTTTTTTGATCATTCTACATTGAAGACAAAGAGTCTGCTCTCTTAGGGCCTACATGGCAAGGAAGGGGGCAGGTGATCAACAAGGAAACAATGAGTGAACCAAGTCATTTCCAATAGTATTACATGGTATGAAGGGTATAAGACAGGATATTGTGGTAGCGAATCAAACATTTGATTCATGCTTTATCAGCAGACTGGCCTTTCTACAATTGGTAAATTCCTGACACCAGAAGCAGAATGACTCAGGCCTCGGGCAGGGACATGCCTTCTCCCTTGGACAGTGCGCTAACGGGGGCTGCCAAAACATGCCTGTGTGTCCTGCTCGTAGCCCCCTTCAGATGGATCAGCGATCCTTACGCTGGGGAGTGGAGCAGCACAGAGTGTGGTTACGAGCGGAACCCGGCAGCTGGAACAGACCTGGAGACACACCCCGGTTGTGCCACTCGTAGTCATTCAACAGATACCCATTGAGTATATATTATGTACCAGGTGCTGTACTGGTGCTAAAGGCAGACAGTGAACAAATACATATGAAATATGATATTTATCTTTGGACACCCATGTTCACAGCAGCATTATTCACAATAACCAAAAGGTGGAAACAACCCAAGTGTCCACTGATGGATGAACGGATAAACCAAAGGTGGCATAAACACGCAATGGAACATTATTCAGCCTTAAAAAGGAAGGAAATCCTGACCCAGGCTACAACGTGGATGGACCTTGAGGACACTATGCTAAGTGAAATAAGCGAGTCACAGAAGGACAAATACTGTGTGATTTCACTTACGTGAGGCACCTGGAGTACCTCACATCAGGTACACATAAATTCATAGAGACAGAAAGTAGAAGGCGGGTTGCTGGAATCGGGGAGAGATGGGGAGTTGGTGTTTAATGGGTATAGAATTTCAGTTTTGCAAGACGAAAAGAGTTCTGTGGATGGATGGTGGTGAAGGTCGCACACCAGTATGCTTAAAAATGGTTGAGATGGTACATTTTATATTATGTGTTTTTTTTGTTTGTTTTTTTTTTTGCGGTACGTGGGCCTCTCACTGTTGTGGCCTCTCCCGTTGCGGAGCACAGCCTCCGGACGCGCAGGCTCAGCGGCCATGGCTCACGGGCCCAGCCGCTCCACGGCATGTGGGATCCTCCCAGACCGGGGTACGGACCCGTGTCCCCTGCATCGGCAGGCGAACTCTCAACCACTGTGCCACCAGGGAAGCCCTATTATGTGTATTTTACTACTATAAAAACAACATAAATCTAAAAGGGCTGTTAAACACTGAGAAGAATACAGCAGGTGCAGGGGATAGAGAGTGGCCTGGGTAGTTGCTGTTTCGGGAAGGGTGGTTTAGGCATAGCCTCTCTTAGGACACGACAGAAGAGACCCAAAGGAAATGAGGGTACAGGCCATGAGGACATTAGAGAGAACATTCCGGACAGAGGGAAGAGCAAGTGGAGGGAGCCTGAGCTGGGAGCAGGCTTGGTGTGTTTGAGGGTCAGCCAGGAGGTCCTGGACTGGACTGGAGCGGGTGGGGGTGAGCAGATAGGAAACGAGGTTTGAGAGGGAGACCGCGGCCAGATCGGGTCGCATCCTGTCACCACGGTAAGGACCTCAGGTCATTCTCCAGGTCAGCTGGGAAGTCACTGGAGGGTTTTGATGGAGGGGCGACATGGTCTCAGTTATATTTTCAAAGGAATCATCCTGGCTCCCTGGCAGAGAATAGACTTCAGGGGACCAAGAGTGGAGGCAAGATGACCAGTAAGGAAGTTGATGCAGCTAGAAAGCAAGTCAGGGTGAGGGACGAAGGTGGCGTGGACGAGGGTGGTACTGGTGGAAGCAGCAAGAGGTGGTCTGATTCTGCGTGTTAAATGTCGAAGGTAGCGTACCAGTGTGACAGCAGTTAGCAAGATACCTTTTACGCAACAGGGTGATGGCCGTCTCTTCCGGTCTAACAGTCTCCCCACTGAGGCCCCTTCACTCCCACACGAGGTCTGTGCCCACCCAGCTGCCTCTGCCCACCTCTGCTTCTCATCACCGAGGCCCAAGGAACACTGGGTCCTTGATCAGCCGTGGAGACCCCCGGGTGCTGCGTCCAAACGTCCCTCTACCTGCCTCCCCACCCCCACTCGGCACCACTGCTCCCGCTCCAGGGGGCAAAGGCCAACTGCCATCAAGGTCCCCAGAAGCGAGCCTGATGCATCTCCAGCCCCGCCCCCTTGCGAGCTGCGGGCCTTTGGGGTGTGCGCTTCGCAGCCTCTGGCCCCGAGTTTCTACCTCGTCTTCATCTTCCTTCTCTCATTCATCCGGCAAGAAGCATCAGGACTTCCCTTCCTCCTGGAGGGGACCTCCGTCAGGTGGGACTCTCTGAGCTGGTTTGCCAGCCTTGCTGCTTGAAATGTTAAAGGGGAGATAACGGGATTTTGAAAACCCTGTTCTCTCTTGACAAAGCGTTTGCATGGATTTGATAACCCTTTTCTAGATGTTAGACGTTGAACTCGAATCTTTCTTTTTCTTGGCATCCTTACTTGAACATCCTAATGTTCTTCCCTGCAACACTCCTCACCCAGCCCCCGAGCTAGGACGAAGGTCACTTGGAGAGAAATGCCAAAAAGAAAAGCACAGTGATAGATTCCAAGATACTACACCTCTCACATAAGTGGACTTTAATAATGTGAAGCAGTTTCCATAAGTTTCCCAAGGCAAAGTTGCCTGTGCCCACGAGCTGTCTCCAGCGCCACAGGCAATGGCGGTGACTTGGTCTTCTCTGCCTGGTGCTGCATGGACCAGGCTCATCCCTTGCCCTGATTGTTTGGTTGAGGACATTTTTGGAAACTCTCCAGAGAAAAATGTTAAAACTAACCTGAAACATGTTGTCACTGGCATGGAGCAAAGCAGGAGGTGTGGAAACGGGCAGCCGTTTGGAGGTTTGCAGTCGGATGCAGTTGGATGGAGGTTTCTTGAAAGTTCAAGGGAGCCATGGATACAAACACAGGGTGTAAGGTCAGGACCTTGGGCGTAGGGTGGGGACACTGGACAGGAAGAGAAAGACCCCAGACTCCTGTTGGAACCCAGTCAGTCCCCGTTTTCAGCGCTGGACTGGCACGTGGTCCAGCGGGCTGGAAGTCAGTTCAGAGGGTGGTGAGTCGCAGAAGCCGTGGGCTGTGGTCCAGGCACTGCCCCTCTTGAGTTGTGTGCTTAATTTCCAAGACTCAGTTTCTTTATCAGTAAAATAGGAACAATACTGTTATCACCTCTGTCCAACTCATTTCACAGGCTTCCTGGCCACCTGGTATATAAAAGGTCTGCGTAAGTTCCTAGGTTGGGACCAATGAGGGCTGGGAGGCAGAAGGTATCCTCAAGGCAGAGATGTCATGATTCGCAGTCTTCCGAGACCCCTGCCTGGGAGCCTGGACCACTCGCCTGGGTCCGAGGGTTCAGTGGGCTTCTCATCCCTTGCCAGGAGTGGGGATATTTGGAGGAAACTAGAAAGCTCTGTGTGGTGCCCCCAGTGGGGTCGTCCGGGGCTGCTGACTGCTTTTACTTAGCAACAGGCATTTCAAATGCACACCACGAGACTGTAGCCCCTAGGAATGCAGCATTTTTGAGCAGCAAGGTACAGCATGCCGGCTATAAAACATTGCCGTGTTCACACTAGTGCTCAAGACATGTGAAGAGAAGCGAATATATTACTGCTGGAATATTTCTGTCTTGAGGAGAACCTTGCCATTACCCTACAGAGCCTTCTGGAAGAAATTAGCATCATTTTTAAGAGGCCTGCTTGAACACAGTGGAGCATTCATTCCTTTTATTTTATTCCTTACACACTTACAATTGGAAACTTTCATTATTCTGGAATTATTAAGTAGTTGGGGGAAGGATTACTTATTTTTACATTTATTTTTGAGAGCTCCTTTCCTTATTTCTTTTCATGTTAAAAAACGTATTCTCTCAGAAGCCGATGTTTTTTTCTTTTTTCTGTTTTTGGCGTGTGTGTGTGTATGTGTGTGTGTTGAAAAAACCTTGGCCTGAGCTTGAGAGGCTGACCTTTAACTTCAGAGGAGGAAGTGCGGTGTCGGGCAGCTGGGGAGGGCGAGAGGGAGGGTAAAGTGAGTCAGAGGCTCTGCAGTGCCCTCCTCCCTCCTCCCGGGCAGGAGCCAAGCCCGTCCATCCAATGCTGTATGGGAAAAAGAAATCCCGTAGAAGTGACCGCTGTGGTGATGACAGCGTAAGTGGTTCCTCTGTTGAAGTCTCAATGCTCCCAGAGCTGTGGGAACCGCAGTCGGGGTTCACCGTCCTCCCTCCACCACTGACGAGCCATAAGGAACCGGGCGCTTTCCCTCCAGGATGGAGGAGAGGGGCTGTGACTGTGAAGAACCATTGACCTTAGGAGCCGAGCTGGAGGCTGATGAATGGGCAGCCATTTCAGGGTGGGCCCTGGGTTCACAGTGACCCTGAACCATGACTTCAGTTTTTGGCAGCTGCCTCTCCAGAAGAAGGGGGGCCTGCTGCATTTATTTTCTGAGAACTGTGGTGTGCTCTATCTGAGTAGACTGGCCACGTCCATGGGGCAGCCCATGGTGAGCTCTCTGTGCCGGTGGAAGGGGCTCTTGTCTGCCTGCCGCCTCTTCTGTGGAACTTTCCCTATGCCACTGAAACCGAGGTGTGAGCCACCTGCTCCCACATTTCTGAAATCTCAAGTCACGTACCCACCATCTTTCCTTTTTTTTAATCACTTTTTTTTTTTTTTTTTTGGCCGCACAGCATGTGGGATCTTAGTTCCCCGACCAGGGATTGAACCTGCAGAGTCTTAACCATTGGACCACCAGGGACGTCCCCAGCATCTTTCTTTGTTTGACTCCATAACAGTGATTTTGGGAATGGTCTCATCGTCCTCAGCAATGGCAAGCCGGCAAATGAGCAGTTACTATGTATAAGCTTGGTCCTAGGAACAACAGATGGAGAGAGAGGGAGGGAGAGAGAGAGAATCTTCTTTAGGGTCTTACAGAGAATCTGAGGATGAGGACATGGCTTCTTCCCTCAGCATGCCACGAAAACTCTTCTCACCCGGGTCATACATGACCTCCTAACCATCAATTCCAGCAAACATTTCCCATCGCCTTCCCTGCCGTGGGAGAAACAGCCTCCTATTTGGACATCCTCTCTTGAACTCCCAAGACAGCACTCAGCCTTGGTTCCCCCGCCCCCTTTCACACTATGTCTTGAGGTCAGTTGTTCTCTATATCTGTCCCATGAATGTAGCTGCTGTTGCTCAGATTTCCACTTTGGGTCTTCTTCTCACTCCTCCATTTTTTTTTTTTTTTTTTCCCTCAGCAATTTCATCTTATCCCAGAGCATTTGATTCTACTTTTTTTTTTTTTTCCCTGTGGTACGCGGGCCTCTCACTGCTGTGGCCTCTCCCGTCGCAGAGCACAGGCTCCGGACGCGCAGGCTCAGCGGCCATGGCCCACGGGCCCAGCTGCTCCGCGGCATGTGGGATCTTCCCGGACCGGGGCACGAACCCGTGTCCCCTGCATCGGCAGGTGGACTCTCAACCACTGCGCCACCAGGGAAGCCCTGATTCTACATTTTTAACAGGCTTCCCAGGTGTGCTGATTCCCAAGCAGTTTTGAGAATCTCTGGACTTCTTAATCCCTCTGGTCTTAGCTTCCCCACCTATAACATGGGGATAATACTGGTACTTGCCTCATTGGACTGTTGTCAGGATGAAGTGTGTTCATATATGTAAAGCACTTCGAGCAGTGCCTTGCTCATAGTCAAATTTACATACATGTCTGTTGTTGTTAAGTTTAGGCAGAGGCCTGATGGGAAATAAGTCTTCAAAGGAACATTGAGGACTTTTGCAGAGACATAGTTGTTCCCCCAGATCTAGTCTCCCCTTCCGGAATCCCCACATGGCCACGCAGAATCTCTTGCAGCTAGGTGTGCCTGTGTAACTAGGTTCTGGGAAACAAGGGCTAACTGGAAATGTCCTGTGGCAGTTTCTGGGAACTTCCCTACAAGCCAGCTTTGTCCCCTCTTCTTTCTGCCATTCTGCTGCCCAGAACTTGAGGTGGTGGCTGGCATCTTGAAACATGAGCGTTAGGACCATTTATGAAACTTGTCAGGATGCTGAGCTGAAAGTGCTTGAGCGCTCAGGAGTTCATGTAGCACATCTCCTTACGCCCTGGATTGCTCACCTCTTGAGTTTTACCTGAGAGGGGAATAAACTTCTGTCTTTTTTTTTTTTTTAATAAATTTATTTATTTATTTATTTTTGGCTGCATTGGGTCTTTGTTGCTGTGCGCGGGCATTCTCTAGTTGCGGTGAGCGGGGGCCACTCTTCATTGCAGTGCACGGGCTTATTGTGGTGGCTTCTCTTGTTGCGGCACACTGTCTCTAGGCATGCAGGCTTCAGTTGTTGTGGCATGTGGACTCAATAGTTGTGGCTCGTGGGCTCTAGAGTGCAGGCTCAGTAGTTGTGGCGCACGGGCTTAGTTGCTCCGCAGCATGTGGGATCTCTGTGAACCTGTGTCCCCTGCACTGTCAGGTGGACTCTTAACCACTGTGCCACCAGGGAAGTCCCTAAACTTACGTCTTTTTAAAGCCACTAAGTTTTGGGGTCTAATCTTAGGTGATACAGAATGCTGATACAGGCAGTACATATTGAATTAGGTATCGAATGCCAAATTATCTTTTATTTGGTAGTTAGTAGGAGAACCATTGAAGGTTTGGGGTCACACAATGGGGAATTCACTTTAGGAAGATTAATCTTCCACTCATCTCCAGCCATGTGAAGGTGGTGAGAGAGCCTAGAGGTGGGGAGAGTAATGAAGAGCCTGATACGGAGTGGGCAGGACAGGAGGCAATGACAGTCTCAGGTAGGAAACAGTGGTGGAAATGGAAAGGAGAGGCTGGGTGGCAGAATCTGTGTTAAAAGAGACCCAAGAGTACTTTGCAGCTGATAGGATGTCTTGGTGAAGACATGAGAGAGGGAAAAGGTGACTTTGAGGCTTTGGGGGAGAAATTTGGAGGATGATTCAGTGGTTTCCTGGAACTGTCATGTACTGGTCTCTAACCAGACTCTGCAGTCAGTGACTTCATGTTGGTAGCTTGAAAGTGGCCATGGTGGGAATATGGAAACACTGTGGAAATCAACAGATGCTACACATCAGGGCTCCTCCATCTCCCACAGAGAGTCAGTGTATCAGCACACCACTGAATTCAAATGCCCCAAACATGAAAGTCAGGAGGAAGAGCTGGTTTGGGAGATACAATGAGCTTCACTTTACCCATGAAAATTTGAGGTGTTGGCCAGCCGCAGTGTGGGTGAAAGCTAGTTTGGAGGCAAGCACACAACAGTAGAAGTGCTGAAGCTGTAGGTATCATAAATCAGCAAGGGGAGATCATGGACCAAGAAGAAATGGGCAGAAAACAAAACCCTCAGGAATATGTCCTTTTAGGACTCAGAAGGAGGAAAAGAAACCAATGGAAACAGAAGAAACAATCGGAGAGACAGTAGGGAAATATAGGAAAGTTCTGTACTGTGGAAAAGAGGAGGAGTGGGGGGGTCAGGAGCTGTGGAGGAGCTGAAACGAGTGAGGTCTCAGAAAAGGCTGCTGAATTGGGGGATTAAGAAGCCTTTGGAGGGCAATGCCTATAAAGGGATGGTTGCAGAAGCCAGATTCCTTCTTCAAAGCCGGGACCCAAGAATGTATGAAGCTAATTTGTACAGCATCCAGCAAAACTTCTAGTGCATCACAGGCTATACATAAATGCACTTTGATGCATTTTATAAATGCAAAGTACTTTGGAGATCACTTGACTGTGTCTAAAGAAATTGGGTCATTTACTGATCTTTAAAACTTCATGGAGCCTGGGGCTACCTAATCGCGAAAGGAAGAGTGATCTTGGGGGTGGTGGAGGTTTTATGTGGGGCGAGCGTCTTGGCCCACGTGATTACGCTGTCAGCCAGTGACTAAGGAGATAAGCCTGTCTCTACGCAGGGGCTGTGGAGCTGACCACATTGTACGTGCCTCAAGCTGCTCTTTGATCTGCAGCTGATGCTGCGACATTTTTACTGTCCTTTGCTCCATGTCTCAGTCCTAGCCCTTGTCTGCAGGAATTGCTTTGTCTTTGGTATTCTATCAATATGTTTGTTGGCCTCTATATGCTATAGCTGTGGTGATGTTTTTCTGTAGTGCAGTATCCTCAGAGTTATGCATGAAAGTTGCTCAAAATATTTCTCTATTTCATAGTTACCTGCCTCTTTTGGGAAAGCGGAGGGATGGGAGACTGGAGGGATGAAGGAGAAATCACACTTACAGAATGCCCACTGTTTTTAAAATTCATTTAGCAACTATTTATTGGCCACCTCTAGTTTCCAGGTCTTTTGCATCTCATATCATTCTTCCAAGGGCCTTTCTGGGAGGTTAACCATCCTACCCATTTTATAGATGAGCACTTCTCGGCTCACTCATTCCCCTGCAGGTATTGGAAGGCAGTTTGATTTCTAGAACTTTATGATGAGTAGGGTTTTTGTTTGTTTTTTAGCATCGTATATGTTTGATTCAGAGTTCTGACTACTTGTGGGAGTGGGACCTCATCTAGAGTCTAACACTTAATCACGCTCATCTCCTTGTGGATCCGGCTTCCAGTCACGGGCTCCAATTATTTCTTGATGTAGAAATATAGGACTTGGGAGACTGGCTCAAGCTGTCATCCATTTTACATTCATTCATTCAACACAAATGTGATGAACTCTTACTCTGCTGAACACTGGGATTGCAGAAGTAAATAATCCTTTGTCTCTGTTCTCAAGGAGCTTGTACATTGCACAGCAAGCCCAAGATCAGAAAGTAGGTCCTTCTCAGCCAAGTCAAAATCAGTGATCAAATACCTAGTATTACTTTGTTGTGTAACCTGTGGCTTCTGTGCAATTTTGTTCTGTGGTTATCCTTAAGATATTTCTTCCATTTATTTCATATGACATCAGCTCCCATGAGGAGTAAGTGCCTTGAGATCTGGCACTCTGTCTCATATGACTTTGTACCTGCACCAAATGGTACAGTGTCTGGCACATAATCTGTGTTCATCCGATGTTCATTGAATTAATAGATGAGTTACAAGGACTGTTTGTTAATTAATATTAGTATTCCTATATATCAAATATGAGGCCCAAAGACTGACTTAGTAAATTCAGAACATGCTAGAATTCAGATTTCTGATATCTAAATGTTAGCGTTTTATACACTAATTTATTTATTTTACTTTTGATTTTAGTGCACAGAGTTGAATTCAATATATTTTTTAAGTCATGATTCACCAAAATCATCATTCTGTGCAAAGCCCCTCTCTTTATGTTTTGGTTTTTTCCCCCTTACTTTTCTCCGTTCCTGCTTCCTGCCGCCTGACACCCACTCTAGTTTGTTGTTTGAGTCCTTAGATATGCATGTATTTTTGAAGAATAAATAGTGTTTGGATTATGTATGTGTGGTACTTAATTCCCAAGCAATTAGAGACTTTCTGGTTACCTTTCTGTTATTGATTAAAGAACATACACTGTAAGATTTCAGTCCTTTCAGGTTTACTGAGGTTTGCTTTTTGGACTAGGATATCATCTATTTTGGTAAATATCCCATACATATTTCAGAAGAGGATGTATTCTGCAGTTGTTGGGTGCAGTTTGAATATTTCTCGATTAGGTCAAGTTTATTAATCACATGGTTCATATTTTTTATATTTTTATTGATTTTGTCTGCTTGGAGAAATGTGTTACAATCTCCTACAATGATTATGAATTTCTATTTTTTTTTTTTTAGTTTTTTTCTTTTGCTTTATATATTTTGAGACTATGATGTTAGGTGCTTAGAAATTCAGAATTGCTGTATCTTCCTAGTTGACGGAAGCTTTTATGATCGCGAAGTGTCTTTCTCTAAGTGTTTCTTGCCTTAAAGTTTATATTTTCTCATGTTAATGTAGCTACTACATTAGCTTTCTCGGGGTTAGTGTTTGCATAGTATATCTTTTTTATCATTTTACTCTCAGCACTTCCATTTCTATATATTTAAAGTGAGTCTTTTGTAAGCAGCATATAATTGGGTTTTGTTTTGATTTCTCAGTATTTCAGTTGAAGTGTTTAGTCAGCTTGCAGTTAATGTAATTACAATATACTTGAGATAAGAAATTTCATCTTCCCATTTGCTTTCAGTGTGTTTTACCTTTTCTGTGTTTCTTTTCTGCCCTTGTTTGCCTTTTTTTCATGTAAGTTCTTTTTTAAAAAAACATTCCTTTCTTTCCTCTGTTAGTTTATACGTTCTTTTCCTATTGTTAATGCTTACTCTAGAGATAACCACATGCATCCTTGACAATGTCACATCTAACCTAAATTTGTACTGTTACCATTCCCTAGACACAATGAACCTTAGAACATTTTAACTCCCGTTAACCCCACTTTCAACTTATTTACTATCGTTTGTCCTGTATTTTAATTTTATATGTATTTTAAACCCCACAAAACCATTATGTGGTATTGTCAATGTTTATTTAGATAATTATGTTTGTTGTGATTTATGTAAATTATGTTTACTCAGATTTGCCATTAGTGTTACTCTTTATTCTTTCCCGCATTTAAAAAAAATAAATGTATTTATTTATTTTTGGCTGTGTTGGGTCTTCGTTGCTGCTTGTGGGCTTTCTCTAATTGCGGCGAGCAGGGGCTACTCTTCGTTTCGGTGCACGGGCTTCTCATTGCGGTGGCTTCTCTTGTCGCAGAGCACGGGCTCTAGGTGCGCGGGCTTCAGTAGTTGTGGCTCGCAGGCTCAGTAGTTGTGGCTTGTGGGCTCTAGAGCGCAGGCTCAGTAGTTGTGGTGCACAGGCTTAGTTACCCCACGGCATGTGGGATCTTCCCGGACCAGGGATTGAACCCATGTCCCCTGCATTGGCAGGCAGATTCTTAACCACTGCGCCACCAGGGAAGTCCTTTCCTGCATTTCTGAACTTATGTCTAGGATTATTTTCCTTTGGTCTAAAGAAAATCTTTTAGTATTCCCATTAGATTTGATGTGCTGCTAATATTCTCAGTTTTTGTTTGAAAATATGTTTACTTAAGCTTAATTTTTGAGGGATTCGTTTTTTTCTGAGTATAATATTCTAGATTAGCAGTTATGTTCTTTCAATCCTTTAAAGATATTATTTCAGTCTTCTGGATTCCATTGTTGCTACTGAGAAGTATGGTGTCAAGGAATCTGTTCTTTTCCTCTGACTGCTTTTAATATATGTCTTTGGTCTTTAAGTAGTTTTTAAGTGTTTCTCACTATGTGCAAAGATATAATTTTCTTTAGTATTTGTTTTTGCTGTTTGTAGTACTTCCTGAGAGTGTAGCTTGATGTCTCTTGTCATTTTTGGGGAATTCTCAGCTATTCCCATCTTTCCTGGGATTCCCCCTACATTTGGCCATTTTCTTGTATTATACGTTTCCTACACATCTAAACGTTTTTACATTCTTCTGTATTTTCTTCCTTTTGTCTTTCCTTGCTTCAGTTTGGATATTTTCTTCTAATATCATCTAGTCCACAAATGCTCTTTTGAGATAACTTCAGTTATTGCACTTTTTCACTTCTAGAATTCTCCTTTAATTCTTTTAAAAATATATGTTCCAAGTTTTCGGCTCAGCTCTTGGCCAAGATTCTCTCTCTCTTTTTTAATTCTAAAAACATATTAAGCATAGTTATTCTAAAGTCAGTGCTTGATAACTCCACTATCTGGATTTCCTCTTGGCCAGTTTCTGTTTTTTAGTTTAGCTCATTGGCAAGGTCTTGGTATAGGTAGGGCTGGCCCAAGTAAGGCTGTTTCTGTGTAGATGAGCATTCTGCCATGTTCTTCATATGCACGCAATGTTCTGGTCCAGATCACACAGGAGTTGGTGAGCTGCTGAGAGGCACCCCAACTCTGTCAGATTTAACAGCGTGTAAGAAGAAATGGGAGCAGAAATTTAAGAATTCTAATTGAATGCTGCAGTTGGTGAGCATAGCTGCAAGTTAGCATAGAGTTGAGAGTGAAATGGTTTCGAGAAAGTATTTCAGGTCTCTAACAATAACAATAACAATAACAATAATAGTAACAACTAATATTTATAAGAACTGGGTTTGTACCAGACAATGTGCTAAGTGTTTGTCTGGATTATCCCTTCAAGGCACACAAAAATCATGAGCTAGTTGTAGTTATTAATCCCATTAGACAGATGCCACATCCGAGAATTAGAGAGACTGACTTGTCCTGGGTCACACAGAAGTAAGTGGCTGAGCTGGTCCGACTGACTCAGGACTCCTGTGCTGAATGACTAGCCATGCTGCTGCTCAGAACTCGGGCCCTTTTGTTTGAAGAATGGGCTTTTAGTATTCTCCACGAGAAGACTTGCTCTTGTACATTTTCTGAGTTGCGTATTTAGTAGCGTGAGCATCTGGTTCTAGAGGATTTAGTGTTTAAAAAGCAGCAAAGGTTAAAAAAAAAAAAAAAAGCAGCAAAGGTAATGTAGAGGCAGAGACATTTAACAGGCTTCCTTTCTTCTGCTGCCACTATTGGCATTTTGCTCCTGGGCTTGTTTCATTTTCCCTTGGCAATGAGCTAGAATACATCAGCAGGGACAGACACCACCAAAGTGCAGCTGCCCCGGTCAGTGGGTAAAATGGCCAGACCTTGGCGGCTGAGGGGGACAAACGAAACCACAGGTGACCTTCAGAAATTCAGCTGCACGTATAGCTTCTCTGAGCCGCCCAGTGTGAGCGAAGATGCAAGTTTCACTTAGATTTTCTTCTACCCTTTTGGTATTTGGTATTTTCCTCATCTGGGTCTGATGATCCTGGACTGGTGTTTTTGATCTGTTTTACTGATTCATGCTGTTTCTTTCTGAAGTGGACGGAGTGCCGTGTTTCCAGCCAGGCACCTTTCCCATTTTTCTTAAGACAGGTACGTTTATAGAGAGGTGGAAGCATGTGCTTCTTGTTCCTGTTAGAGTTACCCACGTAGACTCCCCTGGATATCTTGAGGAAGCCAGCAGAGCCATTCCATGCATTTTCTCTTTGAACCAAGAAGTTGTATTTAGTCCAGATGAGATGGAACAGTCGCTGGAGGCTGAGTGAGGCTGAAGGAGTGAATGGGGATTTTGTGAGATTTATTCTGTAAAGCTGGCCCTGAGCCTAAAGCAACCCCTCCTGGCTCCTGGCACTTACTTGGGAACGTTTGAAGGACACTCCTTTCAGGGCCTGAACCCAGGCCTAAGGAACAGGGGAAAAGGCAAAGTAAATCCAGCTTTATCGCCTAAGACCTGGAACTGAGAAAAACTTTGACTGCAGTTTGGGATGAAGTCGGAATGGATTCTTTTGCTCGCTTCATCCTGAAAAATATCTGCACAACCTTCTCCTTTAAAGAAGATCGGGGAATAAGTTCATTTGTATCATTTTTTTTTTTAGATTCTGCATATAAGCGCTATCATATCTTGTCTTTCTCTGTCTGACTTACTTCACTTAGTATGATAATCTCCAGGTCCATCCATGTTGCTACAAATGGTAGTTACCAGTGGGGGAAGAGTCAGGGGGAGGGATAGACTGGGAGTTTGGGATTGACATGTACACACGGCTATATTTAAAATAGATAACCAACAAGGACCAATGTATAGCACACGGAACTCTGCTCAATATTCTGTGATAACATAAATGGGAAAAAGATTTTGAAAAAGAATAGATACAAGTATATATATAACTGAATCACTTTGCTGTACACCTGAAACTAGCACAACGTTACTAATCAACTATACTCCAATATAAAATTTAAAGAAAAAAATGAAAAAAAAAAGAAGATAGGGGAAAAAAGAGCCTCAGTGATGTGATGTCATCTTGATTCCCTTTGCAACAAAAAAATCTCGATCTTTTTTCATGAACCAGGTGCCAACCTATCAAAGCTCTGGAAATGACACAGTGACATCTCCCCCTGGTTACAGGTAGGTGTGAAGTTAGGGGAGATGTCTGTTCATAACTTTTTTCCTGACAGATTTTCAAGTCATGCATACCAGTAAGGGTAATAAAGGTAGCACTTGAGGTCTGCTAGGCAGTTTTCTCGAAGTCGTTGGTTTTCAGGTTGTGCTGGCTGAGCTTCCCTGCAGGCCAAGGCTGGTTGATTGTCTTGCCGGCTCACAAAAGAGAAAGTAGGTGTCTCAGTGGGAGTGGAGTACAACCGTCATCTCCATGGGGCTGTGTGTGCAGGGGACGCGAATAGAAGTGGATTTCTGTGGAAACCTTATGATTGAGCTTTTTGCTTTTATTATTTGGTTTCCATGGTTAAGTCCTTTCAAAAGACTAAGATAGCAGTGTCTTTACATACCCAGGAGAGGAGTGCAAACGAGGCATCAGCAGAGGCTTGAGGGTTTACAGAGCAAGCTCGTGGGCAGTGCCTCACTGGGTCCTCACAAAAGCCCCGTGATATAGGTAAGGATTGTTATTCCCATTTTGCGGAAGAGGAAATTGAGGTCCAAGGAGAGTAACACAGCGGGAATGTAGCTACATCAGGGGTTGTCGGGCAGCCGCACGGAAGCTTTCACAGGGTGCTCCGCATCGCCCAGATTCAGGGCCGTCACCTCAGGAGCAACAGCAGCTCCCCGCCCTGCAGACCTAATTGTGCAACCACAATTAGATGAATCCTCAAGCGGGATTGGTACCTGCAGAGGGCATTTGGGAAGGTGTGGGAGCTTTTTAGTTTCAATCACTTGGGGTGGAGAAAGCCATTGCTATCTAGAGATGGGGGCCAGGAATGTTAAGTATCCTACGCAGGACCATGCCACAGAATGAAGACTTCGGCCCACATTTTCAAGAGCATCCCTGTCAAGAAGCACAGATGAGCATCTTTTTCTTCTATTTAAAAAATACATATGGGGTTTATACGTGGGATTATATTTGAGGTGAAGAAGTTTCCCCTGCTGAAAGGAACCTTTGAAAATGACTGGGCTGGCTGTCCTTTGGGGCACCTCCAGGTCCAAACGCCCATGACTCCCGGCATTCTTGTCTCTGGAATTCCCCAGAGTACCACAGACAGGAGCGCTGGCCTGCTGTTGCTGGTCTAGAATTCCCGGGTGGAACCATTTCAGCCTTTCCAGCTGAATATCGTAAAATGGGTGGGTGGCTTGAGCCCCGTGCACAGGGACTGGCCCTCGCCGACCTGAACCACTCAGGTCGAGACCCTTAGGTCCTCCCCGCCCACGAAAAGGGATCTTGCTGCAAATCGTGAGACTCAGCCGACTGCCAGGTTAAAGACGAGGGTGCCCACTCTCCTCGCTTCCCTGCCGAGGAGACCTGGATCCCAGAGCCCTCCATCTACCTGAGAGCAGCTCTTCCCATACAGCGTCAGATTTTCCCACTGAAAGGGTCAAGGTTGGGGGTGGCAGGGAAGAGGGTGTCGCAGGAACCCATCTGTCACAGCCACGAGCTGGTGAGAGCTGAGCTGTGACAGTTTATTCACAAACCCTGAGAGCGCCGCTGGCAGCATCTCAACCCTTCCCTGAGCGTCCTGGCCACAGGGTTTCCTCACATCTGCTGCCATCTGCCTCCCCACAGGAACCGGGGGCCGCTGGAGAAGCCTGGCATTCTCTTAGTAACTCTTATTTGCACAGTGCCAGAAAGAGGCTTCAGTGTGGATGAGGGTAGAAAGAGAAAGCTCTCCGGGGCTGCCATAAGAATCGAAACAGACACCACACGCCTTGCAGTAATGCTGGGCCCCTCACAAGAACCCTGAAGGGTGGGTACGGTTATGTCCACTTTACAGATGGGGAAACTGAGGCTTGGGAGGAGGACATAAACCATCCAAGACCCCATAGCTTCTAGGCAGTACAACCAGATTCCTACCCACATCTGCCTGTGTTAAACAGCATCTTTGAGGTCATTGCCTACCCGGCCTCTGGGAGCCTGAGGTTGCCATTTACTTCTGGGGTCCAGTTTCTTGCGTGAGGACTGCTGGAGTTCTGAGGGGCTAGTAGCCCAGACTCTTGGGTCTTTGCTCCTTGTCATATCCTCTTGTCTAGTCTGATACCCGGCGTATAGGGAGTACTTAGCGACTCCTGTTGAATGAATGCGTTTGAAGTCTAGGCTTCCTTCACATATGTGTGCAGTGATCACATTTTCTTATAAATTCAACTGCCCAGCTGCCTCGCAGATGAAGTAGCTTCTAGATCCGGGTGAGGGGTTTTAGGTAAGAGGACGGGGGTCCTGGCGTGTACAATGCCTGGAGTTCAGAGTATGGATGTATACAGGGGACAGCTACTAGAAGTCACAGAAGCAGTTGTGGTCTATGTGAAGTGCTCCTTCACAGATACGGGGGCCAAAAAGTCTCCACCTGGCCTTGCTTCTCTCTGACACAGGGAGGGGACTGGGATGAGGCAAGCGAGGCATTTGCTCCAGTCACAGAGTTTAAGAGGGAACAAGATCTCAGTCATCAAGATGAATAAAGTTTTAATGAACTATTAACAAAATCCAAATCAATGCACAGTTATCCATGATGAACAAATCATCAGCATGTTAAACATAGGGAGGATCAGTAGCCCCAGTGCCTGGACTGAGCTATACTAGAGCCCGGGGCGAAAGGGACAATCACTCCCACTGACCCTGTCTTTATTTAAAATGTTTATATTTTGTTTGTCGTGAATTTTTTTGCATTCGTTTAGATTTTTAAAAACTACTGCATTAAAATGCAGTTCATCCTGTATTTGATTTGTGGTGCCCCTTACTTTTGCACCCGAGGTGAGAGCCTCCTTGCCCTCACCCTGGTCTGGCCCTGACCTGCCCTTGAGTCCTCCCCCCTCCCCCTCCCCTCTTGCTTCTCCAGCCAGACTGTCCATCGTGCTCAGAACACCGCAGGTACCTTCAAGCCCCAGGGCCTTTGCTCAGGCCACTCTCTCTTCCTGGCCCTCCCTTTCCCCACAATTCTGGTTGTCTGTCTCCAGCCTCCTGTAGGTCTTTGCTTCTTTATATGTTGATTATTCTTTGCTTTCTTCCCGTCCACTCTAGTGCCCCAGAAAGGCAGGTGTTTTCATCTGTCATGGCCAGGCGTGTGGTTAGATACTCGATAAATATTTGACACACGAAAGAATAAACGAAGATGATGAACAGGTCTCACTGTTGAGGAACCTAAAAGCCACAATGGGGAGTTTTAGTCTAAGGGACAATAGCCACTGTTGGTTTCTGGAAAAAGAAGTAACTACCTAGCTCCGATGCATATGTTGCAAGCCCTGTTGCGTACGTTTTATAGGTGTATTTAACTCCTTGAATCCTCCCGACCACCCTCGTCCCCATGTTTTACAAATGAAGAAAGTGAGACCTGGAGAAGTTAAGGATCATGTCCAAGTGCAAGGGCCTTGGATTTACACATAGATCAGTCTGAGCTTCAGTGAGGACTCTTGATGTTTGTAGGATGTGTTGGATAATGAAGTTAGAGACTAGAAGTCGGTGGAAAAGCAGAGAAGGGATGTGTGAGATGAGGGAGGAAGAGGTGATGCTGCACAACAATCTGACTCCACCCACTGTCACCCCTCCACTCTGTCACCCCGCATCCCTACGCTCAGGACGCAGATCCAGGGAGGACCAGACGGGCTGATTGCCAATCAGTCGAAAGGAGGTTGGGACTAGGTTAGGAGTGGCTGGCGGACAAGTCATTCTCTCAACTAGACTGAACTCTGTCAAAAAAAAAATGCGTTCAGGACTTGTTTTCAAATGAGATTTTTTTTTTTTTTTTTTTTTTTTTTTTTTTTTTTTTTTTTTTTTTGCGGTAGGCGGGCCTCTCACTGTTGTGGCCTCTCCCCTTGCGGAGCACAGGCTCCGGAGCACAGGCTCAGTGGCCATGGCTCACGGGCCCAGCCGCTCCGCGGCATGTGGGATCCTCCCAGACCGGGGCACGAACCCGTGTCCCCTGCATCGGCAGGCGGACTCTCAACCACTGCGCCACCAGGGAAGCCCTCAAATGAGATTTTAATCGGATTAGCAGTGTCATCTTTTGTAGTCACAAACAAACCTGTACTTCTTTATGGCTCCAGCTTATTCACGAGGTCCTTGCTGGCAGCTCTCAGATCTGAGGGGGCCGTCTGGCCAATCTTTGGGAGCTCTTCAAGGGACAAGGGCACTTCTGAATAGAAAGAGAGACCTGTTAGGAACCCAGGAAAACCTGGGCTGGCATCCTGGTTCTGCAGACTTCACCCTTCTGAGCCCATTTCTTCAGGGATATGGTGATAATAATCCCCTTCTCACAGGGTGCTGTAAGGGTTAAATGAGATAATTTATACAAAGCACCTAGTGTCTTACGTGGCGCATAGGAGGTACACCATGGATGTTTGTGTCCTTGACTCTTTTTGTCTTTTTTTTTTTTTTTTTTTTTTTGAGTTCTTTGTAGGCTGGTCAGTGGGAAAGTAGGAACAGGTAGAGGACAAGAGCTGGAAGTGGATGGCCATCTAGGAAACACAAATAAGGCTATAGATGACCCTCAATATTGCCACATTACATAAGCACACACTGAAAAGTGACATATGATGATAAAACAGTATTTACAGAACACTATTTCTCTAAGGAATTCAAAGCACTTTTACACACATGATCTTATCAACCCTGGCAGAATCCCTCAGCAGGTGCTGCTGTCTCCATTTTCAAGAGGGGACAGGGACCCTGGAAGGACCAAAGACCGGTCTGGTCCCCATACTTTCTCTGCTCTCTGCTCAGCCCTGTCTGGTGAGCCACCCGGCCAGCAAGGGTGGAAAGTGAGTGACACCTTCAGAGTGCCCTGTATCCCCAAATCCCCGTAATCTTAAGCTCCTTAATAAAGCAGTTCTTTCTTATGGGGAAAGCAGAGCTTTCCAGGAAAGTTTTCTGGAGATGAATTACTGGAACAGCAACTTCATCTTATTAGAATTAGCGTGCTCTGGTAAAGCCCACGAGGTGATTTGCTTCATTCCAGAGTTCTGAGGGGGCAAGTTGAGACATGACTGGTCAGTGTTAATGGTTTTGTGATTAATCCACGGAATCAAAATTATCCTGAGCCATTGCTTTTCTCTCCTCCTCCTTTTTTTCTTTCTTTCTTTCTTTCTGGGGGTAAACTGTTGATCCAGGGCCATTAAAAAGGGACAACTCTTGGGAATGAGTTTGTTTAAGAAGAGGAACTGCAGGCACAAAGTTAGAGCACAGACTTTCTGCAAACTGCACCTGAAGAGGTAGACTTTACTGTCTCCATGATGAAGAGCCGGCGGCTCGCTATTCGTTTTAACACTGGCCCTCATCTCAGACAACAGCCATCAGGCGGCCTCAGTGTACCTTCTCCTCAAGCCGTTGCTTAGGCACAGGTGACCTTCATTCAGGAGGGTGCTGGGGAGGCAGGACCAGTGCTGTGTGCCGAGATGGGTTTGGCTTGACCACATCGGCCTGTCGTCCTAAAAACCGGAAGCAACAGCCATAACGAGGCGGATACTGATATGTGATCTCCACTGCATCGGATGGGCCACACTTCCTGCAGCCACTCAAAAGTCCTTCCATTTTAACTGAAACATTCAGCAAGCAGTTAAATAACAACCATGTCATGGAGTTTTACATTCATTCACTCAAAAAGCCTTCCTGTACCAGGCACTGTAAGAGATGCAAGTGATATAAGGGTGAGCGCAGCACAGAGCATGTTCACAGACTTTTCTCTAACTTAATCCTCGCAGCAGTCTTATGAGGATGAGTATATATTGCTCCCACTTTGTAAGCGAGGTGACCAAAGCTCAGGGAGATGACTAACATTTACTCAAAAATCTCATGTACAGGCAATACACAGGAACCAAACTCATGTCTTCTGAAAACAAATCATTATAATAACTAATGTTATTGAACATTTACTATGTGCAAAGGCACATAGTTGTTTTATACGTACAGGATTGCATCTAATTCTTAAAATAACCCTAGGAAGCAGGTACTATTTTTATGGTGCCCAATTCACAGAAAAAAAATTCTGTTTGCTCAAATAGAGCAAGTTAACAGAAAGTTAAGTGACTTGTCAGGGGAAGGAAGAGATGGAGCAAGGATCACGCCCAGCCAGCTTGGTTGAGCCCTTGCTCACGTCCCACTGTGCCACCAGCTACAGAGGGGATCTTGCTGCCCTCTGTGAGCGGGGCATGCGTTTGAGTTTCCTCTTGGGAGGAACGTATCAGCTGTTAGCCATTAGAAGTCTCCTTTCCAGCATTTAACGAGAACCCACCACGTTCCGGGCACACTTTGTGCCTGTCCACAGAAGGGGTCCTTTTCGGGCTGTGATCAGTGCCCAGCCTGTGGGAAAGGGCTAACCCTGAAGGGGAGGGCGTGCAGTGTGGAGCATCACCCTGCGGGCTGTGGCTTTCTCCTGAATATTCAGTCCCAGCGGCTCTCCCACGGGACTGCCCGCTCTGCCTGGAGCCCCTGCCTGCTCCTGACGACCTTGGGCGGAGGCTGATCAGGGGTTTGGAGAAGCCCTTTCTGGAAGAACAACAGTTTGGGGGGCTTCTCTTGTGTCTTCTGAATGATCCTGCCAGGGAGACCCCTGTGCTGGCCGGGGGAGGATGAGAGAGGGCAGGGGAACGTGTGGAAGAGGGATGCCTGTGTCTGTCTCCAAGTGAGGAACTCCGTTTACTTGTGACACCATAATTAGACCATTTTTCTGGTTTTATTCACTCAAAGATAGATATTATTCAGGGGCTTGGGGGAAAAGGCAGGAAGAGATGCAGAAGACTCATTTATCTGAAGCTAGAAGAGGAAGCTTAATGTTTTGAATTTATTAGACCTTAGGCTGCAGGGTTGATGGGTCACCCTGAGTGGTCTGTACATCTGTTAGTTTGCCTGGTCCGGAATAATCGAGCACTGAAGACCGGGGGGCTTAATAAACAACAGAACTTTATTTTCTCCTAGTTCTGGAGGCTAAGGGTCTGAGATGAAGCTGTTGACAGGGTTGATTTGTCCTGAGGCCTCTCTCCTTGATGTTCAGACGGTCTTCTCCCGGCATCTTTACGTGGTCTTCCCTCCGTGTGAGTTCGTGTCCAAATTTTCTCTTCTTATAAGGACACAAGTATTACTGGATTAGGCCTTGCCCCAAAGACCTCATTTTACCTGTATTTCTACTTTTTAGGCCTAAAAAAAACCCGAAATGACATCTTATTGTGCTATAGTGTTGGTGTTTTGGGTACAATTTCCCCTCTGTCCTCCAGATTTTCTGTAATGTAGTTATATCTTAAAAAAATTTTTTTTCTCTAATTACTTCTATCCCCCAAAACAGTCACACTGTGAGGTGCTGGGGGTTAGGACTTCAACATGTGAATTTTGGGGGGATGGAATTCAGCCCAGAGCAATAGCGGAGCAGCAGTGTTCTTGGCCAGGAGGCAGTTTTGTTTTCTCTGAGTCCTAATGAGATGAGGTGGGAGAGAATGACAGGCAGTGGGTGTGGCTGACTGACAGGTGGGGAGGTCGGGCCAAACCCCTTCCTAGCTCTGGCCAACCTGGAGACATGCTGCCCAGCTAAGGCTTCAGAACTGACGGCCGATCCTAATCATCCCTGGCCCCTCCAACATGTACTGCTCAGTGCTCCCTGCTTTCGTCCTCCTGCGGGGCCGAATGGGACAGATGGGGACGGGGCTAGCCTTGGGGGCTGGTGCTGAGACAGTGGAGCTGCCCCACTCCTGTCTGTACTCAGCGGCCGGTTCAAGGCTGGGCCATTGCAGCCTTTGTCTGGGGCCCGAGGGGATTGTTGGTTGCGTGGGCAAAGATGGGGCAGCAGCAGAGAACGTTCCCTTTCTTCATTTGATGGGGCAAGAACTGGCAGAACACACTCTCCCTGGGGAGGGAGTGGAGGGATCTGGGGCAGAGGTGGTTAGAGGTGCCAAGTCAGTGGGAGGGGAGCTTGAGCTGGAGGGACGGGGAGGGGGGGAGAGGCAGGGCAGCCAGTCCAGCTCTGGCCACCAGCCATCAAGGTGGGGAAGGCCTTCAAGGGGCCTTTTCTAGACTTTGTTCTGTGAAGTACTAGGAAGCCTGTCTCACGGGGCACATCACTGGGGCATATGATACAACTTAGGAAACGCCAGGGGAGTTCAACAGGTTTGGTTTCCAAGATGGCGACAGTCTTGCTTTTGAACAGTGGGTTTAAGACTCACCCATGAACTTGAAGCTCCAGGCTGGACTTTTCTTATTAGCTCATCCTTTACCTATTTCCACATTATTTGAAACATACATATAGATAATGATAGCCTTAAATAGATATTTGGATTTTTTCTGATTATAAAAAAATACCTATTGTAGAAAATGTGAAATGTATAAATATTCAAAGTCACCGAGGAGAAAATGTAAAATCACTCATGAATTCAGAGGTAATAATTTTACAAGGGTTCTGGCATTTAGCTCTCTAGTATTATCCTTTTGCAGTTGTATGAATACATAAAGATAAATATATAATATATATAAATATAAACTATATATAAATTATTTTTACAAAAGGGATCATTCAATACGTACTTTTCAGTTGATATATTCTGAACATTGCTGACAAGTTTCTATATCATGATTTTTAAATAGCTTTTTAGTAGTCCATTGGATGGATTTACCACAGTTTCTTCAATTCTCTATTGTGGAGCATTTTTTTCTCTATTATAAACAAGGCTTAACTGAACATCTCTGTAGAAACCTTTCCATGTCCTGTTTTATAACAGGTACAAACTTCAGTCTTGGACTCCTTTGATTTTCTGAATCATATCTGTGAAGGAATGTGAATTTGGGGGCTTAGCTGGCTGATGGGAATCAGGGTGGGATCCTGGAGCCCACAGGTTGGTGTGGCTATGTCCCAAATTAATCCAGTTTTAATCAGGATGAATAGAAACAGTGTCCAAAGCAAAAAGCATCCAGCCATATCTGGGGTGCTGTGCAAAAGTCTGATGTTCTGTGTGATAGGGGAAATGGCAAATGGCAGTTTGTTTAGAGAAGACCTCAGAGTGTGGGGTTCTTTAACACAGCGGTCCCCAACCCTTTTGGCACCAGGAACTGGTTTCGTGGAAGACAGTTTTTCCACGGGGGGTGGGGGAGGGTTTAGGTGGTAACGTGAGCGATGGGGAGGGATGGCGAGCCGCAGATGAAGCTTCAATAGCTCACCAGCTGCTCACCTCCTGCTGTGCGGCCTGGGGGGTGGCAGGGGTGGGTGGCATTGGGGACCCTGCTTTAACAGATCCCTCAAAGCAGTTATAGGTTTAAAGAATGAGGGCTGCTCTTTTGGTCATAGAATGTGTGGACTTGAGTTTTTTCGGTCTTAATGGGCCAAAACATGGGAGAAGGAATGCCATGGGGCTTAAGTCCAGTGACTTTCTGTAAAAGAAGTCCAGGTGGCAGGGACGGTGGCTCCGCCTGCATCAGACGCCCAGATTCTGTCCTGTCCATCATGCTTAGTGTCTGGTTTCCATCTTGAAGGTTCCATCATGGTCCTGAATGACAGTTGGAGAGCCAACCTTTCCTCTTTATTTCAGGCAGGGCTGATGTTTACTCAGAAGGCACAGGTATGACCAATTCATTGTTAAAATATCAATGTATTTCTGAATGAGTGGGAAAGTAGCCACTGCCTCTTGGTACCTCTGGATCGTCCAGCAACTAAAGAGTTCACCCAGCTGCAGCAGAATCCTGCAGGACTCTGCTCAGCAATAAGCCTGATGTCCATTGGATTGGTTGAACATGTTCAAAATGACCCCCAATTCCAGGCAGGAAGAAGGGAGGGCCAAGCAAAAGGGTTCACTTCCCAGGTAAGCTGGCCTCCTTTACAGAATGTTTCTCACAAGCCCCACCCATCAACTTCCACTTACAGCTCATTGGCCGCCTCTTCCTGCAATGCAGACTGGGAAATGTAGTTCTGTAGCCATCAAGGTGTCATCCTTCTAACAATATAAAGTTCTCTTTCTAAGGAAGCAGGAGTGTTAGTTAGGCAACCCTACTGAAAAAACAAACTCTTTGGTGGCCACAGTGAAGGAGGCTCAGTCTTTTTACACCTTAGTGTGAATAATGTTCCAAATCAAGTCAGCAACCTTTTGGAGGGAGATAATTCTTCTCCTCTATTATTGTTGCTTACCGTGTGTGTGTGTGTGTGTGTGTGTGTGTGTGTGTGTGTGTGATGTGGGGAGGACAGGGATGAAAGGTAAGAGGAGGGGGGCTTATCTAGCTGGGATGTTGGATCTCCAGAAAAAAAAAAAAAAGGAACAGCATTTGTAGCTGTTTCTATTTGTCAGGGAAAAACAGGATACTTCCCTCTGCCCAGACCAACTGCCTAAGAAAACCCCTCCTACAGTTTTTGAAAACAAAAACAAATAAATAAAACAAAAACAAACCTCCCCCCAAAGCTGGTAGGGTTGTAAATTAGACGGCAATTTGGCAGTATTTAGCAAAACAAAAAATTCACACACCATTTGACCCAGCAAATCCACTTCCTGGAATCTCATCTAAGAACTATTCATCTGCCTGTGTGTAGATGTCTGCACAAAGATGCTGATTGTGATGCGGCCTTCAAAGGGGGAAGATTGGAAACCGCATGCACATCTATCAATAGGGGACTTGTTAAACCAAATTAGGGTATATCTATTCTGAAGGATTAAAATAAGAAGTAAACTTATTGTGTCATCAGAGAAAAATCTCCATAATATATTTGGAGAGGAATAAGTAAATTGCATAACAATTTGAAATGCGAGTCTAGTATGATAATATTTCTGGGAAAAAAAAATTGTATACATACATGTCTGTATAAAATGGAACTGCCCACACTGTTGACAGGGGAAGTGGGGTGGGGGGTGAGTGTTGAAGGGTGTCTACGTTTTGTTCTATCTACAGGCAAACCTCGGAGGTACTTCGGGTTTGGTTCCAGACCACCACGATAAAGCTAACCTCACAATAAAGCTAAAGCGAGTCACACAAATTTTTTGGTTTCCCAGTGCATATAAAAGATACGTTCACACTATAGTGTAGTCTATTAAGTGTGCAGTAGCGTTATGTCTCAAGAAACAATGTACATACCTTAACTAAAAATATACTTTATTTCTATAAAACACTAACCATCATCTGAGCCCTCAGGGAGTTGTAATCCTTTTGCAATAGTAACGCCAAAGATCACTGATCAGAGATCACCATAACAAATATAATAATAGTGAAAATGTTTGAAATACTGAGAGAATTACTAAAATGTGACACAGACATAAAATGAGCAAATGTTGTTGGAAAAATGGTGCAGATAGACTTGCTCGATGCAGTGCGGCTGAAACAGAGTTGTAGAGAGAGTTGGCTGGCTGCTTCCCTAACCCACAGCCTGAGAGAAGGGCACAGTGAGCCGGGAAGAAGGAAGCCGGGAGTGAACTCCTGCTGCCATGCCTCTGCTCCTGCCCCTGCAGCCGCACTGGCCCTGGGCCTTTTTCTAAAATATCAACCTCATCCTTTGGCTTGTTGTTTCCTCTAACTAAACGTCTTTCCCTCAGCTCCCTTAGGTCTTTACTCCACTGTTCCAGAGAGGCCTTCTGTGCAACCCTCTAAAATCACACCCAGTCCCTGTGTCCCTTAGCACTTGCCATTGGCCAACATAGGAAATGCTTTACTTCTTCCTCTGGGTTCTGGAGCACTGGAGCATGAGCATTGGAGCATGAGCACTGGATGCTGTATTGGAGCATGAGCACTGGATGATGCACTGGAGCGTGAGCACTGGATGATATATTGGAGTGTGAGCACTGGAGCATGAGCACTGGATGCTGTATTGGAGCATGAGCACTGGATGATGCACTGGAGCGTGAGCACTGGATGATGCACTGGAGCATTAGCACTGGATGATGTACCAGAGCATGAGCACTGGATGATGCAGTGGAACATGAGCACTGGGGCATGAGCACTGGGGCATGAGCACTGGATGATGCACTGGAGCATGAGCACTGGATGATGCACTGGAGCATGAGCACTGGGTGATGCACTGGAGCATGAACACTGGATGATGCACTGGAGCATGAACACTGGATGATGCACTGGAGCATGAGCACTGGGTGATGCACTGGAGCACGAGCACTGGGGCATGAGCACTGGATGATGCACTGGAGCATGAGCACTGGAGCAAGAGCACTGGAACATGCACTGAGGCACAAGCACTGGGGCCAAGGCAGCACATGTTTACTGCTCTATCCCTGGCACCACACGACTCTGCCACATGGTTGGAGGACTGAGTGAGAGGGCAGGTGGGAAGGACAGCCTGGGAGGGGTGAGGAGGAGGAGGAGAGCCTCACGGTGGATGCGCTAGAGGCAGGGCTGAAGGGAGTGGGAGGAATGCCTCCACACAAATGTGTTCTAAATATGTTTCTATTGAAGGCCTGTGGCCCCTGGTCCTGCCCGCTGATGGGCGAGCAGCCTTGCCGGCCTCTGTGGAGAGTGGCCGGGTGTTTGGGTGGCCCAGGGTTCCCTCTCTGTGGGAAAGGGCTGGGCAGCCAGTGGGAGCCCCAGAGCCCCAGAGCGGGGAGCGGGCACCAGGCCAGCTCTCCACGGTCTGGCCCCGAGGCCCAGGGAAGGCTGGGCACACAGCGAGCTCTCTGTCGCTCGGCGTGTGGGCTGCGATCGTCCCCTCTGGCTGGGGAGGGTGATTGGCATTTCCTGCTCCCATGCCGCCCTTGGCTCTCTGGGGTCCTGCTCCGCTCTCTGACCCCCGAGCCAGGAACATCCTGTCCCGTCGGGGCCCCAGAGACCCTATAGCTTCAGGTCACCACATGTCCCCTTGCCTTCCTTAACTGCTCATCCTCTCCCCCGCCTGGCCCCAGGGTGTCCGGTCCCTTAGAAAACCACCCAGAGCTGCCCTTTGTCGCATAACTCAGCCAGGCCCTGTGCCCACTACCTCTGCCAACCGTCAGACTCCCTTGTGAGGCTGCTACTATTGTTGCCCCCATTTTACAGATGGATATGAATGATTTGTATCATTTATTGAGAGTTTTCTGCGTGCCGGGCGATGTCCCAAGAGCTTCACCTCTGGGACGGATTCTGCTCTTGTCCCCGAGGGCTTGCTGCCCTTCCCCATGGGACAGTCAGGTCCCCCACCCTGAGGGTGACACACTGGACTCGTTTGGCCAATGGAAGCGACAGACTTCAGCACCGAAGCTCTGAGAGCCACTGTGGGTTCTGCCTTTCTTCCCTCCACACCAGCCCTGCCAGGCCCAGAAAGGGGCGGGTCCCGACCGTCTGGTTCCCAGAATAAAGACATGTGGCCAAACCACAAAGAACATGTAACAGGAGCAAGAAATAAACCTTTGTTGTTGTAAGCCGCTGAGATTTGGGGTTGTTTGCAGCGTAATCTAGCGAAAGCTGGTGGATACAATGTGCATGACCACATTTAACCCTAAGAATAGCCCTCGGGGGTAGGTATTCATAGATCCATTTTCATCATTAATCCTATAACCCCACTAAATCCCGGAGAAGGAGTCTGTACGGCTCCGTCTCCACGTAGAGTCAACTTTAAAGAAACACGGATGAGAGCCAAACTAGTTAAAAGGGAATTTTATTTTTGTGTCTTTAGGAAAAAACTTAAAAGGGGGTCCACGTGAGACTCTTCACTGAATTCCTTCTCCTCTCCTACCCTCTTTCCTCGCCCTCCCCGGCTGCCTGTCACGTGTTTCCCACATTCTCCCCCATCCCGAGCTCCCCATCTTCCTTCTCCTCCGTTCTCCTCCCTCCCGTCCTCCCCATCAAAGCAGAGTAATTTTTTTTTCCCACTAAAGAAAGATCTTGGAGCCCCCTTGTGTGGGGAACTTGCCATCTTCTCGTTTTCAGGACGGACACTCTTTGCACACCCTGGAGATGATTGATCAAGGAGGCTTCCTTCCACACCCAGTGGCCCAGCACCATCACCCAGGAGAGACTGGGTGACTTGTTTAGCTCCAACTGCAGAGAATGAGCTTCCTTTCTTGCAAAAAGGAGAAAGAAGGGGGAAGACGGGCAGAATTCTCTTTGAGGGGCAGGGGGAGGGGTAGAAGCTGTGACCATCCGCAGTTAATAATATTTGCCCTGTTACATGCATAATAATAGTCATAACAGCAGCCCATACTTATTAAGCATTGACTGCATCCCAAACACTGTGCTAAGCGTTTTATATACACTCATCTCATTCATTCCTTTCTGCAACCCTGTAAGATAACGAAACCCTCATTTTATGGAAGAGAACTGAAAGCCCAGAGCCGTCGAGAAAGTTGCCCAAGGACACAAGCTAAAAAGTGATAGAACGGAGGTTCAGAACCGGTTCCGAATCCACAGCCTGTTGTGTGACCCTGTGCCATGCCGTGCCGATGAGGTTGGCTCACTGCTTCCAGACCTGGGGACTTCCAGGCCCTTGGACACGTGCCCAGCCCTGCGCATGCCCAGGAGGTCCTGCAACCCTGTCCTGGCTTCCTTCTCCAGCTTCGAACCCCCGTCATCTTCCTTGTCTTGGCCCTCGTTGCATCTTTCCGGTTTCACTGCATCCCTGGGGCACAGCCCAGGCCTGAGATGGAGTGTGTGCGTAGTAAATATTTGTTCAATGAATGGATGATTGATGTTTATTTATTCAATTTACATGAAGCGGATGGTTTGGTTGCTCTTACTGTTTGGTGAAGGTTCCAGGCCACATCTGGATTTGATATCTGTCGTCCTGTGGCCTGAAAGCCCTCAATGAGCAACATCTTCCTGCCTGCCTGGGACTCGAGTTTTTCATATTTGCCACATGACATGTTTCACCTTTGCCACTTCCAGAGCAGACCAATTTTTTTTTCCCATTAAAAATAAAAATCTTGGAGACCCTTTGTTTGGAGGACTCAGTCACTTTTATTTGTTTTCAGGATGGACCCTTTCCACACACTCCGAGGTGGTTTGTCAAGGAGCTGTCCATTCACAGCCCGGGACCCAAGGTCCAGACCCCCATCATCTCCTAGGAGTAATGGGAAGAGGCCACAGGGCAGAGATTGATTGACCGGCATCACAGATTTGTCACATAACATTTTTCCAGACCTCAGGCCTCCGTGACAGCAACAGGGATATCGTTCTCATCAAGGGATAAGAGAAAATTCTTTCACAACGTCTGCAGCCGAAGAAAACCAGCCAACTTACCAACAAAAAGTGGCCAGCCTCAGAGGCGTCGCCTGAGGACCTTTCAGGCTTCCAGCGCAAGGAAGAAAAAAGCAGGCAGGCATAGAGCTTCCCACGGCACCTTGGAATCTTCACATTTGCTGCATGAGAGGTGCAGGAGGTATTATTCTGCGTGTCTCTCCAGGGCCAGGAAACTCTCCAGGGTCTCACACTCGGCATAGAGAGTGCTTGGTGGGCTTGTGGGGAGAGTGAGCAGGGTCTGGACTGCTACCCCTTTAGGTCACTTTCGTTCATACCAACATACACGTACTCATGATTCAGACCTGCCTGCGCCTCAGCTGATGTGTACCAAGTACAAATTGACAAGGGGGCATGCACAGTTCTATGCCTGAAAGTGTAGACTCTCCCTGGGCCCCAGCAGTATGCTTGGTTGATGTATTGATATTAGGCTCCAAATCAGTAATCTCTCAGAAACTCAGAGTCAAGGGTAAATGAACATTTATTGTGTGCCAAGCACTGTGGTAGAGGCCTTAAATTGGTGATGCTCAAATGGCATCAGAATCACCAGGGGTGGCTTGTTAAAACACAGAGTGTGAGACCCCATCCCTAGAGTTTCTGATTCAGTCATTCTGGGGTAGAGGCCAAGAAGGTGCATTTCCAACAGGTTCCCAGGCGAGACTGCTGCTGTTGCTCCAGGGACACATGCTGAGAACCTCTGCCTAAGTGTGCATTCTTATTCTCGCCTCCCAAGACTTGAAGCACGTGAAGGTGAAGCATCTAATTCAAGGTGACATCGCTAGTAACCTGCAGAGCGGGGGTTCTAGCCCATCCCCAGCCCTTTCCAGAGCCTGTTCTCTTTTCCGTGGCCCTTCCGTCTTTCCATCACACTCATCTGCCCTGGGAACTTTGCACTAAGACAAACGAACAAACCACAAAAGAAAATCCCAAACACTTAAAGAGAGGATTCCTTGTGTAGCTCGCTGCTGTTTTATTTCCGTGATAGTGACAAGCTTATGAGATTTAGAGGTACGTCAAGCAAGTAACAATCCATGACCACAAATCAAGTGCATGATGGAGTCCGGGCTTGAGAATCTGATTTCTGCCTGGTGGGGAAGTCCCAAGGCCACAGCATATTTTAATCGATGCGCAGAATGATCAGGGATGTAGTTTTGAAACAGTCTTGGGTTGGGGCGGGGGAGGTGGCAGCCTTTTGTATTGTTTCATCGCTCCAGTGACCATCTCTCAGAATGGCAGGGAATAGACGCACAGCCCTTGCTCTGGAGTGACCTTGAGAATGGCCTTATAGGAAGCTCTGGCATCCTGGAACCTTGCTTAAAATCTGCTGAAATTGTAAACAAGCATAATGACAGCTGCCAGACAGCTAGGAAGCTCCAGCTCCAACCCAATGGGCGAGCAGTGAGAGATGTGGAGAGCGGACTTTTCTTTTGTAACTTCACAAGGCCGAGAGAATAGCATGCAACGTTTGGCCTTGCAAATGGTTTCTACACAATACAGACATCATACGGAGAAAAGTCTATGGACACACATCTATCTTCTGGAGTCACAGTGGAACCCATGGGCACACACTCCATCAATCACATCATCTTGCATTTCTGGAGCAAGTGTTGTTACATCAGTACTGTGCTTGCTGCTTGTGACACAGCATCCAGCACGAGGACAGGGGATGAGTACACTCAATGCTTCGAGCACCTTTATTTACAAAAAAAGATAAAATTATTCCTAAAGCACAAGAGGTCTCCTTACCTAGAGACAACAAAACAACAAATTATCAGAGGGGTTCGGTTCACTTTTTTAAGTGATCAAGAGAGTTTTATGATGTTTCTTGATTTTCCTTGCAAAGATTTTCTTCTCAAAAAATGACAGTAAGAGTAAAAATGATAATAACCAAAAAGACAAGCTAAACTCAATGAAGGCACAAAACTAGCATCTTGGTCAGACATTAAAAATGAAAAATAATCATGAAACATTCTCAGATCTTTCAAAGATTGTAGACTGCATAAAAGCTTGAAGAACTCTTGGGAGAAGCTCCTCCAAACAGGTTTAAGAGCTCTGCTGAGTTGAGTGACAGGAGGGCACACACACACATATATATATATGTTTTTTCATTGGGAGGAGAAAAACATACCACTATTCTGGGTTCCAACAGAACCCTTTTCCTTTGCTGGCAGCTACCATTTTCCCTGGGCCTCCCAAGACCTTCTTTTCCTTGAGGCTTCTCCGGGGTGAGCCCTGACAATTCAGAAGTACTGGCTTTTGCCTTTATAAAGCCAATAATGAATTACAGGCAGAGGGACAAAATTACATATGTGCAGATTCAGCATATCTCCTTCATGAGGCCCATGGCGGGGACCAAGAGTTCTAGCACCATCAGCTTAGCTAATCAGGAGTTCATAACACGCCCCACTATAGTTGTTCCAGACAAGCATTGTCAAACTGCTGGTTGACTTCTTTAAGTACAGAAGCGTTTTCTCTCATTCCTGTTGGATGGACATCTTTCTAAGAGGCCACACTGCTATCTGCACTTCTGCTCTGTGCCTTATGAGCGGGAATGACTTATAGTTCACAGATACCTTCCAGGGTTACCCTAAAAAGCCCCGGCTTGTTGGTCAATCTTTGTTGGTTGGTTTGATTTTTGCCTGCTTTACTGCTGTGCATTTTTCCTAAAGGGAGGAACATCTTACCTGTCTTCCCTGTTGGCTGTGAGGAGGAGGTATGGGTGTGGAGGTGATACGGTCATTTCAGGGCTAGAGTTTATCTGCCAACTCATTTGACGATTAGTCATCCATCACAATGTGAGTCAGGCAACTCATAACCACTCTTGAAGAAATAACTCAAAAGACTCATTGTTTTTGAGGGCTAACACTTCTAAAAATAATTTTGTTTAGGAATTTGAGGGGGAAAAAAAGCCCCTTTTTGTTTTCTATCCTGAAATGTATTTGGTCCATCAGATGGTCACAGAAGAAGGAGGTGTCAGGAGTGGAGTGCGGGACGACTTTCAGAGCTGAGTGTCAGCGCTCACTTTTTATTCACCTAGAGTCGGGGCCCCTAGAGGTGGTCTCAGAGGCAGCTAGCCTTTGTTTCTGAACTGAGAATGAGGGGTAGGTAGTGGTGGACCCGCCCTGGGCCCCGTGAGTTGAGAAGGCGGCCATCACGCCTCTCCATGTCTTCACGGTCAATTCCTTTCCCTACACTTGCTCAGAAGCCGTGGTTTCCTGACCCTCCCTCCAGTTGTTTGCCAGCTCAGGATTTTCAGCCTTCAGTGGCTCAAACCTGAGTTTTCACAACAGCTCTCTGAGGTGCTTCTTCCCCAGTGTTATTCTTCCTTCCTTGACAGCAATGGTCATTTAAAGCCATTTTCTGGAAGAACCTAGGGGCAGGACAGGAATAAAGAGTCAGACGTAGAGAATGGACTTGAGGACACGGGGAGGGAGAAGGGTAAGCTGGGACAAAGTGAGAGAGTATCATGGACATATATACACTACCAAACGTAAAACCGATAGCTAGCGGGAAGCAGCCGCATAGCACAGGGAGATCAGCTCGGTGCTTTGTGACCACCTAGATGGGTGGGATAGGAAGGGTGGGAAGGAGACACAAGAGGGAGGGGATATGGGGATATATGTATACGTAGAGCTGATTCACTTTGTTATAAAGCAGAAACTAACACACAATTGCAAAGCAATTATACTCCAGTAAAGATGTGAAAAAAAACAATAAAGCCATTTTCTAACTTCATACGTGTTCCTAGTAGCCTCTTGTGCTGCCTGGCAGGTAACTTCAAAGTGGTCTCTAAAGATCACATGAGTTCAGCTTCAGAATGGAGCAATGGAGGTGTGTGTGGTTTATTCATGCAGCAGGCTTCCAGGGACAGGGGAGGGGGACACTTTCGCAAAGTATTACAGTCAGTGGAAGACGAGCGATCTGAATTCAAATGACTCGACTGAGAATCACAGAATTTCAGACCATAAAAAGCCTGTAGAAAACCTTTGTTTTACAGATAAGGGCACAGAGGTCCGGAGAGGGAAATTGATTTGCCTGGTGCCACACGGCCTGTGGGTGGCCAGGGTTAGGGACGTAAGCTGGCTCTTCTGATCCCAGGTTTACTGCTCTCCCTGCTACCTCCCTATCTAATTTCCCTTTGATCCCTGGGGTACTTTTCATTTCCAGTGGAATAATTTCTTAACTACTGTGGCCTACCAATTTGGGAGGAATGAAAAACACACCAGCACGAACATCAATGGCAGACGCGTTTTAAAAAATATAAAAAACATAATGAAAGGTCCTGAAATATTCTTGATTTTTCACTTCCCATCCCACTGCTATGCAAAGCTTATTAAAGACTTGAAAATTTTGAAAGAACTACTTAACTTTTCACCATGGAAACCATTGGGCAGTTCCAAAATGTGATTTTTTTTTAACTTCGGAGAGTATTATAAATCAAAGAAAAAGCATGTTACCTGTTCTCAAGTTAGAGGGAATAAAAAGAAGGAAAGAGAATGTGTGTTGGGGGTTGGTTATCCTACGCTGAGCAGCAGGAAGCTCAGGGGCAGAGTTTCTTCATTGTGAAAGAGAAAGCTTGAACCTTGAGCCCAGATTACGGGATGAACCTTGGCCCCTGATCTGAATAGCTAATTTTCCTAAGTTAACTCTTCCTCCATTTATTCCTCTAGTACTTTTCAACCTACAGATTATGGCAGGGATTTCTCCAGGCACATAGGGACGTTCTAACTCCTTAGCCTTCAGAGAAAAGCTCAGATTCAATTTGATCCCTGTGATTGGTCTGGTTTCATTAATTTCCCATAACACTCACAATTTTATTAATTCACCTGGCTAGTGATAAGTTTATTTCTGATCAGTTTTTCTTTTCCTAACATAAAGCTTACTAAGGATATTAAATTAAAACAGTCATGCTTTGTAGTTAAGGTTGTCAGATAAGGCATGGGATATATTTATACTTAAAAATTATTTCTTGTTGATCTGAAATTCAGACTTGACTGAGTATCCTGTATTTTAATTTGCTAAATCTGGTAATCCTATTTGAACTATGTAATAGATACCCTCCTGAAATCTTGCATTTGGATAGTTTTTTTTTTAAAATAAAATCATACATTTGAATATTTTAGGGAGCTAAATGTCTATCTTTTGATAAAGACATGCATAATAAATCTGGATTTTTATGTATCTGGCTTGCTTTCGGTGTGATATACCCATATGTGTTTTATAAATTCAGTTTTAAAAAATGTTCATTTTGTATATCAACCACCGCTCACCTTCCCTCCCCCAGGCACACGTTACACTCTCTCAAAATTTGCAGACTCTAAGGCACAGTTTAGAAGTATATCATTTTCCACTTGTTTAGGTGTCTACATTTCATGGTTTTTGAGATCTGTTTCAGGAAACAGATTAGCCCGTTGTGAATTTTGTGAGATTTTTGTTTTTGAGCTCTGGGCCATTAACCCAAAAGAGTTCCACTAAGGACTTTGGTATCCACAGTAACAATATTTATTAAATGTCTACTGTATGCCAGGCCATATATGTGCTTTTTGTATGCATTATTTCATCCAATTTGAATGACCTTATGAGCTAGGTACTATAAATATCTCCATTTTACACATGAGGAAACAAAAAAGTCCCAGTCATTTGCCTCTGGTTTCACAACCAGTAAGCTAAAGTGTCAGGACTCAAACCCAGGTCTGATTCCAACACGCTTTTAACTCTTACCTAAAACAGAATGTTTCCCACTGGAAACGTTGTTGTGGGTCTTGTGAAATATGGAAAGTGCAGAGACTTCCTGAGGAAAGGGAGGATCTAGGAAGGTTTACTGCAATCAACTGGCAAAGTCCGGCTCCGTAGCAGCCGACAAAGAGTGGAGATGGTTGTCTCTGCTCTCTTAAGAGATGGGTTTGCAATCCAAAGCCCAGAATTGGAAGCCTTATCAGAAGGAGAATCACAAATTATTTACAAATGCTTTGAAATTAGGGTGTCTATCGCATTCATGTGTATAAGAATCACCAGGAGAACGTGTATAAAGATTCCTGAGCCCACTCTTAGAGATTCTGATTAAGTTCTAATATGGTGGCTCTGCATAGAATCCGAAACCTCAACTTGCTGCCTAATGTTTTGCAGCAACCTTCCAGGAACCAGGTGTTCCAAGTGGGTGCCAATGGGTATGCACTTTGAGAAACGCTGCTTGAGCTTGTGAATTCCTGGAGGGCAGGAATGTGTCTCACCTACCTTTGTATCCTCAAACCTAGAACAGAGCCGGATGCAAATCTGATACACATTAGGAAGGTATTACAGGGAATGCTGAAAGGGAAGGGTTTCCATTGACATTTTGGGCTGCTGAAAATAACCAATTTTAATTCTAATCATGGTGAAAGAGTTTTATTCCAGCTTTTATAAGTGCAAAGTGTTGACTCTGATCTCCAGGGTCTATATTTCAAGGGGGTTGGTGGGGCAGATGGTGGGGATGAGCATATATTTATGTACAGCAAAATCCTTATTATGCTTTATCAGTGAAGCCGAGCACATGCTTCTTTGTATGTGAATATGCATCTGTGTCTTCCTCCCTTCCACAGCTGACACTGGAGATTAGACTCAATCTTTAAGCTTGTAAAAAGCCTTTGAGGGAAACCCTTAAT
The DNA here is from genome assembly GCF_949752795.1 of Hyperoodon ampullatus. Taxonomy (NCBI): domain Eukaryota; kingdom Metazoa; phylum Chordata; class Mammalia; order Artiodactyla; family Ziphiidae; genus Hyperoodon; species Hyperoodon ampullatus. The sequence goes on from NC_136929.1 coordinate 63,600,119, forward strand.
GAGGAACTGATCCTCTTAAACTCAAGTCTAATTACTTTTACAGCAACATTTCTATTTTGGACGCTTCCCATGAATAAAGTCTCTCTGACGCCGTTGATGGCAGTCTAGCCCCTCGATTGCATCAGAAAGAACACCCAGCACACGGCCTGACAGACAGACCCCAGTGAGAAAGCCAGTGACTCTTTTCTGCTTGAGCAGCTGGCTGGATTTCAAAGGCCACCAGGAGAGAAAATCTTGGATCCCATGTTTACAAGCCCTTGAAAATGTTTCTATCTTTTCCCTGCTATTTAGCCATTTGCTTCCTCTACTCATGGCGAGTGACAGGCATCCTGAGGTCATGAGCCTTTTGGCATGGTCTCCTATGGGACCAAAGAAAATTGGAAGGGTTATTGTGGTCATTTTAGTCACATGGACGCTTGCTTTTTCAGTGTCCAATATTTGATGGAAGCCATATGGGGGCACCCTGGCAATTGCACTTTTACCAATTGGATTTGGGCACATCACTCTCAGGACCTCCTTGGCAGATGGTCCCCTCACCATAGTGTAAAAAGACTGGTATAGGAGAAATTAGGTCTGAATTTGTCTCTACTAAGACCCCCCAACCTGGCAACACAGTTTAATCTAATTTAATTTTTTCCTGCAGACAGCTCATTTTTGACTAGAGATAGCAAGGTAAAACGGGAAGAGTACTAGGCTAGGAATTCGGAGGCTTTCACTAATTCACCAAGCTCACCTGAGTTTCGTACTGAAAACACCTCCATGACCTACAGAACCTTTTATGAATGTAAGGTGTTAAACTCATGGCGTCCACCCACCAAATAAGTGTGAGGGAAAGAATGTAAGGCTGAGGTTATGGGTGGGTAGATGTGGCAGGAATGAATTCCTATATCCTGGGAAGAGTGTGCCCCCTGCACTCCCACCAGGCCCCTGGGGTAGACGAAGAGTGTTGCCCTTGACCACCCTTTGTATTGGGTTCTGGAGAAAATGTGGCCAGAACCCTTTGGCTAATCAGGTAAGCATGGGGAAGGAGCACAGGCCTGAGCAAAGATGGGGGCCCCAATAAAACAGACACCAGATCTGCCACGTGTGGGTGTGTGACTGTGGGCGAGTCAGTGAATCTCTCTGAATTCCCATTTCCTCATCTGCAAGTGCCATCCTGCAGGGCACCTGGTGCTAGGAAGCACCTTTTACATTGTAGGTGCCCGTCAAATCAGAGTTGTTATAAATTACTAGCTGTGGTTCTTTGAGTTTGGGCTTTGGCTTGGGGTTCTAGCTGCCACAGTCTTTGTCCAGTAAGTCCAGCAATTGTTCAGTTACATTAAGTCAAGCTCTTTTTTTTTTTTTTTTTTTTGGCAGTATGTGGGCCTCTCACTGTTGTGGCCTCTCCCGCTGCAGAGCACAGGCTCTGGACGCGTAGGCCCAGCGGCCATGGCTCACGGGCCCAGCCGCTCCGCGGCATGTGGGATCTTCCCGGACCGGGGCACGAACCCGCGTCCCCTGCATCTGCAGGCGGACTCTCAACCACTGCGCCACCAGGGAAGCCCAAGTCAAGCTCTTTTTAATGCCCTTCCCTTAGCTCTTCCACGCTGTGAACATGGTCTATTTGGAAACTAAGATCTTTCTCCCATTATTAGCCTCAGGATGGTTCTCATCAGTGTTGGTGAACAGTTACTAAGGTGGTTGAAGAGGAATGGGAGAAAGGCCAATAAGAGCATTAAAACCTTAAAAGTTAAGGAACTAGTAACTCTGCTGTCAGACTGCCCAAATGTTGGTACCATCAGTTACTTGCTAGGTGACCCTTTAAGATGTATTCATTCATGGGACTTCCCTGGCGGTCCAGTGGTTGAGACTTTGCCTTCCAATGCAGGGGGTGTGGGTTTGGTCCCTGGTCGGGGAGCTAAGATGCCACATGCCTCGTGGCCAAAAAACCAAAACATAAAACAGAAGCTATATTGTAACAAATTCAATGAAGAGTTTAAAAATGGTCCACATTAAACAACAACAACAACAAAAAAACCTTTAAAAATGTACTCATTCATAAAATGGACATAATAATGTTTGCGGAGTATAGGTGATACTCATAGAGTGATTATAAGAATTAAATGAGGGCGGGGCTTCCCCGGTGGCGCAGTGGTTGAGAGTCCGCCTGCCAACGCAGGGAACGCGGGTTTGTGCCCCGTTCTGGGAGGATCCCACATGCCGCGGAGCGGCTGGGCCCGTGAGGCACGGCCGCTGAACCTGTGCGTCCGGAGCCTGTGCTCCGCAACGGGAGAGGCCACAACAGTGAGAGGCCCGCGTACAGCAAAAAAAAAAAAAAAAAAAAAGAATTAAATGAGGGCTTCCCTGGAGGCGCAGTGGTTGAGAGTCCGCCTGCAGATGCAAGAGACACGGGTTCGTACCCCGGTCCGGGAAGATCCCACATGCCGCGGAGCAGCTGGGCCCGTGAGCCATGGCCGCTGGACCTGCGTGTCCGGAGGCTATGCTCCGCAACGGGAGAGGCCACGGCAAGTGAGAGGCCCGTGTACCGCAAAAAAAAAAAAAAAAAAAAGAATTAAATGAAAACATCTGTACAAAGTGCTTATTAGCATACTGCTTGGAATATGGCTATCCTTTGATAAATGTGAGCCTCTATGAGAAAAGTGTAAAAAAAAGATGGAGATAAAAGCTTAAAAGTAGCTCAAAGACTATTGTCAAGTATTGGGCTGGCCAGAAAGTTCATTTGGGTTTTTCCGTAACATGTTATAAAAACCTGAATGAACTTTTTGGCCAACCCAATATTTTATACAGCATGTAGAGTGTGATAGAAAATGAGACAAAATGGTAGCAAGAAATATTGAGATCATCATTAAGAATAACATGACTCTAAGGGTGATTAAACATTTGGATAGAACTCTATCCTCCTTCCGATTTCTGAAGACTTCTCTCCTTCTGGTTCTTACCTCTCCTGGAGCTGCATATTAATAGAATAGCAACCAAAACAAAGGATTTAAAAATATAGTGAGAGACATTTGCTCCAAATACAACTCATAGCAAATGAAATTATAGTCAATAGTACTGTAATCACAGAATTTAAAAGCGCTCCTACAGCTCAGACTAGCTTCTAAAGATTTCACAGGGAATGGCTGGATTTAGCATCAGCAGTTGACATCAAAGACAAAGCACACCTACTATGTGTGTACAGAGATATAAGCCAAGAAGAACAATCCAACTGGGGAGGGGATATCAAGTAGGCAGGGAAGACGGGAACACTGGTTATGTACCTAGTAATTTGCAGAGAGTGTACTGGGCTCCTTATATTTGCTGTTTGTTTATTCTTTTTTTTTTTTTTTTTTTTTTTGCGGTACGTGGGCCTCTCACTGTTGTGGCCTCTCCCATTGTGGAGCACAGGCTCCAGACGTGCAGGCTCAGCGGCCATGGCTCACGGGGTCAGCCGCTCTGCGGCATGTGGGATCCTCCCGGACTGGGGCACGAACCCACGTCCCCTGCGTCGGCAGGTGGACTCTCAACCACCGCGCCACCAGGGAAGCCCCGTTTATTCTTCATAATAACTTTATTATCCCAGGAAACTGAAGTTCAGAGACTAAGTTAAATAACTTACCCCACTTCCAGAGTTCAATAGCAGTAGAGGCAGTGTTCACATTCAGGGCCCTCTGATGCCACGGGTTTTTCCTAACGCCATGTGGCCATGCACACATGGTGTATGTATATATTGCTACATGAGGTGCAAGATTATACATGGTACCCAGACGGGGGATGCAGGAACTCTGTGAGCGATCCGAGAGGGGCTTCATGGAGCAGCTGGGAGCTGAGTAGGGTTCTGATACTGGGGTGCCCGTCAGGCTCTATGGGGGCAAGAGAAACCTACTTGGGCCTCCTTAATTCATTAATTGGAAAGATACTAGTGGCTCATGAAACTGAAGAAAAAGCTGAGGAGATAGAGGGCTAAGGCAGAGATTCTTAGTGGGAAATGAGGGAGTTAGGGCATAGAAGGTGACCACCCTCCCTGTCAGCTATATCATCAGTTCCACAGTTTTAGTTCTCAAATGTCCGGATTAAAAAGTCCCGATAACAGAATCATTCCAGCGTTTCTCTCATGTTGTCTCAGGCCAGCCTTATAACTCTTTTTCCAGTCAAACCTGAGGTCTCCTGAGTTACCTCCTGGCTAATTTTAAACATGGACTGTGAGTTTCTCCTGACTGGAGTATAAGGTGAAGCAGCAGGCGGTGAGGTTGGGGGCAAAGGTGGGGATGAAGAGCGGTAACTGAGAGGAGGAAGAGGCCCTGAGGAGTTCAGGTTTGAGGCAGGAAGAACTGTGGGGCTACGGACAGTTGAGTTCATTGGATTTGGGGTGAAGAGGTCATCCTCAGTCTCGATAAGGAGCATTTTCGGTGGAGGGATGCGGGTGCTGGGGATGTGTCCTCCGAGCTCTGGCCTCTCTCCTGCTTCCTGCTGATTTAGGAGAATTGTAGCACATCTATCTGGTCAACCAGGCTCACGGGGCTGTGAGGACACAGCTTCAGCTGGGAGAGTGGGTGACCAGTGTGGTTACTGACAGCACCTTGGATTGATCTGTTCCACTCAGCGCTGAGCGAGAATCAGCCCGGCGCAAGGAGGACGCGCTTCCCCAGTCTCAGGATGGTTGGGGTGGTGCGGGGAGTGGGCTGGGGGAGTAGATAGCAAGCCTTGCGTTTGGGCGATAGCAAGGGCACCTGGGGCGGGCTCTCAGGACCCTGTGTGCACGTGTGCTGCCCTCTTCTAGGCTAGAGCAGCAGGGAGAGGCGCTAGCGAGGCTGTGCTGGGGGGAAGGATGCTCCTAGCTGAGGAGACCTGGTGACCCCCTTTCATGACGGGTGGGCCTGCACGTGAGGGCAGCTGGCAGGGTGCGTCTAGAGGTTAGTCTTTGATCTGCTGCCCTATTGCTGGAACTGCCACCGTGGTTTATGTTTGGAGGAAATTCATGTGTTAATATCTCAACCAGTGGTTCTCAAACTTGAGCCTGCAGCAGAATCACCTGGAGGGCTTATTAAAACACAGGCTCCTGGGCCCCATCCCCAGGCTTTCTGATTTAGTGGGTCTAGGGTCGGGCCTGAGAATTTGTATTTCTAACTAGGTCCCAGATGGTGTTGACGTTGCTGATCCATTGACCACATTTTGAGGATGACTGTTCTAGGGATTTCTCAGGTGCCTAGGGAGCATTCTGGGGTGTTCTTGGGTCAAGGAGACCCAAGGTCAAGGTCTCATCATTGAACCTGATGAGAAAGCCAGAAGACAAATCCTATGAAAGGTCCCAAAGTAAATTCACTGAGGGATGCCGGGGGAATGGGGGACAGGGTAAGATTTTAGGCCTGCAACTTGCCTGGGGCAGAATATATAACATTTGTTAGCCTTATTAAAGCTGCCTGCCCTCTTGTACGGTGTGACAAGGTGATTTCTTTGCTGTCTGTCATGTAGCGAGATTGCCCCTGGTTTCTGGGAGAGACCTTGCGCTAAGAAAAGAAGCTATGACGGCAAAAAATCTGTGCCTTTCATACCCACCCCACCTACTACTTTGAAACAATACAAGTATTTTTAGAAAAGGAGGGGATATTTGTAGAGCATCTGCTAGGTGCTGGGCATTGTGGTAGGTACTTTACACACAGCACCTCCTGCGTTTTAAAAAAATCTGCAAGGTCTGTATTATTTTTCACTTTATAAACGAGGAGACTGAGGCTCAGAAGCATTAAAACATACCCAAATCACAGAGTTAGTAATGGGCAGAGCAGGACTTGAAAATATGTAGCATTCTTTTTCCAACTCTGTGTTCTTTTGATTTATCATTGGAAATGCAGAGATCTTTATAAAAATGTGCAGTTTTTAAAATGAAATGTTACTTCTTAATTTAAAAACAAGATTATATATTCAGGACGAAAAAGATACAGACATGAAGGAGCGGGGATTATAGATAAAGGGATAAAGAACATAAAACATGTGAAATCAGGACCCCTGGAGATATTTACATTGATCCAAGAGGTTATTTTAAAGCTTCTTCCCTCCTCTGCCCACTTCGTGGCTCTCCTTGGGTAAGTAAGGGTTCAGAAAAACTGAAATAAGATGCAGATGGCAGATCTGGTGAATCTTATATGCAGAGTGTTTAGAGCAGTGCCTGGCACGTAGGCAACGCTCAGAAAATGTTAGCTGTTCTCCTCCTCACCTTCACCTGCACCATTATCACCTGCCTGCAGGTGTGCAGGTGTGCCCGCCTGCAGGGAGAGTGAGGGTGGGAGTTAGGTGGGCACCAGCAGCAGTGGGTGGAATCCAAGAAGAAGATATACTGCAAAGAACAGATTGCTTTAGTTATGGCAGCTTCCTGAAAATTCTGGGTTCTGATTTAGAAGGCAAATATGATTTTGCTGAAGAAGGAAACTGGAGGAATTAGGGTCGGGGGAGAAGGCAAGGAGAGGATACCTGAGAGAAAAAGTGAATCAGTCAGTGAGAATCACTGTCAGGAAGGTAATTTGAAATTTGGGTTCATCTTGCTGAGATATAAACTACCTGATTAGAAAACTCACCCTCTCTTCATCAGAAATCCTGGTGGTGTGTGCGCGTTGGGTACTTAGGTAGTTCTTGGGAAGGCAGACTTGGCAGGAAAGCTAGAAGAAGGCAAAGCTGCTAGGTGAGCAGGAAGCTAGGTGATTGCACCTGGGCACAAACTGGGGAGATGAACACACCTGTGGGCTTTTCAAAGCATGAGTTTCGAAGGTGAAGGAGACCGCAGGACCTTTGTGCAAAGAAAGGGAGCCAGGAGGGGCCCCTGGGAGGTAAAGGCAGAGAAGAGGTGGCAGCCTGGGTAAATGGAAAGAGTTGGGACAAAAACAGATGTGGCTGCACATGTGGGGACACCCAGGAGAGGAGCAGCGCGGGCGGCGGGAAGGGGCCCTTTCAGCAGCCCAGGCCAGGCTGTTTCAAATTGATTTCCACATGGCATAAGGGAGAAACGCCGGGTGGCAGGCTGGACTCCTCTCTGTAGGAGGCTGGAGGATGCCGAGGACAGAGAACTGCCAACTGGGAAGCAGCCGGGGAGGTAAACAACTGGCCAGATGTTTTAGGGACAACCCGTGTGGCCGCCGGAACATATGCCAGTTATCAAGACCGATGAATAAGCAGGAGCTAGCGGGGCGTCACGCTGCTGTTTATGAACTCGTGGGCCCTCTGCGCCGTGCGTGCCAACGTGTGGGACATGAGATACGCCAGAGATGCACCCGAAAGTGATTCTCGTTTCCGTAGAGCTAATTAGGAGCCTGGTAACAAAACAGGAGCCTGGCAGAGAGGTGAGAGAGGGAGTTTGCAGGAACCAGTCAGAGCCCCAAGCTCGCTGTTCCGCGCTGTGCTGGATGAATTGTGGCTCAGGGGGGTAGCCATTTGAGAACGGCCTGTTCCTGTCGGCTCTGAAAGCAGAAGGCATTAACAGCCTGGTGATGTGGCCTCGGCTTAACTCTTTTGTAAGACTGGCCTTTGCAGCCTGTTTAAGCATTCTGTGGCCGTGGGGCGTGGAGTTCCTGGCACGGTCCACAGAGGTCCTCCTTGCTAACAGCCTCTCCTTGTCTACGACTCCAAGGGAGTTCTCCACGGCAGCTTTTCAGCCTTCAGATCTGCCTGTCTCTGAGGGTAATTGCTGGGAAAGAACCTAGCTGCAGCCAGGAGCCTGGTGCCCACGGCAGGCTGGGGATTAAGTGCCTTCTGTGCAGCAGTGGCAGGTTCAAGGCCCCCTTTGGCCATCCCTGTGGCTCTACCCGACCTCCACTGAGTAAACTCTTTTAATGTGAATAAACACGGGAGGGAAGTGAAAAAGAGCGAGCAAGTTAACAAACAGAAATTTAGCTAAGGAAACTCAAGACTAGCAGACACTTGGGTGGTGCGAGACGCCCCAGATCACTCGCCTGTACAGCTGTCGCTGAGCGTGTTTCTAGAACAGGCGTTAGTAATGGAAGAAGAGGGAATGAGAGTGGGAGAAGGGAAAGCCAGCAGGGTGCAGGGCTGCCGAAGTGGAGAGGGAGAGGCAGGATGCAGGAGGCGAGAAGGGGAGGGCTCCTGACCCCAGCAAGCTCAGGGACCGCCCGGTGACAAAGCAGGCCAGCGCCCCGGGGCCGGGCTCGGCGGGGGAGTGAGACCTGGAGGCCGAGCAGAGGCTGGCTGCCGGTTAGGGCACAGGGATGCTGTGTGGATGTGGATTATTAATGGGGACTCAGAGCATTTGCTGGGGATTTGGGGGAGAGCTGCACTTTCCTTGGGAATTGGGATAGAGGGCTTGGCAGAGCTGCTGGGACATTTAAGAGGACTGCAGAGATCTTGCTGAAGGTAAAACTCTGAGGTCCCTGTCTAAACTTCCTTGCAGAATGATTAGAAAATATAGCTTGGGAGGCCTTTGCCTTGAGAGAAACTGCCTTGACAATTTCTCTCTCTCTCTTTCTCTCTCTCTCTCTCTTTTTTTTTTTTTTTTTTTTGCGGTACACGGGCCTCTCACTGTTGTGGCCTCTCCCGTTGTGGAGCACAGGCTCCGGACGCGCAGGCTCAGCGGCCATGGCTCACGGGCCCAGCCGCTCAGCAGCATGTGGGATCTTCCCGGACCGGGGCATGAACCCGTGTCCCCTGCATCGGCAGGTGGACTCTCAACCACTGCGCTAGCAGGGAAGCCCTCTCTCTCTCTCTTTTTCTTTTTCATCCTCATTTTGTTTGCTCAGCTGAGAAATTGCTTTCCCAGCCACTCTGGTGCAATCTGGATCCTTCGGCTCCATATAACGTTCCCTTATGAGTAACTGGCAGCATCTAGTGAACACGCTCCGTGACTGGGAATCATAGGTGTCCTGCTGCCTTTCCTCCCTGAGGCGCTCAGCAACTACCCCTCTTGTCTGTATTGGGTGCATCTCTTGAATCTTTGAGTAGCATGGATACTGGGGGCCATTTGCAGTGACTTTGGGTCAGTGTTTATCAGTTTTAGCCAAAGGTTCTGGGTCAGCCATCCCGGTGGGTTGGAGGAGAAGCAAAGGATGGGGGTCTCGTAGACTCATTCGATGAATTCATTTTATGCTCCTATTATCTTCTTCCCAACTACATGCTTGTTCCACATACACTCTGAGCATCAGTTCTGTGCTCTCAGAGCTACAGAGGTGAAAGCAGCCTTGGAAGCTTCGTTCTTCTTTCTCTCTGCAGTAGGGTTTCCAGGAAGCATTCAGGGAGCTTAACATGTAGTACTGGACAATAAGGCATTTTCCTGAATAATCATAGCGTAAAATAGAATGTGATGAGTACACTAAGAGGTGCCTAGATTTAAATACTTTAGGAGTTCAAAGGAGGAGAGATTTACTACGCATGTTGGAATTGTACGCAAGTACAGGTTGTACCGGGAGAAGATAAATAACCTATTCACATCATAGTAATATAATAAATAAAATATTATTGACACGGCTGGGAAGACAGCTGATACCATTCGGGCATTGCGAAAAAGTCTGATGTATGAATAACCACGGGTTCATAGAACCACAGAATCTAGAATGTGAGCACACTGCAAGTGAGCTTGGAAGACATCCAGTTCAGCCTCCTCATTCTGCAAATTTACAAATAGAGGTCCAGATAGGTTCAGTCAATTGCCCGAGATGGTTTGTGGCCGAGGCAGGGGCCGCTTACTCACTGTTTGCACTGGAGTGGTGACATCAGCCACCCTCCTGCCTCTGCTGAGCAGCTGGGGGATTTATATTCCTATCCCAACTTTCTTACCAGAATACCAACATAACATTTTTTGTCTCCTTAGAGCATGAAGTGCGGGTGACAGTTCTTTACAAGGAACTCACATGGCCTGGGAACAGCACAGAACAAGGAAAACAAAGATGGTGGGCTGGAGTATGTATTGATTTTATAATTATATAAAACAAAATGCTGAGCAGTTTGAAGGAGAGGGCTGACTGCCTTGGCCGCCTCTCCCAGCGCCTGGTCTCTCCTCTGCTGTGTGCTCAGCTCATACCCCAGCTTCTTGGGGATCCGCTCCCCAACCCAGCAGCCGTGTGTCCACCACAGCACGTGACCCAAGAAGGGAAAGTCAGCCAGTCGGATCTATTCTGTCTCTGTCAGTCCCTCCGTCTCTGTTGGCCAGTCTGTCCATTACTCGCTCTCTAGCTGCTGGTCAGGCTCTCCTTCCATCTGTCTTCCTGCCTGTCCTTCTCTCTCACCCTTAAGGACTGCACAGTTTCTCTCCCATCCCATTTTTCCTTCTCTCCTAGCTTAATTTCCAGGGTTCACCCTCTCCTAACAGAAGTCAGCCATGGCCCCAACGCTGCATCCTGACTTCCTTTCAGTCTGTCTTCAAGCTTCTGGCTCAGTCTTGCCGAAGACCCCTACTCCCATTACCCAGCCCCTACCCCGCCACTGCCTCCAGTCCTTCTCTTCTCCCCACTGCTGGACAATGGGTTGTTGCCTTGGTCAAGTGTCTCCTCTGGACCAGTCGTCAGTGGCCATTCTCAGTTGTCCTTGAAATCTGAGTTTTGAGGGCTGAGCATGGGTTGGCGTCTCCGGCATCCACTCAGTCATTGAGTTGGAACCCTGTCTAGTAAATTGTTCCCTCTCCCCCGATACCAGCCGTGAGTGGTGGCCCCCTGAGCCCATCAGCTGTGGAGTTCCTGTGGCACTTCTGCAACTGTGCCTTGGGCCATAGAGGGGCCTCCACCACCCCCTTCCCGGCACTAGAATGGAAGCTACAACAGGAGAGGAGCCCTAGCGGGGGCATTTCCATCACACTTAGCACACTGTCCTGCCCGGGGACACTGCTCAGAATGAGACAGAGGTTCTGAAGCTGCTTCCACTGGACTCATCTGACACACTTGCAGGGCTCCTTAGGGAGAAAAAAATCTACTCGGGGGAAGAGGGCGTGGATACATGAAAAAGACATCTTCATGGAATTATATAGTAGCAACGTGACGCCACTAGCATCGCCATCATTTATAGAGCCTTTCCCCCAGGCATGTTCTAAAAGCACTTTGTGCACTTTCCCTCATTTATTCCTAACAACAGCCAGGCAACTAGAAGTACTATTATCTCCTTTTTACAGATAAGGAAACTGAGCCTCAGGGAGATTTAGAAACTCACCCAAGTTCACAGAGCTAGAAAGTGAAAGAGCTTTCCAGCCCAAGCCTCTCTAATGCCAAATCTAGTATAAGTTGTGGCACACGTTGGAAGAATGATGGGCTCATCTTCCAAGCATCTTATTTAGTCAACATATAAGAGCTCAAGGTCTCTCTTGCAGCCATTTTGTTTCTAAATACACATGACCCCCATCCCTCCCCTCGGTCCGCTCAATGGTGTTACCACACAGCTGGTAGTACTCATGTTTTTTTTTCTTCTTCCAGATTTGCCTTCCAAAACAAATTAATTGCCCTGCTTCTAGAGCTTATGTCATACTCTTTGATTCCTGGCATCTAAATTGTCATTAAAACGTCTCTTGGAACTGTTCCCTGTGACATTACAGACCGGGTTCCTGCAGCATAATTCCACTGGCTGATTTTTTTTCTCCTTGTTTTGCATTCAGATGATGAATGGTGCCCCGATGCTCCTAGAATCTGCCTTCCTGCCCTCAGAGACTGACAGCATGGGTTCTCTTTTCCTTTCTAATGGCCCTGCTTGCCTTCTGGAATTGTCGGGGCTCAAAAGTACTTGCACGTGATGCACCTTTGGGCATTCCAGTTTGCCTCCATCTCATTGTTCTTTCTTCTTATTATTATTACTATTACTGTTATTATTTTCGGCCATGCAGCATGCGGGCTCGCAGTTCCCCAACCAGGGATTGAACCCGCGCCCCCTGTGGTGGAAGCGCAGAGTCTTAACCACTGGACCGCCAGGGGAGTGCCTCACTGCTCTTCCTTTGTTTCCTTTTTCTCCACTCTGGCGCCTCCAGGCTTCACTCTGGCTTTTTCAGGCTCCCTCCAAGCTCCACCTGGGCAGAACCGTCCCCATCCTTCAGCTTAGCCTTGGGACTGGCGACACAGCACCCAGTCTCTCTTCCTTTCTTTTGAGGCTTCCTCTAAAATTTCCATTCCTTGACCCCCCTCCTCGCCTCTTGTTGTGGCGAGGTCCTTCCTCACGTCTGTTCCTCAGTCCCACGAGAAAGCAGCTGTCCTGCCCGTGATGCTTTCCTTCAGCATGCATTTGTGGAGCCTCTTCTATATGCCAAGCTGTGTGGTTACAGAGATGGATAACATAGTCTTAGGAATTTTAAAAATTTAAATAAACTTTTTTTTAGAGCAATTTGAGGCTCACAGCAAAATTGAGTGCAAAGTACAGAAATTTCCAGTAAGCCCCCCGTCCCCACATGTGAACAGCCTCTCCACTGTCAGCATCCCCCATCCGAGTGGTACCTTTGTTACAGCCGCTGAGCCTGCAGTGGACACATCACGGTCACCCAAAGTCCATGGTTTCCATTCAGGTTCACTCTTGGTGGTGTACGTTCTATGGGTTTGGACAAACGTATAATGACATGTATCCAGCATCGGACTGTCATACAGAATAATTTCACTGCCTTGAAAACCCTCTGTCTCCCAGGAATTTTTAAAGCCTAGTAAAAGAGGCTGGAACATAAATAATCACCATACAACTGAAACCATGTTGAAGTAGAGTTAAGAACAAAAGAACGCAAAAAAGAGATACTCCTTAGTGGGAAGGCATGGAAGTTTGGGGGTTCAGGTAAAATATTGGAATTCTATATATTTGCAAAGGATAAGGGTGTTGGGAGGCATGTGAGGCCAAGGGACCAGCCTGAGCAGGGCCACACAGGCATGAGTACCCGGGCATGTTTGAGGGAATGCAGAATGTGTGTCAATGGTGATCAAGGGCGAGACTTCTGCAATCTCATGGGTGGGAATTGGAATCTGACCTCTGCGTCGGCCCATGACTGAATCTCTGTAAGCCTCAGTCTCCTCATCTGGAAAACGGGGATGATGATAACACTTGCTTGCAGAGACTCTGAGGGTTAAAGGGGTGCACTCCTCTCTGCTTGGCCTCTGGTGAGGATTGTATCTGATTTCCTTTGCCCAGCTGGCCCTGTCCCAGTGCCTGTGGCTGCAAGAAACTGTCTCCACCTCTTATATGAGGGCCTCCATGCCTTTTGATAGCCAGGGCTAGTTTTCTGATCTACCCAGCTGGATTATCACCAGGTTTACAAAGAAAACCCTCTCCCTTCCTCAGCTCTTCATCTTTTTTTTTTTTTTTTGCGGTACGCGGGCCTCTCACTGCTGTGGCCTCTCCCGTTGCGGAGCACAGGCTCCGGACGCTCAGGCTCAGCGGCCATGGCTCACGGGCCCAGCCGCTCTGTGGCATGTGGGATCTTCCCAGACCGGGGCACAAACCCGCGTCCCCTGCATCGGCAGGCGGACTCTCAACCACTGTGCCACCAGGGAAGCCCCTTTTTTTTTTTTTAAATTTTTTATTGAAGTATAGTTGTATTACAATGTCGTGTTAATAATTACTGCTGTACAGCCAAGTGACTCAGTTATACATATATATGCATTCTTTTTCATGTTCTTTTCCATGATGGCTTGTCACAGGATACTGAATATAGTTCCCCTCCTCCTCTCTTCTGAAAGAGCATCCTGAGGGTTAATTGAGGTCCATAGGCCCCTGGTCACAGAGAGCTGTTGGTAAATCCTGCGTTAGGAGTCCCTGCTCTGATTTCCAGTTTATTCTTAAATCCCTGAACCAGCCAGGCCTTCCTCATTTTTAAATCCAAAGCTTTGAGTGCTTGAGTAAGAAGGACCTCTCTTTTTGACCTTTTGGCTTTTCGTGGCTGAGGTATTTGAGAGCAAATTTGTCGATTTGTCTGGTGCTCCCTCTCCCCCGCTCCCTGCAAGCGCCTTTTCAGCGGGAGTGAAACCCCATGTTCAGTGGGCATCACGGAGCCCAGAAAGGACCAGCTGCATTGGCCCCAGGTCCCAAACAGAGCTTGTAAATGAAGCGCTGGAGCAACTGGGAAGGCCATGGCCTCAGAGAGCCCTTGACACTGAGCCTGGGGCTGACATAGGCCCTTGTTGGGGCCAGTCACCCTGGCCAGACTTTAAGCTTTCTGGATGTTCAAGGCTTTGGAGAAATGACACATTGAGTTTCCCAATGCCACTGGGGCAACAAAGGCATAGGCCCAGCTGTTTCTGCAACTTTCCAGAGGGGTCTGGGATAGCAGGGGGCCTGGAGGGCTGTGGAATCGTCTCCTGTTAACTTCGACAGTGGCTGGACCCTCCCAGGAGCCGTGGGACCCTCCCATACTTCACTCCCTGCCGCCACTGCTTTCTAGCTCTTAGGCTGACATTAAATAAAAGCAACCTGGTGCTTTATATACATTATCTCAAATCATGACCAGCTGGGGAGCTGGCCCCATCCCCATTTTACATACAAAGGCTAAATGATTGACACAGGGCAACTGCACAGCTAGGGTTCACCCCCAGGATGGCACGAGTCCCACCCTGGTGATCCTTCACCCAGGGTCCCACGTTGTGTTGCCTACCCTGGAATGAGTCAGATCATTATCCGGGGTGACAGGGAGGTTGCTTAGTAACCGAAACCAATCGAAAAGCATGAACTGTGGCTTGACAGATTACTCAGGATAAATTGGTCCCAGTCCTGGTCATGTGTAGTTCTGGACATTCCCAGAACTCAGGGAATTACTTGGAAAGGAGGCGGTAAGAGGGAGTTAGAGCCAAAAGAGAGATAAAGTGCTGGGACTATATGTTGACAAGAGTTTGTCTGCTTAAATATGTAGGTTTTAAATTACACTTGCCTCGTGATTTCCACTTCTTCTGTGGCTGCGGCCTGAGGTTTCAGCCCCAGCAGTCCAGCTTCCCCAGCTGTTCACATGCCAGGAGGGGCAGTGCTCGGGGTGGGGGTGGGGTGGGGGGGGGTGGGAGGACGCTCCCCAGGGGCCAGGGCACCTGGGATTAGAACGAGTTTACCTTCCATGGTCTAGCAAGTGGGATTTATATTCACCATGATTATTATTATAGGTTAAGTGGTTTTGATTCGTATTTTTTGTTGTTGTTTTGTTTTTGTTTTTACAATGTGACCTTTATTAAGCACTTGAACAGTCTTAAATACATTCAAGGCATTTAAAATATTAAATTTTCCATGCTTAGTACGGTTCCCAAAAAACAAATTAACTAAGATTCAGATATTTCTTCAGAACAAAAATGTTGCAGATTTCTCCCACCAGATCTGGTTTTGTCCCACTAAATCTCTACGGCGTGGAGAATGAATCCAGAAAGCCCAGTGTTGACTTCCAATGAAACATAAGCCAAATACTCGACCTCTGAGCCCACAAAAGAATGTCATTTACTGCATAAATTTCCAGTACTCCTCTTGGGCCCTGGGTAGGCCATTATTGGCTCACAGCCCTTTTAGCCACCAGGTAAGGCATCCCCTATACTTCTTCAGCCTTGGAAATCTAGCACCATGATTTGACTTGCATTTTGATGGGTGACTTTAGTTGCGATTCCAGGAGCTCACCAGTGGTGCATCTCCCTCAGGTCCTAAAGTACGCACTCCACGCCATCCACACTTGTGTGTGATAAAGCAGTGGACACTGGTTAGATCTGCTGTCTTCAAACCTGAAGTGTAGCAATCACTGAGAGAACAAACAAACCCCAAACCAGCAATGAGCAGACAGAGTCTAAAGTACTTACCAAGCCTGGAGATTGATCTGGTAGAGAAATTTTATTTTAAAAACCACCCAGGTAATAATTCTGGCATACAGCCAGGTTTGTGAAATCTTGAATGAACTGTCTTGGGCAAACAAAGAAATTCTAGTTTTTGATTTGCCAACTTTTGAAAGTTCCCCAGTTTTGAAACAAAAAGTTGTATTAATCAATTTCCTAGGGTCAAGGTGGTAGCAAAACAGCATCATGTTCTGGTTGGAACCTTGGGGAGGACAGGGAGGTATTTGCATAACCCCGATATCTCGTGGATCGGAAGTAGGAGGTCTCAGTGATGATAACAAATAGCCGCTGGGAACATGGGTGAATTACCTCACTTTTTGGTACTCCAGTTTCCCCGTCTACAAAATGAAGGACTTGTTCTGTGTGATTTCTGAGTTCCCTGATGGGTCTGAAATTCTGTGATGGGAATCTCAGCTCTCTGGAATATCCTTTCATGCCGAGTGATTTAAATCATATTATCAAATATTTATTGAACCCCTGCTATGCATCCAGGAAGTGATATTCTTTGAAAAATTGGTTCTGGGATTTTAAAAAAAGTCGAGGGGGGGTGGTGGGCGGGAGGGGACAGATGCTAGTGAAGAGAGAAAGACGGAGCTCAGTGACCAAGAACTTCTGAGCCCTAACAGTGCCCCTACTTTCTTGTTTTGAGCCATTTTGTGTGTGGTTAAAGTGCAGGTTACACTGAGACAATTGACCGAGAGCAGCAAACAAATATAACCTGCTAGATGGGAACTGAGCTACTCAGCCCTTTGGATGACAAATATTGCTAGGCGATAAAAAGCACTAATGCATCAGGGGCTAATCTGGTGCTAAAATGCTGCTTCAGGAAAAATGTATTCCCAGAAAGGAAATGCTGGTGATTTGACTGATGGGAACAGCTGGAGGCCCCCATATTCGTCCAGATAGGAAGCAGGGAAAAACAAAAAAGAAGTCGTATGGAAGAAACTGGTGAGTTCTGTCTCTCGAATGTTCTTGTTGCCCACGGTTTGGGAAGGTATTGATTATATTACCTCTCGGTGGCTTGCAGGGCTCCGAGTCTGGGTGCTAATGATGCTGAAGGCCTTAGTCCACCCAAGGGCCCCCAGTGTCATGCTTTCTGTCGAGGAGGTAGTGGTCCAGGGTCAGGGCTTTCAAATAGCTTTCAGAGTTTCGCAGAAGTGCTGAAGGTAGAGGGGCTGGGAGGGAGAAGGGAGGAGTGTGGTATCACCAGCAGCATCTCCTTAAATCAGAACAGTTCTGCTCCTACCTGCAGTATATATTGGGGCCCTACCTGGGACGTTGGGACAAGTAGCCTGTTGGCAGCCTCACAAGCTACTTTGGTGGCATTAGTCACCCATCTGGCAAAGCCAAGCTGGGCAGAGACTGAGTGCTCAGTCGGCCCCGTTTGGCTGGGGCAAGTGACTAACAGTGTTTGGGACGAGTCTGTGGGGTGATGTGACCAGATTTCCTGGAACAGAGACCTGGGCAGACGGTACATTTGCTACTGCACACCTTCCCCCGCGTCCCGCCACTGTCCTGACCTCTGGGGGTGGTGTGGTGTGAGGAACGAGGGTGGGGTCCACATAGGGCAAATATTTAATCTTCACCACAGCCCTCTGGGCTAGCTCCTATTATTTGAACTTATAGAGGAGGAAATTGACCGTCTCCAAGTTCTAGGATCTGGTCTGAGGCCATGGAGCAAAGGAAAGTGCTGGGGAGACATCAAGGGGTATGGTCGTCAGTCGTCTCTTGGATCCGACTCCAAACACACCCCAAAGTAGCCTAGTGCTGGAAGCAACCAGAACCTTCTCTGGGTACCATGAAAACCAGGAGTCCGGAAGGCCGAGCTGGCCAGGGACCCTGAGGAGACAGGGGTAGGAGTTGGACTCCGGGCTCAGGAAGACTGTGACGTAATCCATAATTCTTTACTCGCTTCAGCTCACAAGCCCTAAGGCTCATCAGCCCTAAGACTGATCTGGGGATCAGTCTAAGAAGGGAGGTCAAGAAAGGACTCTTCTGAATCTCAGGTCGGCCATAGCTTCCTGCAAGAGCTGAGAAAAACCCCTCTAGCAAATGAACCAGGGTCAGAAATACTGAGCCGTACCATAGGCGATACGAAGTAATAAATAGTTGAATTTTCCCCAGATTTATAAAAGGTGATGCAAAGAACTCATTATTTTTCCTTAATACATGTTGATTCAAGATCCTTCAAAATTTAGGGACCACCATGTTACCTTCCGAGGTGAAGAAAGTATATGATGTGGAATAGGCACTTCATAAACATTCCTGGAATCAATAGATAGAAAAGGAAAAAGACAGAGTTCTGTAAAGCATTCCTTCTGTCCTGTGATAAATGCAGGAGACTCTACCCCTTGGAAGGGAGCTTTACTATGAACCCAAAACATGTTCTTTACTTCTGTAAAGGTGCTGAAAACTTGAGTGATGTTTTTTTATGTTTAATACTATTTATGTGTTACATGTCGAAGGTCTTATAAAGTTGACAGACTACAAAGAAAGGGGCTGGGGTGATATTAGTGGAAGGAGAGTAAGATCTTCTTCCTTCTTCCTTGTTTTCATGGCAGACCTCTCAGATGGAGTTTCCCTCTGGTCTCTCTCGGGATACAGACCCCAATAAGAGTGTGGCCTGACACACCCGTGACCTCACCACAGACACATGTTTAGAATTCCTCAGTCCACTGGGAGGCGGGCAAAGAAAGCCCCAAGCAAGAAAGGCAGACACTGGGCACTTTTGAACTCATTCTGGGTATTAAAGGAGCATTAAATGGGAAAGGATATGTGAAAACAGCAGCCAGCAGTTTTAGCTGACTCAGCAGATAGCTGTCCAGGAGACAGTGGCTGCACAGCCAGATCTGCAGTACGTACATTTAGTACGTACATTTACGATATTTTCTAGACCAACTGTCTAGACCCACTTGTGTGCCTGGTGTCACCATATGCAGAGTAGAGCCATCTACAAAAGGAGGTGGATCAGAGCCACATCGGTGCCTTCTTCCAGGTAGAAAGATTCATGGCAGTTTGGATTTTTCTGCCCAGGGCTGGCATGTAGCCTGCATACCTAGGGGTGGGTAGCCTGATTGCCTACGGCCGGTGCCCATGCTGACTGGCCGATGGCCATGTTCTACCTGCTGTTAAATACTTTGAATATCACCTCTTGTCATATCCTCTGTAATACTGATTAGTAGAAGGTCTCTAGATTCCACAAATTCACAGACCTCCATCCTTGCTCCTGTCCTCGGTAACGGCTTTAAAGAAATGGCAGAAAGTCCCATTTAGAGGTGAAACAAGCTTGATAAGTTGGTCTCAATCTCGCTCTCCACTTGGATAATGATTGGGTCTTGGCTTAAATGTGACTTCTCTAGAGAGGCACTCCATGACCCCTAATCTAGACTACGCCCCCTCCTATATGTGCCCAGAGCTCATGGTACTCCCTGTGTTAAAACATTCCGTGTACTCCATTGTTCTCATTTGTTTTTAGGGGAACTTCTATCCTCTGTAAAGTGTGTAAAAGCAAGACCTTGTGGATCACTCCCTGGGCCAGAGCTTAGCATCAAATAGGTTCAGTCAGTATTTATTGAACAAATGAAATGAATTGGTGTTGAATATTTTTTCAGTGGCAGATATAATAGCGTCCTCAAGGGAGTCATTCTATTGAGGAGATAGTCAAACCATCACCTGGGCACAAATGCCACATATACGGGGTGTTACAGGAAATGCAATGAAAGGAGAAATTTGCTCACTGTCCTGGGCTGGTGGGAGTGGGGGTGAGGGGTGGTGTCATTCGTAGGATTTGGGGAAGAGGTCATGAAGGCAAGTCTGAAAGTGGGAACTAAGAATTTGCCAAGTGGGGAAAAGCGTTCCAAGAAGAGGGAGCTGCAGGTAGAAGCTCAGGGGGTATTGGCCAGATGTGGCATATCTGGAAAGGACACTCATTCAAACTGAAAAGAGTTAGAGCATCAGGGAAGAAATAATGAAACAACAGGCCAGAGAGGTAAAGCAGAGGTTTCTAAGGCCTGCTACAGAGGCTGGGCCTCTGTACAGCGGGGAACTTTTATAGGATGTTAACAAGGGCAGTTACATGTTTCAAAACCATAACGTTAGTGCTAAGTATGGAGAATGGGTTGAAAATTGGAAGATCCTGGAAGTAGAGCTATTTTCTAGAGGGCAGGTCCTCTCTTCTTGTAGCATTCAAGGTGAAAGGGAGAGGAAATAGTTACAGATGCCACGATGTTTCCCCAGAGGGGCATGGTGTCTATATCTTGATGGGCTGACATGCAGTGATTTGCAATTTAAGACATAGCTGTGACCTCTTTGTACCTCAGTAACCGCATCTGTAAAATGTAGGGAGTGGACTCAAAGATCTGCGTGTCTCTGAGCATGAACATTCTATAACTCTATGGAATCATAAGCTACTAAGATGAAATAATGTAGGAACTAGTAGTATACTACTATTAGTAATAGTGTTGTGGGAACACAAATTATAAAGAAATCAACACAAATACTGGCTTAGCAGCAATTCTTGTGAAAAGACCCAGGACTTTTATTTGACTGCAAGTCGGCATGACCAGCAACGTGGGAGGGGGGCTGGCCGAGAAGAATAGGATGGAGAAACAGAGGTCCCAGTCTCTGTGTGCCTGCCAGGGCATCCCTTAACTTGGAGATTGTCTTGGGCCTCCTTTTAGAGGGACATGAACATTCAAGAATGACAAAGTGGCCAGGGTGGTGAAAAGTCTGGTGTCTGGATTGTAGGAAGACTGAATGAAAGAGCTGGGAATATTTAGCCTGGAAAATAGAAAACTTAAGGAAAATGTATTAGCTGCCCTTGAAAGACTTCTGTATAGAAAAGGGATTTGATTTTATTGGACGTCAGTGGCCAGATTTAGGACTAATGATGGGACATTTCTGAAGGCATGGTTTGGCGAAAAATATGTAAAAAAAATCTATCCACCAAGTAGGTTTTTCAAAAACGAAAGACTTTTGTAAGTTTGGTTCATTTGCCGGACGATTTTTATGAGGGAGGGAGGGAGGAGTTCTGTTTTATTCAGTGTTATATCCGTGGTACCTGTATAGAGCCTGGCACACAGCACTTGATCAGCAAATTATTTATTAAATGTGTGAATGAAGAAGGTGGCATTGAACTCCTTTTCATCCCTGATATTGAAATTAATGTCTCCATCCCCAGCTCTTTTGTTTACACAGCCCTCACCGCGTTAGAGTCTAATTTGTTCTTTCAGTATCTCCTTTTCTGGCTAGACCGTGAGCTTGACAAAGCCAGGGACTGTGTTTAATTGTGTGCTCAGTGTTCAGTCCAAGTCCTGGCGTACAGCACGTGCTCTGTGAGGAGGGAGTCATATAATCTATTTTGCAAACCAGGACTCTTTACGAGGAAGGGGGGTGCTGACCAGATGGGAGCTGATACCACAGCATCCATTGGCACTGTACTGGGCAAACCAGGATGTATGGTTCCCCTCATCAGTCAGTGCTTGTTGAATGGATACGAAGTGAATGAGCTTCTGGAGCCAGAAGAGGCAGGCTGCATGAATGCCTTCCTTCTACTGAGATTAAAAACTGCTCCCTAGGAATTCCACCCGCTGGGCTCAGTTCTGTTTGACTAAGACACACAGAATGCATCTAGACTTTCATGTGGCATTTAAATATTTGAATTCATCTCCTGCTTCCCCCTTGGGCTGAGTTTTCTCCTTTCTAGCCTAAACATTCTCAGTTTCTTTAACCATTTCCTGTTTTGCCTAGAGGATAGCCCTGCTGCACTTGGGGTTCTCTGTTCTGGATGGGCTTCCATTTGACAAGGTCATTTTCGGCATCATAGGCTTTGACCCTCAGTAACCACATGTCTCCATCCTCCTGTGTCCGTCCACTCACACCTGTCTTGTCATCTGTTTTCCCTTCACACCTCAGGTCCCTGGACTCCTACCCATTCTCTGACCATGCAGCCTTGGCAGGGTCTCTAGAATGAGTTTTGACCATGGACAAAAGGGATTTAGAAAGTTCTGAGCCAACGTTCTGCAGGTCGTCCTCATATAAGCCTTGCCACTGGTCCAGCCCTGAACTGGTGACCTGATTCTCATCCATGTGCTCTGGCCTCCCTCCAAGATGCAAGTCCCTGGGACCCTAGTTCTGGTGACCAGGCTTCTGTCCTGATTCCTTGGACTGAGTGCTTGTTGGTCACCCGCAGAGGGCTCGTCATCTTCTTAGTCTTCTGTCTCCCTCTTGGCCCAGGGGTGAGGTCTCAGCCCATGAGACCCAGCCCGGAAGGTGTCCAGTCCCTGGAGCATTTGTTGTATCAGATTCTGGCTCCCACTGCCTACCTGCAAGACTGGAGCTTGGCTCCTTGCCATTGGGTCTGTGTTGGGGATTCTGCCTGCTGACTTGGAGGACCTCCCTGTCCTCATCTGTAAATGACCCTGCTCTGCTAGAACATTCCCTAGATGCAGCACTGTTGCCTTTTCCCCCACCTCACTAATCGTCTTCTTTCTTTTTTTACTCTCATTGTTTTCCTATTTGCCCCCTTTTCACTTTCTTTTTTCTCTAGATTTAATTAATTATCTCAAAGAATGCAGATAGCTCTTAGTTTTTCTGTGGCTGCTTGTTTTTATGGACAAAAAAGGGGAAGAAAAATCTCAAAGATTCTAAACCCCTTGCAGCGAGGGGCTGGGCTGTATCTTCTACTTCCTTTGTCTGCATCTTACTTCCCTCATCTTCCCATGTGCTGGAACTTGGGGATCTATCCGTCAACTGACCCATCGTTTCAAAAAATAACTGAGAGCTACTGAATTTTGATGCTCCCATCCCCTTAGTGGAAAACGTTCCATATAAATGTACAGCATTATTATAAAATTGCTAGAAGGCCCTGAAGAGGGAACTGACCTTTTTCGAGTTAAGTCCCATTATACCCTTGAGCTACATGTTCCATAAATTGTGGAATAAAAGTCAAGCCTTGGAAAGGTTAATCATCTCAACTGGAGAGGGACTTCTTTTCAGGAAAGGATGATGAACTTTCTTACCTGTTCCTAATGCCAGGTTACAGGTCCAACTGCATTTTTAAGGGAGAAAAAAAAAGGAATGGAGTAAATAAACCAGCATACCACCTTCAACTCCAAAACATGACTCCTTGCTCTGAATTCTAGCCGTGGGATCCTGGGAAAGCCATTTCACCTCTCCAGGTCCTGCGTCCTCATTTCTAAAACAAAGGTTGGGGCCAAGCATCCTCAAAAGCCCCCTGCAGCTCTAGCATTTTATGATTTAACACAAACATTAAGAACTAGCAGTTGGGGACTTCCCTGGAGGCCCAGTGGTTAAGACTTTGCCTTCCAATGCAGGGGGTGCGGGTTCAGTCCCTGGTCGGGGAGCTGAGATCCCACATGCCTCAGGGCCAAAAAACCGAAACGTAGAACAGAAGCAATATTGTAACAAATTCAATAAAGACTTTAAACATGGTTCACTCAAAAAAACAAATTATTAAAAAAAAAAAAAAGTAGCAGTTGTGTTGGGCTTGGAATGGAGGTAGATGCAATGTTCTCTAAGATTATATGTGGTTTGCCCCGTATGGGAATGGAAAGCTCCAGCCCGAAGAGGGTCCCACTGGGATTCTGGAGTTCTGGAAGTTCACGGAGGCTCCTTGGCTGGAGAAGCAGCCAATATACTGCAGTGGTTCAGAGCTCGGGGAACCAAGTTGGAGATCCGGGTGCCGCTACTTCCTCAGTCTGTGACATTGGACACATTACTTAGCCACTCTTAAAATCTCATGTGTTAGATGTGGATCATAAAGCTCCGACTCTGATGGGCCATTGGGGGATTAAAGGAGGCACTAATGTGGTTCTTGGGAGATGGCCTAAGGTCGATAAATGTTGTTATCACTGTTCCTCATCTGTGATAGACGATCACGAAGAGGGTGGCATGGACCATCTCAAAGGTCCCATTCAGCTCCCCACGGCTATAACTTTTATGGCTTTGTGGAAAATGTATCAGCAGATGACCTCCAGGATGTTTGGTTAACTGGAGTTTGGGGAATGAGGCCAAAGTTCACGTGAGAGCGCCAAGCCTATGATAACCACAAATGCTATTTTTAGGTTACAGTGCTGACATAACGGAACCTTTTTTATTCACCATGTCTCTTGCAGGCATTCTTGTTCTGCAGTCGCACTTATATCTTTCTGGAAGGTGGGGAAAGTCAGGGGAGTATTTTGTGACACCCTCTGCTAGAGGCTAAAGAGACAGCGCTACCGATTCCTCAGAAACACGCTGCCCGAGAAAAACGGTTCCTTTAGTGAATCTGAGGTGCTCACAGAGGAAGTAGGGTCGGGTCTGGGCACGGATGGGAAGGAAGTGCCGGCTCAGGGCTGTGTCTGGCCTCCATCACAACCCGGTCCAAAGTCCACAAGCCCGAGGCTCTTTGCTGGATCGCTTGCAGAAGACTGTCTTGGCCTTGTGCTCATGGCTGTTCTTCTGGGCACCCTGGCTTGGACTGTGACAGTCCTGAAGTGTCACTGGAGACGTTTGTGGCTTTCACTCCAGTCTGTGATGTGCCTCTGACTGTGACTTGGCCTCACATGGCAGGGCTGGGGCAGGACAGTGAAAGGTAGCTTGAGTGTGTGGATGGCGTGGCTGAGCTTGGGAGGCCTCCTGGCAGAAGAAGCAAATGACTTCGATGACACATTCTGAAACTCAATGCACAGTAACTGTCTGTTAAGGGGCTTTTTCACTTCCATGAGATCATTGGCCTTCAATCTGTTGTGTCAAAAATCTGTAGGGTAAAATTAAAACTGAAAATTAAAAGGTGAAATAATTTTATGGGACTTCCCTGGTGGCGCAGTGGTTAAGAATCCGCCTGCCCATGGAGGGAACACGGGTTCGAGCCCTGGTCCGGGAAGATCCCACATGCCGCGGAGCAACTAAGCCCGTGCGCCACAGCTACTGAGCCTCCTCTCTAGAGCCCGTGAGCCACAATTACTGAGCCCACGTGCCACAACTACTGAAGCCCGCACGCCTAGAGCCCGTGCTCCACAACAAGAGAAGCCACCGCAATGAGAAGCCCATGCACCGCAACGAAGAGTAGCCCCCGCTCGCCGCAACTGGAGAAAGCCCGTGCACAGCAACCAAGACCCAGTGCAGCCAAAAATAAATAAATAAAATAAATAAATTTATTTATTTTTTTTTTTTTTGTGGTACGCGGGCCTCTCACTGTTGTGGCCTCTCCCGTTGCGGAGCACAGGCTCCGGATGCACAGGCTCAGCAGCCATGGCTCACGGGCCCAGCCGCTCCGCGGCATATGGGATCCTCCCAGACCGGGGCACGAACCCGTATCCCCTGCATCGGCAGGCGGACTCTCAACCACTGCGCCACCAGGGAGGCCCAAATTTATTTTTTTTTAAAGTTAAAATAATTTAAAAAAAATCAGTGCAAGGCATAGTAGGTTGTTGAGAGAAGAAGTCCATTCAAAGGTCGCCTGTATTTAATAATAAATAACAGGATCTGTAAACCAGATTGAATGACCTGTTAACTGCACATAAAAGGAAATTGAAGTCAATGCAAATGTACAATAAGCACTGCACCTGGTATGTTTACTTTGGGACATTGCATTTTCAAAATCCCCTCCAGCATGTCCCACCCGTCCCTTGCATTTCTGTCTTGACCGGCAATGCAGAAGAATGGCAAAGAGCAATTTCTTTCGCATATGTAGGGCCTTCTGTTGGCTCTGGACTTACCACAATATCTGTAAGACAACATCACCAGGCACAGTGTTGAGACGGCTGATTGGTAAGATCAAGGATATGATTAAAGGCATGTAGATGAGTAATATTTAAAAAAATGCAGTTAGTCTTTTTGAGACCATTTAATCAAGGTACAATTAAAACAGAAGTTGAGATCTGACATTAAAGGACCCAAAATGAATCACATTTGACCCACAACTCCTACCAGTGACTTTTTATGTCTCAGTCTCCAAGAGCAACCGAATGTCACCTCCCTAGAGTGGCCTGCTTAGATCAATCCCACACCCTCCAATTCCTGCCCCATCTGGGCCCCCGGGACGTGTTCAGTGGTTAAGCAGGGCGTCTTCCTTCTTATCTCTGCCATCTCCAGTGTACCAGGGCTTGTGCCTGGCTCTGATTTTGTTCTGGTCATGGTGACCTGCTCATCTCTCCAGTATGGCTTCAAGGCTCCGCTCTCTGGCACAGCTACCCATCACAGGCAGCTCTGAGTCTTATCTGCTGCGTGGATTCCCTACCTGGGAGTTGAACCCCAACTTGTATTGGCCTCTGGCACACGTGATCCTCTCTAGCTTTGACTGTTTACCAGCTTGGCAAGGTCCCAACATGTTAGCGTCTGAGTACTCCTTGGGTTCAGCAAGTTCTGGTCCTGGTTTGTCCAGACATTCCCGTCCCTGCCTTCTCACTTCCTCTCCTTTACGTGTTGCTGTCTCTGTGTGCCCGGTGATGCATGCCCAATCCCTCTCACCCCCGACTCTTCTCATAGGATGCTGCCCTGGAATCGCTGCTGGCTCTCTGAATTACTGGATGTGTCATGGAAAGACACTGGGCTGGAGCCAGAGCTCTAGTCCAGACTTTCTACTTCCTGATTGTGTCATCTTAAGTCATGTGATCTCTTTGAGTTTCGGTTTCCTCATCTGCAAAACTGAGATGATGATGATGATGATGATACTTACTTGGCCTACCTTGAAAGTGATTACTAGGACAGTGATGTTGGGAATAGTTTGGGTTGTCTTTGTTTTGTTTTTTTGCGGTACGCGGGCCTCTCACTGTTGCGGCCTCTCCCATTGCAGAGCACAGGCTCTGGACGCGCAGGCTCAGCGGCCATGGCCCACGGGCCCAGCTGCTCCGCGGCACGTGGGATCTTCCCGGACCGGGGCACAAACCCACATCCCCTGCATCGGCAGGCGGACTCTCAACCAGTGCGCCACCAGGGAAGCCCTAGTTTAGGGTTTTTATTTGCTATCCATATCTCTTCTCTGATGAAGTGACTGTTCAAATCTTTCACCCATTTAAAAAAATGGATTGTTTGTTTTCTTTTATTGAGTTTTGAAAATTCTGTACATACTCTAGACACAAGTCTTTTACCAGATATATACTTTACAAAAATCTCTGCCAGACTGTGCTTGGCTTTTCATTCTCTTAATAGTATCTTTAGAAGAGCAAAAGATTTTAATTTTGAAAAAGTTCAGTATCTTATTTTATAAATATTGTTTTTCTTCTTATGCCCTATCTGAGAAATCTTTGCCTACCTAAGATTGCAAATATGTTTTGCAACTATGTTTTTTTCTAGTTTCATAATGTTTTTTTGTATTTAAGTTTAAAATTTATTGTGGAGATATATATATGTGTCTGCCTATCTAACTATGTATCTCATGTGAGGTCAGGGTTGAAGTTCATCATTAGTCATTAAGGAAGTAACCATAATGAGATAATACTATGTACCTGTAAGAATAGATAAAATTTAAAAGACTGGCCATACCAGTTGTTGAGGAGTTGGAGGAATTGGAAATTCTTACCCTCCTGGTGGGAATGTAAAATGGTACGACCACTTTAGTAAACAGTTTGATAGTTTCTTAAAATGTTTAACATTCACTTACCGTATGATACAGCTATTCTACTGCTAGGTATTTACTCCAAAGAACTGAAAGCACATATCCCTACAAGGACTTGCATATGAATGTTTACAGCTGCTCTATTTGTATAGCCCCAAACTGGACACAATTATAGGAAAATGAATAAATAAATTGTGCTATATCCATAAAATGTAATACCAGTAAGCAACAACATGGACAAATCTCAAAGTAATTACGGTGAATGAAAAGAGACAGACAAGTACTGTATACGTCCATATAAAATTCTAGAAAATGCATACTAATCAATAGTAACAGAAAGCAGATCCATGGTTGCCTGGAGATGGGGGTGAGGTCGCAATGAGTGATTTTGAAGGGGCATGAGGAAATATCCTGAGGGTGATGTTTATGTTCATCACCTGATAGTGGTGACGGTTTCACAGAGTATACATATTCCAAAATGTACCAAGTAGTGTACTTAAACATGTTCAGTTTATTGTATATCAGTAAACTACTAAGTGGGAAAATGTTGGAATAAATAGCCACCAATTAAAAAAAAAAGCGATTATAAGTCTCCAGTGAAGAAATGCCCAGGGAACTGCATTGATAGCTATAATCTGCTCTAGAAGTATGTGAGTCATCATTATCTGTACCACAGAGGCTAGGAAATCTTCCTGTAAAAGAACCAGACCAGTTTCTGGTGGGGTGGGGTGTGGCCTCATACTCTAGTTTTCCCAACTCCATCCAATGGAAAATGTCAAATTGAGATTGTAACACACATTATTGGACAAAGGCCTGATTGCATACTAGGACATTCGGACGCTCAAAGGATCTCTTTTTGGGCTTGACCATATCCCAGTCCCCTCATCCCTGTCCCTTTCTCCCAATAAACAATAAAACAGTGGCTTCAAGTGCCCAGGCTTTCCTGTATGTAAAAGAGAAGTTCTCAGTCCTGCCGTACATTGGAACTTACTGAGAAGCTTGTGGGAAATGCTGATGCCTGACCCTGTACTTGGAAAATTCTGATTCACTTGATCTCTATTTTTAAACTCTCTAGGTGATTCTAAAGTACAACTCAGGTTGAGAAGCACTGAGGTGGAGCCTGGATCCTCTTTCATCACGTGCCCCACCCCTGTGGCCATGTCACTTCCGGTTCATTCTGTGTGCCTCTAACTTCCTGTTCAAATAGTGTCAGAAGGTAGTCAGGCAGGACTGATTATGATCATAGTAATAATGGACATTTAAATAGTGTGGCCTTTTCTCAAAGTATTTCCATGTGTCTCATAGATAACCTGAGAAATAGGTAGGAGAAGGTGATATTATTTATAACTTTTATTATATTTTTCCTAATTAATTATAAGTGCAACAGATGATCATTTAAGAATATTTTAACTAACAAGTATGGAAAACTACAAAGAGGAAAAAAAAATCATCTGTTATCCAGTCTCTCAGAGAAAACCAGGCTTAACTTTTGGGTTCTTTTCATGCAAATACAGTATATGCATTTAATTTTTTTTTTTAACCACATCGGGCACAAGCTGTATCCATGTTTCGTAACCTGCTCTTTTCACTCAATACAGTATAATTACCCATTGGGCAGACTGGGCTGTCTGCTCAGATACATTTCCCAGCCTTCCTTGCAGTCAGGTGTGGGTGTAATTGCTTGACACCAGTTCCAGACCTTGCCTATACAAACCTGCTGCATTCACTCTTCCACCGATCTCTTCCTCTGTCTGCAAACTGCATGTAAGTATCAGGACAACTCGGTGACGCATATCAAGTATCAAAGATGGCAGAGTCTTCATCGGTCTTGTCCCTGGAAGACTGAGTGGTGCAGAGCCTCTCCTCCATGATTTTGAACTTTTCATGTTAGAAAAAATCATTATTGAGTCAAGCCACTCACATTTTGGGATTTGTCTCTTAGAGTAGCTAGTGTTACCTTAACAAATATATCTGACCTTCAAGCCAAGCTCAGATCCCCTCTTTTCTATCTTCCTTTATTGCTCCAGGCAAAAGTCATGCCTCCTTCCTTTTAGTTATTATAGCATAGAGTTCTTAATTTTATCTTGATTTCATAGTGCCTGTTCCAAGCTCCCTTAGCTTCCTGCCCACCTGCCTGCTAATATCGTACCTATACTCGCGCTTAGTCTGTCTTCCAGGCTCTTCCACTGAGACTTAAGGAAAGGAAGTGCCTCTCCTCACGTCTTAGGCCAGTCCCCTCCCTCTGGAATACACCTCCCTCTTGCTGCCTCAGGGATCTTCTTCCCCTGTCTGTCCACCTGCTTGCCTGTGGTTTCAGATTTTCCCTGAACTGGCTCCGCAGCATTTGACAATGTGCATTGCTAGTTACTTCATGGAACTCTCTTCCCTTTGGCTTCTGTGGCTGCCTCAGTTACGATGGGCCAGGTCATGCGGCAGTAATCCAATTATCGGTGATCCCCAAGTTCAGTGGTTCACCGTGGCAGAGACTTATTTCTCACTCGTGCTCTCTGTCCGTTGTAGGTTGGCTGCACCTCCGCTCTGCGTCCTCCTCATTCTGGGACCTGGGCTGATGAAGGGAGCTCTGTGAACAGTGGCCATTCTTGTGGCAGAGGGAAAAGAGGGATCACGGAGAAGCACATATGGGCTCTTAGAGCTTCCACCTGGAATTGACACAGGTCGCTTCTGCTCACATTCCATTGTCCAAAGCATGTGGCATGGCTTAGAACCTCCTCCTCCCAGAAGCCTTCCTTGACTGCTCTTTCCCTCAGCCATACTGGTGTAGGTGTCCTGTTTGATGCTTCAGAATCACCCAGTATCTCCTCTACCACAGTCCTAAATACACTTAATTGGAATCACTTTTAAACTTCTCTACTTCTCCAATTAGACGGTGTTATGGGCTGAACTGTGTCTTGCTCCCCAGATTCATATGTTGAAGTCCCAAACCCCAGTACCTCAGAAGTAACGTATAAGGTCTTCCAAGTGGTGATTAAGTTAAAACAAAGTTGTTAGGGTGGAGTCCTAATCCAGTCTGACTGGCGTCCTTATAAGAAGAGGAAGAGACACCAGGGTGGGTCTTTGTGTGGGTGCACAGAGCAAAGACCACGTGAGGACAGGGTAAGGAGATGGCCGTCTGCCAGTCGAGCAGCAAGGCCTCTGAAGAAATCAAACCTGACAACACCTTGATCTTGGACATCCAGCCTCCGGAACTGTGAAAAAATAAATTTCTGTTATTTAGGCCCCCCCAGTGTGTGGTATTTTATTATGGCAGCCCTAGCAAATGAGCACAGAGTGTAAGCAGTTTGAGGACAAGTTCAAGTTTTGTTCCTCTTGGCGTCCTTGTCATATACTCCAAAGCCTGTCACACAGTAGAGGCAAAGCAAATGTTTATGGAATCGATTGATAACTTGATTAATAAATGGATAAATAAGTTTGGTGTTGAGAAATAAATCGGCTTTGAGAGTTATTTTGATATGGTAAATTTGAATTCAACTACCTTGTAGCAAGGAGCCCTATTATGAACGAATTTGCGAATCACAGATGTGCAGGAAAAATTGGTTGGTTGGTGAATTATAGGCTCATATCATAAGAGTGTTTTGTATTTATAGAAATCTTCCTCTCAAGAAACAAAAAAGGCTTCAGCTTCCATTAATACATCCCCCTGGGATCGGCAGAGAGAAGCACTAGGAACTGGAATCTTGCAGGGGAGAAACCCGAGGGGTGATGGTCAGGTGACCTGTCCAGGACGGACAGAGCCACGGGCCCGGCCAGCACGGAGGCGAGGACAGCGTTTCCGCTGCGTGGCCGAGCGCCAAGTCCCCGGGGTGATCTGTGCAAAGCTCCAAGGAGGTGACTCAGCCACACTTGCTCCGAAATGACAATCACACCTGGGATTCACCTTCTGGATGTCAGTGGAGAGAAAGAAATGGCAGATTTGAGGGGAAAAGAGAGACCATCCGTCAGAGTTTTATACAACAGACAGCAAGTCCACTGGGCAAAAAGTGGACTCCGGGTCAAGCAGACACCCAGATGTCTTCTAACCACAGACATGACAATATCTGGAAACATCTGGATGTTAAGTGGAAAGGCTTGTGTTTTTCCACCCGTGCGGCCCATTTGGGCAAACCCCGGCCAGCAATGGGCTGAGTCAGAAGGGAGCAGGTGACCTCTGCCACCTCCCCACGCACGGTTGCACTGGGTCGGAGGGAGCTGGATCTGGCTGGGCTTGTGGTTGAACAGGCATGTGCGTGCACACATGCACACGCACATGTGGTAGGAGGCTGCCTGCATGGATCCAGAGCTACAGCACACCGGGGCTTCCAGGGAGAAGGCTCCCCTGGGGACTGAGAATGCCAGGCAGCAGCCTGCCGAACCCGTGGCGCTCAGGGCATGGGGCCAGCCCCCACCTGTGCATGATTGATGGCCAGTATTGGTCACTAGCAGCAGCAGCAGAAGCAGCCAGAGGATGCAGTAGGATAACGTGCTCAGAGAGAGAACGAGAATAGGATCAGGCCAGCGGCAAAAGTCTTGGCGGTCAAGGTGGTTGGCGTAGATGGGACTCCGAAGACAGGGTTAAGTGTCCGTTCTTATGAGCAGATGTTGTCTGCAGTGAACGAAGAGGACTCCCTAGGAAACGGGGCTTGTGGGTCACAGCCGGCACGGCTCGCTGCAAATCCCTGGAGCTGCGGGCTCCTGAGATCAGGTGAAGCGGTGCCCTCATTCCTGTTCCTCGGTCCATTCAACCTCCATTCGCCTGACCGGTATTTACTGAATGCCTCTAATGCACAGATCAACAGCTACCCTGTTAGTAGGCATTAAGTAGTAAACGTCTAGGGGAGGATACAGAGAAAAGCAACAGGCCACTGCAACACAAGGGAATCGGCACTCCGATCGGCGAGCCATCCTGGACAGCGGGAACTCCTCCGGGCCTGATGCCTCTGCGCTTCCAGCAGGGTGGTTTCCACATTAAGATCTGAAGGGTGAGTGGCACTGAACCAGGAGCGGGGCGCTAAGGAGTTTACCGGAAGAGGGGACAATGGCTGTGCTGCGGCTCAGAAGACGAAGAGCCAGTAGTTCAGAGAGGCTGGGATATTTTGCAGGAGGACCGAGGCAGGGAAAGTCAGCACAGCCGGATCCTAGAGAGGCTCTGTTCCTCCGGGTGGTGAGGCGGGACCACCGGGGCTGGATATGCAGGCTAAAGTGCAGAACGCAGAGCAGGGTGAGAGGTAAAGATCTGGGCATCTCTGGCATCCTGATGTCAGACTAAGGCCTGACAGAGTGAAACCCTGCCCAGAGAGTGTCCAGGGTGAGAGGGAGAGTCCAGGACAGAATCCCGAGAAACCTCCACATTTAAGGGATGGGCAGAGGTGGAGGGGCACCTAAGGCCAGCTAGGATGGGCAGCCAGAGAGCTGGGAGGCAGACCCGGAGAGGTGGCAGTGATGTTCCCAAAGGAAGAGCAGGTTAGAAGAACAAGGTCATGGTTAACAGTGCAAAAGGGGCTGACAAATCAAGTAAAACGGTAACCAGAAAAACCGCCTACTTAGCAACAAGGGGAAGGTTAGTGATCTTGGTGAGATCAGAAGCTTCCTGATAATTCAGGTGTGGGCAGTGAGTAGGAGGTGAGAAAATGATGTTGCACACGTTTTGTAGAACTCTGGCCGTGACGGCAAGAGAGAGTTTGCTCTGAACTTGGAGGGCTTTGGTTGGAAGTACTTTTGTGTGTGTGTGTGTGTGTGTGTGTGTGTGTGTGTGGTACACGGGCCTCTTAACTGTTGTGGCCTCTCCCATTGCAGAGCACAGGCTCTGGACGCGCAGGCTCAGCGGCCATGGCTCACAGGCCCAGCCGCTCCACGGCACGTGGTATCTTCCCGGACCGGGGCACGAACCCATGTCCCCTGCATCGGCAGGCGGACTCTCAACCACTGCGTCACCAGGGAAGCCCTGGAAGTACTTGTAAAGATGGAAGAGTCAAGAGCACATTTGAACAGTACCGAGTGCCTAGGAGAGCTGGAACACTGCAGCAGGGATGGAGTGGATTCTAGTGTGTAAGGGGTGGAAGGTGTGCCCGATGTCAGGACAAGCCCAGAACTGGTTTGGATATGAGATGGTAAGGAACTGGAGCTCTGGGGCCAGACCACGTGGATTTAGTCCTACCTCTTCTGTATCCTGTCCGTGTGACCTTCAGGAAGTCACTTAAGCTCTCTCTGTCTCCATTTCTTCATCTGCAACAGTACTACCTACCTCCTAAGGCTATTTGGAAACCAAACTCTGTGTTGTCCGTCAAGGGGTTAGCACAGTGCCTGCTGAGTCCGCGTCACTGCCTGGCTGTCAGCGTGCCTGCCCCGGAAGGATGGCTGCTTGTCAGAAACCTGTCCATCCAGGGGGTGGGAGCCTCCTCCAGTGCCCACCTCTGCCCTGGACTGGGTGAGGGCTCATTCTCTTCGCTCTGCTGGGCCCTCTTTCTCGGCACCAGAAGCCGAGCACACGGTCCTTGCCGATCTCCGTGATCCCCAGATTGTGCTTACTGGCTGCAAGCCTCTGGCAGGGAACAGCGGCTGGGGACACACCTACCGGAAGCAGCCTTGCTGGACGGGTGACACCTCAGGGGGAAACCACAGCTTCATGCCTCTTTGCTGGAAAGCTCAGCTGCCTCTTTTTCTGCAGGCAGAAATGTTGTTAAAGGGAATGCGGATTGAGTTCCTGGAACACTGTAAGGTACTTCTGAGATGGTTTCTTTGTTTTTTGAACATCACGGCAAGGTACAAAGTGATGCAACAAGATGGGAGTGCCCGAGGGAGGCCAGGCTTCATCTTCTAAACCAGATTCTGTGCTTGCTTTCTCTTTTGCTCCCTGTCCCCTATTTCCTCCTAGTAGAGACTATCTGCTTTTTTTTGTCCCCTCCCATGTGGAGCCTGATAGGTTTATTCCCATTGGAATCAGATGGGGACCCAGGGATGGAGCTGAGGGCAGGTTAGATAATCCAGTGCCTGGAGAGGAAAATGAGGCTCGAGGCCACACAGTGGGTAACTGAGGGGCCAGGACAGGATCCAAGCTCAGAGCCCTGGTTTCTGGTCCAGTGCTGTGTTCACAGCTTCTTCTCGTAGGTGATGAGGATTTTAGTAATCCATGCCTCTCCCTTCAGCCTCCCTGACTGTTGCTGATTTTTTCATCCAACATGCATCACACACTTCCTTTCCAGGACTCCGGGACTCACAGCCAGTCCTTTCTAGGCACTGGGGACTTATCAGCAAAACAGAAATAATCCCTGCTCTTGTAGGGCTTACAGTCCAGTGAGAGGAGACAGATAAATAAATAAAATATAGGCGTACCTTGGAGATATTGTGGGTTCGATTCCAGACCACCACAATAAAGCGAATATCACATTAAAGTGAGTCACACGGATGTTTTGGTTTCCCAGTGCATATAAAAGCTATGTTTACATTATACGGTAGTCTGTTAAGTGTGCAATAGCATTATGTCTAAAAAAACAATGTGCATACCTTAATTTAAAAAATAATGCTGTTGGAAAAGTGGTGCCAAAAAACTTGCTCAACACAGGGTTTCCACAAACCTTCAATGTATAAAAAATGCAATACCTGGGGCTTCCCTGGTGGCGCAGTGGTTGAGAGTCCGCCTGCCGATGCAGGGGACACGGGTTCGTGCCCCGGTCCGGGAAGATCCCACATGCTGCAGAGCGGCTGGGCCCATGAGCCATGGCCGCTGAGCCTGCACGTCCGGAGCCTGTGCTCCGCAACGGGAGAGGCCACAACGGTGAGAGGCCCGTGTACCGCAAAAAAAAAAAAAAAAAAAAAAAAAAAGCAATATCTGTGAAGCGTAATAAAATGAGGAATGCCTATAAGTAAACAAACGATAGTACATCCTCCACAATGTCTTTCCAGGGAATATTTTCTCAATAGAATGCCTTTTGAATGATTAAAACCCAACTTCATAGAATGTATGTATCTCTCAGTACAGTGTTTTTCGGTCAGTGATTACATAGAAAAGCGTGTGTCTTTAGGACCCCCCCAAATGCCATACAACATTTAAACAAAACAATTTGCAGGAGTGGCCTTGCATTACATTCTAAATACAATTCATAGACAGAATTGTTTTAAAGGCGTATTGAATGTTGACCGGGGGTCAGCGCCTCGGTAGCTAAGCTGAGAGAGAAGACGCAGGACATCAATCAAGCAACTCTTTGTTACAAACGTATTAAAGTTTTGGGGATCATGAAGCAATGCTCGAAGCATTGTACATCCTAACGTGATGTTTTATTGCTTAGGCTTGCATACACAGGTGTTTTCTACTCTATTAGTTACATTTTAGGAAATTGGTTGGAGCTTTGGGGTCTAAGGTCATGGGCAGGAGGCTCTCGGTTAGCGTGGTTGGGTAGAAGGCTGATTTCAGGAGTCTCTCACTGATGTATATATAGCATGTGGTGCTAAGCAGTGTTATACCGGGCCCGCACGTGTGCTTCTTCTCATAGCAGTGTCTGTCTGGCACTCCGGTCGCAGCCTCAGCATCCCCAGAGGTGACAGATCCCTTTCATGGGGGAGCTAGCACAGAGACTGGTCCTTGAATCAGAGACATTTAGCTGGGTACCCTGGCTGTGAACATGACTTCCACTAGGAAGCTTTGCTCAGTGGGGACGACCATGGCTACTTGCAAAATAACTTCGACAGGAAGCGCAGAATGATCCCCTTGTCAGGTTCCGTGCTGGTCTCTTGCCAGGAGAGGTGGCCCAATTTCATGACCTTTTTTTTCATTTTTTATTTTTTTGAATGGTAGCTCTGGAATGGTAGGAAGTCTCCCACAAAGGATTTCCTTTGGTCATTGTTGTTTTTCCCTTAGGAAAAAAAATGTGGTAGGGGAGGGCAAAGCATCCCTCTCCCTTTGTGACTTCTGTGATTCAGAGTTTAAAAGGCCAGTGACAGGATCTGGGTCACAGACTTGGTTTCCTTCTTGTGTGAGGCCTGGTGCTTCACAGGCCTGTCCCTTTAAACACTGGGACTAGGGCCTCAGATTCTGTCCTATTTTTATATTTGGTCACGTGGGTGAAGAGTGTTTTCCTTGAGGTTGGAATCTGTACTAAGGGAAGCACCATGTATTGGAGTAACCAAATCTTAAATTTTAGCTCTGTAAAGGGTTGAAAGGTCATTTAGTCCCCCTTCCTCGAAGCAGAACCTCCCTCACTCCCAGTGACAGCTGGTGCAGACTGCGGGCGCTCTGAGCACATCTGATCTGGGTCATGTGATTACGGAGGCTGACAGGTCCGAAATCTGCAGGGTGGGCCAGTGCTGTGGTCCAGTGCTCTCGACTGAATGTTTTGTCCCCCGCAAAGTGCATATGTTGAAATCCTGTTGCCCAATGGGATGGTATTAGAAGGCAGGGCCTTTGGCGGATGATGAGGCCGTGAGGGCAGAGCCCTCATGGATGAGATGAATGCCCTGTGAAAGAGGCTCTAGGTCCCTCCTTCGCCCCTTCTGCCTGTGAGGATACAGTGAGAAGTCTGCAACCCAGGAGAGGGCCCTCACCTGACCATGCTGGCACTCCGATCTTGGACTGCCAGCCTCCAGAACTGTGAGATATAAATTTCTGTTGTTTATAAGCCGCCCAGTCTGTGATATTTTGTTATGGCAATGCGAATGGACTAAGACACCCAGGAAGAGCTGATGCTGCAGTTCAAGTCTGAAGGCCATCTGGTGGCAGAATTACCTCTTGCTCAGGGGAGGTCAGTCCTGTGTTCTATTCAGACCTTCAACTGATTGGATGAAGCCCACCCAAATTATGGAGGACGATCTGCTTTACCCAAAGATCACCAATTTAAATTTACATCTCTTCCCAAAACACCCTCACAGAAACACCCAGATTAATGTTTGATGAAATATCTGGGCACTGTGGCCCAGCCAAGTCGACACTTAAAATTAACCACTGCAGTGGGGTGCAGCATCTGGAATATTCTAGGTGCTTGTGAATGTCCAGCAATTAAACACACACACACATACACACGCACACACACACACACACACGCACACACACACACAAATGAATTGACCTCCGCCTGTGTAGAAGGAGAGGAAGAAGCAGCCTTGGATGGAGAGAGTGTCTCTGTGTTCCTTTCTGCCTAGGAAAAGGGGTGCACAGAGGATATGACACCTGGGCCTGGATGACTGATTAAGAGCGACCTTGGCTTCAGAGCTTTTAAAAGCTGATGTCAGCCAGCTGCAGAGCTTCCTGCATGCCTGGATTTGCGTAGGAACTGAAAAAGGCAATTGACTGATGTGTGTGTACACATGTACACACATGTGAGGCGGTGTAACAGAAAGGTTAGGAGGTGCATGGTCTGTGGGCCCTACTGCGGAGTTAGCATCCCAGCTCAGCCATTGACTTGCTGTGTAACTGCGGGCAAGCTACTTAACATCTCTGTGCTTGGTTCCCTCATCTGTAAAATAGGGAAATAACAGAACCCATACTACATAGGTAGTGAGAATTAAATGAGGTAGTAGCTGTGAAGTGCTTACAAGATTGCCTGGCACATAAGTCCTAGAAGTATCTATCTATCTATCATCTGTCATCGTCGTATTCAGTGCATGTCACTTGTTCACACACACACATCACATGTGGTTATTTGTAAGCAAAGGCAGCCTACACTACTGGCAAATAAACGGGAACCTTATTCCAAAACTCTGCTAATGTCCTATTGCAGAACCTGTGCTGGATTCAGCTCCATAAGAAGATGTATGCTTTTGGTACTTCATTACTGAAACCCTATTGGGTAGGATCCAGATCATATCTGCTTTAAATTAAATCGATTTATTTTTTCAGTAAACAGTGTTACATCAAGATGCTGCATGACAGTGGAGTACATTCGGCATTTCAGGTTTTCAAGGACCACCTGCAGTGACGTGGCCTCTCTGCAGTGGAACGGGGGTGGGGAGTGCGGGGCGGGGACCGGCAGTCTGTCTGCTGCCTGCGTGCTCAGCAAACACGCGGGCCACCTGAGGCTCAGGTGTGCCTGAGGCTTCAGGAACGAGCGCTCAGATAATGACAGCTGGTGGGCTCCGGTGTGCCCCGGTTCCTTCTCACTGATAAATGGCTTCACAGATGATGCCGGCTTCATGCTCAATTAATCTCAGCTGAATTGATCATCCAGTTATAAAGAAAACCATTAACAATAAAGCAAAACTTCCCAAAGAGCTTTTATGGGGAGGAGGAAAGGAAGTGAATTGGTTTTTTAAAGAAATTAAGATGATGAACTGTGTTTGAAAGGAACATATCACCAGCCTTCTCTCTACCCAGCTGACTCAGCCCTAGGGGGGTGGGATAATGACGTGATGTTTTCACCTATTCATCTCAGGCATCGTTAAAAGGAAATATTTTTAAATAAGCAAGTGCGTGTAAAGCTTATCACCTGCCAGACTTTGTTGGAAGCTGAGAAACTTTATACATGCTGTAGTAACTCATTTAGCTCTTAACACAGTGGGGTAGGGAGGATTATTTTTCGCCCATTTTATAGATGAGGAAACTCAAAAAAGAGATTAAGTAGCTTGAGCAGCATCCCAAGTGGTTGAGCTGGGATCCAAAGCCTCACTCTTGGGCATTTGCTACACGTGTTCTATTCCTCTATTCCTATTAGAACTCAGATTCCGACTGGGCTGGTCCCCTACCGCACCTTTCATTCTGATGCTCATTGCCTTCTTTCTGAAATCTTACATTCATATTCGTAACACCACATGCACATCTTCAAAAAGATAACTCTTATTACACACGTAGTACATACTCATTTTAGAAACAAAGCAACAATTAGAAAATGCTGAGGAGCAAACAAGAAGAAAATAAATATTATTCATACTCCTTCACGTATTGTAACCCTTGTTAACATTTTGGTATATATTCCTCTAGATTTTTTTTCCATGCACGTCCTTTTGTTTTTAAGCACTAGTGAGCTCCTATGTTGCGTGCTCTTTTCTAATTTGATTTTTTTCACCCAACAACAGAAAAAGTCTTTCCCTTTAAATAAATACATTTCTATGACTATATGTTTAATTCTTTTTTATTTATTTATTTATTTATTTATTTTTGCTGTGTTGGGTTTTCGTTTCTGTGAGAGGGCTTTCTCTAGCTGTGGCAAGCGGGGGCCACTCCTCATTGCGGTGCGCAGGCCTCTCACCATTGCGGCCTCTCTTGTTGCAGGAGCACAGGCTCCAGACGCGCAGGCTCAGCAGTCGTGGCTCACGGGCCCAGCCGCTCCGTGGCACGCGGGATCCTCCCAGACCAGGGCTCGAACCCGTGTCCCCTGCATTAGCAGGCAGACTCTCAACCACTGCGCCACCAGGGAAGCCCTTATGTTTAATTCTTAAAAAGTATTTCATCATATGGATACATGATGGCTTATTCAACTAATTCTTTTTGGACAATTGTTTCCAAATTTTGAGATTAGTCATAAGACGACTATGAACATCCTTATAGCTTAACCTATATGCAAAACAATTTTAATTAAATTAATACTATTAATTAATTGATAGTAATATTAATTAATACTAATATACTAATACTAATTATGAATATACTAATACTAATTAATTAATACTAATATTAATTAGTATCCATATTATTAATAATTATTATAAATTCCTATTCATTCAAAAGGTTTATTTACAAACTACCACCACTTTTCATTTCAAGATACTTACCTATTAAGGGAGATGATCATTGGAATTAGTAGTAAGTTCTATACTTTTCATTAACATGGATCTTGATTTCATTAAAATTGTATGAATTCCACATTAAAACCGTTGTGAATCGTGTTTTAGTTTTTTAAAGGATGACTAATGACATATGAATAAAACATACAGAAAGTGGCATATTCTGTGACAAGCTCTCAGGAGGCCTCCCTCTAACTGCTAGTTCCCAAGAGCCTAGGGGGGTAGGTGCTAGTGCTGATGGGCCTTGGTCTTTGCGTCCATGCGCACTGGCGATGTCTCTGCAGCTCCTTTGGTTCAGGTCCTCACTAGCCTCTTCCTGAGACCTTTCCTCAGCCTCCTACCTGTTTTCCCACCTCCTGGAAACTTCCCTTCTCCAAATCCATTTGCACACTGTTAGCAAATTTAGCTAACACGCCAGTCTGACATTGTTCAGATATCCAAAAATCTTCAGAATGGTTTCTCATTGAAAATTAAGAGGAAGAGGGCTTCCCTGGTGGCGCAGTGGTTGAGAGTCTGCCTGCCTGCCGATGCAGGGGACATGGGTTCGTGCCCCGGTCCGGGAAGATCGCACATGCCGCGGAGCGGCTGGGCCCGTGAGCCACGGCCGCTGAGCCTGCGCATCCGGAGCCTGTGCTCCGCAACGGGAGAGGCCACAGCAGTGACAGGCCCGCGTACCGCAAAAAAAAAAAAAAAAAAAAAAGATTAGGAGGAAGAGATTAAAGCACAACAAAAGGTTTAGCCCGAGTGTCAAGGTGTTTCTTTCCCACTGCTCCAGACTGCCCGCTCTGTCCAGGGGCAAGCCAGCAGCCTGCCCCTCGGCTTTGATCATCAGTGGATTCTAAATGCTCCTGGATGCTACCAGGGCGGCTCCCTGCCTCCCCAGCCCCTTTCCAGACGGTCTGGTCTGGGTCGCCAGGCAACCCAGCGGCCCCTGAGTGTTGCAGCTATTTTCCCACCTGGCCGTGAGGCGCCCATCCCTCCCGCTGTGTTCACCTCCCGGCTTAGGCACCTGCTTGTCTGGACCTGAGGCTGAGAGTCTCCTCGTTAAGAGTATTTTTCATACATCCTTCTGCTTCTCCCCAGTCAGGGTTGAGGAGTCTGAGCCCAGATGTATATTTTCTGTGGCTCTGTAAGAATTGTGTTCTTCCTCTAGAAGTGTCTTTAACTGGGGAAGCAGAAGCGGCAGGAATTTACAGCCAGATCGAGGGACAGTGTGACACTTGTTTTCTCACAGAAAAGGTGCTTGTGAGGAATTTTCCCCTTATTAATGTGATGTCAATAGGAACTGAGCTTGAAAACAGATTAATTGAGCTCACAGGGTATCTCTTAAGGATGTTGGGCTCTTAGGAGAGTGGGTGGCTTATCATAACTTTGCATATTTTAAATGGCTTTCATCCAAAAAAGTAATCTTCCTTTTTCCTTCCCTCCTGAGGTCACATGTACCCAGAAGTTACGGACAGCATCGACATGCTCCCGTGGTCTGGTCCCAGGCACTGCACTTACTATGCAGGAGCAATTAAAGGGAAAGATGGAGACACTTTTATTTATTTATTTATTTATTTATTTATTTGGCTGCACCGGGTCTTAGTTGTGGCATGTGGGATCTTTTAGTTGCAGCATGTGGGATCTAGTTCCCTGACCCAGGATTGAACCTGGGCCCCCTGCATTGGGAGCGTGGAGTCTTAACCACTGGACCACCAGGGAAGTCCCTGGAGACACTTACTAAGCATCGAATGTCTCATACAGTGTGACCGAAATGAGAAACAACACGTGCGTTATGGAGAGATAGGCCTAATTGCCTTGTTCTTTAACTGGAGTCTCTTTATATGTCTCTTTTTGCCTAGTGCTTAAGTGTTATTTCTGTAACCTCACTTTTACTCAGGGAAGTGGATTCATAGAAGTTAAGTGGCTGCCTCAAAGTCACATTTCTGAAAGTGATCAGGGTCAGACCCCATGACTTTGAATTGAGGTCCTGCCACTCAGATGCAAGTGTCTTTTGGCAAGCGATATTTCTGTGCTGTTTTTTCATTGCCTTTCCGTGCGGTGTGGTTGCATTTTATGGAATGGCTTGCGGAAAGCATGAATTTAAGTCTCCAGTGTGAGCGCCCAAACCCCACCTTGTCCAATGCAAGTGTCTGCGGGGAGGAATGGCTCATGATCTTGGGCTTCCCTGGGGGCATTGGTGGGGGGGGGGTGGGCTTCACAGGCCTGGGGGCACAAGGTACAAATGTTAGGGCTCGGTTTCCTCAACTTCCCCCCAAACTGCACTTGCATGGCTGCTGGATGCTCTCTGAGTAAGTGATTCTACACCCCAAGGAGCTTGGGCTCAGTCTCAGTTCAGGAGAATTTGGGAGGGTCCAGAGGGTAGTAGATGACCTTTCCCACAATGCTCTACATTTCCCTCAATGCCCTTGACGGCTGTCACTGACTTTGGGAAGAGGCTGCGTATGTGGAGTGGAGCTCAGCAATATATTCCCGACTCACCGGGTCCCCTGATGGTTCTTCCTTTCCACTCCTCTTTTTCACTGGCTTTCATAAAACCTCATGTATCAAGGCAAATTCCCAGGGGAGAAAAGGGGCTGGCAAAAAGCAACTGAGTCCAGTCTAGTGGACAGGAAGCCTCAAGGTGTTTAGACCAACTTGTCCTTTTAAACAGAGGTCTCTAACTCTGCGCCGTATCACACCTTACTGTCTTTTCTTCCCTTTGCATGAGGCAAGGAACTTAGATTTGATCTTAATGATAGTGGAGCGAAATAATTCCCTTCCCCCTCTCACCAACTGAGTTAGACCCTTTGGAGAAGAAATAAACTTGATGTTCCTTGCTAAAAATCTGTCCCATGTTTGATGGATATGAATTTGAACAATAAATCTGCCTCACTACTGGCTGACATCGGTCTTTTCCCTTTGCACTTTATGAGACTGTAAAAAGCTTCTGAAGTGTCACCTTTTAACCTATGATAATGCAGAGCAATGGGTGCTGCTAATAAAACCAGCTCTGAAAGCTTGGGCTATGGGCTTGGTGACTGCTTCAGAGCTACCAGATGAGCCAAACGGTGAGCCGGTCACCTCTGAGCATCTATTACTTGCTCTTTACTCTCTGATGATGCAGAGGGAGGTGAGACCCTGAGTAAGAGCAAACATACGTGATCATAAGGAAGCGTGCTGTCCAGAGACTGGGAGTGGGAGGATATCTTTAAACTG
This sequence comes from Hyperoodon ampullatus, assembly GCF_949752795.1. Lineage (NCBI taxonomy): Eukaryota > Metazoa > Chordata > Mammalia > Artiodactyla > Ziphiidae > Hyperoodon > Hyperoodon ampullatus. Next base: position 63,643,295 of record NC_136929.1, read on the forward strand.
ATACTGCTTTTGAAAATGCAAAAGCCCCCAAATTTAAAAATAGAGTGGCCTTTTGAGTGTTGATTATATTTACTTCTTTTTGATAAATAGATAACTGTGTATCATTATGCATTTATCAAGTACCTGACAAGGGCCAGATGCTGTATAGGGCACTAAAATCAACCCCTGGATTTTCTCTGATACTGGGGAGTAAGGAGGAACACCATCTGTTAATCTTCCACCTCTGTTAAATTGCTAGCAGAGCGGGTGGCTGCTAGCTAACAAAATGGACGCATTTGAAATCTGCATTTTTTCCCCTTCCCTGTCCCCTGGTGGCAGTGGGTGTGACCAGTGACCACATACTGGCCAGGTGCCAGAAGGTTCTGGAGTACGGAAGTCTTGAGGCAGTGACCATGTATCATTAGAGCCTGACTCTTCAGTACCTTGAACAGTTAGGAGATGCTCACACTCTTAAAATTCACATTAATTACACCTTGATTCTTTATTTTAAAAATAAGAAAGCTTGCGAAAAAGAACATTACAATAAGGTTGAATGCAATAGAAATGATAATTAGAACCAAAGAAAATGAATCTAGGGATATGCTAATTGTAAGTAATTTGCCTTGATTGAGACTTTAATTTGGCTCCGGGCTTTTTGGCTCCGGGCTTCATGGAAGCCCAGACAAAGGGAAACAGGACAAGTTGCATGTTCTTCGCAGGTCCTTGGAGGAGATAAATCTGATCAAGCCCCAAATCCCAGAAAGGATTTTTGAGGGGCTGTGTTGAGAATATTTTTGTGTTTGAGGCTCATGTGGATTCCTCCCTGAAAGAATGACCTATGGCAATTTACTAACTCTTTGAGGTAAGGTCCAGTTTCCTCCTCGTTCTTAAATGGGGTTTATAGTAACTACTCTTCACGCTTGTCGTGAGGATTAAATGACAGGCTTGGTAGAGTGTATTTTTATGACTATTAGCTGGAAGCAACCTAATTTTTATCAGTGGGAGAATGGTTAAGTAAAGTAGGGTACATTCTTACTATAGCATACTACATCCTCAGGTAATGAACCCTCCCTGTAAACACACCCTTTGTCAATGACTGCAGTTTCTCAAGGAAGAGGCAGAGAATATTTCCCCACCCCACCAGTTTTGAACTTGGCCATGTGAGCTTTGGCCAATGAAATGTGGACAGAAGTGACAAGGAATGGAGCCTAGACCTTCAGAGGCATTGTGTGTTTCCATTCACCCCTCTTGAGCTTCTGCCATCTATGTTAGAAGAATACGATCCTCTAGTGGTTTGGTCCAAGGTGGATAACAATAGACATGTAGAGCAGATTGGACCCAACCTGAAGTTCAGAGTCCAGATGAGCCTAGGTGACCGAGACACTCATTGTGAATGGAAAAAAAAAAGATAGCTGTGGAAATTCATTAAATTTGGGGGTGATTTGTTATGCATCCTTACTGTGACAATAGCTGACTGATACAGTGACCTTCTGTGATCAAGCCTGGACTGCTGTGTGTGATATATTAAGAGAGAATAAAAGGTTGAAAAGGAGAATCATATAAATTCTGATTTGTGGAATAATGTAAACATCTGATCTCGTTTTGTTAAAAATAAGAATATGCTTATGCATCTAAATAATAAAAAGTGTTGAGGGATGGCATTCACATCTTTAAAAGCATGAATTTGAAAAAACTGCTGGCTTGTTTTTTGTTTTTTGTTTTTGCCTTTCTGTGTGGTGTGTGTGTACAATTTGTGACTTAAAAAGAGCTTAAAGATCCCACACAACAGCTTCAAAGCAGGCTGCCACTGCAGCACTGTGGTGGTCACCTTGTCTAGGGGTATCTGGGCAAACTTATGGTCTGTAGGAACTTTGTGTTCAGACCTGCCCTTCATCATTGCCTGAGTCACAGAGACTGTTGAAAACAACCTTTCATTCTCTCAGCTGCTGTTGGAGTGAAGAAGTATTGCCCGGAGCCGCACAGCTAGGAAGGAGTGTAGTTAGAACTGCAAGCCAAGGTGGTTTGCCAGTTTGCTTCCTTGCTTTTTCCCTCCAGAAATATTTGTATTATAGGCATTACACTAGGTGCTTGGGAAACTGTAGTGGACAAGATATTCCCACAGAGCAACAGCAGCATCAAATCCTAGACTAGCACTTTATCCATTTTTCATATACACACGTACATAATTTAACTTAAGTGCAAAAACACCATCTTATAATTTGCTTCTTTTTCTCAGTGCTATCATGGCGTGTTCAGGCAGCTGTAACAAAATACCACAGACTGGGTGGCTTATAAACAACAGAAATTTATTTCTCACATTTCTGCAGGCTGGAAGTCTGAGATCAGGGTGCCAGCGTGATTGGTTGAGGGCAGTTCTTCCTGGTTCATAGAGGGCAGTCTTCTTGCTGTGTCCTCAAAGGGTGGAAGGGGGCTAGTCAACTCTCTGGGGTCTCTTTTATAAGGGCACTAATTCCATTCATGAGGGCTCCACCCTCATGACCTAATGACCTCCCCAAAGCCCCACCTCCTAATACCATCATTATTGGGGGTTAGGATTCAACATATGAATTTTGGGGCAACACAGGCATTCAGACCATAGCAAGTTCAGTCTTTAAAATTGTCTTTTCCCTTTGCTCTTTGGCTCTCCTCCTCCTTTTTCTGTTTCACTTTGCCATCCCCCTCCCCCACCCCACACATACCACAACACACTAGTTTGTATTTTTCCGTACTTTTTTTTTTTTTGTGGTATGCGGGTCTCTCACTGCCGTGGCCTCTCCCGTTGCGGAGCACAGGCTCCAGATGCGCAGGCTCAGCGGCCATGGCTCACGGTCCCAGCCGCTCTGCGGCATGTAGGATCTTCCCGGACCGGGGCACGAACCCGTGTCCCCCGCATCGGCAGGCGGACTCTCAACCACTGCGCCACCAGGGAAGCCCTCCGTACTTTTCTTATGACCCTATAACCTTGTACAGACATATTTATGGTGTGATGTAAAGAGACTAGTGTGCTTGTCTCTATAGAACCCTGTAGCCTCTTTTTATTTTATAATCAGAGTAGAGGCACATGCAGTTTAATGTACTCAACGAGAAATCAAGGCCAGGTATCCAGATAATGCCATCAGGGTTCTTTCGCTCCAGAGTTCTTTGCCAGTCATTCTGCTAATCCTCGTGTGGCAGCGTGGCCCTTGGTCCACAGACCGTGGGGCTCTCCCCCCTCCTCATTTAATACAAATGCAAGATTGTCCCACGTCACAGCGTCACGTTCCCCTTGGCCTCTGGAGGTGGGGGAGGGTGAGTTGGGACAGGAGGGGTGCAGAAGAGCCATGGACGCCCAGCATGTCATTCACACTGAGTCTTGGTGGTTGGGATGACCAGTTAATGTATCTTCCAAACCGAAGACTTTTGAGGGTGAAAGGAGGCTCTGCTAATAATTCCACCAGGAAGACAGGCTTAAATCGACACTCTCCCAGGCAAACGGAGCCATGTGGTCACAGTCCTTTTGGTGTTACTGGGTAGAGTGGACCTGGCAGTGCTTGTAGCTTCATGTAGCTTGCCTTTACTTTTTTAAAAAATGTATCAGGAGCGCCCATCACTCCCCCCCGCCAACCAGATATAAGCAGTCCAGGCCTCTCAACCTCTGGGAATCCCTGGTATGTTTGTTTCTCTTCAATGAGTCTATACCTTAATTTTTTCCAGGAAGATATGTTTAAATGCTATGGGATATCAATCAGTCAAACTTTATCAGGCACCTGGCAGGTGCCAGACATTCACTGAACAAATGGTAATCATTGTTCAGATGGTGGTTGAAAGGCTTAACTGAGACAATGTATGTTGAGCACTTAGTATGGAGTCTGGCACATGCTAAGCCTTCATCATTATTATTGCTTTTCTGTTATTGTTTTCATTATCACTGTAATCATTACACAACCATAAATATGAATAAGACAGGGTTCTTGCTTTCAAAATCCTGGTAATGGTGCTGGGGGCACATAGAAGCAAACATTTAAAGCACAGTGGTGATGTAAGTATCTACAAAGCTATAAAACAGAGAGCTCTAGAACATGATGGGTGTGACTCACTGTGCCTGTAGGTGGAAGCACAGGGTGGGTGTAGGAGGTCATCTCTGACGGCCTTCCACTGCTGCAAGAGGCATGGAAGCTTCCTAGGAGGAAACTCCTTTTGTTTGTATAGTCGGTCTCATTTTATGCAGAGAGAAATCTTTCGTGTGAAAGGAAATCCGTTACATAGATATTTGTATTTTATAACAGTAAAAAAGAGTAGTGATGATGATTACTTTAAAATTAATGTACAATAACAGTTAAGAGCTTGCGTTCTGAGCTGGGAGCCTGGGTTTGAATTCTCATTCCATCCTTATGGGGCATGTGATCTTAGGCAAATAACTGAGCCTCTTTGGATCACGGTTTCCACACCTGGGAAACAGAGATATTAGTAAGATTTACCTGAAGGAGTGCACGTGAGGATTAAATGATTTGATCACTGGAAAGTACCCAGAATAGAACATGGCGTATGGTGAGAGCCCCACAAATGCCACCCCTAACTTGACACTTCAGTGTCCCCGGAGTTTGTTAAAGTGCTATTGCATGAGTTAAACTCCTATAAGAAATAGCTAAGTGAATATGAATTTAAAAGTTGGTTTTTACATGGAAGAAATGTGAACCCATTGACCCAATATAAGGGCTCAAAACCCATTCTTCTGGTTCCATGGACTGCAGTGCCAAAGATTCCAGAACTTTCCACTATTTTTATCTAAACTTAGTATTTATATGTAATGTTGGATTGAAAAGTACAGTTGACCCTTGAACAACACAGGTTTGAACTAATGGGTCCACCATGGGCGTTTTTTTTCAATAGTAAGCACTATAGTTCTATACAATCCTCGGTTGGTTGAATCCACAGATACGGACCCACAGATACCAGGGAACTGGGGGTATATGAAGGAACCTCACATAGGAAGGTCCAACTATGAGTTATCCTCAAATTTTCGACTGTGTGGAGGGTTGGTGCCCTAACCCCTACGTTGTTCAAGGGTCAACTGTATTCTGTTTTCTTCTGAAATAGCAATTTGTCCCATAAGGAGGTGACTTTTCAGTGTTTGCTAGAATGGGAGTGGAATATGGATCTCCTAAGGAAGGAACTAGCGCGCAAAGCCAGAGCTCCGCTCACCACCCCACCCAACCCCCGGCATAAAGCTGAAGAACTGCCGGCCTGGGCGGGATGCATGAGGATAAATGGACCCACCAGCACAGTCCAGCAGGCCTCTTGGGTAAGGAGGAAAAGAGCAGGCAGCAGATAAAATAGGTTAGCAAAGGTATTTAAATATTCTTTCATTCCATTCAACAAATGTAAGGCAATGTGCCAGGCACCATGCCTGGTGCTTTTACACGCGTGATGCAACCATCTGTGACCATTATCTTAAACCAGGATGTCACCCTGGGCGGAGAACCGGACAGGGAATTCTGGCCTGGCCCTGACCTGAGGGATCCCCAGCCGGGATTTGGTCATCTCTAAAATGCAGCAGTCACCTAGGTTCTTCCCTCGTTGGTACTCTCTGGTTGTAACTGCTTCCCTTTAAACATCTGGGAAGATTCACAGGTGAGCATTCCCTTTGACAGCTCTTGAATATTTCATAATTAGCATCGGGCAGTTAGCACAAATAACTGTGCCCCAAGTTCCTTGCTTGCCTGATTTAACGAACTGGCTCTTCTATTCTTTTTTTTCCCTCCTGGAACTGTAAATGTTGTAACTTTGTAAAGTGAGAATAGTAATAGTACATATTGCATAAAATTATTGGGAGGATTTAAGTTTTAATAGATAAAAGCCCTTACAACAGAGCTTGACCCCCCAAAATTGTCAGTATGTATTTATCATTATTATGACTGTTTAGCATCACCTGTGTGCCAAGCACTAGGCTAAGTGCTCTCCATGTGTTAGCTCAGTTTATCACCAGAAAAAATTTATTCCCTTACATTTATGTCTCAGTGATAGAATTCGGTGATCATTGATGTTTTTCTTTGCAACTGTTTTTTTTTTTTTAATCTTGTGTTCTTGTATTCCTTTAATTGATATCAACGGCACACCAGCCACGTGATTGCAGTCTTTGATTCTTCTCTCTCCTGAATCCACCTGCTCCCCATCAGATTGGACAGATTTTAAATCTCTCCTGTATCTTTCCTCAGTTTTCTTTTCTCCCTGCTCTTTCCTGGCCCACTGGACACTGTCATAGCTTCCTAACAGGTTCCCATGCAATCAATTTTATATACTGCTCCCCAAAATATCCACCTATAACATGGTTCTCAATAATGTGCCAATTCCGCAGCCCGGAATTGAAGATCCTTTACTTTCTGCTCTTTTTTTTTTTTTTTTTTTTTTTGCGGTACACGGGCCTCTCACTGTTGTGGCCTCTCCCGTTGCGGAGCACAGGCTCCGGACGCGCAGGCTCAGCGGCCATGGCTCACGGGCCCAGCCGCTCCGCGGCATGTGGGATCTTCCTGGACTGGGCCACGAACCCGTGTCTCCTGCATCGGCAGGCGGGCTCTCAACCACTGCGCCACCAGGGAAGCCCTACTTTCTGGTCTTAATCTACCCTTTGGAATCGTCTGGAGGCGCAGTGGTTGAGAGCCCGCCTTTGGAATCGTCTGGAACTAGTCCCTTTATGCCCTCTATTCTGCTGCCAAACTGAGCCTCTACTTTTCCACTTAAAATTCATGCTGCCCCACCTCCCTGGGAAGTTCTTGTAAATCATAAGAATACACTTCCCTTGTCAAGTATTAAAGCATTATATGGAAGTCCTCTTTGACCAGACCGCTACCCACTCCTAGGCCCTTCTGCCTCTCCCCAGAGATCACCATGGCTCTAGATCAAAGGGCCCCCTTTTGGCTTTATTTCTATGCATTGACATTCATATATATGCACTTACAGAGAATATAGGGTGATGCTTGTTGTTTTGTGTGTGGGTGTGTCTATGACATAAATAGTATCCAAATGTGCTTATCATTCTGCGACTTGCTTTTCTCCTCCAACAATATGTCCTGGCAATCTGTCATCAGGATGCATCTTAAATGCCACCAAGAATTCCCCCAAACTTCACAAGATTCCATCGTACTGAAAGCACTCTCTCTACTGATACTTCTTGGAATCTCTTGAGAAAATTTCTACTTTAGATATGTGTGTAGTAGGATTATGGGTGACTTTTTGTATTTATACTTTTCTATAATTTCAAAAATCTCAACTATTCCCTCAATATCATATTTAATCAAATAGGTGTTAGGTTAGACACACACACACACATACACACACACTCACACACACAGACACCATCACACACATTTTCTTTCTTTTTTTGCTGTAATTTTATGTTCCCCAGACACCTAACTATTCAAGTGACCTTGATACTGGGACTGCAGGTGCCTTGGAGAGGTAGGTGAACCTACAGGTCATCAGGAAAATGTGCCACTGTTACAGATTCTCCAGTCATGCCCATCTCTTAGGCAACAACCTCACTGCCAGGATATGAGGACAGCAAGTCTCAGATGAAATTCCGCCAAATTGTGCTGTGCCCAGCCACGCTGGAGAAGCAGGTGCTTCTGTATACCTTTATCAGAAGTTCCTGCTTATATGATTAATATTACATTATGCAATCATATATTACTACACTATACATCAGATATATATATACAGCCTATTAATTATGTTATAAATTATATGACTAATTATAAAATATATAATATATAAGCACATTACATTTTATATCATTATATTATAGATATTACTATCAAAAGTTCATAAAAACTCTACAGTTGCAAAAAATGACTGTACATTGCGCCCACCCGCGTTGCCCAATCTGTTTGGGAGCTACGTCCACCCGCATCAACCCGCCGGCTGGGGGAGGTCCTAGGTGTGGTCCCTGGATGTGGACTGATTGGAAACAACTGTTGCCGAGGCATAGTAATGCCGGGTTGTAAAACAAACATCAACAGTTTAGCCTGTTTTTCTTTATTTGATATTTTGTCTATCACAGAGTCTTGAAAAATTACTGCACTAGAGTATTTGTTTCGGTGCTCCTTTAAATTTTGCACCTGAGGCCAATGACGCCCTCCTCTCACTGTAGTCCAAACCCCATTGTCACACATACAGCATTCATTCCCTAAGCATTTATCACAAACAAACACAGAAGCGGCTCGTGCAAGCCGTCCTGCGAGCTTGCTGAAGTTGCAGCTCGCGGTCTGCACGGTGGGCGAAAGCTCTGCTCTCCAGAGGCTGGTCTCGCAGATCCCAGAGTCGGGATTCCGGGGCTCTCATAGCGACATCACACAAGGAGAGTCCTCCAAGTTCATGGCCCTTCACACAGGACTGTTTAGGGACTGGCCTTGGGTGCCTGCCGCAGGGGCAAGGCTACAGGCCTTACTAGACTTTTATACCCGGTTCCCCCAAGAGCAGAAAGTGCCTTTAAATATTTTAATCAATCTCAATCTCGAACATCCATCATGCTAGTTAAGATGTCTTTAATTTAACCAATTAAGAAATCCATTTATAACATTTACTCTGCTAATTAGCAAAGCCTCCAGTATTGACCAAGACGTAGATCACGGTTGCTCTTGTGGTGGTCCCTCTGGAGGGTGGTCTTTCCCATGTAGTGACCATACGGCCTCTGGGGTGTGGCTTGTTTTTTAGGGCAACTCTTTTTTTTTTTTTTTTTTTTTTTTTTTTTGCGGTACACGGGCCTCTCACTGTTGTGGCCTCTCCCGTTGCGGAGCACAGGCTCCGGACGCGCAGGCTCAGTGGCCATGGCTCACGGGCCCAGCTGCTCCACGGCATGTGGGATCTTCCCAGACCGGGGCACGAACCCGTGTCCCCTGCATTGGCAGGCAGACTCTCAACCACTGCGCCACCAGGGAAGCCCTTAGGGCAACTCTTGAGTGAAGCTGGCACTCACTGGCACCTTCAAACACCACACCATCTTTGCTTTAAGTATGTTAAATTACAGACTCTGTAACAGTCATCCATGGTGATGGACAGATCTGTGAGCTGGTTTTCTTCTCTCAGTGCCTGGGGGGTGTGGTCACCTCTGGGTTATTAGGCAGATCCACATTTGTACTTGACAAGCTCCGTTCCAGGGAACGGGCCCCAGGAGGCGTCCCCCCCCAACCCTTGTTGCCCTGGCGGCCCCTCTGCCTTGCTGCCCAGCAGCCTGCATATTGTCTGTGGTCAGCAACTACCGTAGGGGTGGCTGCCGGAATGTAGTGGCGGTGGGGAAATCAGATCGGGAACCGGAACGAGTGAGTGGAGAGAGGGTAACCACCTGCTTTCAACAACAGCAGCAGAGAGTATGAAAAATCAAGTGGTCACAGGAGGCCCCACTGCAAGGGAGGTGTGGGAAGCTCAGGGTCCCAGAAACTGAACTGGTTGAGGGCTCCAACCTGAGGAACCGTGACTTCAACGTAAAGCCCAAGATACCGGAGAGGACTCACCTCTACCAGATTCAAGATAGTCCTTGGAATTTACTGATCAGTATCAACCTCTGAGATGATGGGTTTATTTGCTAGGAATCCAAACCTTTATCCTAAAAGAAAATGGCAGGAATAACATCTGACTAATCAAAGACCCCAGCTTCCTTGTAGGGTAAGCATCAGCCAATGTGTTAATGATAGCTGTTAACATTAACTGAATACTTGCGTGTGCTGTGAACAACTGTATGTTTTACATGCATTACTTGATCGCTGTGTTCTAGAGGAGATGACTGAACAGTTAAGCCACTTGCTCAAGTTTAGTGGCAGAGCTGGGATTTGAACTCTTTCCCCCTCGGAACCTATGCATCTATGCTGTCAGCCGCCACAGTATTGTATGCAGCAACAGTCCTGAAGAATTTCTCAGGAGAGCGCTTCCTTGTTTTTCATATACAAGATGCTGCTGCCAGGCTGACATATGAATTTCTCTGCTTTTGCTGAGAAAGAATGGGTGATCCTGCTGAAGTATCTGACTTTAGAAGGACTAGCGATTACTTTAGAAGTGAAAGCAGCTGTGAGCCACATTGGAAAAGCGGTCTTTCCCACCAAAACAATCTGAGAATGAACAAAGCGCAGAACTCTCAACCCACTGCATAGCCATCTGTTAATTAAAAAAGAAAAGCTTCAGTGAATGAAATGTGTTGTTATGAACTCTCTCAAAATGCATTCACATCTTTGATATTATTTTATACCCAAATACATACTGGGGTAATTTCTGGCTCACCTTGCTTGTTGGATGAACTTAGATCACTTAGTTTCTTTGATTCTCTGTATTCTTATTACAGTCGGCCCTCTGTATCCATGGGTTCAGCATCTGTGGATTCAACCAACTATGGATGGAAAATAGCCAAAAAAATTCCAGAAAGTTCCAATAAGCAAAACTTGAATTTGCTGTGTGCCGGCAACTATTTACATAGCATTTACGTTGTATTAGATATTACATGTAATCTAGAGATGATTTAAAGTTTATGGGAGGATGTGCGTGGGTTATATGCACAACATTTTATATAAGGAACTTGAGCATCCATGGATTTTGGTATTCGCAGGGGGTCCTGGAACCAATCCCCCAAGGAAGCTGAGGGAAAACTGTATTAATAAAACAGTTTTGATAAGATTATTATCCCATAAAGAATTCTTTTTTGTTGGGCTTCCCTGGTGGCACAGTGGTTGAGAGTCCGCCTGCCGTTGCAGGGGATGCGGGTTCGTGCCCTGGCCCGGGAGGATCCCACATGCCGCGGAGCGGCTGAGCCCGTGAGCCATGGCCGCTGAGCCTGCGCGTCCGGAGCCTGTGCTCCGCAACGGGAGAGGTCACAACAGTGAGAGGCCCGCGTACCGTAAAAAAAAAGAATTCTTTTTTGTTATCCATTCTGTAAATTTGGCTTCTCTCACTTTATCAAGGAAGAAATTGAGGTCCATTAAATTTCAGTGATTAAAGCCACATTAACTGTTGGTGTTCATCGTAAGTTGCAGAATTCCAAGTTCCCACACACCACTGTTTCTGGACTCAATTATGTATTCAGAATTTATTTTGAAATTAGGAAAATTGTGAGCACTGTTTAAAAAAAAAACTAGTAAATCATTCACTGTAAAATGTGCATCCAGGGGCTTCCCTGGTGGCGCAGTGGTTGAGAGTCTGCCTGCCGATGCAGGGGACACGGGTTCGTGCCCCGGTCCGGGAAGATCCCACATGCCGCGGAGCGGCTGGGCTTGTGAGCCATGGCCGCTGAGCCTGCGCGTCCGGAGCCTGTGCTCCGCAACGGGAGAGGCCGCAACAGTGAGAGGCCCGCGTACCGCAAAAAAAAAAAAAAAAAAAAAAGTGCATCCATAAGAGATCAAGTAATATTGATACTTTAAAAGTTAAGAAGGAAATATGCAAAGATGTTTAATTACCATACCTGACCATCTCATCAACATGTAGATTTCAGTCTTGTTCCTTCGTGTTTCTTCCAATCCGAGGACCTTTACAGGTGCTGCAGTGGACCTATCCTTCCCTCCCCTTGCTGTCATCCCATAACTAAGGAGCTAGAAGATGTGAGTTCTATTTCCAGATCTATCTGTGAGACCATAGACAGACCACGAGGTCTCAGAGCAATACTTTCCTACCTGTCTTACAAAATCGTCAGGCTCAAACAAAACGTATTTAGAAGAACTTACTTATTTACTTACAAAAGTTTATTCTCTACAAAAATGTGAGATGCTGCAATTAAACCCAGCAGTTCTTAGAAGTTCTAATAGCTATAGAATAAACATTAATGAAAAAATTATTGAATAAGAAAAATACTTGAGGTAGCACTTCACTTTCCCACACTTATCGCATCTGCTATGTATTTTATCCACGCGATAACAAGATTGGCCATGTAGGAAGGTGGTACAGGCATGAATTTACTTTTTTTTTTTAACAGCTTTTAAGAGGTAAGAAAACATTTACTGGAACATATGTATCTGGCGACAATTTTCCCCACACATTTTATTATGAAAACTTTCATACAGAAATATTGAAAGAATTTCCTAAGAATATCCACAAACCTACCACCTAGATTCTACCATTAACAGTCTACTGTACTTGCTTTACTGTGAATGCCCCTGTCTAGTCAGCCTCCCATCCATTTGTTAATCCATCTTATTTTGGGGATACATTTCACGGTAACTTGCAAACGTTGGTAAACTTCCCCGTAACTAGCACAAATATCACTAACTAGTGCTGAGCATCTGCTTTCAGGACTTTTTTTCTCTTGATATAATAGGGGTTTAATTTAATGTCATAAAACTCATGACATAGTATGATTTTTTTTTTTTTTTTGCTTGCTTCTTTGTCATGAGACAGTGAAACCCTCTTTTCAAGCTAAATCTCACGTAGAAACTTACATGTGAAACAGATGCTTGCAGAGATGCTTTGGATGAAGCAGGAATGGGGACCTGGACTGCCAGTCCCTGAGCCCCCCACTCTCCCTAGGGTGCTCCCGAAGCCCTTCAGAACGCCCCGGGTGCCGTGGATTATGAAAAATGGGTAAGTCCTGAGCTCCATGGACCTCCACTGGATCATCTATCAATACAAAACAGGGCTTTGGAAATAGCTTTTTTCTCAGGTTCTTTTCAAACTTCTCTCCCCTGTCATTCAGTGATGCTTAAGCACTGAAAACTTTGCAGACATCCCCCTTCCCAAACCTTCAGCAGAAAACTTTCTCTTGTTTTAATTAGCTCAACGCAAGAAGCCTCATTTCAGACTGTGGCTCTGCATGTCTAAAGCAAAAACCACAGCTGGAAGGGCTGCCCGTGGAATGGAAGAAAACTGGAAAAACAAGAACCCGATCTAGGTGGATGGCCAAAAACGGTAGCCCGCACATGTGGGGTGAGCGTGTCAACCAGGTGTGCAAGGCCACACTGTCCATCTCCCGGGGCCTCTGCTGAGTCACAGCAGTGAGCACCTCTTGGGAATTCCAGCATTCTGCCGTGAGCGAAGGCGGCCTGGCAGAGCTACCTTCTCCCGGTCCCCAGAGACACAGCGCTCCTGTGCTCAGGGAGGTTTGTGGGCGGGAGCCCAGGCGGTGGCAGGTTGGGCAGGATTCAACTGAGCCGGAGAGTAAGTGTGTCCAAGGGCGAGAGCAAGGGTCAGAGCCATGAAAAGACCAGACGGATTCTCCAGATGTTGGGGGAAGAGAGAGGGTCTGAAAAATGGAGAGAGGCCAGGACGGAGCTGGCGACTGAGCTGCGAAGCAAGAGCTAGAGAGTGGGGCCAGTTCTGTGCCGTGCGAGGTCTTGGCCGCCCAGAGGTCATTCTTTTTTTTTTTTTTTTAAATAAATTTTATTTATTTATTTATCTGTTTTTGGCTGCGTTAGGTCCTTGCTGCGCCCGGGCTTTTCTCTAGTTGCGGCGAGTGGGGGCTACTCTTTGTTGTGGTGCGTGGGCTTCTCACTGCGGTGGCTTCTCTTGTTGCGGAGCACGGGCTCTAGGTGCGTGGGCTTCAGTAGTTGTAGCACGCGGGCTCAGTAGTTGTGGCTCGTGGGCTCAGTAGCTGTGGCACGCAGGCTCAGTAGCTGTGGCTCGCGGGCTCCAGGGCGCAGGTTCAGTAGCTGTGGCACACAGGCTTAGTTGTTCTGCAGCATGTGGGATCTTCCTGGATCAGGTCTCGAACCCGTGTCCCCTGCATTGGCAGGCGGATTCTTAACCACTGCACCACCAGGGAAGTCCCCAGAGGTCACTGTTACTCCTTATTAAACTCTGGGCTGTAAGCTCTGTGAGTACAGGAGTCTGTCCAAATGGACATTGTGCCCGGGCCCTAGAAAAGAGAATGGTAAGTAGTAGAGGAGTACTTGGTAAATGGTTATTGAAGGAAGGAAGCAAAAGGGAGGGAGGGAGGGAAGGATGGAGGAAGGAAAGAAAGAAGATGGGGTGGCGGGTTTCCCTGGGTTGTGGTGGGGTCGGGGCAGGCATCCACACCATGGCCACCAGCATCGCTAAATGGTCAGAGAGAACTTAAATCTAACCTCTCCACCAATGACCACTGTCTTCAATACGTTTTGACTATGAATCATAGTAAAAAAAAAAAAAAAGGCTTTAATTGGCGACCCAGTACACACAAATACACACACACACATGCACAGTCTCTTAAAATGTGATGCATTCTAATAATTTCCATCTTATCCCATCCCATTCCATTTCCAAGACACTGGCTTGTAACCCACAGACTGAACAAACCCTAGATCCAATCCCTTTGATCTCTTCAGGGACATTATTCTTGCAATGATAACTTTCCAGAATTCTTTTTTTTTTTTTCTCTTTTCTTTTCGGTACGCAGGCCTCTCACTTTTGTGGCCTCTCCCGTTGCGGAGCACAGGCTCCGGACGCGCAGGCTCAGCAGCCATGGCTCACGGGCCCAGCCGCTCCGCAGCATGTGGGATCTTCCCGGACCGGGGCACGAACCCGTGTCCCCTGCATCGGCAGGCGGACTCTCAACCACTGCGCCACCAGGGAAGCCCTCCTTTCCAGAATTCTTAATCTCTCTTTCCTAGATGGGAGTTAATCCTCTCTTCCTGCAAACATACCAGGTTTATTCTGTTTTATAAAAAGCAAAGGCAGTTCTTCCCTTGACTTTGCTCCCTTGCTAGTGACAGCTCTTCTCTAAAGGCATTCCTGTAAATAAATGATCTACGCCTCCTGCTGCTTTCCTTGCCAGGCCTGCCATCCTCAACCCCCTCAATGAGTTACCCTCGTCCACCACTTCCTCTCGAAGGATCGTAAGGACCTTTGGCTACGCAGAGTTGAAGCTATTTTCTTCTTCCTCCTCCTTATTTTTCTCCTTCTCTTTTTCTTTTCAGTTCCCTCTCTTCTTGACTGTGGATACTTTTGAACCCTATTCTCTTCTCCTTTCTTGATTTATTCATGCATTCATTCATTTATTTGACTAGTCATTCAGAATTGGCTAAGGAACATTTCAGTGAGTAAAACATGGGCTTATGTGCTAACGGGAGAACAAAGATGAATAAGATGCACAACTGCTACTCTCGAACACCTTAAAGTATAGAGAAGGACTTGGATTTACACAGCTAACTGCTCGAGCTAGAGATTGGAGGGCTATTTGAATAGTGGAATATGGTTAAACACTCAGGCTTTGGAGCTTGGTGGATCTGGATTCAGTTTTGGCTCTGCCAGTTTCTGGCCCTCTGATTTGGAGCAAATTACCTATCTTCCCTAAGTGTCAGGTTCCTCTTATGTCAAATGATTGATATTGATGGTGCCTCCCCCTAGAAGTGTTATGAGGGTTACATTATCTCATTGAATTCTTACATGATTCCTCTGAGGGAGGTACTTTCATTTGTCCCATTCTACAGATGAGGAAACTGAGGCTTAGTGAAGACATACTGTTCTTTTTTTTTTTTGCGGTACGCGGGCCTCTCACTGTTGTGGCCTCTCCCGTTGCGGAGCACAGGCTCCGGATGCACAGGCTCAGCAGCCATGGCTCACGGGCCCAGCTGCTCCATGGCATGTGGGATCTTCCTGGACCGGGGCACGAACCCGCATCCCCTGCATCGGCAGGCGGACTCTCAACCACTGCACCACCAGGGAAGCCCCATACTGTTCTTAAGTGGCAGACCTGAGATTCAAACTCAGGCATTCTGACCTGAGAATCCATGATCCCACCCCAAAGATGACTTACTTCTCTGGGTCTCCCAGAATTCAGGGTCTGGTTTTCAGTGATACAAGACTAGAACCTAGCTTTATCTGTATTTGGAGAGGTTATCAGACTCTCACAAGACTGATGGATAAGCTGGGAAACAACTGTATTAATTTACTGCTCAAGAGATGAAACTGTGCCTCTGCACAGGATACCTTCTCCTGTGCAGATAACAAGGACATCAAAATATAATAATGATGACTACCATCAACAGGGCATATGCTATGTGCTAGGCAATTTACACATAGAGCTTATTCTAACTCACAGCACTCCGGAGCGATGTTATCGGCCCAGTTGTACCGATGGGAAGACTAACACTTATTATTGAGTGATAAAAACTCAATACAGGGAATTCCCTGGCAGTCCAGTGGTTAAGACTTTACCTTCCAGCGTAGGTGGTGCAGGTTCAATCCCTGGTTGAGGAGCTAAGATCGCACATGCCTCGCGGCCAAAAAACCAAATCAGAAGCAATATTGTAACAAATTCAATAAAGACTTTAAAAATGGTCCACATCAAAAAAAATCTCTGTCTATTTTATTCACCATCATATTTCCCCTGCGTGGTACAGAGCCAGCGCCCGGCAGGAGCACAGCAGCATCTGCTGGGCGAATGAATACATGGATACTTCCAGATGCCTGCAGGACTTGGGTTAGATGACTGTACCCGCCGTTCCCATAGGCTCAAAACCAGTGGCCTCCTTTCTCATTCTGGGTGTGCATTTTCTATCTAGATTCTTGAGCTCCACTGAAACAAGAAGGCTTGAGGATATAAAGCAGACCCTATATGAACACTTCAAAAACAGGTCCACGTTTCCCCCTTCTACCTGTGTAAGCTCGTATCACGAACCTTAAATGCGCTTGTGCTTTGGAAATGGTCAGCTGAGAAGAAAGGGGGTATCTTCCCTGCTCCCTGCAAACCACCATTCAGCACACGCACGCTGCCTCTTGCCTGAAATTCTGACAGTCATGTGGTGCCCAGGTGGAGGTGATGCCTGTGATCCAAGCACGCCGTGCAATTCCACTGGCGAAAAGCCATCTCCTTCACGAGGTAGCAAAGTGTGTCAAGATGAATGCGGCATTCAGGCCAGTGCACGGAGCTGTTGATAGCACTCTGTGAAAGCTCTTTGTTTCTCCCTGGCATGTGGATGCGCAGGCTTTGATGTTAGAATTTTGGCTCATTAATAACTAATTTACATTTCCCAGACAGCAAATTGTGATTTGACACAAATTTATAAAAGAACTCCAAATGGTGAAACTCTCTTATACAATGAGTCCTTTGTGGGTTTTTTTTTTTTCCTCTTCCTAACTTAAGGAGTTTGTGATTAAAATTTTAATGCAATCGTTGAAATCTCATGGGCTACTTAAAAATAAAACACCATCTTATTTCCTTCCTCTCAGAGATCATGACAGCAGGCTGCTCCTCTAGGGGTGTTTTAAGTGCTGCAATGGCTTTTGCATCTGCTCTGAGCCTCGGCTAGAATAGGATGTCCTCGGTGAACTGGAGGAAAGGCACAAGGCAGGGACTGGAAGTGGTGGCAGAAGGTGGTGGTGCTGTGCTTCTCTGCTTCCTGAGCTCCCCGGGCAGGTTAAGGGAGGCGGATCTTCATAGGATTGTCTCACTGGTCTCCAAGGAGCTCACAGGGGTGGTTCTCACAGCTCCAGATGCCTCAAAGCTTGAATAGGTCATTTTGGAAACACAGATGGGCAGATCAGAGCTTTCAAGATAAGACATTTATATTTGAAACAAATATAAATGTGTTTTCTCCTGCCTACATCTTGGAGGACCAGATGCCTCATGGGAAACATGGTGGTTTGGGGGTGTTTTACCCCATGCTTCTTTGGGAGAACATGGAGGTCAAGGGAAATTGCAAGAGCTCTTGGGAGGCAAATCTGGGTGCATCGTGGCTCCTCCCTCCTCCACCCCCCCATTCATCTTTGCCAAAGCCTTTGTCATCCTGTGTGTTGATGACTCATGGCTTAGTGGGGGAAGCAGGCAGGGCTTCTCTCCCGTGTTGGAAGGAGAAAGTGCCATGTGCATCCAGTCACCCGGAAACACCTTCCCCAGATCACAGAGGGAGACCTGTGCCTTGGGGAGGTGAGGAGACAGACCTGAGGGGTGGACTGGAGAGCCGGCCCTGGGTAGGGCAGCCAGGTGGGGCCAGGGGAACAAGACACCAGGGAGCTTGGCCGATTGCATCTCTCCTGGCGAGAGAGGCTGGGTCTACTGAGTTGCACTTTGCTTGGAGAAAGAGTTTAGGGAACTGCCATGGGCCTGTTGTGTGGAATGGAAACATACCCAGCATGAAAAGATTTTGAAACTAGCACCACTGGAGGTCAGATTTTAAATGGTCGCCCAGCATGAGCCAAATTGACCTCACACGGAGAAGCAACAGGCCACCCCAGTTCCCTATATTATTTTAATAACAGAAAGAATGAATTAGGAATTCCAGGCAAGACCTCCCCACCTGGACCCAGTCCCAGATTCTAGCTCATCTGTTCATGCCTTTTCACATGAGCCTTTGACAAAGAGGCTCTTTTTCTCTCCAGCCTCTTCCCGACCAATGAAGGAATCTGAGACTCTCCCTCCCAGCTTTGGTTGGAGGAAGCAAGAAACCCGAGAACCCTGTGCTGAGCAGGGTGGCTCCGTGGAAAGCTGCTAAGAAAATGGCAGTGCTGATTGGGGTGGCCTTTTGTTCAAATAACAAGGTCTCTCTTAGGAGGTGGCACGAGGGCTACCTGCCTTTCCCTGGCTTGGACATCAGGGTGTGTGCAACAGAGAGGGGGCTGACTGTGGTGGTGGTTTCTGTTAGACTCTCTGAGCAACAGGTCTCTGGGAACACCACCACGTTTGGAGGTCCACCTGCTCCTCTGAAGTGCCAGGAGGATTCCTGTCGACCATTCAGAGCTGCACAGGGGAAGAAGGAGAGCCTGTGTGTGACCTGACGATAATCGGGGTCTTTCTCAGCACCTGAACCATTGCTGACATTTAAAGAAGAATGCTGCTGTCACGCTTGCTAATTTTACCCTCTTGGATCCCGAGCACTCACTAGTAACACTTGGCTATTTTTCTAAGTCACAGAGACCAGACTGGATTTTCTCAGAATGAAATCAATTCTGTTCCCAGCCATAGAGAGACCAAAAAAAAAAAGACCTCCTCATGGCTGTAAACACGATAGCTCTTCCTGGCTGTGTGGTACTCAGCTTCTCAACTCTGTGGGTGGTCCTTAGAATCAGGTAAGGGTTGAACCCTGGTTCTGTCTTTTGCTGCTGGTGAGCTTGGATTTGTTACTTCCAGAGCTATGGTTTCCTCATCTGTACAAAGCAGATGATAATAGTGGTTAAGCAGCTTAAAGCAAAGTTCTTAGCTCCTGGCCTGGCACATAGTAAGCGCTCCAAGGGAGCTGTTGATCTGATTATGAGCCTTACCGTGGAGTTAGGTCTAAGAAGCCTCTGAAAGGGGCCTGCCATGAAGTGAGGAAACAGGAGCATGCTGGGCTGCTCCCCTGATGGCCACTTCTGGGGAGATATCACCATTCTTATGGCATCCAGACTTTTGAGCAATTAGGGATCCCTACTGGGCTCAGACACCAACAGGAAGAGGCTCTTTCTGCCCAAGGGGTTTATAGCAAAGGCCGTGGCCCTCAGTCTCATGGGGAGAACCCATTCTTCTGAGCAAATCTGGGTATGGAGGATACACTCCTCAAAAGGAAGGACATTGTGTGTTTTTGGTGCACTGTTTTCTCCCAAGCAGTGCTCGGCATATTGTGGCACTCAATGAATATGGATGGAAGGAAGAAATGATAGAAAGGCTGGGAGCTGAGGGCTGGGTGGCTATTCCCGGGTCAAACTGCAGCTCACCTTCTGCTGAGTACATCGGAGGAAAGCAGAGCTCGTGATCAGCTTGGTTCTTAAGGACTTCACTTTGGACCATTGCACAGATACAAACTAAGATCACTCTGTAATTATTCAAAGAACCAGATGTCTTAGAGCAGGGACTTCTCAGGATGTAGAGAAATAAGAAATGGGTCGAGGAGAGAACTATATCTTGGCCATGCTGTGTAAGGGTTTCAACCAGTTCCTTTGGGAGAGGAAATTTAGGATCAAGTTCCATTGCCTGAGAATATCTAATAAAAGCAGTGCGTACGCAGACATGCACCCATGGAAAGAGCTCCTCATCCACCAGGAGCTCCCTGCTCCAGCAGAGCAGTTCAGGTGTGGGAAGTAAACCATCTTTCAGTGGAATAAATACTCTAACCAATCAGCCGTGTGGCTGACGGGGTCTTGGTGCTCCGGCCGGCTGTCAGGCCTGACCCTCTGAGGTGGGAGAGTCGAGTTCAGGACACTGGTCCACCAGAGACCTCCTGGCCCCACGTAATATCAATCGGCAAAAGCTCTCCCAGAGATCTCTGTCTCAACGCTAAGACCCAGCTCCACTCAATGACCAGCAAGCTCCAGTGCTGGACACCCCATGCCAAACAACTAGCAAGACAGGAACACAACCCAGCCCATTAGCAGAAAGGCTGCCTAAAATCATAATAGGTTCACAGACACCCCAAAACACACCATCAGACGTGGTCCTGCCCACCGAAAAGACAAGATCCAGCCTCATCCACCAGAACACAGACACCAGTCCCCTCCACCCTGGAGCCTACACAACCCACTGAACCAACCTTACCCACTGGGGGCAGACACCTAAAACAATGGGAACTACGAACCTGCAGCCTGTGAAAAGGAGCCCCCAAACACAGTAAGTTAAGCAAAATTAGAAGACTGAGAAATACTCAGCAGGTGAAGGAGCAGGTAAAACCCCACCAGACCTAATAAATGAAGAGGAAATAGGCAGTCTACCTGAAAAAGAATTCAGAGTAATGATAGTAAAGATGATCCAAAATCTTGGAAATAGAATGGAGAAAATACAAGAAACGTTTAACAAGGATCTAGAAGAACTAAAGAGCAAACGAACAATGATGAACAACACAATGAATGAAATTAAAAATTCTCTAGAAGGGGGCTTCCCTGGTGGCGCAGTGGTTGTGAGTCCGCCTGCCGATGCGGGGGACACGGGTTCGTGCCCCGGTCCGGGAGGATCCCACATGCCGCGGAGCGGTTGGGCCCGTGAGCCATGGCCGCTGAGCATGCGCGTCCGGAGCCTGTGCTCCACAGCGGGAGAGGCCACAACAGTGAGAGGCCCGCGTACCGCAAAAAAAACCCAAAACAAAACGAGGTGTGTTACAAAATGTAATCCTGTCTGGGTGTGGTACATGGTCCAGAGGCATTGATCAGCACTCAGTAATAATAACCCTGTGTTAGATTTTGGTAATCCATATTGACATCCCTGCTTTCGTTTTCTCCTTATATTACTCACAAGAGGTTAGCAGGACAGGTGGGGTGACAAGTAAGGTCCTGATTTCATAGTTGAGGAACTCAAGTTTCCCGTCTCTGTGAAGGCATGGATTCAGGGCTCAGCTGGAACAAACACACAGATTCCCCAAGTGCAGGGCTCTTTGTCAGCATCCAACCAAACATGGTTTCAGACTGCGAACCTTGCCCCTTGGTCCTGTCACGGGCCACGTGTCTGTCTTCTAGGTGGGGGGGTGGCCTGGTGGGAATGGGTCAGTGCTGTTGTAAGGAACGATACGAGAGGATGGTGGTAACAACTGGTACACATCAGACGTGGAGGGAAGGAAGAATTTTAAAATTACTATTTTTATTTTGGCTGTGCTTCGCGACATGTAGGATCTTAGTTCCCTGACCAGGGATCAAACCCGCGCCCCGTGCAGTGGAAGCACGGAGTCTTAACCACTGGACCCCCAGGGAAGTCCCGAAGGAAGAATTTTTAAACCATCCATGCATACTTGACTTTTGCTTAACCAGCCATCTCACCTTCTAGAAGAACTTGGACTACAGGGGCAGGCTTTGGAATGGTGTCTGCGAATAGCAAAACAGCAGCTGGGCCTTGTCCAGTCTGTTTGCACAGCCAGATCCAAAGAGTCTGGGAACGCGATGACGGCAGCGGCACTGGGTGATGACTGCAGCCATCACATTCTTTGACTTTCATCAAATGACTGGCCTGTCCAGAGACACGCCTTGCTGTCTCGGCCAGTTGGTTGGTCCTGGAAGGGCTTGGCCATCCGAGAGTCAGAACAGAGCTGTTGGTGATGGCTCTGGGAGGTGTCATGAGTCAGCTGAGAGTCCAGGATGCAGGTCTTGTGGCTTCCAAAATGCTCGTGGTCGGCTTAAGCCTGGATTGGATGGAGCTGGGCGGGGAATTCTTGCATGAGCTTTTGTGAAGAGCTGGGCGGGGAATTCTTGCATGAGCTTTTGTGAACAGCGAGCATGGGTGGATTGGGCTGAGATGGGATAGGCCAAGATGTTAGCTCACAGCTCAGACTGCTGTCTCACGGTGACAGGAAGATGTTTTAAATCACATGGAAACGCCTTCACGCTGGCACAAGACAGGCATCCGGGTCTCCTGTTGCCAGCTTACACCGCCTTGGGGTGAGGGCTGTGCAGAGAGCCAGCCTGAGGCTCTGCCCAGCGCCTGGGGGAGAGCAGAGGCCTGTGGGCTGCTCGCTTCCATGCTGTCATCAAGCCCATCTGTGACTTCAAGCAGGTTCCCTTACAATTGCCCACCTACTTTCCTCCTCCTTTCTCTCCCTGATGTGAAATTCAGAAGATGAATGGTTATTTCACCCTTTCATGTAGTATCTTTGAAACAAATCTACTTAAATATTAAATAAATGTAGCAGTTTATTACCTGAAGTGGATTTTGACCCATTAGACGAGGGTTTTGTTTTGGTTTCTGTTTTTGTTTTTAATAATGAGGGTACTGAATCCTGGAGGCCTTCAACGAGGTCTCTGGGATCCTCTTTGTCACTTTCTGTCTAGAGCTGTGGCTTAGGAATATGAACTCAGAGGATATAGTAATGGAGGCTTCTCTGTGGACTTGGGAAGGCTGCTGTCCTGGTGTCTTTTTACTGCACATATCAAGGTATCACCTTGTTTCTGAAACCAGTTTCTTGGGAAATTTGGAATCTGCTTATAGTGATTTCTGGAAAGACGTACTTCTCCATGCAATCATTCTGATTTTATGGAACATCTTATGTACAGAGAAGAACAGGTTGGAGCAGTAGAAAAATGCCTAGCTGGGAGCCTCCTTCGTTGGAGGATAACATGGTGTAGAAGAGAAAACATGGGCTTTGGAGTTGGACACACCAAGGAGCAAATCTTAGCTCTCCAACTGTGTGACTGGGCAAACTTTGGTTTTCTTGTCCATGAAACGAGCCTATTAGCCGCTGCCTCCTCAGGTGGTTGTGGGGATAAAATGAGGTAATTTATGTGCTGACGGTTCCCTGCTTGGCATCTCAGTATCTCAAGTCCAGACCTGTCTACTGAATTTCAGACCCCTATTCCCACCCGAATTCTCAGCAGTACCTTGTACCCGGCCAGTCCCAGTCTGTGTCCCTCCTTTCTCTCCCGGGCCTTCCAGACCAAGCTACCCACTTCCTCCTGCATTTTCATTTCAGTGAATGGACAGTTTCTCCATTGTTCACGCCAGACACCTGGAGTCACCCTCAAGTCTTCTCTCTGCCTCTATCTGGAAAATTACATCAGTCACCAAACCTTGATAATTCTGCTTCTCCTGTTTCATTGTATATCCTCTCCACCCAAGGCCACTCTTAATCCTGTTCCTCATCGTTTCTTGTCTGGGTTCCTGCAATACCTACCACCAGAGTGAATTACCTGGTGTCACACATCTATTTAAAACCTCATTTCCTTCCTCAAGTTCAAGGGCAAGTTCAATTTTCCTGACCTGGGAAGACATGCCCTCTGTGAGCTGTGTCCCTCATTCTCTCTAGCTCCACCCCTCACCACTTCTGTGTTCTCACCCTAAGCTGACACCAAGCTGAAGTACTTTACGTCCTGCAGGAGCGCCAAGCTCTCTCTAACTGTCCTCCAGGATTATCTGTTCTCTCTGCCCAAAATGCTTCTGCACTCCCTGCGTGTCTGGCGAACTCCTAACCACCATTCAAGGGTCAGTTCAAGCGTCTCCTCCTCTTGGAAGACTTCTTGAACCAGGCTGAGTTAGATTCCCGCTTTCTGTACTATGACCGCTTCATCTATTTATGCATTTATGGTCCATGGTTTTTCTGGTCTGCCTTCCCTTGAGGGCAGGGACTCTACATGCCCAGCTTGGCACCATCAGCTCCTGTACAAGACTAAGCACTGGTGGACATTAAGTGCTTATTATGAATCGAAGGGTATTGAAAGTGACTAGTGCAGAGCCTGGCTTATGGGAGGAACTCAGTAAAAGGATCTTCTTCTCTGATTTGGCCACTAAATTGCTGGTTGACTTGGGTGAGCCCTATTACCTCTCTGAACCTTAAGCTTTCCATGAGAAAAAATTCATAGATAATTTTATATATACATAATATCTGTACTGACATTCCTCAGAGACATTGCGGGTTCAGTTCCAGACCACTGCAGTAAAGTGAATATAAAAGTTTTGTTTATACTATTGTAGTCTATTAAGTGTGCAATAATAGCATTATGTCTAAAACCATGTACATACCGTCATTAAAAAATATCTTATTGTTAAAAAATGCTAATCATCGTCTGAGCCTTCAGTGAGTTGTAATCTTTTTACACGTAGTATCAGAGATCAGTGATCACAGATCATCATCATACAAATATAATCTTAATGAAAACGTTTTAAATATTGTGAGAAGTACCAAAATGTGACCCAGAGACATGAAGTGGGCAAATGATATTGGAAAAATGATGCCAATAGACTTGCTTGATGCAGGGTTGCCACAAACCTTCAATTTGTAAAAAATGCAATGTCTATGAAGTGCAATAAAATGAGGTTTGCCTATAATAGTAAAAAATAAATGGAAAGTAATTATAATACAATTTCATGTGTTCTGTACAATTACACTAAAGAACATAATGAAGGGGTCAGATGCTTGCACTTGCTTATAAAGAATAAATCTGGTTTTCAGAGCGGTAAGACTGAATTGTGCTTACACTTTTTCTTTAAATTTCATTGTGGAATAAGGGCTAAATAAAAAATATAAGTTAAAGTGGAATACCTTTGAGTGGGCTAGTTGAAAATGCAGACTGATCAAGATATTTTTGTACTGGTGACCAACAGAATACCTAATAGCACAAGTGGCAATGCTCTTGGTGACCTAATCTTCTAAATGAGCCTCCAAAATGGTAGATGGCTCTTGGTAAAGTTCTAAGCAAAACATCACAATTGTCTTTTGATTTTCAGTATACTTACGTTCTTGGAAAATTCAGTGTGTGCCATCATAGTGCAAAAAAAAAGTGTTTACATGTAAAATGGAGTTAGACACTAGGCTCCATTACTTATAAATAGGTGTTTCACCTACAGGAATGTCCAGTGGAGGGTTGGAAAGCCACACAGGAGGTAGCACAGCCCTCCGTGGTGTAGGGCCATCTCCACACTAGGATGTTCAGAATTTCTGGCCCTCACACGTTATAAGGTGGGAGTGCCCACTGCATCAATGAGACAAAAAAATACCTACGCACACAAATTTCTAAAGTACCTTCTAAGTGTCTTATAGGGAAGTAAATAAGCCACAACACACTGGACAGCAGTGAAACCCGCCCTGTCTGCATACCCCTTCTCAATGGAAAAGCAATGCACTTCATTTGTCTAAAGCTAATTATTATAAAGTAATTTATTTCCTATAATTAAAGCTTTATAGTGTTGGGGGGAAATTACTAACTTTCATTTACAAAGGAACCAGAAAGGATTTTCTTGAGACCCCAGCATGTCTTGACTTCTCCTATCCTGGTTTCCCAGCTGTAGCCTCTATTATGTAATTGGACATTTTATAATTTGTTACAATTATTTGCTGACTTGGCTTGCTTTGTGTACTCCTCTTCTTGTAAAACTGTGAGCCTCTTCTCAGGGACTGGTTTCCTATTATCTGTCAACGATACCAAACTTACCACGATGCTGGGGCTGTAAAACGTGCTCCACAAAGAAGTTGAATTACATAGATGAATATGGTTGTAGTTTGGTTGCTTAGACCAGGGCTCAGCCAGCTTTTTCCATAAAGGGCCAGAGAGTAAATATTTTTGGCTTGCAGGCCTGATGACAATGAGTCAACTCCACTGTTGTAGTGGGAAAGCAGCCATAGGCACTGTGTAGACAAATGAGGGCAACTGTGTACCAATAAAGCTTTATTTACAAAAATGGATTTGGCCAGCAGGATGTTTCCCAACCTCTGGCTTATAGTATGGTGCTAATGAAGCCATTATCAAGACCCCCTTTGGATCTCTATTTGTAAGCTTTGTTGCAATACTAAAATTTCTAACCCTGGCCAGGAGCATTAAAAGTACATTGTCGGGGGCTTCCCTGGTGGCGCAGTGGTTGAGAGTCTGCCTGCCGATGCAGGGGACACAGGTTCATGCCCCGGTCCGGGAAGATCCCACATGCCGCGGAGCGGCTGGGCCCGTGAGCCATGGCTGCTGAGCCTGCGCGTCCGGAGCCTGTGCTCCGCAACGGGAGAGGCCACAACAGTGAGAGGCCTGCGTACCGCAAAAAAAAAAAAAAAAAAAAAAAAAAAAGTGCATTGTCACCATGGGAGAACTGATCAAAGCAGGAGGACAAAACATGTGGCCATGCAGACTGTGGATCATAGAGTTCAGAACTGCCACTAACACTGCCCGCTTGAAAAGCACGGTCTTTCTAGCGCAGGTGAGTCCTGTTGTCTTCCCCTCAGCAGGAAAGGGCACGACCATGTCTTTGAGTATCTGCTGTGTGCCAGGTATTTTATATGTTGTCCCTCATTTCATTAAGGACAGTTATCCTCTGAGGTATGAGTGTTATCATTTCTGCTTTTCAAATGAAGAGGGTGAATCCCAGGAAGTTAAACAATTTACCCAGGGTCACAGATGGGACGTGGCGAGTCCTGCGTTGGTCTTTCTGACACCGAAGTTTGTATTCTTTCCACTCCACCATCCCAGAGTTATTATCACAATAACTCTAGTGCTGGTGCATGAAAAACCAGGCAGAATGTAATGTTCCTGGCGAGGCAGACTGAGGCAGCGAGTTAGTATTTATGGTCTCAGCTGAGTTTCTGCTCTTGACCTTATTAATTATTACAGTTCTTCTTTTATGGTCATTAAAACCTGCCAGTGGATAGCTTGCATTGTCAAGTATACCTGAATCTCAGAGATCTTACTCTGGAAAGAATCACTCCTAGACGTATGAATATTTTTACATAGTAGTAACTGTAATACAGTTGTGGTCTCTTTTAAGCTAATGGGAAATTTAAGTGGGGGCAAAAATAATAATTCTCATTTTCCCTATGCAGTGTTCATCTCTGTCGTGGTAAAGCAACGTGAACCTCACTGGATTTTTTAAAACTGGTCACTTATTTTCTTACTTGTAGCCATCCTCAGGGTAAAGACAATGGTTTTGAGAAGATGTTAAAGAAGACTATATAATTCAAAATCCCCTTATACCCAGGTTGTATTACTAAGGCTGGAAGGGAGTGAAAATAAGGGGGAATAAAACATATTCATCTTAGGATTTTTGTTTTTTTTGCGGTGCGCGGGCCTCTCACTGTTGCGGCCTCTCCTGCTGTGGAGCACAGGCTCCGGATGCGCAGGCTCAGCGGCCATGGCTCACGGGCCCAGCCACTCCGCGGCATGTGGGATCCTCCCGGACCGGGGCACGAACCCGTGTCCCCTGCATCGGCAGGCAGACTCTCAACCACTGCGCCACCAGGGAAGCCCCATCTTAGGATTTTTAAGCTTGAGTTTCCTAAGGTTGAATAATTGTACCTGCCATTTGTTCTGTCTTCTTGCCAAACCATGGTATGAGTTCAGATTCTTTCTTCCATTCTATCTTGCTTTTTTGCTTCTTTCCTTTTTTTTCTCTTTCCTCCCTCCTCCACTCCCTCCCTCCTTCCCTCTCTTTATCTGTCTGTTTATGTATCTCTATGGCTGTTCATCCGTCTATCTATTCATCTGTCTATCTATCTATCTAACTATCAAGCCTCCAGGTTTTATTTGTAATCTATGGGCTGGGTTCTCCTGTGGTGCCACCAAGTCTGTCTTGCCTGTGTTGTGTTTTTCTCACTAATCTTTAACCTATACCTGCTTCCTTAAATAGTCACGGTAATTGTCCTAAATAGAAGAACAAAAGTATACAGACAACTTATCTTTCGTAGTTATAGCCACTGTTTGCTTATTCCAGCACTCCTGTTACAAAGGTTACATGTTGTGAGATTGAAGAGCCCAGGAGGTGTAGAACAGTGGGAAATGAATTCCACTGCACTTGGTACCTTTTGTAATGATTTTCCAAAATACTGGGTTAAACAACAACAACAAACACACCACAACCACCAGCCAGAGAAGTCTGCAAACCCCAAAGGTCACTGTCTTCTCCTAGGGCTGGATACATACCAACGTATCATACCTTGAACACATGAAAACCAGGGACTTGCTAGGAGATGCTTCAGTTTTGGACCAAAAGGCTTCAAAGGCTTCCCGCCCTCTAAATGAGGCTTTGAAGTAGAGTTGTGGTGTGGGGATGGGAGCAAGCTCACCCCTCTGTGTGGCTACTCTATTATTTCAGGCTTTTGATTTCCAGCTGCAAAGCAAACAAGACCCCCTGGTGCTCTGACTTACCCCAGGTTATCTTTATGGACAGAAAGGGCTAAATTTCCAACTAAGCCAAAGATAGAGCTCATCAGTCCAGTGTATTTATGTACCCAGGCATCTGCAAACTTCTCCTTATTTTGATTTTGTCATCATCACAGTGACCTTTGACATTGCATTTTGGTGTTGTGAAAATTAAAGCCTAATGAAGTGTGATGGTTTGATTATATACTGTGGTGGAAACCACTGACGGGCAAACTTCACAGCCAAGCTCAAACTTCTTTCTCCTTTCTGCCCTCACAGTAGAGAGGGAGCCATACATTCACTTTCCCAGCTGCATTTGCAGCTAGGGTGGCCATGTTACCCAGTTCTAGCCAATGAGATGTTCGTCCTACTGGCTTTTGGGGAACCTTTCTGCTTTTCCTGATAAAGGGGCCATTTGGGCTGGTGCCACCTTTTCCCTCTCTTTTCCTATCTTATATGCATATAAGATGCCTGGAGCTTCTGCAGCCATTTTGTGACCTGTGATAATTATGAAAATGAAAAGTCAACATGCTAAGGATGCTTGAGATGGTTGGAGGAAAAGATAGAATGAACTTAGGTCCTTGATGGTTTAATTGAGCAGCTAAACCAACATTAGTTGTAACCAGTCTTTGGATTCCTTTGCTCTGTGAGAAAAATGAATCCCTATTTGTTTCTGCCACCATTAGTTGGGTATTCTGTTATTTGAAGCTGAAGACATTCGTAACGGATACAGATATAATATAATAGCCAAAAAATGGTAACACCAGGAGGGTGATTTCTGACTTCCACTTTCAGCTGTGAGACCACCATTCTTCTGTTTACTTAATCAACAAGCATATCTATGAAACAGTGAATCTGGCTTCACAAATCTGACTTTGAGATCCTAGTGTGGTGGGTTAGTGCATTATCCAGTAATTAAGGATGCCACCAAGATACGCAGAAATATAGCATTTTTGTTGAACACTTTCTCACTCATTTCCTCAGAGTAGTTTGTTTAATAACACATGTTCTTTTTTTCTCAGGGCTCCCAAGAATACCTTTACTATAGGAAAAGCACTAAGTTTAAAAACCCTAAGTTATAGGAACTTTTAATGGGAAATACTTTATAACACATATATCAGTCATTGAGTATTAGTAAAACATACAAACAACAAGAAATTCTGGGTGATTAAAGTCCATAAACCTGCACACTTGACCCTCAACCAATAATACGTTGCTTTTTCTGAAACAGACACGTGACTTCAGAGGTACAGTACTCTTTTGTGTTTAGCTTTCATGGTTTCCGGAGAATCTAGAGGAAATGCCAAGCTTAGAAGAAGCAAGAAATACGCTTCTCCTCCGTGTTTTCTTGGTCTGGGCAACAGTCACTCTTTGTCTCTCTCCCTCTAAGGAAAGTAAGGCACCAAATCCATTTTTTATTTTGCCAGAGGGAGGAGAACGTTATTACTTTTGTTTGGTGTTCCCAGAAGAGTAATTAAATGTGATCAACAAGGCAAGCTTAGGAATTAGTTTAGGGCCTAACACAATCTTCTCTTTTTATATACTTATATTCTGAAGAACCACAGACCTAATTTAGAGATAAAGTAATTCCTCTTAATAAGAATGAAATATAGTAAGAATGAAACACTAATCTGGACAACTATGCACTGCTTAGATGTCATCCTAAAATGAGAATGTCTGAGTGGTTTGAATTCAGGAAGGGTTTCAACGGTATCATCATCTAGTTTCCAGAATGTGCCTCCCTCCATGATTCCATAGTCTATTAAAACATCCGTTCTAGAACTTTTCACTGCACCAGGGATGCTTCTGCACGCGCCTGCCTCCTCTTCTAGATTGTGAATTTCTAGAGGGCATCGGCAGGGTTTGGTTTATCTCTGTATTCTGCCACATTTCCTAGTGTAAGATTTTATACTCATACGACGACTCATAAATGTTTGTTGAATTGAATTTTATCTCTGCGGTTGCAGCCTTGCAATATCTTGATCTTCAGGGTGGGTGACCTCTGAGTCACACACTCAGCTGATTCTTAACTAGGCTTCTCAGACTGTCTTAAAGATCAATTTGTTAGTATCACCAAGCTCTGATTACTCGGTGTTATATAATTATGCTGCAATTAAACTAAAAATAAGCAGCATATTTAAATATCTCTAACAGAATTAAGGCGAGTGAGTGATGCACACAAATTTCCCCGTTCCTCTTTTCTTGGTGGAGAAAATAAAGTGCATCCTTACAAATGTTGAATCTTCCCAATATTGACTGGCTTCACTTAAGGCAAGCACACTTACTGGAAATTTGGATTGATGTGAAAATAAAATTAGGGCATTATATATTTCCCTTTAAAATTTGTCTGGAAATGACATTTTTTGAATAGTAAATTTAAAGTCTGACTCGATTTTTAAAAAATCAGTTACAATCTCTGAAAAAGAAAAAAAAGAAATGTCTAAAAGTGGCCTTTTCTGGGGAGGAGAAATGGCAGCCTAGGAGCTAGAGATAGGAAGACATTTCTCACTGAAACCCCTTCATGATCACGCATGATCTATTGAAAGGTAATAAAGACAAACAAATTTCAGTACAAAAAAACTGAAGGACTTGTACAGCCTGATTCTAAGATTTACTAAAAAATTGAACTATTCAAGGTAATGTGGTACTGGTGTAAGGCTAGTTACGAATGGAACAGATATGGACTCCAGAAACAGAGACACACACGTAGATGGCCAGTTTGACAAAGATAATAAGCCAACTCATTTCAACAATTGGATGTCCATGAGGAAAAAAATGAACTTTAACACTTAAGTGATACATAAAAATTTAACCCAGAATGAATCCTAGATCTAAATGTAAAATCTAAGATCACAAAACTTCTAAAAAAAAAAAAGGTGGGATAAGATCATTGTGACCTTGGGTGTGCAAAGATTTTTTAGGACACAAAAAGCACAAACCATAACATAAAAATTTGATGAAATGGACTTTATCAAAATGAAAACTTCTGCTTTTTAAAATAACACCATTAAGATTATGGGAAGCAGGCATCATAGAGGGAGAAAATATATGCAAAACATGTATCTGATAAAGAAATTGCATCCAAGAATATGGGCAAAATACTTAAAGACATATTTCATGAAGAAGGTATACAAATAGCCAATAAGTACATGAAAAGATGCTCTACATCAATATCATCAGAGAAATGCAAATTAAAACCGTAATGGAAAATTAAGATGACTGATAATACCAAGTGCTGATGAGGATATGGAACGCTGGAACTCTTGTATGTTGCTAGCCAAAATGTAAAATTTACTGATACTTTGGAAAATAGGTTGGCCATTTCTTGTAAAAGTAAACATACCATACACCCCAGCAATCCCATTTCTGGATATTTATAAGAGAAATGAAAACCTGTGTTCACATGAAGACTTGTACTTGAATGCATTCGTTTCCTAGGTTTGCTGTAACAAATTATCATAAACTAGGTTAACTTTAAACAATAGAAATTTATTCTCTCACATTTTTAGAACCTAGAAGTCCAAAATCAAGGTGTTGGCAGGGCCATGATCTCCCTGAAGGCTCTAGAGGTGAATCTGTTCTATGACTTTTTCTTAACTTCTGGTGTTGCCAGCAATTCTTGGCAATTCTTGGCTTGTAAACGCATCACTCTAGGCTCTGCCTCTGTTATCACATGGGCTTGTACCTCTGTTCCTCTGGGTCTGTGTCTCTTCTATTTTTATAAGGGTACAACTCATACTGGATTAGGGTTCATCCTAATGACCTCATTTTAACTTGATTATATCTGCAAAGACCCTGTTTCCAAATGAGATCCCATTCGCAGGTACCAGGGGTTTGGATTTTGACATATCATTTTGGGGGACACAATTCAACCCACAACAAATGTTCATAGCAGCTTTACTGGAAACAGCTGTTTACGGAAGCAACCCAGATACCCATCAACTGGCAAATAGATAACAAATTGTGGTATATCCGGATAACAGACTACTTACTCAGCAATAAAAAGGATTAAATTACTAATATACATAACACAGATGAATTTCCAAAATGTTTTGCTGAGTGAAAGAAGCAGACAGGAAAGAGGACCTCCTGTATGATTTCATATACATCAAATTCTGGAAATGACTAATCTATAACAACAACAACAAATCAGTGTTTGCCTGGGGCTGGGGCGAGGGATGTGGGATTGTTGGATTGACAATCCACAATTGTTGGATTGTGCCAATAGGCACTAGAGTACTTTTTGTAGAGATGGAAAAGTTCTGTATCTCAGCTTTGGTGGTGGTCACAAAGGTGTACACATTTGTCAAAATTCACTAAGCGCTACCAAACTGAACACATTTTATTTTATGTAAATTATGTCTCAATAAAGTTTATTTAGACGTTCAACTGCAAACAACAATGAAGTAATCTATGGCATAAAGCAAGGTTCATCTTTGTGAATATGTTCCCATTCTTGTATTTATTTAGAATAAAGTGTGACTGTAGCATCCGTGGAAGGTGTTAGGATTTACCCATTCACCGTGGGGAGGTGTGGAGGACATCTATGTTTTTGTCTGCCCAGCATCCCTTTACCCTCCTCTTGGAAATAGCATCCACTCCTTTCCCTCCTCTTAGCGATCCGCCCCTTCCTGATTCAGCCGTATAGTTTCAGGGGACCGCCACGTGTAAGGGACTTCTTGCCTGTCCCCACTTCACTCACTCCATCTCCTCTCACCCAGTATGCCAATGGGAGCACATGTAGTAGAAGGTAATAATGCTGAGCTGGAGCAAAGCCATAGTGAAAGGAGGAAGAGAGAGAGAAGACCCTCGAAGCATGAAGCCTCTGGCTTTGGAACTCCTCCAGTTAGCCTCCACTCCATTATTTCTAGTTTCTTGAACCAATAAAGCAATGCAATTTCCCCTTTTTGCTAAGTAAAGTTAAGCTTCTTTCAATTCCAACCAAAGGAATCTTAACATATTAAGATTTTTTTACAAATTCTGTTAGCTCTAATCGGGTTGCTTCATACATATTCAGGACTGTTTCTGCAAGTATCTTCACTAGTCTTATACAACACTTTCAAATTGTCAACGTCCCTGTTAAGGAATATCACCTTGGATACCTTCACCTCCCAATACGGCAGAGGTAGGGTTGCCCAGCATACTGGGACTCTAACTGTTATTTTTTTCAACTTTAATTATATTGCATAAGATGGGGTTAGACATTTTGGTGGCTACTTTACACGTTGCTGTACTTTGAGCAGGAAGGCAATGTGTTAAATCTAAGCCTAGATTTAAAAATATAAATTGCTATCAACCCAGGTCTTCTTCATCTAATACTTTTTCAAGTGGTCATTTCAACTCCAAAGCAAGAATTTACATTGATTGCTCTTCAGTTTAATTCTGATTTGTTTTCTCTTTCTAATATTATAGAATCCCACTGAATCCTTATTCCATCATCTTAATACATCTTAATACTCTTCTCAGTTTTGTTTCATCCATTAGTTTAAAGCAATAAAGTGGGGAAAATGACTTTTTGGTGTGTGCCTAGGTTAGTTCTGGTGTGTTCTTAAGGACTCACCAAGGTCTGTTCAATAATCGGTTTGGGAATTTCCCTGGAAGTCAACAGGAAGCTTACAGATTGGCAGCTTTCTGCATCACTGTGAGCAACCAATTCTCCCTTTTATGATCATCAGGAAGCAGTTTTCTATCTTTAGCCTTTTGACATTTCCTCTGTTCTCTGGGGTATTGTGATGACCACTAATGTAGCTTTCCGATCACTTCTTCAGTTGATTTTGGTAGTAATTTGAGAGGCCAAAGACTTATACTCACTTAAGGCTACTTAGTATTCTCTAAATATCTCCTTATTTTTCTGGGTTTTGGTCTCTTGTAGTTTTAATCTCATTATGCTTAGGGCAGAAGAGGAACAAAGGAAACAAAATGAAAATGTAGTTATTTCACTCCCTGCATCACCAACATCACTGAACCAGTCTGGCGTCATTTTTTTTTTTTTTTTTTTAACTATTACATGAGCTGTAACTTTATTTTTTTTTATTTTTTGCTTTATAACAAATTTAATCAGTTATACATATACATATGTTCCCATATCCCCTCCCTTTTGCGTCTCCCTCCCACCCTCCCTATCCTACCCCTCCAGGCGGTAACAAAGCACCGAGCTGATCTCCCTGTGCTATGCGGCTGCTTCCCACTAGCTATCTACCTTACGTTTGGTAGTGTATATATGTCCATGCTGCTCTTTCACTTTGTCACAGCTTACCCTTCCCCCTCCCCATATCCTCAAGTACATTCTCTAGTAGGTCTGTGTCCTTATTCCTGTCTTACCCCTATGTTCTTCATGACATTTTTTTTTTCTTAAATTCCATATATATGTGTCAGCATACAGTATTTGTCTTTCTCTTTCTGACTTACTTCACTCTGTATGACAGACTCTAGGTCCATCCACCTCATTACAAATAGCTCAATTTCATTTCTTTTTATGGCTGAGTAATATTCCATTGTATATATGTGCCACATCTTCTTTACCCATTCATCCAATGATGGACACTTAGGTTGTTTCCATCTCTGGGCTATTGTAAATAGGGCTGCTATGAACATTTTGGTACATGTCTCTTTTTGAATTATGGTTTTCTCAGGGTATATGCCCAGTAGTGGGATTGCTGGGTCATATGGTAGTTCTATTTGTAGTTTCTTAAGGAACCTCCATACCGTTCTCCATAGTGGCTGTACCAATTCACATTCCCACCAGCAGTGCAAGAGTGTTCCCTTTTTTCCACACCCTCTCCAGCATTTATTGTTTCTAGATTTTTTGATGATGGCCATTCTGACTGGTGTGAGATGATATCTCATTGTAGTTTTGATTTGCATTTCTCTAATGAGTAAAGATGTTGAGCATCCTTTCATGTGTTTCTTGGCAGTCTGTATATCTTCTGTGGAGAAATGTCTATTTAGGTCTTCTGCCCATTTTTGCATTGGGTTGTTTGTTTTTTTGTTACTGAGCTGCATGAGCTGCTTATAAATTTTGGAGATTAATCCTTTGTCAGTTGCTTCATTTGCAAATATTTTCTCCCATTCTGAGGGTTGTCTTTTGGTCTTGTTTATGGTTTCCTTTGCTGTGCAAAAGCTTTGAAGTTTCATTAGGTCCCATGTGTTTATTTTTGTCTTTATTTCCATTTCTCTAGGAGGTGGGTCAAAAAGGATCTTGCTGTGATTTATGTCATAGAGTGTTCTGCCTATGTTTACCTCTAAGAGTTTGATAGTGTCTGGCCTTACATTTAGGTCTTTAATCCATTTTGAGCTTATTTTTGTGTATGGTGTTAGGGAGTGATCTAATCTCATACTTTTACATGTACCTGTCCAGTTTTCCCAGCACCACTTATTGAAGAGGCTGTCCTTTCTCCACTGTACATTCCTGCCTCCTTTATCAAAGATAAGGTGACCATATGTGCGAGGGTTTATCTCTGTGCTTTCTATCCTGTTCCAGTGATCTGTCTTTCTGTTTTTGTGCCAGTACCATACTGTCTTGATTACTGTAGCTTTGTAGTATAGTCTGAAGTCAGGGAGCCTGATTCCTCCAGCTCCATTTTTCGTTCTCAAGATTGCTTTGGCTATTCGGGGTCTTTTGTGTTTCCATACAAATTGTGAAATTTTTTGCTCTAGTTCTGTGAAAAATGCCAGTGGTAGTTTGATAGGGATTGCATTGAATCTGTAGATTGCTTTGGGTAGTAGAGTCATTTTCACAATGTTGATTCTTCCAATCCAAGAACATGGTACATCTCTCCATCTATTTGTATCATCTTTAATTTCTTTCATCAGTGTCTTATAATTTTCTGCATACAGGTCTTTTGTCTCCTTAGGTAGGTTTATTCCTAGATATTTTATTCTTTTTGTTGCAATGGTAAATGGGAGTGTTTTCTTGATTTCATTTTCAGATTTTTCATCATTAGTGTACAGGAATGCCAGAGATTTCTGTGCATTAATTTTGTATCCTGCCACTTTACCAAATTCATTGATTAGCTCTAGTAGTTTTCTGGTAGCATCTTTAGGATTCTCTATGTAGAGTATCATGTCATCTGCAAACAGTGACAGCTTTACTTCTTCTTTTCCGATTTGGATTCCTTTTATTTCCTTTTCTTCTCTGATTGCTGTGGCTAAAACTTCCAAAACTATGTTGAATAAGAGTGGTGAGAGTGGGCAACCTTGTCTTGTTCCTGATCTTAGTGGAAATGGTTTCAGTTTTTCACCATTGAGGACGATGCTGGCTGTGGGTTTGTCATATATGGCCTTTATTATGTTGAGGAAAGTTCCCTCTATGCCTACTTTCTGCAGGGTTTTTATCATAAATGCGTGTTGAATTTTGTCGAAAGCTTTCTCTGCATCTATTGAGATGATCATATGGTTTTTCTCCTTCAATTTGTTAATATGGTGTATCACGTTGATTGATTTGCGTATATTGAAGAATCCTTGCATTCCTGGAATAAACCCCACTTGATCATGGTGTATGATCCTTTTAATGTGCTGTTGGATTCTGTTTGCTAGTATTTTGTTGAGGATTTTTGCATCTATGTTCATCAGTGATATTGGCCTGTAGTTTTCTTTCTTTGTGACATCCTTGTCTGGTTTTGGTATCAAGGTGATGGTGGCCTCGTAGAAAGAGTTTGGGAGTGTTCCTCCCTCTGCTATATTTTGGAAGAGTTTGAGAAGGATAGGTGTTAGCTCTTCTCTAACTGCTTGATAGAATTCGCCTGTGAAGCCATCTGGTCCTGGGCTTTTGTTTGTTGGAAGATTTTTTATCACAGTTTCAATTTCAGTGCTTGTGATTGGTCTGTTCATATTTTCTATTTCTTCCTGATTCAGTCTTGGCAGGTTGTGCATTTCTAAGAATTTGTCCATTTCTTCCAGGTTGTCCATTTTATTGGCATAGAGTTGCTTATAGTAATCTCTCATGATCTTTTGTATTTCTGCAGTGTCAGTTGTTACTTCTCCTTTTTCATTTCTAATTCTATTGATTTGAGTCTTCTCCCTTTTTTTCTTGATGAGTCTGGCTAATGGTTTATCAATTTTGTTTATCTTCTCAAAGAACCAGCTTTTAGTTTTATTGATCTTTGCTATCGTTTCCTTCATTTCTTTTTCATTTATTTCTGATCTGATTTTTATGATTTCTTTCCTTCTGCCAACTTTGGGATGTTTTTGTTCTTCTTTCTCTAATTGCTTTAGGTGCAAGGTTAGGTTGTTTATTCGAGATGTTTCCTGTTTCTTAAGGTGGGATTGTATTGCTATAAACTTCCCTCTTAGAACTGCTTTTGCTGCATCCCATAGGTTTTGGGTCGTCGTGTCTCCATTGTCATTTGTTTCTAGGTATTTTTTAATTTCCTCTTTGATTTCTTCAGTGATCACTTCGTTATTAAGTAGTGTATTGTTTAGCCTCCATGTGTTTGTATTTTTTACAGCTCTTTTCCTGTAATTGATATCTAGTCTCATAGCATTGTGGTCGGAAAAGATACTTGATACAATTTCAATTTTCTTAAATTTACCAAGGCTTGATTTGTGACCCAAGATATGATCTATCCTGGAGAATGTTCCATGAGCACTTGAGAAAAATGTGTATTCTGTTGTTTTTGGATGGAATGTCCTATAAATATCAATTAAGTCCATCTTGTTTAATGTATCATTTAAAGCTTGTGTTTCCTTATTTATTTTCATTTTGGATGATCTGTCCATTGGTGAAAGTGGGGTGTTAAAGTCCCCTACTATGATTGTGTTACTGTCGATTTCTCCTTTTATGGCTGTTAGTATTTGCCTTATGTATTGAGGTGCTCCTATGTTGGGTGCATAAATATTTACAATTGTTATATCTTCTTCTTGGATCGACCCCTTGATCATTATGTAGTGTCCTTCTTTGTCTCTTCTAGTAGTCTTTATTTTAAAGTCTATTTTGTCTGATATGAGAATTGCTACTCCAGCTTTCTTTTGGTTTCCATTTGCATGGAATATCTTTTTCCATCCCCTTACTTTCAGTCTGTATGTGTCTCTAGGTCTGAAGTGGGTCTCTTGTAGACAGCAAATATATGGGTTTTGTTTTTGTATCCATTCAGCCACTCTGTGTCTTTTGGTGGGAGCATTTAGTCCATTTACATTTAAGGTAATTATCGATATGTATGTTCCTATTCCCATTTTCTTAATTGTTTTGGGTTCGTTATTGTAGGTCTTTTCCTTCTGTTGTGTTTCTTGCCTAGAGAAGTTCCTTTAGCATTTGTTGTAAAGCTGGTTTGGTGGTGCTGAACTCTCTCAGCTTTTGCTTGTCTGTAAACGTTTTAATTTCTCCATCAAATCTGAATGAGATCCTTGCTGGGTAGAGTAGTCTTAGTTGCAGGTTTTTCTCCTTCATCACTTTAATTATGTCCTGCCACTCCCTTCTGGCTTGTAGAGTTTCTGCTGAGAGATCAGCTGTTAACCTGATGGGGATTCCCTTGTGTGTTACTTGTTGTTTTTGCCTTGCTGCTTTTAATATGATTTCTTTGTGTTTAATTTTTGACAGTTTGATTAATATGTGTCTTGGCGTATTTCTCCTTGGATTTATTCTGTATGGGACTCTCTGTGCCTCCTGGACTTGATTAACTATTTCCTTTCCCATATTAGGGAAGTTTTCAACTATAATCTCTTCAAATATTTTCTCAGTCCCTTTCTTTTTCTCTTCTTCTTCTGGAACCCCTATAATTCGAATGTTGGTGTGTTTAATGTTGTCCCAGAGGTCTCTGAGACTGTCCTCTGTTCTTTTCATTCTTTTTTCTTTATTTTGCTCTGCAGCAGTTATTTCCACTATTTTATCTTCCACCTCACTTATCCGTTCTTCTGCCTCAGTTATTCTGCTATTGATCCCATCTAGAGTATTTTTTATTTCATTTATTGTGTTTTTCATCGATGCTTGATTCATCTTTAGTTCTTCTAGATCCTTGTTAACTGTTTTTTTGCATTTTGTCTATTCTATTTCCAAGATTTTGGATCTGGGAAATAGAATCTTGGATCATCTTTACCATCATTATTCTGAATTCTTTTTCAGGTAGACTGCCTATTACCTCTTCATTTGTTAGGTCTGGTGGGTTTTTATCTTGCTCCTTCTCCTACTGTGTGTTTTTCTGTCTTCTCATTTTGCTTATGTTACTGTGTTTGGGGTCTCCTTTTTGCAGGCTGCAGGTTCGTAGTTCCCGTTGGTTTTGGTGTCTGTCCCCAGTGGCTAAGGTTGGTTTAGTGGGTTGTGTAGGCTTCCTGGTGGAGGGGACTAGTGCCTGTGTTCTGGTGGATGAGGCTGGATCTTGTCTTTCTGGTGGGCAGGTCCACGTCTGGTGGTGTGTTTTGGGGTGTCTGCGGACTTTTTATGATTTTAGGCCACCTCTCTGCTAATGGGTGGCGTTGTGTTCCTGTCTTGCTAGTTGTTTGGCATAGGGTGTCCAGCACTGTAGCTTGCTGGTCGTTGAGTGAAGCTGGGTGCTGGTGTTGAGATGGAGATCTCTGGAAGATTTTCGCCGTTTGATATTATGTGGAGCTGGGAGGTCTCTTGTGGACCAGTGTCCTGAAGTTGGCTCTCCCACCTCAGAGCACAGCACTGACTCCTGGCTCCTCAATTTGGGATGATTTGTTGTCTATTCATGTATTCCACAGATGCAGGGTACATCAAGTTGATTATGGAGCTTTAATCCGCTGCTTCTGAGGCTGCTGGGAGAGGTTTCCCTTTCTCTTCTTTGTTCTCACAGCTCCCGGGTCTCAGCTTTGGATTTGGCCCCGCCTCTGCGTGTAGGTCGCCGGAGGGCGTCTGTTCTTTGATCAGACAGGACAGGGTTAAAGGAGCAGCCTCTTCGGGGACCCTGGCTCACTCAGGCCGGGCGGGAGGGAGGGGCACGGAGTGC
The DNA here is from genome assembly GCF_949752795.1 of Hyperoodon ampullatus. Taxonomy (NCBI): domain Eukaryota; kingdom Metazoa; phylum Chordata; class Mammalia; order Artiodactyla; family Ziphiidae; genus Hyperoodon; species Hyperoodon ampullatus. The sequence goes on from NC_136929.1 coordinate 63,683,533, forward strand.
GGGGCGAGCCTGCAGCGGCAGAGGTCGGCGTGACGTTGCACCAGCCCGAGGCGCGCCGTGCGTTCTCCCAGGGAAGCCGCCCCTGGATCCCGGGACCCCGGCAGTGGCGGGCTGCACAGGCTCCCGGAAGGGCGGTGTGGACAGTGACCTGCGCTCGCACACAGGCCTCCTGGCGGCGGCAGCAGCAGCCCCAGCGTCCCACGCCCGTCACTGGGCTCCGCGCCCTCAGCCGCGACTCGCACCCGTCTGTGGAGCCCCTTTAAGCAGCGCTCTTAATCCCCTCTCCTCGCGCACCAGGAAACCAAGAGGGAAGAAAACGTCTCTTGCCTCCTCAGCAGCTCCAGAGTCCCCCCGGACTCCCCCCCGGCTAGCCGTGGCACACCAGCCCCCCTCAGGCTGAGTTCTCGCCGCCAGCCCCAGTCCTCCCCCCGCGCTCCGACCAAAGCCCGAGCCCCAGCCCCCAGCGCCGCCCGCCTCGGCGGGAGAGCAGACAAGCCTCTCGGGCTGGTGAGTGCCGCTCGGCACCGATCCTCTGTGCGGGAGTCTCTCCGCTTTGCCCTACCCAGGTACGTGGGGAGTTTCTTGCCTTTTGGGAGGTCTGAGGTCTTCTGCCAGCGTTCAGTAGGTGTTCTGTAGGAGTTGTTCCACGTGTAGCTGTATTTCTGGTGTATCCGTGGGGAGGAAGGTGATCTCCGCGTCTTACTCTTCCGCCATCTTACCCGGAAGTCGATCTGGTGTCATTTTTTCCCTCACGGCATTATTGCAGGGGATAAAAGAGACGAGGTCGAGCAAAGAGCTGGGTGCAAGGTAAATGGTAGTGAAGAGCTGGGTGTGTAGCCCCAGAACTGCTGCCCGGGGCAGGGTGATCTCTGGGGATGGACACCACTGGTAGAGAAGGTTCTGCCAGGGAGTAAGGGGGTAAAACAGTTGCTCTTTTGGCAAATGGTGTCTCTGCACGGGTTCTTACTGCCAAGGGTGCTCTTGCCTCTGGGTGAGTGGCCAAAGGCAAGGCTTCAGTTCCTGAGAAAAAGTGACACAAAACCCTAGCCTCTGTGGACTACATGGAAAGGATTCAGACCTGGGCTCCTGGGTACCAGAAGGCAAGGGAACTGAGATTCAGGGAGCCCAGTGGTCAGCAGTGCAGCATTGCATCCTCAGTCAGACAAATGTGGGAGGGAATTGGTGGGCCCTGGAAGAGCTGAGGATGAGAACTGCTAACTCACAGCACAAACAACATCGTCCCACCTCCCCACGAAGAGACTTGGCTAAACCTCTAGCATGGCTTCTATTAGCTTAAAACACTATTCCTAGGATGATGACCCAGCTTTCTTGAAATGCCTGCCTCAGAAAGCTCAATGCTAAAAGAATTTACTCTTTGTTCTAGCCCAAACCTGACTACAGACCCCTGACTTCCCTTTTCTTAGAGCTTAAATTAACTTTAAAAAACTTGCAGTTGTGGGTTTCCCTGGTGGCGCAGTGGTTGAAAGTCCGCCTGCCGATGCAGGGGACGTGGGTTCGTGCCCCGGCCTGGGAGGATCCCGCGTGCCGCGGAGCGGCTGGGCCCGTGAGCCATGGCCGCTGAGCCTGCGCGTCCGGAGCCTGTGCTCCGCAACAGGAGAGGCCACAACAGTGAGAGGCCCGCGTACCGCAAAAAACAACCAAAACCAAAAAAAACCCTTGCAGTTGTAAATCTTTTCTCTGTCCCTCTGTGATCTCTCTCCTATAACCCAGAAGTGTCTTTCTCAAGGGCCTGGAAGCCATCCCTTTGAAATGCAGTCATCAAGAAGGGTAGCCCCTTGTCTCCCAGTCTCCGTGGGAGGAGAGGAACCTACCTCCCATGAGCACCAGTTGGCAGACACCAATGCCTAATCACATTGACCAACCTCCCCCCTTGACATTCTTCAGGACTTTTCTTTGAGCCCACACCAGCATGTGAAAAGCTTCTCACCTTTTGTTTCAGCAGAATTGAGCTCGGTTTATGCTGGGGTCTCTTTCCCCTTCTGCAATAGATTGAATAAAATCTGTCTTGCCATTTTAAAATAACTAACCAGTGAATAATTCCTCTTCAACAAAGAATTCAGTTCATGGTTGGTCTGAGATACTGGGGTGAAGCCAAACTTTGGAAATGGGAGGTGTAAGTGGATCCAGCTATGGAAGCCTGTGGGTGGCAGAAAGAGGTGGCGTGTGGTGATAATCTTCCTTGAGGACAAGACGAACAGATGTTGGCCTGATGATAACATCGTCAGAGTGTCAGATCAATGAGGTGATAACAAAGATAGTTCATAAATTTTGAACCCAACTGGAAGCTTCTCATGGGTGCTACAAGGCTCATTAGCTCTGTTACCCTTTATATCAGTAGTTTCGAGAAATGTTTGAAAGGGATGTGAATAGCATTCATGATGGCATGATTATGATTCCAGACAATCTCAACAGTTTCACTAAAGAGCTAAAATGGTCAGGAGGAAATGTGATAGGAAGAAGTCTGGAGACACCAATACTCAAGGCAGGGCAGGCTACGGAGTTTGCACGGCTCAGTGCAAAGTGAAAATGCGGGGCCTGAGCACAGGATGGGAAGTCAGTCTCCCTCACACAGGCCCACTGCCGCAATCACAGCAGTGGGTGACCCTCAAGGAGTTGCAGCCTCCACTTCAGGGTGCTTCCCTACCTGGATCCAGGGGGCTGAGAGGATGAATGTGCTATGGTACCCATGAGGCCAGGGCAGGATGGCCTTCACCTTGCTATGCCCCAAGACACTGCGGGGTACGTGCCCGACCCTAACTGTCCATGTGCCTCTGTCCAGGCCCCCACTGAGGGTGAGGGTGGCAGTGGTTGTGGGATGGAGGTGGACAGGGGGTGGTCAGACAGAGGACCCATCTCAGGGGGCAGGGGAGACGGTGGGAGGCGGGCTATTTGGGAACTGAAGCTCCAGGCTCTGGCATGTGCTCCGTTGTCCCGTGGACTTAATAACACACGTTCAAGGGCAAAATTATTAAGAATCTCAAGATGGCAGCCACAGAGCATTAGACCTCAAGTGCGGGCCCTTCTGAAGGTGGGCCCTGTGTGAACGTGCTGGTCACAGGCCCATGAAGCTGACACTGATTCTAAGCCAGAAAAGAGTGTTGAAAGCGGAAATAACTTTTTTTGGACAAACCAACTTGAGCAGATGGGTGGGCCTAAAAGGGAGGATGAGAAAAGCTAAAGGCCGGTTGAATACTAAGTGTTGAGAACTTTGGAAGGCAGGATGAGGGTTCAGACATGGGCCTGGGGGGAGGGGAGGTAGGGAAGGTTGAGAGCAGAGGAATGACAAGGTGAACAGGATATTTTACAGGATTGACTTCCTGTGAGATGTCTTTTAGAAGCTTGTGCCTTTCCACTCTTCTTTTTTGTTTTTTTCATACATGAAAACAGAAGGAACGCTCTTTTCGGATCAAAGAAGGGCGATTGCCTGGGAGGCCTCTTTCGCTCACGTTTTCCTACTGTTGCACGCACAGAATCTGCTGGAACTTTTGACATTCTGCTCCTCCGTGCCTCTGGATTTTAATGCCAGCAAATTAGTGTGTAAGATGTCAACAGCAAATGACCTTCACAGGACAGAACGACCTTGTATTTTTCGGTCAGGAGAAGAGGGAAGCAACAGACACCCTAACTGCTGAATTACAATGAACCTTTCTACGATTCTTTGAATCTCTCAGGGGAATCAAAACAAAACAAAATGAGAGCAGTGATAGCAAGCAGCCAGCTTTGCGTGCAGACAACAGGTGGAGATAAAAGCCTCCAAACCCTCAACTTCTCTCAAGGTATCAGAAAAAAATGTGACTTCTGTTCCCCACGGACCGGTAGTCATTTTCATCTTTGTTCTTCTCATTTTAGTAGCAATTTACAAAAGCAGGCATTTCCATGGCAAACACACACACACACCTACAAGCACGTCCTATAATATTTTATTCTAGATATACGTAGATTGAAGCTGCTAGTGAAGCAATAATACAGTTTAAACAGGAGTTGTTGAGAATGCTAATGTTCTAAGAAGGAAACTCTACCAGGGTGGTGTGTAGCCAGAATAAAGGATTTTATAATGCTGAAAGCTTTTGGCAGAAAAAAGCTCTGGGCTTCACCAGAGGCAGAAAAAGGGATACAAACTCCCAGTGGAGGAGTTTTGTTTTCTCTCTGCCATCCTCACTTGCCTCCCTGGCTTTGAGAAGTCAGCGTATTTCCCTTGTTTGTCATGTTCTGACTAAGAGTCGGAGACGTCTTCCCCCAGTTGACCTGGGCATTTTTAACTGGTCTTGACGAATGTGGAGCTTGCTTTACCCTCCAGGTTATGTCCCCACCCCTCCTTGGTTATGTGCTCTGTTTCCATTCTTTCAAGCAGGTCTTAGAAATGTGTCACCTGTTTGGACAGCTCCCTGTGTAGATACACTCATTTCTTCAGCAATGGCCACTGGACCCTCATCATGGGTGCTTTTCTGTTGTGTAGACAGAATGGGCTTTCTGAGAAAGTGCGGTAGAAACAGGGTCAACATAGGAGTCAGCTTGACCAGGGTCTCGACCCTGGCGCTGCCCTTTCAGCTCTGTGACTTCTAATGGGTGACATGGCTTCTTTCCCTCCTCTGAAAATGGGGGTGCTCATAGGTGTGCTGTGAGCATGCAACAAAATCACATGCATCGAGGGCAGGAACACAGTAGGTTCCCGGGGACTTTCGGCTCCCTTCATTCAGCTGCCTTCCCTTCTCAACTGTCTATAGAGTCTCGGGCTGGGAAGCCATGGGGGGGGCGCCTTTCTATGGAGTGTTGCAGGTTTAAAGTCCATGCCTACCTATGACCAGACTTGCCTTCTACTTATTGGAAGTTCTGAGATGGTTTGTTTGCTTCTCCTCAAGATGTCAGCACTTTCAGTTCACCCATGAAGACCTCTCAGTTTGACTCAATTAGGTTTAAGAATATATCCTCTCATTGCTTATTTATTGTCTCAGAGATAAAATGATCATCCAGGCAAGTCTAGAACTTGCCTGATGATCTATTTTTAGCAGAATGTCCCTTCTGGCAGATGTTCAAACCCTTGGAGTATCTCAACCACTATGACATACCTCCCTGAGGCCATTTTGTGATGCCCGTCAGGAAAGGCCTGAAACACAGTTCCACAGTCTTTATTTCTATAAATCAAAGTAGGCATCAGGGCAACTGGCCCTGCCATCTAATTATTTCCCCAAAGAATGGTTTTATATTGACTATTTATTTATTTATTGCAGTATGCAGGCCTCTCACTGTTGTGGCCTCTCCCATTGCAGAGCACAGGCTCCGGACGCGCAGGCTCAGCGGCCATGGCTCACGGGCCCAGCCACTCCGCGGCATGTGGGATCTTCCCGGACCGGGGCACGAACCCGTGTCCCCTGCATCGGCAGGCAGACTCTCAACCACTGTGCCACCAGGGAAGCCCTATATTGACTATTTAAAAACTAGTTATTATTTTTACAAGTTATGTCTCAATGGCTTATGTTGAATAACAAACCTATACAAAAAAAAAAAGTCCCCCATTCAGCTACCTTGACATAACATTGGCAACTCATTTTTTAATGTACGTTTTACCAGGATGTTATATCATTCGAAGTTAAATGGTGCCTATTATTATTTTATAGCCAGAGTGAGTATTTTGTAACCTGTGCTTGAAACTTTTATTTAAGTTACAATTATTCTGTCCGTGTTCTATGCTGTACGGCTTCAATTGTCCATTTATTTGTGTAGAAGGACAGATCTACACTGAAGAAAGTTAAGATCTTTCTCGGTCCAACTGCATGTGGAAATTAGGTGTGCGTCTTTGGTGGGCTCCCCAACTTTCCTAAGAGGTCATCTGTTAAGACAGTGGCTGTGTCCCTGACTTTCAACATAAGAGAGCTCAATTGCAGGGATTTGTTGTTAAATATAACCTCAGGGCTTCCCTGGTGGTGCAGTGGTTGAGAGTCCGCCTGCCGATGCAGGGGACATGGGTTCTTGCCCCGGTCTGGGAAGATCCCACATGCCGCAGAGCGGCTGGGCCCGTGAGCCATGGCCGCTGAGCCTGCGCATCCGGAGCCTGTGCTCCACAACGGGGGAGGCCACAACAGTGAGAGGCCAGCGTACTGCAAAAAAAAAAAAAAAAAAAAAAAAAAAAAAAAAATATATATATATATATATATATATAAAACCTCAAACTCACTTCTGCTCAATACTTAAGAAAAATGCAAATGAGAGAAACCATATTTATGAAGGATTGTTTAGATGATATGCAAGGTGTTCCATTCAATACACTAAAATCTCTCCTTGGTTTAAGCTAAGGATTTAAAGAGCCTTGTTCCTGAAGCATCATGCTATTAACACGCTAAATGGAAAGACATTTAAAAAACAGTCATGTGGAATTCACTGCTGTATTTATTGCTATAATGTTTCTGAGACAGTTTTTACTCCATCACCCCTTGTCTTTTTAGAAGACGACGTGGATAACTTTTCTTAGTTCTTAAGATGAGGTATTATAGTTGGGTTTCTCTGTTATTCTCTTACGGACTCTGTGAGTCATTTAAAAGTCATATTTCCCTCTTTGCTTGCACTGCAGAAAGCTCAAAACCAAATGTGCACCCTGCCTTTTGTGAGTGTGCTGGTCCTGTGGTGTGCACTCTGTGTAACCTCACACCTTCGTCCATCCCCAGGATAGAGAGGCGTTCTATCTCCCCTCAGCTTCCACACCTTCATCAGTAGGAAGGAAGAGCCCTAGTGGTCCACAGCCTTTAGTAAGATATCTGCTCTTCTTTCCAATACTCAGTGGTTGGCCACCATGACCAACCTTGAGATCATCATCAAGACAAATGCCTTTTATTATCTTTATACATATCGTCACCACCGGAAGAAGAGAGCTTGATTCTCATCCCCTCATGATCTCTCATCCCTTTTTCTGACCCCATCTCCTATCCCCCCACAACTTCTACAGTCTTCCACTGTGCCCTCTGCAGTTCTGGATCACTTATTAGATTGACCTCCTGTATCTCCACCACTTCTTGAATTCTCTCCCCTTCTTGCTCTACCTGAAACTTGACTCTGCTGAAGTCAGTATTTTCCCTGTGCTTCTTCCAAGTCATGGTTGTTTTCTTTCTCATGGTTGTCCTACCACTGGGCCTGGAGGTGGGTTGGTGTCTTTCTTGGTCCTCAGTGCTGTTCTGGACCATTCCCGTCTCTCCCCTCTACCCTTTAACCTGTATCTCATGCCATCAGTATACTCCATCTCCATCCCTCCTAGTTGCAGTCATCCAAAGACCCGACCACCCAGGTCCCTCCCCCTCATTCTTTGAAGATTTTAGCTCCTGGTTCATGGACCCTTTCTCTACACTAGTCCTTTCATAATCATAGAGACCTTCAAATAGAAAAAGATACTTCCAGTGGTCTACCCTCTTGGTTTCTCCAATATATGGTCCTCCATCCAACCTAAGCCTCCCACTCCTTTGATCATATCCTAGAAATTGCCAGTACCCCCCATATTACTGTTCTATTGCAGGATATCAAATTACCACAAACTGAGTGGCTTAAAAGGACCCTTATACATTAGCTCAGAGTTCTGTAGGTCAGAACTGTTGACCAGGCTGTGTCCTCTGGTTGGGGCAGACTTCACTTACTTGTGGTTGTAGAACCAAGTCCTCGTTTCCATGCTGGCTGTCCGCCAGGGCTACTCTCAGCTTCTAGAGGCCACTCAAATTCCTTGACCTGTGGCCCCCTAAATCTTTACAACCAGCAGTGGGGAGAGTCTCCCTTGTATAGAATCCTTCTCATGCTTCCAATCTCTTTCATCAGGCAGAGACCTGTCTCTTTTAAGGACTCTCCTGATTCGGTCAGACCCACCAAGGCTAATCTCCTTTTCTCAAAATTCACTGTCCCATATGACATAACCTAATCACCTGAGTGCTATCCTTATAGTCCCAGGTCCCTCCCACACTCACACCAAGGAGATTATCCAAGGTCATGGGTCATTGGGGGATCATTTTAGGATTCTTTCTACCATGTCCTTAGTATTCTCAACCTCAAGAGTCTCATTCTTAAACTACAGCCTCCTATCTACAGCTCACTTCTAGTTCCATGACTTTAACAATGTCTTGAACTCACCAGAACCTACAGTTTATTGATCTGCCTACATTTTCATGTCCCACATTCCCATCATTTCTTTACTTCCCTCTTTTCTCAGCTTATGGTCAATCACTATAATCACTCATTGAAATATAACATCAACTCTGTTGTCTCTCTCTCTCTTGTTTTATTTGCCTGGCAAAAATCCCAACACCAGTTAAATCCCGCTCTCCTTTCCGCATGCCTGTATCCAAGTAGATAAAAGTGGCTGGAGAAAAGCATACTCCTATGCTGACTGGTCTTCTTTTAAATCTGCTTTTAAACCTACTAATTTTAGTAGGTTCTTAAAGGTGGCTGGCACTTATAGGACACTTCCCTGCTTTTAAATACCCAAACTTTTAGACTTAGAACAAAGTGATTCAAACCTTTTCTGCTTGAAAATCTCCTAAAATAATTTTTCAAAACTATGTACCCCTTTGCATATTTTAAATGGATATTTAAATTTTCATCAGAAATTTAAATAGTTGAAAATCTTAATTACAGTGTATTATAAATATATACATTTTTTAATTACAAAACTTTTAAATTACTCTGAAAGAACCTTAATATTATAGTGATTTGATATCCATCAGTATCCATTTAAAAATGCATAAACGAGTTCTTCTTTATCAATTAGAAGTTTTACCTCATTCTACTTTTTCCTTGAACTCATTTTTGCATTCCACTTGTAGATTTTTATAATTTATTTTATAATTCAAAGTATTTTATTGTTCATCCTATCATTGCTTTGCTTCCAAAAAAGTACATATATGGTTAAATTAAAAATGGCTTAAATGTCTTCGTTGTCAGTCTCTTAATGTTCAATTTATTCATATTAAAATATCATGATTAGTGCAGAATTTAGCAAAATTATGTAAATATATTACATATTTTGATAAACAGTCACAAAGCATGAAAGAATAAAAATTTTGAAATACATCTTACAGTAAGCATAGGACTGGTCTGTAGTTTCCAAAAATTTTGTTTTGAAAAATTTTTTTAAATTGTAGTTTACAAAGTTGCAAGGATGGCACCACGAACAACCATATACCCTTCACCTAGATTCAACAGTTGTTAACATTTTGCCATATTTGCTCCCTTTCTCTCTCTCCAAATAGTTTTCTTTTCTTGCTGAACCACTTGAGAGTGTTCAGCTGGGCCATGCACCCACAGTAACACAAGGGGAGCCAGAGTCCATGGGCAGAATGCAGATTGTAGGGCAACTGTGGTGGTGAGCATACGGAAAGCATCTTACTCTTGTTTTCTTGTGAAAGAGGAATCAAGAGTATGGGGGAGGATTTGTTGGCAGTTTATGGAAAAGGGGAAAAGTACAAGTCACGTCAGTCAGTGGACTTCAGTCTGGGGTCAGCACCCCCTTGGGGTGTACAAAGACCTTCAGGGGCTACAAGGCCATATATAGCTTTAACATGATCCATTTCCATGTGCATTCTCTCCTTAGAATTCTGCTGTTATACTTACTCTCCATCTTGCCAACTTTAAGAGTCCCAGTATTAGACCAACGCCTACCATCTGTAATTCACTTCCTCTATTTCCATGACTTCAACAGTGATTTGGACTCACATTTTCCACCTGATGTACTTTTTTTTACTAGCCTTCCAGGACACCACATTCTTCTCGTTTTCCTCCTAACTCCTTGCTTACTCCTTCTAAGTCTCCTTTGCTTGTTTATCCTCATTCCTGACTGTTAAATGTTGGTTCACCGAGGGCTGAGCCCTTGGACCCCTTCTCTTTGCTATTGTTACCTAAATAATCTCATCCAATCTTATGCCTGTAAATCCATCTGTGTGCTCGCAGCTCCTAAGTTTGGCCCTTCCTGAGCTGCCCCCTTGCTGCCTTCTCCTCTGGCGGTCTCACCGGCTCCCACCCTGTTCCAGCCACACCAGCTCTCTCGCTGCATCTCATTCGCACCTAACCTGCTCTCTCCTCCCGCTTTTGCAATGCTCTTCCTTCAGCTCTTTCCTCAGACATGGCCAAGGCTTACCCACCTCCCCACCCCAGTCCCTTCAGGTCTCTGCCCAGATGCCACCTTCTTAGGAAGTCTTCCGACAACCTGACTGAAATCAACAATCCCTGCCCCGTATTCCCTATGTCCGCTCCTTGCTTTATTTTTCTCCAGAGCACCCTTATCTGTTGTACTGTTTTGTGTATTTGTTTATTATCTGTCTCCACCCATAAAGCAGAAATTTTCATCCATTTTGGTCACTGCTAAATCCCTATTCTTTGTTTTTGTTTCACATGCAAACCTCCATCTCAGTTTGAGACTATCCTCAGAGCTCTGTTTCTTCTTAATGTGGAATGAGACTTCACTTCCTCTCCCAACAAAGCCATTTCTTTTGGGTTGGCCATAGCTTCTGCAACTGTATGTATCTCAACTGGAGTTCCAGCCAACAAAGTTTTGGGGGTACAAGTGAGGTTGTATTTATCAACCAGTTTCCTCATTTGTGACTCAGAAATGCACATGAAAATTGGAGACTGTCAGTATTGCTTCTGACTCCCTGGCTGTTTGTTGTTTTGAGTGAATTACTGGGTACATCCCATCCTGTGTTCTCCTTTTCATTTGTTACTGACGCCCTCCACGGAGGCAAGTCTGCACGCCCTCTGCTCCTGACCCACATCTACTTCGGATTTCACTTGCTGTCCTGTCAGGAGTGTTCTGCTGACATTCTGAAATCCTTTACCTTAGAAGCTGGGGGAAAAAAAAATGGAGGTTGAAGCATGGCACCATTAGATTTTATGGATGGGATAAATCAGGTTTGTATTTTTATAGATTTGACAACCCAGCTTTCAAAGGCACAACTGTAAAACATCACAGATTGGAAAATGTCTTGGTGGAGCCCATAAACTATTCTATCAGCTCTCTCACCTATTAATTATTTTCCCCAGCACTTGAGGATTTGAAAGTGACTGACAAAGGTGTTAAGAACTGGTTCAAGACAGTTTGCATTTACACACAGTTTAAATGCACATTCAGAATGATTTCCACCTTTTAAATGTGTCGGTTATTATTCTAGGGTGTGTAACAGCGTGGCAAGAATGACATGGTTAATGCAATAATATGATCTTCCATCACTTTTATGAGACATTTGCATCCTTTTATGCAACAGCTAATTGACAGTTGCCCCACCAGTCCTCCCCAATGGAACCGCCTATTATATGGAATTTATGGCCAGTGCTTTTGAAGTCAGTTCAATGACATGAAATGAAAATCTCTTTTAAATGACATTCAGTGAAATCTTTTCTCTGGCTGGAAAAATTGCATTTTGAAAAATATTTATTTATTGTGTAGTTGAGCTAGCCACAGTGCCAATGTGTGTGGTATTAGGCAGTCCTTTTCTGTTGGGGATATACCTGCTGTGGTTTGGAAGCACAAGTCCCAGACCTTGCTGTGGCCCTTCTTATGTATATCAGGGCACAGCCAGCAAAGTGGCTGTTCTTGGGGGACATACACCCCTCTTTACTCCATTGGTCCAGAACTTCCTTGTCATGTGTGTTCTCTCTCTCTCTTATCTCATAGCTCTTACTTATTGTCCTTCTGCTAGAGTTTCAGCTCCAAGAAGACAGTGATTCTGTTTTGTTCAAGGATGTGTCCTCTAGCACATAGTAGGTGCTCAATAAATCTTTGCTAAATGATTGAACAATCATTCAGTTGCCTTGGCCTTGTTATTTTTGTGATTTTGACACAATATTTATCCTCCCCAACCCATTCAATTCTTATTCTACAAACCATTGAGTTTTATGATGAAGCCCCAAACAGATGCTATATTTATTTTTTTTTTTAAGGAGGTGGATGAGCCACTGCAGCTAAGAACTGGCACCTCTTCCAGCTGACTGATGGGTGGGTCTCCCAAGGTGGCCAAGGGCTTGGATGGCTGCCGGGCCTTTCAAACTGCCTGATCCAGTCTGCCCGACTTTTGGTGGGACTGGTGAGTGAGTAAGCACAAACACTGGTTTGCATTTGGGGAGGGTAGTTGACTTTGATTTCTGACTTGGTTGAGGACCAGTATGGAGATAAATGCCTGCATCTTCTGTGACAAAGTAAACACGATTAAAACAGGATGGATAGATGTTCACCGGACTCTTGCCAGAGCTGAACTGGGAAATTTACCCTCTGTATCGTGCTTCTAGGGAGTGTGAATCCACCCTGGACACTCCAACGTCCTGACCGTCCTTACAAGGTCTCAAAATGCAAGGACCACATTGACATCCACGTGGTTTGCTCGTGTAGCCCCAGTGCCTGGCATCCTTTTATTCATCAGCATTCACTGTGTGCTCTGTGAGTATGTATTGGTGTTTAGCAAACATTGTTGAGTGAGTGAAGTCATTCACTCTTGTTTCTGGTTGATACTATTTTAGAGGCAGGTTCGAGGAGCCTGAAGCTTACATACTTTGTGTGTGTGTGTGTGTGTGGTCTTCTTAATGTAAAAGAATACAAAATGACAAATTAGGTATGAATATAATTATTTATTTGGAATGAGTAAATAAATTGTAACAAATTACTGGAAGCTTAGAGGTTCAGGTCCCTTCTTGCCAAGCTCTTTTTAGCCAGTTTGCCAGAAATGCTTTCTTCGGAATGTTTTCCTTTTCTTAACTGGCTTCCTTCTCCATTTAGAACTCCCTAAAAGTCCCAGCAGTCTCCAGCACTACAGAGCTCATGCATGTGAAGGACCCCAAATCTTAACCTTCATTAGCTTCACAGTAATCCTACCTCTGATTATTTCACTGTGGTCTTGAGAAGGCCCTAGAAAGAAGAGGAGTGGGAATGGGAGGAAAGAGAAATTCTTGACTAGTAGGCCATTGGCTCTTTGAGAAAATTCTAGAAACAATCTGGGACCTCAACTAGACTGTAGCCCAGAAATGTTGTAATGCCAGGACACTCTGCACAGTCTTCTTTTGGACCCCTGCCATGGTTCCTGACTTGCCCTGTCTCTTGTGACCAGGGTTTGGCAGCCACCAACATCCTGCCTTTGGGTTGCTACTGGATCAAGCCTCAGGCATAAGCAGAGTTGAATAAATTCCCAGGCTCCATGCTCTACTTGTTGGCAATCAGTGGGGAAAAGGTCAGGTCAATTGTTCTTTCTTTCTTTCTCTTTCTCCTTCATCCTATTTTCTGTCTTCTCAGAGAGGGGATCGGTGTATGAGTAGCCAAGTCCTTTGTTCCTCTTCTGAAACCTAAAAACATATTCTGATTTATAGGAGCACGTGATCGTCATGTTTTTCTTTCATTCCCTTAAGTCTCTTCAATTTCTTTTTGGATCTTTAAGACCACATTTGGGTCACACAGCAGACGTTATAAGTCTTTTCCATAGCATTTCTAAGACAAAAGACCTTTAAATGCAGTCATGTGGATCAAGTGAATTCAGTAAATGCATGTGGCATTGTGTAAAGGGTATGTCAAAGAGTTGGGATAGACGGAGCTTTCCAGAGAGGACAGTAAGTCCCCTACATACAAACCTTCAAGTTGCGAACTTTCAAAGATGGAACTTGCGTTCCATCAACGTCAGGCATGAGTGAAATTGCAGCTTGCCCTCTGTCTCCTGTTGCTGACGATCCTTCAGCTCTACCATCTCCCACCTCCTCTCCCTTCTCCGGTCAGTAACTCTTCTTCCCTGTTCATTCGATGCCAGCCCCTGTATGCCAGCTGTTGTACTGTACTACTGTACTTTTCAAGGTACTGTACTGGAAGATTAAAAATGTTTTCTTTATTTTTTGGTTTGTTTTTTATGTATTATTTGTGTGAAAAGTATTATAAACCTATTACAGTACAGTACTATATAGCCGATGGTGTTAGTTGGGTACCTAGGCTAACTTTGTTGGACTTAAGAACAAATTGGACTTACGAACACACTCTCGGAACGGAACTCGTTTGTATGTAGGAGACTTACTATATATGCTGTTTCAGGGGCAGATGGAGAATGAAGGATGTACCACGTAGCTGTAACACAAAGTGGATTATGATGATGTAACATAAGGAAGGTAAAAAGGGGGAAGGGGCTATAAGAATCCAAGACAGGGCAAGAACACATTGGGTCATATGTACTCTTCATGGAGGGGGCAGTGAATTTCATGGGACTTTAAAGAAAGGTAGGATTTCAGCAGGCATGGATGGGCTGGGAGAGTAGGAGAAAGGGAAGCCTCCCATGAGCACAGCAGGGATTTGAGAGAGTGTGGGGAAAGTTCAGGGAAAAGTGAGCATATAGCTTTGCTGTAAAGTGAGAAAATACGCTGGGAAATATTTTGTAATAGATGAGAAGGGATAAATTAGTTACACATTATGGATGTCCTTGAATCTTGGGCTTAATAGTTGCTATGAAAGACAGTGTGATGTACTGAGGAAATCACAGAGTTTGGAGCCAGAAGATCTGAGTTAAATTATGACGTTGTAATTTACCGGCCGACTAGCTCAGCAAATCATTAAACAATTGGAGGCTCCCCAGTTGAATGGTGGATTAATGTCTGAACTAGTGGTCATTAGATTATGGTGAGGTTCAGAATAAAGGAATGGTGTTCAGTCATGAATTCTTGCAAGAAACACTTACCTACTGCCTAGGTCCTAGGGTTACTGAGGGAACCAGGCATGCAGGGCTCTGTTTTCAAAGAACTGACATGTTGGTACAGAGACCCAGATAAGACAGACATACACTAGCCTAAAGAAAATAAGGTAATTTCAGATAGCGATAATTACTGTGAAGGGAGGAGAACAGACAGTTGAGTAAAGAATAATGAGACAGGGTAGAAGAGCTGGATTTTTCGTACTTCAGATGTGGCAATTAGGGAAAGCTTCCTGGAGGAGTGGGCAGCTGAGGAAAATGAGCCAGAAATGTGAAGACCTGGGGTCTAGAGTTCCAGGCAGTGGGAATAGTAAGGCCATACATGAGGACCAGAAGGAAGGCCAGTGTGGATGGAGGACAGGGGTAGAAAGGAGGAGACAAGTTCCTTTGTATTATCAGGACAGATCATATAAGGCTTTGTGGTCTAGAGGAAGAGTTTGTTTTTGATTCCGAGGGCAGTGGGAAACACTGGCTGGTGGAAAGCAAGGGTAGGGCATAATTTATTCTGTGAGAAAAGAATTGTAGTAGGACAGGAACAGAAAGGGGCAGACTAGCCCTGGGACCATTGTGGTAATTTAGACAAACAATGGTGGTGGTTTAGGCAGGGTAGTTGTTGGGAGACAGAAACACATGGTTGGATTTGGGCTGTTTGGAGCATTATCATGAAATCGCTGTTAGATTAGATGGGACCATAGATAAAATGCGAACTAGAAATGCTTTGTAATCTGAGAGCCTTGTATACACACGAAGGAGTAATAGAGCCTGTAGTCCATGGGGAAAGGGGAAGGTTTTGAGCTTGGGAGTGACACGAAGCAGCACTTCAGCCAGGTAATCAGGCCCTCACACGGCTCGAGGAGAATGCTCAGAGCCCAGGAGGGAGGGCGTCAGGCAGCCCAGCGCTGCTCAGCTTCCACGGGCACTCAGATCACAGATTTGGCTCCGCAGATCTAGGGTAAGACTTGAGACTCTGCATTTGGAAGAAGCTTCTGTGATGCTGAACCTGCTGGTCTGCAGGTCACAATTCCAGCAGCAAAGAATTCAGGAGAATAATTCAGAATAGTTCAGGTGAAATTAATGAGGGCTTGAGGGGGGCTGGGGCTATGGGTAAAGAGAAGAGAGCTCTTTCTTTTATAGTCCAGGTAGAGGAGCAAAGGGGAGTCATGAAAAAATGAAGTTTCGACTCACGGGGAACCAAGAAACGATGGTGTCAATAATATTCATACTGAAAGCAGGAGGATGTTTGGGGGAAGAGAAGAGGATGGATTTTCTAATCCCCATTCTTTTTTCTTGTGCTGTAGCGTGGGGTCTGACTGGGGTGCTGGGGTGGGAAACCCCCCGGATGGGAAACCCCACCCCCACCCCCTGACCTATCTAGTCTTGTCTGGAAGGAAGATGAGTCAAAGGTTTCATTCTCTACAACTGTGTCTGCTGAGTACGAGCACGCAGAGACTGCATGTATGTATGTATGTATGTATGTATTATTATTATTATTTTTTTTTTTGCGGTATTTGGGCCTCTCACTGTTGTGGCCTCTCCCGTTGAGGAGCACAGGCTCCGGACGCGCAGGCTCAGCAGCCAAGGCTCACGGGCCCAGCCACTCCGCGGCATGTGGGATCTTCCCAGACTGGGGCACGAACCCGTGTCCCCTGCATCGGCAGGCGGACTATCAACCACTGCGCCACCAGGGAGGCCCGAGACTGCATGTATTTAAAGAGCCACAAAGAGAAGGAGGACCAGGAACCTCATTCCAAGTAATGAGGTTGGAATTTGAACCCATACATCATCCTGGAAATCAAGAAAGGCCGTGTTTCCTTGGACCGTAGTCTCTGCCTGTTTACTGTGGAGCATCCTTGAGGCCAGCCCCCGCCCCATGTCCTGCACATGACGTGCTGCTCACTTCAGATATTGATACTAGAGCCCGAGGACTAGTACTAGTACATCTGTGTGATGTTAATATATGAACAACAGTCCACGTTATTGGACACTTATTATGTGCCAAGTGCTGTGCAAAACGTTTTACAGTTATTTCATTAAACCCTCACAATTCCAAGAGGAAAGTCTTATTACTATTACCTCTCCCCACCCCAGACATCACCCATGCCCGTTCTGTAGCCAAAGGGTGTGAGGTTTTGCAAGGCTTAGTGGTTTGCTAAGGTCCCACAGTAAGGTGGCAGAACTGGAAACCAGATTAATCAATTAAGTAATTCTTCCACCCAGCAGGCCAAGGGAGTCTGTTCCAGCAGCCTCGCCCTGAAGCATCAGGTAAAACAGCTCCCCTGGCAGCACCTCTACAAAATCATCCTTCCACCCACCTGTGGTTAAAACAGGGTACTTGGCCCAGCAACTGGTTTAACTCATCTCTGTCCCCAGTGATCTCTGTGACCTTAGGCAAAGCACTTGAATTCTCTGGGCTAAAATATTCTCCCCTAGAAAAAAAAGAGGGGGATTTGATTCCTCAGGCCCCGCTATCCATTAGAACAACAGAGAAGCCTTTAACAAAATACTGTTGCTGGGTGCCCCCCCCAGAAATCGCAATTCACTTTGTTTGGCGAACAACTCAGGTATTGGGACTTTTATAAAGCTTCCAGGGGCTTCCAGTGGACAGCCAGGGGTGAGCCCCCAGAGTGGCCGATCACTCCTCGAAGGCGGTGAAGGAAAGCCCACCTCTGTCACTGTCTTCCTAAGACTTTGTGATGCAAACCTCTACCAGAACTCATTTCATGGTAGCTTTTATTCTGAGCACAAAGGCTCAGTGGGGCTATGTGGTCTGAAACATTAGGGAGGTCTGATCTGGTCATAAAAAATCATGGATTTTACAGGTGAAAAATAGGAATGTGGGAAAGATGATCTTTTTTTTTTTTTTTTTTTTTAATGAAAGAAAATGCTTCTCCAGAATGGCCCTCTGAGGCACCTGGAGGGGCCTGGGTACTTTGTGTGCTGAGATATAACCTGAGGCTGAGAAATGCGCTCAGGGCCAGCAGGACCCGCCTGGATTTGGCTGGGAAAACGTAGTCACTGGATGCCTGAGATATTACGTAGAGTGACATGAGGACAAGGCACGAGCTGTACATAGAAATTATTTCATCCCTGCGGTTGGGACGTCGAATACCCTCCTGGGCCTCTGGGGACCGGAGCTTCCAGGAGGCGTGTGTGTGAGTGGCAGCACCTGGAGCCACAAAACCCCGCTTCATGGAGGTGACATCATGACCAGTGACCCCGGCCCGGGGGAGGGGGGGTTTCAGCCGAACGGTCCCTCTGCACAGGCTGTGCCGATGCGTTTCTATGTAAGATTCCTTCGTTGTAAGGATTGGTGTATTCTCCCTGAGCTGTGCCGTCAGAGCCAAGCCTCGGCCGACTCCCTTTGATCCGAACCTTCTCTCACTTCTGGTCCTGAACTGCTGAACCCGGAGATGTTTGCCTGCCGGCGCAGGATGACGTCAGCGAGGAGGCAGCTCCTCGGGCGGAGGGAGCCAAGTCCTCAGACGCGATCCCGGAAGTAGGACAAGTACATTGTGTTTCTGCGCTTCAACCCAGAGAACTTCTTGGTCCCCGAAGCCTGTGCCAAATGTGTTTGCGTAACCTCAGTCAGGCGCTTCCAGAATGTGGGCTAAGGACTTGCCAGGGTTTCATTTCTTTCGGGGATGAACATCCGTGCAGAGCCTCAGTGGTGACAGCCATGCAAAGCCAGCGGGAACTGGGGGCTCAGACCTCAGAAAGGGTGAGGGTCCTGAGAGACGGTCTCCCTGCCCGGGCTACACACGAGACCCCCCTGCCCTGGCTCACCCCGTCGGGCCGCGAGAACACTGAGACGAAGTTGGCCAGGCATGCTGCCATGTTGTTTGGGCTAAGGGTGTGTTAATGCCGTGGAAAGGAGCAAGAAAAGCTACCAATTTGGCCACTGCTTCTGAACATTTGCTCTGCATTACTGAATCCTCCTGGTTAAAGGGAACTTCCTTGCAGTTCTTTCCGCCGAGGCCGTGGGACAAGAACACACACATACTATACACATGCAAACACACACACGGAATTAAAACCTTTCGGAAATGAAAATCATTTGTCGCACGTGTGCCCACATTCACATGCACCTACTGGGAGAAACAAAGGACTATAAAAATGGGCGTGCACATAAAAATGACCAATTTCAGGGCCAATGTTGGTGTCTTTCAAAGGTCAACGTTATAATAATAAACTCCTACTTTGTAGTGCTTTAGAGTTTGTAGAACAATTTCACGTCTCATCTGATCAGCCCAATGACTTTGTAAGGTAAGGATTAGTTTCCTCTCCATTTTAAGGAAATGAAAGATCAGAGAAGTTAAGTGCCTTGTTCAAGATTACGCAGCAGTTAATTTCCAGACTCAGGATAAAAAACACGGGTCACTCCCATCCAACCTCTCTACCCAATGTGGCTCTCTAATCTTGACCTTAGACCAGAATTTAATTGCCCTGTGACTCATCTATTCATATGGCTAGATGTTAGGCCTAGTGTCTCAGAGTGTGCTTTGAGGACCAGCCTCTCCTGGGAGCCTTTGAGAACTGCAGACATGCAGACCCACCCCAGACCTTCAGGATTCCCCTCAGGTGATTCCCAGGCACAGTCGAGTTTGGGATGCCCTGGAGGAGAGGCCTTGGGTTTCAGTCTCAGCTCTGCCACACTCAGGAGTTCCTGAGTGCCAGAACTGCATGACCTGGGGAACGAAGAAGAAAGACCCATGCCAGGATCCCACCAACGATGAGACAAAGACAGAGATTCACTTTGAAAAACGCCCCAGGTGGCTCTAATGTGTCACAGATTGAGAGCCATTGGAATAGATCATTTCTGAGGTTCCTTCCCACCCCGGGTGAGTCTGACAGCCTTCCCTTCCTCTGCCCGGGAAAAGGAGTTAAAATATCCTTTTAACTTTAAAGAGGCCCCAAAGCATCATGCAGCACTCAAGGCCCTGGGGTGAGGAGGGACTGGCCTGCACAGCTGGCCCTTCAGATGAAACTCTCCGGTGTCCCTTAGGACTGGGCCAAGAGTCAGCAGATTGCAAACACCACCGAGAGTGCCAAGGAGAAAGTTCCAGACAAGATCTGGATCCCAGGAACAGCCTGGCTGTTGCTGGTAAGGCATTGAGAGTCCCCAAGTCATTACTGTGTTAAAAAAACAAAAACAAAAAAAACCAAATACCAAAACAAACCCCACAGTTCCCTGTGTGTACAGAGTCACGCTGGAAAATGTGGGAATGTGTTCAGGCTCCCGTGGAGCCATCTGCTTGAGCTATCAGGAGGGAACATTCGTTAGGGAGAGATTGCGCCCGGGTCAGGGGAGGACAGCTGTACAGCCGGGGCCACTGAGCTAGCCCGTGCATGAGGGAGCTGGTAACTTGAGATGTCCCGTATTTCACTGCTTCTTAGATATGCAGAGAGGATGCCAGGCAGCCGGACCCACGACGATTTACTGGGTTTTGCAAAAGCAATCTAGAAACTGACAGAGGTTTCTGGTAGTGCTCCGTGCTGCCAGTGTGAATACTCGTGTCCTCATCTGCTATCTGAGGCTGGTCAGGTCTCACTCTGGCCACGGGAAGCCACGTGCTTCAGCTGGGTGCCACACACAGAAAGTACACAGTTGTGGCCATCCCTGGCTGCCGGACCTGTGCCTGTCACGTCCCTCTTTGCTCTCTGCCTTTCCTCCTCTCTCTTTCGCTCTCAGTTTTATGGCTTAGCAGCTGCATGGCTAATTATTTGATTTTCCTCCCCCTAAACTTCTTGGATTCCTCTCATCACCTCCTTCCTGTCTCTTCCTGGCCCTTATTCCCAGGGCACAATCCAATTCCCATAGCTAAGCCTCCCACTCGCTCTCCCAAGCTCAGGATCCCAGGGAATCTGGAAACACTGGTGTAGACTTCTCTTGGATCTTGGAATAGAGGCAGGAAAGCTTCTAGGCTTTCGGTACCCATCATCTTTGATGCTTACCCTTTCCACGTGCATTGGCCGTCCCGTGACCACCACAGGACAGGCCAGTTTGGTGACCAGCCATCTGTCAACAAAGACGCCAAGGCAGGGAAGCGTCCTGTTCTCCTTGTAGGTCTAAGAGCAGCAGGATGTGGGCAGTGTGGTCACGTGGGCCGCCGGATTACAAAAGCCAGTGGGTTGGGCTTTCTTGGTGGTGCAGTGGTTAAGAATCTGCCTACCAATGCAGGGGACACGGGTTCGAGCCCTGGTCCGGGAAGTTCCCACATGCGCCACAACTACTGAGCCTGCGCTCTAGAGCCCACGAGCCACAACTACTGAGCCCGTGTGCCACAACTACTGAAGCCTGCACACCTAGAGCCCGTGCTCCGCAAAAAGAGAACCACTACAATGAGAAGCCTGCGCACCGCAACAAAGGTAACCCCCGCTCGCCACAACTAGAGAAAGCCCTCACGCAGCAACAAAGACCCAACGCAGCCAAAAATATAAATAAATAAGTAAATAAATTTATTTAAAAAATAAATAAAGCCAATTGGTCTCAATCCTGCTACATCTTAGAATCCTCTGGGAAATTTTCAAGACGTACCAATTCCTGGGCCTCACTCCTGGACTTCTGTCTTAACTGGGCTGGGGTGATGCCCAGGTTAGGTATGTTTTTTTTTAAACAAGCTGTTGGCTGAGTTGAGAGCCACTGCTGTTCCACTTTCCTTGGGTAGAGTCTGAAATAGGTGTCAAGTCACCAAATCCCCACTTCCAAGACGGACGGTGTGGTATTCCCCAAATTGAATTCTACAGTCTATGTAAAAGCGAACAGGGATACCTCATGTTTGCTGATCCATGGGGGAAGGCCAATGTGAATGCTAGTGTTAGAAAAAAATGTGATTGTGCTGCTGCCTGGCACATATTATTAACTGCTAACTAAGTGTTGCCCGATAGTCCTCCCAGAGGGGCTGGCTGTAATGAATAGGACGGAGGCATCCGACTCGTTTGTAATTACACATTAGTGCCGCTAAGTGCAGCTCACACCTACTGCTCTCCTTGAGGCCTCTGTGCCAGCGGGCACACTTTGCATTGCTTATTCAATTATGTTATGTGTCCACAGCCTAATCGCTTTTAGATTTGCCCTAATTTCTTTTGCAGGGGAGCACCTCTGCAATGGGTATCATTTGCGTATCTGTCTTAATTACCCTTTCCTGATGAAGAAAATGGGAACTGCCACCAGCCGTGGGATGCAGCTGGGTTGACTGGGGCTATGCAGAGAGGAGGAACCATAGAATCACACATCTGCCTGCTTCCAGCTGTGTGGGACCCCACCAAACCGGCCTCCCCCCACCTGGCCCTCCCTGTTCATGGTGGAAGCCACATGCGCTCTTGATCCAAGAATGTGCCTTTAGACATTGTCTCCATCTATGGCAACAGATTGTGAAGGAAGGAGTTTTTAAAAGGGACACCTGTGCGGGGGCTCCAATCCCTGCTGGCGGGGTTTCCCCACAAAGAAGCTGGAATAGCATGGCTACAAGGGATCCAGAATGTTATTCAGCTTGGGACCACATATTCAAAGGTTTATGCAGCTTTGTTGGATGGAGCTTTCTGTGATGATGGAAATGTCCTCTAACTGTGTTGTCCAGTTCAATGACCACTAGTCACGTGTGGCTGTTGAACACTCAGAATTGTCTAGAAACTGAACTTTTAAGCTTATTTGATTCAGTTGGTTTAAACTTAAATTTAAGTAGCCCCATGTGGCCAGGGGC
This sequence comes from Hyperoodon ampullatus, assembly GCF_949752795.1. NCBI lineage: Eukaryota > Metazoa > Chordata > Mammalia > Artiodactyla > Ziphiidae > Hyperoodon > Hyperoodon ampullatus. Next base: position 63,705,923 of record NC_136929.1, read on the forward strand.
CTTTGGATTGGACAGCTCAGGTATACAGAATCAGGCAAAGGGGGAGAAACCTGGGTCCAGATAGGACCCCAGTGTGTGGGAGGGACACGTGCCCTGTCTAAAGAAGGCTCACTCGACTCCAAGAAATTGTTGCCGTGTGGCAATGTTATAGGCTCGGCAGTGAGATGTTCTGTGTTTTCGAGAGAAGACAACAGTCCAGGTTTTTGATTGAAACCTAAGTTTTAAATGTTGGAAACTAGTCAAAAATTTTAAAGAGCTTGTAACTTTCCTTTTAGTACAATTCCTTCATTTTATATCTGAGGAAGCGGAGACTCAGGGAACTGACATGTCCTCCCCAAGGCTGCAAAGCAAGTGGGTGACACAGCCTTACGTGGTCTTATTCTAGATTTACCTCTCATCTCTTAATCTGTGTCCGTGCTCTTTCTCTATATTCTCATTCTAGATGGTACCTATTTTATCCTCCAGACATCTTCATTTTCCCAAACAGACCTGTGAGTTTGTTCTCCCCTCTTATTCTTCCAGCCAGCGAGAATTTTCTCCAAGCATCTGAAATGCCCTCGTGGCAAAGGAGAGAATTTTTGCCTCTCGGATTTAGGAGGCTGGAAGCAGTCTGTCTAGAGGTCTGAAATTCCTTTGAAGTCTCATATTTTGTCTTAAAAAAATCCATGCAAACTTGGCAGTCTACTCCTTAATATATCTGTGCTTATTTAGTATTAAGATAAAATCCTCCTTTATATTTTCAAGTAAAACTGAAGTTCCTAAGAGAAGCACCAATGTAATCTTACAGTTTCAGGAATTATCTGGCCCACAGCTCATACCATTTAGTACCTCATACTCCAGTTTGAAAAGTGCTGATGCATGGCAAACAATTTTGGTGGTCAGCTGAAATTTCTCTGCCTTCCCAATGCACCATCACTGAACAGGTAGAGAGGAGACTTCTTGTTTGGGGATGTCAGGATTTCTGGTCTTTTCCAGGAAGATGTGAATAGTTTGGGGCACGAACTTGGATCGTATCTCATTATCCTTGAATTTCAGATATTTCAAAGACATAAATACAGAGATAGGGTAAAGCAGGGAATATAATCAGGAACAAAGAGACCAATCCAATGTCACTGGCTATTTGAATGGCATTGTCTTCCAGGAGACTTTTGTCTCTAGAAAGTGAGAAATATGGAAGTAATAAGGAAGGAAACCATCTTGCGGGGGAGAGAGTAAACAACCTTAATTCAGCCTCCCATTGCGTGTTCTTAAGGCAAATGTGCAGGCATTCCAGCTCACATGTGTATATATACACCTTGAAGAGAGGATGCAGATAAAAGAAGGGTAGCTCTCGTAAAGAAAAGCCACAGACTATCAGTCCTGGGTTAATTTTGTTGCTCTGTGGCTTCTTGATACATCAGCTTGTTTTCTGTGTTTTTGCATTATCCCCTCCTCAAAGGCTTCCAGTCAGTTAGATGTAAAGGAAAGTTTAAGAATATTGACATTGAGTTTGCAGCTAGTCATGGCTTAATAAAGTTAGGAGAGAAACGTATCTTGAGCATTTTTTACTTAGATAAAAGACTGGGAAAATGTGGGACCCTTTGTGAATTTACTGTCACTTACTGTCTGCATTTACATGCAGAGTGCAGTGCATTATGGATTCTCATGAATGGGATTGGTTTTACAATGAGCTTTGGTTGATCTGGGCAAATCCTAAGGTCTTCTTGGTCTTCCTCCTACATTCTGTTTTTTGTTTTGTTTTGTTTTATCCTTGAAATTTCCAGAAGACATCCTGGATTTCAACTATCACTTTCCCAATTCCCCAAAACATCACCCCGTATTTTGAATTGCCTACTGGATACATCCTCCCTCTTGAGATACCATAGCATATCAAGCTTAAAATTTGCTAAAGAAAATGTATTATCTTTTCTCCCAAACCTGCTCTATAACCTATACTTTCTCTCTCAGATAGAGAGGAAATGGCTCACTTAGTTTTTCAAGTTAGATAATCCTCCATCATCTTTGAGTTTTCTTTTTCTTTTCCTTCCACATTCAAGTAGTTGCCTATCTTGTCAAGTTTCTCCTGATATATCTGGCAGCATTCCCAGTGCTATGACTTTGCTTCATAGCATCATGTCTTGTCTAGACAATTGCTATGGCCTCTAAATGATTTTTTTTCCTGACTTCTGGTCCCTCTCACCTCTGGAGTCACCTTAACACTGCCCTCCTGAAATCATTAAAAAAAAAAAAAATTGGATATAGCAGTCTCCTGCTTCAGATTCCCTGCAGACCCTTGCTGTTCCAGGATAAGGTTTAAATTCGTTGTAAAGGTTGCATGATTTGTCCCAAACTTATGCCAATTTAGTTTTTCAACCTAAGCTTTTTCCAGTTTTCACCTACATGTTCGACAGTCAAGCCGCACAGTACCCCATTCCTCAGATCTGGCACACCCTTTCATGACCCTGGGTTGCTGCTGCATCATCCCCTCTGCCTGGGATGCTCTTTCCTTTCTTCTTTTTTTTTTTTTTTTTTGCGGTACGCGGGCCCCTCACTGCTGTGGCCTCTCCCGTTGCGGAGCACAGGCTCCGGACGCGCAGGCCCAGCGGCCATGGCTCACGAGCCCAGCCGCTCCGCGGCATGTGGGATCTTCCCGGACCGGGGCACGAACCCGTGTTCCCTGCATCGGCAGGCGGACTCTCAACCACTGCGCCACCAGGGAAGCCCTCCTTTCTTCTTATTGCTCATTAATCTTTCAAGATCAGTTTCAAGCGCCAGGTCCTTTAAAAATTGTCTGCAACGCCTCCCGTCACGATTAGCTCTTCTGACTCGTGTACTTCCCAATGCCTCGTCCGTGGCTCTTGTATAGCTGTGATGCTTTGTAATTTACTGGTTTATAGTTTCTCTGTATTGTCCACTAGATAATGAGATCCTGAAGATCCATCTATTGTTCATCTCTGTGTCCCAGGGCCTGGCACAAGTGGATGCCCAGTAAGCCTTTATCCAAGCACTAATCTTACTAATCACAGTGGCCAATGGTGAACTCCTTAAGAGGAAAGATCACGTGTTAGACATCTTTTCACTGTCAGTGCCCATCAGTTACTGAGTGCTAAGAGTTTATGGGCATAATAAATTAGTAATTCCCAGAAATTAAATATGGTGATAAAGATCTTTGTCCATCAGTTTTGTGCCCTTGGAAAGTTACAAATCATCGTTGGGAGGGAACCAACAGTCTGAAGACCAACAGTCCATCATGATGGCCGTGCTTTTTATTTCTACCCAGAAAGTATACTAAGAATGGTGATAGCTACTCTTTACCGAGGGCCTGCAATGTGTCAAGTTTTGCATTAAAAATTACCTCATCCGGGCTTCCCTGGTGGCGCAGTGGTTGAGAGTCCGCCTGCCGATGCAGGGGACACGGGTTCGTGCCCCGGTCCAGGAAGATCCCACATGCCACGGAGCGGCTGGGCCCGTGAGCCATGGCCGCTGAGCCTGCGCGTCCGGAGCCTGTGCTCTGCAACGGGAGAGGCCACAACAGTGAGAGGCCCGCGTAACGCAAAAAAAAAAAAAAATTACCTCATCCAATTAGCATTTCTTTAAAAGGAGCTATGATTGAACTAAAAGCTATCATCAGAAAAACTCTGGAATTTATTTAAAATTACCTTGCACACATCTGAAAGACTCAAATTATTGTTTAAGCCTCTCAGACATTACACCACTAATCCTTTTCTCATGATCTCATCTTAAGACATAACACCAGCAGGAGAACGGTTGAGCCTCCCCCCATAACAACATAATGAGCAGATTTGGGTATTTACATAATAACTCAGAATGATTTCAGGCATTTTAGACAAAATATACAGCCACTTAGATTGCTGTCACTGCAGTTATCTCATCGCTCTTAGAAATTAAATGGAGATGGAAATGGAAAAAGTGAAAATATGGGAGTTCTTGGATCTGTTGTACTTGGTTTAGCTACTTAAATGTTCTGGATCTGAAGCAAAATGCCACCATTAGGAGATTTGGTTCACAGAAAATGCAACCATTAAAGCTTTGCGCAAGATATCAAAAGTCGATCTGAAGTAGAAGCAATTAGATTCCAGAAATCCTTTTGAAAGTGGCTACTATTTGACATTTGTAGAGGGGGGAAACTGATGATCCTAGGGGTAAGATAACTTACCAAATTCCCTATTTCTGACTCATATACCATCTTTATTTAATATTTTACTTCTAGCTTCATTTTTTTAAACTTCACAAATGGGGCACCGTATTTATTATTTTGTACTTTATTTACCCACATGTTTGTTATTTTCTTTACTCCTCATTTCTTCTTTTTATTTATTTATTTATTTATTTATGTATGTATTAGTTTCTGCTTTATAACAAAGTGAATCAGTCATACATATACATCTGTTCCCACATCCCTTCCCTCCTGCGTCTCCCTCCCTCCCACCCTCCCCATCCCACCCCTCCAGGCAGTCACAAGGCACCGAGCCCATCTCCCTGTGCTATGCGGCTGCTTCCCACTATCTATCTACCTTACGTTTGGTACTGTATATATGTCCATGCCTCTCTTTTGCTTTGTCACAGCTTACCCTTCCCCCTCCCCCTTCATTTCTTCTTGAGAATCATTTTATTTCCTTCTGAGATCATTTTCTTCTTTCTGAAATTCATTCTTTAGAAGTTCCTTAACTGTTTGTTGGTAATAACCTCTCTCAGGATTTTTTTCTTGCTTGAAGTTACGTTCATTTCATCCTTATAGTTGAAAGATAGTTTTACTGGATTATCAATGATTTTTTTCTCGATTGCTGCTGTTTGTGAGTCAGCTGTTGGGCTAAAGCTCTTTGTAGGTTAGCTCTCCTTTTCTCTGGGTGCTTCTTCTTTGTCTTCAGTGATTCTGCAGTCTTCCTCTGATGTGTCTGTGTGGGACTTTCTTTGGAAATGCTGGTGTTCATTGGGCTCCTGGAATCAGGGGATCAGTGTCGTTAATCAACTCCGGAAGGGTCTCATCTGTTATCTCTTTTAATATCTCCCCATCCCCCATCTCCTGTGTGCTCCCTGTAGACTGATATTAGAATTTTGCCCTTGACCTCCTCGCCCCTTGACCTCTCTTTCACATTTTTCATCTCTTTGCCACTTTATGCCTCATTTTTGGTAAATTTTTCAGCTTGATCTTTAACTTCATTGATTTCCTCTTCAGTTCTGACTAGTTATATCAGTTTTTGGTTTCTCAAATTTCTAACTGACCTTTTTTTAAAATCAAAATCTTTCTTCTTATATCGAGTTGGGGTGTGTCTCTCTCTTTTTCTTTGTAAATAGTTGTTTCTTGGGACTTCAGGAATTCTTTGAGACCTGGGTTGAAGTCTCTTTTACTCAATGTGTGGCTTACGTTTTTAGAAAGAATCCCAGCCCCAAACCATTTTAAGTGTGGGTTTATAGTTAGATATTCTCAGCAGAGAAGTCCCCCCACCCCACTTCTTATTCCTCCATCAAGAACAAAGGACAAGACAGACGTATCTGTTTCTTTCTCTTCTAGAGTTTCTTTTTTAGGTTCACTTGCTGAAAGTGTTTCCCTTTTGAGGTCCTGGAATTTTTTTTTTTTTTTTTTTTGGCCAGTGTTTCCTCTGACTCCTCATCTGACTCTAGCCGAGGTGTGTTTCCTGTCCTGCAGGCATGGAACCTGTTAACACCCCGGGGCTAGGTCACAGTGGTCGGCAGATGACGCAGGAAAGGTCTGCTCCAGCAGCAGCTTACCTCCCTGGATTCATGCTGTCTTACTGTTTCTAGCCTCTGAGAATTCACCTTACTTTCTTCCAGGTCTACCATACACTGCAAAACATATTTTAAAATTCATGCAGTGTTTCAGATATTTCCAGAAGCAGACATTTCCAGGGAGAATTAACTCTCCAACGTCTGATCAATACAATAGTTGTCGTTCCTGTTTGAAAGTTTAGAAGTACATTTACCAATAGGATAAGTGACTTTCTTGATAAATAATCAGTGTCTACACCAGATACTCAGGCCAGTATCTTCATTATTGTCTTAGCTGTAAAGACAGCAGTCTTTCTACTACCTCTTTTTTTTTTTTTCCGGCACGCGGGCCTCTCACTGCTGTGGCCTCTCCCGTTGTGGAGCACAGGCTCCGGACGCGCAGGCTCAGCGGCCACGGCTCACGGGCCCAGCCGCTCCGCGGCATGTGGGATCTTCCCAGACCGGGGCACGAACCCGTGTCCCCTGCATCGGCAGGCGGACTCTCAACCACTGCGCCACCAGGGAAGCCCTGAGGTCTTATTTTAAGAAACTGTCACGGCCACCCCACCTTCAGCACCCACCACCCTGATCGGTCAGCAGCCATCAACATCCGGGCAAGACCCTCCACCAGCAAAAAGATTCTGACCTGCTGGAGGCTCAGATGACGGTTAGCACTTTTTTAGCAAGAAAGTATTTTTCAATTAAGGTATGTACATCGTTTTTTGACATAATGCTATTACACATTTAACAGACTATAGTATAGTGTAAACATAACTTTTATATGCCCTGGGAAACCAAAAAGTTCATATGACTTGCTCTGTGACAATATTCACTTTATTAGGTTGGTCTGGAGCTGAACCCACAATATCTCCAAGGCAGGCCTGTAATTCAAAGTGTTTTCTAAGTCACAGTTTCCACTCCTTTTTCCACACTCTTTCCTTCAGTCCATTACAACTGGGCTTCTCTCCTTTCTAGCTGCTCATGTCAAGATCACTTGCATGTTGTCAAGACCAATGATCATCAGTCTGTTCTTACTTGACCTCTGAGCCGCCGTTGGCACCACTAACCATTCTCTTTCTCCGTGAAACACCTTCTTCTTTTGGCTTCTGTGATACCACACACTCTGCTTGTTCTCTTCCTACCATAACACTTCTTCCTTTGTAAGTCCTTCTCCTCTGCTGGACCTCTAAATTTTGGAGTGCTCGGACGTTATGTGCTGGATCTGCCTTCTCTTCTCCATCTGCAAATGTCTCCTGGGTAATTACTGTAATTCCACTGGTTTTGACTCTCAAATCTGTAGCTTCAGCCCAGAACGTCCACTGTATTCCCAGGGCCTGAAATAGTGTTTAACACATAATATGTATAAACAGATATAGAAATAAGAATCAGAAGACCAAACAAAGCACCACAAGAACTCAAAATGTGAAGCCTGGAGTGCTTTCTAATCAGGTGAAATGCTGATTCGAATAGTGTACCTCTTGGAATCACTGCCCCCCACCTGGTTCATGCTGACATCTTCAAAGAATTATGGCAAAAATCCATGCAATTCCTGGTATGCTGCAGAAGAAAAAATAATCCAATGTCTTCTCTTCATGGAAAGCTTGAAAACTGGCTGGTGCAACCTACTGTTCCTTGATCACATATTGAAACATTTAGAATGGGAAAGAAAGTCAAAAAGCTCCAAAGTCAGAGCCCCCAAATCTTGGGGCAATAGACATCTGAGCCCTGGGGGAGCAAATCATTTTTAAAATCTGGGCTGCTTTTTTCCGAAGAGGGAGGTGTGTGTCTGTGTGTGTTTCTGTGTCTGTATGTGTCCCTGTTGTGTGTGCTGGAGGAGAGGTGCTGACCTGGAGTGAGCGGAGAGCAATGACTATACCATCAGTGGAGAAAAGGACAGGGAAGGTTATCTCTCTTACAAACATAAACCTGTGCAGCGTCATGTCTGGCAGGAAAAGTCCAGATTGGTTCAGATGTAAAATCAGGTCTGGGAAATGCAGATGAAAATTAATCACAGGTCTCCTTCAACCCCTGGCGTTCTCAGATGGGCTCCTGCCGGGGACCCCATCAGGCCTGGGCTTATTTGAATTCTGGCTAATGATCTGGAAGAGGGTGCTGCCAGTCTACTAATGCTTCTGAATCACCGTCATCCTGAGGGCTTAAATCATCAGCGGGGACTGAAAAGAATGCACATTGTATTAACTTCCTATTGCTGCTGTAACAAATTATCACGAGTTAATGGTTTAAAACAACATGATTTTATTACCTTAGGGTCGTGTGGGCCAGAACTCTGACAAGGGTCTCAGCCAGCTAAAAGTCAGGGTGTGCACAGGGCTGCATTCCTTCTGGAGGCTCTGGGGAGGATCTGCTTCCTCACCCTTCCCAGCTTTGATTGGTCCCTTCCGCTGCCGTCTCTCTCTGGTCCTCTGCAGCCAGGAAACGTCCTTCCTTCTGAAGAAAGGGAAGATCCTGTTGGGCCACCCAGATAATCCAGAATACTCTCCCCAGCTCAAGGTCCTTGACCTCAGTGACATCTGCAAAGTCCCTTTGCCGTGTAAGGTGACATATTTACAGGGTCTGGGGATTCGGATGTGGACTTCCTTGGAGGGTGGGGTCTTTGTTCTGCCCACCACACACGTACAGAGGTTAAAAATTGGAGCTGTGTAGGGCTTCCCTGGTGGCGCAGTGGTTGCGAGTCCGCCTGCCGATGCAGGGGACACGGGTTCGTGCCCCGGTCCGGGAAGATCCCACATGCCGCGGAGCGGCTGGGCCCGTGAGCCATGGCCGCTGAGCCTGCGCGTCCGGAGCCTGTGCTCTGCAACGGGAGAGGCCACAACAGTGAGAGGCCCGCGTACTGCAAAACAAACAGACAAACAAACAAAAAAAAAAATTGGAGCTGTGTAAAATCAGACGCAAAAGTGGAAATGAATGCAAGAGGGAAAATGGCTAATCTGAGCCACCCTGATTCAGCAGGGATTAGAGACACACCCTCCTGTGAGCAGGAACCAACCGCATATGGCCTTCTGGGCTGGGCCCAGAGAACCCATTTTGGAGAAAAGTGAGGCACAGGCCATTGCCTAGGAGTCCATGGATATTCAAATGAGCTTTTGCTGTTTAGTTCAAAATCAAATGTCAGACGAATGTGTCTTAAATAGTAAGTTATTTCTTCGGATGGGGTGTCTCAGAGACTGCAAAGGAGATGAATGTGCGAGCTGATGATTAAAAGGAAACCAGGGCAGGTCTGAGAACAATTTGCAAAAATTACGCCTGGGGAAACACCTTCAAGCGTAGCCAAGGAGGCTAATGAGGAACAACAGGCCAAAATCAAGGTTAATCAGTTTCAATCAGATATGAAAAATGAACACTACTGGGACTGGGACGGTGCTAGGCAAAGTAGTGGCCCCCCAAAGATGTCCAAATCGTAATCCCCAGAACCTGTGGATATATTGCCTTCTATTTTGGCAACATATAGTATAGTATAGTACCGTAAAGTACAGTACGCCATATACATGGCAAAAGGGACTTTGCTGATGAGATTAAATCAAGGACCTCGAGATGGAGAGATTGTCCTGGATTATTAGAGTGGGCCCAGTGTAATCACAAGGGTTCTTAAAAGTGGAAGAGGCAAGCAGAAGAGTAGAGAATCAGGGAAATTGTAGCACGAGGAAGACGCAGCCTGATGCTGCTGGTTTTGAATAAAGAGGAAGGGGCCATGAGCCAAGGAATGTCAGTGGCCTCTAGAAGCTGCCAAAGTCAAGGACATGGATTCTTCCCTAGGGCCTCCAGAAGGAACACAGCCCTACCCAAACCTTGATTTTAGCCCAGTGAGACCCATTTTGGACTTTGGACCTTTTGAAGTATAAGCTAGTACTTTTGTGTTGTTTTAAGTCTCTAGGCTTGTGGTGATTTGTCGCCGTGTATCTTTGTGGATCTGCATTCTGTAATGGAGTCTACTGCTACAGGGATATCCTCTCAAAGTCTGGCTGAAAGGCTGAGTGATTGAGTAAATGAACATGTAAACTATGGGACAATCTTCTCAGGACACTTTGAAATAATGTCACTACTTTGCTATTTAAATTAATTTTCCTCTTGCATAAGCTTCCTTTGATCTGGAGCATAGAACACCAAGAGAACCCACAGATACACACATGCAGATAAACAACTGTAGGTTCTAACGGGTAGGACAAGGCTTCGCCTTCTCAGGGTTCTGCAGTTAAGCCCGGGTTGGAGGAAACTAAATCCTCTCCAGTTTGGGGCCCAACAGTGGTGTGGCAGAAAAATCTGTAGCATCTGTAATGTTCCAACCCAGGCTGTGAAATGTTCTTAATCATCTGACCTCAGACTCTTAGTTCAGGATAATTAAGCCTCTTCTGGCTGTACCGAATGTGCCAGTTTGCAGCAGCGGTTGGGTAACAGTTTATACTGTACACCTTGGCCATGGGAGTTTGCTTGAGTCCCTCTGTTTCTCTGTACAGGATTCAGGCCCTTCTAATAAGAATGCAATCTACCTGGTGCTCTGGTGGGGTCTCTGGGCTTGCAGCCATCAAAGGGACTATTTGTAGAGGTGGGCAGTGTGCTAGAACCAGCCAGCACTACCACCCAGCAAATCTCCCCTGAGCCTAAGGGTCTCTTTCCTCTTCTCCTGGGAGCTGCTTACCTACACATGTTCTCAGGTGGGTTTGGAAGAGGAGCCTGCTGCCTGCTGTGTCTGAAAAGGGACAGTGGTGGGAAAGGTCAGTGGGGGTCAGTGAGGGAAAATGTTCCTACAAATGAGCGTGTATCTCCAGAGTTAGTGTGGTGGGGAGAGGAGCTGGTTAGACTTTAAAGTCTATTTTATTAGATGTTCTTAGCCATGAACTAGGCTTAATGATGGGCTACATGGCTTGTGTGCTCTGGTGTTATTTTTAAATTACTAGCAAACCCTCTCTAATGGTGAATAAGTAGGCATTCTTAGATTCTGAGTGTGGGTGCCTGCATATAACCCACTGTTTCAGTGTCAGCTAAGCTGACAGCCCCCAGGTTTGCAATGATCTTTGAAGTTTTCTCAATGTCAGACCGTTTCACCTGCATCTAAGGCGATGGAGGTTCCAGGAAAGAAAAAAAAAAGCACTCTCATTTTGGGCAAGTTGCTTAAGTTTGTCTAAGCCTCAGTTTGTTCATCTGTAAAGTGGGGTTCATAACACCAAACTCAAGCATGTGATCATCGTGGGGGTTAAATGGGACAGTGCACGTAAAGCCCTGTAGAGAGTGCCAGCCACAGGGTGAGCCTCTGCAGAAGTTAGCTGTTCTTCCTGGTGACAAGTGGTTGAGTAGCACCAGGTGTCATCTACAAGACCAAGTGCTGAGGTGCAAAGATGATTAAGATAGAGCCCTGCCTGAGAGCTTGTTTGTAGTTTATTGGGGGGGTGGGTGATTTGTGAATATATAAGGTTAAATGAAGAATCATGGGTCCCCTTAAAATTATGACTAGGGTACAGTGAGTGGCCCATTGTGCCTCGGATGGGGATGAGGATAACGAGGAAGGGCTTCTAGATCAGAGGGTCTGGAGGTAAGACTTGACCCATGAGTGGGTGTTCACGAGGCAGATGGGCAGGAAAAAGGTCCCTCCCGCTTGACGGAGTGCCTGTCCTAGAGGGTCCTGGCACAGACCCGGAGCATTGCCTGCCTGTCCCCGCTGTGGTCTGCTGAGGGCGGGGGACTATTCCTTTGTGCAGGCGTAGTTGAGAGGAAAGCAGCCATCCCAAAGGCTTCAACTTCTGCAGTCAGGCGGCCTTCAGGGCAGGCACAGGAGACCCTGCATCCCCGCTCAGCTTCTTCCAGGGCTCCTGGCAATGGAGCCTTTTCCTTTGCAAAGCTGCATCCTGCCCTTGCTGGCAGCAATGTGGGGAGGTGCCCTGAGTACACAACCCTGGGAAAGTGCCGCCAGAGTAAGAAGATCATGACCACTTGCTAAGTAGTGATGAATTCTTTCCGCTGTTCTGACCTGTCCTTTCCTTCCTGCAGTGAGTCCTACCGATTCCTGCCGACTCTGGGTGGTACGTGGGGCATCAATCGTGTCTTCATTCTCTCCTCCCAGTGGTGGAAGGACCTGACTCAGTTTTGTACATAGTATGTACTCAGCAAATACTAGTTGGAAGAAATAGTGATTTCTTTTATGAATGGAGGCTCTTCTCCATATATTTGGACAGCAAGTTCCATGTGGTTGGAAGGCAAAGCCCATACGTGACCTTCCCACCAGAGTCTGCCTGGGGCCAGCGTAAGTCTTGACATTTTGTGATCTCGAATACATTTTTCTGGTAGTTAATGCAAAGCTCCAAATTCATGTCTAACCACTCGCCCGTACTCTTAATGAGTTACCAGGCCTTGTCGACTGTGCCTACAAATATTCTCACATTTTTCTCCTTTACATTCCTACTGCTACTTGCATTCAGACCCTGGTTATTATTTATCTAAACTCTTACAAAAACCGTTTACCCAGTCACCTGGTCTTCCTGTTTCCAGTGTTACCTTACCCTTTCTGTTCCCCCCCTACTTTTTTTTTTTTTTGCGGTACGCGGGCCTCTCACTGCTGTGGCCTCTCCCATTGCGGAGCACAGGCTCCGGACGCGCAGGCTCAGCGGCCATGGCTCACGGGCCCAGCCGCTCCGTGGCATGTGGCATCCTCCCGGACCAGGGCACAAACCCGTGTCCCCTGCATCGGCAGGTGGACTCTCAACCACTGCGCCACCAGGGAAGCCCCCCAGCCTACTTTTTAAAAGTATGGACTGATCATATGTCAGCCATCACCTGTGTGTGTGCGTGTGCGTGTGTCTCTGTGTGTGCGCACGTGTATGTGTGTGCATGTGTGTGTGTGTGTGTGTGTGTTCCTTAGCCTGGAAATAAATCCCTTCACAATATAGTCTGCATCTAACTCTCAAGACATGGTATTCTTCTGCCATTTGCTGTAATCAAATGTAACAACGCGTCATTCCATTTATATTCCATGTCTTTCTGTCTTCATGAATGTGCTTGTGTCATCCTCTTTTCCTGCAATGCCATATCTGTTACTCAGGTCTCAGTCTGAATGCTACCTTGCCTTATCCAGAGGCAGAGGGTTTGAAATTTAGAGCTGAAAGGGTGCTTGGAATCTTCCATTTCTGCCTCCTCACTGTATATGTGGGGAAACAGAACTCTAGGGAGGTGACTGGGCTTATGTCAGATCAGCATTAAAGCCAGGACTAAAGAGGATCTCCTGGCTCTTAATTCACTACTCTTTCTATGTGGCCAATGCCTTTAATTCACCTTCAATAACTTCTCTTATGACAGTTTTTACATTCCATTTTGCTTTACAATTTTCTGTAGTTGTCTGTATTTGTAGCTCTGAGGGTAGAGACCATGTCTTAGTCATCTTAGTATATTCCACAGCAGTTAGCACAGGGCTTACACATGTTAGGTGCTTTCTGTGTGCACTAAACATGAATGGATGGGTGGTTGGGTGGATGGGTGGATAGGTGAGTGGATGAATGGATGGATGAGTGGATGAATGAAAGGATGAATGTGTAGATAGAAGGATAGGTGATTGGATAAGTGGATGAAAGGATGGTGGGTGGACACATGGATAGGTGGATGGGAGGATGGATGGATAGATGCATGGATGAGGTTATGGATGGACGGATGGATGGATGGATGGATGGATGGATGGGTAGATGAATGGATGAATAGATGGGTGAATGGATAGATGCGTGCCTGCATGAATGAATAATTGGATGATTATTGATGTAGCAGTTCTCTAGGAATGTGCTCAGGTATCCTAACAGCCCCACAGCAGACTTTATCTGCAAATGTGTGTATTGTGTAGCACAGTTGCAGTTGTGACTTACTCATTTTCTGATGTGATGAGGAAAAGATTATGAGAGGGGGGTTTGGGTAAGGGATATACCCTTCCAGGTGTGCATAATAATAAGTCTTCATTTGTTACAGAGCCTGTGTTAAGTACTCTATGCACATGATCATATTTAATCCTCACAGCAACTTTATAAAACAAGTTTCTTATTATCTGCAATTTATAGGCACTTAATGAGGTTGAATACCTTGTCAAGGAAATTGCAGAGTTAAGATTTGAGCCCAGGTTTTATGCACTTGGAAGCCCAGGCCCTTACCTACTACACAGAGCCAGGAAATAATTGGGGTGGCAGTTGGGTATGAGGCCTTGGAAATCAGAGCTGCTATGTTCGAACCCAGTCAGGCCACTCATTTCCTGAGCAGGCAAATCACTTAATTTGGCTTCTCAGTTTACTCTGCGGTTTAATGGAAGTAATAGAATCTTCTTAGCAGGAGTGCTGTGAAAATTAATGACTGCATATAAAGAGGTTTAAGATAAAGATTCTCGGGCTTCCTTGGTGGCGCAGTGGTTGAGAGTCCGCCTGCCGATGCAGGGGACACGGGTTCGTGCCCCGGTCTGGGAGGATCCCACATGCCGCGGAGCGGCTTGGCCCATGAGCCATGGCCATTGAGCCTGCGTGTCCGGAGCCTGTGCTCCGCAACGGGAGAGGCCACAACAGTGAGAGGCCCACATACCGCAAAAAAAAAAAAAAAAAAAAAAAAAAAAAAGATAAAGATTCTCACATAAAAGAACCTGGAGGGAGGGAGTTTGGAGTGCTGTTAGGAAGAGTGAGGAACTGCAGCTTATTCCATTTCCACAGGCTGGGTTGAGAGTGGGCAACGCATTTGTTGCCCATTTGTTACGTATTTGTAAAAAATTCAGCTTCCAATCGATTTGCCTGGATGAAGCATTCTGGGGAAGAAATAGAACCTGGTAAATAATTTCTAGATTCCATTTTTACACATTTATAAAACATTATTTTTAACACTATATTATTTTTAAAAGAGAACTCCTGTTATGACTTAATAATGATGGTAATTAAATACCACGGGGGGAAGCAGGGGCAAAAAGTGCCATGTGGCCTTGATCTCTGAGTCAGCCGGGCTTCCCCACGGGTAAACTCAGGGTGCCATGTTCTTTTCCTCATCTGTGTGTGCTCGGCCATGGACATGGGTAGGAGATGGAAAAAGAGAAGCTCTCTATGTCACTCCCCGCCTCTCTAGATGGGAGTGTCTTGGTGTGGTTTCATAGGTAGGATTCCTGATCTCAGATTTTATCACCCTTCCTCATATTATATGCAGCCACCACACATGCCCTGTTGAATGGATGAGTCAACTTCCCCCAGCCTCTTTTATCCCAGCCAGGTATTACTGTATATTTACATACACTTTCTCATCCATTCGTGCGCTCATCAGATATTCATGGAACATCAGCTCTGTGCCAGACACTGTTCTAACACTGGGGATTCAGCAGACATGATCTCTACCCTGTGGAGAGATTCACTACCAAATAATCAGACAGCGAAAAAATTAAGGAGGTGACAAGAGCAATGAGGAAAAGTAAAGGCAAGTGGGAAAGCCTGTGACAAAAGAGTGTGACTTTGTGGGCTGAGGTCAAGGAAGACTTCCAGAGGAGGTGGTTTTACCTGGGGCTGAAAAATGAGCAGGAATCTGTAGGGTTTACAGTGCCCAGTTCCTGTCCTAGGTGCGTGGGATACAGAGATGAATAGGACCCAGGAAGTAAATGGCACAGCCCTGACCTCAGGTGCTTCCACTCTGGTCCAGGAAGTGGACAGACACACCAGCAGTGATGTGCAGAGAGGCAAGGACTGTAGATAGAAGTGCCCGAGGAGGAGGGTGACGGGGCGGAGCTCCTACCTGGAGAGCTTCCAGGGCAAGTCCGGCCTGTCTGGGGCGTCTGAATTGCTCTGACGCATGAGTGGGATTAGTAGTAGATGATTGGCGAGGGAGGGGGTGAGGGCATTTGATGGAGAGGGAACTCACCGAGGGAAAGCTCAGATGCTAAAGCATCCCTTGGGGGAAGCACAAGTAGCTCTTCCAACCTGGAGCCTAGGGACGTGTTGGGGAGAGGAGATGGGAGAGAGAAAGAGGAAGAGGTCAGGTGAGAAGGGCTTTGGGAGTTAATCATGCTGAGGAATTCGAACTTGATCCTCTTTTCGGCGGGAAGCGTTGAGGGGTTTTAACCCGGGGAGTGAGTGATCACATGGGCACTAGAGGATCCTCCCTGCGTCAGAGTCGTGCTCGGAGGCGGACACGGAAAGCACCGAGAGCATAGCATGGATGGGAGAGAAGGCGAGTTTGGGAATGACCTTCTGAGACGGCGTGACTGGATGTGATTGGGAGGGTACAAGAGGGCAGTCAAGGAAAAGAGTCTTTACCCTGTTCTCCAGGAAGCGATTCTTGGCAAAAGTTTCTTTTTTTTTTTTTTTTTTTTTTTTTTTTTGCGGTACACAGGCCTCTCACTGTTGTGGCCTCTCCCGTTGCGGAGCACAGGCTCCGGACGCGCAGGCTCAGCGGCCACGGCTCACGGGCCCGGCCGCTCCGCGGGATGCGGGATCCTCCCAGACCGGGGCACGAACCCGCGTCTCCTGCATAGGCAGGCAGACGCTCAACCACCGCACCACCAGGGAAGCCCGGCAAAAGGTTCTTTAAACAACCAGTTCCTTGACCAACTGCTCATCTTGTCTCTCCTCTTAGGGTCCACCCACAAAGTGTCACTGCTTGTGCAAAACCTGGCAGCAAAGATACCTGATGGATTGGTTAAGGTTTTCCAAACGTCTTTGACCTTGGGACCGTTTCTTTCTTTCTTTCTTTTTTTTTTTTTTATGAAACCTACACTAACATCCAGAGTGATCTTCCTAAAATTAAACACTGAGCATATCAATCTTTGCTTAAAATCACTCTGTTTTTTTGAATAAAGTTCAAATTATTTTCTTTGCACCTCGAGACCCTTCTGGAACTAGTGTTTGGGAGACCGTGTTGGAAGAAATGACCCCATTTGTAGATCTTCTTTTAGAGAAATGTCTCTTCCACTCTTTTCCCATTTTATTTGGTTGGTTTTCTTTCTATTATTGAGTTGCAGAAGTTCTTTAGATGCTTTGAATATAAATCTTGTGTCAAATATATGTTGAAAGTATTTCTTTCAGTCTGTGTTTTGAGGTCACAGTATTATGTGAAGCTTCAGGAGGGCAATATGATGAATTGAGTTTTGGGCAGGTTGCATTTGAAAAGCCTGAGGTATATTCAGTCCATGCCTGTGTTGACACTAGTCTCAAGGTGTCCTGGGGTAGGGCATGTGGTTCCCTGCCTCTATAATATTACCTGTCAGATGGGGATAACAGTATTGGCTTGCTCTTTTTCAAGGGTTGTCATGAAGATAAAACAAAATAAAATATGTGAAAGCACTTTAAAAGAGTGAAAAGCCATATACAAACGGTAGTGCCACATTGACATTATGTATGTTCCAGACCACTCCCAGAAGGTAAAGACTTAGCATTGCTTTCAGCTTTAACCCGTCTTAGCTCTTGTCTTAACTTCTCTCCAACTTGCCTTTTGCACCTGCACATGACAAAGAAAACTCTTCTCCACTTACATCTCCTGGATATTTATAACTGGGTATAATGTGTTTGAACTCCAGACCTGAACAGGATACAACACGCGTGTATTTTGATCCTCTGTTTGCTTGTGTATGGTCATTATCTTCATCCAGTCACTCACCCAACACATACTTATTGCTTTTTAACTATATATGCCAGACACACGCTAGTGACAAAACAAGAGAGGCATAGTCCTTTGCCTCATGGCCTGAAGTCTTTAGTGAGAGTCGGACAATTACATCCTCATTATCATACGGGTCCTGAAAGGGGGTTACAGGAACATCAAAGAACAGAAGGCAGGATCTGGGGGAGCAGCATGTAAGACGTAAAGGAAAGCAGGGGAAAATCCGGAGCTGTGACACTATGGAGTTTCTAAAGGAGCCACTTAGGGGAAGTAACAGAAGGGCATCCTACATGCATCAGAGGAGGCCTGGATTCATGAAACCCACATCTTAGTTGGCCATTCTAATCTTCCCCATTCACGTCTTTTTTCAGGGTTAGTTGGTGGCGTCTCAACAGGATTCCTACCCCTGCTGCTTGTAGCCCTTTGTTGAAGGTGATCATGACAATAAGTTGTTCAAAAAAGGGCTGATGGGGGGCTTCCCTGGTGGCACAGTAGTTGAGAGTCCGCCTGCCGATGCAGGGGACACGGGTTCGTGCCCCGGTCCGGGAAGATCCCACATGTCGCGGAGCGGCTGGGCCCGTGAACCATGGCCGCTGAGCCTGCGCGTCCGGAGCCTGTGCTCCGCAACGGGAGAGGCCACAACAGTGAGAGGCCCGCGTACCGCAAAAAGTAAAAAAAAAAGGGCTGATGGGAAGGAGAGGAGAGCTGGGGTAATTCCCTAACTGAATGTCAACTCTTGAAGAATTGACCATTGACAGAATTGCCCTTCTCAGTAACCACTTCCCATCCTTTTCCGGACCTGGCACTCTGGAGTCAGCTGGATCCTTCCAGACAGCCACTTGTCTTATGTCGCCATTTGCCAGGCTAGCACTGGGAGAAGAGGCAGAACTCGGACCTTCTGGCTGTGACAAATCCCCTCTGTAGGGTGCACAGTGCCCGGGACCAGGAGCGTCCCTAGGAAAGGCAGCGCTGAGCCGTGCTCCGGCCATGCCATTGGCATAGAGCTGCCCGGGCCCTGGCCCCTCTGCTCTTGGTTAGGCTGCTTGGGGCATAGAGCAGAAGGCTATCTGTGCTCAGAGTACAAGTTCAGATGAAAGGTTTTCCATAGGTTTTTTTATTTCCCACAGTCAAAAAGCATCTCCCAGATCTGAGGGGCCTGTCGTCCAGCTGCTTTACTGGGCATCTGTCCAAGCTGGGTGGGCTCTTTAAGCTGGCTTTCCCCAGAACCCACCCCCCCAGAAAAGCATGTGTTGTCCGTCTCCTGCCACGGTTCTGCGGAGTGCGTGTCTCTCATCGATGTAGTGCTATGGGCCAAGATATTTTAGATAAAAATCAACCAAGAACTTAACGAGCACCTTGGCAATTCGCATGGTCCATTCTCCGAGCATCTCTGCTCACTGTTGCTGTGGTGATTCATCTGTGTGGAACGGGAGGCTTCAGTAGCTTTAATGATGCGTTTTACATGAACGTGGCCCTAGTTGACAGGTATGCGTCTCCCTTGCTCTAATGGAAGCATCATCTGCAATGCAGCTATTAACTGGTAAGTTTTTATTTTAACCTCCTGTGCTCGTCAGAAAAAAATTCCACCCTGAGGGAATATGAAGTTTAGGTCTGACTAAATTCAAGTGATGTTAACTCATTCATCTTGGGCACACTTCCCAGGACAGAGCCTGTCACCCAGGAGGGGCATGATAATTGGGTCCCTCCTCCTTCTGGAATGACTGGAAAGGAATCTAGGCCTCTGGACTGGCTCCCGGAGATTCGTGGGTTTGATAGAACAAACAGCATTTGAGGAAGGAAGCACTGCGTTCTCCTGTGGACATTGTCGACCACGTGATTCTCTCTCCATGCAGGGGCCATCTGTTGAGATCAGGTGGTGTCACCCTTCGTCTTGCAGGTGTGAGAAGTCACCGCTTTCTGCTTATAGAAGTTGGAAAGGAAACTTTGCCTTTCTGTTTGCCTTTCAGAGGCTGCCTGGGGCCTGCTGACCCCTGCTTGCTGCGTGCAGGCCGTTTCCCCAGTCTTCCGTGGGCTTCAGCATCACCTGGGATTTGTGGTAAACTGTAGATTCTAGGGCGCCATCCCTATAGCTCTGATTTGGAATGTCTGGGGCAGGGTCGCACGCATTGAGAAGTACTGGGTTCATAAGACTGAGACTAAGAAAAAGAACGGCCTGAAGCTGGGAACAAAGAGAGTTGGTGACAGGCAGCAATGAAAAGCATGCTTTTTGTCCCTGCCATGCATCAGTTACATGCACACGGCCCTGTGTGCCAAGCAGGCTAAGTGATGTTCGTTTCTTCAGTGCCTACTAGGTGCCAGTCCCCTGCCATGTGCTGGGAATGCAGAAATGAGGAAGAAATAGCTCTTGCCCCATGAAATTCACAGGCCAGTGTGTGTGGGCAAACAGACAAATACAAACCAACTACAATGTATGGAGACTGATGGTGCAATAATGTAGCACAAATCCAGTCTGAAGAGTCACAGAATAAAAATAGTCGCTGCCATTTATTGAGCATTTTCTGTGGGCCTGGCTTTGTCTTACATATATTAAGTAAATTCCTGACAACAACGTTTAGGGCAGGTGAGGAAAGAGGTCTAGGCTGTTAAAGTAGTTTGCACAAGGCTGCCCAGTTGATAAGCAGCAGAGCCAGGTTGTAAGTTGCCAAAGGCCATGTTCTTGAGAGCTGTATTACAGTCTTTCTGGAGAAAAGGGGCTGCTATTTGCTGAACACGTACTATGTGTGAGACTCACTTAACTGAACATTCGTGACATTTCTGAGGGTGGCCAGAGCTCTGCAAGCACTCACAGACCAGGCACACTTGTCAGCTGCACCAGAGCCTGAATGGATGCAGGGATGTTGGGATGTTGATTCCCTTAGCCTTCCTGGTGGCTGGGCAGGGACTTGTCACCTCTAGCTATGGCATCCTAGTCAGTGTACCCCAGTATGCTCACAGTTTAGGGCACAGACAGCCCTGGTCTCTGTTTCCCTGCCTCCATAAGATATTGATGCTGTGTAGACGGCAGCTGTTTCAGCTTAAGGTGATCGGGGATGGCATTTTGCATTTCCATCCTCCGACCACTGTCAAGTGTGAGCTTGGTTCCCTGCCCAGGCCTCTGAATCCAGTCAGTTGGGCTGGTAGGTTGGTGCTGAGAGGAAGCCCCATCTGCTGGGACAGGAGTCAGAGCTCTTGAGCCCCTCACGGTTCATTTGCCCCGGACTCACTCTGCACACATTCGATCCGTTGGGGTTTCAGTTGAAGACACCCTTCTTCACTTCCTCTCCTAAAGACTGTCACGTCTTGGGTCACATGCACGCAGCATGGCTGCTCCAGCGTTGGCCACATGTCATGGGTGGTCCCTGGCCCCTCGGTGTGAAGGTGGGCTGTAGTGACAGGTCCTTAATCAATGTGCAGTTTCCATTTGCCTTTTAATAAGTTACTGTTGGGGGCCAATTATATTATTTTAACAAACCATTTTCTTTCTCTTGTACGTGGCTCATCAAAAACAGGAAGTCAAAAGGTATGAATCCTCTTCCTGTGAATCAGCAGAGAAACCTTCCTCATTTGTGCCCATGAACATGCCACAGGGGGCCACCAGTTGCGCTCCTATAAGAAAGGAAGGTAGCAAGCGGGACCCTGGGGTAGTCAGCAGGCAGGAATGCCAGGGTGGGACAGCTGTGCCTGTTGACCTTGGGAGCTAAGCCTGGGAGGCGGGGCGCACTGTGAGCTGAAGTAGCAGGGGCCGGGACAAGGGCCAGGACAGGCAGCTCGCTCCAGGGCTGTTACAAATAAGGTGACAGGTCAGTGCTGATGAGCACCTGATGCCCGCCAGTAGCCGTCAAACTGGAATGACAGTCCTGGGCCTTACGAGAGGGCTGGCTGGGTTGGGGGAAGCAGCAGGGGGACGGGCTGGGGAGAACGCGTGTAGGAGAAGGGGCTCATTTCAGCACCTTGTGCTGGATCCAACACACAAACGCTATTGCACACTCACTCGGCCTCAGGGACTCTGTCCAGTGCTGAGTCACACAGGTCACTGATTTGTGATTAGCAACTCATATTTTGATATTCACCAGTGGGTCACGAGTATCAAGGAAAAGGGATCGATATGGTTTCAGGTCACATCCCGTGATGACACTGGGGTTGAAAGACAGTCCTTTCTTGGCTGTTCAGGTGGCTGCTTGCCAGAGAGGAGGTATTGGGCAGGCTCTTGTCCAGACAGGCTGGTTGGTGTGCCTTTGGTAGCGGCCACCTGCCTGCATCTTCCCAGGGAAGAGGTGGGATGAGTGGGATCCTGTAAAGAGAGTGTTTGAAGATCTGGAAACAGAAGGCCTTCTATACGTAGGAGCTACTCTGCCACTACCCCCAGTCCAAAATAAACAGCCTTTTCTGCCGCTGTGGACGGGCACTGAGAAGGCATGACAGCATTGGTGCCCAGACTTGTCTAATCACTCACATCCCCCACCAGCTTCCACCTGGAGCCCGTGCTCATGCCAGGCTTTGAGCATCTCTTTCTGCAAAGCCGTGGCTTAGGTATCCATTCCCCTCAGCATCACTGACTCTGATGCTCTGAGCCAGTTATCTGGGATCAGACCACCTCCGCTGATGTCATTTGTGTCCATTGGCCTTGCTCATCTTCATTCTTTCATCAAGATTGTATCTAGCACCTATTATGCAGCATGCACTGTGGGCTGAGTTGGGGATACAGGGACGAAAGCATAGGATCTGTGTCCCGCAGTTGCTTCAAGGCCAGTGAGAGAGAATGGCATATAATCCAATCAGATACAGGTGACCAAATGGTAATCGTGATTAGAGGTGGGATGCCATCCCTTGAGAGACATCCAGGTAAGTAGCTTGTTTCATGTGCTGCCAGATCTAATGGTTACTGAGCCTAACTCCCTTTCTGTAACTTTGAGTCATTTATCCAGGTTCTTCCCTCTGGAACCACAAAGAGCAAATTACACTCCTCTTCCATAATGATGGAACTTTGGATATGTAAGCTTCTCTTCCAAGGCTAACAGTCTCATGACATGGAGTCTGGACCTGTCCCTGTTTTAATTGCTATCTTCTGGATATATTCTAATTTCTCAATGTCTTTATTGAAGTGGTAAAGCCAGAACCCACTACAATATTATGGGTTTAGCTGGAGAGAAATGTCAGAAAGACAAATACATGAGGAATAATTTTAAAAAATAATAAAATAAAATAAAAAGGAGCCAGGCAGTGTGTGTGCGTGTTTAATGCGTGGGGTAGAGAGAGAGATAAAATATTTTTATTTTTAATTTTCCATAATGCAAAGTCGGTTCAAAGACTTTTTAGCACAGCATAATTGATTTTGACTTAGATTGTAACTTACATTTCCATTCTCTGGTCTGTTTATGTTAAAGTTCAATTACGAAAGCTTGATGGAAACATCTGACCTGGGCAGGTCCTATGGCTGTCAGCCCCTCAAGTCAGTCGTGACCTCATTAGCCAGGGCCTCAGCACCCTGGGTGATGCTCCATTTCCAAGTAACTACCTAATCTAGTCACACACATGGTTTTCTCTCTGTGTCAAAGCTGTAACCAAACCCTGGTCTCCTGCAGACAGCCAGGGAGAAGGCTCGCACAGGAAACGCCAGGGACGGTCATTCCACTTACAGTCTCTGTGAATCATCCACAACCCGAGGAGTTACTCCTTCCCTATTCCGAGAAGTACAACCTGTGTGACCGCACATCGCACGTGGCCGCAGATCGCCTGTGATGTCTGCCTCTAGAGCACAACCCAAGAAACCTGTTTCTAATCTATCTTGGGAAACTGTCAGTGTCGGCATTTACCTGTCATAGATACATTGGTACTTGGCATCTGTTCCAGCTGTATATCTCACAGGATCCCTTGCAGCTAGGGTTATGGATACAAATCAGGGTTCCCCAGTTAGAGGCACTCATGGAAGATTTGAAATGCGGAACTCTGATAAAAGGTCAGATTTCTGCAGCTTTGGCCAATGTTGCTGGCAAGCAAGGTCTTAAAGATGCTGCACTTTTCTATAGCAAAATTCCCTTGTATAATTGTCAGCTCTTGTGAGTAGAGAGGCAATTGTAGCAGCATGCTGACAGTTTCCAGAATCCACAGCTCTGGGGCTGTGCTCTGGAACTCAGCCATTCCTGGGGCAGCCTGCCGACTCTCCACCTTCTGGTTGGGGTGAAGGGAGCAGTTCCCCTTGTGGATTGGGTCAGCAGTATAGTGCCAGGAGTCATTCTCGAGGCCCCAGCCTACAGCCTCATCCTTCCAGCCCGTCGAACGATTTTGTGAGCACTGAATTCCCTGTATTAAACCCCTTTCTGTTTAAAATAGCTACAGTGCTTTCTGTTTCCTGAAACTGAGCCCTGACAGGTACAGTGTTCAAAGGTAGTGTCTGAAAGGTGATTTTCACTCTTTTACCTTACTTCAAAAGTGTCTTGTGATTGCTTTTAGAGAGCACTGCACTAGAACTTGCGTTTTAGTCCCGTGTCTGTTGCTTGTCACCTATGCCCGTGACCTTGAACGAGTCACTTAGCTCTCAACTCCTTTTCCTTATCTATCAAATTAGGCAAATCATACCTGCTTTGCATATGTGAGCCTCAGTGGAGAGAATGAACCTGAAAATGGGCTTCAAGCAATGAAACGTGACTGGCATGTTTTCTCCTCAATCTAATATCCACCCCCAATAAGACCCAGTCTCTGCCTTTCACAAAGTCCCAGTTAGAAAATGTTGTCTATTCATCATAAAGAGAGAAATAATATCAAATGTCCTGCCTCACATTTTGTTTAGGATTCCCTGTGACTATTTGCAAACCAAATGCTCTGAGACTCTGGGGAGAGAGTTGACATTTATGCAGTAATTTCTAAATGAATAAGTATAAAATTGGTGAAAGCAAAGGACCTTTTAAAGTCAGGCCACTATCAAGATAGACAGTAGCATCATCTAGCATGTGAGCTCAGTGTTTTACAAGGAAGTCCTATGGAAGAAGAAGACAGTTTCTGAAGTCACATCATACCAGGTTGGTGGCGGACCAGGCATCCCCTTTCAGATAGCTGTTGAATGTCTATCACGTGCAAGGCTTTCTGTTAGGCATTGGGCCCTATGCTAGATGTGAAAATAAGTACACTTGGGAAAATATTACTGTCTGTAAATTATAAATCAGTGAGCCTCGCTAAATTAGAAGAAAGACACAGAACTAAATATAACGGTTACTCATTTTCCATTCTGAACAAAACTTGTTTGCCATGTAAAACAGACCCACTGCACAACACGCTATAATTCCCTCCTCTGTACAGATAATTGCTCTTTGCCACACCCATGCCTGTCCTCACTCCACTGCTCCTTCTCGTGGGAATCCTTGCCCGTCTCGCCTACCCGATTCTCAGCTCAGAGGCCCCCTACTCTGAGACGATTTTCTTTTTCTTTTCTTTTTTTTAAAAAAACACTGGAGATTCTTTTTTTTTAATTTTTATTTAATTTTTATTTAATTTTGGCTGCGCTGGGTCTTCATTACTGCGCACCAGCTTTCTCTTCGTTGCGGTGCGTGGGCTTCTCATTGCGGTGGCTTCTCTTGTAGTGGAGCACGGGCTCAAGGTGCACGGGCTTCAGTAGCTGCAGCACTCGGGCTCAGTAGTTGCAGTACACGGGCCCTAGAATGTGCGGGCTTCTGTAGCTGTGGTGCACGGGCTCAGTAGTTGTGGTGCACGGACTTAGTTGCTCTGCCGCATGTGGGATCTTCCTGGACCAGGGGTTGAAGCCGTGTCCCCGGCATTGGCAGGCGGATTCTTAACCACTGCGCCACCAGGGAAGTCCCTGACAAGGTTTTCTTAACTCCCTAAATCTAAATTAATCCCTCTCTGCTGTCCTAATTACTCCTATATGTTAATTCTAGCATACATCATTTTTCTGTCTCATATGAATTTCCGTTTTAATTATTTTGTTAGTTTTTAGTTATTTTGATCTGTAAGTATCATATCTTTGTATACTTTAGTTAGATATTTTAGTTATGGAAACTGGCACAGTGTAGCGCTGGTAGTAAACCAAGTTTGCTGAATTCAGTTTTGGGTGGATCCTACATACCTTTTACTGAATTGAATAGTAGAAAGGAGATAGACATAAAACAGATATTGGTGAGGCCTCAGAGAGTCTTTCCTATTATTTCCTGTTTTCTCCTTAGCTGCTGCCTGCCTACTCTCCCCACATGAGCAAGTGTCCACCCGTCTTGTTAGAAGTGGATAATATATGGTAACAGGCTGGGGATATTAGAACAATAGGAGATAATGCCACCTTTTTAGCTTTCATTGTAATTCTTTGTAGTGCCAGATACATGAAATTTCAGGGAGAAGAAATGTGTATAATTTATTCAAATCCTGATTAAACCAAATAAATGAAATGCATCGGTGTATTCTGTAAGCACTTGTCCTGTGCACATTATAGAATGACTATATTTTAAAGGATGTACTTTTCCCCTCAGATTCAGAAAGAGGGTGAGAAGAACAATAGACAAGAAAAAGAAACATCAAAGAAAGTGTAGATGATGTGCAACCACTTGCTGGACGAAGTGAAATCTTAGGAGTCGTTAAAAATATATATTAATGCTATTAACAAAAATGACATGCGTACATTTGTATAGAGTTGTAACGTGTCTAGTTTTTTTTTCTTACATGTACTATCTCATTAGACCTTCACAATAACCCTATGAGGTAGATAGGACACAAGTTTCATATAAGGAAATGGATTTAGTCCAACAGTATGTCTTTGTGACCTCTTTGAACATAGCAAATTTCATTATAAATGATTTAGGGAAATATGCCTATCTGATAAATGTATTAGCTGCCATTTTGCTTTAAGATGTCACACTACACCACTAACGAGCTTAATACCCATTAGAAGTTTACCAGTTAGGGTCAGAATCATCTAGGGTTACCCTGAAGCAGACAGAAAAACAAAATGATTTTCTTTGAATTGGGGGCTTTTGCTTTATGGGTTACAATATAGGCACGAGCGTGGTCTTGAAGCATTTATTTAAGATCAAAGTCTGGTCAAAGCAAAAGATGTTAAAATGATTCTAGACATCTGTCTTTCTCTTTCCCTTGCAGTATATATCCACACCAATAGACACAGAGCTGGAAGATGGCGTGCATATCAGACTGCTCTGGATTGGTTGCAGGTGAGTGAGGATCAAACCCTATCTACTTTCAGCTCTCTGTCCAACTGGTGTGATGCCACCTAGAAATCAGCCAGAACATGTGATCTGAGGAAAAAGATTAGTAAACAACTCTCTTTGGTTTTGAATAATTCATTCTGCCTCATTTCTTCTGCTATTGATTCCTTCTAATGTTTTGTTTGTTTGTCTGTTTGTTTTTTTTGCGGTACGCGGGCCTCTCACTGTTGTGGCCTCTCCCGTTGTGGAGCACAGGCTCCGGACGCGCAGGCTCAGCGGCCATGGCTCACGGGCCCAGCCGCTCTGCGGCATGTGGGATCTTCCCGGACCGGGGCACGAACCCGTGTCCCCTGCATCGGCAGGCGGACTCTCAACCACAGCGCCACAGGGAAGCCCCTTCTAATGTATTTTTTATTTCAGTTATTGTATTCTTCAGCTCTGTTTGGTTGTTCTTTATATTTTCTGACTCTTTGCTAAAAACTTCTTGTAACTTCTCAATCTGTGCATCTGTTCTTTTTCCAAGTTCTTGGATCATCTTTATGATCATTACTCTGAACTCTTTCTCTAGTAGAGAGCCTATCTCCACTTCATTTAGTTGTTCTTCTGGGTCTTTGGTTTTGCATAGAGACATGAAAAATAGAAAAGTATTTAAAATACAACTGACCTTTTTCAAGTTAGATATTCATTTGTTTAGCTAAGAAAATATCACTGTGCTATAACCTCAGGACGCACAGATAACACGGTTCTCCTACTTGGGGAACCCACAAGCTAAGCAAAAGCACAGGGACATGAAAGCCAGGAATGATTTGCTAAAATGGTCAGTGACTCATAAAATATGTGTAGAAGTTCTAATTAAGATGGGAGAGAGAGGACAGGGCGGATACAAGAGATACTCAGGAGGTGAGACGGACAGGGCACGACGACTGACTGGGTGGAGGGGTGTGAGGAAGAGGCAGAACGAGGAGGAGAGAATGACTCCTAAGGATCAGTCACGGAGGAAGGAGGTGTGGTGCTGCCATGATGACGTATATAATGCAGGTCAGATCTGGGGTGAAAGGGAGCCTACCGTTCACCCAAGCAGAACTGCTCAGAAAGCAGTCATGATTCAGAATGAAGCTCTAGGAGAGCTGGATACAGTCCTGAGAGGTACAGGTGAAGCCACAGCGCTCAGAGAAAGAAGCAGAGAAATTGATGAAGGATTCAATACGGGATGGCCCGAGGGGTAAGGGGAGATGAGCAGACATCATCACAGCAAGTAGAAGCCAAGCGTTCAAGAAATAGGTCGTGTCAATGTCAAACACTGCAGAATTGTCCCATAAGGATGAAGCAGATTTAACATTTAAGTCATTAAGATGACTTTAGGGGAGGTAGTTCCAAAAGCACTGTGGATGTAGGCCATCTATTAATAGGTAAGGAAAGTGTGGTAGGCAGCATAATGGTTCCCCAAAGACGTATCTGCCCTAATCCCTGGAACCTGTGAATATCGTGCCTTGTACGGCTAAGAGCTTTAGCAGTTGTGACCTAAGGTAGGGATCTTGAGCTGGGGAGATTATCCAGATGGATGGATGGTTATCCGGACGAGGACTCTAGTCACATTGAGTCCTTATAAATGAAAGAGGAGGCAGGAAGAGTCAGCCAGAGAGATAGGGTGTGGCCTCGCAACCCACTCTTGCTGGCTGTGAAGATGGAGGAAGGGGGCCGTGAGCCAGGGATCAGGGAACATGATGCTCTCTGGAAGCTGGAAACGGTTCCCACTGTACAGCTGTGAAGAAAATGGAGCTCCTGGTCTTACAACTGCAAGGAATTCTGCCCACAACCTGAATGCAGAAGATATGGATTCTCTTCTAGAGCCCCCAGAACGGAGCACAGCCTGCCAACACCTTGCCTTTGGTCTGCTGAGACCCATCCCAGACTTCTGACCTAAAAAAACCACAAGATAACAAATTGGTGGTATTTTAGCTGTTGTTTGTTGGTAATTTGTTATAGCACGAATAGGAAACTAATATGGAGGGGTTCACATCTAGAGTGATGGCAATTATGAAAAAGTCAGCTACTGTTGAAGATGTTTGAAGGTTAAAAATATAAGATTATGAAGCTTGGAAATATGTTACTAGGACAAATTTTTAATTTTTTTTTTTTTTTTTTTTTTTTTTGTGGTACGTGGGCCTCTCACTGTTGTGGCCTCTCCCGTTGAGGAGCACAGGCTCCAGACGTGCAGGCTCAGCGGCCATGGCTCACGGGCCCAGCCGCTTCGCTGCATGTGGGATCTTCCCGGACCGGGGCACAAACCCGCGTCCCCTGCATCGGCAGGCGGATCCTCAACCACTGTGCCACCAGGGAAGCCCAAATTTTTAAAATTTTAAACATATATTTATTCTTAATTAAATTCATAATAAAAAATCTTTAAATTATTATTAATGAACACTCATGTCGGAATTTCAAATAATATAAAAAATAAAAATTAAATTAAAAGTCACCCTACTCACTATTATAATTACATTCAACATTATAATTGTGTTCATTATTTTTCTAGACTTCAGGCGACTAGGCTTCTTGATGTGCATGTGTGTGTAGAGGGGTACATACCTAAGATCATACTACACATGTTAATAGGACAAATTTTGGAGTCACTTTTTCTTTGGAGTAGGAGGTAGGATGGTTGGAATCAGAGTCATATGTAGACCTTTGACACTAACTGCCTCCTTTTAGCTCTTTACTGGATGAGGTTGATTGATATGTAAGATCCCTATATTTGCTGCAAGGACGATGATACATCCTGTTCCTGCTTTGGACTTTATTTATTTGTTTGCACATGACCTTATTTTTTAGAGCAGTTTTAGGTTCACAGCCAAACCGAGTAGAAGGCACAGAGGCTTCCCATTGTCTCCCCCCAACATGCACAGTCCCTTCCCCCACTATCAACATCCTGCTCCAGAGTGGCTCAATTTTACAATCTATCCTGATGCTTCATTATCACCCAAGGTCCACTGTTTACATTAAGGTTCACTCTTGGTCTACTACGTCATTTTTTTTTTTTTTTTTTTTTTTTTTGCGGTACGTGGGCCTCTCACTGTTGTGGCCTCTCCCGTTGCGGAGCACAGGCTCCGGACGCGCAGGCTCAGCGGCCATGGCTCATGGGCCCAGCCGCTCCGCGGCACGTGGGATCTTCCTGGACCGGGGCACGAACCTGTGTCCCCTGCATCGGCAGGCGGACTCCCAACCACTGCGCCACCAGGGAAGCCCTCTACTACGTCTTTTAACCTCAAAGTAGAGAGATCCCACCAGCAACCTTTTGCTAACTGGGTTCCCTGCTGTCATCACTCCATAGCCCATCAGAGCCCGCCCCGTGGCTTGATAGCAGTGGACGCTTGCAGCCCAGGATACCTTTAATTTTCCTTGCTCCGTCTCCTTCCACGTCTCCCGCTCAGCAGCCCGGCTATTACAGTAAGAGCTTAATGTGTGCCCTGGCACTGTTGTGGTATCATTTAGACGATTGCATGCTGGGCTGACACAAGTCAGAGGCGGCTGACACATTAAGGGTCCCTTGTTATCAGCTTGCTGGGGATTCGGTCAATGCAACGGTGGTAAACCTCAGCCATTCCACTGAGACACGAGCCTATTTACTTTCCTCATCCAGTCCTGTGCCCTCCTGTTCCGTCCCCTAGAAATGCTGTCTCTCTATGTTGTTTGAAGCCAGTGGGTAGCCGGGCAGCTTTTTCAGTCTTGCCTAACCCCCTGCGAACATGGAAATATCAACTGGGGAAGACATTGTTATTGCCTTTCAAATGAGAAAGTCCCGGGCAGTAGTCACGGCCAGGGCGTTTTAAAACATCTCTTTTATAATTATATACATTTCACGTACTTTTAGATTTCTGTGCATATTGCAATGGTTTCAGTTATACTCATTTGGTTTTGAAAGCAAGTTTCTAGAAGCAAGGTCTAGACATATTTAATGCTTATTTAGTATGCCTTAAATACAGCATCCAATGCCACACCACTGATTTCTCATTAACACTGGTAAAGGGCTGCAAATCTAAATGAGGCCTTCTTTTGCTTTTTCTGCATCCATCCCTATATTTCTTTCCCAGGTGTCCTATGGAACTAAGCATTTCTTTATGCTCATAATTCAATTCAATTACTGGACACATCACAGAGTGCATCGGACTGATAATAACCAGTAATAACCAGTAATGCTTCTCAGAACGACCTTTGGTCCAGTTCTCTCTCACAGGTGCTCTGGGGGCCAAGCAGGTCTCCACTGACTTATGCATGGTTTCAGGGGGCACATGCATGCTCTCCTCCCCGCCCCAGAAAGGCCCAGACTCAGCCTATAGCCTTAGCCCTGGAAGAATTTCCTTTATTCCAAAGAGGTACAATTATGAGGAAAAAGTTGTGAGAAGAGATAGCATTCTGGGAGCTGCTTACCCATCAAGCTACTCTCGTGTTGGTGTGTATCCTTCCTATTTTAGCTGTCCTGGGTCTCCTGACCCTAGGCAGTGGCTGGGTCAGTTTTTCTTACCATGCCCATCTGGGAATACAGGTACTGAATGATACGGGTAAATTCACAAGTAATCCATTGCCTGCGTTTGCTCTGAATCTTTAGGACTGAATCCTACTTATGCATCCTCCTACAAAGTTGTCTTCTTACCAGCAACACTATTGCACCTCACCTCCTTGGAATTCTCTGACAGTTTTCTGATGTTCGAGGGCAGGAAAAATGTATTCGTGTATGGATTCAGCAGCTAGCATTTATGAACTACTGTGAAACAGGAATTTTACCAGGCAGTGAGGATACTTGGTTGAGTGAGACACTGTTTCTATGCTCAAGAAGCTCACCATCTGTGACTTATTTTTAATATGTGTTGCCCTGTGTTTGGGTCATTTGGTCGATACGCATCAAAGGTCTCATTGGATGGTCCATGCGAGAGGAGCGGCTGATGCAAGCTAGAACCAAGTTGAATGTCAGGGCCCACACCTACCTCCTTCAGAGTATCAGAGGGCATCTTGGACGCACTTAGAGTCTTCAGCTGGGCTGCATGAGAGGAAGCCAGGCAGGCCTTTGTCACCCTCTCCCTTGACCTGTGGGTACCATATAGTCCTCCGTGAGGGCCTCTGGAGAGGTGAGAGATCTGACGGACAGCTGAGTCTAAGAGTAGCTGTGATTCTGTCGATGTTGCTGTGATGGCCAGGGATAGGCACCTCTTGAAACACGATCTAAAATGTTAAGTATGAATATTTTCAGCATTAAAGACACATACCTTTGCTTCGTATTCCATGCGTAGAGTAATCTCATTCAACACCACCAGTTACTAACTTGGATAACAAGACTAATCTAAATAATCCCTTCCTTTCTTATACATGACACTGTGTCAGTGATATAAAAGCTCTGCAGACATATCATACGTATGAAAACAAATATTTACATTTATTGAAATAACTTTTCTATTTGTAAATTTAGCAGATTTGTTATAGAATGTCACCCACAAGGGAAGGGGTATTTGTGAGGAATTTTAGGTCAGTTGGTGTGCATCTGAGCAGTTGTAGATACATTGGTAGTGATGATGGTGAGGAAGAAAGGAGAGATGTTGCAGAGGGAAGAAGTTGGAAGATGTCTAGGATGGTCCGGGGCTCACATTCGGTGGAGTAGACTGTGCCAGGGCTGGGTTGCAGGAGTCTGCGGGTGAATATCGAGAAAGCTGGGTGCTGGTCTTTGGCACACATTCCTGACAGAACAGATAGGAATGGGTGCTTCATGCAATCCAAGGACATCTGATTTGTCATCTTTGGATTCCGCTTCAGTGTAGACAGAGCAATGGTGGCTGCTTTGGGTTCATCTTGCACCCCTAAGGTACCTCAGAAAATGGGTAGCCGGTTTCCACCGACTTTGCTTTGGAGAAGTTGATCTCCCGGATGGGCTGTGGCCGGCTGGCAGCCTGTGGCCTCAGGGCAGCCACTCCTGAGGGCACGCCCTCTGCGAACCTTCCATCTCACTTCCTGTGGACACAGAGCACTTCAGCCAGGAGATCCGTAACGGCGTCCTCTTGGGTCTGAGGCCTTCTTGGCTCAGAAAGCTTCCTGGGTTTGCTGACATCACCCTCGTGTGGAGGAGGACTGGCCTGGCCGCTGAGAACATACATGGAAGTGGATGAAGTCTATGAAGAAAAAGGAAAATAGCTCAGCCAGACACGCCTTCGACGGCCATTGTTCCACCCTTGGAATCTGTGGAGAGGAAGAGGTGACCGGGGAGACGTTTCCTAAGCATAGATGAGACAGAGGCTGGTGAGACCAGAATTCGTCAGGAGGACACGAAAGGCAGTGCTCTCCCACCAAATAGGGTGATTCTGGGGAAAAGATGTGATGACAGGAGCCTAACAACTAGGAATTTCAAAACAAAACAAAGTGCTGTTATCACTGCCTTCCCAGCTGCGGGTGCCTAGAATCCAGGGCTCTGCTGCTTTCCACACGTGACGTGCCAGGCACGTGCACTCTTCAGCAATGTCCCAATATCCTCTCTCAGTGATGGATTCCAGGGCCGCACATTCCTCCGTCTGGAAAACTTTCCTCACGTCTAACCCAGATCTCT
The DNA here is from genome assembly GCF_949752795.1 of Hyperoodon ampullatus. NCBI lineage: Eukaryota > Metazoa > Chordata > Mammalia > Artiodactyla > Ziphiidae > Hyperoodon > Hyperoodon ampullatus. Next base: position 63,738,992 of record NC_136929.1, read on the forward strand.
CCTGATGCAGCTGAAGTTCATTGCCTCGTCTTCAGTTCCGGAGGCGATGGAAAAGAACCTGTCACCATTTCCTCCTTAAGAATCCTTCAGACGCCTGATGGCTTCAAAACACAGCTTACTTTCCCTTGGTTGTTCAGAACTTGCCTCTGAATTGGTCAGTTCTGGAGCATCCTGGTCAAATCTTTCTGTTCAAGGGGAACGAGCTTTAATTCCCAAGCCAAGTAAAAGGGCAGAAACAGGCACCCCTGTCCTGGTTCGTCAAGGAAAACCCTTTGCCCCGGACTCTGGTTTTTCCCGCACAGAATGCAGCATGCTGGTTAAAGAGCGTTTTGTTTCCTTTTTAGGGAACCCATTGTGTGTTGCATCAAAGAGAATGAGCGCTTCATGCAGCTGCAGTTGTCAGAGTATTAAACTTCCCAGGCGGGTCCCGGGGGCTCTCAGAAAGAGGAGTAAAGCTGCCCCACTGAGAGGTGTGTCCCTTGTGGGTCTGTGTGTGTGTGTGTGGGCGGAACGCTGGGGCTGGGCCCACCGTGCCCTTCTTCCCACCTTGAAGCCCTCACTGCCTCTTTCAGGCTCGAGAAGCTGTCCTCACGGCGACACTCACACGCCAAGGAACCGCATAATTGTTGGCAAAGTCTGGGGGCCAGTAAGCCAGACTGGGCGGAGAGAGCATTCCATTATTATAACACAATGCCATAATAGGATGCGAAATTCTTTTCACATTCCTCCTTACACAATAAGGATCTTAAAACTGGACTTTTCCACTGAAAAGGAGGTAAAATCAGCCCTCGGACGTGTTCTTGCAATCGAAGTTAGCTTATTCATCTTGGGGGCTCCCGTGTGGGCCTGGCTCGTGTCAGCCCAGAACATTCTCCTGCAGGCCTGCCCTGCGGGCTCCGAACCTGGCAGCCGTGGCCCTGCTTGGAAGGCTGAGCTCATTTTTCTTGCCCCAGCACCAGAGGGCCTTGGAGTGCAAAGCCAAAGCAAGTCCAAGCCCAGGACTCCTAGGAAGACTTGGGCTTGCAGTGCCTGGAAAGCTGCTGTGCACACACTGGTCTGTGAGTGAAGCACTCATCTCCTCGCCTCCCCCACCCCTGAGGTGTTGGTGTGATGCTCCCCCAGGCCTGGTGGGGACAGGGTGTCCTCCTTCCTGTGCTGTTCTCCCTGGGCCTAGCCGGACCCGGTGCGTACCTTGTCAGTGCTGTTGACAGGCTGACTCACAGATCCGGCACAGACGCTGGAACCCAGCAACCTGGATGCTATTTCTAGCTTGGCTGTGGTTCCCTGGCTCTGCTTTCCTACCATGCAACTGGGAGGAGAAGTCATCTGGCCGGCGCTGGGCTAGGCGGCCGATTTGGGGTGGACACCAGGAGACATGGGACTTTTTCTTTATAAAAGTGTAGAAAATGAGTTGAACAGTCCTGGCGACCCGGTCCATCCCAAGTACAATCTCTGACTTTGGCAATGGTAGGCAATGAAATCGATTCAGGAAATCTCTGTGAACCTCTGGAGAGTTCCAATCCATCTCTGAGAGTAAATTATCACTCTTAATTCATTGTTGTACCTATCTGTGGAGCATCCGTTTATTTAGAATATTTAATGAGAGCCCTTCATAAAAATCTCCACAAAACTTAAATGCAAGTAAGCAGCATTCTCTAAGCCTCGAGACTCCCCATGAGATCAGTTCCTTTACAAGCATCCTATAAGGTAGGGGTTGCCTGGGCAGTATTTCAGACTCTCTTAATAACACCTTGTGGGGAAATTATGGCACATTTTCTTATTTTCTATTAGGATTATACTTGTTCTTTGGACGAAAGGAACTCCATATGTAAACGCAATTATTATTCTCTGAATTTCTTCTGTGCAACTGGAGCACCAGAATCTCCTGGGCTGTTTGAACAGGATTCAGGCCTGAATTTTAACGGTGACTATCAGCTAAGAAAAGCAATAAAATCCATGAAAAATTCACATTGCTAAAGAGGACCCTGGGGGTTACAGCTCTGAGGGTCACCGGTAAGCGGTCATGTTTTAATGAAGTGCTCCCTCTGATTAGTGAGAAACAGGCCTGGCATCTTCCACCACATAAATACCCTGTTTCTGAGTGTGCCAAGCAAATGCTTTCAGAGGCTGAATTTTCTCCCCGCTCTAGGGAGCTGGCAGTGGACAGCAGAGGACATTCCACTGAAATCAGGCCATTGGGAGCGGAAGACAAAGGCAGCTGATTCAAGTGCACCAAATTGGAGTTTCTCTAATCAAATATATGAAATTCACCATCATTCTGGATTGTTTTAATGGGAAGAAAGGGCAGCTGTGCCCTCCGTTTTCTAAGCATTTTATTTAGTGCCCTGGGGAGCGGGGGAGGGGAGGGAAAGCAGGACGGGAAGGGAAGAGAAGTTGAGATGGCCAAGAAAGCTACGGGAAGCTAATGTCTTTTGTCTTAAAAGTAAAATGGTTTTGCATGCCGTTCAGATCCACAGTGAGAATTCCCAGAGCCGTCACTCACCGAGCAAAACCCAAGATAACCAGTTTATAAAGCATGTTTACTTAGGAGTGCAAGAACAGCCAGCAAACAGGGGGGTCAGGGAGGTAGGCTTGGAAAATTCTGGGCAAAGAGAGACACGGGCGACTAGTGTTAGACAGATTTGCTCCACTGGTTTCATGAAAGCCTACTCAATTGAGCATTTCTTACCCCCTGCATACTCGTGCTTTGTACAGAAAGATTTAAATTTCAAGACACTCGGGGAGACGGATCTCCTCTCCTCTGTCGCCTTCCTGGCTGAGAGCAGAATTCACAGAAGGCCTTTTTCACCATTCGCGTGACAGGATTCAAAATTCTGGTTCAGAAACTGATGGCTCGATCTATTGTTTTCTAAGACAGTTTAACGTAAAGTCCAAGCGTGATGCTTCCTGCCCGGAGTGCTGTGCTACAGACAAGGTCTTGGTTTGGACCCCCAGCTTCAAAGGAGATCTCGGGCGCGTGATGTCACTTCCTCTGTCTGCTGAGTTGATAACAGGATGAACCTGAACGTGATATGAGCCAGACATTCCACTGTGTAATTCTTTATTTCACTCCACTGTAGGGCAGGGTACTTAAGCAGACATTGTTTTCGTACTAAGAGCCATGCACCCACCAATGTGCTTCGTAAAGGAAACAAAGGTCTAGGAATTGCAGGATGGGGCTCACAGGCTCACACAGGCTAACGTGAGTCATCCGGAGAAAGGGCTTTGGAAGCTGGTGCCTGTTACAGCCTGAAGCCAGCCTGTTTCTGAGCTGGAATGTGAAAGGCAGCTGGCTGTGTCAAAGGGGCAGAGAATAAAGCCACAGTGTAAAATGAAGACACAGCTCAGCAAGGAGAAGATGCTATTAAAATGGATTCTGCTCCTCGGGCAGCCTCTTTTGGAGGGCCCCCTTTTGGAAACAAATGATTCTATTCCTCTTAGAGAAAAAAAAAAAAAAGGAGGTGGAGGTTCCTTTCAGAAAAACGTTATCGGACTCTTTTTAAATGCCCCTATTTGAAGAGAACCAAAGGGAATGTGATAAGGCAGCGTCTATATACTCGGGGGCATTGTATCAAGTGACACAATGCAGGCTAAATGAAGCCCTTCATCCCTCAGAGGATATCTAATAACTCAATCAATCAGCTCGGGTCCCCTGTCACCTACGGTGGGCATCCAGCCCCTTTATGGTGGTTCCTTCCTTTACCGGGAGACAGCTGGGTGAGGCAAGATCAGAAAGAGGAAGAAATTGCTAGTGCATTCCTCCCCATACTCCCTCTCTCTCTCACACACAATGCCCTTTTGTCCCTGTGGCCCCCCGTCCCTCGGGGCCTGGCCTGAGCTGGGTGGAGGCCGTTGCTAGGGAGCTTCTTAGCTCCCAGCATCTTCCTCCTGTGTGGCTGTGTGGGGTGAGCCTCGTGGGCCAGCGTGGAGTAGCATCCAGAGCTGCCAGGCTCTGGGGTGGAGTCCAGGCTTCTCAGGGTGCATCTGGGTGGGGCTGAAGGGGTCTGTCTCTCCCCGCCAGTGGCTAGGGCCTGGGCGCAGGAAGGAGCACACAGGGGTGCTCGTGAAAGCATTGGGGCTGCAGAGAGAGCTCAGGGCCTGGAGTCAACCTCAGCGTAGCTTGGTCTTCTCTGTGAAATTAGAGGCTGCAGGAGATGACGTCCAAGCTCTCTTTCAGGTACAGTGACGTGTACCTCTCAATAATAACTGAGGACATGGGAGTGGATGGGCCTCGATTTGAAACCTGACTTCTCCACTTTGTGGTTTTGCTCAGGTTATAAAGCTTCTGTTTCTCTTTTGGAAAAAAAAGCTGGGTTAAATCACGTCTACCATACCAAGATGTTGTGTGAGTTTAATGACCCGAATTACAAGAAAGAGTCTGGAATGATTCCTGGCACATGGTACGTCCTTCTAAACATCAGCCCTCCTTGCAACTATATGACGTTGACCGTCAAAAACGTACGTGATGAAAATCTGCACTAGTCCAAGAGGCTTGAAATTTACAAAGAAATTATGTACCATTTCCATGTGGTAGGTTAGCAATTCCTAGATATTTCAATTTCAGAGATAAGTGAAGTTGGGAAAAAAAGTAATTAGGATTGGTTGCAAGGTAGAATTGTCAACTTTTAAATTTTGGTCAAATAAGTTGGTTAAAAAACAATTCTCATTTACTCTCACCATCATTCCAAAAAAATGAAGGCCATGCTAAACAGTCCTTATTGGGAAAGGACACTTGTCCTTGTTAAACTAACACATATATGTCACACATGTATTTTTTTGAAAAGTCAGTTTATTTCTTTTTCTATTAATATTTTATTTATTTACTTATTTTTTGGCTGTGTCGGGTCTTAGTTGAGGCATGAAGGATCTTTCATTGTGGCGCGGACGGACTTCTCTCTAGTTGTGATGCACGTGCTCCAGAGTGTGTGGGCTCAGTAGTTGCAGCGCGGGCTTAGTTGCCCCGCGGCATGTGGGATCTTAGTTCTCAGGCCAGGGATCGAACCCGCGTCCCCTGCATTGGAAGGCGGCTTCTTAACGACTGGACCATGAGGGAAGTCCCACGTGTATTTTTATCATACACGAAATGTATATGAACATCATCCTACCTTTTCCTTCTATGTATAATTTACTATGGATGAGTGACCGTTTGTCCCATTCTGCCACCATTATGGGGCTGGTCTTGAGAAACCACTGTCTTAGGGAATAAATTTAGCTTCTTCGTGTACTGTCACGTGTTTATGTAAACTAATCTGTGCTACTTTTACTTATTTTCCTTTCTTCCTTTTCATTCTGATTGCCCTATCCCTGTGTACACAAACACAAACACAGACACTTCATTTAGGTCGCTTTAGCCCACCCCAGTCCATCCTGAAACTTCCAGAAGGGGGCAGAACGCTTACAAAGGCTCATATATTTCAGTCCTGTATGGGCCCTTCCTCACCCTCACTGGAAGCGACCATCCTTAGTGGCACACTGAGCACACATATGGGGCAAAAGCCCACCACCGCAGCCACGGGGGCCCCTCCTTTCATGGGCCTCCACTGTGTTTCAGGGCTGTGTGGCTGCGCCGCTTGCTCTGAGCAGCATACAGTGTACAGAGAAAGCAAGGGAGACCCTGGCCTCTCCCCGCTCAGTGGACCCACTTTGCATGGGACATTTGGGGGCTTCCGACCCTCTCTGGTCTCAGCCACAACTCGTTCTGGCTCGTTCCTCTGTCCTGGCTCAGCTCCCGGGAAAGAAGGGCCTTTGAATCAGGCTGCTGGTACTCTGTCCGCTCTTGATAGAAGGCAGGAGCCCTCTGGGCTTAGCGAAGGTTTCCCTCAAAGCAGGCGCCTGGGTTGCTTCTCATCAGCTGGGAATCTGGGCTGTCATCCCCCACGTAGAGTCCCTGGCTGCCGGTGATGGAGCAAAACCTGGATGGCTCTCCACCTCCTACTGATTCGGGTTCTCCCAGTGTGGCTTCATGTGTTGAGAATTACAGAAATACCAAACACACCCGCAGTGAACCATAAGCACCAAAAGGCTCTCGGACGCAAAGTGTAAGGGACTCTGAAATGTGCTCTCGACTTGTGCCGCTTGTACATGGCTTGCTTCCATCAGTGCCAACGCCACGGAGCTCATGTTAGCCTGCTCCCCACAGGCTGGGCTTGCCTTGTTTCTGGTGCTTTCCTTTAACTCTTCGCCACCAGGGACTGCAGTGGTGCTGGGATCGTATTTTCCCTGCGAGGGGCGTGACCCTTCTTGTAGACATATTTGGTCTTCCTGGGAGGTCTCTCCATGGTCAGAAAGGAACACACAGAAAATCCATTAGGCCCAATATCAAATCTCTTTCAGGGGTAATAGATGTCGGTGCTGCTCGCTGAGATCTGAGTCGGAAATCTGCGGCCTCGTGGAGCCGAGTGTAGCGGAGTCCAGTGGTCCAGCTGGCCGGCCACACAGACGTCAAGCGCAGTGCCACCCTCCCGGCTCCCCGTTTGGGTCCAGCTCCTGCCATTTGCAAATGGCAGTGATGCACAGAGGGCAGCCAGGGTCTTCCCTCTCTCCCGCTCCCTCCTCCCCAGCCCCTCCCCCATGCTTAGTGGGGCCTGGTTCCTGCAATGCGGTGGAAGCTGCTAGCAAGGAAGTGAGGTGGGTGCACATCTAAGCTGAGCTTTATCTTTCTGGGCTCGTGTATCTCTTTTGAAGTGATTTCGACCATAAAGCACAACGGTACTTGTTTTTCATTCCGGAGGCTTCAGTTCTACCAAGAAGCTTCTTAAGTGTTAAGAGGCTCCCTGAGGTTGGTGCTGGCTCCCTTCATGTGGTTCGCCGTTCTCATGTTTTACTTGTTTTTGATGTGGTGACTGTAGCCAATGAAAGCGAGTCCCCCTCCTCCCCTCCCCCAGCCCCGGCCCGAAGTTATAAACCAAGAGTTCTTGGTTTCTGTCTCAACATTTCCTCTTTTTGACGTCTCTGTGGGGTTAAGAATGTCATTTTCTCAGTCACTCCCAGGGGCTTCAGCTTGTTATGTCCTTTGTTCACTCACAGGGCCAGTGGGATGCATGGGAGGGGGCTGGGGTCCGGGCTGTGGGGCCACCTCCTGAGAGCAGCCCAGGTGCCAGGCACCTTGTTAGAAACTGAGGATGCAAAGACCAGCCCAGCACAGACCCCCTCATGGGTGCTCCGGCGTTCCTGGGGACAGAGAGTGGATACCCAGCACGCTCTCGTGAAGGTTACCAACACGGTTTTAATCGCCAAATCCCAGGATCCTTTTCAGTTCCCACACTTGTTTCCCTCCCTCCAGTTCAGGCCCTGTGGCTCTCCTCTCCTTTACTCATTATTTTATTCAACAGATACTTATTATGGGGCTGATTCCTATGCCATGGGAAGTGGTACAGCATGGTCGTTAAAAACAGGTTCTGGGTTGTAACATCTGTATTCACATCCAGTCCTGACTTGTCTTAGATGTGTGGCCCCCGTAAGTTATGCAGCCTTGCAAGGACTCAGTTTCCTCACCTATTAAATGGGATTAATAATATTACCTACCCCACAAGGCTTTGTGGTGATGAGATAAGATAACACAAGGAGTGTTCTTAGAACAAGGCCCTGGCACATTGTAGGTGCTCAATAAATATTGGCTACTGTTATAATAATAATAATAATAATTATTATTATTATTATTAGACACTGTGCTAAGCATTAGGAATACAGCTGGGAACCCAGTAGCCATGGTTTCTTCCTTCAAGAAGCTTACAGGCCAATAAAACAAAACAAAATAATTGTAGGAGTGAATAATAATTGGAAATTTAAAATATGGATACAATTATGCCACATTGGATGAAATTAGAAGGCTTAAGTCTAAGGTCAATCTGATAGTAATTAGCTTATTAACTCTGACAAGCCATTCAAGCTCTCTGGACTGCAGCTTCTTCATCAAATAATCAATGATTTGGATTTTATTACCTTTATAATGCTATAAAATATATTTCTGAGATATGTGACTATTTGTATAATCAGTTAGGTGGACTTTTTATAAAACAGGTATTGTGTTCATCTCATTCACTCCTATATCAACCAATACCTAGAAATCCACCAACAAAAGTAGGCTTCCAATAAATATTAATATAAAAATGGGAAAAAAAGGAAGCTTACAGGCCAGTATGGGAGACGGCCATTCAACAGGGGCTGCCGATGTGTTAAAATAAAAACAGCAAGTACAGAGCTGTGCTTCCTACAACCCAGGCTACTGTACTCTTCTGTTTCCCAGATTCTCCAACCTTTCTTTCTCCAGCTCCATCCCTGACTTGTCTTCCTCTTTTCTTTCACAAAGCAACGACTCCGCCAGACTCTGTGGTTGTTTCCTCCCCACACCCCTCACCCTCACCCCAGCTCTCCAATCGAGGTGGCAGGGAAGCCTCAGGATGAGTGGAAGGCTTTGCATCAGTTAGGAGTCCTCAGGGCCCGGGGGGTGGGGTAGTGGGTGACAGCAGGAAGCGCTTCGGTGTAGGTGAGGGCTTCCTTCTTGGAGGGAGATGGCTTCAGACGGCCTCCTCAGCTCCGCAGTCAAGTCTCCCCAAGTCACCCGCTCTCTCTATGACTCACTTTAACCATCTCCAAAAAGGAGATGATAATACTCTTTACATGGGGTTAGTTGTCCATATATACATATATATTATCAACTATATATACACATGCAAACTCATACATATATAACATTCGTATACACATTTACAGGCATACATAAATATGCCCGTATATGTACACATATATAAATACGAATATATGAAAAATCTCAATTCGGTGCCTGGGCCATAGTCAGCACAGAGTGTAGCTGTCAGTGGTAGCTCTCTGGCTCTAGCTGTTACTAAGAGCTGGAGCATCCCTGTGGGTTGTGATTCATGAAGCACAGTGTCTGGAATACAGAAAGTCCTGGGCCATGCAATTCAGTTAACGAGCTAGGAATATGGGAGACAAAGTTGACAGAGATGGATTCATGCCCTGGAAGGAGTTCACAGTGCAGATCTGTGTACAGGTGACTCCAGCTCGAGCCAAACTCTAGAAGACAGTCTAACTGAGGACGCACATCCGGATGCTCAGAAAGGAAACAGTTCTGCTCAGGCCATCAGCCGCTTGAGCTTAGAGAATCAGAAAAATGTTGATGGGGAGATGAGGCTGGAGAAAGGACGTTCTTGTCGGAAGACGGAGGAAAGCATATGAGCAAGTGCACAGGTTTGGGCAGCCGTGTGGCAGGCGTGAGCTCTGACCATGGTGCCTGGAGTGCAGTGGTCATGCAGGGGCTGCGTCTGGAAGGCCGGCTGGGGTTGCAGTGGAGGGTTTCTAGGCTACTAAGGGGTTTGCGGCTAACTACACTTTTGAGCTAGAAATGTATTGTCCTCTAATGATTTGAAGACTCCATCAGGAAGATCCTATCTTGTAAGGTGAAGGCGAATTGAAAAGGAAGAGGATTTGTAAAATAAGGGAGTAACGCCAAGTTGAATCAGACCAGCAACATCACCTTCTTTGTTTCTGCTGGCCAAGGACTCCGTCATTAAGTCACAGCACCATGGCAGCCGCCATCAGATTAAAATTGCCAACAGATTTCCATGTGTAATAGAAACTTGAAACTTTTTTTTGTTACTTAAGAAAAGAAACATGGTGCCAGAGCGACATGTATTATGAAGCTTTGGTATTTGAGCCTGGCCACGTGAGGAAATAATCCAAGCTTTCCCCCATCTGACCCAACGCCTGTCCACAGCCCAACCTCCCCATGGCTCCTTATTACCCAGTGAATAATTTCCAAACTCCTCAGCATGGTTTACTCTGCTTTACCCCCACCAGCCTCTCCCCTTGCCACTCTTCCCTGTGCCCCACCCTCTGGCCATGTTTAATGCCTTGTGGCTGCTTGAACCATGCTTTGCACCCACTCTGCTCTGTGCCTCCCTCTCTACCTTCTTGCCCGGGTTAATCTCTTCTCCTCATACCCAAAGCCCTGCTTTGATGTCACCTGCTCAGACAAGGCTTCCTGAGCTCCTGTCTCAGGCAGGGCCCCTCTTCTGTTCTTGCATAGCAACCTGTACTTATCTTTGTCATCTTGACTCTTCTGCCATATTGTCATTGCTCATTTAACAGAACATCGCCTCCACATGCCTGTGAGATCCTGAGGGCAAGATCTGCTTCTCTCAGCCTGCTATCTTGAGCGCCTGGCATGTCCTACGGAAAAGAAGAGTTTCTGAATTGCAGATGAGCAATCCTAGGAATCTGAGAGATTGCATTGTTGGCCTCAGCAAGACCTTAGGATCCTTCAGGGGCCTGGAGACAGCATCTAATCTTGAGTACTTAATATATATAAAAAAAAGAAAGAATCCATGCTGGCATTGCTGAAAAGGATGAGGTCCTCTGGAGGATCTTAAAAGTGTCCACTTTGACCCAGGCCAGTGTGCAAACATGGTCTTGGACCTCCTGCTTCAGAGTCAACTGGTCTACCAGCTAAACATTCAGATTTCTGAGTGCCTGCCTTATATCTTCTAAATGAAATTCCTGAAGAACAGGGCCATGGGATAGGTATTTTTAACATGTCCCCCTGGTGATTCTGATCCACCCTCAAGCATGCGAACCCCTGATGGTGACAAAGTCTCCAATCAATGAAATATTGGGGTAGGCGTAGGGTGGAAGGGGAGATTGAGAAGGATCAGTGCACACTGATGCAGTTTTTATGGTTCAGGAATTCTCAGCAAGACTCAGACCCCTCGAGTAAGTGGTATACTATGCAGGCTGTCATAGGACAGCATCTTGACTTCAAAATGAAACCTCTCTTCTGCTTCCTTCATTCTATGGTTTTTGAAACATTTGTCAAACAGGGAACAGAACCAAGATTTTCTGGATGTCATGTTATCCTGATTGGAGATTGGAGCAAAGGCCATAGACATGAGTGATCAGAACAACTTGACAGGTGAAGGGATGTAATTAGAAACAGCCCTCCCATGGAGGGAGTCAGTTTAATCCATGTCCCTCAATGTGCAAACAGAAATAAATAGAACGCTCTGTAGGGCCCCGACGTAACAGGTCTCCTGGTGTTTTGCCACTTTCTGGCTCCAAAGAGTAAATTGTAAATTCACAGAAATGAGCTCTCAGCCTCCTAACGAGAGGGCCTCCATCAAACGTGGATTCCTCTCAGTCGGGAGAAGACGGGAAGGAATTTGAGGTGTGGTGGCTCTGATGACACTCAGGTGAGGGAGACCAGTGCCTTCCATTGAGAACAGGAGAAAGAGGGGACTAAGGCCATCCAGCTGGGCTTTTTCCACCTTCTCTCATTGTATGAGATGGCTGACCTCTTCCCAGCCTGCTGTTTTCTTCTTGGGATGAACTGTGGTTTGCTTATCGTGGAGAGGGAAGGCTCTGGACCACGTGGTGGCTGAGATGAGAGGGAAGTGTATGGTCACCCCTGACTAGGGTGCTTTGCTGATGGGTGGTTCAGGTACCTGACATAACCATCTGGGGATAGAAAGTTGTAGTGGTGAAACCCTGTTCAAAATAGTGCTGTAACCACAAGACAAAAAACATCAACAGATAATAGAAGCATGGCTCTGAAATCCCCCTCACCTTTGAAACTAAAAGCAGAAAGAAAAACTGGATCTGTGTTGCCAGCTGGCTAAAGAGAAGATCGAGTGGTGCGTCTCTGATGTCACAGGAGCTGTGATCCATTTCTTCATTTAATTTATTTTTTGTTTTTTGACATCGATAATGAGATAGAAAAACCTTGAGATTAAATTGACCCAGAAGCAAAGAAATTATTGCAAGTGTTTTTCTAGCCATTTCCTCCAACACTAAAGGTAAAGGAGGCAAATTCTTTTTTATTTTTTTCATATATATATGTGTGTGTGTATTTTGCTTTAAATATATATATGTATATATAATACATATATTTGTATTTCGCTTTGAATTTAGTCCTTGAACATAAAATAGCTTTAGCAAATACAGGATTGTAATCACATTGTAAGGCTATCTTAATGAAATTATAACCATCTACAATGACAAATCTGCAAGACGTGGCAAGATGCAGTGATTCATATTTACTGTGCAGGTACTTTAAGCTCATTTGGCCTGAAGTAACTGAGAGAAAATTCTGTATGGCAGAACTATATCTCAACTCTCTCCTACCTTGTAACACCTTTAAGTTCTTGCTAATACAACCCAGAACAAAAGAAGTAATAGTCAGGCACAAGTCTCTAATAGAAAATAGAAGCCCTGGCTTCAGAAAACTCTGTGTGCCTCCCAAATTATAATAATAGAAAAATCCCAGAAAACAAAAATTGGGGTGATTATTTGTATTTAAATAGACTTTTCAGGTTTGCTGCAGGGTTGTTTTAATCAAATATTCATCATGATTCACCGCCCCATTTTTTTTCCTACTCCCAGTTTTTAGAGATAGCTCTAACACATAAAATAAGCTAAGTATACCCTATTACCCATTTATTGAATCAGCACATCTTCTACAACTCTGTTCTTTGAATAGATAGGTGTTAACGTTTTCAGTTGTGGTTTTAAAAAAAATGGACATTGACACCGGACAGGTCTTCATGACCCTGCAAGATTGAAAGCCAAGGACTGTCATTATTTACATTTCTCAGATAAGTACAACGCGTCTGCCTGAGATGCTGTGTCTGTGTGATTCTGGAACATAGTCTGTGACTCAGTTCTGCTAAGAATGAAGCACTTCATGTGCCCACTGTCACTCAGACCCACGATTGCCACACCAGATAGCTTCCTACCTTGGTCCCCCTTCTGTTGACCTCAGAAACATGCTTTCGGACTTCTCATGAGAACGGCATCTGGGTGCCTGATGTATTTCTATTTGGAGATCCTGGGTCACCAGGATACACCAAAATATCACATTGCATTTCTACTATGACCTGAAGCTTGGTAAGATGGGATTGCTGAGAAGGCAATGTCTTCTGACTAAAAGTATCTTGTCCTTTCTATTCTATCCTCAGAAATATTATTCCCTCTTCCCTCATCTACAAGGTTATTCCCACTCACACAGAGGTTAACACTTATTCTGATATTAATGTAAAACTTTTCTCACACTGGGCCAAATACTGTGCTCAATGCAAACAAAGTACTTGTATAAGTCAGACACTGGTCTAAAGTATTTTAAAATGTTTATCTTCATAACAACTATGGAAGGTTGTTAATATTATTATCCCCATTTTACATCTAAGCAAACTGACATAAAGCAAAAGGTTAGTTAGTTTGCTAAGGCTGTGTAGTCAGCAAGACGTAGAGCTCAGATTGAAACCCAGGTAAGTCTGGTTTCAGAGTCCATACCCTTAACCACTTTCCTGTGTTGCCTAGGAAAAGTCTGAATTGTTATTATGGTCCTGCAAGGTAGATACATTACTGCCCTTGTTTTGCTGATGGAGAAACTGAAGGACAGATGGCCATGTCATTTTCCTAGCATCATACATTCAAGCCCAAGCCATCCAAGTTCAGAGGCTTCCAACTTTTTCTCCTGTGTGGGCCCCCTAGAGGTGACCATACTGGGGACTGAGTGTCTTCTGCAGGTTCTGTTTCAGAAGAACCTCTATGTAAAGGGCTAAGATAGTTAACAGCCACCAAAGGGTAAGGTATGTGCTTGAGAGAAGCTGAAGAGGTTGACGATGCTTTCCAGGCTGCAGACACCACATGTACATCCTACTAAGTTTCATGGGCTTTACTGGGGGACTCGACTTGAGGGGCAGTGAGGGAATTCAAATCTCTGGGCTCAGGCGCTCAGATTCCATGTCTTTAGGAGTCGAAGCTTTCGTCTGGAGCCGAAACAACTTCTGCGGTTCAGTCTGCAGTGCACCTGCAGATTTCCCATTAAACTGCCTGCCGAATCAGGAATAATGATTCTCAGGGGGAAGAGATATTATTTGCATTTGAATTAATTTTGAGTTCAGAGTCACAGATTCCTCATCAAGAAGGATTTGGAGCAATTGCTCATATCCTGGGGATCTGTGACCAGCCCATTATTTTCATCTCGCAGGGTAGTACTAGAATTATTAATTTTTTTTCAAGTCTTCTTTCAAAAGTTTGGCTCTCTTTATCCCCATGATCATAATTATAATAATTTTGAAACATCAGTCTGCTCAGATATCAAGGTGTTGAACGGCTAATTTCACTTTAATGAATTTGTCTCGTATGGGCTGATTTTCCACATCTGTCCTAAGCTGAATAGCTAACTGGTTAATATGAGAACTGTTCCATTTCATTAACTTCTCCCCGTTGATCTCCTTGAGGTGGAACTGATGCATTGCCAGTTGCAAGCCCTGTCAGCTCTTTCTTTTTAGGCAAAGCGTGACCCCAGATTCTATTCTAAGGCACCGATGCCAACTAAGGAGAATAAAAAAATGAAGTCGTTTGATCATCCAGGTAAACTGCAGGATTCCATATACTGGGCGGCTTCCAAGAGATTAGCAAGTTGTTGTTATGGACGTCATGAACACTTGGACCCGAGGCCATCTTGGTGAAATGTACATGTAAGGTCGCAAAGCCCTGGCGGGAATGGAGAGGGAAAGAGGTTTGGCTGATGGACACAGGAAGGGATAGGAGAAGGAAAAAGAAGGCTACAGGGTGGAGGGGACCCAGGAGGCTTTGTGGAGGGTCTTGAATTGGAGTCTAACCTTTTAGGAAGGAGGTCTCTTTTTTTTTTTCTTTTGCGGTACGCGGGCCACTCACTGTTGTGGCCTCTCCCGTTGCGGAGCATGGGCTCCGGATGCACAGGCCCAGCGGCCATGTCTCACGGGCCCAGCCGCTCCACGGCACGTGGGATCTTCCTGGACCGGGGCACGAACCCGTGTCCCTTGCATCGGCAGGCGGACTCTCAACCACTGCGCCACCAGGGAAGCCCGGAAGGAGGTCTTTTGATCGCCATGGTGGGCTAGGCAGATGTCTCAGGAAATAGGTAAAAGAGAAGATGGCAGTGGATTACTAAGCCTCCTGGTGCCTCCTCCATAGGGCCCTAAGTTCTGCTGAGGTGGAGAAATGATCTGTTTTGATGCTCTGGGCTCTAAGAGAAAACCCGATGCAAACAATCTGGATTGATTGATTCAATGGCTCTGTGTCATCAAGGATCCAGTTATTTGTGTATTTCTGCCTAATGCTAGCATTGATTTCATTCTTAAACTTGCTCTCCTCAAGGTTGCATGAGGACTACTAGGAAAAATCAGGGCTGTGTTCTTCCCTGCTCAGCCCCCTGGGGTTAAAGGAGGAAGAGACATCTTCATCCATGGAAGAAAAATCCTTCACTTCAGTCTGAATGGACCAATTTAGGTCTTGTCCCGCCCCAGCACCAATAACTATTACCAAGAGAGTAGTGTTGTGAACTGCTGGCTGAAGCCTAGCTCTAGAACCCATGACTGTCAAGAGGTAAGGGGTTACCTGGATTACGCTAGACCAATCAGCACCCACTCTTGGGATTGGTGACACGATCAGCTTTCTGTGAGACACATGAGCTCTTTGGAGAAAGGATTGAGTCTACAGGAATGAAGAAGAAAAGAACAGAGTAGAAGCACTCACCATGCTAATCTATAAAACAGAGCTGCCAACACTACCATGAAGAAGGTAAGGATCTCAGCTGAAGCCTACTGACCCCAGAGGTAGATCAAGGCTAAATCGCCTTGCCCTAATGATTTGAGACCAGGCACTTTTGCTCTGGTGTTTATGAGCCCTGCAAACAAGGTAAAAATGGAAATGAAACCAGAAACCAGAAAGCAGCACCGAGAACTCAGCTATTAAAGGAGTGGGCATGTGTGTGGGAGGCTCTGTGTGCTGGGCGTGTCAGGTTGTGCCCTCCACCATGTCCCGTAAGTGCTTAGAAGGATGGAGACTTGACTGGGGCATACCGTGTACATCCCAAGACTCGAGGGACCGTCACTATCCAACCAGAAGAGTGGCTCCCAGTCTCCATCATTGACATAAAGAGCCCTCTTGCTTGGTGAAACTGGCAAAACCAACGTTCTAGCAGTCATAGACTCCTTTGTGCATTTTGTTAATTTTTATGCACATTATTTCAAGTGTACTTTTATTCCTACTGACTATATAGAAACATTTCACGGTTGTCCTTTCTACGTATTTGTCAGTTTACCCTTTGGGAATCATAGATGGAATGTCATCTTTTTTTTTAGCTAAAGATTACGTGTGCATGAGGAAAGCACCACCTCCTCTCCCTCTCAGATTATCCAATATTTGTATCACTAGTGTGAACTTCTAAGTAGCTATGAAATTGATCATAGATGTCCTAGGAAGAGCTGGACGTGGATAGAGCCACTTGGTGCATTCACGAGGGATGAGCTTGAACTAGCCCATGTCCAGTGAAAGACCCAACAGAGGTCCTGTGAGAACAGAACTATGTCATCCTCAGAGCATCCCCTTAGTTTCCCATCTTTAATGCTTAAGGTCCCTAAGGAGTGCTCTGTGGGTCAAGACCTGGGGCGGGAGAGGGAGGTGGGTAGAGGAAGTGGGACTGTGTAGAGAGGGACATTGAACTTCAACACCGTCAGAACCTAAGCCTCAGCTTATGCATGGGGAGGAGAAGTGACAGTCAAACATTGCCACTGTCCCCTGTTGAGATCCTCTCCTCTCCCACCTCCAGAGAACCACTGCCCAGCTGTGAAGTAGGAACTCAAAGGTTTGGGAATAATTATGGGGTTGGTTAAATGGGTGAGCAGCTTCTCCCTAAGATCATGAGGCATTGATGAAGGTGATCAAAACAGGCACAGATTGATTTACAGCTAAAGAATAAACTTTGGACCCCAGCGTAGGAAAACTTGTAAAGGCAGTTTTAGAACCAAGAAGCCAACTGGATTAAAACACTGGCTAGGACCAGTTTATACAAAAAGTGACACAGAGGTCCGTTGAGAACTGAATTGGATATAACTAAATATCTGAGAGTGAACAAAACCCACAAATTACATTACACGTGTATCTATCATGACAGTCGCGCTGATAACAGGACTTCAAGTTACTATGCACCTGGTACATGTCAGCAGCTGTGACAAATACAGATTATACCGATTTATAATCCCATACTGCCCTGCAAGGCAGGGATTGCCCTCATTTTGTACATGAGGAGTACGAGGCTAAGATTTCCATAACTTGCTCAAGGTCTTGCCCCTATTCTTGGCAGAGGTGGGTTAAAACTCAGTCTGTCTAACTCCAAAGTCTGTGCTGTTGTCTCTTCAACGCACTACATGGGATTAGAATGTGGGGTGTATGTTCTGCAAAAACAGTGGAACCGTGAGATCCTAATTAGCATGTATGACAGTGTGTGTTCTATACACACACACCATTTATGTGTATAGGCGGAGACCACCTTCACATAGGAGATCACACGGTAGCTCATAAGACTCTATTGAACACGTAAGGCAGCTGATATTTACTGTTGGGGCCTCTGATACCCTCATTTCCTGGGAGTTTGGAGGCTCCCTGAGCTCTTTTGCTCCAAGTGGCAGGGAGGCTGAGTCACAGAAGCCACCAGCTGCTGTGTAAGGGGAGTGTCTGTTTGTGGGGCAGGGGTTACGGCGGGGAGGTGTGCTGGGAGGGAGCCCCTGGGCTGAGGCTCTTGGCACCTAAGATGAAGGTTCTCTAGAGCAACTTCTTTTTTTTTTTTTTAAGAGCAACTTCTTAAACCTTAATGTGAAAAGAAGTCACCTGTTGTTCTTGTTGAAATACGGATTCTGTTTCGGAACCTGGGGTGGGGGGCCCGGAATTCTGCATTTCTAACAAGCCTCTGAGTGATGCTGCTGGTCTAGATAACCCTTTGCGTAGCGGGGGCAGCGTCTAGCAGCATCAGAGAAGGAAGCCTTATGGTTCTTAACATTTCTTTGTAAAGCAAGTCAATTAAGAAAGGAACTGGCCATAAAGAATCTATGGAACACAAGGGAGGTAAAGAAATAATGAGTGAGGAGGGAGGGAGAAAAGGACAAACAGGACCTTCCGCATCTGATAAAGAGATTACCAGAGGCTTGGCCGAGGCGCAGAGTGGCTTGAAGCTTTAAAGGACAAGGGTTTCAGAGCAGTTTGTAAAGTCACAACTTCATACAGCAGGTAGTGAACTCATGGAATGCATAACCCTTAAGCTTTAGTAAAGATGAAAATACAGTTATGACAATGCTATAAATAAAAGAGTAAATTACATACTTGCAAGTAGGTTACTGAGGGAAGGGTATTTTGGAACACCTCCCTAACTTTTGAGGTTGACACACATGTAAGCTCTGTGCTTAGAGTTTCTAAACCAAAACTAAGGTTTTATGATTCACAAAGGGTTCTTTTTATCCCCCTGTCTTTGGGTTTAAGACATACTGGAAGATACGGTATGGATGCTAAGAACACGAGCATTTCCAGGACTTTCTGATGGTTTTGGGGAGCAAAGTGCTAGACATTGGAAGTGACTACTGTCCTGGGGAATCCAGGGTCTCTGGACTTCCCTTCAGATACTACACTGGGCCAGGTTCCCCAGTGTAGTCCTTCTGATAGTAATGGGATGTGCGGATTGAAGACTTGATGAGCTTGTGTTCTGTACATCGGGGCTAGACCATCTGGACCCCACCTGCAATACGCCAGCGCTTTATTTACTCCGTGGCCTGAGCTCCTCTCCGTTGATTTTTTTTTTTTTTTTTTTTTTTTTGCGGTACACGGGCCTCTCACTGTCGTGGCCTCTCCCGTTGCGGAGCACAGGCTCCGGACGCGCAGGCTCAGCGGCCATGGCTCACGGGCCCAGCCGCTCCGCGGCATGTGGGATCTTCCCGGACTGGGGTACGAACCCACGACCCCTGCATCGGCAGGCGGACTCTCAACCACTGCGCCACCAGGGAAGCCCTCTCTCTGTTGATTTGCAGTGGTGGTTCAGAGGCCGTGTCTCTGAATATTCTGGTCATCGCATCTACCAGATTCTCTCATTTATTCCACAATGATTTGTTAATGACAACATGCCCAAGGCTGGGTAAATAAAAAGGAACAAAACCCTAGCTCTCTCCTCTCATAAAGCTTATAGCCGAGTGGGGGAAAAAAGGGCAGCAAAGTTTGTCATTTTTTATGTATCTTTTTCATAACTTATGAAAGAATAGTTGACAATTGCACACACCCGGCGACATTCTCAGATGGGATGGTCCACAAAGGCCTTCTCTAAGGAAATGAGTTTCAAGTTGAAATGCTGAGGATGGGTAGGAGCTAGCTTGACAACGAGAGAGGAGAAGAACATGCTCGGGGTACGTAAAGCTGCTAATGCAGGAGGGAGCTTGTGGGCTAGTGTCGGGGGAAGTCCTGATGGAGGCGAGTGCTGTCTGCTGACACTGCAGAGACCATTCATAGAGGGCATTCTAGGCTGCGGTAAATTCAGGTTTCCTCCCACAGACGCTGGAAATCTGTCAAAAGGTTTTGCGTAGGGGTGTGTCCCTGCTCTAGAGCTCAGGGTATTCCAACCTTCAGCCCCGAGACAGAGCCTTGATACTGAGGCTGGGCTTTGGAGCTGGCACCTCTGCTGCCCAGTGGGCAAAGGCTGCCTCTGTCACCAGGTGGACACTAAAGTCTATGTATCCCGGTCCAGCCTGTAAGGCACAGGTCGATGCTGTGACCAAGAAGAGGGGTGGCCCGAACACGGGCAACGTATGAAAGTAAAGAGCTACACGTCTCCATCCTTCATCCTTTGGCATGGAGCAGGGGTGGGGCCCACGCAGAACACTCGGGGGGTCGTCATCAACGATGTCTTGTGCTGCCAAAGTCTTCTTCCAAGAGTAACAACTAGAGCGCTGTCAAGACCTCACAAAACGATTTTATATTCCAGATTCTGTCGCCTGCAGGTAGTATTCCCTCAGGTGTAGGGGATAATTTCGATTATTATCTGCTAAAAGGATCAGCCTCTTAGTGGTAGCTGGTAGATGAAGCTGGAAAAAATATTTTTTTAATGGCTTGCCATGATGGATAGAAAAATCACTTGCTTTGTCTCTTTGTTTTTTTGAAAAAGAATCATCGTGTGATCAATTCGGTTTGAAGGAAAGGACTTTACACTATTCTCATTTGCCTTAAGCCTCCTTAGTCTCACTGACCTATAATCCACCTCTTAGCCTATAGAATGGGCTGATTTTTTACCTCATTATCCTGCCTTATGAATCAGGCATCCCTAAGCAATGAAGGGACCCAGTCTCAAACCAGGAAAGGGAAATCTTTCTTGTTTTAGCTCGTAGATTTCCTAGATAAATTTTCTAGTGATCTACTTGCAGTCTGGGAAGCAGGGAAAAATGGGGCTCGAAAGTCCCCGGAACAGTTTTTACCCAAATAATTCACTCTTCTTGAGTCAATTTCAAACATTTTTTTTTTTAATTTTCAATTTTTTTTTTTTTGGCTGTGCCACACGGCTCGCAGGATCTCAGTTCCCCAACCAGGGATTGGGCCTGGGCCACGGCAGTGAAAGCCTGGAATCCTAACCACTAGGCCACCAGGAAGCTCCCTCCTGCATCAATTTTAGCATAAAAAGTTTTCCAAAAAAAATTCTTATACTATTATGGTATCCCCTCCGCCTACCCACCTCCCAAAAAGATGTCTCAAAGATGGAACCCAGCAAAGAAAAGATGAAATGCAGTATTTGCCTCCATAGGAGGCCATGTATCGAATTAGAGAGACTGAATTTTATAAACTTTCAGATTCTAAAGTGAGCATAACTGAGGACTTTGTTTTAATTCTACCCAAGAGTTATCCACATTTACTTGTTTTCTGAGTGTCTCAAAGCAAGTCGGGAAGAAGTTGGGGCATGGGCTCATTCTACCTATTTTGATACGAGGTTTCCCCATCAATCACTACAGATAAGGAGCATCTCCAGATACTGTCTGCACTTGGAGACGAAGGAGAAAGTAAATCCTTAGAAGATTTGCATGGAACATGCTTAGGGAACCAGAGTTCTAAGTCTGGGGCTCTAAGATCTCCATCTCCTTGTGAGACCTCAGCTCAAGAATGAAAACATAAATAAAGAAATAGGCACTCGAGGGCTCGAAAGAGAAGTGTCTGTGGGACACAGAAACAATGTTAGAGAATGATCTTTTGCTCCATTATCAGTGACAACAGTAATTAAAGGGTTTGGGAACCTCAGTGGTCCCCATGGCACTGTTTAATAGTAATTATTGGGCAATTACATATTATTATCTGGGAGATATATCATTAGGTAATTGTTATTATTAAGTGTGACATTGACTCTTGCGGTTCCAAGCCCTTCTTCGTTTGTGGGGCGCCTTTGGGGATGGTAACTGAGATGATAAGGGACAAAAGAAGGAAGAAGCAGAGTAGCTGGGTGAGGGCACGTTTGCTTAGCTGAGCTAGAACACAGCACAGGGAGATAGAACCTCACGAATCAGCGACAGCTGTACCGGGGGGTCTGCCTGGCATCTCTGACCGACCTATGAGATAATTCTTCTCAAAGAATTTCTGGCACAGAGTGTTCTGGCTTCATTTTCCTCCACTGCCTTTGCAGAGTGTGTAACTGTGGCATCGCACAAGAACACAGAACAAGCATGTGGGATGCCCTGCTTTGGTCTTCACGCTGTCAGGGTGCCTGGGGACAGCTGGGAGAGTGAAACGGGATGTGGGCAAGGGATATGGAAACAGAAAAGAAGTGGATTACCAAGGGCGGCTCTGACCTGGAGGGCACTTTCCTGAGCACCTTGTCCTGTATTATTTGATAGATCCTCCCAGCAAATCTCTGAGAGGCAGTGATGTGTTCTCATGGATATAGAACCTGGACCTGGAGCCTGGAAGACCAGGGTCAAACCCAACTGTCAACTCTTTTGTGCTGTGTGGCCTTTGGGGGGGGGGGGTGACAATGCCCTGGGTCTCTTTCCTTATGTATCAAGTGGGGGATAACAACGTCCTCTCTGCAAGGTGGCTGGGAGGGTGGAGATGGGGTGAGTGTGACACGTAGAGCAGCTCCAGGCCTGGGATGAGTGTGTAGTAACCAACAGCTGTTGGTAGGAATGGTAGTTGGCGTTATCTGCCTTGGCTCATGGGGGAACCAGCACCAGAGAGAATCTCAGATTCACCTCTGACTATGAGATTCGCCCTGCATCACCATAGCTCGTAAATGGCAGAACTTAGATTTAAACCCAGGTCTTCTCGCTTTGGTGCTAATCTCGTATTGAGACTCTGGCGACCCTTGCTAGGCCTCGTCCGGCGGCAGAGGCCTTCGGGCAGCTCTGAGGTGGCCGGTTGAGTCTGCACTGTCAGCGCTGCCCTCTGTGTTGGAGCACATAAGGCAAGCCCAGGCTTGCTTGCCTCCGTCTCAAGTGTAGCCCAGGTCACAGGAAGGGAGTGGCTGAGCAATGAGTGGAAACTTTCCACAGGTGGTTGGTTAGTAAGAGGAGAGAACGGGCTGTGTGAAAAGGCAGCACACGACCCCCCGTCCATCTCTTCCTGGGAAGTTCCCTCCCTGGAGGAGTAGGTGATTCCTATGGGGAAGAGTACAGTGGTTTTGTTGTTGTTTTGTTGTTATTATTTTTTTAAAAAGCTCTGGCCTGGGAACAGGTGTATATTATGACTGATTCACTTTGTTATAAAGCAGAAACTAATAAAAAAAAAAAAAGAAAGAAAACCACTGCAAAAAAAAAAAAGATTTGCAGTAAGGTAATATTTATGTGAAAAACAAAACTAATCAAAGAATAAACCATATATTGCTACATGAGAATATGTGTTTATGGAAAGGCATAAGAAAAACCTCACAACTGAAGAATAAAGACAGTGGTTTTCTCTGGGTTAAAAAAAAAAATAAAAGCTCTGGCCTGTTTTATTAAAGAAAAATTGTGCACGAAGATGCCACTGGAGGAAGCTCATATTCACCAACCGTCCGTCGAGGTCATTGAAGGGGGAGTGAGCAGCACCCAGCCTGGCGCCCATCTGCTGCTGGCAGGGGCCGGGACCCCCAGGGGGGCACCATGGCTCCTATCAAGAAAGCTCTGTCGAGGGGTGCTACCACATGGTTGGGTAGTGTTCCTCCCTCGGGGGTCATCGTCCTGCACAATTTTCCCATTGGCCAAGATCAGAGCCATCCTTCCAGGCCTTGGGTCCCTGCTGGGCTGCACCTTTCCCCAGACCTCAAAACAGCTCCTGGGTTTTGGGTGGGTGCAGCTCCTGGGCCTCAGTGGCATCCACTCCCGGGGGCTCCCAGGCTGCTTTCTCCCACCTACAGTGGTTTTCAAAATGGAGACAAGGCCCCAATTCCTTATTCAAAAGCACATTTTCAGAGGCTATTAGGAAAATGACCCAAAGATGCACACACTTAGGGTAAGAGGAGACACACCATTAGGAACAGGACCGGGCCCACATCTGGGGTTTATTTCAACCACACTCTTTCTGGAGAGTCAGGTGGAGAGAAAGCCATTCGACATTAGACTGAGTGCAGAAAAATAAAGGACAACCAAGCTCACAAAATCAAGTTTTTAAAACTACATATTGAGTTTCTCTGGTTCTTTCTCTCCTGAGAACTCAGGTTATTCTCAAACACTCAGCATTCATTTGTTTACTTATTTATCCTTTTAATAGGAAAAAATGTAGAAATTATAATCAGTCCTAAGTGTAGGCAAAGTCACATCGTAAAATAAGGATCTTAAAATATAATTTTCATCTCCTCAAACGATTGCTTCTATTCCTGGATTCTGTGATGAACAAGAATTTTCTCTTATTTTTTTGGCCTAATATGTATATGTATCTTTTTGGCCTAATATGTATTCACTCGCCTTGGAATCAGAATACCAATTTCTGATTTCCAAATTTTACTGTGAGATACTATAAAGTTGGTGTGAACTGGAGGTAAACTTAGCACTAACATGAATAACTGACCTGGGATCAGGGGAGTCGTGGGGTAGAGTGTTCCTTCTGGGTAGATCAGTGTGGCCAGAATGATGAGCGCTGGGCTTTTTTTTTTTTTTTTTTTTTTTTTGCGGTACGCGGGCCTCTCACTGTTGTGGCCTCTCCCGTTGCGGAGCACAGGCTCCGGACGCGCAGGCTCAGCGGTCATGGCTCATGGGCCCAGCCGCTCTGCGGCATGTGGGATCTTCCCAGACCGGGGCACAAACCCGTGTCCCCTGCATTGGCAGGCAGACTCTCAACCCCTGTGCCACCAGGGAAGCCCAGGGCTGGGCATTTTTAAGTAGTATTTGACATTCGGAACTTCGGACTAGTCTGGGTGGCCATGGCCGAATCGAGTCAGCTACTCTGAGTCAGGAGAGTCACCTTTGAAGCTACATCCATCTCTAGAAGAAGGTTCATCGTCCCAGAAGAGTTTCACTTGATTCATCACAGGCTGTGATCCCTGGTGAGCCAGACCAGGAGAAACTGTTTAGTTGGCTGATTGCCTGCTATTTCAGTAACCATGAGGAAGATGACTGCAATAAATAGCCTTAGACCAAGAGTTGGAAGATTGGGCTCTGACCTTGACCTATGGTTTGGGAGAGAGTGTACCTTATCATTCAAGCCAGCACAATTTTGAGAGTTTAAGGAAGTCCTTTCATAGTTGCTATGGAACAACATTTGGGAACAGGACTGTCCTGGGCCAACTAGTATATACAGCTCCCCACATCGGTCTTGGGTAAGTCACTTACCCTTTTTAAGCCTCAGTTTTATCGATTTTTAAACAATAAAAACTACCCTTCCTATCTCACAGGGTGTGAGGCTCAAATGAGGTCATAAATGTAGAAAGTGTTTTGAAAAAAAGGAATCACTTTACAAATTTACAGGTTATTTCCAGATGGAAAAGGCCCCAAAGCAGGTGAAACATATAAAGGGGGTCGAAAGGTATAAAATTCCAGTTCTAAAGTAGGTATGTCCTGGAGATGTCACATATGGCATGGCATCTGTAGTTAATGATGCTGTATTATCTGTTGGAAAGTTGCTAAGGGGATAGGTCTTAAAAGTTCTCATCACAAGAAAAACAATTGTAACCATGTGAGTGATGGTCGTTAACTAACCATGTTGTGATAATCATTTCACAATATATACAAATATCAAATCATCATGTTCTACACTTAAAACTAATACTATGTTCTATGTCTATTATGTCTTAATAAAACTGGAAAAAATTTAAAAATTAAAACATACAAGAGAGGGAAATAAGTGTGCAAATGGTATTATTAGTGATCTGATCTGTATCATTTTTTACAAATTAAATGAATAATAATAAAGCCCAGAGGCTTAGCAACTTCTTAGTAGTGCTAAAGCCTGCAAACAGGCCCCACCAGTTCCAATATTTGATTACAAATAAATGGCTTCATTGTTATTTTCCTAACCCTGTGCACCGATGGAGCCAATTTCATAACTGGATTTATCTTTTGGTGCAAAGAAGAGTGATGTGTCCCAGTGGTAGAAGCGACACATCTCCATTTTCTTCTCTTGGTCAGAGAGTGAGGAGAAGACATTATCTTACCAGTGTTTTAAGACTCTCCTAACCATGGTCACAAGAATTGTCATCAAAAAGCCAGGGAATGGGGCTTCCTTGGTGGCGCAGTGGTTGAGAGTCCGCCTGCCGATGCAGGGGACACGGGTTCGTGCCCCGGTCCGGGAAGATCCCACATGCCGCGGAGCGGCTGCGCCCGTGAGCCATGGCCGCTGAGCCTGCGCGTCCAGAGCCTGTGCTCCACAACGGGAGAGGCCACAACAGTGAGAGGCCCGCGTACCGCAAAAAAAAAAAAAAAAAAAAAAAAGCCAGGGAATGGCATCCAGTTTGAGGTTTTCATTTGGTTTTTAAAGTGTTTACAAAATGACTTGATATCCAAGCTTGTCCATCTCTGCCTATGACTACTCTGGTGGTCTCTAAGTGGCAATAAGTGAAACATTATTGCTTTTGTGCCACATAATTTCCCCATAACACAAAGCCTAAATATATCCCCCTCAGCTCCATTGGAAGAATGTTGCTACGAGTGTGGGCTATGGCAGCCTCTGGGTCTGTTACCGCATAGGATGGGGTAGGGGTGCGGGTGTTCTTTAAGCACCCCTGGGCCCCAGAGCCTGATTAACTCACTGTTACAAATGCTGATCTTGACTCAGAGATAGAAGCTGGGGATTTAAGGTCAAACTTAAAAAAAAAAATTAGGAAACGTGTTCTAATTACATGGTGGAAGCATAGTGTGCTTGGAGCCAAATGTTGATTAATGTTAATTTTAGGATAAACAGAGGGAGAGAAAGACAGGAAAAGCCAGTGGACTCCAGAGTTAAAAATATTCTCGAGTTGAGACTCAGTATCTATGGGTATACAACCAGATAATTACTTCTGAAGAGTGATTACCTGTGCTTATGTAATTAACCTTGAGTTTCCTCTGGATGCTGGAGCTTCTCTCCTGGGAGGTACCAATCACTGTCATTCACAGAACACTGAACTCAATCCAGAAATGCCTGCACGCTAAGGAACTCCATGCAGCTCGTTCAGAACAAGTGTTTTGTCTTTTCTTTGTGGAACACAGGAGGGATATTGTTCACTGGAGACTAAATCCGCTGGGCAGGTAATAAGACGTTGGACAGCCTTGTAGAGATTTGTCTTGCAGAGACTGATGGGATCTGGTAAGGAGACACAGAGAAACTTGCAGCTTATTTTAATTAAGGCCCCTTGAAGAGCCTATCCATCCTGGAGTCCTTCTCTGTTTCTCTTGGGAAAGCCTAGAAAAGAAAATGGTAAGCAGCCCTTCAGCATTCTGGCACCTATTCACACAAGCCGTATCCAAAATAAAGAGAAAATGAGAGACCCAGGGAGGCAGAAGGATCTTGAAGTCTGTAAATGTGGAATGAAATCGAATCCTTTAAACTAAACTGGGTTGAAATTAAATGGAAGTGGGGGGGGTGATGAGGGGAGAAGATCATGCTCACTTCTCTTTTAGAGATCCTGAGACTCGAAGGTACTAGAATCCATCATAGCTAAGTGGTGTAGTTCATTTTCTAGATCATACATTGTTGGTTGCTCACCAACGGCTGTTCTCCCTTTCATCCTTATTAACAGAACCCTGGTTTTATTTGGATGAGCCGCTGTCCCTCCCACCACCATATGTCCCAGTAAGACAATCATGGTCATCCCATGATTGGTTTAGGCAAGAGCACGTGGTACCATTTTGCCCAGTGAGATGTGAAGGAATGTTTGCTGGGGGATGGGGGCACCTGGTAAAGATTTGGTTTTGTTTGTTTGTTTGTTTTGCTTATAAAAGGAGACCACCAGGAAGAGGTGGTCGCCTTCAGCTTCTGCTGGATGTTGGTGTTTGCATGTGGTGCCCAAGCCCGCCATCTTGCTTCCATGAGATCAGCAAGCCCGAATACCAGCCAACCAGTTGAGGAGGGCAGTGCTGAAAGATGGGAGGAACTTTGCTCACGAATGACATTAAGGAACCCATGAATCGACTAACCTTGGAGCTGCCTTACCTTGGCACTTCTTACCATGCGCATAATCCCCCAGTTGTTTACGGCAGTTGATTCAGGGTTCTGTTGCCAGCAGTTGAAAACATCCTAACTGATGCAGTACTTTCTTAGGAGAATTATATGTTTTATAACAAACCCATTTCTTTGCCAGTACAAGGAGCCTCACATCCTTAGGAGGGGGTCTTCTGAACCCCACTGGACAATGCTCAAGATTAGTAATACCTATAATAAGAAGTTGTACTTGTTTAGGATATATATTTTCTGAAGTACTTTTACATTGATCTTCACCTGCAAGGCAGGTGAAATTAATATTATTCCTATTTTCACGGTGAGAAAATAAACCCAAGGAGGTAGAATGATTTACCTGGCACATCTAGTGACATGTTGATGACAGAGCTAGGATTAAAAAAACCTAAGTCTGGCAAAGAGAAATGTTTTGACAGTGAGAAAGTACATGTAGGAAAGGTTTCAAAAGCATGGACCTTGGGAGCTGCCAGAACTGGGTTTAAATTCCCACCCTCCTTCTTGTTAGACAAGTGACTTAAATCTCTCTGATCTTTAGCTCCCTCATCTGTAGAATGATCATGATAAAACCCATATCACCAGGTCATTTCAAGAAATTAAGGAGAAACTATCTTTAAAGTACTGAATCCAGTGCTTGGTAGAGTACAGACTTCCCTCTCCTAAAAACTGTCCACAAACCTTTATTGAAAGAAATTGTTGTCACTCCATCCTTGCCTCTTTTAAAAGATGAAATGGGCAACCTTGAGTCCCAACTAAGGCAAAGACTAGATAGAACTAATTATTTCTAAAAATCCTTCAAGATGTAAAGAGTCTATGGTAAGAAAAAAAGAAACACATTACAAGAAAGAATTAAAATTGAAAGTGTTTCTGGCCCATTGGTGATAGCACATGATATAAAACAGGATGCCACATGATGGAGACAGGGCTGGGAGATTTATGTGGGAATGAAAATAAGACCATGAAAACAGGCCAGGAAGGAGCTGACAATGTACAAGTATGGAAGAAAAAGAGCCAGTGGCCTTAGTGGTACGCCAGCTAAACCTTAAATCAGTTGTGTTTTGCTCTTATTAAGGAAAAGGCAGTCGTAGCCTTGGAATTCACAAACAAGTGCCTGGCAGGAGGGAACTTTGAACTGATCCTCCCACCTTGACCGGCCTCTGTCAGGCCTCTCTTAGAATTCTTTCTGGCCTCACCTCTTAAGTAAGATGAAGTGATGGAGAGGGGTTTGAAGAAAATCCAGAGAAGGCAAATAAAAATGATTAAACGGCTGGAAGGCAGGACTGTATCCTCTGCACCTGGTCAGGGGTCTGCACACATGAGATGTTCAGGTAACCGTTTCTCAATATCATGATATAAGTTTTAAATGCCTTCTGGAAATATAGGTGGAACATTTTTTTAAAAAAACTTTGTGGCACTAAGTATTACAGAACCTGGAATACAAACCTACTCTTAGGAACTTTTTAGTGACTATTGTAGAAAAACTGTAAAGTTTATTCCCTTGTATTTAAGCCTTCAGAGAAATGGGGCCAAATAAAAGGAAATCAATATTAAAAAGCGCACGGGGGCTTCCCTGGTGGCGCAGTGGTTGAGAGTCCACATGCCGATGCAGGGGCCACGGGCTCGTGCCCCGGTCCGGGAGGATCCCACATGCCGCGGAGCAGCTGGGCCCGTGAGCCATGGCCGCTGAGCCTGCGCGTCCGGAGCCTGTGCTCCGCAACAAGAGAGGCCGCAACAGTGAGAGGCCTGTGTACTGCAAAAAAAAAAAAAGCACACAGGTAGGTGACTGGGCCCTGGGTTTATGTCCTTGCTCTGTCATTTACTGACTGTAAATTTGGGCCAGTTCATTCGCCTCTCTGAGTCTCAGTTTTCTTATCTGTAAATTGGGGATGATATTAGCACTCATCTTATTGGTCGTAAGGGTTAAATGCAGTAACGCCTCTTGGTATTTAGACAGTGCTTAGGACACGAGAAACGATTCAGAAGCATGGATGTTGGTGCTTAGGAATAAGTCAGTCCACATTAGCTGATATTATTGAGTAGGGAGAGGGTATCAGTTTGCTCACATGAAGAGGTGTCTTAGAAATTCCTTAGTCTTGGATGCTTCTGTTCATTGACTCAAGTCCCTGCATGGCATTCATGTTAGTCTCCTGCCCAGCTTAACTTGGACCGCCTCCCACCTGAAGCCCCGTCTGGAGGGGGAAGCCGGCTGGCTGCTGTTATAACATGCGCCCAGCTCTGTCCTAATCAGAGCGGAAGCGTGTACCCCTGACCCATGAGGCGGCCAGAACCGATTCCCTCCCTCCCCTTACTCCCTCTTTGAGGAATTTTAACTAAGAGGTTCAAGGGACCAGGACTCAATTGATGGTGGTCTCCAGGGTTGGAAGGTCATCTAGATTTGGTGGCTGAGCCCTCCGTTTCAGGATTGGCTGTGGGGGCCATGGTGAGTGGTCAGTGGGCACAGAAACTGGTTGCAGAGAGGGGACAATCAGTGGGAGATGAGAGACGACGTGGCCTCAGAGAAGCAGAGAGTTCCCTGCCGGGCGGCCTCCCAGTTTGCCCGCGGCTGGCTGGCTGCACTTCGTGAGGATTTTCTATAATAAGCCTCCTGGTGATTTGAGCTGCTTGGTTCCTTGAAACCAAATGACCTTGCCCTGGACACCAGCCCACTGTCTCCTCCGTCTGGTGTGAGAAGCCACTCAGGAAATGTGGATGACCATGACGATGACGGTGATGACAAAGAGAGCAGGGGGACTGTGTGGACGATCCGTTTTGGCACCTGAGTTCTGCGGTGCGGCTGTGCTCTCTGCACTGGGTACCACTGCCCTGTCCTAGCCCTTGACTGAGACCAGACGCACACAGTAAGCTCCTTGTTTCCTTGGGCGACAGGTACCATTTCAGCTCCTGTGTCAGGCCAGCCCTTTCTCTCCTGTTCTTTTCTTCTTTGTGTAATGTCTGAGACTCAGACCCTTGGGTACCTGACATCTATTACTCAGCTGAACACTGGCTCCTTGAGTTGAATCATTTTTGAGTCAAGAGTTCTCCTAATTAGCATAATTAAACTACATTTTACATTTAAAAGCGTGGAATTGCATCTTTATGGGAGATTAGTTTCTAAAGTCAGTCTGTGAGGCAAAGACCAAGTACACTCAAAATTACTATGGAGGGACTTCCCTGGCGGTCCAGTGGTTAAGACTCAGTGCTTCCACTGCAGGGGGCGCGGGTTCGATCCCTGGTGGGGGAACTAAGACCCTGCATGCCTCACTGGGCGCGGCCAAAGAAAGAAAGAAAGATTACTATGGAAAGCACCTTATGTCATCCTAAAGTATTGATAGATGGTGGCATATGGGGTTTGCTGTACAGGAATAGCCATGCACACTAGGTACTATAATACATTCAGTAACGTAGACTGTATGATAAAGGGTTTTATACAAAATCAGTTTCCTGCTTCCTCCTTCCCTGCCTCTGCTTCTCTCTTTGCTGAGCACAGGCAGCTTGATGCACAGAAGTTAGTGAACTAGCTGCCTTTGCCGCCTCAGGGCTTCCAGCCGGGTGGGGAAGGGGGGTGGAGAAGGCAGTGCCATCTCCGGGCTGTGCAGCAAAGGGTGCCCTTAGGGCCCTCCGCTTCCCACACTCACGCAGGCACTTCTGCAGCCCTGCAGGCAAATATACTCATCTGAGATCTAATCAGGAGACTAAAAGGAAAAATGAGGAGCTGGGAAAGATGCTGAAATCGTCAGTTATCCGCCTGGGATGCCTACTCTTGGCTTGCCTGGTAAAGACAGATTATGATAAGGAGAGAAAGAGGGGAAGGGCAATTTGGGGCTCTCACCCCTGGGATCATTCTGCCTGCAGCCCTGAGCGCTGGAGGTCGGGTGTTAAACAGGCAGCTAGAGCCTTGGGTTTCTCCACGCTCCGCTGAGTTTTGTATCGAAAACGGGCAATCCCTCTGAAAGCCTCAGGTCCTCTTCCAGCATCAGTAATGACATCCCCAGGAGTGAGAATACTCATGTTCCCACGGAGAGCAGGGTGTCTGACGGTCCGCGTGTGCCTGTGAGTTTTGCGTTGGGCATGGCTGACTTATTAAATAAAAATCACCTAGCGCGATTTCCCATATGCCTGACGAAATACTGTAAAAATGAAAAGCAGATCTTTGCCATGCACTCTTGAGCAAATACATATGCTGTCACATCTCAGTTATTTATTTCTCCTTATTTTCAGCGTGCCCAGTGCCACCATCCAGATGCACAAGTAAAAATGGCAAATAATTTCTCAACTATTTGAACATTTAAATTTTATTTGGAGCAGGTGGCATGTTTTGGATAATAAAATAATAAAAATAATAAAATTTATTTTATAATTTATAAAATGTATTTTATTTTTAATTTTTTATTTATTTTTGGTTGCATTGGGTCTTCATTGCTGAACACGGGGTTTTCTCTGGTTCTGGTGAGTGGGGACTACTCTTTGTTGCGGTGTGCAGGCCCCTCCTTTCAGTGGCTTCTCTTGTTACCGAGCACGGGCTCTAGGCACACAGGCTTCAGTAATTGTGGCGCACGGGCTCAGTAGTTGTGGCACGTGGGCTCAGTAGGTGTGGCTCGCGGGCTCTAGAGCGCAGGCTCAGTAGTTGTGGCGCATGGGCTTAGTTGCTCCACAGCATGTGAGATCTTCCCGGACCAGGGCTCGAACCTGTGTCCCCTGCATTGGCAGGTGGACTCCCATCCACTGCACTACCAGGGAAGTCCTAAAATGTAGTTTAATATATTTTATTCATTTATATTAAAGATATTTTAATATAATACAATTGAATCACAAAATTACAAGCAATAAAATAATATAATAAAAAATTCAGGAGAAAATGGGCCAAACATGTATGTATCTCCTAGGAGCTGAAACCTTGATTCAGGGACTTGGAGATGCCATCTGAGTCCTACTCAGGCTCTGTCATTCCCTGTGTCACTGGATTAACCCCGGTTCTTCTCAGTGACTCAATTTCCTGATCCTCCATAGAGAAGAATAATTCTGCCTAGGTCACATCATCTTGACCCGGGATCAGAGAAGTGAGAGGAATAAATGCTTAAGAGCAATCAGAGTTCAGAAGGATGGTATTACATGTGTGTGATTTCACGCATCTTTTTTTTGTTTGTTTGTTTGTTTGTTTTGCCGTATGCGGGCCTCTCACTGCTGTGGCCTCTCCCGTTGCGGAGCACAGGCTCCGGATGCGCAGTCTCAGCGGCCATGGCTCACGGGCCCAGCCGCTCCGCGGCATGTGGGATCTTCCCAGACCGGGGCACGAACCTGTGTCCCCTGCATCGGCAGGCGGACTCTCAACCACTGCACCACCAGGGAAGCCCTTCACGCATCTTTTGAAGCTTGACAATTGGCGTATTTGTCACTTTTAAGGGAATTGCAGAAAAATAGTTCTGAAGCTGTTGCCCCTGTTAACTCTGAGCTTGGGGTCCAGGATGGGGGTGCTGGCGTTCAGGGATGGAGGGAGAGCCTCCTCTATCCTGGGGAAGTGGGTGTGAGCAGGAGACTGGGACCATACAACTTTGCTGGCCCCTCAAGGGGCGTCGGGAGCTGGTCTCTGCACCCAAGTGTGTACGGCTGTAGCTGGTTGTCAGCTGCCCGGGTCTCCTAACAGCTTTTCAACACGCTGGCTTCCTGTGTGGCCTGGCAGTGTCCCTGGACAGGCCAGACTCTTGGCATCCCCTGAGACCATGCGGCTCTGTGTCACAAAGAAGAGGTCACTCCACACTGCCAATGTCACACAGTTAGATCAGCCCAGCATCCAGGAGGACAGTCACCCCGAGTCAGCCCTGGTGCCACCCTGACTTGTCAAGCACCCTCCTCCATGGAGAAAGAAAAAGGCAATTCACAATATACGTAGAGCCTGGCTTTGGTTCTTGGTTCATTGGCTCTTGTACGACTTACACACCAGGTTCTGCAGAGAAGTGATGGAGCATTCAAACCACTGGACTGCTTTTGTCGCCAGCAGGACAATCGGATCAGCCCGCGCTTTCAACCAACCCTCTCCCCTTCCCCTGCTGCGGGAATCCTGGGGGTTTTGATGAGGAAGGACCTTAACCATTAGCCAGTCCTCATTCCTCATGCTCCCATTTCTGAGATAAGACATCACTCAGGCTGATGGCTTGACTACATCTTGACAACCCCTGCCTCTCCAGTGGAGGGATAACCGAGGATTCTGGACTCTCGGCTCGGGGACCTGCAGCTGGGGCCCTCAGTCCTCTGCAGAGCAGAGGCCCTGAGCTTTGCTCCCCAAAGGCCAGGTTCAATCTCTATCCAGCTGCCTTTTTCTCTCACTCAGCAGGCCAGCCCTGCCTCTGGGGACCTGAGGACCCGTAAATTAGTCTGCTCAAACTGCCACAACAAAGTACCAGAGACGGCGTGATTTAAACAACAGCAATACATGTGCTCACAGTTCTGGAGACTGGAGGTCCAAGATCAACGTGTTGGCAGGTTTGGGTTCTTCTGAGGCCCCTCCCTGTGGCACACAGATGGCTGTCTTCTCCCTGTGTCTTCCCTCTGTGTGTGCCCAAGTCTGGGGTTTCCATGACTTAATCATCTCCTCTTATAAGGACACCAGTCGGATTGGATTAAGGCCCATGCGAATGGCCTCATTTTAACTTCATCACCACTTGGAAGACCCTGTCTCCAAATACTGCCACATAACCCACATCCTGGGGGTGAGGGCTTCAACATGTGAATTTTGAGGGGGACACAGCATGGTCCACCACAGTCTGCTCCCATTCTAGCCGTCTGAAGCCCACTCCCACCTTCCTCTGAGATACTGGGCTTCCCTACCCCCAGGAAATCGTTGATGACATTGGAAAGGTGGAGAAGGGGCCTCTCTGGCGGGCAAAGGCAGCGGTGTCCCTGCCAGCGGTGTCCCCGCCAGAGGGCTCCTCTTGAAGGGCGCTCCAGTCAGGAAGGGGTTCATCTCACTGATTTCCAGCAATGCAGGCGGATTCCCCAAACCCCCCACTGCTGCTCCCTTTCTCTTGTGGAGGAACCCACACGTGTGAATGTGAAAAGCAGTGAATCCTGGTGCCCTTCAGATGGGCGGCTCCTGGCCGCCGGGGCAGCAGTCTTTGATGTGACTCCTGTAGGGCAACTGTTCCCCTCACGTGATAGCTGGAGTAACTACCCTTTGCCGAGGGCCTGGCATGTGCCAGATCACCTTGGAGCTGAGGACTTCATGTGAATACTTCATAGAGCCCCACGGTCATCCGGTGAGGGGGCTGTCATTACTCTCACGTTCCAGGTGGGGAAGTGAAGATTCTAGACGTGAAGGGAACAAAGCTGGGAAACAGAGGAATCCACGTGGGAACCCAGGTGACTTCGAGACTTGACTTCTAACCTTGACACGACACTGCCTGCTAGCTAACCCCATCTGCTCCTCTCTTAAAGTCCTGTGTGTTTCTATGGAACTTTCTCTCACCTCCTGGAATGGTTCTCAGGTTCCCACCTCAAAAGTCCCTTTCAGCGTCATCTCTAGAAGACAGAGCTCAGACAGCACAGTGTAAAGGAAAGGACTTGGGAGTCAGGGTTGGGTTCAAACACTGGCCATGCCATTTACTAGCCATGTGACCCTGGGTGAGTTACTTGACTTCAGTAAGCTTCTGTTTGCTTATTTATAAAAGGAGATAACCTTTATCTTACATGGATGAAATTGGATTCGGGATGCCAAGCCACGTGCCCAAGGTCTAGCCCGCAGAAGGCACTCTGAGAAGGTAGTTCTGCATTAAAAGAGACTCAAGAAACAGGAAAATTAAATGCATTTGGAAGCATTGAATCTTGGATTAAAATTTTAAAATAATAATAATTTATTATTATTTATTATAATAATTTAATTACATTAAATTAATAATATATTAATAATAATATGCGTTTGTATATATGTGTATATATACATATACATGTATATATACAAAGTCCACATTCAAATTCCCCCAATCGTCCCAATAATGTGTGTGTACGTATATATACACAAATATGCTTTATGTTTATATATACATATATTTGTGGCATTATATATTATAATATATTAATATATATTAATGTGACATTAATTATATGTATGTGAGGAATTTGAATATGGACTTTATATTAGCTAAGAGTATGGTACTAATGCCACATTTCCGGAGAGTGACCATGGCATTGTGACTATGGAGTAGGGTGCCCTTGCTCCTAGGAGACACACGCTCCTATTTAGGGACCTATTTAGGGACATATTTAGGGATGAAGTCTCCCAATGTCTGCCACAAACTCTCAGATGGTTCAGCTAACAAACGAATATGCTCCCGTGTTCTTAGGTGTACACATGCACCCATGCACATTGAGAAAGGAAAAGCAGATGTGACAAAAAGAGTGTATACGTCGTACTATTTTTTTTTTTTTTTTTTTTTTTTTTAGCTGTGTTGGGTCTTCGTTTCTGTGCGAGGGCTTTCTCTAGTTGCGGTAAGCGGGGGCCATTCTTCATTGCGGTGTGCGGGCCTCTCACTATCGCGGCCTCTCTTGTTGCGGAGCACAGGCTCCAGACGCGCAGGCTCAGTAGCTGTGGCTCACGGGCCCAGTTGCTCCGCGGCATGTGGGATCCTCCCAGACCAGGGCTTGAACCTGTGTCCCCTGCATTGGCAGGCAGATTCTCAACCACTGCGCCACCAGGGAAGCCCTACGTCGTACTATTATTGCAACTTTTCCGTAGGTTTGAAAGGTCTCCAGGTAAAAGAATTGTGGGGGGAGGGGGCTTCATGCCGAGGGTGGGGCGCAAGCCAGTGGGGCGGCACAGTGGAGCGTGGAGGCTCACGGTGGCTCTTCCCCTCTGTCACGAGCCATGACACGGCCTCTGTCCGGGCGGTCGGAAACTGGCTCTGCTGGCGAAGGGGTCAGCCCTCTTGCTTCCCCACAGGATGCTCCACCCGGCTGGTGGTGCACAGCCCACTTGCCCACCCAGCTGTGTCCCCGCCCACCGAGCATTTTCGAGACTAGGGCTGCCAGATTTAGAAAAAAAAAAAATACAGCACACCCAGTTAAATTAGAATTTAAGCAATGAATAATTGTTTTAGCGTATGTTTCTCAAAGAGTGCATGGAACGTAACTTGTACGAAAAAAAAAAGACGTGTTGTGAATCTGAAATTGACACTTCACTGGACGTTCTGTATTTTATCTAGCAGCGCTACCCACACATCACCCTACCCCCAGCCCCCCACCTCACTCTCACCCCCGCAGCCAGAGGTCATGGGCACCTCTGAAGACTGTCTTAAGAAGACGGAAGAAATGGTTCTTGGTCCCCAGGCAAGGTTTGCAAATGGCTGCAGCGACCTTGGGGCCTCTTGCTCATGACTCAGTCAAGCACTCAAGGGGGCAGCTGGTTGAATGGGGACAAACCCATGGGCTGTAGGGAGGGAGAGGACAGCTCCCAAGTCCTCCTGGGGCATCTGGGCGGTCCCTCGCCCTGGCCACGCCCACTTAGGTGTGCTGCTGCCGCGTGTCCCTTCCTCCATCCCTCCCGCTCTTGGCTTAGCCCCTCCCCTCCCCAGCTGTGCCACGCAGCGTCACTCACAGCCCAGCGGCCTCACCACTTCCAGGCTGGGTGCATTTGGGCAATAAATGAGTGAACCTGTCTCCGTCTCCTCGTCTGTAAGATACAGATAATAATAGCCCCTCCCTCACGGCCTGGTTATGAGGATGAATGGAACTAATATTTGCAAAGCACTCTGGACACTGCCTGACCAGTGGTCAGCCCTATATGAAGTGTTTGTTAAATAATCCATGCGTGGAGGAAGGCTAGGATCTCTGCCGAGCCCCCAGGGCACAGCCCAGACCTGCAGGGGCTGTGCCCTGGAGGGAATTCGATGACAGTGTGCTTAGTCCTCCAGGCTCCTTCCTCTCTGGGCACTTGCAGGTGGGAAATCAGGAAGGAGATGTGGAGACCGAGGGGCTGGCGTCCTGGAGGAGCGACTGGGCCTCCCGACCCCGCTCTTCACTGCCTGGGGACTTGGAACTGGGGAAAATGTAGCTCAGTTTTGGAAACAAACCTCATGAACCTACCCATCGCCAGGGGCTGGCCTGAACCTTGGGTCCCCGTGTGGGTGGGACTCTAGGGACCAGGGGATGGGGGGCTACAGGCATTCACGCTAACAGTCCTCTGGAGGGAAGGATGCTTAAGGAAAGAGCCACCTTCTTCAGGTACAGTGAGAAATGCCTCGCTTTCCTCTCCCTGACAGGACCGCAGGGCTCTCCCCTCGTGGTTTTACTCTTGTTCTAGCTCTTGTTTCGGGGGAGAAGGGCCACTGGCCTTTCCTGGCCTCCTGCTTTTCCTCACCCATGCTCCACTGCATGGGCACCTTCCTCTCACCCTTGAAGGGCCTGTCCCGAGCAAACGCTGGGACACCTAGTTGACCTCTGCCCTCGGAGCAGGAAGTGAGGGACTGAAGTGGCCAACTGGACACGTCTGGCACACGTGCCCCTCCGCTGACAGATGTAGATACGTGAAATGTCTTCTTTTTTCTTTCTGTTAATTATCAGAGTAATTACGTAATTTCAACATTCCCGTGCACGCTGGGTGTCCAGAAATGGCACTCCACTGGGACTTGCATTAAAGGATAACATTTGATGCAGATGTTTTGATGCATCAGAAAGGTCTGGTCAAATATAAACATCGTTTCTTAAAAGTGAGTAATGTGTGTCCCACTGCTCCCCTTCTGGAACCTCCTCCATCCCTTGGAGTGGTGGTAGGTGTCTGCATTCCAAGGGTGGTGAATGGGATTGTGGAGCTTTTGGAAGGGGTGAGGTTATCTGCCTCCCTATTCATTAAAAAAAATAATAGCAGAAAGTTTTTAAACATGACAAAATATTCTCTCATCAAAATAGTTGCATCAAAGCTGCAATGTCAAATATCATGCCTCCTGCTTTGCTGATTGTAGGTTCTCAGTCTCTACGTGTTGTTATGGTTGTTAATTTAACCTGAAATTTAAATTTAGTAAGGCTTCCAAAGGGAAGGTAACCAAATGGCAAATTTCTCTGGCATTATGGATATATGCATATATGTGGGTTCCTTCTTTCCTTCCTTCCTCGCTCTCTCCCTCTCTCCCTGTTTCCCTTCCTCCCTCCTTCCTTCCCTCCCTCCCTCCCTCCCTTCCTTCCCTCCCTCCCTCCCTCCCTCCCTTCCTTCCTGCTCTCTTTCCCCCTCCAGTTACAAATGTTGAATGTCATTAGGGGTTGGCCCCTTAGCCATTTACAGCAATGTATTATATTCATCCTAATGAACCAGATACAGTCTTATATACATTTTAAATACTGAAACATTTGGTTTAGTAATGATAATTTAAAGTTTTGCTTGGCCAGATTCAGCACA
Source organism: Hyperoodon ampullatus (assembly GCF_949752795.1). Classification (NCBI taxonomy): domain Eukaryota; kingdom Metazoa; phylum Chordata; class Mammalia; order Artiodactyla; family Ziphiidae; genus Hyperoodon; species Hyperoodon ampullatus. The sequence continues at coordinate 63,777,780 of NC_136929.1, forward strand.
AAGAATATCTTCTTTCATAGACACATTCAATGCCTATGTCTCTAGGCGTTGGCCAGTCTACTGCATAGAGAGAAAACATGCTGAGATAGATTGCCATACGGTACAGGGCACATCAGAACATCAGAGTTCCTCTTTCTGGAATATGTTTTGACTGAAGCTTAAGTCACCCTCTAAACGAATCTAAAATAGATTCTTTACCTGTAACAATTATTTGGCAACACTGTGAACTTTAACGTAAACCTGAGCAACGGAGACACAGCTAAATCTGGCAGCATATTAATGTCACCGATCACACATTTTATTTATAGAATTTACCCTCTTCCCGGTTTTCAGTTAGAAGCCCATAGGCAGTAATTAAGCCATTATAAAAACACAATAGGATATAACATAATAGAGCCATCCTGCTGTCAAGACACACAGAGCAGGGAAATCAGGGTAACACAAAGAAACACAATGCATCCAATTTAGCCCTGCTGCGGAAATGTCACAAACCAGTGCCCTCCAAAGGATAGGAGGGGGAAAACGTTATTTCCACAGGCAACTGGGGATTGACTCTTAATTTTCAGAAAATAGCAAGCCAACCAGCAGACTAATCAAGCCACCAAAAAACCCAACCAATCAAGCAAAGAGCAATTGTCCACAACAGAGTAAAGAATAGAAGCCGCCATCTTTGTACTCAAGGAGTTTACAATCCTTTGAGGAGTAAAGGCTTAAAATAAAAATCAGTGTGACAGTGGTTCAAGATATATCACGAGAAAGATGGGATTAAGCAAATAATATAGAAAGCACATTATATAACTCTAAAAGAAGGCCAGGTCACTATGCCCCAGAAATACTGGGGAAGCCTTTACTTGAGGAGGTAGGGCTTGAACTGGGCCTAAAATGCTGCGGAACGTTTGGCTAGCAAGAGGGGAGAAAGGAAATTGTATGAAAAAAGAAATATATTGGAAAGCCAGACATTCAAGAAAATGTTTACTCCAAATTGGGTGCAGTAGTTCACAAAATAAAATATCAGACAATGAAGCTGTGGATATATTATCTTCCTTTTAAGATGGAACAATGACAAAATGATAATGTGTAGCAAAAAATGTGGATACAATATACATGTGATCCAATCTGCAAAAGAAATTCATATGTAGCAGAGAAAAAAGACTGGAAGGAAATACATCAAAAGTTAATATTACTTTTTTCTAAAAATGGGAGATAAAAGTATCGTGATTTTTGTTTTTTCTTTGAACTTGTCTATGCTTTCCAAATCCTAATCTAAATAATAAAATCTCTATAATAAAGTAAAAACAGAGGGAGACAAAACAAATTTCAAAATATATGTTTAATGGCCTCCATATACAAATTTTACATTCTACCGTTCAGTCATGCATGAGACTACTGGGCAGAGTGTGTTAAAAGGACTATATATATGGACTGAATTGTGTTTCCCTCCAAATTCATATGTTGAAGTCCTAACCCCTAATATGACTGTATTTGGAGATGAAGCTTTTGAAGAGATAATTAAGGTTAAAATGAGGTTGTGAGGGTGGGATCCTAACCCAACAGGGCTAGTGTCCTTATAAGAAGAGGAAGAGACACCAGGGATGTGTGTGCACAAAGAAAAGCCATGTGAGGACGCAGCGAGAAGGTGGCCATCTGCAAGCCAAGGAGAGAGACCTCAGGAGAAACCAAACCTCTCAACACCTTGGTCTTGGACTTCCAGGCTGCAGAATGATGAGGATAAAGTTCTATTTCCACCACCCCATCCATGGCATTTTGTTATGGCAGCCCTAGCGGACTAATATACTCTCTTTATGGAACTTACATGACATGGATGATATAATTTGTCCACCTATATTTTTGCTATAGCATTAACATAAAATAACTCATGACATTTATCCATTGGAATGAACATTCCATACCACCTATGTCTCCCACCCTTGGTAATTTCTTTTGCTGAGCACACCAGAACACTGGCCCTAGATCAACACCTGCAGAAGCTACAGACTATGTAAGACACAGGGGATAGGACTCTGCCATGCCAACAAACAGTAAAAAGTAATCCAGGTAGACAATCCAGGTAGAAGACCCATTTCCTTTCCATATGGCGCCACCCAGCTCTTCCTGCAGGATTGAAGGAACTGTTCCCTCAGCTTCTGGGCGTGCTGCTGGCTGACAGCCCTCCTTCTTCAGTCTTCTCTGGGAGCTCTGGAAACTCTGTCCCCTACGAAGGCAGCCTCTTCACCCAAGGACTGCCACCTTCTTGGGGACAGCCTCCCTCCAATGACTGGTCAATGGAGGCTGATAAAGTCTGACCTCCTTGTCCCAACTGGGGACATCTCGGATAGGCCAGCCCAGCTCCAGAGCTCTCCGTGCAATCAGCTGAGACCTGGACCGAGTCCACAGTCCAATTTTACCCTCTGGTCAATCCTGATTCCTTCCCTTCCCCCACAGGTATGAATCCAGAGACCTCGCCTTAATAATTTCCTGTTGGCTAATCTCTGCTGCAGAGCTTTTAGGGAACTGAACTGCAATATTTCCCAGTTTATCTGCTCCGTCTCTTCCTGCCCCAAACCCCGATGGCTTATCCATGTAATCTCAAGGCAATTACCTGCACATCAGGGACTATAAGTGATCTCTCGTGTAGCACTCAGGTGGCATTCCGTGACTTCTGATGAGCAAGGAGGTTTATTTTATCTCTGATTCGAATTCCTACGGAAACTGCTCTTGAGCCCTGGGGTTAAGTCGTGAAGGTTGTTGCTGCTCTCTCTCTGCCTTTCTCACCAGGTAGCTTTGTCCTCATCCAGCCTGAGGAGTTTGAAATTGGGAGTCTAGGTCTCCTTTGGTCCTAGGCAGTTGCCCTATATTAGAATATTAAATGTCAAAGCTGGAAAGTACATTAGAAATGACCTGACTCTAGGATGACCAAGGGGTTTTAATGCATGTTGTGACTTGGATTAATTTGTAGTGGCTGTTGGAGAGCTGCCTTGAGGATTCTGAGGATGGCCGGGGTTCAGTGCGAAAGCGTGGTGGTTGGTTATGTGTGTGGGGCATGGGTGTGGGTTGCCACTTCATTGACATCCTTGATAATCCTCCTCTCTTCTTTTACTGGAGATGAAACTGGCCCAAGGTGAAACCTACCCACGTTTGTGTGGCTGGTTACAGGAGCTTGAACCATAGCCAGTATGTCCCAACAAACACTGCACACTCCTCCATCCCACAGATGCCGCAGCGTGCCTCTCTAGCTAACCTCCTCTGTTCCAGCCCCTGATCTACTCGAGCACATGAGTCTTGAGCCAGATCCCAGTCCCCCCTCTTTCTTGGCTGTCTTCTGTTGCCATATGTGAGCATGATTCTTCGGGCCAAATTCCTATGAGTAGTTTCTGTTTCCTCTGTGTTTCTCAGAGTTAAGTCCAACAAAGTTCTAGCACTTTGGGATGGGTAAACTTGGTAACAGATTAAGTCTCTGCCTCTGATCTGTCTTCTCTCTCATTCATTCATTTATTCATTAAAAAATGTTTAAGGCACTTGACCTTGGGAATATTAAAATTCCTACTGGAAGAGGAACACCTCTGAGCAGTGGCTTAAATGCGTAATAAGGGCCATCCTGTGTTGTAGTGGACAGTTTTCTCTTCTTCTTCCCCCTGCTAACTGCATCTTGTCCTTCATTAAGGAACTTATTCATCCTTCTTCTTCTGCATGGTTCTCTTGGAGCTGTCAATCACACCACCAGCCCATGCCCTGGCTACACAGGTGGATATGAGACTAAAACCTGGCTGTGATAGTCCAGTAGTGGGACCCCCCAAATATGGGGGTTCCACTACTGGAGGGACCATCTTTTCAGGGGACCCCCAAAGATGTTCTGTCCTCAGAACCTGCGAATGTATTTTACAAATTCGTTGCCATTTACATGCAAATATGCTATTTAATATACATTGCCATTACATGGCAAAAGGGTCTTTGCAGATGGAATTAGGCTTGTGGACTTTACGACAGGGAGATTGTCCTGGATTTTCTAGGTGGACCCAATGTAATCACGTGGGCTCTTAAAAGTGGATGAGGAAAACAGAAGGGTCAGAGAATGTGATAATAGAAAAAAAAAAAAAAGCAGGAATGATTTGAAGCTTGAGAAAGACTTGACCCACCATTGCTGGTTTTGGAGATGGAAAAAGGGGCCATGGGCCAAGGAATGTGGGTGGCCTCTAGAAGCTGGGAATGGACCACAGATGGGGAATGAAATAGGAAACAAGGACTTCAGTCTTATAAACACAAAGAATGGACTCTGCCAGCAAACTGAATGAGCAAGGAAGTGGATTCTTCACCACGCTCCCCCCCCTCCCCGAGCCTATAGAAAGGAACTTATCCTTCCAACACCTTGATGTTTGTCTGATGAGACCTCCACTGGACTTCTGACCTCCAGAACCATAAGATAATAAATGTAGTCTGTTTTAAGCCACCCAGTGTGGCAATAGAAAATGAAAACAAGAGCCAAGTCTCTAGCCAGAGTGATTGGCCCAGAGATGGGCATGTGCTTCAAGCTCAGTTAATCAGAGTCCTTTCCCCTATTCTAAGAAAGAGAGGCCTTTTCTCTCGGTGGGAGCTGTAAGGATGTATGGCCCCAGACCTGCCAGGGGCCTGGCCCCTGCCAGCTGGAGAAGCTGATAAGAGCTCGGCCAACATATTGGCAAGAGCTGTGATGGGAGCCAGTGCAGGTCCTGACAAGGTTTCTCTCCAGCTGTGCTTGGGGCCAACTCCACCCCTGCCCTTTCCTGTCACGTCATCCATTTAACTCCTTTTGTCCGAATTCATTTCAGCTGGCTTTCTGCTACTGGTCACGGAAAGACTTGTGACTAATTCAGGCTTCCTCCAAATACCAATCCCTGGTCTTCCATACTTAAAATCACTTTTTGCGCTAACATAGCTTCTCCAGAAGGAAACTGATAAATGGATATGTTCCGTGGGAGACTTGGCACGTTAGCAGAAGTTATTTTATCAGATAACTCAGCTTCCATTGAGTAATGACAGAGCCCAAAGGAAATGGTTCACACAACTAGGGGGTTTTGTTGGAAGATGGGGACCAGGAAAGATCTGGACTCTGGGGGACACAGACCAGGGATGCATGGGAGGAAGTGATGTTGAGCGAATGAAAACGTGCAGATGGGAGCAAAGCCTGTCAATCTTCGACGTGACGTTATTGGGGAGAAGGGCGATGACCCTTCTCAAATCGGCTTAGTGCCTCTCCACTCTCCCAGTGGTTTTCAGTCATCCTTGACTCTCAGGACAGTCTTGATAATGTGTGCCAATCACAATTAACCCACGCAGCAGGTGGCTTAGATGTGGACTCGTGCTCGAGGCGGGAGGCAACATGCCCCATTCCCCAAAGCCAGGGCCGCTGTACCGCCTTGGGATAACTTTGCCTGAGCAGGCGTGAGGACCACCAGGGTGGCTACTGAAGTCCTGGGAGTGGGCAGGGACAAAGTGCCCATAGCCTTCTGGAGCATCACAAGGTGGAGAAAGAAGAACTAGAGGAAAGCAACACAAAACCGTCGCTTCATGCGGTTGTTGGAGCTTGAAATTCTGCCAAGTGTTCATACATAGTTGTCAGCAGTTTAGTTTGAGACAATAGTGAAAACAGCCCTTTTGGCCTCTACCTAAACTTCAGCAGAGGAAAAACAGCTTCAGAAGTTGAACTGGAATGGTCTCCTTACCTTAGTTGCCCCAACCCCGAGTTGCACTGCGCTAGCGAGGAATCTAGAACATGGGGCATGGAAACGCTGTGTTTACGAGACAAGGCTGGGGCTTACACGTTCTCTGAGTCAGAGCCTTGGGAGCCAGTGGTGATTTAGTGGGGACGTGGGAGGGAAGCGCTTTGCCAACTCGAAAGCCCCCTTCATCGGCTGAGCGTTGTAAGCAAACGTGAAAAGTCAAATCTTGCAGCTTTGGGAGTTTATTTTCTCTTGGAAAATGTCTGGATCCTTTTTCTCTGTAAGAAGGGAAAGAAAAGGCTAAGAGTAAAGATGACAGGTTTACTTGGGCATGAAATCACTGTTGGACAACTCATTTTTTTCTGAGTTAAGTGTCAAAAAATCTGTGATTTTCAGAGTAAATTTCCATGAAATTACACATCGGGTGGATAATTGAGAGCAAACTGCCTGGGCTGTTTGATGGGGGCAGTGCTGCCCTTTCTGGGAATTTGGGTCTCTCCCAGTGTCAAGTTCCTGTGGCAACTTGTTTATTTCCAGCACCAGGTCTGACCGGCACCTGCTCAAGTCCCCAGCTCCTCATTTCTGAGCAGTCATGAGGCCAGCTTCTAATTTGTTTGTGAGATCTGCAAGCATTTATTTTTATAGTGTCACTTGATCATTTTTTATGTGAATCTCAGGAAAACTTGTAAAGAATTTTTACAGTCTTTACACAGGCGTTTTCCATTCCTGTTTCTATGGGTTCTGACCCCTGGCTCTGGCATCTGCCTATCTTATGGCTGGTTTGGCATATAGCAGCAAACCGCTGTCCTATCAGGAAGCCCAGAGCAAGCTCTGAAATTTCAGGTCAGTGTAGACAATGGCTTCTTTCAAGAAGTCTTTACATAATGTGGCTTTTCTTAATTAATGTACTGTGGACAGAGTTTTCTTAACTTTTATTTGTTCAGTGTTTGGTTTTTTTTGTTTTTGTTTTTTTTCCGCGCAGGTGTTAGGACTTTGCACCGTCATTCATTGGCACTTGACAGTTACTTGACAGTCAGGTTGCACCAAATCCACCTTAAAAACCTGAGGGTGAATTATAACTAGTTACATAAGGAAAGGAGAGAATCTGGAAGGAGGCAGCAGCACAGAGAGAGAGAGAGACCTCCTTGGAGATATTGGCTTAAGCTTTGCCTGCTTCAGCCTCTCGGTACCACGATCCCAAACCAGGACGTGGCCCTAGCCATCTCCGTGTGGCCCAGAGATGCAGGGCATCTTCGCTGTTCTGATGCCACACAATCCCTTGCTGCAGGAAGCAAGAATTGGGTTCCCTCTGGGCCCCTAGGAAGGCCTAGTTTTATGCTCATGGTGTTCGTACGTTCTGAAGTGCACACCAGAGGAAATTTCTTTCCTCCGATATCAGACATTGTGCGAAGAGGCAAAAGCTCCCCAGCGAACAACCTTTTCCCTAGCCTCTCCTGACTGAAGTGTAAATGACTTTTGAAAGCAGAATAAGCCAGTCGATGAATTCATTCTTTGAACTTCTCTGACTGGGAAGTGGTTCTGAGACTTTGAAAATCTTCAAAGATGTCAGCCCATGAAATCAATAAGTTCATTTTTCAGAGTTAAGGCAAGAATTTGCTCAGCGAGCGTAGTGTTGAGGACCTCATGTGAGGGAAACAGCATCCCAGACACTAAAAAGGCTGTGGGCTCGGAAGAGCACAGGCCGTGCCCCAGAGGGGCTGTCTAGGGAAGAGTCAAGGACAAGGATGTACAGTCTATAGGATGCGTACAGAGAGCCACAGGGATCAGGGTGAGAACAGGCACGTTGGGTTGGGAGTTGGGGAGGGAGGATGGGGAAGGGATAAGGGCTCTTTTCATGCAAGTATTTACAAAAACCAAAAGTTAGGAGGCAAGCGAAATGATCTGAAATCTGTTCCATCCCCGTGCATTTCTTGACTGATAATTTTGGTTTTTCATTTTTGTTTTATTTTTAATTTATTTTATTGAAGTGTAGTTGATTTACAATGTGCTAATGTCTGCTGTACAGCAAAGTGAGTCAGTTATACATATATATACATTCTTTTCTGTTATGGTTTATCCCAGGATGTTGAATATAGTTCCCTGTGCTCTACAGTAGGACCTTGGTGTTTATCCGTTCTCTATATACTAGCTTGCATCTGCTAATTCCAAACTCCCACTCCATCCCTCCCCCACCTCATCCTCCCCCTTGGCAACCACAAGCCTGTTCTCTACGTCTGTGACTCTGTTTCTGTTTCATAGGTAAGTTTATTTGTTTGACTGATAATTTCTAAACAAAAACTGAGGACACGTATTTAGTAAGCTCTTACTAAGTGTCAGGTGTTATCCTATACGTTTACATAAATTATCATGAATTATCTCATTTAGTCTTTATCATAGGCTCTATGAGATTTGTACAGTTTTCCAACATTTTTTTGGATGAGGAAACGAAACCTCAGAGAGGTCAAGTGACTTGCCCAGGACCCCTCAGCTAGTTAGGGCAAGAATGGGATATAAATCCATGTCTATCCATTTAACTCCAGTGCCTTCTCCCTAAATCATCATCATCTTTTTTTTTAATTGGTTTTGCATGTTTATTGCTGAAACCTGAAGAAGAATCTTATGGCCCTGGACTGTCCGGCAGAACTCAGGAAGATTTCTGTGCCTCTCGCGTTCAGAGTCATGACTCCTAGTAGCTGGGGTCCGGGCTTTACTGCCCGAACCGAAGAGTCAGATTCTCAGGCTGGGGCCACGGGTGCCCACAGTCTTCTGCACCACGCCTGACCCCCCCGCAGGCTCTACAAAGCCTTGGATGGATTTGCTAGCTCTGACAGGCTGTTTCCCTCCACCTGCCTCGTTGGCTCTTAAACTGCAAACAGGAAACAAAACTGCAAAAAAGAGGGAAAAGGCGCTTTCAAGAAAAGGAAAGCATCTTCCTTTAGGCCGTGGGGCTGCGGGAAGCGGAGTGGTGGCTAAGATGTTTAGGAGAGGCTGCTACCTGGTGATGAGGAGCTATGAAAGCCAGCTCGGAACAGGTTGTACCCTGTGTGCCTGGGAAGAGTGGAAGCCAAAGCCACTCTCGGTCGAGGGTGTAGCGTGAGCTGTCAGCTTCCAGCAGGAGGCCAACCAAGCCTGCAGCACCCCGAGGGCAGGCAGTTGAATAAAACACACGCTTGATGAGAATATTCAGCTTCCAGATGTCACTAAGCTAAGCTGAAGCCGCGGTTGCTAAGAGCAAATAAATCACTGCTTGCCACACTGGACCCCACAAACCTGATGCTCTCTTTCCTCACCCAAGGGTGAGAAGGGATACAGGGTAAACCCACTTCTTGGCAGGTGGTCCCGGGAATATTATTTTACATTTTGAAACTGCTGGAAAATCACTGATGAGGCAGTCCACCGCTTTGAGTAAGCAGGTAGTGAACCCTGAGATGATGGGGTGGGGAGGCCAGAGCACACAGTGGGTCCAGTGTCCAGCGTGAATTCCCTTTGGCTCAGGGAAGGGTGGGTGTGGACTGGGACTGGCTTGGCGCGTTTCCTTCTGACTTCAGAGGCCACTGTTCTCTCATGTTGTACGCTCAGGTGGCACATGCTGTCTCAGACTTTGGACACCTGTTCTTTCTCAGAAGAAACGCTGGTCAAAAACAGCAACAGGCTTTGCAAACAGCACTCGCAGGTAGCAACCTAAGGAGGTTCTGCTGTGTAGTGTCTGGACGACACTGCCATGCACTTTTGTATCTTAACAATACATTTTCAAGAATCACAATCAGAGAAAATATTTGTTCCTATACTTGGGAAATTGAGAAAAAAAAATGCAGCCATAATCCCAGCCCCCCCAGTTTGCCAATTATTGTCATGTTTGCATACTAATCCCTAGTCTTTTGACTTAGGCATTTTCTTTACACCTGTGGTTCAAGCCCACAACCATCTGCTGAGCCCCTGCCACGTACTTGTTACAGAGGCTGCCAGAGAAGCTCTGGGAAGTTTTGGGAACATTGATTTAACCACATGGTAAGCCATTTAAATGATTTTTTAGAATAAAAGCAAGTGTCGTTAGACTGTGTAGTAGAATGAAAAAATAGGAATCTAAATTTAAGACAAGCTAGGACTTCGAAGATGGGCCCTGCAGCTTCTGTATGAAGAATGGATGAAATGGATTAGCCGCAGGAATGGCACAGGCCCTGGCAGTTGGTTGATGAAGATCCCATGAGAGATGAAGAAAACTAAGTGAGGAGAGAGTGTGACGACAGAGGTGCTTTTAACGAGGACTTGAGAGGGCCTGGTCACTGGTGCTCACAGGGGAAGAAGCAGAGGAAGGGGGTGATATTTTTGATTACTTTCCTTGGGCCATTTCCAGAAATCAGATTTGTACGGCTCTAAAGTCATCTAGCAGGGCTCCATCTACTGCAATTGCCAAATAATAATGCCAATAGCCATAACAGTATTAACTGACATTGATTGAGTTCTCTCTATATGCCGTACCTCATTTAATTTTTACACCCACCTATAAGGTAGGTTCTACTATTAAACTTTTTTTTTTTTTTTTTTTTGCGGTACGCGGGCCTCTCACTGTTGCGGTCTCTCCCGTTGCGGAGCACAGGCTCCGGATGCGCAGGCTCAGCGGCCATGGCTCACGGACCTAGCTGCTCCGCGGCATGTGGGATCCTCCCGGACCGGGGCACGAACCCGTGTCCCCTGCATCGGCGGGCGGACTCTCAACCACTGTGCCACCAGGGAAGCCCTATTAAACTTCTTTTGCAGATGAAAAAAAATTGAGGCTCAGAGCATTTAGGCTGCTTGCCCAAGATTAAACAGCTTTTCATGTGCCAATACCCAGGTGGTTAAAACATCAGGAGGGCATCTTCTAAGAGGAGAGAACTTACATAAATAAATGTAAACAGCAACAACACCTGAGTTTTATGAGATTCCACGGCATATGAACCCCCTCTGCATAGTCTGTTTTTCTTGGATATTAGAAACATACCTCCCTTTAATGCCTCTTATAAAATTTTAACAACTTGGTAAGAAATCCTTTAAAAAGATATTCCATAAATTCCTGACCTCTTAAACAGATTGTTTGCACATCCCTGAACCTTTTCTTAAAGCTTTGTTTGGCTATCAGCAGCACCAATATTGTCATTCTGAGAGGCTCTCAGGTGCTGAGGGGAATGGGGGTCTTTGGCTCCCAGGCAGCCTGGCTGTTCTCCTTTTCTCCGGAGCCGGCCTCCCTCTGCCTCTGAAAGCAGCCTCCATCCCCGCCCCCACGACCTCTGGTCCCTGCTCCCAGGCCTGCCCTCTTCTCCACTGTTCTCCTTCTCTCTCCTTTTCCCATTTGCTTCTCAGCTTTCGCAGGGAGCTTGCTGCCTTTTATTTATTTATTTTTTTTATTTTTTTTTTTGTGCGGTACACGGGCTTCTCACTGTTGTGGCCTCTTCCATTGCCGAGCACAGGCTCCAGACACGCAGGCTCAGCGGCCATGGCTCACGGGCCCAGCCGCTCCGCGGCATGTGGGATCCTCCTGGACCGGGGCACGAACCCACGTCCCCTGCCTGCATCGGCAGGCGGACTCTCAACCACTGCGCCACCAGGGAAGCCCCACTTGCTGCCTTTTAATGATGCAGAGAGCTACCGTGTGCTGAGTGCCCAACACCGTGAGGTCTCCACCTGGTCCTGTCGAATTCCTGCCAAAGCCTCGGGGCATCTTAGTCTGTGTTTCCAGCAGGGATCACAGAGGCTCAGCCATCAGGCCACGCCCGCTGGTCTTGAGCGTGGAGCTGGGATTCAAACCCATGACTGTCTCATTCCATTCCTGTTTCCTTAGGTGCCGGTGGTGCCCTCTGTAATAACTGGGCCTAGGAAAGGAGTCTTCCCCTGACCTTCCATACCACGAAGCAAGACACTGCTTTAGTCTGCATTGCTTCTGCCTTCTGGCTGGTTTTCACTGGAGCAGCGATAAGTTCAAGGGCTGTTTTTCGGGAGGCACAGGGTCCTGCACGACAGTTGTAAAGAGCCCGGGTTCTAGAGACAGAGAGGGCTGAGGCTGGGCCCCTCATTTCCGCCCACAGGCTTCCTGCCTCGGGAATAATACCGGTACTAGCTGGCTGTGCTGGAAGGAGTCGATGTGGCCATAAATCACGGTGATAATGATGGCAGTAATAGCAGTAGCGGCAGCTGACACCCTCTGAGGGCTTACTCACCTCAAGTGCTACACACTGACCCTCTGCGGGGCTTTTCACCTCTCATGGGTGGAGGAAAGCAAGGCACAAAATGGTCAGGCGACTTGCCTGAGGCCACGCGTCTAGGAAGTGGTGTTGCTGCGGCACGAACCCTGGTGGTCTTGCTTTAGCGCCTGGGACGTTGCCCCTCCCGGTGATTGCCGGCAGGGTGACCTGCTGTGTCTCCGTGTGACCCTCCCCTTCTCTCCTCCCTCCTCTCTCCCTCCCCCGCCTCCCTCCTGCGCTCACTCTCTTCCCTCCAGTCCTCACAGGACCCCGGCCCCTAGGAGCCCGGCTTGCGGACTCCAGGTAACCGAGCTATAGCTGCTGGCTGTTCTTGTCCCTCGGCACGTGGGCACCCCTCCCGGCACAGCCACGGCCGCCCTGGGCACACAGCCCACTGTGGAGCGCCACTTGCTACCTTGCCGCCGATGATGATGCCCATGTATCATAATTGTACTTTTTCTTTTTCATTGAAAGCCACGTGATGGAGCTAATAGGGTTCCTGCTGAGAACAGATGTTCTTATTTCTGCCCAGATGCTGTCCATGGCAAGGCTTCTCGGGCTCTCTTGTACTTTCATTTGGCGTGTTTCTGCTTGAAGGGTTCTTGGGATGGGCTGCAAAATCACGCGGTCCTTCCAGGAAGGAACTGGGCACGGGTCTTGAGGGGGTGTGGAGTAGCCATCCTTGGCATTTTATAACCCATATGCTTCCTGAGGACATAATCCTGTTCCTATTTGAAAACTGCCTTGGCTCACACTTTATAATTAAGCATTCAGATTTTCGCTTTTCTGGTTGCTTCAGTCTTGAGCTAATGTAGCAGCTAACAGTTCTTCCATTTTCTGCTTTATTTCCTCTTCTCTCTCAACTTAGAATTCATAGAAGGGGTTTTTTTCCTCCCCATTAAGATAATGATATTATCTTAAAAGACGATGATAGTATCATTCATTCGTTTAATATTTATTGAATATGCGCAAGGCACCAGGATATAAAACAGACAGGATTTCCACTTTCATGGGGCTGATGTTCTGGTTGGGGAAGACAGACAATAAACCAATAAGTAAATATACAAGCTAACTTCAGATTGAAGGAATGCTATGAAGGGATGAAACAAGAGGATAGGGTAGAGAGGGTCTGGGAAGTGAGGGTTACTTGTATCAGGTGGCCAAAGAAAGTCTTTCTGAGAAGGTGACAGTTAAGCTGAGGTGAGGAAAGAATACTCTAGAAAGAGGAAATGACAAGTGCAAAGGCCCTGAGGCAGAGGAGAGTTGGGGAGTTAGAGGTACAGGACAAAGGCCAGTGTGGTTGGGTGTCCTGAGCATGGGGAGGGGAGGCAAGATGGAGTCAGAGCTGAGGGCAGGGAACACATCTCATAAGACCCACAGGGTTCCTCCCTCTCCCTCAAATAATTTTTTTAAGTCATTCAGCAAAAGATGATGGAAAATCCTTCCCTAGGATTTGTGGGTAAGTTCTGCTCTCCTCTTGGGACCAGTGGGCACATGGTTTGTACCAGTTTTCCCTTCACCTGCAGGCCTTGGTAAACCTCTCTTAAGTTGTGCTCTGTCCTGAGGACCATGGCGGGGAAGGAAGGCAATCTAGACTCACCCATATAAGCCTTAGTTGGATTTCCTTGAGCCAGGCCTCCACACTGGGTGAAATCTGACCACACCCAGAGCTGGCATTTCAGAGTCATGCAAAGGCACCCAGACTGTTCCAGTTAACAGTACATTCTGTCGAGACGGAGACCAAATCTTGCAGCTTTGAAACACACATACACACGAAGAGCTGTCTGCGTTGTAAGATGCTATTGAAGTCAGGGGGTGCGTGACAATGTGTGGTGACTCCAGACAGCCCCACCCATTGCTGCAAAGTTAGTCCTCTTCTGTCCTGCGCAGAATGGGCACAGCCCAGGCTTTCAGCACGGAGTGGCCCAAGGCCATCTGTGGCCACGTGGTCAGCACTGTGCTGGAGGCCCCTGGGCCCGCTGTGTGGTCCCAGGTCAGAAGTCGAGGCTGGGGTCTTCTCACGGAGCCGTGGGCCTCTTCTAGAGCACACCCAACATTCCCAGACGCTGCTCGCTGACTTGGCCTGCCTACAAAGCCTGGGCTCAGCGCATCTCCAAAGATGAGAGAGGTCAGCTCGGGCATCCATCCGGTTTTGGTCAGGAGGAAACTATGCAAACTAGACCTATGTGCAATTGAGAGACACACCCTGGAGGGACATTTAGAGGGGATTCTGTGATGACGATCCCAGCTTCCCCAATCACAGGCATTTACAGTTTCCACCAGCCACTCACTGAAGTCCGGGGGTTTGTTGTTGGGTCCCAGATGTGGGCTGGCAGAGCGGGAGCCCCACGGAGCCCCACAGAGTCCCTGCGTCCGGTCGCCGCCGTCCAGGTCCACAGCACCTAGTGCTCTGTTGTCTGTACTCCCACAGCGAGTGTTGACGGAAGGCCTGGCTGGCTGAGAGATGCCACAGGGCAGACGGATGTGTCCAGCCATCAGGACTGGAGAGCATTGCTCTGGAGTCAGAGTGACGGTGAACCGTGAAACCCAGAGGCAGGAAAAAGGAGCAGCAGACTTGGGAACCCTGGCAGCTCCCATAGACCAGGGGACGGGCCGTGGTAGTCCAAAATGGAAAAAACTGTCACCCATGGTGGGCCTGGCCTGGACCCACATCAGGTGGCGAGTATTGTCCATTCTGACCACGAAGGTCAGTGACTGAGGCATCAGCACGGCAGGGGGCTGCCTGCTCTGGCTTCTCACTGTGCCCACCTGGGCGCACAGAGTGTGAACTTGGAGAGACAGGGCCAGGGTAAGATGTTCCCTCTGCCCTCGCTCGTGAGGGCTTATTTCAGGCACAGGCGCCATGATCGTTGGGGACAGAACAAGACATGCAGGGCCCATGTGCCAGACCCAGATGTCATGGGGTGGGACTGGATTTCAGGCGTCCATGGGAAGCAGAGCTGTGCGGATCCACAGCGGAACGGACGTGTGCGTTGGCTTCTGAAGAGCGAGCAAGCGTTTGCTAGATAAAAAGTGAGAGAAGCGGGGCTTCCCTGGTGGCGCCGTGGTTGAGAGTCCACCTGCCAATGCAGGGGACGCGGGTTCGTGCCCCAGTCCGGGCAGATCCCACATGCCACAGAGCGGCTGGGCCCGTGAGCCATGGCCACTGAGGCTGCGCGTCCGGAGCCTGTGCTCCGCAACGGGAGAGGCCACAGCAGTGAGAGGCCCGTGTACCACAAAAAAAAAAAAAGTGGGAGAAGGTATTCCAAGGAACAGAAAACGGCAGATGCAAAGGTGTGAGAGTAAGACTGGGTGTGCACCTGTGAGGTCTAGAGAATTCTTTCTTGTGGGACAGGAACCCATTGTAGCACGTGCTCTTGGGAGATAGCATTTCCTAATCCCCGATGCCGTGCTGGATGTCGTTCTGATGACGAACGTCTGCTCCCCTCTTTTGGTCTCTGTTTTTCAACTCCTCCCTATGCGGGGCTAACCTCTCACCCCAACCTGTGCCCACAGGCGTGGCCCAGCCTGATCGTGAGCACCAAGCGTTGACCTTTGTATCTTAGAGAGGAGTGGCCAAAACAAGGGCTTTCTGGTTTAATTCTGGATTCTACTTCGTCTTTTCCCCACAGACAGACTCACAGATAGGCCCATGGCCCAGGGTCCTGCCTAGGTTTAAATCTTTCCCCAAATATTTGTGTCCTTTTCTGGAACTGTAGCTCAACGGCTGGGGACCTGCCACACACTGTAAGACTTCCCCGGTGCAGGCTGCCTCTAAATCGATCCATTATTGGCTAAGAGAGGTGACTTCTTTTATTATCCTCTGAAAAAATTCTTGCTTCTAATTATTTATGGTTTCCAAAATTGCTTCTCTGTCTATTGGCCCTGAGGTTTTCTCTCATTTACAACTGTGTACGCTCTACGCTCTAAATTATTAGTTCTCAGCTCAATCCTTTGTGTTCTCCAAATTATGTCAACGTTGGGGATAGTTCTCATTTGCTCATTTGTTTGTTCATTCAGCATATATTTCTTGAACATCTACTATGTGCTAGGCACTAGGAATATAGTGGCAAGCAAGATAAAGTTTCTGCCATCATGAAGCTTAAGTTTTAGTGAAGGAAGATGGAAAATACTCAGAGAAATCACCAAGCAGGACTTCCCTGGTGGCGCAGTGGTTAAGAATCCACCTGCCAATGCAGGGGACACGGGTTCGAGCCCTGGTCCGGGAAGATCCCACATGCCGCAGAGCAACTAAGCCCATGTGCCACAACTACTGAGCCCGCGCACCAAGAGCCCACGCTCCACAACAAGAGAAGCCACTGCAATGAGAAGCCCGCGCACCACAACGAAGAGTAGCCCCCACTCGCCGCAACTAGAGAAAGCCCGCACACAGCAACGAAGACCAAACACAGCCCCAAAAATAAATAAGTAAAATTAATTAAAAAAAAGAAATCATCAGGCAAGATATTTCTTTTATTCGAGTATAATTGCTTTACTATAGTGTGTTAGTTTCTGCTGTATAAAAAAGTGAATCAGCTATACATATACATATATCCCCATATCCCCTCCCTCTTGTGTCTCCTGCCCACCCTCTCTATCCCACCCCTCTAGGTAGTCACAAAGCACTGAGCTGATCTCCCTGTGCTATGCGGCTGCTTCCCGCTAGCTATCTATTTTACGTTTGGTAGTGTATATATGTCCATGCCACTCTCTCACTTCGTCCCAGCTTACCCTTCCTCCTCCCCGTGTCCTCAAGTCCATTCTCTACATCTGCGTCTTTATTCCTGTCCTGCCCTTAGGTTCTTCAGAACCCTTTTTTTTTTTAGATTCCATATATATGTGTTAGCGTACGGTATTTGTTTTTCTCTTTCTGACTTATTTCACTCTGTATGACAGACTCTAGGTCCATCCACCTCACTACAAATAACTCAATTTCTTTTCTTTTTATGGCTGAGTAATATTCCATTGTATATATGTGCCACATCTTCTTTATCCATTCATCCTATGATGGACACGTTAGGTTGCTTCCATGTCCTGGCTATTGTAAATAGAGCTGTAATGAACATTGTAGTACATGACTCTTTTTGAATTATTCACCAGGCAAGATATTTAAAGAATTTGAGGTGTACTGGGGAAAAAAAAGATCTATGTGGTAGACAGAATCCGACAGGGGGCAGATGAAGTAGGACAGGGGAGTTGCCATTTAAAAATAGCTGGGGAAAGCACATTCCAGAAAGTAGGAACAGTATGAGCAAAGGCCAGATGGTGGGAAAAAAAAGCTCGGAGGTGCCAAGAGGACGTGAGGTATGAGATGAGACAGGAGCCCAATCTTGGAGAGCAAGGCAAGGTGTTTGGATTTTATTCTAAGAGCATTCTACGTTGAACCATATTAAGCGGGGTCCACGTTGGTTAGGATGAGTTCATTTAAAAAAATGCTTGCGGGCTTCCCTGGTGGTGCAGTGGTTGGGAGTCCGCCTGCTGATGCAGGGGACACGGGTTCGTGCCCTGGTCCGGGAGGATCCCACATGCCGCGGAGCGGCTGGGCCCGTGAGCCATGGCCTCTGAGCCTGTGCGTCCGGAGCCTGTGCTCCGCAACGGGAGAGGCCACGGCAGTGAGAGGTCCGTGTACCACAAAAAAAAAAAAAAAAAAAAAATGCTTGCATTGAAAGAGCCAAAGAGTATGGTGCTAGGATGGAGACTTCAATGAGGGTAGGAGCTGAATTCAGAGACAGAAGCTCCCCATGCTTTTTGTAGTGTTCAGAGGGCTGCAGAGAGATGGCCATTTGCATCTTGAATGTTCACATCAAGTCAAACCTGTGAAAACATCCTGAAGATAGACACTGCTACCAACCCTTTAGCCTGGCAGTGTCGTATTCTCTTCTGAGAAGGTGTGGGTGTGGGGGCAGGTATGCAAGCAACACGAGATGTCTACCAGGCTCTCTCCTCACGTGTTTTCATTTTAAGCTTCACCTAATACACTGGGTTGGGCACCTTTGGGATGTCAGCTCTGCCAAAGAAGTAGTGAAATTGCCAACAGGGAAAGGTGTCAACAGGTCACCAATCAAAGCCCCTTCAGAACAAAGCTTGTCAACATTTTCTGCAGGTCTCTGCCGTGGCTTGGATAAACTGCAACCATTTCATTCAATTTTTATTTAAGAAATAAGTTTTTCATATTAAAAAGTTATAATTAACAACACTGGTATAAATTTATTTTGTATCAAAAGTTTAGCAATGGGAGACAGCACTCACTCATCAGTTTGTATTCCTATTTTATTTTATTTTATTTTATTTTATTTTTTGTGGTATGTGGGCCTCTCACTGTTGTGGCCTCTCCCATTGTGGAGCACAGGCTCCAGATGCGCAGGCTCAGTGGCCACGGCTCACGGGCCCAGCCGCTCCGTGGCATGTGGGATCTTCCCGGACTGGGGCACAAACCTGTGTCCCCTGCATCGGCAGGCGGACTCTCAACCACTGTGCCACCAGGGAAGCCCCTGTGCTCCTATTGATGCATCCACTTGAGTTACAAGAACTTGGGTAAATCTTCTCTTGCTATCTCAGTTGAAGTGGACCATCTTCTGAGCCCACAAGATGACCTGTTTACTTAAAAAGTTATTATTTGTAAATACTTACCTATACAGATAGAAATGTTCTTAATCTGGTGCAACCAGAAACACAATGGATTTTGAGGCTAATGTAAGACAGAAACTGCCCTCTATCACCTCTAGTTTAAAATATTTCATAGCCTTATTCCTTTCATTGATTGACTTTCTGCATTTGTATATACTGGAGCTCCAATGAAGAACCATTAATTTAGAAAAAAAGTGAAGGAAAAGTAATCCCAAAGGAAAGGTGAGAGGTCGGGGATAAAGAGTTCACAGGAAGAGTGCTCCATACAAGACAGCCTCCTCTGGTCTTAAAGCATCAGTATCTTTATGTCTGCCTTTGACAGTTGTCACAGTTTCAACAGTTATTACATAAACACATCTACAAGTATATACATATATACGCATATACATATATAAACACGTAAGTATACATATGTATTTAATTGTTCATCACAAAAGTATTGCATGAACATTCAGTCAAATGACAGATATTTGAGTCCCTACAAGGTGCCAGACACTATTTTAGGCAGGACGAATATAGCAGTGAACAAAACAGACATAACTTTCATGTGCACTGGAAACCAAAAAATTTGTGTGACTTGCTTTATTGCGGTATTCACTTTATTGCGGTATGCACTTTATTGCGGTATTCACTTTATTGCGGTGGTCTGAACTGAACCCACAATACCCCCCAGATGTGCCTATACTCAATATATTGTCTAATGGATTGCTTTTTTGTTCAGTTTATATATTTCACATCCTTCAATATCAATATGAGCACAGTCCATTAATTTTAATAGTTCTATGGATTTCTGTTAGATGCGTGTACCATATTTGCTTAGCCTTTCTCCTGTTTTTGGACCTTTCAGTTGTTTCTCAGAATTATTTAAAAAGGTTGCACTATACGTTCCCGTACATCTTTGTGTGCATAAGAGCGTGTCTGTGGGATAGATTCTTCATCCAAAACTTTCACAAAAAGTCAAACCTTTGAAATGCATTTCATTGTGAATTATGTGTTTTGATTGGTGCCATTTTGCCAAATGCAGAAAATCATTTTAATAAAAGGTTAGGGAAAAACTCCTCTAGGGTTCTTTTCCTATTTCCCTGCTTTTCACCATATGCCCCCCCCGCCAATTTTTTGTTAATGATTTTCTTGCCAAGAGCTGCTTTTGGCTTAGCCAGGAGCTGAACATCACAGTGGGGCGGAAAGGAGCGTTTTCCTCCAAATTACATAATTTGACAAAATTTTCCTGCTACAGTAGTCATGTTTTTGCAAGATTCATTGAACTTTGTAAAGGCTGTCTCTCCATCAGTAATTGGCTGCAGTAAACCCATGACAGCATGGCTGCCTCTCTATTCCTTGACTTCTTCCTCTCTTCCCTGAAGTTCTGGGCTCCTGGAGATCATTTGTTCTGGGATCCCAAGGTCAGGTCCTTGGGAAATTCTCTTGCCCAGTGCTGTAGGTCTTGCTTCTTCTTTATTCCCTCTTGTATTTAAACCCTTCCCCCTTATAACAAGGTACTTCAGGTATGATCATAGAAGGCCAGTGGGGAGTTCACCTCCCAAACTATGCTGGGGTGTGTGTGTGTGTGTGTGTGTGTGTGTGAGTGTGCAGAGGCCATGAGTGTGGGCTTCCTGGATGACTGACAAAATGCCATCCCATCTTTGTCTAAGGCGGTGATCATAATCAGTAGTGGTGAATGTTCTCCTGCATTTACTTTGTACTAGGCACCATGCTAAGCCCTCACCTTTTTATTTCATTCCCGTAACAAATTCCACAAAGTAGGAAACATTCTCCCCATTTTACAGGTGGGAAAATCAAGACTCAGAAAGTAACTGCTCAAAGGACACACGACTAAAAGGTGGAAGAGCTGGGTTTTGAAGCTGGGTCTGTTTTGGACTCTGGAGTCCCACGGTCTTGACTGTGGTGCATCCCGCATCATTTCCTGCCTAGGCTATGTCTCTGGGTGTTTCATTTGAAGGAACTTCTTGTCTGTTCCTCTGGTGCAAGTCCAAGCCACAGCCATGGACCATCACTGGGTTTCAAGACTCAGAAACATGTTGAAGGTGTTTATGATGCTGCTGGTAATAACTAGGACTCATCTTCCAAGACAGACTTACTGTGTGAGGCAGAGGAGACAGATTTAGACTCAGAGACCTGAGTTAGGATACCGACTCTATCACTAATGAGCATGATGACATTTCTTGGTTTCTTATCTTGAGAAATAGTGACCATAGTAACTCCCTTATAGGTTGTTGTGAGGATGAGACAATATGTATATAGGCGCCCACTAAAGGATACTTTTATTATTATTTATTATTATTATTCCAAGAGAAGCAAAGACAATACAAAGTTCCATGAGAAGCAACCATGAGTCTGAATTCCTAACTGAAGAGATGCAAAAGTTACTGGGAACATTGACACCGGTGGACCTTGACAACATTATGCCAAAGTGAAAGAAGCCAGTCTCAGAAGGCCACGTATTAGATGATTCTATTTATATGAAGTGTCTGGAACAGGCAAATCTATACAGGCAGAAAGTATTTCACTGGTTGCCTTGGGCTGAGAAGTTTAGGGGGATATGGAGAGTGACCACCAATGGGTATGGAGTTTTGCTTTGGGGTGATAAAAATGTTCTAATGCTGACTGTGCTGATGGTTGTGCAACTCTGTGAACATGCTAGAAACCAACGAACTGTGTAATTTAGGTGAGTGAATTGTAAGGTATTGGAATTATATCTCAATAAAAAGTTTCTGTTAAAAATAAGTTTCTGGGGCTTCCCTGGTGGCGCAGTGGTTGTGAGTCCACCTGCCGACGCAGGGGACACAGGTTCGTGCCCCAGTCTGGGAAGATCCCACGTGCCGCGGAGTGGCTGGGCCCGTGAGCCATGGCTGCTGAGCCTGCACGTCCGGAGCCTGTGCTCCGCAACGGGAGAGGCCACAACAGTGAGAGGCCCGCGTACTGCAAAAAAAAAAAAAAAAAAAAAAAAATTTCTGGTGTATGTTTAGTTAAAAGAAATGGAGAAATACCACTGTCTATCATGGGTTTATTTATATGACATATAATATAGTATAAATATTATATACAGTATAAATAAATGTAATATATATTTATATATTATATATAGTATAAATATACTATATAAAATATAGTAATACTATACTGTATTTACACTGAATGCATTTCTCCAAAAATACTCATGCTGCCTCTTTCTTAGCCAAGGCACTTAGCAGAAAGTATCAAAAACTAGGTATAGGGCTTCCCTGGTGGCGCAGTGGTTGAGAGTCCGCCTGCCGATGCAGGGGACGTGGGTTCGTGCCCCGATCTGGGAAGATCCCACATGCCGCGGAGTGGCTGGGCCCGTGAGCCATGGCCGCTGAGCCTGCGCGTCCGGAGCCTGTGCTCCGCAATGGGAGAGGCCACAACAGTGAGAGGCCCGCGTACCGCAAAAAAAAAAAAAAAAAAAAAAAAAAAACTAGGTATAAAGTTAAAAAAAAAAAAAAGAAAAGAAAACCTAAAGGCAAAACAAACCCAGGAAGAGAAGCTAGACGGAAAAATGTAGAAAGCTGGGAAGGAGACTGCCTCTAAGTCTGCACTTAGCCTGACTCATGCTCGGCAGGACATGTGTTTGGAGCTGTTTCTTACAGGGTGACGGAGCTCCTGTGATTCATCGTCACTCTCTTGCGGGGAATCCGTGTGACAAAATGGCCTCCGTGAAAAAGCACGCACAGATGCACATGTGGCAAAGAGCTGAGGCAGGATGAGGACAGTTGGGTGCTGGTGGAGTCCAACCACGGTGTCCGAATCCAGTTAACTGACCTAGCCAGGTCCAGCTCCCCGGCTTTAGTCCACAGCCCAAATACGAGAAGATGCAGAAGTAACTTGGTCATAAATGTCTTGTCTCTGAAAAGAGAAAAGATCTATAAAAGTGCCTGGCTCATGTTAAGACCTTAATGGTTGTTTGTGGAAAGTACTGTTGTTGGAATGAGCCCAGCCATAAAAGATCTTGTCTCCCTCCCTTCCTGACTCTTAGGTAGTTAGTAAATTCAGCAAGAACAAAAAGAGTTGAACTACTCTTTGGATGTAATAATAATTTACTTTTGGTAGTGTTTTCCAGTTTATAGAGTGCTCCTAAATCAATAGCTCTTTTGATTTCTGAACAGCACTATGGAGGCATAGAATGGTAGAGAGCGGACTCAGAGATGGCCGGTGGTTTTCAAGGTCACATCGTCAAGGCAGTGAATGGGACCCAAGTTCAGACTTCTTCCCAGGACACATGAGCTGAAATTAATGGACCTAGCTGGTCAATTTCATTTTTCAACACTTCAAGGGATTATATGGATGCTATAATTTAATCAAAAGAAGATTATAGGGGCTTCCCTGGTGGCGCAGTGGTTGAGAGTCCGCCTGCCGATGCAGGGGACACAGGTTCGTGCCCTGGTCCGGGAGGATCCCACATGCCGCAGAGCGGCTGGGCCCGTGAGCCATGGCCGCTGAGCCTGCACGTCCGGAGCCTGTGCTCCGCAACGGGAGAAGCCGCAACAGTGAGAGGCCCGCGTACCGCAAAAAAAAAAAAAAAAAAAAGAAGATTATAGGTAGAAACATCACATATGGTGATGATGGGGGTTGGCCAACCAAGCCACCACTTCTTGAGACCAAAACGAAGGAGTGAACTAAGCCTCAGAACAGAGAACCCAGTGCCTGTGAGAAAAGGAACCTCACATGGTGGTGAGGGGCACAGGTTTGGAAGCACATTCTGGCTTCACCAGTTTTGTCACCCAAACACTAGGGCTGATGTTACTATTATAGGAGATTAAGGCAAGGATCTCGGGGCTACTGCATGCTCAGTGTCTAGCACAGTGCCTGGCACAAAGTAAGTGCTTATTAAAAGCTATTTTCTATTGCTCATTTCCTTTATTTCTTCTTATTTTATCCTCTCGGCATCATCCTCTTCACTGTCATTTGCTCAGGAAAGTGCAGGGACCTCTCACAAGAACAGAGGATTTAGACCACTTGTGAGGAGGTGTAGAAATCCCTGCGGGATCCAGGGTCAGCTGACATGGGGAAGGGATGATGGATTCCTTTTTGCTTCACGTTTGAAAGCAGAGGCTGTGCTGGTTGTGCTTGTTTTCCACTTTCTCCACGTGCAGTTTATTGGTCCATCCATTCTTCATATATTCATTTCTTTCTTTTCATTTGTTCATCTCCAGCCATGCTCTAGATCTGAATCCGAGGCAGCTCGACCAGTGCAGACCTGACCCTCCACTGAGCTGGAGAGATGGTACCGGGTCACAGGAATCATGGGTCACAAATGACCAGGGAGACTTTGCCCTGGGAGGCAGGCTGGGCTTGGGGTGGGTCGTCTGGAGAGCGTGTGGTGCCAGAAAGCCAGGTGGCGATATGAGAAATGGGGTTTATGTGAGTCTTAAAGGCAGAGCTGCTATCAGAGTCTGAGTTAGCCAGCTGAACCAGAAGGCATGGCCCCGGGTCTGGCTTCCTCACAGGCTGGACAAGTTTAGAATGCAGAGGTCCCCACAGGGCAGCACCCACAGGCAGAGAGGTGGTGAGGTGGATGTCCAGAGGTGAAGACCTCAGTCACGGAGGCTGGGGCAACAGGCACCTGTCTGGTTCCCACACTGCAATCTGGACATAGGACTTGCATGGAGAGGCCAAGAGAGGAGTTCAGAATCTGGGAATCTGGGTAAGTGGTAAGTGGTCCACCCAGACTGCTACCAGACGCTGGAGGTGACCCAGCTCAGGGCCTTGAGCCCCTAACCTCCAGGCAGACCCAGGCTGGCAGATAAGTATCAATACCTTTCCAGGCAGGGCGTGGCCTTCAGGGAAGTGAGCTTGCAGCTGAGGATCATATAGGGAATCCCTTTAGCTCTTGAATACCCAAATGTATTCTTTCTTTTTAAACTTTTTATTTTATATTGGATATAGCTGATTAACAATGTTGTGATAGTTTCAGGTGCACAGCAAAGCGACTCAGCCATACATATACATGGATCCATTCTCCCCCAAACTCCCCTCCCATCCAGTCTGCCACATAATATTGAGCAGAGTTCCCTGTGCTCTACGGTAGGTCCTTGTTGGTTGACCATCCTAAGAAATGAGAGGTAGATGTAAACTAACAAGAGGTTCAAGTTGAAAATCTTTTGATTTCTCAACCACTGCAGGAGTGATTGACCCATTCATCAACTCTGTCAATCACCAGAGCATCCTTTGACCCCAGAAATCAATCACGAGGGCTGCAGGTGACCCCTCTGTGTGGCCCAAACATCCCTCCTCTTATCTTCTGCTAAATCTTTTGAGCGCACCCGTGTGACAAGGCAGACTACATCCTTTGCTGTTTGTCCAGTTTCAACCAGTACCTGCTGTAGGTGAATGTCGATTACAAATCTGTTGCCTAAAATGTTGATGGTGTGCTACTGGGGAGAGTGGAAAATGCCACTGGAGAGATGAATGAAGAGTGTGGGAAATGCAGCTCAGTGGGAAGAGCACGGAGTCAGGGTTTGAGAGACCTGAACTGCAGTCTTTGCTCTCCTATTAACTGGACCATCACCTGGATTGGTCTCAGTGTCCCTGACTGTTAAATAGGGGTAACACCTGAGTTCCTTATTTGACTGTCACAGCGACCTGATGAGATCATACAAGCAGAAGGATTTGGGAAACCAAAAGTCCTTAATTATTTCATTCAAAAGAATTTGCTAATAGCAACCCACTGGTCGCTAACTAAATGTAGCTGGCCAGGGGAGGGTGACAGATAGGAACGGCAAACAGAGCCGCGTCACCCAGGGTCTTTGCTGCCCAGAGGATGAGACTGGGCCTCAACCGTTACGAGAGGAGGAAGCAGAGCTGGAAGGACCAGGCAGGAGGGATAAGGCAGCTCCCTGAGGTTCAACGGACAAAGGTTATATCCAGGCAGGCAGGAGCCTAGAAAACAGAGGCTCAGAGGTTCAGAAGGGGAACTGCTGAGAACCCGCCGGGAAGCCCCGCAGGCACCAGGGCGCAGGCATCTGAATAGAGAGCCGGCATTTTCCCCATCCCCTCTCTTTTCCAGACAGGATCCGAAAGACGACTGAGGAGACACCTAAGAAAGCTCTAAGTAACGAAAAAAACTTGAGCGTGTGTTAGAGCCACCTGGAGGGCATCTTAAAACAGAACTTGCTGGGCCCCCCTCTAAAATTTCTGATTCAGTGGGTCTGGGCGGGACCCTCCCCGGGAGAATTTGCATGTCTCTCTGGCTCCCAGGTGCAGATCCTCTGCTGGGCTGGGGATGGCACTTAGAGAACCAGCACATGGTGGCAGTTGTTATGAATTCTTGACCCATGAAAGAAAAGGTGAGCGAGGAAGCACGTCAGGGGCGCCTCACCGCAGCAGGTGTTTTGACCTGGTTCCCCTGTGGGCTCAGACCCACCCAGGGGCGGAGCCCTGGCGGGCATGGGGGCAGGGCTGCCTCTTCCTCCTCCAAAGCCTGTAGATCTTGGGCGTGGTCAGACCCCATGCTGTATGGCCCGGTGCCCCATCCACCTTACGGATGCTCCAAGACTTAGGGATGCTCAGGACAGGTTAGAACTGCCATTTACGGGCGCCAACAGTGTGGGAGTGTTTTTTTTCTTTTTTGGAACGTCTGCAAGTAGGAAAACATGTGCCGTATCATGTTAACTCTCTTCCCTGGTGCTTCGTCTGCTTTCTTCCAGGCTTGAGGGTGGTTGTGATTACCGGGTTACATTTTCTCACTTTCTGATTCTTCTGAGCTAGTCGTGCACCTTCAGCTGGGGGAGGTTGGGGTGGTCAGTTTACCCTCCATCCTGGATAAGCCTCTCGGCACAGCCTTAGCAAAGTGATTGATAATCCAGGGATGTCCTTCCTCCCTACCCCCCTCCCTCGCCTTTCCCCCACTGAGACCCACAGAAGCGCTACACTGTTCATTCACTGTTTTCTAAATGCTCTGGTGGTGGGGAGAGGCTAAGTGGAATATAAGAGGAAGTAAATTGTTACTCAAGCATGAGGATGGAGCGGGGGTGGGCGTGGCCCGGGCGGGGAAGTTTCTTTCAGCCAGTGCCTCCTAACTCTGGCTGCATCTTAGAATCACCTCGTAGCTTTTATAAACATTTATGCTCAGGACGTGAGATTCTGATTTAAATTCATCTGGGCTGGGACCCTTGGCACTGGAAAATTTCAATCTCTTCAGGGGATTCTAGTGTGTAGTCAAGCCTGAGATTTGCTGTGCTAAACCAATTTTTCTAACCATACCTGGGTGCTGAGCACAGTTGCATGTTTGTGTGACTTCCTTTGAACGACCACAAGCCACGCTGAGGTGGGCTGGAGGCTGCCACCTATGGGGCGGGTTAGAAGTCAATGCCACAATGTAAGTTTAGACAAGTAAGGCTAGGTGTCTTGAGACCAGGTGGGCAAGATCAAAAATGCAAGTTCAGAGAGCCGCAAAAAGTCCCCAGGCTGAGGATGACAGAGGCTGGGACCAATGCAGGAACATGAGCTGTGGGTTTAATGCCAAGAGAACAAACTACCAAGGTCAGGTTGTCCCAGGCCCATGGAGGCAACACAGGGTTAAAGCTTGATTCAGCCCAAGTCAGGAACTCCAAATGTCCCATGTTCTGGGCTGGAATCGAGTGAGTGGGACTGAGCTCACCTGGGATGTTCACAGCCAGCATAGGAAATACGGGAAGCCAGGAAGTTCTTGAAAGAAGGGAGATGAAAAATAAAAAGTGCAGAGGAAATTGTTTGGTCTCTATCATGCTCAACACCAGTTCCGTTGTTGTTTTCATCAAACTGACCAAGTGTTTCTGATGTATAGAATCTTGTTAAAATGGTGACTCTAATTTAGTAGGTCTGGGGTGGGGTGGGGGGCCTGAGGGGCCCGAGACTCTGCATTTCTAACCGTCTCCAAAGTGATGCTGATTTGAGGACCGCTCCTGTGCAGCAAGAACTTGGAGGACAGGGATGATGTCTACTTAGATGCACCAAAGAACACCTGGCAGAGACCTGTTTGGTCACTGTGGGTGTGGAGGCTGACACATGATTTTCGTCAACCCTCAGATCATTTGAGGGAGTCTGTGGTTTTTCCAGAAGGTTCCATCTTTTTGGAGAGAAGTAACTTTCTGCAGACGTAAGTAGAAGGACAGCATCATGCCATAAACAGTGTCTACTTTACATCACCCCTCCTTCCGCCACACCTGTCCCTTGCAGAAGACGGAGAGCCTACAGGGTGAGTCAGGCTTGAGTTGACCTAGTGAAGCAAGAGCCACCAATAAGTAACCTGTTACCTGGGAATAGAGCAGCAGTTCTTTCATAAACGAATGTCAATGAGGTATAATTTTCTGCTGTAGCAGAATTTCTACACCTGACAGTATTCTTAATATACTTTAATTAAGAGGTTAATCTGTTGTAGAAATTGCTTTTCTCTGAAGCCACCTGAAATCAATTTAAACTCAATTACAAGTGGTTAGCTATTGTTTATGTGGTTAAAGATTAGAGAATACATTTTTGCTTGTCAGGAACCTTCCGAGCAAATTTTGAATGTCATGGTCGGAGGAGAGTCTGAATAGTTGGGTGCTCTTTAATGGGCATGGAGAAACCATTAGAAAATGTAATCAGTCCTATTTGATGACTTGACCTTGGGACTCTGCTTGAAAAGGGTCTAATCATGTCTGTCCCATAAGTGCCACCAGGATGGCTCTGCTGAAATTAATTGATCATTACGTGCTTTCTGAGAGCCTAATATACCCTATTTGATGGAATATAAATTGCAAAAATAATCTGTAAATTATATAACGAGCTTCAGAATACATTTGCCCTCTGTCTCTTTAGCACAGATTAAATCTGACAGCTAGTTTCAAAAGGATCAAAAACCGCTTAACTCCTCCAATAGTTTGGAATGCTCGAGTTTTACAAAGAGAAAAAAAATCTATTGCACGGCATGTGCCCAGTCTGTAAATGTGAATCACAATCCATTTCTCCATCAGTAAAACGTAGAGATAAAAAGAGGTCTGAAAAGGTTTTCTGGGGCTTGAATGCATTATTTTATTCAATTGCTTAGTAAGGTACTTAGCTGCTATTAAAAATTTGGATGTGTGTCAGAGACAAGGAAACTGTTTTGAAGCTTCTCCACTTCCGCACCAAGTATATGAAAGACTTGCGTGCCTCTAATAGGCCAGCCAGCTTGCTAATGTGATACCCCATAGTCTGGTTGAGCGATCCACAGTGACAGCGCCCTCCCCTGATTATCGGTGGGTTAAAGGTTTCTTGACATCCTTTCAGGTGTCAAAATGATGAATCTAATTTACCTCCTCTGTCTTTGTGTATTCTTCTGGCATCAAGACACTCTGCCATTACAGTGTACGCAATCCATGACATTTTGGTTGAAGTTGCAGGAAGTCTTCCTTAGAACACTTCCCCCCTCCAGAGAATTATTAAAAGAAGTTTCCTTGGAGCTGACACTTTTCGTATTTGAACCAAACCTTCCAGGATTTTCTTCCATACATGGTGAATGGTTAACTATTGAGTAGAAGTCCGTTATTTCTGCTTAACTGGCATCATGAGAGAGATCACATTTTTGGAGCCTGGAAAAAAAAAGTGTGATGAAGTGGGCACAGGGTAGTGTTTTGTATAAGAGACTGGGGCAGCTCCCCAGATGGCAGGATGGTAGTAGGTTTTCTGGGAACTGGACCGTTGAAAGCTAACGTCTCTTGGACGTTGAGTCAGGGGTGAAGCTCAGCTATAAGGGCCATATTTATTACGTTAGGGCTCTGGGTCAGGTACCAGCTCTGTCCTTTAATAATGGTGAGCCTTTGGGCAGACTTCTTAGCTTCTTAAAGCCTCAGTTCCCCCAGCTGTAAAATGGAGATAATAATGAAGAGTAATAACAGCAGTAGGGTGTATAAAATTGCCCAGTAGAGTGTCACACACATACACTTACTAAGCTCTTCATCATAATTAAGTAAAGCATAAAATGATTTGGTGTCTCTGTTTTCTGAGCCCTAAATAGGGGTGCATGATTTGAGAAAGGTGGTTTTTCCTAGCTGGTGAAATTTTTGATACGAAGAGTCTTACAGTGTTACCGAAAGGAAGCTGTCTTTGATTTTTCCTATTTCTCATTTCACAGATACCCTTTAGGACAACTCCCTGTGGAGTGAGGATGGGGGTGAGGGAGAAGGAAGATATTTAAGACAAACTCTGCTCTGGGAGCAAGGCCCTGAGCTGTGGTCTTGGTTCAGCCGTAAACCAGCTGTGTGAGGTTGAGAGCAAGGGGTCCCTCCTTCTCTGGGCTCAGTTCATTTGTGTAAAACAACAGGGCTGCACAGATGTCTGTTAAGGTGGCTTAGAGCACTGAGATTCCACAGTTTTTCCTTGCTGGCCATCTCTGTAAGACCATTTCCTGCTCCATACCCAGGAAATGGTTGGAGGGTGGGCACACACAGAGCAGCCTGGACAGCACGGTGACCCTATATCTGCATGTTTCAGCCTCATGCCGCCTGACCCCTCTGCTCAGGGCACACGTGGTCCTATGTGGGTGGCCACATGTGGGTGGCCATTCACTAAGGAAGGGTCACACAGCCTTTAAAAATCATGTCTGCTGGGGCTCCCCTGGTGGCGCAGTGGTTGAGAGTCCACCTGCTGATGCAGGAGACACGGGTTCGTGCCCCGGTCCAGGAAGATCCCACATGCCGCAGAGCGGTTGGGCCCGTGAGCCATGGCCGCTAAGCCTGCGCGTCCGGAGCCTGTGCTCCGCAATGGGAGAGGCCACAACAGTGAGAGGGCCCGCGTACCGCAAAAAAAAAAAAAAAAAAAAAAGAAAAAAAATCATGTCTGCTTTTGAGAAACATAACACGAGAATCCTACACTTCCTCAATTCCAATCAGCCTCCTCTACTTTATGATTTGGAGGGTGCCTGCTCTGTTCCACCCCATCCCACCGCCTTCTCCAAGGGGGAACAGGTCACAGAAGAGCATCCTGAGGGCCAGATTCAGCCCACGGATGATATGATTCTACCCCTCCCCCCCCAAAGAAATTCCACCACTGGAGGAAATTGCCAGCATTTAAGAACCGGAAGATTTCATATAGAACTCAGACTTCCAGCTTCTTTTGAAAGAATAACAAAGAAGAAACTATCAGCAGAATTTCCCCAGAAGGATGGCCTGATTCTTATATCAGAGGGTGAAGAGTCTGTGGCCAAGACAAGAAAACGGCCGCACCCTGACTCTGTCCCCTTTACGCGGGCCTCTCACGGTTGTGGCCTCTCCCGTTGCGGAGCACAGGCTCCGGACGTGCAGGCTCAGCGGCCATGGCTCGTGGGTCCAGCCGCTCCGCGGCATGTGGGATCTTCCCGGACCGGGGCACGAACCCGTGTCCCCTGCATCGGCAGGCGGACTCTCAACCACTGCGCCACCAGGAAAGCCCCCTTTGAACCTCTTTGAACTGGCACAGACCATGGTGTCGACCAGTCACCCCGAAACCCTTATTGCAAAGGAGGCTGTTGGAGAACCTCACCCCACCCCCTGGCTTGCTTCACTCCTTCAAGTTGCCTCCAGACCTTCCCAAGCACGTGTCTGTGCCCCTTCCGTGGGTTCCTCTCTCAGAGTTCCAGTTCCTTAAGGGTCAATCCTCATGACCATGCAAATCCCTCAAAGAAGGTCCGCACTTTGAGATTTAAATAGAAGGTATAGGGACTTCCCTGGTGGTCCAGTGGTTAAGACTTTGCCTTCCAATTCAGGGAGTGCAGGTTCTATCCCTGGTTGGGTAGCTAAGATCCCATGTGCCTCGTGGCCAAAAAAAAAAAAAAAAAAGAAAACATAAAACAGAAACAACATTGTAACAAATTCAATAAAGACTTTAAAAATGGTCAAAATCATCTTTAAAAAATAAATAAATAAGTAAGGTATCCATCACTTTGCAAGAGTCTCTGAGCACACGTTTTGTTCTGAACGGAGAGGAAAGGGTTTGGGGACACAGAGGTTCTAGCCTGGGCTAGAGGATTAAACCAAGAATCTGGGAAGGGTGGGCAAGAGGCTGCAACAGGATGGAGGACCGGCAGCTTTCACACATCTCCCTGGAGTCATACTTCTGGAGAGCAGCAGGAAGCAGGCGAAATGGGGAGAGACGTGGTCCTCTCTCTGTAGAGTGATCCTCCTCCTGCCGGTTTCAGGCGCTGGTACTCCTAGCCCTCTGCTGTGTGCAGGAGAACAGAGAATCCTCACAGGCAACAGGACAGTGGAGAGGAGGTTGGGAAAAACCTCACTGCAACTCATTTTAGGGCAGGAGCACATGCAAATAGCACGCTGCCTCTGGACCTGATTTTCCTCAGATGCTAAGTCGCCTTCCAGCTGTGAATTGCTATGATTCTGTTTTCCTTTGCTGTCCCATAAGAACTGTGCCTTTTGGCCCCATGTGAGGGTTCATCCCTAGTGTAAACCCGCATGCAACTTCCCATGACACACCACGGTTTGCCAGTCAGGCCACAGGTGAGTCCTCTTGCAAGCAGTCCTGAAGAAATTGTACCCAAGAGCAGGTTTGTATAATATTAGAACCTCAGCATCACAAACTCCAAGCTAGTGAGGACCACACCACTGGTGGCTCACGTCAGCCCATGGCATTGAGTGAGGTCAATGACTCAGATAGAGTCAAAGGCCATGACATCAATATCTACAGAGTAACCTCAGTCCAATATTCAGCATTACCTTGAATCAGGTCATTCACTTGAGAACTCAGCAACTGAACCGAACGCAGGAACAGATGCCCCACGAGGACACATGCAGACAGAAGGAAATTCCGACTGAGGAGATAATCTCCATTGATTTAGTCACACAATGAAAGGTTTCACTCCTGCACGAAATACTTTAACAGGCAAAGGTTTTCTGCTTTGTACTCTAAACGCTGTAACTCCTTTTCCCTAGAAATAACAAGCATACTATGTCACACTAAATTCCTTCTGCCCATTGAATCGTCTGGTGTGGAATTTTGGACATTTTGTCTAAAAAGGAAAAAAAAATAGGTCATTTGCTTTTTCTCTCCATAACTCTTTTGTTCATTCACTGGGTACTTCAGCCAAATCCTATTGAAGGAAGGAAATGTGGCTTACGCTGCGTGCAGATGTGATGTGAGGTTTGCGTTCTCCAGTAAAGCTGTCAGAATAGTTTTTAAAAAATAGCTGCCTCCTTATGCAACCATCATATCTGTATATTCTCCTCTAACCTTTTGTATGTATATTTATATGGTTGTAATAAAAGTTAACACATACTTTTTCATTTATCCTTTTAACTCCGTGCATTGGTTACATAGGCTTCATCTTAATAAGTGGAGAAGAATCCATCAAATGAATATAAATACATGCCATTGTGGCAGATTGCAAAACGGACCCTAAGTCTTTACCCCTCTCTGTTTCTGCGTTCTTTGCAATGTGATTTTGTTGCCCCTCCCGTCAGGGGGTGGAGTTGATTTTCCAGCCCCTGGAATCTGGGCTGGCCTTGTGACTTGCTCTGACCACCCAAATGTAGCAGAAGCAAGTGATGGTGTGCTGATTTCAAGCCTATGCCTCAAGAGTACTTGAGGACAAGAGGCCTTGAGTACTTCTGCTTGCCTTCTTGGAACCCTACTGTAGGCTGCTCTCATGAGAAAAATCCCGAGCTAGCCTACGAGGGACTAAGAAACCATGTGGAGTGAGGGCCGGTCACCCCAGCCATCACAGCTTCCCCTTTCTGGACCAACCAGCTCCTGGTTATATGTCACCTAAAATCATGGACAGGTGATTTAAGTATATAATAATAAAAAGGATGATTATTGTTTGCTAACATTTATTGAAACCTTGTTTATAGGTGGTCACTTAATCTGCTTCCTTCCTTCTTTTTAGACTTAATTATCCCTTTATTTACTAATTCCCATAACAAACATTTACTGAATGCCCTTAGATAGGTGTTTGATTAGATTCATTCACTCACTGATACCTCTGTGAGCTGGGCAGTGATCCATATGTTGGGGATACGACAGTGAACATAAAAAGTCCATCCCTGGGCTTCCCTGGTGGCGCAGTGGTTGAGAGTCCGCCTGCCGATGCAGGGGACACGGGTTCCTGCCCCGGTCCGGGAAGATCCCACATGCTGTGGAGCGGTTGGACCCATGAGCCATGGCCGCTGAGCCTGCGCATCCGGAGCCTGTGCTCCGCAACAGGAGAGGCCACAACAGTGAGAGGCTCGCGTACCGCAAAAAAAAAAGTCCGTCCCTGTTCTTGGGGACTTTCCTGGCGGTCCAGTGGTTAGGCCTCCGCTCTTCCACTGCAGAGGGCACAGGTTCAGTCCCTGGCTGGGGACCTAAGATACTGCATGCCACGCAGCCAAAAAAAAAAAAAGTCCCTATTCTTAAAAAGTTTACATTCTAGTGGGGTGGGGGACAGACATAGACAAGTCTATGGCATGTCAGGTGGTACTGAGTGTCATAAGAAAACAAAGGGAAGAGTGACAGGGACAGAGCAGAGTAGAAATAGTAAAAATTGTTTTGGTGAAGGTGATCAATATAAATATAAATTTTTGTTTTGAAGTCTTGAAATTGTTAGAGTTTTTTTTTTTCTTTAGAATAAATTCAGATAATCTAAATCTCTTTAGGGCAGCATTTCTGAAATTTGGTCCCTAACCTGCTAAAATCCCCTCTGCTATGTGTTTGCACACCTTTAGAGATGGTACCTGGAAACGGAAAATAGTCTAAAGAAGCAGGAGCATCTGACCCTGGAGGTCACCTTGTCCTTAACTTGTCAGACACCGTTTGCAGCCCGTCTGACGTCAATCAGCAAGGCTTGACATATGATTCATCTGTGTTCGTACCATTGTTGGTTCCTGTTATTGTTTTTCTCCTCACATTGTAGTTAATCATTTGTTTGAGTTTGGTTAAACACTCACGTGCCTTATTAGACCTTTCCCTACAGTTTCATGTGGGCCAAAGCCTTGGTGAAAATGTAGGTATGGGTCAGGTCTCTATCAGGGATCTAAGGCCCCACTCCCGTTCCCAAGAGGGCCAGCATGCTGGAGTGAGAGGTCAGAAGGAATAAACCCAGTTTGTAAAGCAAAATCACAAACATCCATAGGCTGGAGGACAGAACATGTCTTTCTTCCTACAAGCAAATTTTAGAGAATCTCGAAGGTTCTCTTTTTCCTCTGAAATTACTCTCAAATTTTAAAAGAATTCGATCCTGAGCCATTGACCTGAATCCACTACAAATAAAAAGAGAAGGGAGGCCAATGAGGATTTAAGGATAAACACAGGAAGGACAGAGACCAGACTCCACCAGGATTTCAAACACCCAGATCTGCTTACAAAGCACATTCTAACCCAAAGTTTCTGAGTCGACAAGTTACCCCCTAAGATATGCAGACACAAAGGGAAGAGCTTAATGAAACCCTCCTCCTTCCTAGCCAGGGTAAGGCACAGTCAAACAGCAGGAGACCTTTAGCAGGTTTTTCTTCCTTTCCTTTCCTTTCTTTCCTTCCTTCCTTCCTTCCTTCCTTCCTTTCTCTTTCTTTCTTTCTAATATCCTCCCTCTTAGCTTGACAGCAGACAGGACAGATACTCTGGCCCTGACTTGCTCCATCTGCATTTGGAAGCCTTCTTCCTACCCAGTTGTGAGAAGGCTCTTTGTCCTCAAACACAGAAAGAGGTAGATCTCACTACCATCCACAGTATATTTCTGATCAGGCTCCAGATGAAATTTCAGACCAGCCTGGAGCCTTTCAAAGCCAGGCCGAGCCTAATGCTGAGCCCTGCTTGCAGAAACGACTAATGACTTGTGGTAATCGCCCAAGTTCAAGGAGCCTGCAAACCCTTGAAACTGGGCTTTGGAAATGAAGAAATTTCTCCTGTTCGTTCATCTTGTCACCATCTGGTTCAATTTGATCATCCTTACTGCTCTATGATTGATTTTTTATGCCATAGATTTCTGCCACTTAATTGTAATTACTGAGAACAGGAAATTTCAGCGGGACCAGATCTGATTATTCAGAATGGCAAAGTTGGAGAAGAGTTCTTTAAGAGACGTTTCTTGGGATTGTCAAATTTCAAAAGCTGAATGGAGCCACTGAAATCAACTGGTTCAAAGAGTTCACTAATAGCTGAGGAAACCTATGAGAGTTAGCCCAGCTGGTTAATAGCAGAGCAAGGAAAAAAATCCCAATAGCCACATCCCTGGTCCAGGGATGTTTGTACCAGGCTCCGCTGCCTCGAGAACTAGTTCAAACCAGAAGCAGGCACTCCTCTCCGTTTGGGTGGAATCGTCAACTCCAGGATGGAATTTGGTCAAATGTCTCATTACATCATCACATCGCTCTGAAACTCCAAGTTCTTTGGACACAGAGTTCTTATCTACATGATGTGAACCAATAAATTCTCTGGAAAAAATTCAGTCCAACACTTGGCTGGTGTCTTGGAGGGGAAAAAAAAAATTGGGTGATTAAATTTTTAAAACTGAATTAGGCAGCTGTGCTTGCATCCTGTGGACACTCCTATTATGCCTGGACCAAGATGTCCGAAGCCGGGGTTGAGTCCCAGAATTGTATGGAAATTGTACGGTGGTTCTGTCATAGTGGCAAGTGACATATCAGCCCTTTGTTGTTGTCCAGGGTGATGGGGAAGCTCCAGGTTTTAGTCTACTGGTTACTAAACTGTCAGGCTACGTTTCACTTTTGAACGGTAGAATGTTTTTTTCAAATAAAATAGTTACGTGTCATCTCTCCACATAAAATAGATAAGGGCGACATTTTATGCTTAAAATGATAAATTTCCCCTCTCTAAACACAATAAATGAGAAAAATAAAATGGTCTGATTGAACTAACGTTTGCACTTGTGAGTTAGAAGAGTCATTTTTAGTCTTAGAGCCGCGTCAACACGTGATTCGCCTCCCTATGTGGATTTGCTGGCACTATAACTGATTGACCTGGTGTATCACGTGCTCAGCCCACGGTCTGGCTCATGGGAAACATGAATACATTAATGACTCAGCTTGTGGGCTTCAGAAAGGCAGGAGCTACATCTTAATTCACCATGTATCCACCCTTCCCTGAAATCACCTACTGCCATGACTTTCACAAAGAAGGCATTCAATGAATGTTGGTTGGATTAGGAGGTAATGAGTTGGTACTTGATGCCGTTGAGTAAGATTGGTCCACGGGAGAGCTCAGAGCAGCGGAGGGCTGTAGCCAAGTCGGTGAGTTCAATGGGATGCTCTAACTGCAGTGTGATGCATGAGTTAGAACCGAATGTGTCAGCCTGCTTCATACAGATTCTTCCTCCTTGTGGTGTGTGTAATTAACGGCATTCTCTGGTCCATGTGGTCATCGGGGCAGGGACATTTTTCAGCTCCTTCTCTAGCCTTACAGATTTTTATCTCCTCTGTGGGCCTTTGGGCCTCTTCAGATCAGCGCCTTGATTTGGAGCTTCATCATCTTTCACCTGGACTATGGCAGTGACGCTCCAAGGAAAAGTATACCTGTCTCAAGAGTCTACCTTTGCCAGTTCATGCTGTGCTTTGTTAGAAAGTTTATTTTCTAAAACTCAGATCTTGTCAATGAACTCAGCTGCTTCAAAGCCTTCAATGGCTCCCTCATGTCTGTAGGTTAAATTTAAAACTCCTTTACAGGGCATTCAGGGTCATGCCTTTCATTCACTGCCACTGCCCCCCCACCTCATGTGACCATGAACTTACCTCCATGGAGGAGACAGTTCTCTTTGGGATCTCTGCTTCTTTCCTTGTGTTATTTTCACCTGAAATGCCCTGGCACACTCTTTGCCTTCTGTGTCTGTCTCCCAGTGGAGAGCACTGCCCATCACGACAGGTAACATCTCTCACCGTTCTCTTCCCCGTGTTTAGTCCAGGGTCTAGCGTGAACTATGTATCCAATAAATATTTGTTGAAAGAATAAAAAAATAAAACGCTGATAACTATGATTTGCGTTGAATTAAAAATAAAATATATTTTCATTACTAGAAGAGTGAGATGGCTCAGTTCAGTTCAGTGCCCTACATAATGGGAAACGCAAAGAGTGATAAGGCAGAATCTCTACACTTTAGAGGGTCAGTCGGAAATAATCAGGGATGGCAAGAAATATGAAAACGATCAAAAGAAAGGGGCCAACTAGAAGAGGTAAACCCTAGCAGTGATCTTCTTACTGAATTCCCTGCCTGTGATTTCTGTCCCCTCCAATCTGTACACGTTTCTCAGATTCATCTTCTCAAGTACCCTTTTGCCTATATCAGCTCTCATCTTAAACACCAAATGTCCTGAGATCCTTGTCACCTACAGATAGAAGTGCAAATCACTTATTCAAGCCATTTATTCCTCCCCTAGGATCCAGTCTTTGGCTGCTATGTCCTGCCCTTGTGGGATTCTGTCTTGCTCTGGGGAGCTTCTCCCATACCAACAGGCTGTGTTGGTCCATTCTTGGAAGGATGCTAAGAGCTATGGAAACCCTGAGGCAGCAACACTGTCCTGGGAGCAGTCATCATCTGCGCAGTTATGTGACACCTCACTTGTCTGATTCTCAGGAGGCAGGTCTCAGTGTCATATACTGAACACTGTTTTTCTACTTTTTTTTTAGTTCTTTTCTTAAATTTATTCTTAATTTTTAAAGCTGAAATATAGTTGTGCAAACCACCCCCTCATAGCGTACATTCAGAGTACTCCTGCCTGCAGGAGCCTCAGGAGAATAACTGGGGTTTTCTCTCCTGGCCTCTCCTCCTACAATCAGGATCTACTCAGATACTATTTAGCTCAGCTTCCATGTCTCCCCAAGTCTGCTCCCTCCCTACTCTACAGCAAAGATTCTAGCTTTCAGAGCTGTGAGAATCACCCAGGAATTTGTTAAAATATGTATTTCTGAGCCTTACCTTGGAGAACTCTGCATTTTAGATCAGCATTCTGGCTGATTTTGATACAGGAGGTTCACTGCTACACTTTGAGAAACATCTTAAATGTGGTCATCAACAATTCTGCGTGTATTCATTCATTCATTCATTCATTCATTCTTGTATTTAGTCACAAACACAGGTATTTCTTCTACAGCAGAGCTTTTTAAAGAAATTTTTATTTTATTGATGTATAGTTGATTTACAATGTTGTATTAATTTCTACTGTACAGCAAAGTGATTCAGTTATACATATATATACAGTCTTTTTCATATTCTTTTCCATTATGGTTTATCACAAGATATTCAATATAGTTCCCTGTGCTATACAGTAGGGCCTTGTTGTTTATTTATTCTATATATAGTAGTTTACATCTGCTAATCCCAAGCTTCCAACCCATCTTATCTCCACCCTCCTCCTCCTTGGCAACCACAACTCTGTTCTCTATGTTACAGTAGAGCTCTTATAACAAGACTTGCATATGATGGGATCAATGAAGAAGAATGAGTTACATCTACTGTTATTAGTTATAAACAATTGTCTTCTAAAACCATCCAGTAATCATCTATCCTTAAGGTAAAAACAATGCTCAAGTGTGCCCCACACAGCTGCTTGGAAAAGCTGTGTGATTTATTTGCCCCTCAGTGAATGATAAGAAAATATGAGAAATCTGCCCTTACACAGTAAGGGGAAAAGAAATACCGCACTTAAGCTAGGTGGATGGATTTGCTCAATGATGTTTAATTTTTTTAAGCTATGCTCTTATACATATATTTTAAATTCCAAAAGGAAAAAAATAACTTGGGAATTGCACATCTGAAAACTTAGCCTAAGGCCCTAATATGATTTTGGATAACTAAATATTCGTTAGGAACACAACCCTCGAAGTACAGAGAACAAATTGTATTGGTTCATTGAGCCTACCGAGTTCCAACTACTATGGTAGAGACACAATGAAAGCATTATCTACAAATTTACACGACTTACTTTCCTGGCTTCAAGGGCTTTGTCAGGGTTTAGTGGGTGGTGGCATATGATAACCATATTTTCCCATATAAAATCATACATGGTCTTACAAATTTGAAAGTGAGATTCTTCTTAGAATCCCTGGATGCATGTTCCTCTTTCCACATGAATTCACCACTTTGGACAGACTGATCTCTTCACGGTCCCTAACCTTGCCCCATACCTTCCTCCCACCTCTCTTTAGCTCATGCAGTTTCCCATTCTTGGAATACCCTCCTTTCTATTGTTCTAACCACCTAAGCCTAACTTTTATCCAAGATCCAGTTAATGTTCTACTTCTTTGTGAAGTCAGCCTAAGCCATCTCAGACCACGCTGAACTTCAGCATAACTCTA
This sequence comes from Hyperoodon ampullatus, assembly GCF_949752795.1. Taxonomy (NCBI): domain Eukaryota; kingdom Metazoa; phylum Chordata; class Mammalia; order Artiodactyla; family Ziphiidae; genus Hyperoodon; species Hyperoodon ampullatus. The sequence goes on from NC_136929.1 coordinate 63,817,561, forward strand.
TCCCTTATTGTTGACACTCTTACTTGGCATTCAACAGATGCCAAGGCAGCATTACAAACCTCCTTACATACAGATCCCATTTCCCCAATTACACTACTGCACAGCCCTTTGGAGGGCAGTGATCATGCCATATGTATCCTTGCATTCACTAGACTGATTATAGGATCAAACCTATGGTAGGTACTCCTTAAATTTAAGGTATGAGTGAGAGCGTGGACATTGTCTTTATTCTTTTTATGTGTGTGTGTGTGTCACATTTTCTCTGTGGTTGACCCATTCTGTTGTGCAGGCTCTGAATTCCACTCATGTTCTATGACATCTAAAATTTCAGTGATGGGTGTTGTCAAGTTCAAAGCTATCTCCTGGGGTAACGTCCATTTCAAATCAAGAGCCACAAACTCATATGCTTTCTGGGGCCAGTCAAGTAACCTCATAGGACAGTGCCCACCCAGCTCTATATTCTCGCTATGAGGGAATACAAGCTAAGCCCAACCCACCCGTCAGAGTGGAGCATGTTCATGCCCAAGGTGTACACCACGAGGGCTCTAGCTCTATCAGCAATCCATGGTCTTTGAACTCACTGCTAGGGCAGTTTGTTCACTGCTTAAGCCCCTCTTGCCACCCTGACCGGAATGCAAATGCCTGTCTGGACCCAAATGCAAAGACCCATCTCCAGGTCTACCCTAACCTTGGTTGACCTCTTTGCACAGAGCCAGATTGATTCTCCGTTATCAATAAAGTCTCTCCGGGCAAGGCTTTTTGTTGGCTTCCACCTCTGCCCGGAGTTCCATGGCCCATGGTGCTCATCAAGCTCTGACTCTCTGCTGCCCTCAACAGGCCTTTGACCTCTTTGCCTTTGCCATTTAGCCTGGTTAACTCTTGGCCTTCCAGATGAGATAAAGGTCTTATAGCCTGAGATAGATTAAGTATTTTGTGTCAAGTGCTTTTGTGTGTTTGGTCATTAATTTTTGTTCTGGTTATGTGAGGGAGGTGCTTTCTTCTTGACTTACTTGCAGTTATTGTAGGTGCATTCTGTTTTTTTCCGCTTCTATACCTACCATCTTTTTTTTTCTTCTATTTAAAATAGCAGTGCTATGAAGTAGAAGTCAATTATCTTGGTAAAGACAGTATGATTTAACTGAAAGCATGTGACATTTGGAGTAAGACAGATCTGAGTTTTAATCCAGACTCTACCAGTTACGGGCTCTATGAACTTGGGCAATATTTTTCTGTTTTGTTCCTCTCTGAAAAGGGCATTATGTAATCATATGCAAGCAAAACTGACTCATAGATGGTGCTTAATACTGGGTTTTTTCCCCTTCTTCATGAGGTGTTTTCACTTTGAGTAAGGTAGCCAGTCGTCAGCTTTCTTGCTATAGAAATTAGCAGTCACTGCGTGGGAGACATTTGTAATCGACTTCTCCCCTCTGCTCACCCTCCTTTGTTGTCTTCAGTCTGTGGTCTCTCAGATTCAGGAGAGAGAATACACATCGGGCAGACGTTTAGTCAGCAAGCCCAGCACTTTCTCCCACTGACTAAAGGACCTTACTTCACCTGCAAGCTCAGGAACCATCCTTTGACTGTGAGCCACAACCCTCATGAAATGTTAGTTATATGAAAACTAGGCAGACAGCTATGTCCTGTTAAACACAACTGGGTCTGGAAGGGCTCGTTGGAAGGCTAGGTGCTAGTTTCTAAGCATAACAGCCATATGTGATTCTGCTACCAACACTGGTCCAAGGCAAGACCTGATCTCTATGACCATCTGTTGAATTTTCACTGTCAGAGATTTTACATATCATATCGTTTAATCATCAGAAGAGCCTTGTGTGGTAGGCTCTCATTCCCGTTTTACAGATGAGGCAACTGAGGCTCAGAGAGGTGGAAGTAACTTTCTCAAGGTCGTATAACTAGTAAAGGTCAGAGCTGGTATTTGAAGCAAGGTCTGACTGAACACAAGGTGTTGTGTTCCACTACCTCTAAAAACAAGGGGTCTGAGAGCCAGCCAATGGGGAGGGCAACCTGAAGGGATATAGACCTTCACTTGGCTCCACAGGGAGACACAGGTATCGGCACCTCGTTGCTCCATGGGGGCTCTTAAAGGCTAGGTTGAAGGCCGGTTTTAACTATAATACTGTACAATAATAATGTCAGATCATAGCCTTTTTTTTTTTTTTTTTTTTTTTTTTGCGGTACACGGGCCTCTCACTGTTGTGGCCTCTCCCGTTGCGGAGCACAGGCTCCGGACACACAGGCTCAGCGGCCATGGCTCACAGGCCCAGTCGCTCCGCGGCATGTGGGATCTTCCCGGACTGGGGCACGAACCCGTGTCCCCTGCATCGGCAGGCGGACTCTCAACCACTGCGCCACCAGGGAAGCCCAGATCATAGCCTTTTGTCTGTTGCTGATCCAGTGTTGACTGATAGGTTTCATTTTTAAAGATTGCATCAGTAATTCATGCTAATTCATTACTCCCAAATTAGCATAATTCTTCAAATCATCTTGTTGTAATTCAGCATAATTATCTATAATTAAAAATAAATTCCTGTAAGGTGAGAATATTAATTCCTATCCAAATCTCTCTATTTCAGTTGTGCCTATCAACCATTACCCAGCTCTCACTCAGCAACTCTGAACACTTATTGTGGAACTGACTTTGCTCTGTCCAGTGAGTTTACACTTCCTATACCATGGCACATCCTTCTCTCTTTGGGGTCAGCATTTCTCTGTGTATTTTGCATTAGTAAATGTTCTTAAAGTTAATGGCTTTTGTTTGTTGTGGTTTGATTCACTCAGAGATTCTGATGAAAGCTATGAAGCACATTCAAGGACAAAAACACACAGGTTCATACGCATAGATTGTGCATGGAATTTCAGGATAAGCAAGGATCCCCTGGGACCTTCTTAAGTGGGGTCCCCAGACCATCAGCCTCAGCATTGCTGGGAGCTTGTTGGAGAGGTAAATCCTTTGGCCCTAAATAAGAAACTCTGGGTCTGAGGACCAGTAATCTGGGTTTTAACAGGCTTTCCAGATGACTCTGATGACTAAAAGTTTGAGAGCCGTGACAGGAGGAGGAGTTAAGAACCTTGCCCTGGCAGGATGCCATTCACATCCTGCAATAAATATCAGCTCTGTGAGTGCAGAAAGGGTAATGTATCCCTGCAAGCTCTGATCCCGTTACCTTCCCTGGGTGCTAAAAATGACTGCTTCGTGTTTCAGCCCAAGGATCCATTTGCTCACGGGCAGCCAGGAGGGGGCTGGTGGCACCATCACTGAACCTGCTGGGACGCCCCAGGGAAATGCTCCCAGGTGCCTGGGAACATTCCAGAAGATTCAGGTGGTGATAGAAATGGGCAGGTCCTCTCCCTGGGTCCATTCCCATCCTTAGATTGCTCTTCAGCCCCACCTGTCCTGATCTAGGAATCATCCTTGCCCTTGAGGCCAGAGTGGTCTCTATAGCAGAGCCCGGGTGTGATTAGGGAGAACACAGTTTGGTGCTTAGAGTTTCAAGAAGTCAACTTTTGGAGTCAGTCTCTAAGTTTTTCCATGCAGGAAATTTGACCTCTCATCCAGGTAACTTGGTCATTAGACCTGCGTTTTTTTGTGTGTTTTTTAAATGAAAAAAAAAATTTTTCTAAGAAGATGTTGGGGGTAGGAGTTTATTAATTAATTTATTTATTTTTGGCTGTGTTGGGTCTTCGCTTCTGTGCGAGGGCTTTCTCTAGTTGTGGCGAGCGGGAGCCACTCTTCATCGCGGTGCACAGGCCTCTCACTGTCGCGGCCTCTCTTGTTACGGAGCACAGGCTCCGGACGCGCAGGCTCAGCGGCCATGGCTCACGGGCCTAGTTGCTCCACGGCACGTGGGATCCTCCCAGACCAGGGCTCGAACCCGTGTCCCCTGCATCGGCAGGCAGATTCTCAACCACTGTGCCACTAGGGAAGCCCTAGACCTGCGTTTTTAACTTTGTTTCCATGTTTAAGTTTTATTGTGTGAGGAAAAATTACTTAGATTCACAAAAAAGTTCTCACCTGAGGCCCGAATCTTTCTCGAGTAAATGCTTTGACACGCAGCTTATTGCCCTAATCAGCCACAGTTATTTGTCCTCTCCCAGCTCTCATTCCTTCTCTGCCTAAACCCACCCACCATCCTTGCAAATTTAGTACAAGGAATTGAAAAACATATAAGAAGGTTTTGTAAAGTGAGCTCCTATTTAGAGATTTACTGTGCCTATGTTTGTGTGTCCTCTTTAAAATGTGAGAACCTTGAGGGGGTCATGTGTTTAAAATTTTTCATTTTACTATTTCAGTGCATTAGAATTTACCCTGAGCATTGCAAGGAAGGTGCTTATAGGAGTATGGAAATGGGATTATTAATTATGTTGACCAGTTGGCTTCTGTGTGTTCAGTGGCTACATCGCTTAAAAATTCATGTTCTTGGGCTTCCCTGGTGGCGCAGTGGTTGAGAGTCCGCCTGCCAATGCAGGGGACACGGGTTCGTGCCCTGGTCTGGGAAGATCCCACAGGCCGCGGAGCGGCTGGGCCTGTGAGCCATGGCCGCTGAGTCTGCGCGTCCGGAGCCTGTGCTCCGCAACGGGAGAGGCCACAACAGTGAGAGGCCCGCGTACCGCAAAAAAAAAAAAAAAAAAAAAATTCATGTTCTTCATTTCAAGGAAGGACCAGATTGGAGAATGTAAAAAAAAAAAAAAAATTAGGGGCAGAGTTGAGATAACTTCAAAAAGGGAATCAACATCCTGTTTATATAAGCCCCTCTGTTTTGAATGTTTTCTCACCCTTCTGGAGACGGTCAACCTTCTATTCCTTCTTTAAGACCCAGATTAAATATTATGTCCCTTTGTACTAACACTGTCTTTGGTTATCCTTTTATTGTACACTTACAACATTGTTTTCTAAATATCTGTTTTCAGGTCTGTTTTCCTGGCATTCTGTGAGCTCCTTAAATTCAAGCACTGGGTTTTCTTCATTGCTTTGCCTTCAGCACCTAGCACATCAGAAAGCTCAACAAGCACTCCTTGAGTTCAGAGATGTTAGCACACAGACGATTGTCCTGTAGTGCAACGGGGGGCCTTGAGGGATAGGCACGAAACACACTTTTGCCTAATGGGCAGCTTAGTAGATGCAGTCAAAGGCTAGAGACTTCTCTTAGTCCTACTGGCGACCAGGAAACCAAGATCCCTTTGCACAGAGAATCCATTCCTTTCCTATACTGAAGGAGAACTTACTCTCTGAAAAAGAAAAAAAATAAATAAATAAGAAAAGAGGTTATTTAACTGAATATTTGAATGGGTCCCAAACTGCTAAGCGCTTTGTAGGAATCTGAAAATACAAGTCCTCTGACTTTGCTTCGCCCTCCAGCTGATACCCCATCTCTCTTCTCTGCTGAACAGCTGCTTCCGTTTCTTCAGCCCCATTGGTCCATTGACATGGTTTTTGCCACGATGACCCGTGGTGACCCCGGCTCTCTATCTAGGAGTCTGCGATTCTCTCCTTAGCTGACTTCTCAGTGGTACTTAGTGCTGTGGATCACTCCCCGCCTTTTGAAGCTCTTCCCTTCTTTTATCAAAGCACCTATTTTTGTAACTATTTAAAAAAAAAACTAGTTGTTTCTGAGAAGCCAGCCTGCCTGACTATTTTAAAGTCTTTGTTAGTTGCCGTGTTTCCTTCATGTGAATTTCTCTAACGGTTTTGGAGGAGAAAGGGGGCATTTCAGTACCTGCATAACCAACACATTCCCATTGCTCACGACTCCAACCAAACCGTTTCCCTGTAGTTCTTCGAGGTGACATTCTCCTTTCCAGCCCCGGGGTCTTTACACACTCCACCTGGCGGTCTCCCTTCCCATCTTTTTTTTTTTTTTTTGCGGTACGCGGGCTTCTCACTGCTGTGGCCTCTCCCGTTGCGGAGCACAGGCTCCGGACGCGCAGGCTCAGCGGCCATGGCTCACGGGCCCAGCCACTCCGCGGCATGTGGGATCTTCCCAGACCGGGGCACGAACCCGCGTCCCCTGCATCGGCAGGCGGACTCGCAACCACTGCGCCACCAGGGAAGCCCTCCCCTTCCCATCTTTGCCTTCAGATCTCAGCACAAACATCTCTTCTCCTGGGAACCTTTTCTGGCCGTCTGATCACCTCCATGCTAGGTTAGCTGGCTTTATTACTGTTCTGCAAGGACCAGGTACTTTTCCTTCAAAGCACTTATCCAAGTGTCTAAATGTAAATCTATTTCTGGTGATATGATTAATACCTGCCTTCCTGTCGATGGTAAGCTCCATGAGGGCAAGGACCTGGTCTGCTTGCTTATAGTGAGTGCTCAAAAACTGTTGGCTAAATAAGTAATTTTATTATTTCATTGAATTTGTAAAGCAATGCACAGAACACTGACCTGACAATTCTTAGGGGGCTCCACCCCCCTTCTTCTGCATTCTTACCTTAACAATAAAGTAAAAACATCTGTCCTTTTGTTTCGGTCTTCACCAAAGGGAGGAGAGCCTGAATTTATCTGGCAAGTTGGAGAAAAGCAACTCTGTTACATACATCTACCTCATCATGGGCCATGCCCTGCTCATAGCCTGCTTGTCAAAAAGTTTGTTGGGGCGAGTGAGTGGTCATGGGTGATTCCAGTTGGTTTTGTAATGAGGTAGGTAGATCTGCCTATTTCCAGAGCGAAGCCCATTTGTCGACTGGTCTGAGCCATTTCTGCAGAGCTTTATCCATCAGTCTGACATTTTGACTTCCATCTCTCTGACCTTTTAATGTTCTCAGTGAGTCAGTACTTTAGATGCTAAAACTTAGGTGTTAATTTAGTCCTCTAATAAAAATGGCAGGCTGCTTAGATTTCTTTTCCTTTCGCTGTTATAATTGATGCCCTTGTCTCCTGAGCTGACTAGGTCAGAACAGTTTTTCTCTTTTCTACAAATCATGGTATAAATCTTACTGGGTTTCTTTTTTCCTTGGAAACTCCTTCCCTAGTCAAGTAGTGGAAGTTTCAATAACTCCTAATGCCATCCCAGAGTCACTGATGAGACGAGTCTTTCACATCTCAGCTGCCTGCCTCACCCCGACTCCTGGTAAGAGAGCTGTGGCTGGCAGATCACGCTCTGAACTCAGCAACAATCTCCCCCGCCCATGGAAACTGAATGACCTGCTGGTTAAGGGCAATTGACCTGAAGGCAGAGACTCAAAGGAATCAAATTTCTACCTGGCTTGCAGCCTATGAGGTAGACTGGCACAAAATCAGTGCTCAAAGAAGGTCAGAAAATGATTAACCAGGCCAAACAGAATTCTTCTCAGAGAGAACTGAATCCGAAGTGTAGGCAAGCATCCACTAGCTGGGCAGGAGGACCCAAGAAGGGACGTGCACAACGAAGCTGGAATCTGATCATAACTGAGGCTTGGTAAAGGGGGAACACCAGAGGGAGATCGCTGATATCCTGCTGCTGGTTGCTAGATGGATAACCAGGCTGCTAGAACTGCCTTGGATTCCAAGTGTGCCCGTGCTCTGCATCCAATACTATTGGGAGCCCACGTACACCTTTGTCCTTTGCAGCCAGCAGAGCTCAGTGAAGACCCTCACAATTCAGGATGCTTCTATTTGTCTCTCCTGAATTCCCTTTCTGTTTCTCCAGCACCCTCGAGGAAACTTCTACAAGGTATTCCTTAGCACAAAACAAGAGCACGTCTCTATTTCCTACTGAGCAACTCTATCCATGGTCTTGGTTTACTCCCAACTTCACACATGACCTTTTTGGCCACAGGAGCCCGTGTACTCGATGTGGTGGAATAGAGCAAATGGCGTGGGGCAGAGGTGGCAGACACACAGCTTGCAGGCTGATCCCAGCCCTTCCAATGTGCCTGGTTTGGTTCACACATACATGTAAGAAAATTTTTTGAATTCATTTCTCACATTTAAAAAGATGGAGACTCCCCATAAAAATCCAGATTCCTAGATTCCCTGAAAAATTCGAACAACCCTCCACAGCACTGAGCCTCCTTTCCCTGAGTGCAGTCACTGGTCAGAGCTGAGTAATGGCCACCCCTTCCGTTGAATACACCCTTAGCTCTAGTTCATCCCTGGCCTGCCTCCATCACTTATGTGCCTCTCTGATCCCTGTTGTCACTGGACTGTGAACTCACCGACCGAGAAAGAATGAGGGAGCAGATAGATGAGGAAAAGGAGCAGTTATCTCTTAAGCCAAGGCAAGAAAGAGAATTAAGGAAGGGATGCAGCCAAGAGAGGATATAACAAGTGATGCTAAGGGTGGGGACCCAGCAGTGCCATTGAATTTGATTAGGAGGGGGTCACGGATGGTTTCCATGAGTCCAGAAGCCAGATGGCAAGAGGATAAAGAAGCTGATGGTGGTCAAGTTGGATATTGGAAATTCAAAGAACTGAGTCATGAAACGCAGAAGAGAGATATGACAGTTTCAGAAATATTAAATAATGACCCTTGCTAATGTCTTCAGAATTTCAGAGACTTACAAAAACTTCAGACAAAGAAGGTTAAGCCTATTATATAAGGGAAACATAGATATTGTCCCCAAAGGAGGTGATATTTATTTATGGAAAGTACATAAGTTGGGATGGAGAGTACTGATTACTTCATGGGGATGGTTAGTCTTCTAGAGCTGGAGAGAGGTCGTCTGTCTCCTCTGAGATTTGTAAGTTTCTGTGGCATTTTGTCCATGTTTTAGTTTTCCTATCAAGATGGAGGGACTCTAAAAAAGTTTCGATTCCCAATTGGTAGCAGCACTTCCTTTTAAAAAATGTCCCCGTGATAATTTTTTTGGTCGAATATTATCCTGTGGCCTGTTTCATTTTCTCAGTGCTCTTCAGAATATCTCGTATGAACTAAGCACCTTGGATTTACATGAAGAAATTTGCTTTACAGAAAATACTGTGTAATAGCCATTAAACGTTATTTGGTCTGTCTGCATATAATCACTATGAATTATGACTTCTATTTACAAATCCATGTGCCTCAACCCACAACTGCTGAGACTTTATTCATTCAAGACCTTAAAGTGGACTTGGTTTGTGTTCTGCTTCCTTACCATACTGGGAGTCTTACTAATACACCCACTTCTGTCTTCCTCAAGCTCCCAGACTAGAAATATCTGCTTTTGAGTAAATACTTAAGTATTCACTAGGGCTAGACCTTCTCAGGCAGCTATGACCAACTCCTGATGGAGGCTAAGAAAATTCTTTCAGATTCACTCACGTGAAATATCACCTCTTCTTTTGTGGCCTCAGGCTTCTTGCTTCCTGCTTTGTTGAAATCCATAAGTTATCAGGTAATTTTTGCTTCTCTCACTTGATCTTTACCTGAAGCACCCGAATGCCTGAATTCCCTTCTGGGTTCAGCAGGGGAAGAGGGCTGGGCTCCTTTCACTGGTGGCCGCCATCTTGTTTCTACTCCCAACTCTCATGTTTTCCCAACACTTTCTTGCTGGTCAGCTCCTTCTCCCAGCATTGACTCCCTCCCCTGTGGCAGCTCCCACAATGCACAACTGGGAGTTCAGTTTGCTGATGGGGAAGGTTTCAATTACACCTCAGCTGGTTCATCCTCTTTTTTTTTTTTTGTGCTACGCGGGCCTCTCACTGCTGCGGCCTCTCCCGCTGCGGAGCACAGGCTCCGGACGCGCAGGCTCAGCGGCCATGGCTCACGGACCCAGCCGCTCCGCGGCATGTGGGATCTTCCCAGACCGGGGCACGAACCCGCGTCCCCTGCATTGGCAGGCGGACTCTCAACCACTGCGCCACCAGGGAAGCCCCTGGTTCATCCTCTTTGACTTATACTCCCACTGCCTACTCTCTTCACCTATACTTCTAACTATTAGTCACCTACGTGGAAGGAAGATATTGAAAATATCCTTCTGGGTTGACCCAATTGTATGGTTCTTTTCAATAACAACTACTTATCTGAAAGGAAAATTAAAGTCTGAGGGCAGTGAGAGATTTATAGCATCCACAGCATCAATGGTCTTTGGAGCTGGAAAGATCTTGGAGAGAATTTAATCCAAACTATTTATTTTCCAGATGAGGCTTGGGGAAGAGATGTGATTTACTCACGATCATTTTATTAGCTAATGTCAGATACCTGGTCTTCCTACACAAGACCATTTCCACCCCAGAGTATTTATTGACACCAAGGTTATACCTATATAGTCATACCTATATATAACCTAATCATGTGTGTGTGTGTGTGTGTGTGTACACCTGAAGAATGTTTCCCAAACCTGTCAGAATCTTATGAGATGCCTTAAAAATAGGACAGTAGCATAGACCCGTATCAGACACCGTGAAACAGAATCTCTGAGGCTGGGCCCAGGAACCCAAGGTCTGGCCTGGAGAATGCTATTTTATATAATTCTCTTGCTCTCCCCCCCTCTTTTTTTCTCTCCCATCAGGCACTGCATTTTCTAAGACTGGCTTTTACCTGTGTGGAAGGGACGCCAGGTAGGCTCACCACACTACGTTGTCATGGCGTAAACCAGAAACCCAGGGGAGAGAGGTGTGCATGTAGCAGCAGCCTGCTTGTGGCTCTGAGCACAAGGCCCTGAATCTTTAAGCAGAGCTCGGCAAGCTTAGAGACTGGCTTTCTTTGCTTGTCTATGTGGAGGCGGCCACCAGCCTGTGAACGGTACCTGCAGCCGTGGGCGTTCTCAGGGGAAGCTGCCACATGAGTCACGCCTGCAGAGGAGTGTGGGGCAGAGTTCTCGACATGCTCAGCCATGATTCAGGGGCCCAGCTGAGACCTCAGTGTGCCAGGCTGACCAAGTAACCCACTCTCACTGCCCAGAGTTAGCCCTGTCTGGATGGCAGGGAGTCGTCCTGACTCGGACAACCACATCATCACCACCAGCAGTCAGAAAGGTGGACAGGAAACCATTCTCCCGGCAGCAGCCATGACATGTGGGCACAAGGCGAGCTGGGGAATTATGGGTTCAAATGGTCTGGGATGACCAGCTCCCCGTGAATGAGCATATTCAGTAAGGCATTAGCGCTAGAAAGACCATGAATTCACCGGGTGTATCCACAGGGGTTACTCATCAGTGTGATACACGGGTGAGGAATGTAAATCCCTTCATGTGTTTAGGGATTGAAAGTCTCCTCTGTGGTCAAGGACTTGGAACAGCCCTATGTGAAAGCAGTGAGAATGACCCAGTGACCTTGGGGCTGCCTCCCAGCCCTGCTCTGAACTTCAGACACATCTGCAGTAGTTCAAGTGCTCTTTATTCTTGATCCTCAGGAGGTGAACTGTTGGCCTCATTTTCCCTGCAGATACCAGGCTGGGGCAGAGCTCATAAATACTCATCCTCTTCTCATCTCATGGCTCTGATGGCCCCCAAAGCCTTGCTGTCTTGCAGGCCAACCAGAGGCTGAGGAATAATAGAAGGAACCATGTGTCACTCAGATTGTTCTGGCATCACTTTCCCTCAAAGTTGGGAGAGGACCTGGGGTATCTCCCACCCCTGAATCACTTCGAAACCAGAAGTCACAGAGCAGAGGGTGGATTTCACATTTAGGTGTCAGTCTTTCCAGGGAGATGAGGGGATGCAGGGCATGTGATCTGTAAGTGTTTTTATTTGTTTGTTCTTACCTTGAATCCTTCAGGCATTCTTGTTGGAGAGGAGTCCTGGGAGAATAGCTTCCCTGAGTGGCTGGTCCATGTTGAAGGGGCATAGCGAGCACCGTGGGGAAGCTACAGCGGCCAGTAAGTAGCATGACCCCTTGGCGATGCTCCATGTCAGTACCCAGGCACAGGTGGGAGCAGCGAATATGTAACCTTGAGTTACAAGGAACTGCGACCCATGATGGCTGGGTCATGTAGACAGCGGCTGGGGTTATTGCAAGAAACAAGGGGCAATGCAGGAGAAGTTCTCTTCTCAGAAACCGCAGTATGGTTAGTCCACCCAGAGATCAGAGCTGGAGGCAAGATAGCTCTCGGGAGCTTGGTACTTGGAGGTGGTGGAATTTGTGCTCTGCCACTGAAGCGACTTGGCCAACTCTTTGGTTTCTGCTGCTCTCTATATACATGCTTTAGCTTTTCCTCCCACCACCCTCGACCTAATGTAACCCCTCTATGCTATGTCTTCTGTTTGATCATGTTTCTACTTCCTCACACTTTGAGCTTGCTCTTAACTTCAGCTTGCTCAAGGCTATTCATGGTCTTACCCACTGCATCTCAGCCCCTGTGGCAAACAGCCTGAGACTCTGTGTATTTCCCCATTCAAAGTCCTGTCAGTAAGGATCTGATTGGCCCAGCGGATCCCTGTTTGAGCTCAGCTCTTTACAATAGGTCATGAAATAAACCTGGATAGGCAACCCTGACACAGGTATCTACTTCCATCCAATCAGATCAGGACAGAGGTAATAGGGCCACATCTGGGGCTTCCATTTCAGCACAGGCTATGGTAGGACACTGTCCCTTAGAAAAGGCCATGGATGTGGTCTAACCATGTTTTTCGACAGGCAGACAAGACTTAAAAAGCTCTCAGTTTAGGGAAAAAGCAACAAGTCCAATTTCAGGCAAATGCCATATATTTGGATATTGTTATTAGGCCCTTAAAATACAGAAAGAAATTTGAAGTCACCTTGATAAACTATACACAGGATAAAATATAATGTTGCTGGAACCAATGCCAAATACCAAATTTTGGGGTAAAGCAAATTATACACATATGCAAAAATGGTGGAGAAGGGGAGAGGTGGGGAGAAGGGAGGCTTGGAAATCCAAGCAGGCATGAAATACAGGGAAGATCTGGGGGTCATGGTGAAACACAAGCACTGTTGAATATGTACAGTAATGTGGAGTTAGAATATAATGTATAGGATTCAATAGAATTTCTTGTAGTGTTCTCAGCATTGGCTAAATCCTTATTACATTTAGTTTGTTTCCATATTTTTTAATAAAAGAAGAAGAAAGGAAAAGCAAAAGGTGCTGGAGAAGATTGGGGGATGCAAAGTGAAAAGAAAGAAAGGAAGGGATGTAAAACAATAGTTAGATTCTTTAGTTTGGGAATAAAAAAAAACAGGCGAAGGATTGACTTTTCAAATTCAGCCTCAAAATCTAAGGCAGCAGATGTGTGGACTATCCTTTTATTCCAATGCCACAATTAAAATCAGAGGGAAAAATGGGGAGGCGAAAACTATTGGCAGGTTGATTGCCAAGTAGCTGATCGAATTGCAAAGGGCCAAGCCAATTCACTTTTCTTAACAACAAAATAATTGGACTGTGTCTGAACTATGTGAAATTATCTCCATTTTACAGACACCAAATGAGTTTGATTATTCAGTAATCAATGCACTGCTCAGCACTAGCATGTTATATCAGTCAAAATAGATGATTTGACTCCAGAAATGTCAATTCAGTGGCACCCTGTTTAACATACTCTTAGGCTTTGGAGGAGAATGAGCTCCAGAACCAGAACTTTAGTTACTGCTTTACCCAGAGAGACAGCGGACGTGAAAGCCACTCAGCTTCCTCTTGGAGAGTGCAGTGGCTAGAAGACAGGACATAGCTTGTCCTTTTCCCCCCTCACTGGACTGTAGTAGATTCATCCAGTCATTCAAAGGTAGGCTGCAATGCAGTTCTGACACCAACCACCCAGGGTTAGCACAGACTTTACAGGGAAACGGCACTGTCCTCCAAAGACTTCTTTCCCTTCTGACACCAGCCACATGTTCCAGGATCCCCAGTCCACCCACACTTCTGAACAACTGGCTACAACTCTGGGAATTCCCATGACCCTTTCAGATTTGATAATTCGGTAGAACAACTCACAGAACTCAGGAAAGTGCTCGACTTGCAGTTTTACTACCAAGGATACAAAGCTGGACCAGTGAAAAGAAGACACCCATAGGGTGAGGCCTGGGAGGATCCCACATGCAGAGCTTCTGTGTCCTCTCCATGTAGAATCAGGATGTATCCAGGATGTATTCTGGTACATTGATATGTTCACCAACAAGGAAGCCCATCTGAGCTTGGTGTCCAGAGTTTTTATTGGGGTTTCATTATGTAGGCACAATTGATTGGATCATTGGCCACTTGTCTGAATTTACTCTTCAGCCTCCATCCTTTCCGTGGAGGTCAAGAGGTTGGGCTGATGTCAGGTGGTTCAAAGCTCCAACCTTGAGTTATGTCGTTGGTCTTTCTGGCATGGCCAGCCTCCATCCTGACATGACCTAGTGGCCCACCATGGGTCACCTCACCAGCATAAACTTGGGTGTGGTCTCAGGGGCCACTGTCTTCTGGTGAGACTGGAGACTCCCAAACTGCTGTGGCTGCTGCCACTTCCATGGGGAGAAAAATAAAGTTTAAGTGGTATTTCTGCTTCCTAACCTGCATCCCAGTGGCTTGCCCTTTCACCTCCATCCTTCCCCTTCTCCTACCAGTCTTCCCTTCAGCTCTCACTTCAGGCACCCAGAGCTCCAAGATGGGGAGGTAGCTCTTTCCTTATGTCCTGATCACTCTTTTTTTTTTGATTCAGATTATCTATGTCCCAGGAAAAATGACAGTGGAATAGTTATCCTATCAATAGTCCCCCAAAGAAATTGTTGCTCTTTGGTGTACTTCTCAAGGTCTGGGTTGGACTGCTTGGTCTGCACTTACCTTCATTATTATCACAATCATCACCATCACCATTGTCATCATGATAATCATCCTCTACCTCCTACTCCTCCACAACCATCCAAGACCAATGCCCTACAAGGACCTGTAGGAAGCATTCTTCTGTGTTTTTACCCAGAGAGCAAACCAAGCTCTGGGGAGGGAAGTAGAAAACAGACCAGCAGGCACAGCAGGCAATAAGCCTGAGTTGGGAGGTTGGAGGAGGAGAGAGAAGGCAGGAAAGACATGAAACATCAGTCTTCCTGCAGACAGCTGGTGAGGTCAGGCCGGCTATCAGCCAAAACACACCAGAACATGGCCACCTGGGGGACAGGTCTGCTGGGACAGCCAAAGCCAATTGCTTGAAAACAGAATTATAGAGGAAGTATGGCAGTGAGAGTAATGGTGCTGGCCCTGCCCTCTTGCCTCCCCAGACACAGGAGGAGCATGGAGCCAGGGCAACACTGAGCTCACAGGGCGGGTGGCCACACAGGACACTAGCACCAGTTACTGTGTTCTCTGGGGTCAAGTTGGTCATCATGGAGACAGAGGGAGACTCCCTGTTCTCCTCTTAGCTTCCAGACCTGCAGTCTAGCGTGGTGCTTTGGGGCCAGGTAGACTTAGGTTTGATTCCTGGCTCTACTGATTGCTAGCTGTGTGATGTTGAGTGTGTGGCCTGGCTTACACTGAGCCTTGTTTACCATGTGTCATGCTATCTTCCTCCTATTGTGTAGTGAGGGTTAGATGAGATGATATCCACAAAAGCTCTATGATACCCAGCACATTTAGCCTGTTGCCCTTCCTTTCTCTCTTGTCCTCAGGTCCCTGGTGCTGCCGTCCTCTGCACAGCATCCTGCACCTGCAGACTTGGCAGAAGCTCCTTCTCCATTTCTTGCTGGGGTGGGATGATTCAGGATCCCCCACCGTCCAACAGAGTTGGCTCCTGAGGGGGAACAGCGCTGAAGGAGAGCTTCTCATTTTCCCGTTGACTCAGCCTGCGGACTTTGCTGGAATAAAAGGAGGTTGGTATTTATGTGCTGTGATGTCAGGGACACCAGAAGGGCCTTTCCTTTGCTCCCCTCACTGCCCCACTCCCACCCAAAAAAAACCCCCTAGAAAACTCTCTCCTCTACGTTGCCTGCTGAAATTCAACTAATGGGATTTTGTTCTTTTAGTTAAGTCGTTTAAATGCAAATTTTCTTAGAAAGCCTGAAATGTGTCTGTCTGTAGGAATGAATGAGTCTCATTCTCTCCTCTGAGGTCCTGTGTGAGGGATGGCCTGAGGCCATCGCTAAGGAGGGAAAGCAGCCCAGACTCTACTTAACCTACTTCACAATTTTGCTTTGAGCCCATTTCAACAGAGGGTGCAAGACTGGTTTCTCATCAAATCCACAAAACTCATTTTCTCAGCCTTGGAGTTTTTTCCTGCCCTACCCTCAGCCCCACCCCACCTCCTCCCCACCTCCTCCCCACCTCTGTACTCCACCGTGGCAGGAAGGAAAGATGGGATGTTTGTTGAGGGTCTATTGTGTGTCTGGATGGGGATGACATATGTCATCTCATTTAAACCTCATGCAATCCTGGCAGCAGGGATTAATCATCTGACTAGATGAAGAGAAGAAACAAACAGCACAAGAGTTAGTAAATTATCCAAAGACCCCAAACCTGTGAGTGGACCAGCTGGGATTTGGACCCAGGTTGGTCTTACTCTAAAGAGTCCTCATAAAGTGGTAGTAACTGCTTCCACTTTCTTCTTGATCCTATCACCCACTTTCTAGTTCTAATTTATTAAATTTAATATATGAATTATGAAATATAAGTTTCTAAAAAGAGGATGATACATTTCCATCACAAAATCCTAGACTGTTAAAGACATTTTATTGTGAAAACACTCAGACATCCACGAAAGGTAAAGAGTAGGATTGCAAACCCCCTACCATCGTAGCCTGTTCTTACTACAGCAGATAAAAGCAGCTTAACGACCAGGTGATATGAAAAGCATCGGGAGAGGAAGAGCCTTTCAGCTATTCCTTTCCTACAGACACCTGCCCTAGCACAAACTCTGTTATGTTGTTCATAGGTGACAAGGCTCACTAATCCTTACTGAGAGTTTATTAAACAGCAGACGTGCTTTGTGCTTTACGAATGGTAACCAGTGTAATACTCCCAACCTCTCAATTACCACTGACTCATTCATTTTGCAGACTTGGGTGCTAAGTCCAGAGATGTTCCTTTCTTGCCCAAGGCTATGTGGCTGGTGGCCAGGGGCAGAGCTGGGGCAGGAACCCAGGCCACCAGGCTCCAGAGGCCGTGCTCTACACCCTGGACTTGGCTCCCTCGGTTCCTCCCTGACTCGATTTATATTGCAAGACACAATCCGCAAGCACCGTATTCCCCACCTTTGGTCTGTTCCCAGTGCCATGCTCATTTAGTCCTTTTCCTTACATCAAATGCAAACCTTTTAGAATTATCATTTGGAAATTCCACAACGTTTGCCCCAAGAGCAGGGGGCCAGGACTTTGAGCTTTCAGGCCAAACACTGTTCACCCTTCTCCCAACTACCTCTTTCAGCTAAGCTTCCCTAGATGATCTGCAGGAACAGGGCAACTATAGCCAGCCCCCCCCACCCCACCCATCTCACCACACCCTCGTTTTTAAGCAGAATTGAGATTCTCTTTCTTTGTGAAGTCACCAAATCAATTCCAGTTTATTAACTGAGAACAAGCAGAGCCTGAGGTGCCAAAAGCTAAACTGGGGTTTAGCAAACCTAATGAGAGAAGCGTGGGGAGAGGCACCAGAACGGGAGAGGCTGGCTCAGCCCTTGCACATGAAGGGATTAGGACACAAGAGGACTTGTGCCCTGCTGAGTCTCTTTCTAACAAAACTATGTCTCATAGCCACGTGGTAATAGTCCAGCTGACATTTGGAGTTGAAAACAAAACCTAGTCCCTGGAAGCCCGAGCACTGCCACCTGCTCTATCCCAGGACTACAGCCAGAGGAGAGAGTACAGGGTGACCCTGTACCAGAAAAGAGGGTGAGAGAGAACCAAGGTGATGGGGGAGTCTTCAGAGAGGCATGGCGGCATGTGTGTGCGTGGGACACCCCTGCGCCTGGCTCTGTGCTAATGCCTCATACCCATCACCTGGCAGCCCCAAGAGGTGGCCCTTCCTCACTCGCAACTGGTGAGTGGGGACCACGGGCTCAGGAGTGTGGTCTCAGGACCAAAGGGCAGGCCTTTCCATCTGAGCCCTGCCCCCCTCCAGCTGTGTGACGTCAGACAAGTCACATAATCTGTCTGGGCCTCAGTTTCCTCATCTACATATTGGGGACAAAAATAGTTCTTATTTCTTAGGGTTGTTGCAAGGTTTTAAGGGTTGGTACATGCAAAACGCTTAGAACAGTACTCAGGACCTAGAAAGCACCATACACATAGTCGATAGCAGAGAGGAAAGCCTTGGGGTTGGCATCAAGCTGCCAGTATCCACATCCTAGTGCTGCTCTTATGGCTGGGACCTTCGGCTAGAAAGTCAGACCCTCTCGGTCCCAGTTTCCTCTTTTGTAAAAGGTGGATAACAATAATCATATCGGGGGGTTGTCGAGAGGTTGAAAGGAATTAGTATTACAAAGCTCTTCAAAGGAACACACCTGGCACCAGTGAGCACTCAGTATAATTATTATTTTGCTCCGTAGCACGTTGACAATGTACAAGGCGGTCACCTGTCAAGGAGGCAATGGGGTGACTTGTGATACCTGTGATTTTGTTCCATGATGAGAGGATATGAAATTGGAGCCAGAAAATGCTTCTATTTCTCACTTCACCTATCGGCCAGAATTCCCAAATTCTGGTTATTTTCAAAAGCTACAGTTTCACTCACGAGCTCCTGATCCAAGACCTTCCCCCAGGGACCCCTCCCACCCGAGTCCCACACACCCGAGTTCTCCGCGTCAGAGACCCACCCACACAAAGCCCTTTGTACCCTGGGTTTCTGTCTCCTGACCAAGTCTGTGCGTTATAGCCATAATTGCTTCACAAGTTATATGGCTCATAAAACAGAACAGCATATTGAAGGGGAAATTAAACGACAAATAAGCTGGTTTTCATCACATCTTGCAAGGGTGCTGGAGTTGTTTCATGTGATTTGATTCCAACTCAAAAATTGCAGTAGGGCTTAGGTAAAGGCCACTATTTACCTATTTACCTAATTGTACCTAAGGTACGATTTACCTCTCCTATTGTTCTGAGGGTTTTCCCATGATCTCAAGAGCCGTGGGCTTTCTGTAAATGTGTTGTCTATTAGCTCCTCCTCTGTAGTGCTACTAAAAGTACACAAGGATCATGAGATTTGGGGATTTGCTTACCCAGGGGCCACAGAGCAGAGCACAGGGGAGTTGGGAGAACTGGACCACGTAGAGGGGGAGGGCTCCGGATGCTCCTGCGTGATCGCCTCTGTGTAGCACTGGATGGTGTAGATGGGCTGGTGAGAACTGCAGAGCTGCCGAGAAAGAAACGGATCAGTGAGGTGTCATCAGGAAGGGGTTGGGTCGATTTAGTGACAGCCTGGATCTAGGGTAAGAGGTGAAATTCAAAGAAATCCCCTCTTTGAGCCTGGAATAAGAGGAAGATTGTTGTGATGGAAAGGTCAGGAAGAATCAAGGGTTTAGAAAGATGAGAAGTCCCTATTTATTGGACACTGAGAGAGAAAAGTGTAAAATATGTTTTTGCTTTCAAAGAACTTACATTTTCCCTGGAGAGAAAAAGACACAAATGTACAAAAACCTGAATTGATATAGAGATCTGTCCGGGCCATGAAGAAGGATGTTTCATGACAGTATGGCATTAATTTTGGTGTATAATGGTTGATGTAGAGAATAACTCTTGGAAGATCACTTACGGTCTGGAGGACAGAGAAGGCTGTAGGTAGAAAGGGCCAACTGAGCTGCTTTGGAAGCATTGGCAGGAATTGCAAAGATGCAGAGGACAGGCAAGATGGCGTCTGCAAGAATATGGAGGCTTAGAGGCCAGAGGCAGGGCGAGTGCTGGAAAGTGGAGTCCTAAAGTGTGAGTAGCTCGGGGTAAAGCTAGAAAGGCAGATGGACGTGAAGGGCCTGGAAAGCAGGCGGAAGAGTCCCTTGCAATATAGAATCATGAACTTTATGCTAAAATATGCAAGCACATTGAGCCTCCCACTGGTCGCGTGACTTTTCCCCACTGCCTTTGACTCAGTTTTTCCAGTTACTGGCGGTGGGGGGTGGGGGGCGATTTAGGCTGGTCAGGCATGGTGCACTCATGGTGCAGGACCATGAATGGTTCAGCCCACTAGTGCTTTTAGCTGCGGAGAAGAATCCTTCCAATCACAGCTCTCTGAGATGGATTAATCACCATTATGCTGCCACATGAATATATGACTTTATTTTTCAGAGTAAGGAAGAGTGCTGATGGCCAGGCTTTCACCATTTATACCTTTAATAGGTACTGAGTAACTTGTACATGTGAGGCACCAGGCTGGGCACTGGGGATGCTGGGATGAATAAGACAGAGTCTGATGGGGGAGACACACAATTAAGAGATAATTATAGCCAGATGTGTTAAGTAATGGGATTGCCGAGTGCATGAGGGATGTGTGTGGGGAGGGGCAAACTCAGGCACCTGATCCAGCCCCAGGGATTGGAGAAGGTTATCTAGAGCTGCTGTCGTCTAAGCCAAGTCTTTAAGGATAAGCAGAAGAAGCCAGGCAAGGGAGCGAGCGGACGGGAGGGAGAGAACATTCTAGACTGAAGGCAGAACATAAGCAAAGCCACAGAATGTGTAATAGAATTAAGAGAGTGGGTTCTGAAGTCCAGTTACCTGGGTTGAAAGGTCATCTCTGCCACTTACTAGCTCTACAAGTTTGGGCAAGTTACTTACCCTTTTTCTGACTCAATGTCCTTGTGTATAATTGAGAGTAATGATTAGTAGCTACCAGATAGGGTTGTTGTGTGGACTACATGATGTAAGGCATGTGAAGAGGCTAGCCTAGAGCCCAGGACATGGTAAACACTGGATGATGGCAATGCTGATTATGAGGATGATAACCACCCGTGGTTCAGTGTTACTGGAAAAGCAGTGGAAGACAAGGCTTGGTGAGCAGTGAGGCCAGAGACATCGGCGATAATAAACAGCCTCCCTCCTGATTTTTTACTCTACAGGCCCATGGGAGTTTTTAAAGGGTTTTAAGTGTGGGGATAAGATGACCTGATTTGGGATGTAGGTAGATTCTTCAGGGCTCTGTGTAGTGAGATGATTGGAGGAGGACAAGCCTGGAGGCAGGACGTTCTGTTAGTGGCTTTGCAGCGGTCCAGGTGGAGACAACCAGGGCCTACGTAAGCCAGGGAAATGGAAAGGAAGGGGCGCATCTGAGAACTCCAGGTGGTAAATGTGACAGGAGTTGATGAAGGAGAAGAAAGAACCGAGGACATTCCCGGGGCTTCTAATCTGGGAGACGAGATGAATAGTGGTCCATCTACTGAGATGGAGATCATGTAAATGCAGCTTGTGTCAGAAAGACAAAGGTGAGATCTTTCAGAAGAGCCGAATGTGAGGGATCTGTGGGCAACCAGGTGGAGAGGTCCAGCAGACCATTGTTTGTATAACATGAAACTTATCAGAAGGTCCCAGCTAGAAACATGGATTTGCATGCTGCCAGCATAATGGTGATTGTGGAATTACCTGAGTCAATGAGATTGCCCAGGGAAAGAAGGTAGGGTGAGAAAAGAAGAGGATCTAGAACAGAATCCTAGGAAACACCACTATTTAAGGGGCATGAGAGGAAAAACAGCCTTTAAAGCCAAGAAGGACAGATGGGAGAAGTTGAAGGAGAAACAAGAGGCAGCGACGGGATGGAAACGAAGAGAGTGGAGAGTGTGAGGGGGAAGAAAGAGATCAGCCATCTTAAATGCCACATGGAGACCAACCAGGTAGGACCGAGAAAGGGGCCAACTGGCTTGGCAAGTAGCTGGGCAAGGAGGGGAGGAAGGCATGTGAGCTGAGGAAGTAGAGACAGAGGGTGTTGACTGTTTGAGATATTCTGGTGAGAACAAAAGAAAGAGAAGTAGCTAAAGGAAGGGGAAAAAAAGTTAGAGGCTGCTTCATTGTTTTTTCTTCTAGTGGGAAACAATGAAGAAAGTTTACGTCTGGCAGGAAGGAACTGACGTAGGGGAAGAAGTTGTAAAGGCAAGAGAAAAAGAAGGTATTGATGGATCCAAGCCCAAAAGGAGATGGGTGGACAGGATACCGAGAGCTCAAGAGGAAAGAGGTCAGCCTAGGTGAAACGGGGGCAAAACAAAGAAAAACATCATCTTTTCCATCTGTGTGAGACTCTAGGGAAGAAGGTAAGTGGATGAAAGTTTTTGTAGGTGGGGACAAGCTTAAAGTTTGCCCATAACAGTCTCAGGCTTTTAAAAGACGTAGAAGTGAAGGCCATATGCTGCCAGCGAGGGGTTCAGGAGACTGTTAAACCTTTCCGGAGTGTGTGAAGAAGTGGAAACTCTACTAAAAGGGTGGCAAGGACAAGAGAAAGACTGGCCATGGATTTGTGGCAGCAGACATCTGAATGGTGGGGCAATACTTCTCCTCCCTCATATAACGAGTTGAGAATAGGGAAAGAAAGACAGGTTGCAGTATTCACTCAGGGTTGGAGCTTTGCCATGAAGGCCCAGTTAAAGTCCAGAAAGGCAAGGCAACTGGGGATGCTGGAGATGGATGGTAGTTTCAAAGAACGAGCCTGAAAACAGGCTCAGGAAGCGAGCAATACTCCTTCTGTCTCCTTATTTATCCCAAGGAGGCTCAAGGGAAAGAAATAACCTCAGAAGAAATTATGCATGTCTTATAATCATTATTATTTACCAGATGAGATCCCATTTTCATTTCTGCTCCAATTCACAATTATGAAAAACAATGTATTTAACTTCAAATGTCTCCTTGTCCTTGTCTTGGGGTTATGCATCAGCTTCAAGTTTTGGGAACTCCAGAACCCTTAGATGAAGCCTCCCCTCCCCCATCCACAGTAATCAGGCATTCCCCAGCAACCTGGGTGGGGGAGGGGCAGCGTGGTCTTCTATCAAAGGGAGGAGGGAACATTGACCCAGACCTGCTGAGGGGAGGCCACCCAGCTCGCCATAGCAATAACAGAAGAAAAGCCAGGACATCACTTAACAAACAAGCATTTGGAACTCGTGGTAGAGAATGAACCCAGTTACCATCACCACCCAGCCATCCCCCCACAAAAAAAATTAAGAGTAGGGCAAGAGAGTTAAAGAGATTATTTTTTTTTAAAAATAGGTTGGGCTGTGGTCTAAGAGAGGTCAATTGATTGGGTGGAAAGTTAAGAATATAGCAGATGAGGTTGTGGTGCTACCTCATTGACTTGGAAGAATCATGTGTTTTGGTTGTTGGTGGTGGCAGCCAAAGGGCGGTAATTATTTTCTCTCCCTGGTTTGGGGCACCACCTCAGTATAATTGATAGAGGAAGAACTTACTCCACTCTGGAGGTACCACTGCCATTTTCTCGGGAGGCCAAGATGCTCCGAGAACTTGCCTTCTGATTCCTCTGTTGAATGTTCTGGAAAGACCTCTCATACTCGTCCACTACAATATAAAAAGCTCCTTGAGATGGTCTGTCCATTTATTAGCCACAGAGACATGCACATAGCTCGGGTATCATCCTAACTTTGAACAGAAGTGAATTAAAGTTCGTATAAATAAATTGTGAAAAATAAAAATGGTGTTTGTACAGTATATTATGGCTTATGAAGAATTCCTCTCGTTACCATATTTGATCTTCTCAAAAACTCTTTGTAGTCGATTGTTATTTTGAGTAAAAAACAACCCCTAAGCTTGAAATGTCACTTAGCTTGAAAATATACTTTTTTATCATATTAATTCGATTGAATTTCTCTACTGCTTTCCTCCATATTTCCAAGTCATTTTCATTTCACTCCCCTCCTCCTAAAACCTTCAATAGATTTCTAGAATTAAATAAAATCTCTCATTCGATGCCCGCCGTGCTTAGATTCAAATCATTCTTCCAACAGTATCTCCTCATCTCATCTCCTTGGAAGCATATTTCTTTGTTCTCTCTCTTCTCCCTCCACCAATCCCATCCTTGCCTTCCTCTTCTCCTGGGTTCTCTGCTTTTAACAAGGCTTGATCCTAAACTTTGACCAGTTCTTAAAGGCTTCGCTTAGTCACGACCTCCTTCATTCTTGCCAACACACTCACATTCAGGCGTGTTCCCTTCCTTTTCAAGGTTCCCAACATATGTGACATTTTTGTTTCAAAAATTATGTCAGAATGGTGTCGAAGATATTTAGTGAAGTGTCTTATTAGATTATAACTTCTTCAAAGCTGTGGTTTTCTTCTTTTTAGTGCAAAACCTAGATCAAGCATTTTTTCCACTGTGAATTCTTTTCCACGGGTGCTTCATAATTCTCTTCTCTCTCTACCACATACTTTTAATATACTTTAAGCAGATGTGCTTCTCACATTGTGTTGAAATGTTTGGTTTTGATGTTTATCTTCCCTATTAAGCGGTAAGCAACTTGAAAGAGCACAGCATAGTGGTTAAGCGGCCAGACTGCCTGGGTCTAAGTCCCAGCTCTGTTATTAACCAGCAGTGTGACACTGGGCAAGTTACTTAACCTCTCTGTGCTTCCGTTTTCTTATCTCTAAAATGGAGATAACAGTAGTACTTACCTCACAGAGTTGCAAGGATTAAATGAATTAACACAGTGAAATGCCGATCAGAGAGTAAGCAATTGTAATTATTGTACTTGACCGTCCTTTGTATTTTTATTGACAAGAACAATGCTTAAACTAAACAGGCACACGGCAGGTGTCTGTTGAATAAATAAATGAATAAATGAGGGAAAATGTAGATGCTGGTTCTTTCTTACAGATTCTAAAGTCATAGGTAGACTGCCCCACAGCAATTAACATGAGGTTTATAATAGGTGATCAATAAATATATGTGAGGCATGTTTTATAAATATTAATCCAGTGACTGGCAGATTGAAAAAAATAAATATACTAAATTACACAGTGCATTAGGCTCATATCAAATAAATGGCCACACAGGATTTTACATTAAGGTTGTGATATACATTCCCCTTTTGTTTTATTTATTTATTTAGACTGCGTTGGGCCTTCTTTGCTGCGCACGGGCTTTCTCTAGTTGCGGCGAGTAGGGGCTACTCTTCCTTGCGGTGCACCGGCTTTTCATTGCGGTGGCTTCTCTTGTTGCAGAGCACAGGCTCCTAGGTGCTCGGGCTTCAGTAGTTGTAGCACACAGGCTCAGTTGCGGCTCACAGGCTTAGTTGCTCTGCAGCATGTAGGATCTTCCTGGGCCAGGGCTCGAACCCTTGTCCCCTCTATTAGCAGGCGGATTCTTAACCACTGCGCCACTAGGGAAGTCCTTCCGGTTTGTTTTAAAGCTCCCAGTTGAATAGATTGTCTAACTTCCGTAGCTGGTATTAGCCAGCCTATAGCTCTCTAACAAAGTGGGGGAAATCTACAAGGTAAATATCAGCCCAGATCACAGTGGCAGCCCGGAAGGGGAGCTGAAGATGGACACTGAGATTCTGTGGCCCCCACGGGGCGGGAGTGGACCCCAGACCCGCCTGGGGAAGGTGTAGGGAGCCGTGTAGCTGATCCGGCCCTTCTGCCCTCGGCACCTTGGAGGAAGGCTCCCACCACCGTGAGGCTTTCGGTAGAAAGAATGGATTAACTGAGGATTTCGAAAAAGCAGATTTTTTTTTTTTAAGAAAGCCCTTTTGGCAGATGAATCAGGCAGGTACGGGGCTATTTCACAGTCCAGCAAACATGCACGCGCATGTCAGCGACCATACTGCAAAAAACCAGGGGACCTGTTTGTTCAGCTGGAAATGCTTACACTGGCTGCTTCCCCTGCCTCGCGGCTTTGTCACTCAACTTTCCTAATTCTGTGCTGGAGAGTTTTTTTTTTTTTTTCCTCCTCTCTGCTTTTTAAAGTAACATCGGTGGAGCAGCTAATGAGGCGGTGGAAACCAAGCTGGTCCTTTCTGGGTTGCTAATGACTCCATTCCCGGGAGCCTAATCAAAGATTTGTACATTTAATTGCTGTCAAGTCAGCTCCAACCACCTGCCATTTCTGCAACACCTGAGCTCGCGGCTCGGTAGCCCCCGATTCTAAATGAATCCATCACCATTTTTAAAGGCCAGAAAGCCAGGCTGCTGGGCAACCCTGAATGAGATTTATCCGGGAGGGCAGAGACCACAGACCTTTCGAAGAGGTGTCACTGACCTAACTGGGTCAGCATTGGAGAGAACGGTGCTTTACTAGAATCAATTTCTCCTGCTTCTAGCGGGGGTGGAAAGGGCGGGTGTGGTGAGGATGGGGGTGTGGAGAGGCTTTTATCCTTAAGGATGACTTAATTTCCATCCCCAGCACATGGTTGTGACATGGATCAATATTTGCTGGGGATCCTTTTCAATTAAAACAGTAATTGTTTTATTCTCTGTCCCGAATTCAGGCTGTAGTTGTGCTCTGGGCTTTTTTGGAGATTTGGGAGAAAAGAAAGCAGTTAATCGGGACCCGAGTTTAATCTAATGGTAAAACAGTCTACCTCATAAGGATAGAGATTAGAAAAGAAAATTACGTTTAGCCTTTGTTCTAATTGCAATAAGAATTCTTTAAACTCATGTCCTACACTCTGACTCTATTCTTTTCACCTCTGACATGGGGGCCTGGTGATTTGCATGTCTAACAAGTTCCCAGGTGATGCTTACCCCACTGAACTGGGGGAACTTTCTTAAAACCTCTTGGAAACGCCAATCTCACTGTCTGCAGGTTGAGATTGCTGTTCACCAAGTACTTGATCGGCTGTGTCTACCTACTAGTAACTGAATAGGCCATGAGAAGGAGGTACTGACCCTGAGAACTTTTATAGGAAAAGAAGGATTTGTTTCTTTTTTTTTCACCTTCCCATCACAGGCCCACATATCATGGGTAAAGGAAGGAGACGTAACAGGCCAACCAAGGTTGGGCAGGTACAGTGCTTTGACCTATAGACAAATAGCCCCTGCCGTCTGAGAATTCCTTCACTTGGAATATGGCTAATTGTATTTGGGATTCTTTCTCCCTTAGGGTGACCAACCATTCCAGGCTTCCCAGGGCTGAGGGGTTTCCCAGTGCTAAAACTTAGAATTCTGGGCAAACCAGGACACTGTTCCTCCTATCTCCCTTTGGTTTAGCAGAATCTACATCAAGAAAGGCATATTGTTCATTCAGATTTACAAATAAAATGAAGGTAAATACTGTCAGGCTATGAGCATTTTTTCCATACCCCTGCCACAAAAAGAGGGAACTAAGGTCTTTAGGTTGATAAATATTCACTCATGAGCCCCAGCTTGCCTTTGGCAAATACTTGCTCTAGGCAACTTTGGAACTGGACCCATTTCTCATTATTGCCTAGCAGTGAGGTTTTCTTTTTTCTTTCATTTTTTTTTTAACATCTTTATTGGAGTAGAATTGCTTTACAGTGGTGCGTTAGTTTCTGCTTTATAACAGAGTGAGTCAGCTATACGTATACATATATCCCCATATCTCCTCCCTCTTGCGTCTCCCTCCCACCCTCCCTATCCCACCCCTCTAGGTGGTCACAGATTTGCTAAACTTGACCTGATTTTTTAAAAAAATAAATTAGGAGAGCCAAATACCTCCATCATTTCACTGCAACCTATAGCTTCTCCTCACCTTGACTTGAATTTCTAGCTAGCCTTTTATGGCCAGCTGGTTGATGTGATGAGATAGTGTAGTGACTAGCTAGGTCCTAAAGCTTTCTGTTCATTGTTGTTTTCTTGCATTTATTTGTCTTCCTCCACTTTGCACAATTGTTACCACTTTCCAGACAAACGCACACTTGTTTTGATGTCCTCCTTACTGCTTAGTCTATTTATATCAGGGGACCCTGAAAAGTGTGCAAGATAGCCTGACCAGAAAGCTAAGTTAATTCTAAGAGCAAACACCATATGACGTGCCACTCAGATGAGAAAATATTGTTCACTGTCATTCACTTACTACCCCCAGTCTTTCCCCAGGGTGCTTGAAACCACAGACATGAAGTACACTTGCTCTTGATTCCTTTGGAATTTAGATCTCAATGCACCCATGACCTGGGAAGATAAAACAAAAAAAGTAACTGCTATCAATCTGACAAGACCAAGAAGGGCAAATGTGTGTATATGCTCGTGTATATATTTCCAAGGAAAAATTAAATCGGCAGCCCTCTTGATGGAAAATTCAATGCTCCTGGGTTGAGAATTCTGCAGGAGCAAACATGCCCTGGATAGGGGACTCCTGGTTCCGTCACCTTCTACTCACCTTGCAAGGCTGTGCTGAAGCTCTGTTCTCCGGGAATATCCTTCCCCAGCCAGTGCCCCACCCAACCCCTACGCTGCTTTGATCACTCCTTCTTCCATGTGGCAGTTCTTTTGCATCCCTGTTTTAGCCCTTATTACATAGCCTTGGGGTCATTTGTGTATGTATTTGTCTCCCAGTTTGGCTGCAAACTGTTGAGGCCAGGGTACAGGAGATATTCATAGTGGGTGCCTTGCGGCCTTACGCAGATCTTGGCATCCAGGAGGTGCTCAATAAATTTTTGTTGATTGAATGACTGGCTGTTACACTTGAAACAGCTTCAGTTATGCTAAGCACGGCTCATGGCTGATCATTTCTGCAGAATTTATTGTACTTATTTTAGCACCGTAAATAGGATTTGGGCCAAGTCAAGAGATTCTTAATGTTTTGCCCTTGCTACATACAGTCCGGGCACAGACATCCTTAAAGGTTAAATTGGCCACTATTTGAGAGATGGGATTAAAAACATAAGGTTGAAAAGGCAACTGGTTTGCTTTATTTCACTCATAGTTTGTGCACTTGCTTCATCACTGGTCCCATCAAACCCAGAGCTATGGAAAATAAAATGACCAGGAAGTTCATCCCTCTTGCCATCTTCTTTCTCCCTACCCATTTTCCATAAAAGTGGGAAAGCTGCCTTCTGCTTTGCAATGAGAGAGACAGACTGATTCTGTCCCAGAGAAGCATTTATTATCACCCTGCAAACCTTGCCAGGAATGACAATCAAGATGGTACCCTGTGCCCTGGGACGGAGAGGTCTTTGCTCAGCTCAGCCTAACTCTCATGTTCATTGCTTCTGCATTCATCTTGCCCAAGTATTATGGTAAATGGTGGAAGAAATGAAGAATGTGTTCCTCTGGGAACCTTGATTGTATTGCAGGTATATCTCACTTTACCCAATAGATATGGTCTCAAAGAGCTCTGCTGAAAATCACCTTTTTAGGAATCCAGTCATGTTTAAAATGACAGAGAAGAAGCTGGCATTTAGTAGAGGTGTTTATGAATACTTCCAAAGTTACATCTCTGCTAAGGGGATATCAATCCATAATTTCTCTTCTGTGAAACTCCACATTGTTCACAAACTGAGTTTGCTCCAAGTGAGATGCGTAAGAACTGTTAAGGGTTGGTCGCAGGTAACCTGGAGATGTACAGTTATTAACAATGATTAGTAGGTCAGGCATCCTCTAAGGCTCTCGGGCTTTAGTTTCTCCTCTATTCTTCTCCTCTCCAGCGTCCTCTCCCCATCCCACCTCTCTCTGCCCCCTCCCCTGGCTCACCTGGATGATCAAAGGAGAAGCAAAAGGAGGAAAGGAGAGCCCTTTCTCCATGTCCTTCTGCAGGCGTGGGCCTGTTGGCAGGGGGTCAGGGGGAAAGTTGAGAGTAAAAAAAAAAGAAATGGGAAAAAATACAATCTCGGGCTTCCCTGGTGGCGCAGTGGTTGAGAGTCCGCCTGCCAATGCAGGTGACACGGGTTCGTGCCCCGGTCCGGGAGGATCCCACATGCCGCGGAGCGGCTGGGTCCGTGAGCCATGGCCGCTGGGCCCGCTGGGCCTGCGCGTCCGGAGCCTGTGCTCTGCAACGGGAGAGGCCACAGCAGTGAGAGGCCCGCGTACTGCAAAAAAAAAAAAAAAAAAAAAAAAAAAATTGTTAAAAAAAATACAATCTCCAGAGCGTAGGGAAGCACCAGTGTGGAATTTAGCCCCCTGAACCCTTTCCTCTTCCTGGCTCGATGGAGGAGGGGACTCAGCGTGACCTGGAGCACTGAACACACAGCCCTTGCCCCATTCCATTCCCAGGTTCCCACCGCATCACTAACCCCGCAGTCAACATTTCTGGACCTCCGTTTCCCACGTAGGCACCGCACGGAACCCCGGAAGGGCTTCAAGCAGGGGCACCATCTGTTTGGTGTGACTGTTACAGAACCACACGGGATTGGGTTGTTCAGTTAGGTGATGTGCCAGAAAGAGAGGAGAGAGTCTAGTCAGGCGATTTAGCTTCTCAGCTGCCACTGCAAGAATTTTCCCTGCTACAAATTTCCTAACATTCTGACCCTTCTGGTTTGAAAGTTTCCAAATCTGTTCCTATGTCTACCAAAACCATTACATGATCTATATTTCTCATGCAGTATAGCAGGGGGATCTGTTAGCAGGAAGATGTGTGGAAGGTGTTATGTATTTCCCATTCTTTCATGTGGCTGAGTC
Organism: Hyperoodon ampullatus; assembly: GCF_949752795.1. Taxonomy (NCBI): domain Eukaryota; kingdom Metazoa; phylum Chordata; class Mammalia; order Artiodactyla; family Ziphiidae; genus Hyperoodon; species Hyperoodon ampullatus. Next base: position 63,847,820 of record NC_136929.1, read on the forward strand.
TAGTGGTTTCAGATATAACAACAGAACTCCTGAGACACTGAAATTCCGCTGTAGGTACCCAACCGCCACATGCCTCCACTGGGTCACCTTTGGGCGGTTTGTAAATCAAAAAGTCCTGGACACCTGGATGACAAAGAAAAGGTCAGACAGTTCATCTCAAAACTCCAAATATCCAAGTGTTTTCAGTCGTGTAGTCAAAATACCTGAATGCTGCCCTGAACTACAAAATTATAAATTAGATGCTTGGTTTCAAGGAGCTGTAGGTGACTCTTCCGGACAAAATCCTTTATGTCTCTTTTTCAGAAATTCACCCTCATCTTTATCTTTGAGTGAGGGAAAAGCTTTTCTCTATCATCTGCACCAGTTTTTATTTTGATGGTGGACTAACCTCAAAGATGAAGAGCTTGAGTAGCATTTAAACCACCACCATCACCACTGCCACCACCACCCAACCAACCAAGCAACAAACAAATAAGCATGAAGTCAGAAGCCCTATGGCCCAGCCCTACTACCCACTATCTTGCTGGGATCTGGTTCAGTCATACTCCCCCAACCCAGGCTTATTCATCTACACAACTGGGATGATAACCTCTGTCTCAGAAACTTCTTAGGAGGATTCAGTGAGATGCTGCGTTGGAAGCACTTGAAAATTACATGTCTATCACCTCATATTCTTGCCCATAGGTTGTTCAGGCATCTGCCCTTTGCCCTAGAGGAGGACCACTGAAGGATGTGCACCCACAAGCGCCAAGCTTGGCTCTTACCCTGGCCACCCCTTTGCCATCCCAACCTATACTATCAACAATTCTAGAATCAACAAGTTTGAAATGCTGTTCCCACAAGGGCACTCTGTGATCTCTCAGAACAGCAATCAGTTTGCCCTGCTGGGTGGATGTTGCCCAATCCTGACCCCATTTAGGTATCAATTTTATCCTTCCCGATTAAACACATCTACCTGAACATTGGGGTTAGGAGGAGAATAATGTTATTTAGCCCCTATTTCTTCTTCTTTTTACAAAAACAACAACAACAACAGCAACAATAAAAACTTCATTTAAAACTATCTTTGGTCAAGTTTATTGAGTGTAATTTACATATACTAAAATTCAGTCTTTTTAGTGTATAGGTCTATGAGTTCTGGCAGACACACTTCTTGTGTGACCACCACCATGATCAACATATAGAACAGTTCCATCAGTTCCTGAAATGCCTGTTCACCCTTTTGTAGTCAGCCTCTTTCCCCCTTTCCAGCCCTGGCAACCATTGACTGGTTTTCTGTTCCTATAGTTTTGCCTTTTCCAGAGTGTCATGTAAATGCAGTCATAAAGTATGTAGTTTTGGGGGTTCTGGCTTCTTTGCCTGAGCATAATGTATTTGAGATTCATGGTATTATATGTGTCAATAGTTTGTTCCTTTTTATTGCTTCATAGGAAACAGGCCAGTACCATTTCTGTATCCATTTACCAGTTGAAGGACATTGAATGTTTCCAATTCTTGGTGATTATAAAGCTATAAACACTTGTGAGGTTATTTTGTATGTACATATGTGTTCATCAGACATTTGGTTTTCAGAGATGTGTTTAAGTTGAGTTCCAGATGAACACTCAGGGACTGAAAGGCTTGGGGGGCCCCTGGGGAGGGGAGAGAGTATATTCCCTTCGTCAGTCAGTCAGGCTCAGGCTTGTCTGCTAAACATGGGCTAGTTGGAGCTAGAGGCCATTATTGTTTTCATTGGGGACATTTGTCGAATAGAAATAAAATTTAACTCTATTTTTCAGAGCCCCTGGGGAAGAATATAAATATATGGTGGCAGCTACGAATTTAGTGTGCCTACGTTTGTCTAGGAAGTAAGGGAATATGTCCACGGATCTGGCAATTCCCAGGATAGGCCATCTGTGTGTACTGGATGAATTCTTTTTCAAATCATGGGTAACTGCTCTTTAATAGATAAGGAAGAATATAGAGCCCAAGGGTAGACTGTTTATGAACAAATTCCTTAGGGTCATTCAGGTTGAATAAACTTTATCTCGGCCAACTCAGGGGACTTGTATATTTCCTAATGATAGCCTCAGAAGTGGATAGAGATAATCCTAGCTTCCTCTAGTTTGAGAAAGAAACAGATCTAGCACATGAAGTGGGTAATCTCACACCTGGGCTGATCAGGGAGAATGTTGCCCCCAACAAAATAAAATTTCCTATTTCTATGTGAAGTCCATTTTTTCAGTCATGACAAAAAGTGATTTGTTCCTGAGGTCAGGAGGGGTCAGTGGAACTTCACTGGGTAGATCTAGGGGGAACAGTGCTTCAGGCAAAGGAACAAAATCCACGAAGGCACAGTGGTGTGAATTATGATGGCATGTTCAGGGGAGCTCCCCAGAAGTGATCCCTTAGGGTTGGGACCTGCAGTGGGAAGGGTGTCAGGCACAGCATTGAGACACACAGCTGGAGCACTGAGCTGGAGTCTCACCATGGTGGGGAGGGGGTGGGCAGCTACACTAGGGCTTCAGTGTAGGGTTTACAGAGTGAAGTCTTGATTCCAGTGAGTGGTGAGCCATATAGGTGAGATTACAGACAGTGATCAGTTGTTGGTTATTGCACTAATTCAAGAAAGAGGTGATAAAATTTGGGGCACAGAGAGAAGGCACCAGATCCAAGAGGCAAGACAAACTCATCTGGGTTTGGTAACCAATTGAATGGGAAAAAGAGATGTGTGGGGTCTGGTTTCTAAGTGGCTGATCAGTGGTTCTATTAGTTAGAATGGGAGACATAAAAGAAGGAGCTAGTTTGAAGGAGAAGAAAGACAAGTTTGGTTTCGGATCTGTCATGGAAATGACTAGGAACCTCTTTTGGCTTGACACAAGGACGATCTTCCTGTCATTTAGATCTGTACAGAAGTGAGTTCCCCATCACTAGAAGTATTCAAGCAGAGGCCTGCACAACCATCTGTCAAGGTTGTAAAAGAGATGATTCCTGTATTGGGTTGGAAGCCAGGGTAAACAGCCTTTCAAATCTCTTCCAGCTTTAAAATTCTATGGTACTATAGGAGTAGAAAAAAAAAGGCTATTTATTTCATACACTGTTGATGTCTCCTGACAGATTTTAAATCCCACGGTGACATATACCATGAAATAAAAACAAGCAGAAAAAGAGAGTGATAAGTTAAGTGCACACTTTTTATGTGTGTATAGATAGCTGTACATTTACTTTATGTGCATTTTTATAGGAGGCTGTTCATATCCAGAACTTTAGTGGCTGTTTAACAAATCAACATTCAGTATTTGACATACTTGTCAATGTCGGGGACTGTGACACAGCCAGCTCTATGTGCGTATGTGTAAATATATGGTTATGTATGTGTAAATAAAAAGAAAGGGACCATGATTTGTAATTAAATGATTATTATTTTCCATTTGGTTCAATATCTATTCTATTACTGCAAAGCAGTCATTTATAAATCTTTTGCAAGGCACTGATTCTGAAGAGAGTTAAATATCAATCTAAGTATAACATCAGTATGTAAACAGATTGATGAATTGCTAGATTGCTAGGATATAAACCATATGGAACTGCAGTAACGCGCTGGGGAGCTGAGGATAATTTTAGCATTTCATCAACACCGAGGATGAGACCAGTTGATTAAACTTCCCCACACTATTCTGGTTTCACTCTCAAGGCTACATGGAACAATTAGCGTTTTGAACAGTAAAATAGAACTTGCTAGATTGTTTCCCCCCGAATGCAGGATTAATGGACCCTGTGGGTGTCGGTATTGGAGAACACTGGAGGGGTAAACTAGGGAGGGGTTATCACCCTGAGGGCAGACTCTGTTATCCATTCCCTCAAAGGTTGTACATATATGATTAAGGTTCCAAAGCATTTAGCAGGTCTTCAAAGGGCTCCACGATGCCAAAACGAAAGGTTAAGAATCCATTGCTTTTCACATGGTAGGAACAAGTCTAGAACCCAGGATACTCCTCTCTCCTTTCTGAGCTCTTTTTGTGAAATTACACGAGCTTCACATACTGAATCCAGCAATGGCATCATATATTTTACACCTTGCTGTGATCAGGAGAGATTCTCTCTCTTTCCTGGGTTCTATAAGTAGATCCTTCTTCCTTTCTGGTTGTGGATGTAGCCCAGCTACACACACTGGGGGTGGATGGAATTAAGCTGAGGGGTCCTGGGGATTCTCTGATGACTTAAGGAATTTCAGGCTAAATCCATGCCGTCTGAGTAGAGCTGAGAATCAAGCAATTTGGGGCTGAATTTAAGCACAAGAGGCAGCCAACGTGGAAAATGACTTGAGCCTTCACTGAGTTCGCATTCTGCGAATTCTGACCTGAGTCACCAGAAGAAGAGAAAGTTTTCTGTGGAGCGCTCTGAGGTGAGCCACAGAGATGAGAGAAGAAGGCTCTCAGGGAGACAGGGAGCCTGCGGGGAAGATGAATACAACTGCCAGGCTCCCCCAGCACTCTCACCCAGGGGATTGGGGCAAGTGGCCTCCGAGCACACAGGTGATGCAGCTAAGCTGCAGCTCCAGCCGTGCACCTTTGCTTCTGGGGACCTGCTGGCTGAACGGGGCTGTGAACAGCATCTGGATAATGAGGGGCCCCTCCTCTTCAGGGGAGGACAGCAGCGGGGAAGGCTGGCCCTGCCACTTCCTAGGGGCAGGAGACGGGTCCCTGGGTGCCTGGCTGGGCTCAGGAGAAGCTGGGCTTGGAGAATCCCCTGCACATCTGACTCCAAACTGGCCTCCTTTCTCCCGGGAGAGCCTCTAGGAGGAAGCCTGGAAAGTGACCGGAGCAAAACCCGTCATTTTGCTGCCTTTCCTAGTCCATTCTGCAGGAGGTTGCATTCTTTCCACAATGTTTGTTTGTTTGTTTTTGATTAATTGTTATTGGAGTACAGTTGATTTACAATCTTGTGTTAGTTTCTGCTGTACAGCAAAGTGAATCAGTTATACACATACATATATCCACTCTTTTTAAGATCCTTTTCCCATATAGGTCATTACAGAGTACTGAGTAGCGTTCCTTGTGCTATCCAGTAGGTTCTTATTCGTTATCTATTTTATATATAGTAGTGGGCACCATGTTTTAAAAAAATAAATGAGAGTGCTCTCATTTAAACTGTGTTAGAGTTTTCCTTTAGGGACAATAATAAATGCCTCTTGCATTGGATATTAGATATGATCATTTATTCTAACTTCATTAGGTAGTGATTCCAGATCCGTCTCTGGAAACTTCTCTTGCCGCTCTTCCAACACGCTTAACTACCTGCAGCTCAGGGAGGGGGCTTCCTCATTAGCATCTCGAACAGGACCCAAAGGAACTATCATTGCTAAGCGTGAGTATATCAAACAGAGGTAGAAAAATGTATGCACATCACCGTGAGTGGTACCTGGTAGGGCTTGTTGTGAGAGCTGTCTTATGAAGTTTTAGTGAAAGTTATGAACACGTAGGACAGAATAGGCTTTGAGTGCAATGGATTGAGTTCAATGGACTGATCCCCGTTCTCTGAAAGGACGGGTAAGGGAGGAGGAGAGGAGAGCAGGTGAGGGAGGGGAGGGGGAGGGAGAGGAGAGAGAGAAGAAATTGCAGCAACATAAGACACTCTCCTGAACTTTGAGGCATTTAAACCCACCGCACTTCCCAAAGGAAGTTTCTCAGTTTCACTAGCTGCCTGGACACTGGTAAAGCGCACGTGCCATAGTTAGAAGCCACCCTGACAAAAATAAATAAATAAATAAATAAATAAATAAATAAAAAAGGAGCTTCCCTGGTGGCGCAGTGGTTGAGAGTCTGCCTGCCGATGCAGAGGACGCAGGTTCGTGCCCCGGTCCGGGAAGATCCCACATGCTGCGGAGCGGCTGGGCCCGTGAGCCACGGCCGCTGGGCCTGCGCATCCAGAGCCTGTGCTCCGCAACGGGAGAGGCCACAACAGTGAGAGGCCCGCGTACCGCAAAAAAATAAATAAATAAATAAGAAGCCACCCTGGTTTTGTCAGCTGCCCCGCTAGGTGTGTGACCTTTGGCAGAAATAGCGTGTATTTGCTCCCCCCGGACTCTCGGCGGCAAGTCCACTTAGATACGGTGCTCCTCCCAAGGCCATCTTTCCGCCGATGACCTCTGGGGCACTCATGCTCCGCTTTCCTGCTTTGAGGTCTTTCTAGTCAGGTCCCCCTTATCATTGGGAAAACTTGACCTCCAGCACACAGAGTGTGCCACGCACACAAAGTGGGGAGAACAGAACTTTCTGATTTTAAAGTCAATCTGGCTTTGCTTAGCTTTGAAACAGGGCGTTTGTATTTTGAAACTGTTTGTGAGAAGTTCTCTGACCTGCAAACAGAGATACCAAGAAATCGGAGGGCCAGAGTGTCCACATGGCTGGGATAAGGACAGCTGAGGGGAATAATAAAAGAATAATAAAACCTGGCACTGATTGTTTAGGCTTTTGAATTTTCCAAAGGCAATCCTTTCTGGTCTTGGGCCTTTGGTCCAGGGCAAAGAGCACAGGCTTTTGAAATAAAGAGTATATTTGAGTCTTCATCTGGCTGTTCGCCAACGGTGAGAACTTAGGTATGCAGCTTTGCTCAGGAAGCTAAGCACCAGTTTTATCAGATAAAATAGGGAACAACGTCAATTCCACAGGCTTGCTGAGAGGATTAAATGAAGTAATAAATACGTTCTAAGAGTTTCCCAAGTATTGTATTTCTTTTCCCATTTTATAGATAAAGATACTGAGGTCCAGTAAGGTTAAATAACTTGTCCAAGGTGGGAAGATATATATTCTAGAACTTATGTTACAGTAGGTGGTCAAGAAATGCCCATTAAAATCAGATTAACATCGTGTTACTATGATTCTGTCTCCCTCAGAAATTTGCCATTTGGGCTAAAAGGACCATGGTGCTTTTTAATATTTTCACAAATTGTATTAGGTTCAATTTTCTTCTATGAAACATTCTTGGAGATAAAAGGGACAATGAACCCCTGGGGCATTTGTTCTGTGATCTATAAAGATTATAACAGAGTTAACCCACAGCAATAGATATAAAATGAGGAAAGCATGAACACATACAGTCCTTAGCATAGTGTTTTGCAAATAGTACATGTCCAAGAAGTATATGTTGATTGGGTGTTTAGAAAGATCAGTTCTCTGATATTCTGGTAGAAGGCCAACAAGTCCTGGAAAAGAAAATAGACATTTCATGTTGCTGTTAAGTGTCCCACCCTGGAGGAAAATAAACAAGCACAGAGTTATGACAACAGGGCTGGGGTCAACGTGACACTCTAAGAACTACAAAATCAAATCGGTGATTTTGGCAAACAGAGCCTTAGACACTTGTCACAGCACCAGATGCTGTTTATTCCAGCCAGAAGATTATTATAATGTATCTCTTGGATTCAGTTTTTCCTCTTACAAGGACATTGTGTCAGATTCAGCTAACATAAACTAATGCAAACTCTGGCTTCCCCATGTACTTACTTGCTTTTTCACTTTCAAAAGCTCCGTGCTCCGGGATGACCTACATGGGTGGGATGGCACGGTGGTGGGAGGGAGGTCCAAGAGGGAGGGAAATATGTGTCCGTACAGCTGATTCACTTCCTTGTACCGCAGACACTAACACGCCATTCTAAAGTACTCCAATTAAAAAAATTACATATCCCACCTACATCTTTACACATCGCCTTTCTGACTTGATCCCCAGAACAACCATGTGGAATAAATACAGCAAGTAACGTTATTTGCGATCTTTCCGGGGTGGGCCTGGGGAGCCTGTGTATCATGGGCTCGTCTAGCAGAGTGGCTGGTATTTAATGGGTCCTTAGTGAACCATAAATAACAGCGATCACTGAGCGTTTACCTAGTGGCGGACACTACTCTGAGCTCTCCACCTACATCTTCAGGAGGCGTTAGGCGTCATCGTGATCAGTGTGTGAGACTGCCACTCATTCGCTGAGTGACCTTGGGCAGGTTACTGAAGCACGTCGGCCTCCGTTCCATTGTCTGGAATACGGGAATAATAACTGGGCTAACCTCATAGGGTTATTGTGAAGATCACCTGAGTTGATGCAGATGAAGCCTTCGGAGCAGGGCTGGCGTATCTGAATGCTCTATAAATACAGACCAGTATTTGTACTTACCCCAAAGTCACCTCTCAGGTCACTGGTGGAACCTGGATTGGAACCCAGGTTGCCTGGCTCAAGAGCCTAGGTCTCTAATCCCTATATATTTTGAATGAGTAACCAAAGAAGTGAAGAAATACCTAGAGTCATACGGCAAGATAGTGGCCCGAAGCCACGTCTCCTGTCGCTCAGGCCACAGTGCCAGCGCTAGGTGGAGGCGAGGCTGCGGAAAGCGCGCAGGTGCACTTCCCAGGAGGGGGCGGGGACCTCCTTTGTCCTCAGATCACCCCTCCCTCCAGGCTGCTGAGCCAGGGCGCCTGCGCACACAGGGGGGACGGGCGCTGCGGCCGGCGGGCATCAGTCCTGTGCACTTTGGTGGTAAAAGGCTGGGTGCTGTAGCTCACTGAGGGGGAAGAGAACTGAGTGAACTCAACAGTGCTCGTAAGTGGTGGTTGAATAGCACTCTCCAGTTTACAAAGCAATTTCACATCCATTGTCTCACTGGATCATTGGAACAACCCTGTGACGTAGATTATTATCTCCGTTTTTGAAGCAACCCAAGCGGAGACACATTACGTGAACCTGTCCTAGTGGTAGGGTTGGCAAACCCCAGAGCCCAGCCTTCCCCCAAGGTCTCCCGACTCCAGAGCTTATGTTCCTTTCTGGACAAAAATATTTGACCCGTTACACCAAAGGATCTTTGTCCTTGGCTTAAAAAAAAATTTTTTTTTTTTCATGATCTTTCCAGTGTCGATTTTGATCTTCCTGGGAGAGTTTCGGTCTGAACCTTCCGGAAGACACAGGAATGGGATAAGATGAGTTCCCAGGTCGCATCCACAGCCATGGACTCTGTGATTCTTTTCCAGGATTTTATGAAAGAAATAAAATTATTTATTTGGAATGCTTGGTACAAGAACTATCACAGTGTCTGTAGAGAACCATTTATTTGGGACCGTCTAACCCCGTGCTGTGATAAAAAATATGGGAGAAGGCAGGGGGCATGAGGAAAATGATTTCATTCACTTCATATGTTATTGTCTTATTCTGATGATATTTTATCTCAAAACTTTAGGCTACAGCACTCTTCCACAGAAAACAGGGCTCTCTGGCTCCTCCTCACTTCATTATCCTTCCTTCCCTCCCTTATCTAGAGATTGTTTTTCATTTCGAACCCAATTGCTTCTTCTTTGATTCCATGGCAAATCGCCCTTCTCGGCCCTGTGGTATAATTACTTCCATGGAAATGGGCTGAAGTTAGAGACAGGCCATTATGTGAGGCTACAGGCTGAGCCGAGAGACCCGAGCTAAAGAGTTCATTTTAAAACGGCCATCCTTAATAACAGCAGGGCAGAGGTAGAAAATGACTGGCATGATAAATGGCTCTTTCGATAAAGGCTTTGTCCCGATCTTTTAAAAAGCTGTGCCACACTGAGAAAGTTTCTCCACCTTTTTAATTGTGGATCATTTTGTGTAAGAAAAACCTCCCAGTGAAAATGGTCTAATGAAATGGGCTGAGTTTGGCTTCAAAGCTCCCCGTCATCCTAAAGGAGTGCATGAAAGCACACACAAACAATATTTGCTTTTACCTAAAAGTGTAAGCGATCATTTGCATCAAAAGCAATGTAGGAGATGGAGAAGTGGAGATTGGCCCCTAAGTAAAGCACCTCCTTTTTACACACTTACAGAAAAGAGTAAGGGTAAAGGAAGTGTGGTGTGCTGCCACCAAGCGGTGAGCCAGGTAAGACAGGTGGCTACCAGGACCCCTCACTTATCTGGAACACAGCCTCATCTATCCGGAAGACAAGCAAGAATTAGGGAAAAAACGGAGCTGCCTCCAGTGGCACCAAGGTAACTGCTAAGAGAAGACACGTTCTAAAGCTCACGTGCTTTACTCAAATAATGAAGACTCAGAACCTTGTCTGTGCTTATCTTAGGCATGATTCTAACAAGCTTTCTTTCAAACCCCATAGCACATTAGAATCAAAGGATTAGAACAGGAAGAAGAAAGGAAAGTGAATAGACTAGGTATTTCATACATATTTGTTTTATTCTAACAGCAACCACTATCAACCAATGTTACACTGGTATGATGGACTCATTTTAAAGATGATAAAACAGATTCAGAGAAGGTCAGACAGCCAGTAAATGATAGACTTGTGCTCCACGTTTAGGATTTCATGACCCCAAAGCTCATGTTCCTTCCTCTTCTGCCCCCGGTCTTTTCAAAGACAGGCACACTGAGAAGCCCAGATAATCAGGGAGTCAAAGTGGAATTTGTACTTAAAATTTACCATATGCTGGGGCCGTCAAATGCGGAGAGAAAGGGCCTCACCAGTTCCCAAATGCATCTGTTTTAGAGGATAGTCATCATGACTTTGCGTCTTCAAGAAGATGTTCAACTACCCACAGCCATCTCCATGTAATCAGTAGGGAGTCCCCTGAGCGGGAAGTTAGAGCAGGATGTTCTCATTAGAGCTTGGGTGTTAGAGCTTGGGGTCTGAGTGTAGCCCTGCCTTTCACTAGTGGTGGGAACTTGGTCATATTACATCACTTCCTTTTGCCTCATTTTCCTCATCTGAAAAAGTTAACATGATGATTATACTACCTACTTCATGGAACTGGTTTGGAGGATTCAGTGAGACAATTTGCATAAACAGTTAAATCAGGACCTGATGCTTGGTAGGCATTACGTATCCAGCATGGACAGTTCAGCAATTTGAAAGCTCAAATCCTTTAAGGACTAAATCTGGGTTCTTATTTAAATTGCTTACCTGTTCATTCATTCATTCAATCCATATTTATTAAGTACATGTTATAAGCCAGTAGTGGGTAGCCACTAAGTAAATAAATACAAATAAGCTACAGGTCTTCCCAACTAGGAGCTCAGGCATGTCAGCAAAAACTACAGCAATGAGGGAAGTGGTGGAGAAGTGTTTCTGTGGGAACACAGATAGGGGAACACACATCCTATCTCGAACTGGAGAATTCAGGGTGGCTTCCTGAAGGTGATGGTCAAAGTAGCATGGACATATATATACTACCGAAGGTAAAATAGATAGCTAGTGGGAAGCAGCTGCATAGCACAGGGAGATCAGCTCAGTGCTTTGTGACCACCTAGAGGGGTGGGATAGGGAGGGTGGGAGGGAGGGAGACGCAAGAGGGAAGAGATATGGGGATGTATGTATATGTATAGCTGATTCACGTTGTTATACAGCAGAAACTAACACACCACTGTAAAGCAATTATACTCCAATAGAGATGTTAAAAAATATAAAAAGAAAAAAATATTAGGGAATTTTAGTTTGTAAGTTCAAATTTACAACAGTTACAAAATCAACCAGCGAGAACAATAAAGAAGTATTAATTAATACAAAAACTTGGGGTTATATGTGACAAGCTCACCTTACATTTTTTTTTTTTTTTTTTTTTTTTTTTTTTTTTTTTTGGTATGTGGGCCTCTCCCGTTGCGGAGCACAGGCTCCGGATGCGCAGGCTCGGCGGCCATGGCCCACGGGCCCAGCCGCTCCGCGGCATGTGGGATCCCCCCGGACCGGGGCACGAACCCATGTCGCCTGCATCGGCAGGCGGACTCTCAACCACTGCGCCACCAGGGAAGCCCTCACCTTACATTTAATATTTAAAAAACATATATTTATTTGTTCTAATTATCTAATAATGAGAAAACTGATTCAGGGATCTAGTTGCAAAGTTTTTTTCAAAAAAACTCAGTTTGCAATCTCGAAATACTCAACTGATCTGGAAGCTTAAAAGAGAAGTTGTAAGATGTTTTTACTTCAATTTTTAATTATTATCTGCCGACAATAGAAACTTCAAATAGGAAGCACCATGATCCTTGGATCAGTGCTAAGATGATCCAAAACACGTGATCAAGATGTGACCCAGTCAGAAAACAAGGTCCTACTGTATAGCACAAGGAACTGTATTCAATGTCCTGGGATAAACCAGAATGGAAAAGAATATAAAAAAGAACGTATATGTGTGTATAACTGAGTCACTTTGCTGTACAGCAGAAATTAACACAATATTGTAAATCAACTATACTTCAATTTAAAAATAATAATAAAAGAAAATAAAACTGTTATTAAAAAAAAGTTTATTAAAAAAAAAAAAGATGTGACCTGGTCCATGTCCACTTGTCACTGGACGGCTGCCAGGCTGGAATGAAAACATTTCCTGGCAGACCTAAGGCACTGAGGCTTGCCTGGCCTGTGGGAGAGCAAGGCTATGCTCACGTGCTTCGGGGGCCAGAAAGCACCATGTTTTGAGTAGCTGGCTCCAAACAGGTTCTCAATAAAGGGTAGGGGATTTTTAACGAATTACTGCTACTATTATCACTATAAGTCTAAGTGGAAAATTCCGATAGTATCTGGATATAAAGTTATATGTGAGCCTTGACAGGCGACACCGTGTTTGATGCATTTCCCTGTGCCCAGTGCCCGACCCAGTGCCTCCCATGGAGTAGGTTTTCCACTGATGTTTGCTGAATGAACTGAAGCTGAGGAGAGAGTGTTAACCTAAACATCTGGATTTGGGTCTTTCCCAATGTGCATATGGTAACTGAAGCTCTGCACAGCTGTTAATGAACCCCTGCAGGGAGCGTGTGTGAGAAAGAAAAGAAGAAGGCCACCAACAGCACCTGGGGAACATCGTCATGAATAAGGGACATGCAGGAAAGAAAGCAGATGAAGGGGACCCAGAAAGTTCCAAGATGGCACTAAATTTCACAGTGGGCTCTGGAGATTTGATTCTGTTGTGCTCGTTTGCATGGTGAGAATTCCCTGACCGTTATGCACTCGACTTAGCACTACATTTAATCTATGGTTCATTTACTAAAACAGCCTATAAAGAGGAATAAATTAGCAATTTGTTTGTATAATTAGGGACAATCCCTTTTAAGTGTTCGAGGATTCAAGTATGAAACCTCCATTGGTGTTATAAAGCCACATGGGGAAGATATTTAGGCCAGGGTGCTTTTGGTATGCTCTTCTAGTACTCCTGCTTATTTAGGTTTTGATCTTAGACTTTAGGCTGGTTGCATACAGTGCAGCAAGGACTTATGCCCTTTGCTGTATCAATACTGTGATGGTGACTCGTCGTATCTCTGGGGAGGACCTCTCACTGGGAAGGCGGTGGTCAGCTGTAGAGGATTAATGGGTTGGAAACCAAGTTGGCACCTATTGAAGGCTCTGGGCTCTCTTACTGGGCTGAATCATATGTCCCAATGGAAACGTTCCCCATCCTGGGAGTCATTAATGTGTCATAACCCATCATTTAAAAATGATGGGGTGGGGCTTCCCTGGTGGCGCAGTGGTTGAGAGTCCGCCTGCCGATGCAGGGGACGCGGGTTCGTGCCCCGGTCCGGGAAGATCCCACGTGCCGCGGAGCGGCTGGGCCCGTGAGCCATGGCCGCTGAGCCTGCGCGTCCGGAGCCTGTGCTCCGCAACGGGAGAGGCCACGACAGTGAGAGGCCCGCGTACCGCAAAACAAAACAAACAAACAAAATGATGGGGTGTTTAGGACTTCCTGTCCGCTCAGCCCACAGATACTTCTCCTCACACGCAGACGGAACAATCTGAACATAAATGAAAGGGGAAATCCTCCCATCACCTCCTCCTGGATCAATAATCTGAGAATAGATAGAATCAGAAACCAGCTACTCTGGGTTCCTTGGGAGGACCCTAACTGTTACCCCTCTAAGTCCTTGGGACGGACTGCTGTTTATTATTCACAACCCCCCAGCACTTCTGTCCTCCTGGCAGGTCCCTGGTGATCAGTCAAAATGAAGGACTCCTCCCGGCCTGGCAACTCGATTCTTGGGTTCACCAAGGACCAGCCGACAAGGGCAATGGCCACAGTGAAGTGACAGAGGTCGTGCCTTTGAGGATGGAAGTCAACCTTGCCAGTGTTTCACAAGCAGGGCGGTTCCAGGCGCCCTCAATGTGCGAGCATCTTTTTGTTTCCATTGTCTACCTTAAGGAGTTACGAAATGGGGTCAAGCGTTTGCAAATGTCTCTCAGTTTCCCGTCGGAATAGTGATACCAGGACCAAGTGGACAGTGAGGACAAGGGGAAGGGTGACAGAAAAAGAGGTTTTTAAAGACCTAACCCCCTGAGACTTCCTCCTATCTCCCCCTCCTGGTGTCCCTTTGTGCATCCTGCTGATACATTTAGGTGGTGATGCCTGTATTTAATTTTATCTGCAGAAAGAAGGGGAAATAGAGCTAGCGAGACACTTAAAGGCAGTCATCTGTGTTTCTTATTTCCTTTTAGATAAGCGACATACCCACATAATTTACTCTTGATAAGGACTCCTGGGGCTGCTTGTTTGCCAAAGACATGTGACTTTTAAACCACAGACAGTCTGAGATGTTACCAGAGCAAAACTTTTAATTCCTGTTTGCGGATCTCCCACCGACACACACACACACACAGTTCTTTTTGCGCTCATAGTTTTATAGAGCCACCCATCGCCTGTGCTTCCGCCCGTCCCTGTTGGAACATTTGCACGTCCGTATGTTGTGACATCAGTCAAACTTGGCTCCCGCCAGCTCTGCTGTGTTCCTCACACACGCGGGGATTCTCCTGGTTCACCCCCAGGCCCACTGAACCTCCAGAGGCTTCCACCTGGAGGAGGAAGGTCACCAGGGTGGGCACAGAAATATGAACACGAGCACCAGGCCCGAGGGATGAGGACATCTGTCTGGCCGCTCTGTTCACTCCTGCCCGCGACCTCACAGAGGCCTCAGTTGGATCAGACAATTAACATGGTCAGGATCAAATGCCGCCCAATTTAATTCAATTACTCTTCACCGCAAGAGAAAACATGGTTATTATAGTGACAGGGCCTGGGTGAGGAATACAGGCTCCGGGCCAGCCATGTGCCTACACGTCGCCAGGCTGTGAGCGGCAGCGAGGACACACAGGAGGGGGAGGTGTGAGGACAGGGTGGGGCAGGTCCGCTCTGGATCCAGCGTCCGGCCCCAACCGCCCAGAGGCAGCTTTGCTGACACCATGGGCATAGCTGTTACCAAGGAGAAGCCAGGCTTAGCTGTTACATGATAACTGTGAATCATTCACCAAATCCCAGGGAGGAAGTCAAATAAATGACGGCAGCCAGGAGAGAATAAGGAACTGTTTCCCCAAACTACTATTTTAAGGGAAATTCTTTTTTTTTTTTCAGTTGAAATATTTTTTGTATTAGTTTCTGCTTTATAACAAAGTGAATCAGTTATACATACACATCTGTTCCCATATCCCTTCCCTCTTGCGTCTCCCTCCCTCCCACCCTCCCTATCCCACCCTTCCAGGCGGTCACAAAGCACCGAGCTGATCTCTAAGGGAAATTCTTATTTGTGGGTCAGAAGTCTCTATGACAAATTTGATCACTAAGAAGATCATGTGGACCTTAAATCTTTGTTTTTTAAACTTTATCTTGCCTTAATTGCCATTTGGCTCACTGTATTTAATAATAACTCACACCACCGTGTATGCCACATTAACTGTTAGCCAGCCACTGTGCAGTGCTGTTTGGGATTGGGGCGGTGGTGGTCGGCTCTTTTTTTTTTTTTTTTTTGTGGTACGCGGGCCTCTCACTGTTGTGGCCTCTCCCGTTGCGGAGCACAGGCTCCGGACACGCAGGCTCAGTGGCCATGGCTCACGGGCCCAGCTGCTCCGCGGCATGTGGGATCTTCCCGGACCGGGGCATGAACTCGTGTCCCCTGCATCGGCAGGCGGACTCTCAACCACTGCACCACCAGGGAAGCCTGATGGTCAGCTCTTTTTAACCCCGCAAGAACACTGTGAGAAAGAGCCCTCCTTACATCCATTTTATAGATGGGAAAAATGAGGCTTAGAGAGCTTGAGTCACCTGCCCAAGGTCACCTAGCTGGTAAGGGACAGAGTGGACTCCAGCCACACCAGTTGATCCCAAAGCTCCTGTTCTTGACCATTATTCCACACTTCCCCTTGGTTTGAATCTCCCACGTCTTTGCCTCTCTTGCATGTCCACACGGCACTGAAGAGAGAGAGGTCGCCCCCAATGCTCCAGAGTACGTCAGCTGCGCAAGACCCTGTGTCCACATAGAATCATGTCATCATTTCTTACCCAGCAGAGTGGGTTCAAATCCCAGCTCTGCCACTTGCTATCTGTGTGACTGGGAATTCTCAGCGTATGGGCTTCCTCACGTGTAAATGAGGAATGTATTTCCTCCTAAGGTTGTAACGGAAGCTAACAGAGTCAACACACTTAAGATGGTGCCTGCGAAAGCTGTGCAGACATAGCCAGATACCATTATCACTTCCCTTGTGAAAGAAACAAATGTAAAAATTGGAAGCAGAGGATGTTTGCCTCGGTGTGCATGGATTTGCTGTGTACACTATAGTCAGGCTTCAGCTGGGCAGGAATAGTCATACCGGCCAGTGAGCCCTGCCCTGGTCGGGGTGGGGAGGCCATACTGGTCCCTGGCGACTCCCAAGCACATTCCTTTGGGGGTCAGGTGAGCTATTCTTTTAACTTGATCTCCTGTCTTAAGCTCTACATCTTTTGACTCAGGAACATAGCAAATGGGAGACACTGGAGGACTCACCCAAGGGAAGGGGCAGTGGTCCCCAGCCCCCCATCTCCAGGGCACGCCGTGTACCAGGCGCTGGCTCTGTCTTTTACATTTCCTCTGGGAGGGAGAGGAATGCCCAGGGCTGAGTGTCCATCATGGTAAATACCCTTCACACATTATTTCTGAGTTTGCCAACATGCTTCCTTTATTTTTTTTCTTACATTTCTTTTTTTTCTTAACTTTTATTGGAGTATAGTTGGTTTACAATGTTGCAATAGTTTCTGCTGTACAGCAAAGTGAATCAGTTATACATATACATCTATCCACTCTTTCTTAGATTCTTCCCCCACGTAGGTCATTACAGAGTATTGAGTAGAGTTCCCTGTGCTATACAGTAGGTCCTTATTACCAACATGCTTCCTTTAGATGAAGCACCGTCTAGCAGCTTTGCAGGGAGTTTTGAAAACTTGAGAAACTCACAGGAATTTCCCCAAGGTCTTACCACACTTGCCCGGGCCATCACGGAGACGGTGACATCTCCCTGAAGCCAGGGTGCAGGCGTCTCCAGCCCGAAGAAATGGAGTGTGAGTGCTTTGAGTCATATTTGCGTTGTTAATGATGGTTCTTAATCACCACTTGGATTTCTTTCAAGGCCAAGATCACTTTGGGTAGATACCATAAATCTAAGCTAATATGTATATCAGTGCATATCAAATGACTTAAGCTGTAGAATCAGGCTCTGTAGTGATTCTGGCAGAGGAGGGATGCCAGATCTCCACTGAGCTGGGTGATAAGACTTACTTCTCTCCGCCAAAGCCCATTGCGACTCCACATCACTCTGAGGAATGGATGATTATCCACTGTGTTCAGTGCCTCTTGTGGTCACTTACGATGTCCTAGCCCTGTCCCCTCTGCTTTCAGGTCCCCTGAGGAGGGTGCAAAGCACACTAACAGAAGCCAGATTGTTTTGGTTTGTTTTGCTTGAACATTATGGAGTTTTGATTCTGAGAGTGATGTTTTCATAAAGGGGAGAACACTTTACTCTCCTGACTAGAAGCAACGTCTTATCATATGGGATTGTAGCTCCAACAAATGGAGTGACAATGAACAGAAAAGTGGGGACCTGGCTCCTCTTCTTTGCTTTACATCTTTGAGCGAGTCCTTTGGCCTCTCTGCCTCAGTTTCCCCATTGCCATGGGAACTGAAATCAACAATTCCTACAGCCCACCCTCGTCTCCTGCAAATGAGTCGGATTCATCTTTGGTGCCCTGAGCCCGCCAGTGGCCTGCACTATACATTTAAGTTCTAATTGCTGACATCACTCGGACAAGGAAAATAATCGTTTCCAGTTCCGGATGAGCAGGGCTCACAGCTGCCGCTGGATATGAGAGGGGCAAGGTTGGCAAAACACGTACATGCCCAGCTCTTGGGTTCTCCAAAGGGAACCTGGGGAGGAAATGGAGGCCCCAGTCAGGTAACTGTCTCAGTGGAACAAGAAGAGATGTTACCTTGATTTCCACACCAGCTGAGCTCTGGGATAATTATACTTGAAGCGACACAGCACATAAAACAGATTCACTTAGCATCTGGGGTGCCAATTGCACCCAGGCCTGCCCAAACTGGCCTTTTTCACTGCAGGGTGTGGGAGAACAGGGCCTTGTGGGTCCCTGGGGGCCTGCTGTTGCTCAGCTGTGAGAGGACCTCCAGTTCGCAGCTCTGCTAATGAGTGGTGTGCTGTCTGGCATGGCCCTGGCCTGCGTGTGAGCGTGACTAATCATGAATCCCTTCAATAACACTGACGGTTCACTCTCTTTTTTCTCCCTTTGCCTGCTCTCTCTGAGCTGGAGCCGGCTGAAATAGGAGCAAATTAGCCTCATTCTGGAAAAGGCAGGGCATGATAAAGGACCCCTAAAAGGTTTCCCGTGCTCCGTGCCTGGGTGTTTTGTAGTCAGTGTAATTATCTGACTTGGGTGGACTGGAAGACCGTGCCCTGTCACGGTTCCATGGGCTATTTGACAAATGGAGGTCTGACACGAGCAAAGGCAGGGTCATTATTATTACTCGACATATGCTCCAGTGCAAACTGACAACCCTCCCATTTCCTGTCCAAAAGCTGCATTTCATCAAGTCATGTTTCCATCCCACATGGAAATGTGCTAGACCTTAAATGCCCTGGACTCCTTAATTGGGGGTGGGAGCCAAAGAGGAGGTTGACCTTTTCTTCAGACTCATCTCTCTCCCTGCCACCCACTTTGTTGCTTGATAAGTTCACTGTGCTTCTAACACCAGAGCCGAACTGTGTGTTCACTCGCGGGGAAGGTGTGTACACGTGTGTGTGTGTGTGTATCTCAGAGACATCGGTAATGCCATCTGTTGGTTAGTGGGTTGGAAGAAGTTCAGGCTGGAAGGCAGGTTTTGCTGATGTTGGACCGAAACTTTTAGAGAGGGGTGGTAATTGTCTAATCGTGCTATACCCTCGTCACAGGCTAAACCTCTGAGAATGACTGAAACACAATTTCTTAATAACGGAGCCAAAGCATTTAAAGTTGAGAGACAAGAGCAAGTGAAAGAAAAGGAGACATGCGATGAGGGGGGTTTTAGCATTCCTTCTTCCCTAAAATAAACATACTTCCTAACTCAACCTTCTTTTTGTCTTTCCTGTTTAAGCCAGTTCTCTCTCTCTTTCTCAGCCTTGTGGGATAACTACTGACTGACCAGGAGGCCCAAGATGCTAACTAGAGTTATCAAAGCTTCCAAATTAAAACCTGAGACATGTGATTCAACATGGGTCAGAATATTTGCAGGAATCACAAGTGAGAGTATTTAAAATGAGAGTTTTCTTTGAACATTCTGACCCCTGAACCCCATTTCAGTCTCTGAATACCTTGAATGCATAAGGTGTCATGGGTTATGGTTTCATGTAAGAGTTGCAACTGGTGACAGGAGAGTAGACCTGGCCTTCAGCCATGTTTTATGTGACACATGCACTATTGCAAAATCCAGAAGATTTCTCACACATTTCTCCACATTTCTAGCTTCTCTTTAAAAATCTTAAAATCTGGCCACATTGACTTCACAGACCTGCATGGGAACACTTTCCTGGAACTGAGTGCCTTCTTATAGACTACTTTGCCACACTCCTCACTGCTCCCTATCGCTTCCCACTGAGCCTCCTTTTCCTATTGACATGATCTACTGGCCTCTCCAGGCATTTGAATTTGTGCTCGCTGGTCCAGTCATACAACCCACTGGCACTCAAGGCTCCTGACTGGCCCCATCAGAGAAGGGTTAGAGCTCCTTGACTCTTGTCAAATCCGGTCCCACCTCAGAGGGCAGGTTCTCAGCACAATGTTAGTCGAAAAGTGACATTCAGTACCTGAGATGTGGGGAACCCCAATGCCTATGATACATTCCACCTTTGCTTCTTTGATCAGAGAAGATCCCCAAAGAAGGACTTATCAGTGGATGATTTGGGTCATTTTCTAATGATATGAAATGTGAGACAAAAACACTTCATGTGTGTTGTTTGTCCCATGGTTGTTCATCACATTTGGAGCCAATTTTGTGACCGCAATAACCATTTTTAGAAGAATAGATGGTTGGGTCGAGGAGCGAGACTGGGAAATAGGACAATCATTTGGCTTCCATATAATATATTGGTTAATTATGATGGATTGGGTAGATTGGAACAGTGTTTCAAGCTGGTTCAATAGGGGAGAAACAGGCATGAGTATGTACAAGTTCAGGATTCAGAATGGGATAAGTCCATTCTAAAGGGTGTGCATATGTGAATGTGTGTGTGTGTATGAGATTGTCTTAGACAATTCTTAAATCTTCTGTTTGCCTGAGAACAATATTATGAACGGTCTCTATCATTTTACTGTAAAAATATAACTCACAGCTATAGCTTAGATTTTTAAGAAAATTCTACTGGAAAATCAAAAAAAGGATTAACATGTACCCAGGAAGATACATCAGTGTTTGTGAAAGTCATGATATCATTTAAGAGACTTGTCAGCTATAGTAGGTCAGTGGGAGCAAAAGTTCATTTATTCATTTATTCATCTGCTCATTTATTACTTTATCAGCAGATATTACTGAGCACCCACTCTAGGCTGGACCACATGAAATTGCCAACATTTGAGTTTTTCTTCTATGATAACATAAATATGAGGCACTTCAACACGAGATGTGCCAGATGCTGTCTTAGATACAGGGGATACAAGAGGAAGAAACAAGAAGAACAGATGTGCAAACAACAGTGCAATGAAGGGTTGTACGTGCAGTGACAGGAACACGTAGGAAGACTTGGGAGGTCCTAGGGAAGAGGGAAGTCAGTTTACTTTGGGGGTAGGATTGGTGAAAGGTTTCAAAATGAAAGAGGTGCTTCAAACGAGTCCTGAAAGAAATCTCAATGATATTGAAACATCTGTGCTTGTGACGGAGAGTGTGTGTGGGTGTGGATCGAGGGAGGCTCAGCATTCAACCCCAAGGGAAGAGTGGATGGACAGAGAGTCATGCTGTGAGATTCATGGATAGTGAGCAGTTTGGGATCAGGGCCAAGGTGGGCACTGCAGCTGGTAAGGCTTGGTGGCTGGCTGGCGACACACAGACCACTTCGGGAGCTTCTCAGGTTCATGTTAGAGGAAGAGACACTGGAGCGTTTCCTGCAGGGGTGGGACATGATCTAACTGGTCCCTTAGGAAGGGCTTTCTCTTCCCAGCATGTGGCAGGTGCCACGCACAGAGCAGGAGACCTCCAGGTACCACTGAGTTGATGGACAAGAACCCAGGGAGGTAGATGAGTGAACATTACCCTTATTTTATGGCAGAGGAAGCTCCGGTAGAGATTCATAGACTATTCAACAGGGAAGAGACTTAAGGGCTCTTCTGTGATGGACGTAGTAACCTCCTCAGTAGACAATGCAACCTCCTTTTTCTAATTGTCATTAGTCTTAGCTAATGTAAATTGAGGTTTGCTATTACAGCATTGCGCTGAGGATTTTATATTTATCTCATGTCATCCTCCCACAACCCTATGAAGCAGGTATCATTACAATTTCCATATTGCGGAAGAACAGAGAGGTTAAGTACTCTGCCCAAAGTTTCACAGCTGGTAAGTGTTGAAGCTGGGATCCACACTGTTACTGCACTCATTGTGAAATAACAGTGACAATAATGAGGTCTCTGACTCTTCATGTCACATCCTTCTGGAGGGGTCCACAAACAACTCGGTTTCAGTCCCCACACCCAGTTTTCAGGTGCCAGTCTAGACCACTGGCCTGGAAGCACAGAGGACCACACTCCCACTCCCACTTACGCACCATGTACACGTGCACTCATGTACACACTTGGGAATGGCCTTGCCCCATTCCAATTCCTGAACTGTGCATACTAAGGAACACAACAAAAAGGCAATAAAACATGGTGCTGTTTCTCAAGCAAGCTTCCTATTCATAAAATGGAACTCGAATATTGCCATGACCTAAATTCCAGGGACATTACATAAAGGAGCCACTTACCATTTGCTACTGTGATTGATTCTCCTTGGGAGAACGGAAATGGGTAATTATTCATTGGCATAGCCTCAGGGAACATCAGGTGAACTTTACAAAAAGGAAATAAAATTGCACTTTAGACCCCTTGAGGCCCTTTTTCAATTACCACCTTATGCTGAGCACAATGGGATTTGCTTTCCAGGGTGTTCTCCGGGCCCCTCGTACAGCAAGCTCCTGGATCCCTCCTTTTCTTTTTTTTTTTTTTTTTTTTGCGGTACGCGGGCCTCTCACTGTTGTGGCCTCTCCCGTTGCGGAGCACAGGCTCCGGACGCGCAGGCTCAGCGGCCATGGCTCACGGGCCCAGCCGCTCCTCGGCATGTGGGATCCTCCCGGACCAGGGCACAAACCCGCGTCCCCTGCATCGGCAGGTGGACTCTCAACCACTGCACCACCAGGGAAGCCCCTGGATCCCTCCTTTGCAGAAAGAGTCCAGAAGCCACTCTTACAACGTGGCCGCCCTTCCGACCTCAGCAGAGCGCTGACATCCAGGCCCTGGAGTGTGATTCAGGTGGTCCTGGGGTGGAAAAGAGGAAGTAGGGGGAAGTGCAGACACTGCAGGAGAGTGATGCCCTCAGGGGACCCTGTCCCACCTTCCCCCCCCACACACACACACACTTCCTGTGCTCCTGAAGCCAGCCCTTGGCAGCAGCAGCCTCTGTAAAAGGAAAGCCAAGACTCAATCTCTAATGGATCGACAAGTGATTCAAAAGAGATGTTATAGGGAGAACGTCAAAGAGAAAAGTGAAGAATGGGGAAATGGAGAGGAGCCATGGAAAGGGCCTTCCTGTCAATAACTCAGTGAAAGGACAGCATCGCCCTGAGAGGAGGACCAGGGAGGCCTCAGCCTGTGTGTTAATTAAGCCAGAGCTGACCGTGATAACAGGCAAGTCTGCACACGTTTAG
This sequence comes from Hyperoodon ampullatus, assembly GCF_949752795.1. Lineage (NCBI taxonomy): Eukaryota > Metazoa > Chordata > Mammalia > Artiodactyla > Ziphiidae > Hyperoodon > Hyperoodon ampullatus. The sequence continues at coordinate 63,870,977 of NC_136929.1, forward strand.
CACAAAGTTCATTTTTGTACGAGATCAGTTTAAGGTGAATCCTTTGCAAACAGCGTTCCACACAGTTTCAGCGACCCAGGCTTTTTCTAGATTTCTGTCCCCCGCTCTCCTGGTGTCTCCATTGTTCACTTCCAGCCAGAGGATGGAGGATGAAAGAGTGCTTGGAAGATCACAGGCAGGTTTCCATGGGCCAGGCCTGAGTGACACACATCTCTCCACCCACACGCCTACGCCCAGAACTGAGCCAGCACGGACCACACAGATACAAGGGCAGCCACTTCTTGACAACGACTGTGCTGCGTAGAGGGAAGCCTGAATCTTTGGTAGGTAGCTGGTGTCTTTGCTACACCTGCCGGCATATTACAATATAGTTAATGAGCTTAAACAGATCGTTTTGAAGGGTCCCACTCTCCAATCACCTGCCCATTCCTAGCGATCAGCAACATGCCATGCAATTTACAGCAGGACTCTAGTTTATTCCATGGGTCAAGCAACTGAGAAGGAAAGTTGTGATTTTATCATTATTTGTGAGATTAAATTATATTTATTGTAAATACCATTCTTTTTATGGTGTTCTGATTCTGAAACATTTTCTGTTAGATTCCAGGAAATATTACTATATTACCTACTTTCAAGATTAGCATTTTTATGGTAAATTGAAGTTTGTCAGTAGACTTCATGATATCACGGAGACTTTCTTTGGTTTATGTGTATTCTAGAAATGGTACAAATATAGTTATGCTCGTGTCTGTGTCTATTGGTGTGTGTGTTTTTAAGGCACTTAGAGTTAAGAAAAGATTTGCATGTAATGAATCTGCAAATGATTTCCTTCATGTATTAAGATGTCATCTCAATAACTTGCCCAGTAGTACTTGTTAGGAAGGAGATGAGTTTCTCAGACACAGACAACAGGGAACTGTCTTCTGTCGGCCTGGCATCCTCATATATGGTTAATGAGGAACCTCTTTCCAAAGAGAGTGGGAGCAGTGCATCAACAGTTCTTTACAGCTCAAAAAGGTGAGGGTCCTTCCTCCATCTCATCCTTTCTTTTTCTTCTTTTTTTAAATTTTTGGCTACATTGGGTCTTTGTTGCTGTGTGTGGGCTTTCTCTAGTGTGGCCAGAGGGGGCTACTCTTTTTTTTTGGGGGGAATTTTGGAATTTAATTTAATTTATTTTTTATACAGCAGATTCTTATTAGTTATCTATTTTATACATATCAGTGTATACATGTCAATCTCAATCTCCCAATTCATCCCAACCCCACCCCCATCACTTTCCCCGCTTGGTGTCCATACGTTTGTTCTTTATATCTGTGCCACTATTTCTGCCCTGCAAACCAGTTCATCTGTACAATTTTTCTAGGTTCCACATATACGCGTTAATATACAATATTTGTTTTTCTCTTTCTGACTTACTTCACTCTGTATGACAGTCTCTAGATCCATCCACGTCTCTACAAATGACTCAATTTCGTTCCTTTTTATGGCTGAGTAATATTCCATTGTATATATGTACCACATCTGCTTTATCCATTCGTCTGTCGATGGGCATTTAGGTTGCTTCCATGTCCTGGCTATTGTAAATAGTGCTGCAATGAACATTGGGGTGCATATGTCTTTTTGAATTATGGTTTTCTCTGGGTATGTGCCCAGTAGTGGGATTGCTGGGTCATATGGTAATTCTATTTTTAGTTTTTTAAGGAACCTCTATACTGTTCTCCATAGTGACTGTATCAAATTTTTTTTTTGTTTTTTGGTGGTATGCGGGCCTCTCACTGCTGTGGCCTCTCCCGTTGCGGAGCACAGGCTCCGGACGCGCAGGCTCAGTGGCCATGGCTCACGGGCCCAGCCGCTCCGCGGCATGTGGGATCCTCCCAGACCGGGGCATGAACCCGTGTCCCCTGCATCGGCAGGCGGACCCTTAACCACTGCGCCACCAGGGAAGCCCGTGACTGTATAAATTTACATTCCCACCAACAGTGCAAGAGGGTTCCCTTTTCTCCACACCCTCTCTAGCATTTGTTGTTTGTAGATTTTCTGATGATGCCCATTCTAACTGGTGTGAGGTGATACCTCACTGTAGTTTTGACTTGCATTTCTCTAATAATTAGTGATGCTGAGCAGCTTTTCATGTGCTTCTCAGCCATCAGTGTGTCTTCTTTGGAGAAAAGTCTATTCATCTCATCCTTTCTGATCATCTCACTTCTAAACACATGAGCAGCTGAATTTCTGAATGTAAAGGGAAGGAAAATGATAATTTACAATCCAGTGTAACATACCTATCTTGACACTAGGTTAAAATCTATCTATATCTCCATGTTGATATATATCAGTGTACCTGTATGTATACCTTGGATATGTTCTGTTATTATTCTTACCAAGTAAGTCTTATCCTCATCTTACATTTTTTCATGTCAGGGATTATCTTTTCTATTATGTTTATACCCCCAAAGCATGTGCACGTGCACACACACACAGACACACACACACACACACACACGACATTGCTTAATAAAGCAGTCCATGACTTTAAGTTGCTTTTGCTGCATTCTTATTGAAGAAACAAGACATGGAGGAAAGAAACCCCACAATTAAAAATAATCTGTAAGAATGAAGCAATACAGAAAGCAAGTCCTACACGAGCTCCTACATTTTAGGTAGCAAGCTGAAGGGAGGTGGGAGGTGGGCAGTGGTGGGGGGAAAGGGTACATCTCAGGTTGAGTTATCTTACATGAAAGGGCTATTCTGGAAGTCACACATAACACTCCAGTGTACATCCTACTTGTCAGACTCTAGTTACAGGTCCATACCTACTGCAAGGGAATCTGGGAAGCATAAACTGTGGTTGGATGTTTGGTAGCTGGGATAAAACTGGTGTTCTTTTAGTAAGAAAGAATGGGAGAATGGACTTTAGGTGGGCAATTCACAATCCCTAGCTGAGCAAAGTTATACTTTGGGGGCCATTATTGCGAATGGAGTCCTAGAACTAAATAAAATCAATTATAGACAGCAATGCTAAACTATGTTTTCCCCAGTTGGAGCTGCAAGATGGAAATTACAACTCTGCTATGAGTTTTAGCTATAACTAAGGCTCCATGTTGCTGTGGTGAAGGTGGTCAGTTGGAAAACATCTCATCAGCAAGCAGAGTGAAGAAGCGTAGTGTCCAGTGAAGATGGAACCCAAAGGACAATTTTCTGTGTAATAAACATGCCACAACATGGTCAAGGGGTGATGACAGGGCAGCAGAAATGTCTGCAGCAGCAACCAGGACTCACGGGCACCACCAGACGTTCCAGTGCTTGGAAGGGCACTGGGAAATGACACACAAGCATTAGGACCCACTTGAGGTGGCAAAAGAAATCCCCCTTCTCAACCCCACTCTGCCAGAGGAGGTTTCACTGTTTACCTAGGGAAGAGGAGGAGTGACGTCAAGTTAAACTCAATCATGGGGCTGCGGGGACTAAGGAGATGCTTTAAAATGTCCATGGGGCCTTCCCTGGTGGCACAGTGGTTGAGAGTCCGCCTGCCAATGCAGGGGACACGGGTTCGTGCCCCGGCCCGGGAGGATCCCACATGCCGCGGAGCGGCTGGGCCCGTGAGCCATGGCGGCTGAGCCTGCGCGTCCGGAGCCTGTGCTCCGCAACGGGAGGGGCCGCAACAGTGAGAGGCCCACATACTGCAAAAAACTAAAAAAAAATTTAAAAAATAAGGGAGTTTTGCTAGGATCTGACAGACATTGAAAAGATAATGAGGTTGTAGAAACATCTTCATGCAAACAAAGTTGAAATTTTATGTGAAATAGATGAACTCCTAGAAAGACACAACCTGCGCAAATTGATAGAAACAGAAATTTAAAAAACTCTGAGGAGTCTACTATCTATTTAAGAAATTGAATCTTAATAAATACAATCATGATGATGGTGATGATATTTGGAGAGCCTCTTAGACCCTAACTTCCATTTTGAATGTTGTGGGATTTTTCTTAGCCTAATGGCTGGATTCTCTCGTTTATTCCTCCTGACAGGAGAAGGGATTACCTGACAGAGGAGTTGAGGGAAGAAACAAGACATGCTCAACTCAGTTTTTCCTTCCCTTTATTCAGATCTCACTTCCTGCTGAGAGGAAGCCCTGTGGTCTGCTCTCTTCTCTGCAGGAAATAACCTGCAGTCCAGCAATTGTCCAGTGATGTCCATAGGTGGGAGGGTAAATTGTCTTCTGGGAAAAAAACACTAGCAAGGCTGCAGATCTGAAGACATTTCCTCTGACTGACTGTATTAATAATAAAAGTAATATTTAGAGCTTCATCGACCTATTCCTGTGTCTCTCTCTCTCAATTTTTTTTTCCAACCTGGGAAAAGAAGTAAGCAATATTACTTATTGATCTTTTTTTTGTTTGTTTTTTTATTGTTTGCGGTACGCGGGCCTCTCACCGTTGTGGCCTCTCGTGTTGCGGAGCACAGGCTCTGGATGCGCAGGCTCAGCGGCCATGGCTCACGGGCCCAGCTGCTCCGCGGCATGTGGGATCTTCCTGGACCAGGGCACGAACCCGTGTCCCTTGCATCGGCAGGCGGACTCTCTACCACTGCGCCACCAGGGAAGCCCCCACTTATTGATCTTTTAAATTTCTGACAAATAAGTGGCTCAACTCCCTCATCAGTAAAATGAGGTAATAATAGTATTAAATGAGTTAATACCTATCAAGTGATTAGAACCTTGCCTGACAAATAATAAGCACTTAATAAATGTTAGCTGCTACTTTCTTTAGAAAAATTAAATCCTTACTGGGTGCCAGAACTGGCTTAAATGCTTTACATTGCATTATGTTGCATGATATGTAGAAGAAATATTTGAGGTAGGCTCTATGATTAATTACTCTTACGTTACAAATGAGGAAGCCAAAATTTGGGAAAGTTAAGTGACTTTGTCCAAGGTCATACACCTCATAAGGCCTGACTTAAGAATACACAACTCGTTCTTGCAAATACAAGCCATTGGTGATAAGTGGGCCAAACAAAAGAGAACAAAGGATTCACATGCATTTGTCTCTCTTCCTGGAGAGGAAATTTAGGGTAGAGGTCCTACCGATGGTCAACCAATAGCATCAAGCCCCAAGAAAACGACAGTGTTTGTATGATGTTTAAAAAGGGCCCACTTTAATAGGAGTAATATTCAAAACAACATTACATATTCATGGAACTCCAAGCATGTCCAAGAGTCTTCATGAGCCATGTAAATATCACACTATTAAAAGTGAAAAGAGTCGGGTCTTTTCAAATATCACTAACTTTGGACCTCCAACTCCAGTTCTCTTTGGAGTTTTACTTCCTTCATGAGAAGGTCTAATGGAACCCTATCCCTGATCAGATTACGTTAGATCAGTCCACCCTTATAAATGGTTCCAAAATCACTTTCCCTTTTCTCTTCCCTCCCACTAAGCTGGGCTAGCCAATGCCTTCTTTCTTTTCAGCATTAACAGTCCTGCAATCAAGCTGATCACACAAGCTTTTCCTAATCATTCCTGAAAAGAAAAAGGAAAGATCTTTTGGGAAAGAATGTATGATATCTGAAGCAGATCTTGGATCAACATACAGGCCCTTTAGCAGGTGTGGATCTTGCTGATATTCATGCAGGTGTTTGGAAATATTTACAGCCTGAATCTGGGCCAGAAATTAGAGAAAAAAATATGCGTCTTACACTTTTGTGGGAGAGTATATGTGATGGTGAATTTTCAAGACTACATTTATTTCTGGAAACTAAATTTTATAATACTGAAAATGGGACTGTGTATTAAATTTTAAAGTGCTGTTCAAATAAAGTCAAGTTATCCAAATATTTGGAGTTAAGGAATTCACAAACATTCATAACACGTGAACAAAATTGGAAACACTTTCAAGTTTTTTTTAATGTTTTACATTTGTATGAAGTTTTTTTATTGAATAAATTTGAATAAAATTGAATAAATTTATTAAATAAATATAATATGTAAGTTTAGGGTGTACATTGTGTTACTTTGATATATTTACATTTTGTAATATGATTGCCAAAATAGTGACAGTTATCACATTACATAATTATAAGGCAATATTATTGTCTCTATTCTTTATGCTGTGCATTAGATCTCTAGGGCTTATTTCCTACTTGTTACAAATTAGTACCCTTAAACACCATAATCCTTATCCCTCCCACCCCATCCCCCGGTAACCACCATTTTACTCTCTGTTTTTTACATATTTAACTTTTTATTTTATTTTGTTTTATTTTTATTTTTTTGGCACGCCTTGCAGCTTGCAGGATCTTAGTTCCCCAATCACAGATTGGACTCAGACCCTCAGCAGTGAAAGCGCAGAGTCCTAACCACTGGACTGCCAGGGAATTCCCCATATTTAACTTTTTAGATTCCACATAGAATCTTTGTCTGACTTAGCAGTTGTCCAAGTCTTGTCTTTGTCTGACTTAGAAGTTTTCTTTTTAATGACTGCTTTGCTATGTCTTTGGGCAAGTTCAAATCTATTCTCAGAGACCTCAGTTTCCCTGTCTGCAATTAGGACTCCATACAGCACATTGATATGTAAAGAGGATTTTTATATAATGCCTATATTTCACTTTGGCTTTCTTGAATATGGCCGCTATAAGACCACAAATAGCCGAGCCAGATTTTCCTTATGTCTGAGCTCCCCGCAGAGTAAGTAAAACACTTTTCAAAAGTACCATCAGCTCAGCTGGACTGCTACTCCCTTGTATTATATGGAACCCAGGTGTTTTTTAAATGTTAACACAACTTCTTCAAAACTGCCTCCCTGGGTCCCACTCCCTGGGCACGTGGAAGGTAAGATCTTATTATTTTAACATTTTCTATAGTTTCTCTACAGGGCATATTCAGTTGGGCCACCCCAGAGTTTCCATTTTATGAGAATGCCCCTTCCGAACAAGAAAGAATATTTATGAAGCTTCTCTTCTGACAGCTCCGAAATTAAAGTGATAAAAAAATTGTTTAAATTGCTAATCTGAAATTAATGTTCCCTTTCCAATAAGAAAGAATGTTTTCATGAAGCTTATTCTGACACTTCTAATATTAAAACACTTTTAAGCCTACCCTTCCAAAATTAAGGGAAAGTAGTTAAAGTCTCTGTGGGCATCTGGGTATGACATTTCTATGTGAAGTCTTAGAAGAACATACTCTCCTGGTCCTTCCATTGGCTTTGCTGTTTCATTTTCCTTGTTTTCTTCCTTATGTAGAAACGGTACCTGAAGTTCAGGGCTTGTGGCTTTTTCCTCTTTCTCCCCAAACTCTCTTTTACATTTATACATTCATACAGGGATTTTTATAGAGTGAGAGTCTATGAAATTCATAGCAATTTGCAGTCCCGAATTACCCCGAAACATTAAGCAAAAGTCTGTGTGTTCCACTGGCGAAAGCTGTCAGCCAGGGGAAAAGGAAAACTTACATAGGAGGTATGGAAGAAGAAAAAAGAAGACAAATAAAAGGGGTAAAATTTAAAAGTGGGTGAAAGCACAAGAGGTATATTCCCGTTTCCAGAGAAACCTTCAGTCACCTAGAATTCTTCTGCTTACTTGGGAATCACTTGCCAGAGATGCGAGTAAGACTCTCCGTCAAAATCCAGAAGAGGAGTATTCATGGCAAAACTGAGAAAAACTTTATTTTGCTCAACCTTATAAAAGCAATAAATAGAAATTCTATAAAGGCCCCTTTAAACTACATTTATATAAATTATTTATATAAATTATTTATATAAATTATTCCATATTGCTGACCCACAATTAAATCAAATTTATTTTCAGAATGGTAACCTGGACAAAACTGTTACACTTGTGTATGCACGCTGGGGACAGGGGTTGGTAGGGCCAATAAGTGGGAGTGATAAACAGTAAGCAATAATTGTGTGGGGAGGTAAAGAATGTTTACCTTTTAAGGTCCTATTTGTAACTATTAAATCCCAGAGTTGAGAAAGAGAAAACAATTTGTCAGATTACACGTTCAATAACAAAAAATATAGTGTCTGAACAACCTTGCATAAAGAAAATCTGTGTGTCAAGGGGTTTGGATGGATGATGAAACATCTTAAATTTTACCCTTGAGGATTTACCACGTCTCCAGGACCACAGTCCAAATTAGAGCTTTAAATTGTTCAGAAATGTACACCTGACTCCTTCAGTAAATTATACATGAAGATCCGCTTTAAGCATTTGCTATATTTATAGTGCCTTAAGTTGGTATTGAATCCCAGAGTGTTTGGACCTCAAAATAAAGAAAAAAATACTGTTGATTTCAAAAATAGCATTCCTTTTAATTAAAATGTGTACATGCATTACAGAAAATTTAGTAGATGCATATAAGCCAAAAGAAGAAGAAATCATGCATAATTCTTGCATTTAGAAATCAAGACCATTGTACCATCTCATTATATATTTTTTTCTCCGCCATTTATAATGGCCACATGGTATAACATTGCCTGGATATACCATAGTTGATTTAACCAGTTTCTCATTGTTAGAAATTTAGGGTTGTTTTCCATGTTTTGCCAAAATTTCTCAAGCAGCAATAAATACCTCTGTAACATAAATCTTTGTACAGATCCTTTTGCTCTTCTGCAAGTAACTTCGGGCAGGAACAGAACTTCCACGAAGAGAAAAATGTAAAGCATGGAGGTAGCAAAGAAGCACTGCTTTCTAAGAGGTCTGCTCTGATTTCCACAGGCCGTCTGGGCTAGAGTCAACCTCCTGCTATCCCTGTGGGCTGGGAAAGCAGCCTCTTCATTCAAAGGCTGTCTGCTCTGCACAGCTTTGTGGTTAGAGGTCAGTAAGCCTCCCAGCAAGGTTCTTGGGATACCTCCTCTTCCAGTTCTAGGAGGAGGGATTGCTCTGGGGATAATAACTGTGACTAAGCTGGGATCTGTAGGAGGGATGGGGCTGGGGGGATGGGGATGGGGTGGAAAGAGGTATTTTGGTATCTCTCCTACCAATACATCCTGTTGATTTGAGAAACACTGTCACACTCCTGTCCGGACTCCCCCTGGGGTGCCCACTGCACTCAGGTGGGTGCAGAGGTTAGTAACAGGCTGTTTCCTTGGTTTGGCCCTGGCGGGGAGAGGGCCGGCTCTGAGCTCCCCCACTGCAAAATCTCCAGTGAGCCCCTAGCACCCACGAGGCATAATTAGCCTGGTGTATCAGCAACCTCGCCCTTTCCCTCTCTGCTCCAGCCTCACCAGACCACTCACCAAAGCAACATCTGTACCCTCAGCTCCCTCAGCCTGAACATCCATCCTCACCTCCAAAGTCTCTGTCTTTCTTTATAACACAGGATAACCACCATTTCCTCTGTGGAAGCTTCTCCAGGATCCCAGGCAGAGTTCATGTCACCTCACTCTTATTCCAAGAGCCATCATGACGTTGGGCTGGTGGTCTATGACCTGCCTCACCCAGCAGGCTGTGACTCTACCTGTTGAGGATTGTGGCTCTGGGAGTCTGTCTTCTTGGTGCCCAGAACAGAGTCTGACATGCAAAAAAGCACAGATTTTCCATTTTTACTTATTTTCCAACGAACGAATTTAAATGTTTGAAACCACTAACTCAGGAAGTTGCACTTTTTCTTTTGCGGTTCGCGGGCCTCTCACTGTTGTGGCCTCTCCCGTTGCGGAGCACAGGCTCCGGACGCCCAGGCTCAGCGGCCATGGCTCACAGGCCCAGCCGCTCTGCGGCATGTGGGATCTTCCCGGACCGGGGTACGAACCCGTGTCCCCTGCATTGGCAGGCGGACTCTCTACCACTGAGCCACCAGGGAAGCCCACACGTGAATATTTTTAAACAGCATTAATTAGCCGATATCCACCCTTACAATGAACTCATTCATGCAATCCATCCAACTTGGCTATTAAAATGGGGGGGGGGAGATCACAAAGGAGTGGAAGCCATTTTCAAAAATTGAACTATAGTTGAAATTGAAATGTAATATATTATGTTAGTTTCAGGTGTATTACATAGTGATTTGACATTGGCATACATTATGAAATGATCACTATAAGTCTAGTAACCATCTGTCCTCATACAAAGTTGCCTCAACAATTATTAACCATATGCTGTGTATTTCATCCCTGTGACTTTTTATTATATAACTAGAGGTTATACCTCTTAATCTTCTACACCTATTCCCCCACCTCCACTCCCCTCCCTTCTGGCAACCATTTATTCTCTGTGTCTATGAGTCTGTTCTCATTGTGTTTTGTTTGTTTGTTTTTTAGATTCCTCATACAAGTGAGATCATGCTGTATTTGTCTTCCTCTGTCTGACTTACTTCACTTAGCATAATACTCTCTAGATCCATCCATGTTGTTGCAAATGGCAAAGTTTCATTCCTTTTTTGTGGCTGAGTAATATTCCATTGTACATATATACCACATCTTCTTTATCCATTCATCTGGACACTTAAGTTGATGGACACTTAGGTTGCTTCTATATCTTGCCTATTACGTTTCTGGATCTTGGAAAAGTGGCCTATGTAGGAGATGTAGGTCTAGCATACTCCCCTCTGGATACCAGAACCCTACGCCCTAGGGGTGCCCCTATGTGGGCTAAGTGGGCCCTTCTGTTGTGGGGCAACCGACTACTCTGAGTGTCCTGGTAGGTGGGTTTGGCCCCCAGCCCGACTGGCTGCCAGACCCTGCTGCGTGAAGTGAGGACTAATCCACTACTGAGCAAGGCTGGGTGCCTGCATGACTGGCTGCAGGACTGGTGGTATCACAAAACAATTTTTGAAAAAATCTGTTATTTTTCATTATATCTTGTTTTTACTTTTTATTTTTATTTATTTATTTATTTATTGGCTGTGTTGGGTCTTTGTTGCTGCGCACAGGCTTTCTCTAGTTGCGGCATTGTGGTGCCCGGGCTTCTCATGACGGTGGCTTCTCTTGTTGCGGAGCACGGGCTCTAGGCGCACGGGCTTCAGTAGTTGTGGCTCATGGGTTCTAGAGCGCAGGCTCAGTAGTTGTGGCGCATGGGCTTAGTTACTCCGCAGCGTGTGGGATCTTCCCAGACCAGGGCTTGAACCCGTGTCCCCTGCATTGGCTGGTCGATTCTTAACCACTGCGCCACCAGGGAAGTCCCTATATCTTGTTTTTAAAAGGAACATAAAAGAAGTAAAACCACAGAAAGTTTGTAGCATCATGCTATACTGTTTTAGAATTATGGTTCTCTCATTTTCCTCGATCCACTCAAGGATTCACAGGGAACAGCAGGGAATCTCAGAATTTACGTTAAATCAAGAACTGGGTCCCAACACATCTTCTTAGAAGGCTTAGCACAGTAAACCCTCAGTGCCTTAAAAACAACCAGGAGGGCAACAGAAAGATGGAAGTTCTTATCAACTGGTTATAAATCAGTAATAGAAACATAAAATAATTGTTTTAAAAGTAAATATAAACTAATATATTGGCCTTTAATTTTTTCCCATTTAGCTTTGGGAAGAGTTGCCAAAATTCAAGGTGTGTGAAAGGCCAGAAAATTTTATTGTGTTGTGGTCATTTTAAAGAAATAACGTAACAGTTTTAAAACTACCCTCCAAACATTTGAGCTTTATTTTAATGGTTAGAATTTGGTATAGGGAGAGTTTATCTTGGATGCCAACCTAAGAAGTGAGATCAATTTAATACTACAAGCTCTTGGTGGTATGAGGTGAGTTTACCTGCAAAGCGTGTCATGGCACAGAATCAAAGAACAGAGTCACAGGGAGCCCCCAAACAAAGCAAGGTTTTCCTACCCATTTTGGGGTAGCCGCATCTCCCTGTAAGTGTAAATAATCTGGGGACGAGGAATGTACGCACCGTGTGTGAAGGACAGTAAGGTCCCTGGACAGAGGCAATGAGGGGGGACACCATTTCTGAAGAGTTTTCCAAGGGAATGGCACCCTGAAGGATTATATAAAAGGAGAAACAACCTGTACTTTACCTACAGCATTTTCATGCTTACATTCACATTTTATTTAAATGCAGAAGTTGTTAGCATTTTGAAACTATCTTCCACTTGAGAGTCATTTAAATAATAACCTAGATACTATAATACCCAGGAGCGTGCATAAGAGCCACCCAAGATGCTTTGCTTCTGGGAGGGATCCTAGGAAATTGGAGGTTAATGTAACAGAGGGGCATATGCTAAAAAAAAAAAAGTTCTTGAAAAGAATAGAGGCATCTCATAGTAAATATAATATCAGCCCTAGAGGAAATAAATTCTGAAACTGTTAACAGTGTGATTCTGGGTAATGGAGATGGTGGGAGACAAACTTTTTATTTGGGGCTCTACCGTCTGGATCTTTTACAAATTACTATTATGTGCATACCTTGCTTTTAATAAAGGAAGAAAAACTTAAAATAACTATAAAGGATATATCCTTTAAAAATAAATGTCTTTGGGGCTTCCCTGGTGGCGCAGTGGTTAAGAATCCACCTGCCAGTGCAGGGGACATGGGTTTGAACCCTGGTCCGGGAAGATCCCACATGCCGCGGAGCAACTAAGCCCACGAGCCACAACTACTGAAGCCCGCGCCTAGAGCCCGTGCTCCGCAACAAGAGAAGCCACAGCCATGAGAAGCCCAGGCAACGCAAGGAAGAGTAGCCCCCGCTCACTGCAACTAGAGAAAGCCCGCACGCAGCAACGAAGACCCAACGCAGCCAAGAATAAATAAATTAATTAATAAAAAAAATAAAAATAAAGAAGCTGCCTTCATAGACTGTGTAGCAATAATTGTTACTGTTGTTTCAAATTAACATCTATTAACAATAACAAAATGGTCTATAAAATTAAAAATTAGATATCATTTATAGTGATTTCTTGAAAATCTAAACATCAATGGGAAATAGAGAAAACAATGTGAGCTTAAAACAGAACTTTCTAGATAAATCATAATTCACCTTGTTTTATTTATTCTCAAATAACTTAATATAAAAATAGTTCAGAATAATAATACCAAATAATAGTACTATTAAAGCAACATCTCATAAAAATCACTGTGTTTGGATTCTATTTCATGAGAATGTAATTTTCTTCTTCATTCTGTAGCCCAGGTGAAGTGAGATTGAATCTTAACAAAGCATTTGTCTTTTGTTCTTTGTTTATTAAAAGGGGACCAAGAAGGCCTTTTAAATGAAATGTAAGTCAATAGAATTAGTTTGAAAATAAATAGAACACATGTGGTTAACTTTGCTTTTGAAATTAACCTATCAGGCGCAGATCTCTGTAATTAAAGAATCCTAATTCACAATTCTCTGAATCACTGCATTTGGCAGGCAAATGCCAGTAATTTTCATTTCACAACACAGTGCCTCAGACAGTAATAAGCCAGAAGGAAAAACATGCAGGTTTAATCAGGTAACAAAGCATGTCAAATACTTATCCTGAAACGAGGGAGTCTGGCACATGAAGTGTGAGCCTCCGAGAAGTCCCTTAGGGAATGTTATATGCTCTGATCTGTACCTTTTCACAGCTTCTGCTGAAACCTTTAAGAGGGAAAGAAAAGTCTCAACCAGAACAGGCATGGGTATTCAAAACAAATCACTCTCAGTGGGGCTTCTGGGAGCCAAAGATACAAACACAGGCACACACACACACACACGTGCATGTACACAGATGCCTATGCACACGCATGCACATTCACATACAAATATAAATCAATGCAAACATAGAAGCAGATATATTAAACAAGGGGCACTTAAAGAATGGTCTTTGCCTAAGTAATTTTGGTTCAAGTGCCATAACAAGAAAAAATGCTATATTTAACTCTTAGAAAAGTATGTAAAAGTTGGACTTTGGTCTATAGTGTTCCTGACCAGCTGTTTCACAGGCCAGAAATAAGCCAGGAAGGTACTGCTCTTAAATGGAGAACCGAAGGGCAGGAAGACTTTCCAAGACTCTCATAAGGCAGTTCCAGGGATCTTGAGTAAGGGACCTGACATCTAAAATCCATGATCCGTGGAGCAACCAACGAGCTAGTGAGGAGAAAATTTTGCAAAATGCGTTGTGCTTAACCCATATTTCAAAGCCAAGTCCCTTCCACCAGTGGACAGGGTGACCCACAAGAGTGTTTCCCTTAGACCTGGACAGCAAGCTTGGCCAGCTTGGCCCCCTCCTTTGGCTTTGAAGGGTCCATAGGGCCAAGGGGAAGTGCCCATCTGAAGCCCTGTCACCAAGATCTGGGTATGTGGTCCCCAGGACATGCCCCTCCACCCCAAACAGCCTCAAGCCCAGGTCCTTGCTGGCTTTTTCTGAGGTCCATGCTCCTGAGGGGAGAGTTCATTGTCGGGGTACACACTCGAAGCCCAAGGGGGTGACCGACGGCTGATTGTCGGAGTGACCTAGGGCTTGGACCTGTGTGCTGGGGCGCCATACCTTTATTGGGGCAGACTGAACCTAAGCAGGAAACAGCTGGGAGTGAGTCCTGGTTGGAGGTGAGTGGATCTATTTATTCCCTATCCCCAGCCCCACATTATTAGGAAAGGGTCCAGCCACATTTCCACAGGGAAAACGTATCTAAGTTAATTTGAGAGCTCAGGACCTCAACAGGGTGACTTTTGCTTAGCTCCTTTCCATTTTCCTTTCTAGTCATCAGGACCAAGAACCTCTCCTGAGTGGCTTTCCACGGTTATCTGACCTCCAATGACAAACATATCCAACTATAATCGTGAAATGCAATGAAATGTAAAAATGCCTAGTAAAGAAACACAGTGAAGAGTCTCTCCTTGGCCATTGTGTGTATAATCAAGCTGTTCAAAAGATAAAATAAAATTGTACAGTACAAGAAAGTATGCAAGTAACAGGTTAAAACTTTCTATTAAAGTATTTTTTTAAAAGGGGGTATCCCCATCTACATATTTGCCTATTGCAATAACAAGCAATACATTTCAGTTTAATAACAAGTAAATCACAATTATATAGGTAATAATTTGTTTAAAAAATTTTAATATTAAAGGTATTATTCCAAAGATGTAAAATACTTCAGGCATGAGCTAACATTTGCATTTACCAAACAAAAATATTATGCCTTGCAATTTGTGATCTGTTTCTCTATTTAAAATTTTAAACAAAAGTAAAGGTGCTGCACAGTCACAATGAAGGAGAGAATTGAAGTGACCAAGATTCTGTTTCAATTCAGTCCATCACTACCTGTTATGGACTGAATTGTACTACCACTCCTATTCATATGTTGAACCCTAATCCTCAATGTGGCTTTTTGGAGATCGAGTTTTTTTTTTTTTTTTTTTTTTTTGCGGTACACGGGCCTCTCACTGTTGTGGCCTCTCACTGTTGTGGCCTCTCCCGTTGCGGAGCACAGGCTCCGGACGCGCAGGCCCAGCGGCCATGGCTCATGGGCCCAGCCGCTCCGCGGCATGTGGGATCTTCCCAGACCGGGGCACGAACCCTTGTCCCCTGCATTGGCAGGTGGACTCTCAACCACTCCACCACCAGGGAGGCCCAGAGATCGAGTTTTTGAGGAGGAAATTAAAGTTAAATGAGGTCCTAAGGATAGGGCCCTGACCTAATAGGATTGCTGTCTTTATAAGAAGAGAAAGAAATCTTTCTCTCCCTGTGTGCACAGAGGAAAGACCTTGTAAGTACACAGGGAGAAGGTGGCCATCTACAAGCTGAGGAGAGAGGCCTCACTAGAAACCAACCTTGCTGACTGTTTGATCTAATACTTCCAGCCTCCAGAACTGTGAGAAAATTAATTTTGGTATTTAAGCCACTTAGCCTGTGCTATTTTGTTATGGCAACCCTAGGTGACTAATATACTATCATTATTTTATCATTTATTTTGAATCTACTGTTTAATCATAGGAATGTGTAGTACCATAGCAATTGAACACATGCACTGTCACGGAAACAAGCTTTATCAGCTCCAAGCCCCTGACCACAAACTCTTGAAAGAAGCACAGGCTGCTCAGTCGGCTTGGTGGGCGCCAGCTGGGAAAGTGGGTTCTCTGTGTTCACTTCCATCTAAAATACCATGTTTATTAAAGAATACATAATCAAGGCATGCTAATTTGAAGGTTACAGAGATATTTTCATATGTAAAATCAACAATAACTTCAGCGATTATTCCAAACAGAGTATAGCCAGAAACAGATTTTTTCCAGGAAGGTGTGTTTTATCACTGACATTGTTTAGAAATGCCAGCACATGGAAATACTAAACAGCAGACAGACTTTTAGTTGATCTTATCATTGCTTTTAAATTCTCTGCACACCATGTACCTGCTTATTACTTGCACTCGGTGGGGGGACCACTTCCACCGCCCCTCATTTATTCCAGGTCTTCTGAGAAGCAGCCCATTCGCCTCACAGGTCATTAGCTTCTGACATCAGAATGGGTCCCATCGTTACACGGTAATGTAGGTATCATGATGCCTAAAAGAAGGGTGATAACCATCTGCCACTGGCACCTCAGGGTTGAAGAATGGACAGAATCTCCTAACACATTTAAGAAGTATTTCCAGGGCTTCCCTGGTGGCGCAGTGGTTGAGAGTCTGCTTGCCGATGCAGGGGACGCGGGTTCGTGCCCCGGTCCGGGAAGATCCCACATGCCGCGGAGCGGCTGGGCCTGTGAACCATGGCCACTGAGCCTGTGCATCCGGAGCCTGTGCTCCGCAACGGGAGAGGCCCGCGTACTGCAAAAAAGAAGTATTTCCTTCAGGGTACACGGCCCAGGTGGGAGGAGAAAACAAGAGTGGTACAATATAAGTTGAGTGTCTTTCCAGCTAAGAAGCACTTCTTAGACGTCTTTGTCAGCCAATGATAAGGGCGTCTGTTTCCAGGTGGATCCTTGAATCGCACTGTTATAGCAGGTAGTGCTGACCATTAGAGGACCCGAGTTCTACTGATACGAACGTTCCATGGGGTTTAATGCTTCTCTGAGTTTTGGCATCTCCAATGTTACTTTTAGCTGGAGAGGAACATTTATACTATGATTAGTCACCGACAAGCTATGGAGCAGAAAGGAGCTTAAGTGGTTTTTAGGAGCCAGGAGGGGAAGTCTGGATGCTAAAATAAAAGGAAGATAAGGGATTCTAGCTCTTCTTTCTGAAGGAGTTTCAAGCAGCTCTGTTGCTGAAAGCCCTACCATACATCTCTGCTTTAAAAATTATATTTTCGGAGTGTTCCCCTGGTCTACGCTATCTTCTATTCATTGAGTGCCAACTGTCTCCTTGGTGTAGAACAGGACTCTCCTCCTCCACCTCTTGGAGCAGAAAATGCGAGAAGGACTGTGGTGGGAGGAAGCAGAAGAGACACCCCATTAAAATGATGTTTAAAACGATAAAAAGATCTGTCGATTTCAGGGTCAATTTCTTTTTTTTTTTTTAATTAATTAATTTATTTATTTATGGCTGTGTTGGGTCTTCGTTTCTGTGCGAGGGCTTTCTCTAGTTGTGGCAAGCGGGGGCCACTCTTCATCGCAGTGCGCAGGCCTCTCACTGTCACGGCCTCTCTTCTTGCGGAGCACAGGCTCCAGACACACAGGCTCAGTAGTTGTGGCTCACGGGCCCAGTTGCTCCGCGGCATGTGGGATCTTCCCAGACCAGGGCTCGAACCCGTGTCCCTTGGATTGGCAGGCAGATTCTCAACCACTGCGCCACCAGGGAAGCCCCCAGGGTCAATTTCAAAATATGTATTTCAAAACAATGATGGGATTAGAAAAAAATATCAACTTGACTTCTGGCACATAGTGATAGCTTAGTAATTATTGAACAAAAGGTCCTCAGCTCCTTAGAAGAAGGCAATGGCTCACTTTATTTTCATTCAATTCTTTAGAAGTAACGAATACATGAATATGGTCGTATTTTACTAACATACTGGCAAACGCTATGACTGAAAATAAACAAAAGGAAGAGGAAGCAATGGGGCTTGAATGGGTAGTGGTGTCCTTGAGTTGTGACGACAAAATTAGCATCCAGAGGGAAATCCAGGGGTCCGAATCTGTGGCCTGAACCAGACTGCCGAGATGTCTGGTGGGATAAACTATCCCTCAGGAAAGATCAGACCACAGGTCAGAGCATATAGCAAGCTGTTCCTTGGATGGCTAGGCATGGTCACACACAGCAAAGGGAAAGAAACCCTTAAACAGAGCCAGTGGAAGTGCTGGCTACCATGTTTGGGAAGCTAAAGGGCTTGCAGAACGTTTGGGGTTTTTTTCACCTCCTCTTGAGCTCTTCTTGCAAAATAAACAAATAAGCCTCCTCGTGTCATGAGACCTAACGATGGAAGCTGTGACCCTGCATTCTGATCAATGGTCTAACCAGATCAACACAAAATGCCTGAGGTCAGAAAAGTCACACCTATGGCCAA
This sequence comes from Hyperoodon ampullatus, assembly GCF_949752795.1. Taxonomy (NCBI): domain Eukaryota; kingdom Metazoa; phylum Chordata; class Mammalia; order Artiodactyla; family Ziphiidae; genus Hyperoodon; species Hyperoodon ampullatus. The sequence goes on from NC_136929.1 coordinate 63,889,319, forward strand.
AACATCTAGATCTCCAAGAGGTGACAGGGTCCTCCTGAGAACAATTGCATCCTTCTGAGGACAGTGATAGCCACACTCTGAGTGTATTGTCTTATTCACTGTCTAACTAAACACCAGGTAACTACTTGGCAGAGGTATTACAGAGGAATTTCAACTGCAGGTAACTGGGTAGAATAGAAATGCTTTAAAGTCCTTTCCTAGGCTGAGATTCTATTGTCTGACTGCCTATGTTCTCATTTTACTTTCTCACATCCTACTTCCATTAACTAATGCTGGGATCAAGGAGGTATAAATGGATGATGTTCAAGTCAGACAAGGAGGGAAGAAGCTTCCATCCACTCCCCTCCCCAATCTATCCCCCTTTTCCAGTAGAAAAAAGTTCAAGGTAAGTGTCCAGTATAATGTCACTTACTAGTGTTTTGTTTCTGGTGAGCTGTGCTCCAATGAAGTGTAATCCAGAGCTAAACAGACAATCTTCCTTGAAGCTCTTCTCTAGATACATGATATTATCAAACTGCCATTTTTGGTCTTGCTGTATAGGCCACCAGTCTCTTTCCTAGTCCAGAGACCTTAGAGCAGAGGACAAATATGGGGTCATCTTAATCATGTGATCGTGGGAAGCACAGTGCCTGCTTTGCCCCCTAAGAGTGAAGAAACAATACGGCCCATTATGCAGACTGTTCCCAGTATGAAGCTCCCTAAATGGTGTAAGTTTTTTCTCTTAGAAAGATTTTGAGGAAGAAAAACAATCTTCGATATGGTCCATAAAACAGCATTTTAAAACTTGGAAGTGAAGACTAACTTTTTTCTCTGACCCTGGCCACAGCCAGCATGCTCCATCAAAATAAACCTGGGACTGGTAGTTGCCAAGGAGGAGGAGGTTGGGGGGAGGGATGAAGTGGAAGGTTGGGGTTACCTGATGTAAGCTTTTACATATATAATGGGTAAACAACAAGGTCCTACTGTATAGCACAGAAAACTGTATTCAATATCCTATGATAAACCATAATGGAAAAGAATATATATTAAGAAGTGTATATATATATATATGTATAACTGAATCACTTTGCTGTATAGCAGTAATTAACACAACATTGTAAATCAACTATACTTCAATTAAAAAATAAAAATAAATAAAACTCAGGTTACCAGGCATGGATGCATGGGCATGGAAAGAAATAACAGAAAGAAATGGGCATCTGGTAAAAAAGAAGTAATAAGAGCAAGATGGAAAAAATTGATGAGCGGCACTGAAATGGAATGTTCCATTCAGAGAAAAAAAAAGTTGTGGATTTTTTTTTTCAGATCCTCTATTTTGGACTTTCAAAAATGGTGAGGGCAACACATTCTAAAATACTTGGACTCAGCTCAAGCAGACTGCATTATTTCATCTTGACAGAGATTTCCTCCAGAAAAGATTCCCTGAATTACTCTGGATAGGAATTAAATTCCTTTTATTGGATCTCAATTTATATATATTTGAGAGAAAACTCAAGTTGACCAAGAATGTATTTTTGCTTGGATGGTGTTCCTTCTGTATGATGCATTGTTATCAATGGGGTTTAACATTTGCCTTTTACTTATCAATGGCTTATTGGAGAAAAAAATTGACATCCGATAAAAAGGAATGTTACAAATTAAGTTAGTTTTTTTCCTTTTTTGTTTTTGTTTTGGCCCATTAGACTTGAGACTTCATTTTATATATATATATATATATATATATATATATATATATATATATATATATATATATATATATATTTTGCATTATGTAACATGGTTCTGTAATGGTAAATTTACTTATTTATGTAATAATTCTTTATTATATATCTCATTTGTAGCAATTGCTAAGTATTTTAAGCCTAAGGGAGGGATGTCCCTTTATTTCAAGGACTCCATGGTCTGTTGAAGGAGATGGACTTACAAGCAGTGATTGACAATGCAGAGTAATCACCAACTCAGTAAAAGGAAGTTTAAAAGTCGGAGACAAGTGTGTCTGTTCTCTATGGGGAATAGAGACATCAGAGACTGCCATAAAAATGTTACTTTCCTTTAAAAAAAATCACTGTGATGAAAATTATAAAAGAAATGATCCAAAAGTACATATTAAACTTCATTATGAAGTTACACTCTTACATGAATTTTTCTATGGGTACAGCTATAGATAAATTTTAACAATAGATAACATATTGGCTACTGCTGGGTTTAATTTATTTTCTTCCTTCTTAAAAAAATAGAAGAAAAAAGGGAAAATATCCATGCTTATACAAAGTCGCTTCAGTTCAAAGTAACACTCATTAAGTCACAGAATGAGCAGACATGGTGTGGTCTGCACACGTCACTGGCATTTATGTCACATTTGACCATCTTACACGCTCAGTTTTCCAGAGACCTCTCTCTAATTTTAAACAGTGGGTTTTTCTTATCTTTAAAGTTTCATGGATCCTCCAAGATGAATGCATTTTTAGCCAAATGTTTTCACATCAAACAAGGAGCCCTATTTCTGATGCACCGTTGATAATAGCTCAGCCTCACGTGGCTGCAAAAGTCAGCAAGGGGGTTGGCAGCACAGAGCAAGCAAACACCCCCCACACACCAACCCGCAGAATCAAAATGCCTGGAAGTCAATGGGATGTCTCGTTCTTGTTCCATGACAGAGTCTTGGTGACATTTCTAGAGGAGGCACAGTTCCTGGCACTTTTCTCACAAGAGTGCCCTCTGTTAGCACTCTTGTGTGACCCACAAGGCAGGAGTCAGCAGAAGAACAGACCGGGAGGCCGGGGAGGTGAACTACCCTCTCTGTGGCTGCTCTGTGGAGTAGGTATGACCAGATATCAGGATATTCTCAGCCAGAGTCTGGCCTCCCGGGATCTAAAAAAAAAGGGTGCAAATGAACTTATCTACAAAACAGAAATAGAGCCACAGATGTAGAAAACAAACATATGATTACCAGGGTTAAGGCAGTGGGGAGGGATAAATTGGAAGATTGGGACTGACATACACACACCACTATATATAAAATAGAGAACTAGTAAGGACCTACTGAATAGCGCAGGGAACTCTACTCAATACTCTGTAATGACCTATATGGGAAAAGAATCTAAAAAGGAGTGGATACATGTATATGTATAACTGATTCACTTTGCTGTACAACTGAAACTAACACAACATTGTAAATCAACTCTACCCCAATAAAAATTAAAAAAAAAAAAGCAAGGTGAATCCCCTCGGTTTACCCATAAATTCCACTGAAAAGGAGTTGAAACACACTCTTATTTTCCTGCTAACCACTTCTTCTGTGGGGAAATATGAGTAGCTGTCTGCCTCTGTAGAACGGCAGAGTTCATAGATATCAATTTAGAAGCCTCATCTCTCTTGGGAAGTTGCAGGATGAAACATCCTTTTGATAGTGATCTCCTGTTGTGATGAAGTCACTTGGCGGAAAGGGGCCTTTATCGTTGGGGTGGTTTGTAGCTTAATGGCTGAGGTTTGTGATGCCTAAGTGTGTGCATTTTAGAGGAAGACTTTCATGACACATTCACCCCCCTTTAGGAAAGACCGTCACTGTGGAGGGCGCAATGGGGAGGGGCCACAGGAGTTGAAAATACGACCCCTACTCCAAAGAGTTTCTACTATAAGGAGAAGAGCTGCTCATCTTTACACCTGGAAGGAAACTTGGAGGTGATGTAGTCTAATGCCCATTAAAAAAATAAGAAATGGTAATTACGTGACATGATTGAGGGGTTAGCTCACACTAGGTGATCATCATAGTGCAATATAACACTTTCAACTTACACAATGTTATATGTTAATTATATCTTAATAAAGCTAGGAAGAAAAAGTGAAAAATCAATAAAGACGAGGAAACTGAGACTCAGAGAAGCCAATAATTTGCTCGAGGACACATAGCTGGGGTTAAAAACAGTATTTCAACTTTTCATCTAATGATCTGTTTAAAACAGTGTACTGGCTCTTTTTCTATGAAGGAGAGAGAGAGAGAGACTCTGATGATGTGTGAACCAGGGACCAGAAAGGAAAGCTCTCCACCTACAGGTCTGGGACTACTTATGAGTATAAGCTGTGCTCCGCTTCCCACCGTAACCAACCCCCTGTTGAGCAAATCTTGATGGCTGAATAGGGTTTCACTTTCAACCTCAGGCTGACAGAAATGGTCATGATTCACTCCGATTCTCTGTGAACAGAAATGACTTGGCTTCTCACACTTCCAGGGACCACTGGACAGTGGTGGTGGACGGCGTCTGGTCTCAGCCCCAAATTCGTCTGGCTCATTTGATGCCCTTGACAGCATATTTGGAATGGGCCAACTGTGCTGTGAATGACATGCATATTTCACCTAGTGACATGGGGCAGCCGCAGCTGGTGAATGGAGCCAGAGTCCACCTGTGTATGGACAGGAGTCAAAACCCAGCTTGGCTGAGGAGTGCTTTGAGATGGGTCATCTTTCAATGTGCTCATAAAAATAAAAACTCTGCTAATGGCTGAGTTCTGGGCTCTGCTTTCAAGTTCTGCTCAGTTTCATGTGAATGTTGAATAAATGGACTTAACCCTAACAGACAAGGATGCCGGGGAACAAGCAGGAAGCTAGTGTGTGTTGTTTTGTTTTGTGAAGGGATTTTTTTCTTTCTTTCTTTTTTTTTTTTTTTTTTTTTTTGCGGTATGTGGGCCTCTCACTGTTGTGGCCTCTCCCGTTGCGGAGCACAGGCTCCGGACGCACAGGCTCAGCGGCCATGGCTCACGGGCCCAGCCGCTCCACGGCATGTGGGATCTTCCCGGACCGGGGCACGAACCCGTGTCCCCTGCATCGGCAGGCGGGCTCTCAACCACTGTACCACCAGGGAAGCCCACGTGAAGGGATTTTTAAGAAATCTTCTTGCCTTACAAAAATCTTGCCGCGAATCCTTATGTGTCAACGACATTGCTAGCTTTTCTGCAACAAGCAACGCAGAAGATATAATTTCAAGCTTAGGGATCATCTGGCTCCAGGCAACAGAGAATGACACCAACTAGCAGGTGCTAAAAAGTGAGATTTGTTGGGAGGACATGAGGTTATCACTTAGCAACCAAGGGCAGGAAGAGGGGCCAGGGTGCACGCAGTCCTGGACTGAGGGACTGGAGCCGAGTCAAGGAGCAGCGTCTTCTCTGGGGACCAGCGGGGACTCGTTTCTGCTTCTCTGCTTTTCGGAATCAGTTCTCTCTTTGCAGATGGCTTTTCCTGCTTCTCTGGACCGTGGTTCTACATGACTTCCCAGTCTCAGGACTCCGAACCAACTGAGTGAGCCAGGTTCTAGGTTCCCCTTCCAGATTTCTGAGGGTGAGGCACCAACAGACTCGGCTTCCTAGAGGTCACCTCCTCTCGTCCACCCTTGGTTCCACTAACTCTGGCCAGGAGCTCAGCGACACGTCAAGTGAGCCAGCTGCTGGGGCCCAGGGCTGCTGGTGGGAGAGGCAGTTCTCAGAGGAGTGTGGTCTGGGGAAGGCAACCACCCTGAAAGTGACCCCCAACAGTTGTCATTCTTGGAAGGAGCTCAGATGGATCCACAGACATTGTAGAACTTTCTCAACATCTTCTTAAATTTAGCGGGGCAAGCAAAACTGTCTCACAGATAGGAAAATGGGGACCGAGGTGTCCGTAACTTGTCTAAGTCACTTTGAAACCTGAGTTGCTGGCTCCTGACTCAGGCTTGCGCTGTGAGGGTTGGCTGGCTGGGGATGCTCTGTGTCTTTTAGAGAAGAAGAGTGAAGTTGGTCCAGATAGTCGGCAGTGAAGCCAGGCAGAAAATCAAGTAGACCCGTGGTGTATGCCGTATCATTCCATCCACAAAATAAATAAAACATCTCTCCCCCGGAGTGCAGTGTGGCTCGCCAGGGAGTGTCTTGGTCCCTTGAGAAAGTGGTTGCCCCAGATAGAATGGTGGTAGCTCGGCTCAGTCTGGTTGAGCCTGGCATTTTGTCATCAATATAAAAGACTTATTAAATATCATGCTGAAGTAGTCTCCCATCATTCTGAAAGTATGCACTTTGCTCATCTGAAAAATACAACCAACTTGCCAGTTTCTAAGTTGAAATTTGTGTGTGCTGCCTAGAATAACATTTCAGTATTCCTTTTAACATCAAGCTTCGGTCCTGTTTCCTCCTTCAGTTTTCCTCTTCTGTATCACACACGCAGGTACATGCACACACGCAGATGCGCACATGCTTTTTCTCTCTGTGTGTCACACATGACAAGGAATGAATGAATATAGAGTATGTTGAACTAAACAAGCTCTGGAGATTAACCTCTTTACATCAGAGTTAACAAGTCAAGGTTCAGACCAGTCCGTCTCTGCACACTAGGTGATGCGTTCGTTCCTCCGCAGAATTTTGGGACAGATTTCTACATCATAGTTTGTTGCAGAAAGTGTTCGTCAACACATTCAAGTTAGATTTCAGCCAGAAAAGGTACAAGGCACTTTTCTAAGAAGAGAAATATTCATTTCTAATAGAATTAGTGCCCTGATCCCTATTTAAGATACCGTTTATGAAAGACCTTTGAATGGACTGTAGGAGATTCTGAGGCCAGAACCCGCGTCCTATTGTTCATTATTTTCTGATTCAAAACACCTGTGGAGTGATGAATCTTTATGAGAGTTATTGTCTCCCAAGCACCTGTGACAAAAATAAAAACACAGAAAAAAACCCCAGGACCTTCGGATGCAGAGACATCACCTTCGCCAGAACCTTCTCTAACAGGAGATCTATTCACAGCTGCTATTTCTTTTTCTGTCCCAGTTCCTCACCGGACCCTACCCTCCACCCCATTCCCACCCTACCCCATGCCACCGGGAAGGCAAATGTGTTTCTTTCTGGCCTGCCTACCTGGCATACAAATAATAGGTGAAATAGCAGTTGCTATAATTAAGATTTCTGAACCCTTCTCCACAGGGCAGTCACAGCACTGGGGCCACGACAGATACGATGACATTTCATCCCCACTCAGCTCTGGGGCGCGGGTTTCATTCCCAGGCCAGACAGGAGATCTGCCCAACTCTAAGCCTCATGCTTTCAACCATTAAACTTAATTTTTCATTCACAGCAATATTTTTAATACAAGTCGTTTAGAGTAAAGTAATCCTTGCTCTATTCCAAGGATGGAAATGGGAACTTTATAAGGAGAGTTCCCAATCTTCAGCTCCAGCTTTGCACTCCATCCCGGCCCCAGACCCAAAGAACACCTGACCCGCCTGGGCTCAGATAAACTGTCTGGAATGGACTGTGAGAGACAATCCCAGCCTCAGATGCACAAATAACCATAGGCTTAGGATTTGCACTGCTTTTCCCTCCTGGTGAATTATTTTTTTGTTTACATTTTTCCATCTCCAGGCAAAGACAGGTGTGCCTTCCTAAAGAGAGAAAAGGAATCCCAGAAAATGTGACTTACAAAGAGAATGACTTTGAAATGAATATTAATATTCTTTAGATTCATGCGAGAAAAAGAGGAGATCAGTACCATGGGATCACAGAGGCTGAAAATGATTTTCAACCTCATTTTGTCCAATGAGGAGAAGTAAAATATCTTAACTTGCCAACTCTGCTCTATTCCATGAGGCCGGATATAGTCAAAACACATTAGAAAATGCAGAGCAGCTTGATAATCAGCCTTTAAAGGAAAACTAGTTTTTGATAAAATTATAGTAAAATGCAAAATTGTATTATTTAATACTCAAAATATTAGTAACACCCCTTTTCAAGAGTAAAGCTTAATAATTATCAAATGAAATTATTAAAAGAGACTGTGCAATAAAAAAGCACTCTATAGTGGTGTGCTTTATTTAACTTTGGTTCCACAAATATTTATTGAATACCTACTATGTGTCAGGCACAGAGCAAGGAGCTATGACTTCAGAAATGAAGGCATAGTTCTTTCCTGTTAAGAATCTACAATCTAGGGGATAATCACCAGCTTTAAAATGTAACAGTGGTGGAAATGGCCTTTTAAAAATTTTTAGTTATTTTGCTAGTTTATCAGAAATTCTAAATCAACTCATTTACATGGAAGCTCTCTCTCTCTCTCACACACACACACACACACACAGGCACACACACAATACCTTTCCAATGCATATCAATGTGACTGTCAAAACTGCGTCGGGGGCTTCCCTGGTGGCACAGTGGTTAAGAATCTGCCTGCCATTGCAGGGGACACAGGTTTGAGCTCTGGTCTGGGGAGATCCCACATGCCGCGAAGCAACTAAGCCCGTGCGCCACAACTACTGAGCCTGCGCTCTAGAGCCCGTGAGCCACAACTACTGAAACCTGCACGCCTAGAGCCTGTGCTCTGCAACAAGAGAAGTCACTGCAATGAGAAGCCCGTGCACTGCAACGAAGAGTAGCCCCCGCTGGCTGCAACTAGAGAAGGCCCACACACAGCAATGAAGACCCAACGCAGCCAAATAAATAAATTAAATAAATAAATTTATTAAAAAAAAAAAAAGAAAAAAACTGTATCAGGTCTGAGATTTTACCCTACTTGCAAGCTAAGAAGTTAGCCTGTCACAGTCTGCCGGACGCTGGTAGAAGACATGAGATGCCTGAATCAGAGACAGAGGACTTTATTACTCACAGCAGTAGTGGTAGTAAGAATACCAGCATTTCCTTGTTGTTACCCCAAGACTCAATGCTCCCATGAAACACAAAGAGGGACAGGGGACACCTGCACACACAGAGGTTTGCATTACAGGGGACGAGCCCTGAGCTTAAGGAACCCAGATTTTTTTTAATAATGGGCAGTAATCATGCCTTCCCCTTGCTCCAAAAGAGGTACTACCTTTATTATACTGAGCAATAAGCACGCCTATCCTTACTCTGGAAGGAGACACTATCTCCATCCTCCAATGTTATAAACAAGCCTGCCTTTTGCTCTGGGAAGAGAAGTGTCTGTCTTCCAAGGCTGTTGATATAAAAGCATCCTTGAAGAGATAGTCCGGAACCAAGCCAGTCAGCGTCTCGACTCACAAGACTTGCAGAAACCCAAGAGATCCATGGAAAATTGTCTCCAAATAGTTTTCCCGGTATTTCATTACCCATATTATAGATGTTTTCATGACTAAAGTTCACATGAACTGTCAGAACTTCATGTAAGCCTCCTGATATCTGCTGAATTATATAGATTCTTGTTCAAATAACCACCAAATCAGTAAGTTGCATTCATGTTGACGCTCATCTTTCCAAACTCATGACTGGTTTACTCATAAAAGGAAATTAGCACACGAGAAATCTGAAACTGAAAAACTACTTATCATTCCCATAAACATTCTCCAAGCTAAGTCAAGGGTCCTCCATGACTAATATAGCAAGAAGATGTTTTCTTTAATCCCTCAGTTATGAATGACTCAGAGAAAGGCCATTAGTTCTTAGATGAAATGAGCTAATTTGTTAAATTCTCAAGTTTCAAATTATCTTAAAAGTAAATGTCTATCTAAAACTAAAATCCATGAATATGCCTCTCATCATATAAAAGTCGATGTCGATTTGTTATTGGTGTGATATATGACTTTTAAAAGGTATCTTAAAGGAAAAGAAAATCATCAAAGTTAGAGGCAAGAAAAATTACTTTGCTTGGGAGCCCAACCTTGGCCACTATTGTAATGACCTTCTCTGGAATCTTTTTTTTTTTTTTTTTTTGTGGTACGCGGGCCTCTCACTGTTGTGGCCTCTCCCGTTGCGGAGCACAGGCTCCGGACACGCAGGCTCAGCGGCCATGGCTCACGGGCCCAGCCGCTCCACAGCATGTGGGATCTTCCCCGACCCGGGCACGAACCCGTGTCCTCTGCATCGGCAGGCGGACTCTCAACCACTGCGCCACCAGGGAAAGCCTGGAGTCATTTTTTAAAAACAAAACGGTTGATTATTTTCCTAGGGTGGTTTAATTTTAGATGAGCCTGCTGACTTTGGGGGCCCTTCCCATCCTTGATCTTTTACGACATCAACATTAGAGAAGGACTCCATCCTTGTGGTTCAGAGAGATGCTTCCTGCCTGCGCTCAATCCCACCCTCCTCAGGATGTATTACTGCCGTTCCTATAACTGAGCTATACCTGCGGTGGCCTCCAAAAACACCAAAATCCATTCTTCTGCTCAGCCAACAAATCTACTGGTTGTAACTTACGTGGAGCAATTGTTCCCTAGGGCAGGGGAAGTGGGGAAACATTTAGTCCCTCCATAGCAAGAATCACTAATAGTAAACATCTTCAGTAGCAGAGACTGATGTAGGCCCTCTCGTTAAACATACAGATTTGTCTCACATAAGCCACGTTGTCTTATGGCCCATAAAGAGGCTGATCTGCTTATTTTATCATACTGGGACTGTGCTCGATTATTATGCAGCTACAATGCTCCGAACAGCAAGATTTTGCCTCACTTTTCAAAGACATGATGAAGAGCAGGGCTTCTTTAAAGTATGGCTACTTTAAAATCTTTTTAATCACATAGGTTCTGAAAAGCACCTTTGGAAAACATTGACTGATACCTTTAAAGCCTAGAAGATGATTAGACTGACGTGGGTGGGGCTTGGCTTCTGTAATCCTGGAAGAGTGTACTGAATGTTTCCTACATGTTGGAACTTTGATATAAACCCTTTCACTTCCTTATATTAATCTCTTCCTTTAAGGTAGAGATTTTAATATTCATTTTATAGGCCAGGAGACTGAGTCTTGGACAGGTTAAATAGCATGACCAAGACAACTAGCTAGCAAGCCTCTGGCCTTTCCTCTTTGCCACAGCTGCTTCTTTTCCATTGATGAATAGCTGCACCCACAAAGATGCACCATATCTCAACTTGTACAGAACCACAGAACTAGAAGTTCAACTCAAAAGGTCTGTGTGTGAGTAAGTGTATAAAACAACCATAACATGTATATTTATGCACACATATATGACTATTATAATTTTCAGCGGTTATTGTATGTATAATCTTAAACATCTTTCAAAATACTTCCCATGTATTATTTCATTTGATCTTCATAACAAAACTACTAGGCAAATATTATTATCCCATTTTAAATGGAAGCAACCTAAGTGTCCATCAACAGGTGAATGGATAAAGAAGATGTGGCACATATATACAATGGAATATTACTCAGCCATAAAAAGGAACGAAATTGAGTTATTTGTAGTGAGGTGGATGGACCTAGAGTCTGTCATACAGAGTGAAGTAAGTCAGAAAGAGAAAAACAAATACTGTATGCTAACGCATATATATGGAGTCTAAAAAAAAAAAGAAAAAGTTCTGATGAAACTAGGGGCAGGACAGGAATAAAGACGCAGATGTAGAGAATGGACTTGAGGACATGGTGGGGCAGGAGAAGGGTAAGCTGGGGTGAAGTGAGAGAGTGGCATGGACATATATACACTACCACATGTAAAATAGATAGCTGGTGGAAAGCAGCCACATAGCACAGGGAGATTAGCTCGGTGCTTCGTGACCACCTAGAGGGGTGGGATAGGAGGGTGTGAAGGAGACGCAAGAGAAAGGAGATATGGGGATATAGGTATATGTATAGCTGATTCACTTTGTTGTACAGCAGAAACTAACACAACATTGTAAAGCAATTATACTCCAATAAAGATGTTAAAAAATAGTATATTAAAAAAAAACTAAGACTTGGGAGATATCTTGACACAGTTTCTAGAATGATCAATGCTCTTCTCTTACTTGCATTGTCAATTTTCTTTTCCTTTTAGATCCTTCCCATCAGCACATGAGTGTGCTTTGGTGCCCAGCATTACACCTTCAGCCACTGCTCCGTGCCTCCCCTCCCTTCACAGCAAGACCTCTTGATATCTTCTGTACTTGCTGGTTCAACATTCTCAGCTTCACTTGAACCCATTTCAACCAGGCTTTTGGCCCCTTTCCTCACCAAGACTCTCAACAAGGTCACCAAGGACACTCACGTTGCCTGACCCAATGGTCAGCTCTTGGTATTCACACTACTTGGCTTCCTAGTGTCACTTAACTGCATGGATCTCTTGAATAATTTTCTTTCCTTCACTTCCGGGACAGCATCCTCGACCAGTCTTCTCACTTCTTTTGTAGCTGCTACTTCTCAGTCTTCTTTGCTGTTTTCTTTTCATATCTTTAAATCTCAAATTAAATAGCCAGAGGCTTAGTTCTTTAATCTCTTCTCTATTCACACTCCAGCCTCTCGGCTTTAAGGACTATCTGTGTGTTGAGCATGGACCTCCCCTCTGAACTCCAGACACATTTATTGAGCTGGATCTTGGCATCTCCTCTTGGATGTGTCATAGGCATGTCAAACGCAACATGTCTTAAATGTCCTTTTATTCCCCTCCAAACTTGTTCCTCTTGCTGTGTAACCCCAACCTTATAAAAAAGGTGACTGAGAGTTATTCTACACTACTTTTTCTCAGACTCTACTGCTTATCTACCAGAAAAGCCTACTGGCTCACCTTCAGAGTATATCCAGAACCTGACTCCTTTCATCCCTTACTTCCATGGCCACCACCATTATTTCTCACCTGGATTATTGCAAGAGCTTCCTGCCCAGTGTCCCAGTGTCCCAGCTTCCATTCTTGGCACTGAAGGACAAGCGATTCTTTTAAGTAGAGTTAGGCCCAGTACTTCTGTACTCCACAACCTCCAGTAGCTTCTGTTATGGATTGAACTGTGTCCCTCCAAAATTCATATGTTGAAATCCTCAACTCTTGTAATTCAGAGTATGACCTTATTTGGAGAGAGGGTCTTTACTAACTTAAAATGACATCATGAGGGTGGACCGTAATCCAACACGACTGGTGTCCTTATTAAAAAGGGAAATTTGGGCACAGACTCAAATACAGGGAGAATGTCATGTGAACATGAAGATGGCCATCTACAAGCCAAGGAGAGAGGCTTGCTCCAGATTCTCCCTCAGGAGGAATCGACCCTGCCAACACCTTGATTTTGAAATTCTAGCCTCCAGGATGGTGAGACAATAAATTTCTGTTGCCTAACTCACCCAGTTCGTGGTGACTTGTTACAGCAGCCTTAGTAAACAAATAGCTTTCCTTCTCCTCAGAGTAAAAGTAAGGTCTCTTCAGTAACCCACAAGCCCCTTCACTGCTGGGCCCAGTACGTTTCTGAGTTCTCCTCCCACTGCTTTCCCAGATGTTCACTCTGCTCCTGCCTGACGGCCTCTTTGCTCTTCCTTGAACAAACCATTCCTGCTCCCGCCTTAGTGCACTTTCTCTCCCCTGCAGGGAACGTTTTCCTTCCAGATTGTTCCATGGATTACTCCCTCATGTTCTTGGTCTATATTCAGATGCTACCTTTTAGGTGTTTTATTCCTTTTGGTATTTAGAACTAGCTAACTGACTCAATATTTTCCCTGTTTATTATCTGTTTTGCCTCACTGAAACGCCAGCCACACGAGGTCAGAAATTTTTGTCTGTTGACTGTTGAGTTTAAAACAGCTTCTGGCAGGTAGTAGGAGATCAAAAATATTAATTGAATGAATGAGTAAATCATAAGCATAAGCTCTACACTGTCATCTAAATGTACCCTGTATGGGAGGCTCCGCATGCCTCCTGAAAACTGGGGGGGTGGGGGAACTCTAGCTTATGATCACAGTAGTGAAGAAAATGCTTCCACTGAGTAAATACCGCCAAAGGAAGCAATGAGTACAGCTACTGTCCTTGAGAGATTGCAAACTAATCAGGTAGACTAAACATATAACACAAGAAAAAAATAGACTAGATCTACGGAACAGCATATCAACAGGAGCAGTTACATCCAGCATGGGCTGACTTCTAAAAATGGTGAGTCAAGGAGCTTTATCAGAAAAGCATCTGTTATGTAGAAATAAATCAATTCATGCCCCAAACTAGAAAGTACTTTTAAGGATATGCTCATCTACACGTTATAGAATAAGCACATTTGAGGAATGTTTATGAGAAGGTCTCAAGCACATGTATTGGGAATGTTTAGTCTATAATGTGGGCACACGAAAAATATTTCTCAGCAAATGCTTTGTCCCTCACATAAACACAGTTCCACCAAGTAGCAGCACAAGCAACTTAAAAAAGAGAGAAAATTGAAACTGCTAGGAACTCTCTGAACAGGCAGAAGGTAATCACCATACTGGGATCTGGCCACCACCTGATGAAAACCAATTAAATTTTGCAGAGGTGGTAAGTGACAGAGGGAAACAAAGTTAACTGGAAAATAACCAGTGACGTTTGCTATCACTCTTTCTGCTGTTCTATTTCTCTCTTTTTTATTTTTTCCTCTTCCCATCAAAATTCCCCTCTCATTTCTTAGATGAGTAATTAAACCCTGACCTCAGGTATAAGTCCCAAAGGCATTTATCAATAAGAATTAACCAGGAGCTAACTTCTTCCTAGTTTTGATGTGGATTCATCACGTGATCTCAAGCTGTCTATAAAGTGTTTTACATTCTTTGGAAGAAAAGCACTACACAAAGCAGAGGATTATTATGGTATCAGATACTACTATTAGTTGCCTAAAAATAATCCCAGTTTCACTTCTGATATTTAGAAGCTTCTATTTTTCTCTTTCTCTGTTTTCTATTTTTTTTTCCTCTTCCCACTCATTAAACATTCCAGTAAAACAATAAGCAAGCTCTTGGGGGTAGAATAAATTCAAGATTCAAAATAGCAAGACATAGCTGCGTGAATCTACATGAGTGTGGACATTAAGGAACCTGGTAGTGAGTGTTCAACACATCGAGGTAGTAAGGGAATATGCAAATTTCTGGAAGAATAGTCCAAAAAAAGGGTGCTTTGCATTACTTTGGAAGGCATTATATTCTTTAAATGTAATATACATTACATCTAACCACATTCCAGAAGCACAACGACAAGGCGAAGCAGCTTCGTGAGACCAAACCACACATGTCATTAGAATGTAGTGAACTTGATCCATGTATCCCTAAGTTCATTGCTCTTCACTTTGTAATTCAGAGATAAGAAGTACTTCACAGTGGAGAGTACGCACAGAAGTAGCTTCATGTTGCATTACACTAGATTGTTCATTCTTGTGGTAAAGTATTTGAATACCTCCAATACATGTATATTTATTCAGAAATTACTTAACATACGAAATAGTATATATATTAAAACATAGAAAATAGGACCAGAATGTCCTAAAAATAGAGCACTTTAAAGGATGAAGATAAAATCGGCAATACTTCCTGGCTTCATTTTTTTTTTTTTTTTTTTTTTTTTTGCGGCACGCGGGCCTCTCACTGCAGTGGCCTCTGCTGTTGCGGAGCACAGGCTCCGGACGCGCAGGCTCAGCGGCCATGGCTCACGGGCCCAGCCGCTCCGCGGCATGTGGGATCCTTCCGGACCGGGGCACGAACCCGTGTCCCCTGCATTGGCAGGTAGACTCTAAACCACTGCGCCACCAGGGAAGCCCATGATGGCTTCATTTTATTGTGAGTTAACAGACGGGCTCAGCATAAACTCAGCCAAAGCTCATCTTTAATGATAATGAAAGTGAGTCCCTATTTCAAATAGTCTTCTTGATAATGTCAAATGTTTTCTGCCCAATTCTTCTCAGGTGTGATGAGACTATTAATGTTCTAAGTTCACAATGCAGTTGACAAAGAACTTCCCAGGAAGAGAAAGGTCAATGCTGCCATCTTTGCTGGTGCTTACTTCACCGTGTTACCTTTCATTGTGAGCCCTTTGCAGGATTAATTTTAAGCCCATATTTTGTGATGGTTGATTTAATTAAAACTAGATGGTCCGGGAGGATCCCACATGCCGCGGAGCGGCTGGGCCCGTGAGCCATGGCCGCTGAGCCTGCGCGTCCGGAGCCTGTGCTCCGCAACGGGAGAGGCCACAGCAGTGAGAGGCCCGCGTACCACAAAAAACAAACAAAACAAAACAAAAAACTAGATGATATCATCCTTAAGTCCTTTCCACAAGGGCTCACGTAAATGTCATACACTGAAAAGTGCTAAGAGCAGCAGAAGGATGCTGGTGGACCTCCTCTTCCTCCCTCACCTGACTTCCCACCATGGACACAAGGAGCCGTGGCAATCCACATCATACATGTTAGTAAAGCTCAAGATCTTTCTTATTTTTAGATAAATGCAGAAGACCTAATATACTGCTTTCCAGTTGTGCCTGTGAAGCCATGCACATTGGACATCGCTGCTCTAGGGAATTTTTCAAATGTGCCTACTAATTTTGAAAACACATTGAAGACATTTTGTGACTCTGGTAGTACCCCGTTTTAATTTTCAGATATCTCCATGAAAATATCAGACTGGAATAAAGCTATCAAGCCAAGACTGGTCTACCTTTTCCCCACTGAGGTGACAAAATAGACAAATCCAGATTTTACAGTTATCATGTTTTGGTTTTATTCCTGCCACCAGCTGATAAGAATTCTGCATCAACAATGTTATGTCTATAATCCTTACTATTTCTTTTTTAAAGGTTGATCATGTAAGTTATTTCTCTGGTATAGGACTTACAGAATGAGTGCAGTGAGTGAAGTAATCTTTCAACTATTAAATAATTAAAGTGTATTCAGCTGTACAGCAGAAATTAACACAACATTGTAAATTAACTATATACAATAACAAAGTGTATTCAGGAGTAAACTATCGATACAGGCAACAATGTGGAAGATTTTGAAAACATTACGGAAAATATTCCAGAAAAGTCAGGTTAATCCATCATGATAGAAATCCGGGTGGTAGTTGTCTCTTCACGGGTGGAGAGGTGGGCTTGACTGGGAAGGCGCGTGTGGGAACTTTCTGGAGTGAAAAAAATAGTTCCATACCTGATAGACAAGTGAGTTAAATGAGTGTTTGCATTTTTCAGAACTAATTTATCTGTACAGTGAATATCTACACATTCAATTGTATGTAAATTATGTCAATAAAAATATAAGTGCACTGTAAAACAGTTTCTAATGGTGGATTTATGCCATCTTATGATGTCTTATTCAGCACCTGAATAGCTAGTCCCATTTAGTCACAATAAAATGAAGAGCCTTCAGCTGGTAAAATCTGTATATTAGGTGTCAAAATAGAGTGGTAATAATAGTAATAATAAGGGTAATAATAATATAGGGTTTGTTGTTTTTTTGCATATGCCAACCACTATGCTATTGTTAGCCTATGCAGAAGAAAACACTCAGACATAGACAATTTGAGTAATTTTTCCAAAGCTATATAAACATTAAATGGCAGAGGTGGGCTTGGAACTCAGGTTTCTGTGACCTTGGAGCCCATGCCTTCAACCACTAGGGCAAATGTGATCTCTTCTTAGAGATGAATATGAGAATTTCCAGGATGCCGTGTAAAAACAGTGTTTATTGTATGTGTCCTTTGTGTTAGGAACTGTGCTAAGTGTTTCATGCCATTAACTCTATAGAACTACCATTGTCATCTCCTTTTTTACAGATGAGGAATTTGAAGCTCAGAGAGGTTAAGCAACTGGCTCAAGATCACACAGTAAGTAGAATAGCTCAGATTCCATTTCAGAGCCATTGAAATCAAAGTCCAGTTTTTCCTACTTTCAGTGGCTCTTAACTGAGGTTCACCAGAATCAATAATAACTATTTTTATATTACACATTTCTGGGTCTACCTTGAGAGTTTTTATCCTGCTTATTGAAGGGAGACTTGGGAATCAGTCTCTTTTACAAAGCCCACCAGTGATGCTGAAGAAAATCCTACCTGAAAACCACTGTACCAAGTTGTCACTGGTTTTTCAGTGAGACTCCCCAGTCCTGTTAAAATTTTCATGCATTTATTTTATTTTAAAAATTAAGTAGAGAAGAGGCCTCTTGTCATGATAAACAGAAAAGAATAAATATTAGTAAATCTTGGTTTAAGACTCATTTCTGCCATTAACTGGCTGTAGGGTTTTAGGCAAAGTCGGTGAAATCCCAGGGATGCAGTTTTCTCCTTTGTGATATTAAAGAGTTGAATGTGCTCATCTTTAAGATTCCATCTTTTTTTGTGTGTGTGTGTGGTACGCGGGCCTCTCACTGTTGTGGCCTCTCCCGTTGCAGAGCACAGGCTCCGGACGCGCAGGCTCAGTGGCCATGGCTCACGGGCCCAGCCGCTCCACGGCATGTGGGATCTTCCCGGACCGGGGCATGAACCCGTGTCCCCTGCATCGGCAGGCAGACTCTCAACCACTGTGCCACCAGGAAAGCCCAAGATTTCATCTTGTTCTAATCTTCAATAAATTAAAACTAATCTTATTTGTTAAATTCTGGACCTTCTTGGAAGTATCTGGAAGGACCCCGGGGTATCTAGCATAGAGTTAGGTGGGAATTTGTTGAAATATTAAAGATCACCATATAAAATAGCTTAAGTATAGTGGTACTGATATTTTCTAGGGAAACCTAGAGATACCACTGATTTCTAGACAAACTGATTTGCCAGAGAATTCCAGATCTTTGTTACTCCAAGAAAAATTAAATAAAAGCAACAGTTCTGTATTTCACACCTATTGTGTCAAATTTACAGCGCTGTTTGGGTAAAAAGATGTAAGACGTGATCTTTACCTTCAAGCAGAGCTCAAGAGATGCACAAATAGAGGCCATCAATTGACAAGGGAGAGGTACTAACAGTAAGTGCAAAGTTGGAGATGGCTGCCACTGGGCCACCAGTCACCTGATTTGGCACAAAAATAAAGATTAGGACCTTTAACTTGTGTCAGGTAAGAGAGGCCAACCACAGAGCTGGGAGGTCTGAACTTGAGAAGAAAAAGATATGTTGATTTGTAAAACCGGAAGAACTGACACAGATGGAAAAGAGCTGGAGTAAAGAAGAAAAGATGCAAACCGTGGTAGATAGATGTGCAGGGAATTGAGAAAAGCAGAGGAAATCAGTCAGCAGCTGCTGCATGGGCTTATCATACCATCAACGGTCACCCTGCTAGTGACAGCTGCTGCCTTTTCTCCCATGGCTTCTGCCTGCAGCTCCTGCTGGGGTCTCCTTCTCAGAGCTGAGCTGCAGGCAGGTTCTCACGTGCGGGAAGAACTCAGATAAGGGGAGTCAGGGCCTGCTACTGATGGGAGAGAAGGCAAGTCCAGAGAACATGGTCCACCTTGGACGCCCTTTTCTCTCCATTTTTCTTTCCTACACTTCCTCTAATTTTCATCATCCTGGTCTCAATAGCCTTGATAAAAAGTTGAAAAGGGGCTTCCCTGGTGGCGCAGTGGTTGAGAGTCTGCCTGCCAATGCAGGACACACGGGTTCGAGCCCTGGTCTGGGAAGATCCCACATGCCACGGAGCAGCTGGCCCCGTGAGCCACAATTACTGAGCCTGTGCATCTGGAGCCTGTGCTCCGCAACAAGAGAGGCCGCGATAGTGAGAGGCCCACGCACCGCGACGAGGAGTGGCCCCCACTTACCACAACTAGAGAAAGCCCTCGCACAGAAACGAAGATCCAACACAGCAAAAATAAATAAATAAAATTAAAAAAAAAAAGTTGAAAAGGCCCATGTTTAGGAGAATGAACTTGGAGGATCTGTGCTCTTCCTGTGGACTTCTGCTCTGTGTATTTTATAGTCTCCAAGGAAGAGGTTTTGGTTTTTTATTTTGTTCTGTTTTCTGCTATAGAGCACTGTATTTAGGAAGAGCTCTGGAGTCAAATCATACCTCAGGCCACAGGCTACCTTCAGGACCAACCCACAGACTTCTGCCAACGTCTGAGACACTGCTCTCCTGTCTATTGGTTCTGTCCACAGCTGTAGTTACACTACTTCAAATGGGACAGCCTAGGAATAAAAACAATGTCAACAACCCCTTTGATGATTTTAGTTCAGAAGGAAGCACTGGACAGAGCAATCTATTAGGGTTTCATGGACTCTTCATCTGTGCAGTCAGGAACTTCTAGATTCCCCGTAGTCATATTCATTGAAACAAAGAGAATAACGTGTTTATCCTCAATAAAACACTTCGTGTAAGTTTTCAAGAACACATAGTTCAAATACAAACCTAAGTTTAAAACAAAGTTTACAAATTATGCACCATAAGGTCTCTAAAGCACTGGCTTTGTACTGACATACAATCTAAGCACAGTACAACTTGTCAATTTTAAGAGTACAATCTGATAAGTTTCACAACTGCATATAGTGATGGTACCACCAGCACAATCATGATATATAATATTTCCATCACCTTAAAAAGTGTCCTCATGTCCCTTTGCAGTCAATCTTCTCCACCCACACACCAGTCCTCAGCAGCCACTAATCTCCTTTCTGACACTATAGTTTTGCCTTTTCTAAAATCTCATATAAATGGCACCATACAGTATGTGGTCTTTTGCATCTGGCTTCTTTTGCTTAGCATACATCTTTTGAGGTTCATCCATGTCCTTGTTTAAAATAACTTCAGGGTTGTATACAGCTTTGGCTCTGGGTTCAAGGGCAATACGACTTCAACATTATTTGTAAGTTCTGTTTGATGATGCAGATTATTTTTTTCTATCAACATAGTTTGAAATGCCTCCAGATCATTAGACAAAATATTTCTGTTTGTCTCTCCATTCACCCTGTCTTTGTTCGCTTGCTTTTTCTCCCAACAAGGAATAAGAGACAGAAAGGGTGTGAGCGAAAACCATTGACCCAGGTACCAATTCATCTTTCCTACTGGGTCATGTTCTGCTTCCTTTGAAGTTTGGCATGGTCACATGACCTTTTTGGCTAATGAAATGTGAGCAGAAGGGAGGTCTGCTTCTTCCAGAGAGAAACTTTAAGAGCTTCTGTCCTCTTTTCCTGCCCTCGTGATTATAGGAGCACGTGTAGAGAGAGATGCTGGCTCCATGAGTGATGACAATCAGCACAGCCCTCTGCAACTGTGCTTGACATAAAACATGAGCAGGAAATAACAAACCTTAGCCACCGAGCAATTTTAGCATTGGCTGTTACTGAAGTGTACTAGCATACTAGTCAATCCTAACTGTAAGAGGAAGCAAATGACCTGGCCATGTGATTGACATACATAAATACTGATTGTCATCTTTCAATCAGAGGATTCTTCTTCTTTTTTTCTATTTTATTCAGCAGCTCCAAAATAAGCTTCTTTCTTTATGATCCATTGCCTAAAATTTGCATTGAAAGATTGAATGTATTTATTAAACATTCAAAGCAGCTTGTTCAACTTGATCTCTGATGGCGATTGTCAAAGAGAGTGTGTCTTTTCTACTGACATTTGACTTTAAACAGAGTGTAATAAGCATGAAATAATTTCTCCGTAGAGGGACACAATAATGAACACTGTCAGGCTCTGTAGCAGAGAATTCTAGTGTTCACCAATATCTATGCTGTCCTCTTCTTCATGGGCACAGCCAGAATGCTGCTTCCAACCCCCTGGCGTGTGAGTCACTTTCCAGTCAAGGCAGTTAAGAGCGGATACGTTTCCCCATATTTTACCTCTTTCCTTGGTTGAGGACAAGGCATTAGAAGAAGGTAGAGCAACGTAAAGGAAGGAGCCTGGGTCGTTACATGACAGCCAACAGCAAAGTCCACCCACCTAGTTCCCACCCCACCAACCTGCACTGGGCACTGTCATGAGCAAGAAATAGACGTTTACTTTCTTAAACCCCTGGTTTAGGGTTTGTTTGTTACATCAGCTAACATCAGTTATTCTGACTAATACAGGACCTAATCCCTTAACAATGCTACAGCACTATAGTTTGAAAGCACCATAAATACCTCTATCCAATTTAATCCTCACAAACCTCTGAGCTCCACTCCATTCATGAAGAAACAGAAATTACATGGCTTGTCAAAGCCATGTACATGATAAATGGTAAGTATCAAAATTCATTTCCTCTCCTAAATCTAGTGCTCCTACCATGTTGTGCAGCAACAATCAAAGGCTGCAGTATCTTGGCAATTTACTGCCTCAGATTTAACCAAATTAAATAGACATATAACAGAGAATTAGCTTAAGCAAATGTGGGTTTTGGTTAAGTCATCTCTTTAAGGCTCTGTCTCTGGATCTGATATGGAACTCAAGGCACACACGGCAGGCAACGAGGAGGAGATCAGGAGCAAACAAGAAACTATAAGTGAAAGCTGAGACCCCACAGGAACAGACTGTTCTTGTTGTGGCTGTTCTTGTTACCCCTAACTTTGGTGATGTGGGTATGCTACAGCAGTCAGCCCTTCATCACTGACTGTGTCATGTGCTTTGGTTTGTACTGGACTAAAGAGAGGGTTGCCCAGATACCAGCTTGGGGACAGCCCATTCATTGGAGCAGCCACACCTGGATAGTTCTGAAGCCCTTGGAATCAGTGACTACATGGTGTTTTCCAAGAAATCAGGGAGTAAAAGTAGAATATGTCAACACACTTGTACCCCACCCTTCTTTTAATCTCTCGAATGTGTGAAACTCAAGAGGAATTCTCCTTCTCTAAAATTCCCAGCCAGCTCTTGAAAAATGAAACTTCTTTGTTCCAAGACTGTGGATACCAGAGTCTCAAATGCCAAAGGAGGCTTGCCAGACAGGGAGCATGTTTCTTGAGATCAGTCTTTCTGCTGATATAGCCGAAGGGCAACCTTTGCTGGTTGGCTTTAGGGGAAACAGAAAACAGGCTCCTGGTGACTTTCATTCTTATGATTCAATCATTCTGGGTCACTGTTCCCAGGTTTCTATTCCTTTGTCTCTATGGTCCTGCCTTTAGGGAGCGTTTTTGGGGTACAGGGTATCTGGTACCCCAGGGGTCCTCTGCAGCAGGTTGCCCCCACCTAGTCAGTCCCTCCTCAGAAGCGGACAGCTCCGCCTCCCTCCCAGCCCAGTGAAGAGTTTTCCTGATGGCTCACCCATGTCTCAACACAGTTCTTGTGATTCTTGATTCCAAAACAGCAGTTCTCAAGGTTTGGCCTCCTTGATGAAAGGCAGGAGAAGATGGCAGCCACACAGAACCCAAAAAGCCCTGTCTCATTTCTAAAACAGCTCAAATGTTTCCCCTAAAAAGATTACTACAGAAAGTAGACAAGACACAATTAGTCAAGATGGTCCAGATTGGGTTTCTCGAGTGTGTTCTGCTGTGTGTGTGTGTATGTGTGTGTGTGTGTGTGTGTGTGTGTGTGTGTAGGAGAGAGAAAGTACAGAGGAGAGTGATAGGGGGCTTGGGAATAATATACCTGCACATAGAACTTATGATGGATCTGAAAAAGGAAGGGTTAAAGAAGAGAAAATTAGTCTCCCCCAATTTACTGGGGACCCCAAACTTGTTGATCATTCAGATCTTACCTAAGATTTAGAGATTTCAGAGGTCTAATAGTTACTAGTATCAAAACTTGCTACCACAAGAGTACAACTTGCTGGTACGACCCAGTTTCATGTTTTTCTCCAGCCCCGGGCGCTTCCAGAAACCTGCTGCCCTTGTTCCCCATGGCTTTGCCCCCATTTCACGCCCACTCAGTCCCCTCCAAACAAGAGAAGCAGACAGACAGTAAATTGTGCCTAAATACACCTGGTCCAGGTTCATCCACCTGCCCAGTTTACAAGTTCTTCTTCGTTGATTGATGGGCAATTTGGTAACCATGAATCAGGAGGATTCTTAAATGGAGTGTTGGGAAATAGTTGGTGCCAGATATCTGCATTTCAGCCTTCAACTTTTAAAGAGGATTTACCTTTCAGTTCACATGTTATTGGAATGATTAATTGATGGTCAGAACCCAGAGATAAACACACTCTCAGCATAGAACGCTTGGAATAGGCTTAGACATCAATTCCAGGACATCTAATCCAACTCTTCAGTAAGTTCATATTTAGATCATTTGCAATAATGTATACATGTCTGATTTTTAAAATTCCTGATTTTTATGACTAACAAGTCTCTCCACACATGATAAAATCATACTTAGAAGGATTGATACTGGGGAAAGGTCTACAAGATCCATTATCAAAGCAGCATCATTAACCTTATAAAATTATTGGCAATGAACTTATAAAACAAGCCCTCATTCCCACTATGCATTGCTGAAGAGCTGCTTTCCTTTTGTTTAAAGTTTGGACCAAATAGCTGTGTACATTATAACTAGAAGGATTTAGGCTTTACATGATTATGCTAATAATATTTAGAACCAAGTGAACTTATTAATATATTTAATTCCTGGGGACCATTTACAAAAAAAACCCCACAAGGTCAAACATGATTTTTGGATAGCAGAGCGTCTAAAAAACAATGCAGTTAGAAGGAGTTACTTGATTCACACAAGCAATCCTGGCTTCACAAACCCCACAGTACACACACCCCAGGAGTTACTTATTTGCAGGGGAAAATACTCTGTGTGTGTGAGATTCTGATTTAGTACTCAGTTAGCCAAGATTATCTAATTGATTGGATATTTCCATTTTTATTTGAATCATTATTATTGCAGCAACATAATGTTTGGTAAAAATGACACAAGAAATTAGAAAATAGTTTTGATCAATCATATCTAATGGAGACGGTATCATCCTTTCGTGCTTAAGATTATAAAGCTATTTTGCAATGGGCTTTCCCATCTGATGTTTTGGTATCCATTTTCACCAACTTTCCAGATCAATTTTGCTATGAAAGCTACTAAATCTGTAGCTATTGTTCATTTTAGGAGGTGTAGATTCGGATTCATGCACAACTTATTTTTTTCAAAATGTTACATAGCAACAGATTTTTAGTATCTTTTTGAAACTCTTCCATTAGAAAAAGAATCATTTCTTGCCATCCCTGTCAGCTCTTCACCTTGGGTGCCACGAGGCCCCAGCTTCCCAGAGTGTATGTTTGGAAATGTTTGGATATGTTCTCTTGACCGCCCCTAATAAACTATTTGCCAAATAACTGAGCCCAAATAAGAAGTCTTAACTTTGGATTTTTCACTGCCCAGCCAGTGTTCAGGACATCACAAAATAAAGCAGAGGAAGGAGGAATTCAGGAGCCCGGGAATGTCTGAGTGTTGAGTCTATCTGTGCATTTTCATTCCATGTTATAATTATCCATTTACATAAATCTCCACCAGAAAGAGCATTTTGTATGCTGGGGTCATATCTCTTTCATCTCTTTAACTCCATAGACAAGCACAGAGCCTGATCCAGTTCATGGTTCAAATTTGTATCAGCATAATTTAAAAGAAAAAAATATATCCTTTTATTTCCTTTTTCACATTTCTAAGCCTTTCTCTCAAGTCAGCCTGAAATATCATCTACAGGGTTGTTGAGATGGGAATGCAAAGAGAAAGAAAAAGTCATTTGTTCATTTATTTTTTAAAATTACCAGAATATGATTTTGCATCAAGTCTTGGGAGCTAGGCTTTGTCAAGAGTGAAAAGGATTTTCTAAAGAGTTTCTGAGCCTTGGGTGGGTAGCTAATGATGCTGGCCTGCAAGATTGCCACTGGGTTCACTGTGGTGGCCAGAGAGAGTCCCAGGGACCAGTTGCAGCCACACTTCCGGGGGATTCTCAGCAGCAAAGCTGAAACAGGCCGGGAAAAAAGGAAGGAAAAAGGAATACCTGTATCTATACATCTCTATAGATATGGATAACTATATAGATATCAATATCTAACAAATTATATTTCATTTCCTTATCTTCATTGGTTACTGATTTGAACATGGTAAAACGTTCTATGAGCACTCAAAGTAATGAAAGCTACAGAGTAAGAACATCTGTCCGTATGTTTTCATTAATGACATAAGATACAATACGGACAAGAGTATGGATTTAGATGTAGCTATAGATAGAGATACAGTATAGACATTATATTTGGGGCAAGATGGGTGGAGCTGGAAGAACAAGAGATGGTCAATTCGTGGTCTACTTAATATTCTGAAAGTGTTTAATAACCTGCCTTCTCAATGTCTTTCTCTTTTGTAGGTCAGAAATATGTGAGTAGGAGTAGGTTTACTTTCTTTTTCTAATATGGATGTGCTCATTCATTTATTTTTTTTAAAAACAGCTATGCTGGGACTTCCCTGGTGGCACAGTGGTTAAGAATCCGCCTGCCAATGCAGGGGGCACAGGTTCAATCCCTGGTCTGGGAAGATCCCACATGCCAGGGAGCAACTAAGCCTGTGCGCCACAACTACTGAGCCTGCACCCCACAACTACTGAAGCCCGTGCACTGCAACTACTGAAGCCCACGTGCCACAACTACTGAAGCCCACATGCCTAGAGCCCATGCTCTGCAACAAGAGAAGCCACTGCAATGAGAAGCCCGTGCACCACAACAAAGAGTAGCCCCTGCTCACCACAACTAGAGAAAGCCCACGCGCAGCAACGAAAACCCAATGCAGCCAAAACCAATAAATAAATAGATGAAAAAACAAGAAAATTAAGCATATGAAAAGAGTCAATAAAACAAAAAAAAACAGTTAGGCTTATTTTGTGCCAAGAGTTATGCTTGGAAGCCACTGAGGGATTTTAAGCAGGAATGACATGTTATTTTTGACTTTGGAACATGACACATGACTTTGTTTTTCTCCCAGCACTGCTTTCAGATGTGTTTGCCAGATCCTTTGTCCTCAACCTTTAACAACATCTCTAGAGGGTCCTGTAGGTTTCCAGTCAGGTTCAGCTATAAGAACAGTCTTGCTTTGACAATGAACTCATTTACAGATATTAAAAAGTCCAGTAGAGTCTACATACAAACAGCAATCTCACAATCAATCCACAACTTCTTCTTTTCCTTCAGCTCAGTCCTGAGCTGGGGCTTGGAGCCTGCTGTTTGTTCTATCATTTCTGTTTTGGCTCCTCCAGGAGAAGATTTGAAGGAAGGGGGTATTCAAGGAAACGAGGAAAGTGTCCTTCTGCAGGTTCATTTTCAGATTTGGAAGACTCTGTCAGCTCTCTGTACCATGTACTTCCCTGACATGGGTGATGTTTTCCAGAGATCAGCTCTTGTGATACCTCCCCAGCTCCTGTGTCCAAAAGTGTATCCTCCAATCCCTTTCTCCTGGCAGGTCAGGATACCTTAAAGATGGCAGTAGTCCAGCTTCCCTCTGTGACATGACTTTCCTATGAAAATGTGTGTATCCTTGCTGGGAATTCAGGCTGACCCACTGGTTCTTCTTTTCCCCCAGTTGAGTTGTCTTCAGACTACTCCAGGAGAAAAGCAGACATCTGCCTCTATCATCACACATGTTGGCAAACTCCAGAGGATACAAGTCAAGTTTTCCCGAGAACCCTCTGCTCCAAGCTAATGTCGTTCAGTGAACATCAAGCTGGGAAGTGAGTTTCCAGTGTCCTTCCTTGAAGGCACCTCCACTCTTCATGAACAATGCTTATATCCCACTTTCCTTGACTCAAGGGACAGTGAAGCCTCTTGTCCCTATGAGAAAGAGAGGAGAAAAGCCAAAACATTGTTTTCCTTTACCCCAGACCTCAATGACCCCCCCCTTCCCTGATAACTTATTGAGCTCCAGTCTTCCGTAGACATATTTTGGAGACAGTGTTGGGAGTGAGATCTGCATCTCATTTGGCCTCTTGTCAGTCAGCCCTGGGAGGGAGTGCCTGCTCGTTCCATGGCTCTTCAGAGTGGCCTATGGCTCTTAGTAATGGGATTCCAGACAAAGATCAGGACAAGAGCAAAACCCCATTTCACAATATGCTTCATCTTGTATAAATAGTACCACGATAACACTGTGAAGAACTGAGGTGAAGGAGATGAGACGTGAGAGAGGGATTTCAGGTAGCAATCCAGGTGAGAAATGAATGGAGTCTGAACTGAAGTAGTGGTCATGGGAATGGAGAGGAGGAGATGGATTTGTGAGATATTCATTGAGGTTGAGTATTGGGTGAGTGACCATGCTGTTGGCAAACACGTGACATAGAGAGAGAAGAGCAGGATTTGAGGACAAGCCTGGACCAAACTGGTGAGTTGTCTTGACCTTGCTGAGTTTGAGGTCTCTGGGGGTACTCATGCAGAGAAGCCCAGTGGGCCGTTAGAGGTATAATATGAGGCTCAAGAGAAGGTTCTGACTTGAGGCTATGCTTGGAGGAATCTACAAAATTCAGTTAGTTATTGACACCACAGAAATATTTGGGGTTATCCAGGGACAGTGCATAATATGAGAAGGAAAGGGACCCAATAGAGTCCCAAGAAGCACCTGCATTGAAGGGCTGGGTTGATTTGCCTGGGAGACTGAGGAGGGACCAGAAAGATGCGAAGAAAACATTCTCCAAAGGATACTGAAAAGAGGATGCACCACTCTTTTCTTAAACCCTTTAGTATAAATGTCACCAATCACCCTACACTGTACCACTTACACTTCTTTCCCTTGCCCTGTTCTCTTCATCTGCCCTCTAAAGCCAACTCCTTCCTTGATGAGCAATTCCATAGGTCCTCAAAATGACTTAATCACTTTGTGGGGCTTCGACTGCCTCCCCAGAACACAGGCTCCTTCACAAAGGCTTCTAAGACGAGAGATAACTAATTGGAGGAATGTTGTTTCCATTTCTCAGGTGAGCTGCCAGCTTCTCCTGTGGATGGGCAGGGTGCCACGATTCTGCTCTGGTTCTCTGACTCTCTTCCCCTCACAGTTTGCGGCCGTCCCCTCATAATGGGAGCTTGTGCGTTCTCTTCCTCAGCATCCCAAACATTCAGAGGTTCCCAAAGGCTGTGCTTTTAGTGCCGCTCAGTTTTGACAAGGAAATGGAATTGAGTGGACCTGGCCAATTCTTTGCATTGCCAGAAAACGTCTCAATGTTACTGGCAAACGAGGAAGATGGTCATCAGATATTACAGTGACACTTTGTCGTGGGGTTCTTGTTGCTCCTCTTTAGAGAGGATTATTACAAGGCCCTCATAAATCTTCAAATAGAAAGAGACTTCTATTCCCACTGATGGATTTCTATTTGGT
This sequence comes from Hyperoodon ampullatus, assembly GCF_949752795.1. Classification (NCBI taxonomy): domain Eukaryota; kingdom Metazoa; phylum Chordata; class Mammalia; order Artiodactyla; family Ziphiidae; genus Hyperoodon; species Hyperoodon ampullatus. Next base: position 63,918,162 of record NC_136929.1, read on the forward strand.
GGGACAGAGAAACAAACAGAGAGGAGAATCCTAAGAATGAGGAAGAGAAAAAAAATGTTTCTCAAGACACCCCCCAAAGCACATCAAAACATTTGGGAGCAAGGAATCCAATATGTAAAGTCTAGTTCACTTATAAAAGCATCAGTTGAGCAAACCTCCTACTTCAATAGTTGGATCCTTTGCCGGCTTAAACCAAAAGGAGTATTTCCCCTTCTGCACGCTCGCCTTTCCCAACTCCCTCCCAGAGTGTATGTCAAAACTCACATCTGCTTTTATTTTCCAGTTCTTTGGAAGTAGCTCACCAATTTGCAACACCCACTCTCATGCCAGAATAACCATGCTATCGTGTGGGTAGGCTCTTGTTTCCACGCCCTGTGTAGCTTTGCCAAAGTCATGGAGGAGGCCGGTGGGGAAACCAGAAATAACACACCCAGCTTCAGACTTTCAGGGCTCTCCACCCGCTGCAGACACACTACTCTTTCTTCTTTCTCTACAAGTGTTCCCTGGCTCTGGTGGGGAGCAATTTTGCTCTTTCAAATGAAACACATAGTCTGTTCCTTAAAAATATCTTGCAAATATGTGTCAATTGCACATAATAAAAATTGCAAATACGTGTCTACGTGAGAATATTTAGGGGCACTGTCTGCAAATTCCTAACAGTTCCCTCAGTGTAGATACCTGGGCTACTTCCAGATATATCCGTGTAATTCAGGTATTGGGAAAAATCACAACTTATGATGATAAAGACTTATAATGATAAAGATTATGGAATGATTAAAACTTTTTTCAGGCAGGAAAGTGTTTTCTATATGTAGGTTGAGTGCTTTGAAAATTCAACCTCCAAAACAGGCGATATGATCATAACTATAGTATAAGTGAAATAGAAAACATTTGCGAACTGCTTGCTGTGCATCGCTGTAAAAGTGTCTTTGACTGGACAGTAGTGTTGGAACAATAGCAGATATGTACTGAGCACTTGCTGTGTGTACCATGCTCTGGGTCTCTTAATTCTTAGAACAGCTATGAGGTAGAACTATTATTACCCCATTTTAAGGATGACAAAACTGAGATTGAGTTACATTTAACAACTTGTACACAGCACCCAACTCATAAGTCAGTAGTGGGGATAAAAGGTTAATCCAAATTAACTAAATTGGTGGAATCTGTCTTTCGAGGGTTTTTTTTTTCCCCTATAAAGAATTTCCCCCCACTAGAGGAAAACGTTCCATCCAAATTTTCCCCCATTCCGCCCTTTACCTGGAAGACTGCCAGGTGTAAATCCAGGTGTTAGGAGTCAAAAAATCAAGTTTCTTTGTCCATAAAGCCTGAGCTCACCCAGTCTTAGACCTGAAAATTTAGAATTACTATTGCATATTTTAGCACAGATATTTCCTATTGATGACATTACCATAACGTTTCAATAACTGTCATGAAAAACGTTTCTAGAACACATTAGTTGACTTTCTAATCTTAATAAATAGGATACAACAAAAACACTTCAAAATTGACTGAAGATTTTGCATTGTCTCAAGTAATCTTTCTGGTCATGGAATTGTTGAAACACATACTAGAAACTATTGAGCTCTGATTGCTTTCTTGCAATTTTTCTCTTTCTCCTGTAAATGTAGCTAAAAACAATTAAAATGAAAGGAATTTGCTATGATTTTACCCCAGATTTTTCAGCGGTACAATAACACATATCAACCATTGGACTCATTTTCTTTCCTACAGAACCTTCTGGATAGAAATGGTTTTAATCTGTCCCATCTCTAAGTGGAGCCCAGTTCAGTGGTCGGAGGCCCCATCTCTTGATTGGCACAGCTTCCTCTGCCCATTGTTTTTGGAGCATCCTCGGCTTGCAGACTCCAGGGACCTCGTTCCTCGGTACTCGTCTTGTCTCTGTGCTGCCCAGCTGTTGCCTGTGCTGTTCACCCTCATCCTATGGTCACCCCTCCACCAGGCCCAGCAGCATCTCCCCGCGGCCCCATGGTCACCACAACTCCTCCTTGCCTTCCACACTCAGTGCCAAACTGGGGACAGACCGTCTCTCAGGAATTCCTCACAACGAAAGCTAGACTATCACTTTTGACATGATTATACTGAAGATTCAGAGATAATGGAAGAAAAGTGCCCTGTAGATACTATGACCGATGTAAATAATATTATGTGGATTATAATGTAGATATTCACCACATGAGCCCTTAGCAAGGGGTTGCTTACTGGACCACCTCCTTGTGTAGCCACCAGCTCACGCCGCACGACAGAGCCAACGTCCCTTCCACCACCGGAAGCATTTTACACCACTGTGCAGGCCACAGTTAATTCAGAGGAAGGAGCGAGCTGTCTCTTGACCCAGTCTAAGGCCAGCTTCCTCCTTTCCTTCCTAGGATCATCTTCTCCAGGATGACTGACTATATAAATACTCCTTCCCTTTAGGAAATAGCTCACCCTTTCCACAGGTGTGATCTGCACCTAAGACTTCCAGAAAATGCTACAATAGCTCCTTATCCGTAGACTTACCAGAGCCTGGGCTATTCCATTTGAAACAACACTGTGTGTGAGAGAAGGATGACCCAGTCCACGATGAACTGCACCAGCCTCTTCCCGACTCCTTCCCAAGCGCTCCGCAAGCACGGAGAGATCGCCCAGTCCATGTCCTCTCTGTCACGGTTCTGCTTCTCCTGTAAACGAGCATCTTCATCTTCTGCAAATGAAGACGATGCCAGACTGCAAGCAACAGCCATAGAGCAGCGTGTGGTTAGAGCAACAAGCTAGTCTCCACCATTAACCCAAACCTAGAGACTTCTCTGTCTGTGCAGGAGACATCAGTCTGCTGAAAGATGCACACACACCTGCCGACCAGCATGCATCGGCTGATCATCAATAAGCAAACTTCTCTTCCGTGTCTTTAGATCCTCGCCGGAAAAACACAAGGAAGCTTGGGTGTATCTGAGAAGTAACATGGCTCATTGATGCCTTGGATCATCCAGGGGTGGGTGTCACTTGCTCTCTGGCCTTGGTACACCATGCTGCAAGGATCCCACCTGACAGACAAGCCAGCCCATAGGGAAGCGGGGAGTGAGGGGCTCCCTCTGGTCCAGCTGACCACTCTGTGCTTCCACCCAACTCTTGCTCAAGCAGCAAAAGGGGCTCAGTGGGGCACCCACTCTGATGCCTAATTTCTGCCAGTGTTCCTATAATAGAAAGTGATGAGTGTCTATAGCCTGTTGTTTGCTTTACTGTAAAGAGAACTAATAATATTACCAACCCCAGACATTTGTTCTAAGAAATAAATGACACAGAATGCTTTTTATTACAAAATGCTATACAAATGTGAATTATAATTATTATCTTCTATAATAAGAAACTGTGAGTTTATTCTAGTTCACTCTTTTAAGTACTAAACTGCTGTGTCTATCAAAATATTATGGAATTCTATTCTCTATCATGATTTCTTAGGCTGTTACTTATATTTTCTCCCTGTTCTTTCCCCTGAGTTTTGTAGGCACTCAAGATGGGAAACCTACTGACCTAACATCAGTGTTGTTGGCAGGAGATGCCTTTTTCCCCCAAGTACACAGGTTTATGATACCTGCAGATCATCTCTAAAATGTCTTGTTTCTATCATGATTTTGTTGTTTTTGAAACATTCCCCGAGACTGTTCCATATCCAGGACTCACATCTACAGTTGCTTTGAAACTGTATAGTTGATCAAAATAATTGGGGGAACAATGAGAATAAGTATAATTTCTAAGTCAGCATGGTGTCCAAGTTAGCATCCTGGCCTCTGATCTAATACTTAAACCAAACCTTTGCCTGTGAGAACTCACCCCACACAATCGTTTCATTGTTATTGAATGTGATGAAAAGATGACCCTGAAAATTCAAACACTCTTCCCAGAGTTTTCTTTTTAGACCACCGCCTTATTTTTCCAACTGAAACATTTGAGATTTGTGCCTTTCTCTTTATGAAGCGTGAGAATTCCAAAAGGTCACTCTCTGAGGTTTCCTTCCATCTATTTTCACATTGTGTGAACCTTTGTAAAACGCTTTGTTGGGTCCACTGAAGGGCACATGAGACATGGTCTCTGTTCTTAGAGTTTCACCTAGTTACTGGGATCCAGAAGACCCAGTAGAGGAAATCTTACAGGTGGTTCCATGGTGAGCCTGGCTACAAATGTAACCTAAATTCAGTGGGACACTGAGTGTGGCTCTAGTGAAGGTAGCTACGCTGGGCTGCACTAACAAATAAACCTCAAGATGTCAGAACAGAAGGTCACACCTCAGTTGGGTCACAGCCACAGTCTATTGGCTGGCTCTCCACTGTACAATAATTAGGGATCCAACCTTCCCAATCTTGGGATGCCACCATCTCACCACGTGGCTCCCAGGGTTGCTGTGGCCAGAGAAGAGAAGGCTGAATAAAGTTGGCACCCCAGTTCCCCAGTGCCTCATCATGCAAGGGACACAAGTCATTTATGGTCACATACCATGGGCCTGGACTAGCCACGTGGTCTCACCTCATCTCTAGTTGGCTGGAAATTGTAGGGAAGAGCCTGGAGAGTGGAGGGAGCACCACTGCTGCCACCATTGCTAGTTAATTCCTTTGCTTCCCATGGTTAGCACATGATCCTACTTCCACTTCACTGAGAAAAACCAAGTTATTATGACAATCACTTCCTCCTTTCTCATCCCTCCTTTTCCTTGATACCTCAACTCCAAGAGGCTGAAGCAGTGGCTCCCCTCATTTCTAAGGTTTTCTCGGTCACTATGCTCCTTTGCTCTTTGACATTTTTGCTACCTCCAAGCCCAAACTTAATTCTATAAATATCTAGTCTCACTGTTGAAATAAATTAAAGAGGATACAAACAGATGGAGAGATATACCATGTTCTTGGAGTGTGAAAATGATTATACTACCCAAAGCAATCTACAGATTCAATGCAATCCCTATCAAACTACGAATGGCATTTTTCATAGAAGTAGAACAAAAAATTTCACAATTTGTATGGAAACACAAAAGACCCCGAAGAGCCAAAGCAATCTTGAGAAAGAAAAATGGAGCTGGAGGAATCTGGCTCCCTGACTTCAGACTATACTACAAGGCTACAGTAATTAAGACAGTGGGGTACCGACACAAAAACAGAAATATAGATCAATGGAACAGGGTAGAAAGCCCAGAGATAAACTCACACACATCTGGTCACCTTGTCTTTTTTTGTTTGTTTTTCTTTGCGGTACGCGGGCCTCTCACTGCTGTGGCCTCTCTCATTGTGGAGCACAGGAGCCCGATGTGCAGGCTCAGTGGCCATGGCTCACGGGCCCAGCCGCTCCACAGCATGTGGGATCTTCCCGAACCGGGGCACGAACCCGTGTCCCCTGCATTGGCAGGTGGACTCTCAACAACTGCGCCACCAGGGAAGCCCGGTCACCTTGTTTTTGATAAAGGAGGCAAGAATATACAATGGAGAAAAGACAGCCTCTTCAATAAGTGGTGCTGGGAAAACTGGGCAGCTACATGTAAAAGAATGAAATTAGAACACTCCCTAACACCATATACAAAAATAAAGTCAATATGGATTAAAGATCTAAATGTAAGGCCAGACACTATAAAACTCTTGGAGGAAAACATAGGCAGAACACTCTATGACATAAATCACAGCAAGGTCCTTTTGACCCACCTCCTAGAGGAATGGAAATAAAAACAAAAAGAAACAAATGGGACCTAATGAAACTTAAAAGCTTTTGCACAGCAAAGGAAACCATAAACAAGATGAAAAGACAACCCTCAGAATGGGAGACAATATTCTCAAATGAAGCAACTGACAAAGGATTAATCTCCAAAATATACAAGCAGCTCATGCAGCTCAATATCAAAAAAGCAAACAACCCAATCCAAAAATGGGCAGAAGACCTAAATAGACATTTCTCCAAAGAAGATATACAGATTGCCAACAAACACATGAAAGGATGCTCAACATCATTAATTATTAGAGAAATGCAAATCAAAACTACAATGAGGTATCACCTCACACCGGTCAGAATGACCATCATCAAAAAGTCTACAAACAATAAATGCTGGAGAGGGTGTGGAGAAAAGGGAACCCTCTTGCACTGTTGGTGGGAATGTAAATTGATACAGCCACTATGGAGAACAGTATGGAGGTTCCTTAAAAAACTAAAAATAAAACTACCATACGACCCAGCAATCCCACTACTGGGCATATATCCTGAGAAAACCATAATTCAAAAAGAGTCGTGTACCACAATGTTCATAGCAGCCCTATTTACAATAGCCCGGAGATGGAAACAACCTAAGTGTCCATCATTGGATGAATGGATAAAGAAGATGTGGCATATATATACAATGGAATATTACTCAGCCATAAAAAGAAATGAAATTGAGTTATTTGTAGTGAGGTGGATGGACCTAGAGTCTGTCATACAGAGTGAAGTAAGTCCAAAAGAGAAAAACAAATGTCGTATGCTAACACATATATATGGACTCTTATAAAAAGAATGGTTCTGAAGAACCTAGGGGCAGGACAGGAATAAAGGCACAGACATAGAGAATGGACTTGGGGAGCAGGAAGGGTTAGCTGGGATGAAGTGAGAGAGTGGCATGGACATATATACACTACCAAATGTAAAATAGATAGCTAGTGGGAAGCAGCCACATAGCACAGGGAGATTAGCTCTGTGCTTTGTGGCCACCTAGAGGGATGGGATAGGGAGGGAGGCTCAAGAGGGAGGAGATATGGGGATATATGTATATGTATAGCTGATTTCCTTTGTTATACAGCAGAAACTAACACACCATTGTAAAGCAATTATACTCCAATAAAGATGTTAAAATAATAATAATAATTATCTAGTCTCACTCCAACATCTTCAAATACTCACAGCAGGTTATATCTCAAACTCAGGGGTGAAAGAACTAGAATTATCTTAATTTTTAATAATGATTTAATTTCTGTCAGAGTCCCCATTCTGTCAGGTTCGTAGAAAACTTAACTTCCTTCAGGTTCTCTTTTATCAAAATTAGGCTGAAGTTGCTTCTGATATTTGGCCCATTATGGTGGATCCATTTTCTTTTAGGAGAAATAGCTTTCTTCTGAGATGCCCCTGCCCTACGTGTGTGTCTGAAGGAGAAAGGGGTGGGCTAGGGGCACAGGCTGGGGGCAGCAGCCAGGTCTTCCTCACCCTTTGTCCTTCTGTGTGTGTAATTCTGGTCATCATTTGTGATCTGAGTCAGATGCAGCCTCTCTTACAATGTTGCCTCTCAGTCATCCCAACTGAAGTTCTTTACCCCTACTCTGAACCCCTACAGCACGCTTTCTGGGTATCTATCACAGCATTTATCCCATTATATTGTGATTGGGGATATTATGTTTATGTCTTAGTTTTCTTCTGAAACTAAGCTCCTCCTTTCCAGCGAGAGCCATATCTCACTCATCTCTATGTTCACCTCCTAAAATAGTTGCCTGGAAGGTAGGTGCTCCAGACTTAGAGAACAAACTTATGGTTACCGGCGGGGGGTGGTGCGGGGGAGGGATAGACTGGGAGTTGGGGATTGACACGTCCGCACGGCTATATGTAAAATAGATAAGGACCTACTGTATAGCACAGGGAACTCTGCTCAATATTCTGTAATAACCTCAATGGGGAAAGAACTTGAAAAAGAATAAATACATGTATATGTATAAGTGAATCACTTTGCTGTACACCTGAAACTAACATAACATTGTAAATCTACTGTACTCTAATATAAAATAAGGATTTTTAAAAAGTAGGTACTCCTTAAATGTTTACAAAAGAACATCTAAAGTGTAGGTTTATTTAAAAAGCAAATGACTCTACTATCTGAGAGTTGCTTTATATTATTCTAGGGAAAAATATGAGAGGGGAGAGGGAAGAGCTGAAATAAGCTTAGTGAGTCTCCACTACTGATAAAGCTGCGTAATGGACACATAGGGGTTCTTATACTGTTCTATACACTTTTGTGTGTATGTCTGACATTTTTTTAATCAAATGCTTCATTTCAAAACACCTCAAATAAAATGTTTACTTTTAGAGATAGATTTCCCATTTGTAACAGCTGAGTAGAATAGTTCATTCCAATAGGTTAATTTTAGGATACTGAAAGAATGGATCCCAAGGATGTATTTTGGCTCCCAGCCCATAGCTCTTTAAAAACTGGAAATTATATACATTTTCATTCACAGAAAGTTTCTCAGGGTTATTTGTAAGTGAGCAAGAACTTGGTGATGCTGGGCTCTGTAACGCTGCTTTCCCCATTTGAAATGCTCTATTCCACTATTGCTATTTCTAGATAAATGTGATTTGCTGACATCATTTCTGCAAATCTGCATGGAATATTATATTCCTATTTTGTTTTATAACTTGAGTCATAAGTGTAACCTTTTATTGTCTCATCTCCCTTTGCTTTTCAACACCTTCTCCGTATATGAAATCATTGTTTAAAATAAGCCTTTTATTTCAGAATAACTTTAGATCTACCAAAAAGTTGTGAAGACACTGCAGAAAGTTCCTCTATTGCCCTACACCCAGTTTCCCCTGTTATTAACATCTTACCTGATACCTTATTATTAACTAAAATCCGTTTTTTATTCAGATTTCCTTAGTTTTACCCACTGTGCTTTTTTTCTGTTTCAAGATCCCATCCAGGATGCTACATTACATTTAGTCATCACGTATGAAATAATTTTTAAGAGGACATTTTTTGTTTCTCTAATCCATGATAGCAACTCAGTGTTTTCCCAGAATATTCATCTTGCCTGGCAAATGTATGATCTCTTTGCTCCCTTTTAAAATATTTTATTGATTAGGGCTTCCCTGGTGGCGCAGTGGTTGAGAGTCCGCCTGCCGATGCAGGGGACACGGGTTCGTGCCCCAGTCCGGGGAAATCCCACATGCCGCGGAGCGACTGGGCCCATGAGCCATGGCCGCTGAGCCTGCGCGTCCGGAGCCTGTGCTCCACAACGGGAGAGGCCACAGCAGTGAGAGGCCCGCATACCGCAAAAAAAAAAAAAAAAAAAAAAAATTTATTGATTAAAAATTTGACTTTGCTTTGGGCAGTCCATTATGCATAGGAAATGGCACTTTGAAATTTCAGGATAAGGAAAAACAAGGTAAAAAACCAGAAATCCCCTCTCTCCTTAGAAAGCTGTTTGAGTTGGTCAGTCCGTCAAGCTTTGAGCTCAGGGTTTTTCTAAGCCCCACACAGTGGAAACACCCGAGAGTGAGATAAGGTCCCATTTGTTGATTTGCCTGTCCTTCCTCATCAGGGTAAATTAGTTCAGAACCCCCTGAGAAGATTTTGCTAACATTTAGGGGAGAAATTATAGCTCCTGGAATCTGGTGGATGGAGGCCTGGTGCCCAATAGCAGGAAATTACGTCATTGGTGCAAAGCAAGTGGCACAAAAAATACCCTAGATGAGGAAGAAGAAGGAAGAGGAGAAGGCCCAGACTGGAGACCTCCCACCTTTTACCTTGGATATCCAACCACATCCATCCCCTCAACTGGCCATGTTGGTGTCTGATTCAAGGCCAGAAAAGACATTACCATGATCCCTGGAGAAGCAGTTACAGTATATTTGCTGATAGAGGAGGGCAATTAAAGGCAGGAAAAAGTTTGCAAGTTATTATATTAAATTTTTGCTCCTTTAAATTATTGTGCCCAGGACAAAGCTCCAGCCCAGGGCCTGGAGTTTCAGGCAGTCTCTGCTTGGTTTTCTCTGACATCACCTAAATGGAGAGCTGAGTGTGCAGGAAGTGACCGTTGCCAGCTTCCCATTGTTCAGCAGGGCCTGCTTGGCTCAGACCCAGGCCGAACATCACTGCCAAGGTCTCTGAGGTCCAGCCAACTGCAAAGTTCAGCCAACCACACTTTCTCCATCCTGATGTCACCACACCAAGTCCATTGTTTCCACCTGTGCTGCTGTCCACCAAACACATCTACTGCTGTGATGATCCTGGGAAAGCACCCAGATTAATATCAGAAGATCTGGGTTGCTAAAATAGTTTGCAGCTAAACAATAACTCTTGCCTGGTAAATTACAAAAACTCTATTTTAGTGCATCAGAGAGATGCTGAAACAACCAGGACTAGGAACCTCAAGATTGTGAAAAGAGGCCGAACAGTGGAAAATGAGAGTTCCCATCTGCCTGGGAACAGTTGCTGATTCTGGATTCAGGAAAAGAAACTGAGCTTTCCCCAGGCAGAGGCCACCACAGAAAAAGAAAAACCACAGAAAAAGAAAAACCAACAGAGACTGTGGCAGTCACATGGGGATGAAAAGTCAAAATTAGAGTCTTGATAGACTAAGATCCTGGTGAAAAGAGTGGGTCAGAGAACTAGGCCTAGCACATGGATGGTTCTCCCTTCAAGATAGTTACCTGAATCTGGGAGTTTAAGGAGCTAAGCAAGAAGCTTCTGAAAAGCATAATTCAAGGTTACTGGAGTCATGTTAAAAGAATTTAGTAGCCAACTTGTAGGCAGTTCTACTGGCCAAAGCTGAGATCATTTGAATGTTACAAAAAAGAGTAACCATAATGAATTGAAACATACTAAAAATGTTAAAATCTACACAATCATTATTACACTAAAAAATAGAAACCACAGCAACATCATTGGTCACATTTGAAGAATGCTTGCGAACCAACTCATTATTCTGAAAACTGTCAAAGTGAAAGATGCAAATATTTATATTGTCTTTCTTGCCCATGTTTTACCTAAGAGTAAGTACACTTGATGTGTGTGAGTTTTTACTTATAAAAGAATGACAACCAATAATTAAAAAATGATAGAATTGGAATATTAGTATTTTGCAAACCCTCTTGAAATAGTGAATCTCCCAGCACTTACCAGGGACTGTGTAAACCATTGAACTTTATGAAGAATGAATCAGGCCAGTCATGCTCCAACCCACCAATCAATCTCAATGTCATTGAAAAGAGAAACAACCAGAGAATACATGCCTCTTGAAGATGCAGTGGAAAGCCCACCACATCATCTGTAAGCTATTCTTAACCACACATCCAACCTGAATCTAAAAACCTCTGGGTCTAGCTTCCACTTTACAAAAAATAGAAGAGATAAAGAAAAAGGTTGAAAACATAGGGATGCAGGTAGCAAATCCAGAATGTAGGAAGCTCTACAGAACAAATTGCCCAATTTCTTTAATAAATATATTGCAATAGGAGAGAGAGAAGAACTGAGAGGGCGAGAACCTATAGATGTGATAGGAGATGTAGCAACCAAATGCATACAGCAAGAACTCTTGGGACAAGAAACACATCGGCATAGTTTCAAAGGTACTGATGATTGAAGATGTGTCATCTGCAAGCAAATCCCGTGGGAGGTCATTGCTACTGGAGGGCAAGTGGGAGACCTCAGAGAGGAAACCACGCAAATAGAGTGAGTGGAGGCCCTAATGCCAAGTCTTCCCTCCTTCCACTCATGCTCAAGGTTGACCTGGCTTAAGAAATGTACGGGTACATTTGGGGCTTATATGGGGTGTATGGCTTAATGCATGTTACCGCATCCAGGGATCACCTCTCAACCTAATGGTAACCCTAGGTTAAGTTCTCATTATCACAGACTTTACACACTGTGTCTTTATTCATTTCAAATATCATTATTTACCTATGTAAATAATGGGTAAATATGCCAGAAGCATTTTCACATACATCACTAATTTAATATTCACACTACCCTGACTTAGGTATTATCTCTTCTTTACAAATAAAAAAAAACAGGCTCCAAGATATGAAAGAGATGAGCAAGGTCACATAGAAAATAAGGCACAGAACCTGAATTCAAACTCCTGGCTACAGATTCTAAGTTCTTTCTCCTTAAAGTCCTTGTAAGTGGGGAGAAATCAGCCTCTGTTGGGCTGGCTTGACTAATCCTTTCCTGATGAATGATGACAAATGTCACACCTTCCCTTCTATCCCCAAATTATCTCCATCCTCAGGGCAGTCCTAGAAGACTTGGCACAAAAAGAAGATCTCTTGGAGGAAAGCTTTTTTTCTCCTTCCCAGATCATTTTATTTTGGAGTTGAAGGCAAAGGAGAACTTTTTTTCTCCCCAATCATTTTGAGACATTCAGATTAAAATGACACCCTTGTCAAAGTATTCTTAATGCTGCTCTCAGAGCTACACAAAGGCAGACAGATGATGGAGGGGGAAAGCGGGTGGAGAGGAGGTGTCCCTGAATTGATTAGCGATTGCTCGAAATGGATCCTGTGCAACTGAATGATCTTCGTTCCTTCCATTGTTTTCCATTCTGATGGAGCAGCATCTGACTGGTAGGTGGAGACTATTTTGTGTCTTTTTTTTAATGTTGTTGCCAATCCTCCCCATTGCATCTTGTCATTTTCAGGCACAAGCCTCCTCTGAGGCCGTTACATGAGGCTTTGTAGGAATAAGGCTTTTCAGAGGTGTGGACCCCCAATTTGGGATACAAGCTTGCTAAGGTGAGAGCTAAGGTTTCAAAAAAGGAATCTGGGCAAAAACTACTTGTTGCTCATCCTAATAATGATTAAAGAAGACACTGAGAAAGGAATTTAATAAAGATGCACTAAACTAGATTCCAGACAAGGTGTCCTGTGCCCCAGAATTCCAGCTGCATTTAGGTGAAATTGAAATTACAAGCCCATCTTTGTTGGAGAGTAGGTCTCTGACGTGGACTGAAATGGACAGATACTCCACATAAGCTCACTCCCTTTTTCATACTAGCTACTAAACTGTTATTTATTCTAAGAATTCCCCATCTCACATATTCTTCACAGGGAAGAAATTACAGCAAAATAACAAAGTAATACTCTGGACTCAGCCAGGATTTGAGCCCCTCATTTCCATTGCTCAGTTTTTTCCTACCACATTGGTGCTCAAGGTTACAGAATATATTATGAAAAGAATATTTTGTTTCCATCACTTATGACCACATCAGTCAATATACTTATAAATGAGACAAACTTTGAAGTAATATAAAAAAACAAAAAAGGGACTAAATTATTAATGTATTCGCTTATCCGTAATCATAATAATGGCAATACATGCACAATGCCATTCTTGTTAATGAATTTTTAAAAAAATGGCACAAAGCTCAAGAGACCCATTGCTTTCAGTCTTTTATGTCTTGTTGGTTATTGTCTTCTTTGTCTTCGCCATGAAAATTATGAGTATATGAGCCTGAATACAGAAGGAATTATGTACTTTCAGTAGAGAAGCATTTCATGATTAGAATACCATTGTGTCAGGAATTAGATGAAGGGATAGAAACACTGGCAAAGACCTATTTAATAACACGGAGGCAATATTTGCTCATTGACTGCCTGAGTGAGATTCCTTTAATCTCTTGTCATTGGTAAGTTATCTAAATCTTAGTAGGTAATCACCCATGTTCAGGTAAGTCCTTAACCATTCAAAGGTATGATGAACATGAATGAGTATGCATGGCACTCAAATTTGTAGTTTCAATTTTAGACTCACTGATTGGGTCAACTGACATTGGCAGCACCCTTCTGTAATATTTGATTTAAGGAGTTTAGCTCTTATTTAAGTAACCATCATAAATTAAGACAATATTTGAAAAAAAGTTCTTGTAATTCATCCCCAAACTTGTTGGTTATGCTAACTCAATTTAGAAACTGAACCAACAACAAGCAAGCTTACCTAGGATCTTTTGGCATAAAAGATATCCATTCTTGGATTCTCGCTTGAGATCTTCCAAGTCTTTTGTTTGACAGAATATTTAACACTCTTATTTGCTTGAACGTGTCTACTCAAACACTTTATGAAGACTTGTTACTTTAGAAGAAATGAGTTAGCCGTTGGAATGAACTTGGAAAGGAAGACGGGATACAAAGAGGAGATAAGTAGGAAAGGCATTTGCCCTATATCAGGTTGTAAATAGCCCGGCCATTTTAAACACTCCATAAATAGACCTGTCATCCAATCTCAATTAAAAATCAAAAATCATCTCTTACTGCAGGGAAACCTAAATCAGGAAGTTCATACTATAGTAAGACACTGTACATGGGTAGAGTGCTGTCTTCATATCACATTTCTCAGCACAAATCCAGGAATGTCGTAGGTGCCTGGTGGCTCTTTGCTGTGTGTATTAATTAATAATTAATTAACATATGAACTAATTGTAGGATTTCAAATCAGATTCTCTAATTTAAAAATGCATTATAAAAAAGTTAATAGAACAAACACCCATGTAACCAACACACTGAATTTGAAATATACCAACATTTTATAATATTTGCCTTAATTCTTTTTTTGTGAAATAAAACTCTGCAAAAAAAGCTGCTGTTTTTTACATCCCCCTTTTTAATTTCAATCCTCTTCCGCCTTCCACAGAGGCAATACTAGATATTCATTTTCTAAGAACCAATATTGTTTGATATTTAGAAAAAGTCAAAGAGCAGAATAATTTTTGAAAGGAAAGAAAGAAGAGAGGGAGGGAGGGACGAAAGAAGGAAGAGAGGAAGGAAGGAAGGAAGAAAGAGAAAGAAAGAAAGAAAGAAAGAAAGAAAGAAAGAAAGAAAGAAAGAAAGAAAGAGAAAGAAAGAAAGGAGGGAGGGAGAGAAGGAAGGAAGGAATGAAGGGAGGGAGGAAAGATTATTGAAGATTTGCATTGGAATAGTGCAAATGTCAGGATACTTAATGCAAATGATTAGTTGGCAAACACAACATTCTTTTAATTTCATCTAAGCCCAACAATCAGGCTGGGTATCATTGTTCTCAGACACATTCTATGAGTTCAGAAGTTCAAATCTATCCTCAGAGATGCAGCTCAGTCTGCTAATTTAATGCTTCTTATATTTCATGTTGATACCCTCTGCTACCCCTGTAAGTTCTATATTCTCAAAGGCTCAGAAAAATAATTCTCTATTAAATCTTGTGCCCATTTTAAAGATAGAAGGGTACAAGGAAAACTGAGAAGTGGAGAAACTAGGATTAACCAAGCAAAGGGAACCTGACTACCCAGGGGGTTGGTGTATAATTCATGGCTGAATAACAGCAGCTCTTCAACATCTGTCCTTCAATTTCCTTGTTCTTTTTTTTTTTTTGAGCCCTAAATGACATATAACTTTAGGAAAGTTTAAGGGTCCACATGTTGATTTGATACATGTGTATATTGCAGGATGATTACCAACACAAAGTTAGCTAACACCTCCATCGCATCACATAAAGATCATTTCATTTTGTGGTGAGAATATTTAAGATCTAGTCTCTCAGCCATTTTAAAGTATAGACTATAGTATTGTTGTCTATAATAACAGTGTTGTGCATTAGATATCCAGAACTTATTTCTCTTCTAACTGCAAGTTCGTATCCTTTGACCAACATCCCTATTCCCTACTCCTACCCCCCACCCCCCAGCCCTTGGCAACCACCATTCTACTCACTGTTTCTACGAGTTTGGCTTTTTTCAATTCCACATATAAGTAATATACAGTATTTGTTTTTCTCAGTCTGACTTATCTCATTGGCATAATGCTCTCCAGGTCCATCCATGTTGTCACAAATGGTGGGTTTTCCTTCTTTCTCATGACTGAATAATACTCCATTGTGTAAATATTGACAGACACTTAGGTTGTTTCTATACCTTGGTTATTGTGAATAATGCTACAGTAAACATGGGAGTGCATATATCTTTTCAATATCCTGTTTTCATTTCCTTTGGATATATACCCAGCAGTGGAATTGCTGGATCATAAGGTAGTTCTATTTTTAATTTTTTGAGGAACCTCTGTGCTGCTTTCCATAGTGGCTTTACCAACAGTGTACATCCCACCAACAGTGCACCAGGGTTCCCTTTTCTCCACACACTTGTCAACATTTATTATCTCTTGTCTTCTTGATGATAGCTATTCTAACATTAGTGTGAGGTGATATCTCATTGTGGTTTTGATTTGCATTTCCCTGAAGATTAGTGATATCAAGTATCTTTTCACGTGCCTGTTGGCCATTGGAAGTCTTCTCTGAAGAAATGTCTATTTAGTTTCTCTGCCCATTTTTTAATTGGGTAGTTTGGTTTTTCATTGAGTTGCAGGAGTTCTTTATATACTTTGGACATTAATGCTTTATCAGATATATGGCTTGCAAATATTTTCTCCCATTCTGCAGGTTGCTTTTTCGTTTTGTTGATTGTTTCTTTTGCGGTACAGAGCTTTTTAGTTTGGTATAGTGCCACTTGTTGATTTTTGCTTTTATTGCTTGTGCTTTTGGTGTCATATCCAAAAAATCATTGCCCAGACCAATGTCAAGGAGACTGGTTCTCTCAAGGAGCCTTGTTCTTTTTGAAGAGTCTGATGGAATACTTCAAAGGAAGTGAAAACAACTTGGTTAATGCAAATGCCATTCACCAGGAGAAAACTTCTGTTCCTGCATTGCTTCAAAAACAAATACAAACATTTCCTATGGAAAAGAAGTTTTACTGATCTTTTTTGAGTTCATGAATATGAGCTTTGGAGGGGAAAGAACTTTAGGGCTCTGGTGTAATGCCTGCTCTGTTGCAGTTCTTCTATGGAAAAGTGGAACCTGACATAGAATAACTGGAAATCCACTTGTTTCTATTTCTCTTGGCATTTTTAGTTTTTGTGTTAAGATACTAAAGGAAATTGTTCTCTCAATTATTCATTTACTCTAAAACTTTTTCCTGAACTATGCAAGGTTGGGGAGACAGTGGTGAGCAAAATATATATGGTCCCTACCCTTGTGGAGCTTCTAATCCATAGAGGAAGATAAAATCAATCAGATAAGTAGAGAGGGAATCCAAGTTAGATGGGTGGGGAATCAGAGAAATCCTCCCTGAGGAAATGATGTTGGAGCTGAGGGATGATGGATGCGTAGGATTGGCCAAGTAGTTAGGTTGTGCTAGGGGGAGGGTGGACCACTCTGGGGCAAGGAACAGTGAGGGAGGAAAAACCTTGATCTCTTGGAAGAAGATCTCTAGATGGTACCAGGCAAGGGAAAGCATGGCAGGCAATCATGTTGGACAGATAAGCAGTGTCCAGGTAATACTGAATTTTGTAGGCACTGTTAAGGATTTCAGGTTTCATTCTAAGTGCAATGGGAAGTCATTAAAGGCTTTTGAGAAGGGGAGTGATGAGATATAACTTATGTTTATAATCACTCTGGCGGCTGTGTGTGAAATGTATCAGGGGATGTAAAGAGTAGATGTAAGGATACCTACTTAGGCTATTGCACTAATCAGACAAGATGTGATAGTGACTTGGACAAAAATGTCACTGAAGACAGAGAAGAGAAAAATGTGAGGTGTATCTAGAAGGAAAAAAGTGACAAATCTAATACTTGGTAGGACTGGATGCAGGAATGATGGGGAAGAAGAGTCAAGATGCCTCTCAAGGTTCTGTTTGAAGAACTGTAGTGACATTTATGAGTTTATGAGAAAAGAGCTGGTTTGTGGGTGAGGAAGGCATAAGATCTCTGAGACACATTTTTGAGATAAGGAACCTGGTAGACTCACCAATTCCAGAGAGAACACATCACTGGCACAAAAGCACAGATGCCGTCTTGGCCAACAAGTTCCCCAGCTGGGCTTGCAGACAACTGGAGTTGAGCCTCCCTTAGATCCTTCCATCTTTTCAGCTAAAACTTCTAATAACCTTTTCCAAGCTCAAGGAAACCGTGAGTCAGGGCAGGTGATTTAAGGAGGCAGGACAGATAATTTTCCTTAAGCTAGTTTTTTTTCATCTGCTAAAGAATTCATTTCCATGTTCATTGCAGCTCTATTCACAATAGCCCGGAGCTGGAAACAACCTAAGTGTCCATCATCGGATGAATGGATAAAGAAGATGTGGCACATATATACAATGGAATATTACTCAACCATAAAAAGAAACGAAACTGAGCTATTTGTAATGAGGTGGATAGACCTAGAGTCTGTCATACAGAGTGAAGTAAGTCAGAAAGAGAAAGACAAATACTGTATGCTAACACATATATATGGAGTTTTAAAAAAAATGTCATGAAGAACCTAGGGGTAAAACGGGAATAAAGACACAGACCTACTTGAGAATGGACTTGAGGATATGGGGAGGGGGAAGGGTAAGCTGTGACAAAGCGAAAGAGAGGCATGGACATATATACACTACCAAACGTAAGGTAGATAGCTGGTGGGAAGCAGCCGCACAGCACAGGGAGATCAGCTCGGTGCTTTGTGACCGCCTGGAGGGGTGGGATGGGGAGGGTGGGAGGGAGGGAGATGCATGAGGGAAGGGATGTGGGAACAGATGTATATGTATGACTGATTCACTTTGTTATAAAGCAGAAACTAATAAAAAAATTAAAAAAAAATAAAGTTTATGTGGAGAGATAAAAAAAAAAAAAAGAATTCATTTCCAGAATGAAATATTATATTAAGGGAACCAGATAGGGAGGCTTAAACATTTTTCTTCTCATTTTAAGATTAGTTTCTACAGTGAAACCCTATTATTTCAGCTATTTTGAATTGCTAATTTTGAGTATGTGAGGTTTTTTTTCCAATGACCACTTTGATATGATCATTTAATATACAAACACTAAAGATCATATATAAAATAATGACCCTTCTAGGTTTCCTTGTTAGAACAAAAAAAATAAAGTATTGACTATTGTTGAACATATTTACTTTTTGTCTTCTGCACAGAGAGTAGCTTCTATGATATGTGATCAAATCAAGAGATTTCACATGGTCCTATAGCATATGGCACAAATATGAGAACCTTGAGAGGGGAAATCAAAATTGCTCTGAGTTTTCCCCTGAAGTGGTACCTGAAAATTCAGAAAGCATCAGACCTATAGCTAAGTTTTCTCATGAGCCAGAAGCCTCAAAGCAACACATTGTTTAGTCTTTTGAAACCAAGGCACTTAGAATATTCTTTAAATGAAAATAAATTGCAATCATTACTTGGATTTTGAAAACCATTCAACATAATTTCTATACTGTCCAAAAAACACATGGCTTGGTCCCATAAATCTAATAAACACTTAGAACTTAATGCCTCTGATAGGGGCTTATCTCTTCAAGCTTGTCTGCATAGCCTACTTAATGATAATCCCAATTAGAACCCTAATTATGTTTCTGCTCACAGTATTTTTAGATAGCCTTAACATCTGATCTGTTTAGTCTAGTTTTACAGGTGGCAATAGATTAAAAACAGGTTTTAAAATAAGATATGACTATTACATTTCTAATAATAGGCGACTGTGGTCCCAGAGCTACTTTTTATTTAGTGACAAGGAACAACACTTTGATGATGGTAATTGTGCCCACACACCCTATCCCCACACTGGGAAAAATAGGCTGTCCTTTGTAGTCAGGGCCTCAGTTCTACAATATAAATTTTAGCCTTTTCAATGCAGGATCTTGAGTTTCTTTCATTCTTTTCCTCTAAAATAACCTATCTTTTCAGTTCTGCCCAAATCCTCTAGTTACATGTTCCCAGGGACACTTGTCCTGATATTACCTCCATGGCCTTGCTTTCCTTTAATGAAAATGTCACATGCTTTCAATGTGGTTTCTCAAACTTGCGTATGACTAAGACTCACCAGAGAGCTCATTGAAATATGCAAATTCCCGGGCTGTACCCAGAGGGGTTCTGCCTCTGTATGTCTTTCAGGGGTCTGGCAACTTATATTTTCAACAAAAAATCCTGGGTGGTTTTTGGGTAGATTTTGAGAAACACTGCTTTACAAGACATTTTTCACTTCCAAATACACAGTTTCAAAATTTCCATCAGGCTTACAATTGTTTTCCACGAATGACAACATCCTACAATTATAAAACATTAGACAAGTAAACAAATATAAGGTGTTATGTTTATTATTTTGAATATTTTTCTAGGATAAAATCGGCTTTACTGAAAATCACCTTGATTCTTCCCTCACTTTACAAGGTAGAAGAAAGAAAGGGAACGTCAAGAACTACACAAAAGCAGAGAGAGACTGCAGGCGAGTTTACTCTGGCTGGGTTTGAGGCAGACCTTAGCTCTACCATTCCCACTCAAGAGGCGCGTTCTGTCCCCCAGTGACCCCTGTGGCCCCAACGATTCCAAGGCAAGTAGGCCACTAGCCACTCTGACAAACCAGGCACACAGGACCCTTCATCTCTTCTTCATTTACCTGACAACTTTTAAAGTCCCAAGACTTCACATGATGCTTAGACTTCAGCTTGACCATGTGGTGCACTTATTCCATCTAAGTGCTCAATTCCATGGCCAAAAGCAAGTTGGAGTTTACATTTTTAGTGCAAGAACAAAATCAGGACAGTCTGATGACTGCCCAGGGTATATGCAACCTTTTTGGAGAGGATGACCTCAAGTGACAATGGTTTGCAAAGTCAAAAGCTTTGGCAGCTTGAAATATGAATTTAAGCCATGGTATCAAGGTGGTTTATTTTAGCACTAAATGCACTTGACTTACTACCCGTTCATGAGTGCATTCTGTAGGATGTGCCCTTAGCAATGGCACTTCTTACACTCTTATACCATGGAGGAGGAGTGAGTCAGCCATTCACTAATATTTATTCACAAACTTTTATTGAATATCTACTATGCACTGGGCAAAAAACAGACAAGAGTAATAAGAAACAATCTTGAGAAACAACCCCCCTGGTCAGGAAGACATCCCTCTCGAGTGTGACATGTGCTATGATAGAAGGAAGCATGGGTTACCAACAGGTACAGAGTAGGAGAGACAGCAGGAGAAAGTAATCCAAGAGGGCTTCCCAGAGGAAGGGAATGCTTGAACTGAATTTTGAATGACAAACAGAAATCAGCCAGGAAGATCATGTGCAGGAGAGGTAATGGCTGACATTCCAGGCAAACACTTTGTGTCCCCAAAAATGGAAGCTAAAAAGAATATGGCTTAATTGGAAACGCAAGTAATTTTAAAACTCTAGATAAGAGAGGAGGAGCCACAACAAGATGACATCTCTAGATGTCATAAATATATATACAATGGAATATTACTCAGCCATAAAAAAGAAAGAATGCCATTTGCAGCAACATGGATGGACCTAGAGATTATCATACTAAGTGAAGTAAGTCAGACAGAGAAAGACAAATATCATATGATGTCGCTTATATGTGGAATCTAAAAAAATTTTAAAAATGATACAAATGAACTTATTTACAAACCAGAAACAGACTCACAGACATAGAAAACAAACTTATGGTTACCAAAGGGGAAAGCAGGGGAGGGACAAATTAGGAGTTTGGGATTAACATATACACACTATTATCTATAAAATATCAATAGATAACCAAAAAGGACCTACTGCACAGCACAGGGAACTATAGTCAATATTTTTTGACAACCTATAAGGGAAAAGAATCTGAAAAAGAATACAATATAAATATATAAATATATAAATATATATATATATATATATATATATGTATATGGCTGAATCACTGTGCTGTACACCTGAAACTAACACAACATTGTGAATCAACTATACTTCAATTTTTTTTTAAGTGACATCCCTAGATCATGCAGAATCCAGTATTTCTCTGATAGGCTATGGACAGCCTTGGAAAGACTTTAGGTAAGGAATAAATATGGTAGAATTTGGGTGCATTCATTTAGTCATTTGATTCAATGAATGTTTATTACAAACCAACTCTGGGCTGGGCATTGTTCCATGCTGAGCACAGAGAATATAATGCTGAAATGACAGAAATGGCCTGTACCCTCAGGAAACTTAAATTCTGATGGAAAAGGTTCACAATAAGCAAACAAAGATAAAAGAAAAAATAGTCACCTTTGCAGTGAGCGCTGAAAAGAAAATAAAGACGGATGTGGGAAAATAATGAGAAAGAGTTGTTCCTTTAGTTCAAATGATTGGGAGAAGATTCTCTTAAGACCTGATATTTAAGTTGAAGTATGACAAGGAGCAAATTAGGAATTGGGTTCATTTATTCATTTACTTCAATTAATATTTATTACACACCAACTCTGGAGTGATTTGGGAGAAGAACTGGGGGAAGCGTAGCCTAGGCAGAGGTAAGAAGAAAGGAAAATGCTCTGAGGAAAGAGCTTGGCTTAAGAAGTGACAAAAGACCAGACTGTAAGGCATGTAGTGGACAGACAGGGGACTGGCCAAGATGAGACATGAAAGATGGGCAGTGGGAAACCACGGGACGTTTAAGTAAAGAGTGACATGCCTTGATTCACTTCTGTAAGTACATTCCGACAGCTGTGTGGGAAAGAATGGACTGGAGTGAGTGAAGGTGAAGCTGGCAGACTAGCATAAAGGCTATTTCAGGTGGTGCAGGTAAGAGGGGAGCATGACTCAGACAAGATAATGACCGTGAAGTTGGGAGAAGTTTCAGTGTTTGCCCTGGACAGAGCAGGAAAGAGAGAGCCTTGCAGAAAGCACACTGCTGCTTATGACCCAGCTGGTTAATTACTGCCAGAACCAAAATTAGAAACCAGGTCTTCCCCACTCCTTGGCAGTGGTTTTTCCACTACATGATGCCAATTCTAAAGAGTAAAAAGATTTATAAAGTTTGGGCAAATACTATGTTTTTGGCTCTCAGTCAAAACCCTTTGGTTTGAAGGGCTGTCGAAAAGTATAACACACCAGTGACATGGATATTCGAAGTAAAATGAAGGGAGAAAAAGTGAGCAAGAGATTATATCTAGTTTTCTATTTTCCTTTTTATCATTCATTTATGTATTCATAAATGGTTTTTATTTGGAACGTATTTACCCAGGTGCTTTTGTTGTATAAGAATGTGCAGTAAGTTATTAGTAAGCTCAAAGATTTTCCTTTTAGTGTCCAAGAGGATGTTAGCTATCTGCCGAATGAAGGACAAAAGATTGGGCGGGTGCCCTGAAGTTCTCTGCACCAGTCTTTATAGGATGAGAAGCCAAAGGAGCATAGCAGGGTCCTGTGCTAATTCAAGGCACTCCAGGAGGTTTGAAGGATGGCTTTTTTTCTGGTTCGTTCATCCTGTGGATCAGGACACCCAGACCTGAGCACTTGGGAAAGGACCCAATCCCCTCTTAAGTGGTCTGGGTGCTCTTACTTCTGCCATATACACCTGTCATCAGGCTCGTCTTTTTCTACAACCTTTATTCTTCCAAAGAGAGTACTTCTACTCTCTTTCTTCTTTTCACTCTCTCTCTCTTTCAATAGTCCTTAACAATACATAAATGGAGGAAAAGACAAGATAAAATGTTTCAGGGAGAGAAATGGTAGAAGACATTTGCTGTTACAATCACCACATGTAAGTGCCATTCATCACGTATTGTTCCTTCAAATTAGTAGCTTCATCTAATTGAGCGATGCTGCTCTCTTGAAAGCTTCTCTATCAATGTCAAAATCAAAGATAGAGGGTGGAGAAAAGACTGTGTTTAGAAAGATATTTTAAATGTGGTATTTTAAATGTGGTATTTTAAATGTGGATTAGCTAAACGAAATGCCACTCTTCTTCCATCTATATTTGTAAGCCTTTGTTCTCAGTGTGTTACAAACTCCACTAGAGTTATCAGCTTAAACAGGAGTCCCAAGGAGAATTCTTCTTGGGAGTTAGACACAGAGGTGGTGGGTTGGCGCCCCCTGTGTGAAATGGAAGAAGCCAGAGACCTGGATTCAGAATTCAAAAGCTGCCATTCAATAGATTGGTAATTTGGGGGTATTTCAAATTCGAGTCCTATATCCCATCCTCTTTGGGCACATCAAGTCACCTCACCTATCTCAGTGCCACAAGGGAAGCTAAAGAGCATTGGTTGATCAGGCACTGAACTGAGTGCCAATGTCATTTAGGATCTATGAGCTGGGGGTTATTATTCCAATTTTACGATGAGGAAACCAAGCCTCCACAAGTCAGTCTACTTTTAAGACCTGGTCTCTTTCCACTACATGTGTAATCTTCCATGATTTCCACAAACATTTCATATAAAATTCACTTTTTAAAATCTGTGTTTAAATGGAATACTACTCAGCCATAAAAAGAAATGAAATTGAGTTACTTGTAGTGATGTGGATGGACCTAGAGTCTCATACAGAGTGAAGTAAGTCAGAAAGAGAAAAATACTGTATACTAACACATATATATGGAATTTAAAAACAGTGGTTCTGAAGAACTTAGGGGCAGGACAGGAATAAAGACACAGACATAGAGAATGGACTTGAGGACATGGGGAGGGGGAAGGGTAAGCTGGGACGAAGTGAGAGAATGGCATGGACATATATACACTACCAAATGTAAAATAGATAGCTAGTGGGAAGCAGCCGCATAGCACAGGGAGATCAGCTCGGTGCTTTGTGACCACCTAGAGGGGTGGGATAGGGAGGGTGGGAGGGAGATG